>NC_054379.1:96579914-97950747 GCF_017654675.1 Xenopus laevis
ATAGATAGATACAGTAGATAGATAGATAGATAGATAGATAGATAGATAGATAGATAGATAGATAGATAGATAGATAGATAGATACAGTAGATAGATAGATAGATAGATAGATACAGTAGATAGATAGATAGATAGATAGATAGATAGATAGATAGATAGATAGATAGATACAGTAGATAGACAGACAGACAGAGAGACAGGCAGATAGATAGATACAGTAGATAGATAGAGATAATAGATTTATATATAAATAGATAGGTAGATAGATGATAGATAGATACAGTAGATAGATAGATAGATAGATAGATAGATAGATAGATAGATAGATAGATAGATAGATAGATAGATAGATAGATAGATAGATAGATAGATGATAGATAGATAGATACAGTAGATAGATAGATACAGTAGATAGATAGATAGATAGATAGATAGATAGATAGATAGATAGATACAGTAGATAGATAGATAGATAGATAGATAGATAGATAGATAGATAGATAGATAGATAGATAGATACAGTAGATAGATAGATAGATAGATAGATAGATAGATAGATAGATAGATAGATATAGATAGATAGATAGATAGATAGATAGATATAGATAGATAGATAGATACAGTAGATAGATACAGTAGATAGATAGATAGATAGATAGATAGATACAGTAGATAGATAGATACAGTAGATAGATAGTTAGATAGATAGATAGATAGCTACAGTAGATAGATAGATAGATAGATAGATAGATAGATAGATCGATAGATAGATACAGTAGATAGATAGATAGATAGATAGACAGACAGACAGACAGACAGACAGACAGACAGATAGATAGATACAGTAAATAGATAGAGATAATAGATATATATATATATAAATAGATAGATAGATAGATGATAGATAGATAGATAGATAGATAGAGATAATAGATAGATAAATATATAGATAGATGCCACAGTGAAATAAGCACAGCTTCCTCTCACATCCAAACAGATCCACTGAGTGGAACAGTCTTTCAGATAGTAATAAGGTCAATGCATGGATCAAGAAGAATAAAACTTTAACTCTTATCTCTTCATCAGTTGTTTCTCAATTCCTTTCTCTTCATGTAACATGATATCAGATAAGCCATATATTCCAGTAATTTGTCCATACCCTATGTATTCTATTTCTGTTGCCATGTGACTGTTATTTTAAAAAGAATTACATTTTTTTCAGTACTGCACAAAAAAGTAACTGTTTCTATTAGTTGAGGTAAGAAGTTATCTAAGGTTGGGAGGAAATACCTTTTAAAGATCCTCTTGGTGATGGAATAACAGACTAGAGCAGGGCTATTACTGCATTGTTGAAATGATAAAAGCATAGGAAGTGTTTTATGATAGAGTTGTTAGTTGTACACTGAGAAAAGCTTTCAGAAAAGCTCCATGAAATAGCTCCTGGGATATTGATGAAATGTAATTATATAGTGTACTGAATCAGGGTCTGTTTTTCTAAATTTATTTTTAATGCACCTAAACAAATGAGGAATAAAAAAATATGTAACACATGTTTGTATACCTTTACTGTTTTTCTAAAATTTAAATTAAATGAAGTACTTTTAGTATCAACCATTTCTCCGTAGAATCTCAGTAAGCATATCATTGTCTATCTTAGCCTGATATAGTTTGATACATTAATCGAAGGAGCAGTGAAAAACTGGACTTTTTGTTTGTTTTAATAATAAAAATAAGATGGTTTTTGTTATTTCCTAAGTTAAACAGAGCAAGCAGGGAAGCTGAAGCTACTGCATGTTTGGTGCTTGGGATGCAATAGTTTGACTACCAGTCAGGAGGTGGGAGTGACAGAGGGGTGGGAAGAGTTACGGAGGGTAGGGGGGTAGAGAGGGCTGGAGGCAAAAACCAAAGAGGGCTGCAAAAATGGACTAGGGGTAGGCAGAAGACAATTTAAGAGGTACCTGCCTAGTGCCCCCCCTTTCCTTGCACCCTAGGCAGGTGCCTCTTCTGCCTACCCCTAGTTCCTGCCCTGCTACCAGTGCACAGATAATCCCCCTGTACAGTGGAATTCTGCTTATCTGTGCAATGGGAATCTAATTATCTGCATCACAAGAACCAAACATGAAGTAGCTTCACTTTCTCGGTTTGCTCTTTTTGCTCAAGAAATATTAAAAAGATTAAATCAATAATGTCGGATAACTGCCCCTTTAATAAAATTCTCAGTTGCCCCTGCTGAGCATGCTCCCCAACTAATGCATCAAATTTAATCAGTTTAAAAGAAAGGGAGGCAATAAAAATTAATTCTGAAATCATATATTTTTGAAAAATGTTACAAAAAATTGAAAGTTAAAAAAAAAAAATGATTTGTGATATTTGTGGTACTGGTATGGGACCTATTATCCAGAATGCTTGGCACCTGGGGCTTTCCGGATAACGGTCTTTCCGCAATTTGGATCATTTTTAAAAATTTGGATTATTTGATTATAATGGAGTCTATGGGAGACAGCCTTTCTGTAATTCGGAACTTTCTGGATAACGGGTTTCCGGATAACAGATCCCATACCTGTATTTAAAAAGGGTATACAGTTGTCCAAATAAAAAGCGGACAGCATGTGAATATTGTTCAAATGTAACGTTTTTAAGGTATTTTGTTCTTTCATGAAGAAGCAGGTTGTCAGTTATCAAGGTACAACTAATTGAAACAACATTATTAAACACAGATACGTCTTTTGATATCATCCTATCCAGAACATTCTGCAGGTGTATCCTGACGGAGGCAAACAAAACCCCCAAAGGCCAGCTGCCAATTCAGTCTCATGGGGCTCCCAAAATGGCAAATAGACTGTTATTGTTTCCACTTTATATTCCACCCCAAAAACAGCAGTCCTACCTTGCTTTATGGCAGGGACTCCCAAACCATAGTAAGAGTCTTGGAAGGTTCCATTACACTCGTCTGCATTTAATAAACAGCTGCTTTTCACAGCTTTAGAGCTTACCTCTTCTACTTTTGTAGCTAAAGTAGTGAAAGGCAGCTATTTATGAAGTTGAGACAGAACAAACAAAACCAAAATGTGTAAATCACATAAAGAAATGTGGCAGAGAATATTTCATTTTAATGTTTACGTGCATTATCAAAGGACAGGAGATGTCACTTTTATGAATTAAGTAATAAATATATAATTGCTCTATGAGACAGAAAAGATCCTAATGGTTAGCCAAATGATAGCTACGTCAGTTGCATTGCGTGTAAGTAAATGTAACAGTACAGATAAAATGATTTGCCATTGTTCCATGATTTTACAAGGCTTATTAGCCGTCGTAATATCCTCAGGAAAGCTTTTATGCATCCCAATTTATGGACTTTACAGAATTTTAGATATTCTATTTTGTGTTTAATTTGATTTTCTTTGTCAAAATAACTCGATAATGTAACTATTAAACTTTTATATTATTGTCTATAAAATATGATCGATTTTAGTTCATAATAGATTGATCGTGTCCAGTATATTTATATAACACAGTACTGGACAACGATTTTTAGGCAAAGTAAATATATGCCCAGAATTGTTTTTTTTTAATATCCTATGTATTTTTAGTGAATGAGACACTATTAGGGAGATGTAAACATTTTAATAGGAAAAATATGAGCACTACACACTCAGCCAGCAATAGCAAAATATAGAGTTTCTCTTAAAGGAAAACTATACCCCCAAAATGAACATTTAAGCAACAGATAGTTTACATCATATTAAGTAGCATATTAAAGAATCATAACAAACTGGTCTATATATTTAAGTAAATTTTGCCTTTTTACATCTCTTGTCATGAGCCGCAATTTCGTCATGGTCTGTGTGCTGCCTCAGAGATCACCTGACCAGAAATACTTCAACTCTAACTGTAACAGGAAGAAGTGTTGAAGCAAAAGACACAACTCTGTCTGTTAATTGGCTCATGTGACCTAAAATGTATGGTTTGTTGGTATGTTTGTGTGCACTGTGAATCGTAATATCCCAGAGGGCGGCCCTTATTTTTTAAAATGCCAATTTTCTATTCCTATTAATTATTTATGATTACCCAATGGCACATACTACTAGAAAAGTATATTATTATGAAAATGGTTTATTTACATGAAGCAGGGTTTTTACAAATGAACTGTTTTATGCAATATCTTTTTATAGAGACCTACATTGTTTGGGGGTACAGTTTTCCTTTAATAGTTTGCGCCTATAATTATGTAGCCACAGGCTACATAATTATACTTCTAACTGAAAACTGAAGTCTGTAATAAATTTCATGGATGTGCAGAAAGCATTGAACAAACTATTATGAGCTGATTAGCACAGCGTACACTGCATTCTAAGTTCATTGCTGATTATTGATTCAAGCATGAGAGGTGCCAACTTGTAAACTGACAATATATCAAACAACAATTTTGAGGTCTCGGCTGATGTCATGTGCATTGTGTTACATTTATTCCATAATCTGATGATCTGAAATCACTGGGATCTGAGAAACGATTTAAACCCAGACTTGCATAGCTTCAGTAACTTGTGATATGACTGCTTAAAAGTCTATTAAAGGTCATATTACTTAATCATTATTGCAAGTCGATATTGTGCCTGAACATATACTTTAATACTAAGTGGGTTATTTATCAAAATCTGAAGTTTTCTGATTTTTTTATTAAAAAAAGTCAGACAAAACTTATTTGTTATTAAAAAAAGATATAATTAATCCGATCAGGGAAAACCTCTATAAAATCAAGTGAAAACCCGAATTGTAAGTTTTTTCGGATTTTCTCCAAAATTGCACGATTTTTTTGGTCTTTTTCCCAAAAAAGCCAGAATTGTTCAGATTTTTGCCAGAAAAAAGCCCAATTCCTGCTCCGAACACAAAAACTTCCAAATATAGATAACAAACTCTTCCATTGACTTACTGTATATACGATCTGAGCAGGGCTAATATAGCGGATTTTCAGATTTTGACTTTTTGTAGCCTTGGGTTATAATAAATCTCGAAAAATTTGAGGTTTTTTTTCCCCACTTAAAATTTAGTAAATATTATGTTATAACTTGAATTTTTCGAGTTTTTGGCATTCCGACTTAACCCCCTTACTGTTGCTATTTTCTACGGCTCTGAGTAGTAATGTAATATAATATGAATCAGGAGATATAGAGAAAGTGGCGAGGTGGGGGACAGCAAAAATGAAGGCCGCCTCGGGCGGCAAATTGGGTGGGATCGCCCCTGCAGGTAAATGTTGAAAAACTGACTAGAGCAGTTGTTCTAAAACCTTGGGTCTGGCCCATCTGGGGGCCTGGATCAGTGAATGGAGGGCAGCCTGAAAAACATATAGAGTAAAGTTTTGGAGAATGCCTATTTGCTGTACTAATGTCAAGCTGTCAACCGTTAAGCATAAGTTTTGGGGAGATAATTTTCACCACTGAATTCATTTTTAGTATGATTCAGAGAGTGATATTCTGAGATAATGTGCGATTGGTTTAAATTTTTTATCATTTGTGGTTTTTGAGTCATCTATCTTTTTATTTATCAGCTCTCTGTTTGTAATTTCAACAATCTGGTTGCTAGGATCCAATTTACCCTAGCAACCATGCTTTGATTTGAATAAGAGACTGAAAATGATCAGGAGAGAGCCTGAATAGAAAGAGGAGTAATAAAAAGTAGCAATAACAATAAATGTGTAGCCTTATAGAGGATTTGTTTTTTTAGTTGGGACCAGTGACCCCATTTGAAAGCTGGAAAGAGTCAGTAGAAGAAGGCAAATAGTATAGTAGAGTACGAAAGCATCTTTCCATTTTTCATCATCAAGTGAGGGCATATCTGCCTGCCATTTTACTTGGGTTTTTGCCAAAGTAGAGTTACCTATTGACATTAAGTGGCTATAAAATAATGATAGAGGTTTTCTGAGTTCAGGGTTATGTACATAGACTTCCAGTCTCCTGGGAGTGGTATCTTCCTGTCCGCCTGGAAATTGCAGGTTTATTGCATGTCTCACTTGAAAAAATCTAAATAACATCTGATTAGGTAATTCAAATTTTTCCTTCAGTATTTGGAAGAGGGGTAGTTTACCATCTACAAGAATATCTGATATGTATTTAATTCCATATCTTGCCAATAACTGAGGGTCTGGGACACATTCAAGGTGACGTAACTTAGGGTTACATCAAAGGGGGGTACATTTAGGGCAGTATATGGGGGTTGTGGGTGAGAAATTAAGAGCCACTTGCCAAGCCCCCACTGTTGCCTTCATGAGAGGGATGGCATGTTGGGAGTCTTTAATACCCCTATACAGGAGGTTCTTAAGTCCCTCAAATGAGCCTATTACCTGTGCCTTCAACTGTGTTGTGGCATCTTGTGAGGAGGGGGAGGCCCAGCGCCAGGCATTTACTAATTGGGCTGCCAGATAGTATAAGAATAGGCCTCTTTCTCATTCTTTGATGCCCACTCAGAAGAGTGAATTTGGCTTTTACTCAAACTCTACTGCGCACATGCACCTCCTGAGAAGAAGGGAGAAAAAAAGGAGATTGCTCAGAAGTAACCCAGGCCAATGCAGTTTTTTGCTAATGGGGGCACCAACCCGGGATTATAATCACTTGGGGGGGGGTTGGAATGGCAAACATCTTTATACAAAATATCAGGAATAATAATCCAAATAACAATAATAATCTCTGAAGTGAGATATTTCCATTCTCATAAACACAGTGCATTTTACAGAAGACAACGACTTCTAGAGTGAGTTAAGGATTCCCCATGAATAAATAATAGAAGAAAGGCAACAAGAGGCTAAGTGGATAAAACACTTGATTGAATGTTTACAGATGACAATGGATGAATCATTTCATGTGTTATTTAGTCTTTATAGGTGTTAAATCATCACCTGCTGTGCAAATACAAGATGTACATGTTAGCATGTGTGAGTGTGGTATGCTATAATATAATTGTGCATGTAGGATATAGAGATATAAAATTTTTTTCCTTCTGATATTGTTTATGAGCCAACTACATAATCAGACATGGAATGGTGTAGCTACTTCTGGTAGGTCTCAGATATCAGTACAGGTATGGGATCCATTATCCAGAAACCCATTATCCAGAAAGTTCTGAGTTAAAGGAACAGTTCAGTGTAAAAATAAAAGCTGGGTAGATAGGCTGTGCAAAATAAAAAGTGTTTCTAATATAGTTAGTCAAAAATAACAGAACAAAACACAACTTCCTGCTTTTCAGCTCTCTAACTAAGTTAAATATGAAGTATAAGGATTGCACACCCAATTATAAAAAGGCAAAAATTCATTACATCAAAAAAACCCACTTACATATTAGCTTTGGCCCAATAGTGGTCTTCAATTTGGCCCTGATGAAGACCACTTATGTGGTCAAAACACGTTGGGCCACTACTGGGCCAAAGCTAATATGTAAGTGTTTTTTTTTGATGAAATAAATGTTTGCCTTTTTATAATTGGGTGTGCAATCCTTATACTATATATTTGATCTATGTTTAAGAAGGCTATATTTGGGCCGTCTCCATGGGATGAGCACCCCACAATTAATATAAGGTGTGCGCCTTCTAAATTGTATCTTCTCTAACTGAGTTAGTCAGCAACTTGAAGGGGCCACATGGGACCTAACTATTCAGTGAGTTTGCAATTGATCCTTAGCATGCAGCTCAGATTCAAAAGGAACATATATGACCCATGTACCCCCCCCCTCAAGTGTCTGATTGGTTACTGCCTGGTAACCAATCAGTGGAAACCAAGAGCGCTGGATGTTAGACATCCAGTCACTCCAGCCTTTATACATTACATTTTTGTTTAATTAACTATATTAGAAACATTTTTTATTTTGCACAGCCTATCTACAGTATTTACCCAGTTTTTATTTTAATACTGAACAATTCCTTTAAGGGAAGGTCATTTCCCATTTTAAGTAAATCATTCTATTGTTTTTTATTTATTTCCTTTCTTTACTTGATGGTATCTAAGCTGTATAATCCATATTGGTGGCAAAACAATCATTCTGAGTTTATTTAATGTTAAAATACTTTTTCGCAGACTTATGATGATCCAAATTACAGAAATATCACTTACCAAAAAACCCCAGGTCTCAAGAATTCCAGATAACAGATCCTATGCCTTCAACAGAATCAATGTGAGAGTGGTGCCGAGCACATATGGAAGTGCAAATAGCACTTGACTCAAATACCTTAATCAATGGGACCTGCAACAGTAAATGGTAAATAAATGACCCCCCCTATGTAAAATGCTTTTTAGGAAAGGCCTAAATTAATGAATGCCCTTAAGCTGCATTTCTGTATTCCTATGAGTTTAATAAAAACACCAGCTGTGAAAAAGTCATTTACAAAGAATCACTTGGAAAATAACAATAAAATTATAATTTAAGGTGTTTTAAGGAAATTTTAGAACTCTCAAAAGGCACTGTGGTCTTTATATATATATATTCATGGAACCAAATGCATTTGTCATCAGGCACGTGTCACCAAGTTTAGTGTTTTTCCTAATGAAATTTCTAGCTAAACCAAACAAAGGCAAACAACTCCATCACCAAAAAAATTCATAGAGTCAAAATTTCAATCTAAAAAACTAGTCCTTTTAACAAAGTTTGTTTCATCAACCTTGTATTTTCTGACTTGTTAAAAAAGCATCCAACCCTTTCCTAAAACTGTCTAATGTGTCTACCAGAAAAAAAACCAGTTTTACAGCTGTCACAGTAAAAAGCTTTCTAACACATTAAAATGTATACTTTTTTAGATTTCAAGGGATGCCCCCTAAATAATGTGGATGAATATAACAGAATAAGGCAACAGAGAGTTTATTATATTGTCCCTTTATATATATTTATACATTGTGAACATATTTCTTTTTCAGTGTAAACAAACTCAGCTTGGTCAGACTTTCTTCATAACTGAGACATTCATTTATCAGCTCATTCTCTTTTATTTGGACATTGTATTATTTAATCATACTACTCAAAATGTAATTTATCAGCCCCTGATACCTTGTTCACTTTACTGTTTAAATATATTAGTATTATACCTTTTATCGGCCACTGACAACTTTTTTAATCTGCTACTTTTATACTACTGAAGAGTCATGTGACTTTATTACCTATATTGTATATACAGCAGAAAATAAAACATTAAGCATATTTGTCAGACGTAACAGGAATATTTTATTTTGTTTAATTGTTCTACTCTCACGACAGATATATTTTTAATGTTTATAAACTGATAACACTTTTTAGTATTAGTCTTTGTAAATGAAGCAATCAGTTCCTCTTTTACTGCTTTTGACTTTGACTTGATTGCTGTTTTACAACAGTTGTACTATTTCCAGTATGTATCTTTTAAATGCTTTCCTTTATTTTTACATTTGAGTTCAGCCACATAGGCAGGCCCTTAATGCTTTAACATTCCTCCTACAGGAATAAACTTTGAACAGTAATGGCTCAATATCATTTAAAGTACATGTAAAATTGTGCTGTTAGTCTGCTCTAGAAATGGCTAAAGCTTATATTTATAATTGTACAGTTTTACATACATTTAGCACTAGCTTAGATGGCTAGATCAAAAAGAAGCAATCCAGATAAACAGGGCAAACATCCTTCATGCTTTTACAGTAGTGTCTGTTCTAGTGTCTGTTTTTTCCTTCTTGGGACTCATAGGGGTCATTTATGACTTGATACAAAAATTTATATAAAAAAAAGATATATGTCCCAAGGCTTCTTAAGGTAAAAACAAGTAATTTATTAATAATCACATTTAAATAAAGTTTTCGGTACACACTAACCCCATATGGCCCACCTTACGCGTTTCGCACCCTCCGGCGCTTAGTCATATGTCACCTATGACTAAGCGCCGGAGGGTGCGAAACGCGTAAAGTGGGCCATGTGGGGTTAGTGTGTACTGAAAACTTTTTTTAAATGTGATTATTAATAAATTACTTGTTTTTACCTTAAGAAGCCTTGGGACATATATAACTGGGGCGGGTCCCTCTGGCTTTGGAGATTTAATAGTCATATGGACTCCCGACCCATGAATGATATATCATTTATGGCTTTGGCGAATTTGACCCATTTCGTTTCGCTGCCGGTGAAATATTGCGGAAAAGTTTTTTTTTTTTTTGACGCGCGTCTTTTTTGAAAATGGACACAATGGAGAGCGTATACTAATGCAATTTATTAAGGAGTCCAAACATGCTCCTTCCCTTCCACATGGTTACCAATGCATCTATCCTTTCTCTTCCGATGAATGGTATCCAAATGCACCTAGTGATGCTGGGGATCCCAGAGCTATAGTCATTCTTGACCTGGCATAGCTCCAGGGTTTACTCAGTGGGTTGCATCAGTAGGCACACCAGACTTGCACCCAGTGAAGAGAATGTAAACACTGTTTTCAACAAAGAAAACCCCACTCTGAAAATGCTAGATGCAAGTATAATTACATCTGCTTTGACACATCAGAAACATTTTGGTGGACACAACTTGAAGCATGGCTACAATTATCTCGGAAAAAAGTTGCAATATGGATTAAAAAAAGTAGCGATTTGTTTGAAAAACTTATATTGCATTTGTAAATGTCTCCTAAAATGTGTTTTGCAGATTATTTTTTCATTTTTGTCTTTACAAGCTAGAAACAGATTGCATTGTACAACCCCTCTTTTTGTCAATGCCATTTAATACCCCTCTATATTGGGAAATACTGTGAGGATTGCATTAAAAGAGATTCAAAAGAAAATAACCTGTTTGTGAATTGTATTATATTATATTTAATACATGAACAAAAAGCACAAATTAGATACTTGCATCTTGAATGTCTAAGTGGAAAATATTGCAAACTTTGTTGTATGGACAGACTTTTGGGCACCCAATTAAAATAGTATGGCAGATCATTTAGTTAATCATATTCATCTGCATGCATGCTGTAAAGGAATATACTGAATTTTAACCTTCCATATGCAATGTGTGTTAACGAATTTAATTGTACCCTCTGGGTCTGTACCAAAGGGTGTAGATGTCAGCGCTAAAGGCATAAAAAATGGATCAAGACCATTTATTCCTGTGTACAGCTTTTATGTCTACACTTGTGAGTACCAAAAGACAGACTGAAATAAATAAACTCTTCTGTTGCTATGCAGTGTAATGTATAAAAATGGCCCAGCATGGCAGGGAATATATGTACCATAATGGGGACAGGGTCCCTCTTATGTACTGCTGGAAACTTTATTCTTTGCTTTGATCTGTTTATTGTATCCCATAGCAGCTCATTAGTGAGTTCCAGTTGCACAGTAAAAGATAAAAAAAAATTGGACATTCCGTTGCAACTTATCCCTGTCTGGGACAGCACTATTTAATCTGCTTGATTTTATTCTCTTGGTGATTTCTAGTACTATTCTAGCATTCAACATTTGCTTTGTCTTGGACCATCATCCACCTCAGTCCAATTAAAGCCATATTCTGTTTCCGTATCCAGCCTTTACCTCCGTTCTTTCTCTATGAAGCTTCTTCTTCAGGCTTCATCCTGCTGTCCTCTCTATTCTGAGGGCCCTATAGCCCATTGTTCATAAATAGGCTGTCCTTGTTGCTCATACAGTTAATGGGCATGGTTTGCTATTATAACTGGTTCCAGGGAAGATAGTAGTAATAATTATATTGGCTGGGGACAACACTGTATTAGGGTACAGACTTTATTAATCACTCTCCTCCCCTGGCTCTACTATGTGCAGAATGTAACAACTGTGTACAATTCATCCATTTGAATTAAAAGAAGCAAATTATTGGTAGTTCATTGTGCCCTACATGAAAAACCACATGGATTTCATATTATAATTTGCCACAGAAAAGTTTAGACAGCCACAAGTAAACTATATGTGATAGGTCCTATAAGTAGACCCTTTTATCTAAAGGCAACAATGCAGTGAGTAAACTATGTCTAAATGCTGCTATTGTATCAGTCTAGATTTTTTGTGCATGTTCTTTGACACCCATAGAATAAATGTAGATAAACACAAGGAAGCAAATAAGGTAATACATGAATCACTGTGTGTGATTGTTTTCTTAGAAGCATTTCTTCTTGTCTGTGTATATATGCTTTTGTTAATGCTGAGCCTTTCACTGCTCTGTTCAGGTTTCTTTTAGATAAAGTATAAGTACAGGGGTTCTTATTAGCATGTAGTTTGTCTTGTTTTCTGTCTCCATTGGGAACATTTATATGTTGAGTATTGAAAATGATCTAATATTTGCTATGTTAAAGTTAATCTTATTTAAGTCTCACGGTCTATATGAATATCCTACCTTTTTTGTTCTTAGTTCTTACACGTGCATCCGCAGGGGTCATTGTGAATCTACCTGTCACCATATGGAGATTCAACGCCCAAAGCAACTCAGCAAAGTAAATTTAAAGGGATAGTTGAATTTCATTTTATAGCTTTCCCTTGTATTTGTCTAAAGGACATATAAAGAAATGAAATGGTTCTACATTTTGCACAGAAAAATAAGATAGCGTAGATAATAAGCAAAGACATGTACTTGTAAATTTGTATAGTTGTTAAAAGCCAATAAACCCATTAATTTTTAAAGGAAAGCAATACCCCTGTACAATGTAGGTCACTACAAAAAATATATTACATAAAACAGTTCATAAGTAAACCCTGCTTCATCTATATAAGCCATTTTCAGAAAAATATACTTTTTTTTGTAGTATGTGCCTTAGGGTAATATTTAAGTCCTTGGTGACTTATAATATATTTATAAATTACAGTAGGGGTATATTATCCACTTTGCATCACCTATATACAACATATAAACCTATGATGGAAATTAGAAAAGGTTGATGGAGATTGTCCTTGGGTGGCAATTATAAATAGTTTAAATTCAGTTTAATACCTAAACCAGGCATAATGAGTTTAATAAGTAGTTAAAATACATTATATATACTTATAGCTGAAACAAGATTATCATGACAGTAAAAAGATGTTTGCAGCTGCCACTTAAGGGCACATTTATCAAAGGTCAAATTTTCAGTTTTTAAAAACTCCCCTAAACTTACCATAAATTTGACCAATCTAAATTTATTAATAAAATCGAATTTTTAAAACTCGGATGAAACTCGGATGAATTAAGTCTGGCCAGGAGCAATAACCCGTAGCAACCTATCAGCAGGTAGAATTTACTGGTCAGCTATATAAAAGCATACATCTCATTGGTTACTATAAGTTACTGATCCTGGGCAATCATAGTGCATTTTATGACTTATGGAGGAAAGAATTGCCACTTGCCAAGTTACTGGGCACAATTTCATACTGTCTGCTGCATGGACTTCCCCTGCCTAAATTCATCATACCCATGACGCAACATATATATATTATTATATAAACAATAATTCATGATATAACAAGTGTAAATATCAAGAAATTACTAGAAATGAAAGCATCAAATTGTACTTTCTCCTAGAATGAACCACATATGTGACACCCCTTCCACTGAGTAAGACATATCAGATTATCTATAGTTGTGTCTATGCGCTTGGGCTATTGTATTTTGATCTTTGAAACCATACCAGATGCCCTTTTACACACAACTTTTATAACATTAAATTCAGAAAGGTTAACATCTCTTCTTTCATCCTAAGTTAATCAAGACCTTTAGAAAAAAACGCTTGATATCATATGCCTGGAGTGTGTATTAGACTTCAGTAATGTGTATCAACAAATAAAGGGAAAAGAGCAAACACCACTGCAGTGCTATGCTGAGAAATGTCTAATTTACTTACACAACATGTTTCACTTTGCAAAGAACTCTTTCAAAAGTGCATTTAAGGAAGGATCCTTCGCAACTCAAAAGATATTGTGCAAATAAACCAGTTATTTTGCGGCACAGCAATGCGGTAGCATTTGCTCTTTACACTTTGGGGGATACATGTGTATATGAGTCCTCAGCAGTGGAATACAGTGGAGCAATCAAAGCTTTC
This sequence comes from Xenopus laevis, assembly GCF_017654675.1. Classification (NCBI taxonomy): domain Eukaryota; kingdom Metazoa; phylum Chordata; class Amphibia; order Anura; family Pipidae; genus Xenopus; species Xenopus laevis. Next base: position 96,593,911 of record NC_054379.1, read on the forward strand.
TGGTGAGAATACTCTGTGAGTTGGGGAATATTTGGGTTTCTCAATGTTTAAGCAAACAAACACAAACTATTATATGTATTATAAAGCTCTAATTTAATATATGTTCTTAAATGTTTGCATTATATACTTTCAAATTGCTTTTTTGTTTCAGGGAAATATGGACGTAATCATAGCAACTGGAAAGAAATGACATTTAGGTTGTGTTTGCATGCAATTTCATCAAAAATCAACGGATGCAGGGCTGTGTTTATTTATGCTACAGCTATGATAAACTTGGCTGAAAGCTCTATCCTCTATCTGTAGGGTTGCTGCAGCCCTGAGGATAGCAATGTGCTGTTAAGCAATACGATTAAAAATCCAAAGAGACAACATCAATATAAGGTACACAAGCACTGCATGATTTATAGATCAATTTACTGCAAGTAAAAACTAGAGGCTATGAAATCTTTTATGTGTTGTGAGCCTAGATAGCTAATGTAACATTACAAATCACATTAGACTGAAGTTTAAAAGTACATTGTATACTATAGGGTCATTTACATAAACCCCAGACAAAAATGAGGGGGCAGGCATGTGTGCACCCCCCATTCACTCCCTCATCAATACTACACAGCCAAATACTGGCAATGCTGTATTTACAGGGTTAACACAGGTCTCTGTGGTCTCTTTTGTAAGTGCAGAGACCTGCAGAAATTCTCCTAGATGCAGGGCAGGGTGCAAAGTGCAAAAAACAACTGTCCTGCAAAATTACCCCCAAAATATTAAGATACTGTAATCACAGTTTCTCGTTTCAGCAGTCTGACATGATAGTTTGTATGTTCATATGGGGTTTAGAGCAGTGATCTCCAACCATGTTGCTCAACAACCCATTGGCTGTTGCTTCCATTAGCTTATTTTTGAATTCCAGGCTTGGAGTCAAGTTTTGGTTACATAAAAACCAGGTGTACTGCCAAATAGAACCCCCTAGACTGCCAGTTCACATAGGGACTACCAAATAGCGAATCACAGTACTTATTTGGCACCGCAGGAAATTGTTTCATACTTGTATTGTTCCCCAGCTCTTTTTTTCGAATGTGACCCTTGAGTAAAAAAGGTTGGGGACCCTGGTTTATAGCCTGGGATGTGTTTAAACTTTGTAAATATATTGTTTAGGTAAAGTGTCTGTTGTTAGATAAAGTGTATATTGTATGCATTTCCTGAGATGAAATACAAAAGAAAAATACATACATAAAACATCTGTATTTGTGTTGACCCTTTTGATAACATATGGATAAATACATTAGAAGAAAGATTTTCTCATCATGCTGGGAATAACCAAAATGGATCCATGAGTGAGCTTTAGTGAATCGGCCACAATTGCATCAAACCTGTTGCCACTGCATAGCCACAATTTTGTTATAATTGTAGGAAAATGCTGCCTTTTGGACCCTAGCAACTAGATAACTGCTGAAATTCTAAACTGGAGAACTACTGAACAAAAAGCTTAATAAAATCTAAACAACTTAGACCAAGTTTTCAGTTACCCATATATAGTACCTATGATCTGCTGGGAGCAGCAGGAGTTGACATATTTATAAATCTACACTTATATTGTTGTGCACATGAAAATTATAATAAGACATTACTTTGCTGTTGCAATCAGATGCATTTACTTGTTTGTTCTGTACCAAGGTCTCACTATCCAATTAAAATGCGTGAGAGCAAACCAGCTCAGCCATAGTTGACAACTAACCTTTCAAGCTAAAAGTACTGTAGTTATTAAATATGCACTATTGTGTCAAATGACTTTCTTTACAACAATAAACCTCTTTGGAGTTAACACTTGAGTATTCTGGATTTCTAACAATTTATGAAATTAAACATAGCTATAACAATCAAAAAGCATTTTAAACCTGCTGCCCATCAAGGTCCCCATGCTTTGCAGAGTACATGTAATTATATGTTTATTTATATATTTACATCTATAAATATATATTTATTTATATTATGGATGGACCAAATCCCTGAATCCGTCATGAAAGATTTGGCTGAATACGAAATCAAATCCGAATTTGTGTATGCAAATTAGGGGTGGGAAGGGAAAAAGGGGAAAGAACAGTTTTTACTTCCCTGTCTTGTGACAAAAAGTTAAGTGATTTCATGATTTCCCCTTCCCACCCCTAATTTGCATATGCAAATTAGGATTTGGTTCAGCCAGGCACGAGGATATGGCCAAATCTAAATCTGCTGAAAAAGACACAAACCTAGTCGAATCCTAAACCGAATCCAGGATTCAGTACATCCCAAATATATATATATATTCCAATGGAGAAGCCGCACTCACGAGTTCCACTGCGCATCGCAGGCGAGGTGAGATGGATACATTGTGGTCCAATTCATTAACTTCGAGTGAAGGATTTGAGGTAAAAAAAACTTCGAATTTCAAAGTGTTTTTTTGGCTACTTCGACCATCGAATGGGCTACTTCGACCTTCAACTACGACCTCGAATCGAATGATTCTAACTAAAAATCATTCGACTATTCGACCATTCGATAGTCGAAGTACTGTCTCTTTAAGAAAAAACTTCGACCCCCTAGTTCGCCACCTTAAAGCTACCGAACCCAATGTTAGCCTATGGGGAAGGTCCCCATAGGCTTGCCTAAGTTTTTTTGGTCGAAGGATAATCATTCAAGCGTTGGATTGAAATCCTTCGAATCGTTCAATCTGAAGGATTTAATCGTTCAATCGAACGATTATTCCTTTGATCGTACGATTGCAGTATTTGCGCAAAATCTTTCGACTTCGATATTCAAAGTCGAAGGATTTTTATTCCCAGTCGAATATCGAGGGTTAATTAACCCTCAGTATTCGACCCTTGATGACTTTGCCCCTGGATGTTTTGATTTGATGCAACATTGTGACAGATGGATTCATTAATGTTTTTATTTTTTGCAACATTGTCATAGAATATACAGTCGGAATAAATACACACGGGGGCTGCTTTGCAAAAATGATATGGGGTTCACGGTATAGTGAGGGTTAAGGGAAAGGTTGAGATATGTCATAGAGGGAAGGATTTTTGAAGTTCGCACCAACTTGGCTGTATTTAAGGGTGGATTGTTAGATGTTTTATAACTTTGACAAAGACTGAGTTACAGCTGACTCTACAATAAAGAAAGTTTGTATTTTGGTAAGACCCGTGAGCGCAGCTTCTTCATTGGAATATAATGTGAAAGATTTGTGGCGTGCACCCAGGCAATTTGAAATACTTAATTGTGAGTGATGATAATCTTTGGATTGTATATATATATATATATATATATATATATATATATATATATATATATATATATATATATATATATATATACATTGTTTCTACCTTAGGCTATTCCCACACACAAGTGCCTCGGCCAGCAAAACCATCTCTCTCCACCCACACGTACAGAAACATTAACACATTTGATCCACAACAATTATCAACAGTAGCAGCACAGCGGATCTGTCACATTAACAACCTTTCCTGTCCGAATATGGCAGCTTCTCCCTACAACCATACTCTTTCAACGGCTTTTGACTCCCTTGCTCCTTCTATCACCCGTCACAGTCGATCAGCTAAACCCAAACCCTGGCTCACTAGTTTAACTCAGTAACTCAGAAGATGTAGTAGATCAGCTGAATGACGGTGGAGAAAATCACAAACTGATCCTGACTTCATCCACTTCAAGTTCATGCTCTCTTGCTACAATCAAGCTCTATCAATAACTAAACAACTGTACTTCTCTTCTTTAATCTCTTATCTATCCTATGACTGTTTGCCACATTTAAATCACTACTATGCCCCCCCCCTGCGCATTCTCCAGCCGTTAATATAACTGCCCAAGACCTTGTTCGTTTCTTTAAAGAAAAAAACGATCTCATTAGACTGAGCATACTATCTGACAACAACAATCTCATATTATTTTGCAGTCCACTCACATCTACTTTGCACTTCTTCACCCCCTATACACTAGTTGAAATTAGCAAACTTCTAGCCCGCTCAAAGCTCACATCCTGCTCACTTGACCCAATACCGTCTCCCCTCCTTTACTCAAGTTCTAATACACTTTCTCTCTCTTGCACTTAGCTACCTATTTAACCTTTCCTTTTCTACTGGTACATTCCATCTTTATACAAACAAGCACTAATCACTCATATCCTCAAAAAAAATCTTCCCTTCATCCGAGCTCTCATGCTAACTATTGTCCAGTTCCCTTTCTTCCTTTCACATCCAAATTGCAGTAAAAGCTTATTTACAAAGGTCTGATCCAGCATCTCACAACTCCCTTCTTAACCCCCTGCAATCTGGCTTCCACCCAACACACTCAACTGAAACTGCACTCACCAAAGTAACCAATGATCTTCTCCTGGCAATGTCTAAAGATCACTATTCCATACTCATCCTTCTAGAACTCTGCAGCCTTTGACACAGTTGATCACCCACTCCTCCTAGACATTCTTTACTGGCATTCATGACATTGCTCTTACTTGTTTTACATATTATCTTTCAGACCGTTCCTTAAAGTTGCTTTCTCTAATTCTACTTCTACTAGTTTTACTATTCTGTTGGAGTTCCTCAAGGCTCTGTGTTAGGCCCTCTGCTGTCTCACTCTATACTTCTTCACTAGGAAAATGTATTCAGTCGTTTAGACTTCAGTATCACCTTTATGCTGATGACACCCAAATCTACTTGTCTTCTGTCCTTTCCCAAGTCACAGACTGCCTTTCTGAATGTCACAGTGCCACCTGAAACTCATCATCATCATCATCATTTATTTATATAGCGCTGTCAAGATACGCAGTGCTTTACTGCAGTTATAGCAAACAGGGAATAAATGGTGGATAACAGACAAGGATTACAGAGTACAATAGGGTTTACAAACTAAAAGGTTAGGGTACAATTGAGACATTAGGATTATATAAACACTTTGTCATTTTTGATACAGCAATGATTAATTAAGGTACATCGAATAGGCCTCTTTAAACAGATGGGTCTTTAAGGAGCGCTTGAAAGTTTGGAAGGAAGGAGAAAGTCTGACAGCTTGTGGCAGAGAGTTCCAGAGAAAAGCAGAAGCCCGAGAGAAGTCTTGTAGACGAGAATGGGCAGAAGTGACCAGAGGAGAAGTGAGACGAAGATCAGAAGCAGAGCGTAGGTTTCGTGAAGGAGTGTATTTGGAGATTAGAGATGAAATATAGGGAGGGGTTTCATTATTAAGGGCCTTGAATGTGAGTGTAAGTAATTTGAATTTGATTCTAGAAGAGATTGGGAGCCAGTGAAGGGACATACATATGGGAGCAGCTGATGTTGAGCGGCGAGCTAAATGAATGAGTCTAGCGGCCGCGTTTAGAACAGATTGGAGTTGTGAAAGGTGACTTGTTGGAATACCTGTGAGGAGTAAGTTGCAGTAATCAAGGCGGGAGATGATGAGAGACTGAATCAGTGTTTTAGTTGATTCTGAACTGAGATAGGGTCGTATTCGAGCAATGTTGCGCAGTTGAATACGGCAAGATTTTGCAAGTGTTTGAATGTGTGGTGAAAAAGACAGATGAGAGTCTAAGATGACTCCTAGGCAGCGTGTCTGTGTGGTGGAATGAAAGGTTGTGTTGTTTACGGTGAGTGATATCTGAGGGACAGGGGAAGATCTTGGAGGAAATATGATGAGTTCTGTTTTAGAAAGGTTCAGTTTCAGGTGGCACTGTGACATCCAGGAGGAGACAGCAGAGAGACAGTCTGTGACTTGGGAAAGGACAGAATTAGAAAGATCAGGAGTAGACAAGTAGAGTTGGGTGTCATCAGCATAAAGGTGATACTGAAGTCCAAATGACTGAATGAGTTTTCCTAGTGAAGTTGTATAGAGCGAGAACAGCAGGGGGCCAAGAACAGAGCCTTGAGGAACTCCGACAGAGAGTGGGAAAGTAGTAGAAGTAGAGTTAGAGAAGGAAACTTTAAAGGAATGGTCAGACAGATAAGATGTAAACCATGAAAGAGCAGTGTCCCGAATGCCAGATGAGTGTAGAATGTCAAGGAGGAGTGTGTGGTCAACTGTTTCAAAGGCTGCAGAGAGATCTAGAAGGATTAGAATGGAATAATGACCTTTAGACTTTGCCAATAGAAGATCATTGGTTACTTTGGTGAGTGCAGTTTCAGTCGAGTGTGATGGGCGGAAGCCAGATTGCAGGGGGTCGAGGAGGGAGTTGTGAGTGAGATGCTAAATCAGGCGTTGGTAAACAAGCCTTTCTAGTAATTTGGAGGCGAATGGAAGAAGGGAGACCGGTCGATAGTTAGTGGGAGAGCTGGGATCAACGGAAGGTTTTTTGAGGATAGGAGTGATTAGTGCTTGTTTGTATAATGATGGAAAGGTTCCAGTAGAGAGTGAAAGATTGAATAGGTGGGTAAGTGCAGGAGAGAGTGTATCAGAGATTGGGTGGAGAAGGCGAGAGGGTATGGGGTCAAGGGAGCAGGTGGTGGGTTTTGAGCTGGCTAGAAGTTTGCTAACTTCATCTAGAGTTGCAGGGGTGAAGGAGTGCAAAGTAGATGTGAGTGGACTGCACGTTGGTCTGAGATTGTTGTCGGACGGTATGCTCAGCCTAATGAGATCGATTTTTTCATTAAAGAAATGAGCAAGGTCTTGGGCAGTAACATTAATAGGTGGAGGAGGTGGAGGGGGGCATAGGAGTGAGTTAAATGTGGCAAACAGCTGCTGTGGTTTGGAGGACATAGTAGATATTAGATAAGAGAAGTATTGTTCTTTGGCTAATGATAGAGCTCGGTTATAGCAGGAGAGCATGAATTTGAAGTGGATGAAATCAGGATCAGTTCGTGACTTTCTCCACCGTCGCTCAGCTGATCTACTACATCTTCTGAGGTACCGTGTTACACTAGTGTGCCAGGGTTGGGGTTTAGCTGGCCGGCTGTGACGGGTGGTAGAAGCTGCAAGGGAGTCAAGTGCTGTTGAAAGGGCATCATTGTAGAGAGAAGCTGCCATATTGGGACAGGAGAGAGTATTAAAATGAGATATGGATTGTGCTGATACTGATGATAATTGAAACTAAAACAGAACTCTTTATATTTCCTCTAAGATCCTCTCCTGTCACTCACAACTAATAACATCACCTTTCACTCAACCACACAGGCATGCTGCCAAGGAGTTATCTTAGCCTCTCATTTGTCTTTTTCACCACACATCCAAACACTTGCAAAATGTCATATTCAGCTTTGCAACATTGCCCGACTACAACCGTATCTCAATACAACCAAAACACTTATCCAGCCTCTTATCTCTTGAGTACTGCAACCTACTCCTTGCAGGTATTCCAACAAGTCACCTTTCACAACTCCAATCTGTTCTAAATGCTGCTGCTAGACTCATTCATCTATCTCATCGCTCAAAATCAGCTGCTCCCATATCCCTTCACTGGCTCTCAATCTCCTCTAGAATCAAATTCTAACTGCTAACACTCACACTCAACAATGAAGCCCCTCCCTACATTTCATCTCTAGTCTCAAAATACTCTCCTTCATGCAACCTTTGCTCTGTTTCTGACCTTTGCCTCGCTTCTCCTCTCATCACTTCAGCTCATTCTTGTCTACAAGACTTCTCTTGGGCCTCTGCTTCTCTCTGGAACTCTCTGCCTCGAGCTGTCAGACTCTCTCCTTTCTTCCAAACTTTCAAACGCACTCTAAAGACACAACTGTTTAGGGAAGCTTATTCAATGCATCTTAATGAATCATAAGTTATAAAGTTATTATAAATCACAAATTTGTTTCTAAAATCTCTATGTCTCAGTTGTACCCTAACTCTTTAGTTTGTAAACTCTTGCGAGTAGGGCCCTCTAATCCTTTCATACTCTGTAAACCCTTGTTGGTTATTTACTGTTTGTTCCCTTTTTGTTAGCTAATGTAAAGCACTGCATTACTTCTTGGCGCTATATAAATAAATTATGATGATTATATATATATATATATATATATATATGGTAATTTGACACAGAGCAAAGGATTGCCATTGCAGAACAAATTGCAGACTATTAATAAACTACTGCTTCCCAGTTTTGCAGGCAATATGCTATTGTGTTTTGTAGTAAAAAAAAAAGCTGTATTTTTAGCTTCGTTCTGTCAAGCGATGCTAGATATGACGTTCATCTGAGCAAAGTATGATTAACCTTTTTGTTACCATGTCACAGTGGCGGGTATTCTCTACAAATATGGCCTTGTTGTGGTTCACCAAGCTAAGTCCATGCTTCCTAAAATGCTCACTGGAAAGTTAGACTCAAACATAGCATTGGAATAGTTAACATTTGCAAATTGTGGTATCTGAAGTGTTGATATAAAAATGACAGATCACACTCAAAACATGTTGCAGTTTAGTTTGTAGTTTTATGGTGATCATTTATTTATAACACAGTGAATATCTACTGTACCATACAAGCCAAGCCAGATATACACAGGAGTAAGACAGTAACAGACAACCCTGCGTGTTTATGGACATGTTGCTGTCATGGATTTGTCCCTCTTTTGTCTCAAAGCCATGGCTTTTTAAAATGTAATGTAATACTTAATAATGCATTTTCCTTCTTCTGTGTTAGAGCTTGTGGCATTTACTTGCTATGGGGAAAGGCACCAGGATAGACACTAAAAGGCTGAGGAATCCTCTCTGGAGAGAGAATGTTCCGAGGCCACTTTGTTTTTATTATTCTTAATCAAGCATTGAGATGTCTTGGACATTTTGATAACAAAAGTGCTGCTGGGTTCTCTAAAGGCTCTTCCCAAGTGATTTTTTTAACCTCTTGTAAACAAGTTTTATATTATGCTCTGTAAATAGCACACACTCAGAGCTATCTTCAGCAGTCACTGTGGAAATGTGTAGTGGCACTACATCTACCCAGTTAGAACATCAGTTAAAAAGTACTATATAGTTTAATGTAATTCAGTGTTTATTCTTGAAAAAAAAAATAATATACATTTTTAATAAATATTCAGGTGAATCACTCCACAATCTGCTTGCTGGTGTGATCTCCCAGACAAGACCTTATAAATATGGTTGTCATATTAAATTGCTTCTTCTTGTGTGAGTTAAGCGGCCATTTCTTAATTTTAAAGGGGTGGGTCACCTTTAAGGTAACTTTTACCATGTTATAGAATGGATAATTCTAAGCAACTTTTCAATTGCCCTTCATTTTTTCTTTTTTATGGTTTTTGAAATATTTGCCTTATTCGTCTCACTCTTTCCAGCTTTCAAATGGGAGACCCTAACTTAAGGCTACAAATGTACCCCTATTGCTACATTTGATTAATCAGTCCCTCTATTCATATTTCAGTTTCTTATTCAAAGTGATGCATGGTTGCTAGGGTAAATTGGACCCTAGCAAACAGATTGCTGAAATTGCAAACTGGTGCAAACTGCTAAATTACTCAAAAACCACAAATATAAATGAAAACGAATTACAAATTGCCTTAGGCTATCCCTTTCCACAACATACTAAAACTTAATTTAAAGGCAAACAGCCCCTTTCAGGGTTATTGACTCCAAAAAAAGAAACTGGTGCTTGATGGCAGTATCTTTGCCATAATGCTTTAGACGGAATGTTCTCTCAGCTGAGTTCTGGATACTTGATATTCAGAAGCTGTTTGCAGGCACTTAGCACTAATGATACAATACCAACGTGGCTTAATGCCTGCAAACTTGATTTCTGTTCTGACTGAATGCCACAAAGGTACTCAATACCGTCTGGTTAAATGTCCACATGCCACAACTTAAGTCACAAATAAAGTGATTCGAAACTTGTAAACACATTTCAGATGAAGCCGTGTTGGGCAAATCTCCCTTTCAGGATACTACAAATGTTTGTAGCTTGAGCCATAGGAATATCTTTCCACTATTCTCACTGATAATGTTACATAGATCACTTATGTTTATCGCTAGGTCAGGGAGCACTGAACTCAAGATATGGTTGGCAAGCATCTAGTAAATGCTAAAGGAATAGTAACAACTACACAAAATAAGTAATTAATGTAAATGGACATACTATATTATTACTATAGTATTACTGTGATAATTAAAAGTCTGGAGTTTTAATACGTGTTTGCAATCATCTCTGCCGTGTTAAGCCATGTTTTTTTTTTGTGCTCAGTGGAGCACTTTTTGTAATGCATTTTTGTAATGCGTATTCAGCCCCAAATGTTCTTCCAGAAAAACTGGTATATATACATACAGTAGTTAATATTCAGTAATTTCAGAAAACATATAACTATCATGCAAAATATTAAGTGAACATTATGCATATATGCAAAGGACATTTTAATTTTCTTATAACTGGTCCTTTATGTAAATGTAACTAACTATCATGGGACCTGCATGCAGTATAAATTGGACTATATTGTATAGCTGCTTTGCTATTAGTAATAACCATGAATCATAGGCATGGGACCTATTATACAGAATGCTCGAGACCCGGGGTTTTCCGGATAGTGCATCTGTTGCCTAATTCGGATCTTCATACCTGAGGTCTACTAGAAAATCACGTAAACATTAAATAAACCCAATAGACTGGTTTTGCCTCTAATAAGAATGAATTGTATCTTAGTTTTGATCAGGTGCAATGTACTGTTTTATTTATACAGAGAAAAAGGAAATCATTTTTAAAAATTTGGATTATTTGGATAAAACAGAATCAATGGGAGATGGTCTTTCAGTAATTCAGAGCTTTCTGGATAACTGGTTTCCAGATAACGGATCGTATACCTGTATATTAAAAAAACATTGGGTCTTCATTAGTCACCCCAGAAAGGGGATAAGCATTTTTAATAATTACAGCCGAGACAGCTTTCTTGCACCCTCCTGCAGTTGGTCCTTGGTATTTTCATGGAAGTTGCTTAGAGATGCTGCAGAAACATTAGCACCGGCTACAGTGGATGTACAGTATTATGCATTTGCTTATAAGGGATGAGTGTGTGTGCTAGAAATGTCCTTTTTATAGTTCATATAAAGTAAACTAGACTGAATACAAGTTTCCAATATTGAATTTCTCTACTGACCTGATAAACGCTAAAGCCACTCATAGTCTGTCATTTGATTCCATTATCTGGAAACCCATTATCCAGAAAGCTCCTATTTACTGAAAGGTCATCTCCCATAGACTCCATTTTTATCAAATAATTTTTTAAAAGATTAATACCTTTTCCAGTGTAATAAGAAGAGAATGCCTTATACTTGACCCAAACTAAGGTATAATTAGTCCTTATTGGAGGCAAAACAATTCTATTGGGATTAATTCATGCTTAAATGATTTTTTAGTAGATGTAGTAGAGGTATCGAGCTTCCAGTTATATAAATTATGGAAAACAGGTCCTATACCTGTATTACATTATGTGGCCAATTCTTCATATTAAATCAACATCGTCAACACTAGTGAACTTTTTAGGTTTCCGTTTAGCATACAATGGCATCCCACTGGCGGAAGCACATGTGTGATTTTCTACTTATGAAGCTTGGAATCTGCCCAAGACATCAGTAATAATGCCCACTGGTTTTCCATTGGGACACCATACCCCCTATTATTCCCCGTTGAGGGTAATTGCCACCCTAACTCAAGCAGTAATTCAAAATAGAAGTCACACTCAGGTGACATGATCCATCTCTTGGGTGAAATTTACCTTAATCGTATACAGGTATGGGACCTGTTATCCAGAATGCTCAAGACCTGGGGCTTTCCGGATAATGGATCTTTTGTAATTTGGATCTTTATACCTTAAGTCTCCAAGAGAATCATTTAAACATTAAATAAGCTGGTTTTGCTTCCAATAAGGATTAATTATATCTTAGTCAAGATCAAGTACAATGTACTTTTTTATTATTACAGAGAAAAAGGAAATCATTTAGAGAAATTTGGATTATTTGGATAAAATGCGGTCTATGTGAGATGGCCTTTCTGGATAACGGGTTTTCAGATAACAGATCCCATACCTGTATATCCAAAGGGGTTTTCATTATATACCATATCTAGTTTAATGTTTAAATTCCCTTATCTGTACAGAGAGCAAAGCGTGTGATATTTAGAGCAGGCCTATCAGACATGCAAAGACGCAAATGCTGCCAACAATACAGAGAGCTGTTTCTGCTGTAAAATATACATACCTTTGAAGTCAAAACACAAATAATTTCTATTGAGTGTGACATAAGGAAAACTGACTGCTTCCCAAGCACCAGGGCAGATGAAATGTAATTACCTTAATTCAAAGATGAACCATTAATTACATTAATTCCACCCATTGATTTTCTTTCCATGTTGCTAACTATCTAAAAACAAACGTTAGCTGTGTAATGTTATCGGAAAATATTGCTTTCACAAAGGAGATTTGAATGTGTGTTACCAACGATAACCCCAGAATTTACAGGGGAAAGAGAGTTCCATGAATTATTTGTTAGTACAAATGCTCCAATCTAACGCTAGCAATTTAGAGCAATAAAACACAAAAGATTCCTGTTCTAGGACACCGAGATTATCAGATTCCCTATACATATAGTATAGTTTTTAGTAGCAACACAACTATTGAATTTCTCAATCTACTGAGTATTTGCAGAAAACACAGTGACTTCTGGGTCTTTAGACTATTTCTGCTGCCTGAGGCAGGATTGCTAGTGTTGCAAATTTCAGTTAAAAAATTAAAACTAGTCCAACATCTATAGGACACCTAAAAAATTTTCACATCCATATAGAGTATATACTTTTGTAACACTATTTTGTAATGGCCTCCCACTACATCTTTCACAGAAATCCTTATGGGAGTCTCCTCCTCTCACCACCCACACAGTTAAAAGCTTTGATCCTCAGCATGATGTGCAGCTGCTGACAATTTGATTGATGTTCAATAATCATAGGGACTGTTGCACCAAATGGCCAGGGAGCAGGGACTATGATTGACTGCTTCAATAAATAACCACAGACTAGGCATTACACTTTGATTAACTCATTTAATGTAAGGTAGATACTATGGCTTCTGGTTTATTTGAACAACATGTAGGTATGGGTATGGGACCTGTTATCCAGAATGCTGAAGACCTGGGGTTTTCCGGATAACAGATCTTTCCATAATTTTGTTCTTCATACCTTGATGTCTACTAGAAAATCATGTACCCAGTAGGCCGGTTTTTCCTTCTAATATGGATTAATTATATCCTGGTTTGGACTGAGTACAAGGTACTGTTATTATTACAAAGAAAAAGAAAATCATTTTTAATGATGTGTAGCATGTTTAGAAAAGTGCAGGAAAAATGTATAATAAAAGAATGAAAATCATTCTGTAGCATAGGTCTCTGGGTGTTAACTCTAGGCCTTAAGGGCTTATACACATGGGCATTTGTTTGTGCGCTCCCCTGCGTTGCGCTTTCTTCTGTTCAGCCGCAGAGGAGCGCAGTAGTAGATGCAGTGAATTATTGTCAGTGGGGCTGAACTCACACAGATGCATGTATGCGCCGAACGCAGGTAAAATGCAACATGCTGCGTCCCAACCTGCATTTGTCGCTTACATACGCCCGTGTGTAAGAGCCCTAAGGGGTGTCCCTTTTTTCCACTAACTAAATGGTGTTTTAAATTTGTCCCGTGTGTAGACACTGAAAGACATTAATAGTAAATAATAGAAATAATAATTATAATAACATAATAGTAATACAGGAATGGGATCCATTATCCTGAAACCCGTTATCCAGAAAGATCCGAATTATGGTAAGGGTATCTCCCATAGATTCCATTATAATCAAATAATTAAAACATTTTTTTCATGATTTCCTTTTTCTCTGTATTAATAAAACAGTACCTTGTACTTGATCCTAAAGTTAATTAATCCACACTGAAGGCAAAACCAGCCTATTAGGTTTAATTAATTCTTCAATTGTTTTTAGTAGACTTAATGTATGAATATCCAAATAACAGAAAGACCTGATATCTGGAAAACCCCAGGTCCCGACCGAATAACAGGCTCCATACCTGAAGTTGGAATGGAGGTCAAATCAACATTTAAATACAGTGGAATGTTACTTTTTTATAATTCCTGACATAAAAGATGTATAAATAATAAGAGGCATGAGACTTTCCTTGTCTAGGTTAGGATATTTTTGGACAGATTAGTAGAGATCATATTGAGCTACAGTATGCTACTCAGTGCTTGTCCTCTGATCCGAATGCCTTCCGCTCTCACCTCACATTTAGATGCAGCTGCTGCAGTGCCTCAGATGCGTTTCCAAGAGAGATAACGGCAGAGACACAAACCTAAACAGACACATCTTGAATTGCAAAAGAAGATGGAATATTTTTAGCATTCAAACATTTCTGAGTCTCGCATTATTATCACTTCATCGTATTTCTTATCTTATCAGGTACTGAATACAGAAACCACATTTGGTAAACAGCATATACTTTAATCAGGTGACTGCACACTGTGGGGGGGGGGGGGGGTTATAGAGCATGGATAGCAAAATATATCTAGCTCCAGTATTGTATGGAGGTATGGAGGTAAATGAATCTGCTGCACCCATGTATCTGATCTGACAAATTGCACACAGCAATAAGGTCAATAAAGCACGAAAGCCAAAAGTGCAGTTTGGATTTATGAAAGGTCTTAGACTGTATAACAGTCAGTCTGTTAATATGGCATTATTCTATGGAAATAAATTCCTTCTACAGCTTGCATATTCAAAGGAAATTGGTAGAACTGGGTATCATTTAAACAATTAGGAGAGATTTTACACCAAGTATAGGCAGTCGCCTAGTGAGTTCAAGCTTTTTTATACCAGCTGGGCGACACCTTATTGGCTTTTGCAGAATCTAATAATGGCTCATATTTATCAAAGGGAAGCACAATTCTGTACAAATTTCCACAAAAATACAGCAAAAACGGACACATGTTTTTTGGTGGACTTGGGGAATTTTAAAAATTCCTTCTTTAATATATTTGCCCCATTGTTCCTATGCATGGTATAATATAGTTTGCGTGTGCACCACTTCTGTAACACTGTCACCTAGGAAAGCTAAGTTTAGACATACTGTAGACAGACATACCTGATTTCCCATCATGCTTCAGGTTCACAGTGTAATGCATCCCCTTCCTTCCATTGAGAAGTAGTGGATTCTAGAACATGAAGTGGTGGGTGCACAGATTCTCTGAAAAGTAGTGGATTGTAGAACATGAAGTGGTGGGTGCACAGATTCTCTGAAAAGCAGAGAGAGTGTTCAAGTCCCAAAATCCATCATATTAAAATGCAACAAATTGAGGGAGGGGTTGCATTACACTATTGGCTTAAGGGGGATGAGAACTCTGCAAACAGAGTTAAACTGATAGTTTGCTTTCAAGCTTCATGTCATTGAAATAAGAATCTTTCCAAATAACCAGATAACTCTTTTCAGCAATCTCTATATGTCTTCATGCAGGAGTCAGATTAAGATTGACAGTTAGATCTAATACATTGTCTAGGCAAAGGGAGAATACACCAATGTATTGGACCAAACTATCAATGAAAATCTGACTCCTGCAGGAAAAGACATTTCTGAGAGGGAGTTTTTAAAGAAGAAGTTGATTATGTCAGAATTGGTACAGAATTTTTATAGGGGTTGTTCACTTTCCAACACTTTTTTCAGCTGTTTTCGGAAATAAAGACTTTTTTCAATTACTTTCTATGATGTTTAGGGGCATATTTATCAAGGGTCGTTTTTTACACTGTGAAATTTGGTGATGTGTAGTGAATTATCCCACCATTTTTACACCACATAATAAATATGCCCCTTTAATGTAGCACTGATTATGACTGCCTCCCTCCCAACAATTCAATTCACCCAATGACAGTTTACCTATTCTCTGGGGTCAGTCTCAGGCTGTTGTACAGCCTTATGCTAGTAGAGCTAACCTTTTTTGGCTCTTCTCCTTACCTTTCCTTGGTAATGCAAGAAATATGTCTTATAAGTGGATATCTGCAAGAAAGGAATACTATTTATTATCAGTTATCTGCCAAAAACAGCCCTAGTGAGGAACATTATAACATTAACATTTTTGTATGTACCGTAAATACATTTTTCCAAACTCCAATAAGCTTCTTCACAACATTATGCCTTTACTGGCTGGACTTCCTGCAATTGTGACACTATCAATCCATTGTCAGTGGTATAAAATAATCAGTGGCATGGAAAGAGTTAATGGAGACACAGCAATATCTACTTTGGGATTTCAGTTATTAGCTGGACTATATCTTCTGTAGAAATCAGCAAGAAGGTGCTTTGCCTAAAGGCTGAGACAGAATTGGATAGAAGTGGACATTTTAGTCAAGCTTAACAGGCAGAACATTAGTGAATAGCAGCTCTAGCTTAGAAGAACGAGAAATGAATATGCTGAGTGGACATCAGTAATACTGTTTACATAAAAAAGTATGTCGCTCAGCTGGCCTCATTTGCCACAATCAGCCATTTTTTCCACTTTGCACAAGGTGGTTGACTGTGAAAGCTGAAGGTCTCTGCATTTTGGAGCTCAGGAACCTGTGGTTCCCCTCAATAATATAGTGGCGTAACTATAGAGGAAGCACTACACAGATGGCGGAGTTTGCTTCCACTATAGCATTGAATCCCCCTCCCTTCCACTCTTTTCCTTCTTCTACTCATTGATGTGCTCACGTCTGTGCAAGCTTGCGGCGATGGGGGAGGTGTGAACGGAGGCAGGAGGGCTGGGCCCTCCAAAAGTTTTTTTGGCGGGGGGGCCAGCATGTGCCTGTTACGCCCATGACTAACTGCATTAGCACTATATTAGAGAGGGGCTGGAAGGGGAGGTAAGTAAGCACTCTTGAATTTCTTAGCACTCTAGCATTTGTGTCTCAACATTAGTTAAATGACCTCAATAGATATATAATTAAATGCTTAAAAAGAAAAAGAGAGAGCACAAGGGAAAACTCCCATAGTGTATCCCCAATGATATAGTTACAAGGTTTCAAAATCCTGTTACAAATTAGCAGGGAATGTGAGTAATATGTATCATTTAAGGGTCCACCACAGTGCTCCCCCACCCACCTATATACTCACAAGCACACTGGTGAGAGTCGCTTTTCAAAATACAATTTGATCCCTCTGTGTTTCAGCAATGACAACCCATTTAGTTGATATGTGAGAAAACAATAGAAGATACAATCTTGCATTAAAGCTTTTAATGATTTATAAATAGTAAAAATAAATATCTACTCACAAAGTGGATAAAAGTACAAGCAGTAGAAATATCAAAGGAGAAGACGCTGACATCCAACAGATTTCAAGAGGCTTCGCCCCTCTTCATAAGGGATGAAACGCGTTGGAAGCAGGGCTGTCACTGTAGAAATGAACAATGAATAATTTACCCCAGACATATATGGTCACTGTAGAAATGATTAACCCCAAACATGTAATTACGAACACTCTAGAAAATGGCCAGTAAACACATTAAACCCAGACTTTCCAGGATTAATCACTGCAAATACACTGACATGCATCACGTTTATTTGTCACACTCCTATTTTCATTAACTTTATATAAATGAATAATATATTAAATCGATTAATAGAAGGAATTGAGTAAAGAATTGATCAATATGTTGTTGACGTATTGTTAGTAGCTTTATGTGTCTTTATAAGTTTACTTGATTTTATCATCATATTTATGTCTTGCATTCATTCTTTATTGTTTATTGTGTAAATCAATGATATTGAATTGTGTTTATTAATGTGAGCTGGTCTGTACGTGCCTGCAGCACTGTATAGCGTTGACATAAATGATAAACGCCTATATTTTATTTTTTAATATGTAAATAGTTTGGGCAATATTAGAGCTGAGCCAGCAGGTGGTGCCAACCCCTAAGGTTGGCTTGTTGGGGAATCCTTCCTAGAGGAGCCTATATAAGGCTATAAGACTATATAAGTGCAGGAGCTGTCCATCTGTCTATGGACTAGAAACACCTTTAGGCAGAACCAAGACTGATGTGGCCATACTATTTGGAAAACTGACTCCTTCAGGGCTAGCTAATGGACAGTATTGGAGTGTGAGTTCACTAGAGGAGTGTAAGGTAGGTAGGCTAGTGAGAAAGGACAGTCTATTGAGTCAGTAGATTGCGGTAGAGCCCCTGAGGCAACTGTGCACCAGGTAGGGAATTTGACCATTCATGTGTAGGATACTAACATCCTTGATAAAGTATCCTGGGGGTCCGAAACATGTTGTGATGCAATAAAGAATGTTTTGCGGCAGAGACTGCGTTTGATGTGCTCCATCCATACCCTTGTTTATTGAAATTGCCTTTGGGTCTTCTGGTGTGGCCTGACTGGAGAGTGAGCACGATTGCACAGGTGAAGGTGTTTGAACAAATCTGCTGAAAGTTACATCCTTGAGTCGGCAACCAGTGCCCCAATCTGCAACCTGCCTTCCTGCAAGAAGTTGTTACTACAATGTGCATTTGTTCATCCCATCTTTGTGAGTATGTCTACTTACTACAGTAAAGGCCGCTCATACATAACCCGTCCATTGACTGGTCCACTGGGGAACTCATGGCCAATAGTCACTTTATCATAGGCTGTACCAGCCCAAAGCAACCACAGTTCTTTATCATATAACTTTGTCATAAAGTATTTGCACAATGCTCTTACATTACCTGTCTGGTGCCCCATATTCCTGTATGAGGGGGCTGCCATATTAAGCATTAGAAACTTTAACTGACAGGCTGAGATAGGACAGTCGACTTTTACATGATTTTGACAGGAATTTGATTATTTTATCATGCATTTTCTGAACTGCTGAGAAAATAAAAAATGAAAACCAATTGTATATTGTTTCAGAATATCTCTCTCTACATTATACCAAAGGTTAATTTAAAGGTAAACAACACCTTTCACTTCTTTGCAGGGTCCTTTTGCACAGAATATATGTATAAATATAATATATATATCTGTAATGGGTGTTCACCAGCCACAGGTAGCCCTTTTACATGCCTATCTGCAGTGGTGCCAGCGTTGCCAATGTCTTTATGATGATGGGGTGGCTTATATTCCTGTTGTCATGTTGCCTCTGTCAACCAGTAACACATCCCTCACAAATTTTTATTAACAATATACAGTAATGTGAAGTCAAAAATCTATGATCCTGAAGCTTTATTGTCTATACAATGGAAAACAATGGAAGATAAATATTACTTCAGAATCGGAGTGTTTGTTTTCTTTTAATCTTTAGCTCCAGTCATTTTGCTTGTGGTCTGTGTGTTTATGCAGCTGGCAGCTTTAAAGAGTCACATCTCTCACATGAACAGCAGTGATGAGGATTAGATATTTAGTTGAATCAGAATTCATATAATGTTAGTTCTGCAGTCTGATAAAAACATTTGCCATAATATAGACTGACACTGAGCTTTTCAAATGATTTGACTTAGAGTTCAGTATGATACAAACAGGGTTGGACTGGGCAGACGGGGTACCGGGAAAAAACGCGGTGGGCCCCAGCCTCTTTTGGGCCCCGCCGGGCAAGACTTGCTCTTGCTGCAACCTCATTTTTTTCGGGCAGGTCGCGGCAAATACAAAGTATACAATACAATACAAATGTGCATGCGCAGTGCTGCGGTGGGATTGCCCGGGAGGGGACCCGGAGGGGGGCCCGTGGAAGCAGCCCCGGTGGGCCCTGCCCCCCCAGTCCGACCCTGGATAAAAAGCTACATTCTAGACAGCGGTGTAACTAGATGTTATTGGGCCTCACAGAAATTTCAATTTAGGGTCCCAAAGCATTGGTAAGTTGATCTACTCTACCAAGATGTAAAGGAATTGATCATGAATTAGGGCCTCACTGGGCCCTCTATACTCTTGGAACTCCCTCTATAGTTATACCTAAGATTTTAAAAGGTAAAAAAGGTAGTAAACTATATTTACTCCTACAATTGTTACTGCAGCTTGATAAAAATACAAATGGTATTGAGAGTACATCAAATATTGTATGTGTGGGTGAAGCCTAAAAAGTCTTGTTTTTTTTAAACTGTGCTGTATATTTAGCACATCTGTTTCTCAAATAGTTTTTATTACTTTTGTATAGTTTATCTATTTATAAATGACAAAAAAAATGACAAAAAAAAAAAATTACAATCTGATTACGCCTTTCAAATTAAAAAGCCTCATAAAATAACAATTCCTGTTAATAATCACTCATAAAATAGATTTAATAGATCTAATTAATATTTTTGCATTATTCATTTGCACGACTACCTCATGGCTATGTGGCTATTAGCCCTACCAATTAATATTTGTTAGAACTTGTTAAAAACTAGAGCTATACACTAATATACAAAACCAAAATAATAACTAAAACCAAAAAAGACAGCAAATGTAATAAAAACACACTCCTCTACATACAATTTATACATGCCACAATAGTTATAGCAGCATCATGTTTAAGTAAGAAGCTACATCCATAGACGTGACGATTAATCGTCACGGGGTGTTATAGTTGCATCTTGTCATAATAGCTATAGCATCATGTTTTAGTATAGAACTATATAAATATACAAATCAGTCTTGTCTGAATGAGTTATATTTAAAACATGATTGAGGAAGCTGTGTGATTAACATTTTTATTGTCACTTTATTCACAGAAGTTCTAAGAGAGTATTATAATAATGGGTAGGGCTAATAGCCCCATAGCCATGAGGTAGTAGTACAAATTAATTATGCAAACTGATTAAGCCCTGATGCACTTTTCCCGGCAATCAGTCAGTTTTTTTAAATGTGTGTTTGCACTGTTTTTATCACTTTGACAAAGGCTATGGATGTAGCAGAAATGTTAGTCCCTCAACAATAAACTAATCTATTTGTCCACTAAGAAATCCCAGGCAAACAAGACTACATAAATGTGAGTGCCGACTTTGTGCATAGAATATATATATAGAAAAAGGAAAAATAGCTGCACTCACTTACTGGAGAAAAATCCTGGGTGCACACTGCAGAAAAGTCATATAGAATATCAAGTACAGCAAGGCACTCATAGGACTTAAAATATGGTGAAAAAGAGTTTATTTATTATACCAACGTTTCGGTCTTCCTTAAGACCTGTGAAGGTAACAACAGTGAAAAAATGCAAACCTTATAACCCTCACCTTGAAAATGGCACCAAAATGTACACACCTTGACAAAGGTCTCAAGGAAGACCGAAAAGTTGGAATTATAAATAAACTTTATCTTTTTTTTACCATATTTTATGTCCTGTGAATGCCTTGCTTTACATGATATTTTACATAGTGAATAAAGTACCCCTTATTGTAAAATATAAGAGTATTAAAAGGCACAAGGCGGAAGGCCAAGTGCTTTTATACAGGTAATGGAACTCCGAGGTTACTTTTAATAATCTCTCATTTTACAACAAGGGGTACTTAATTTATTATAATACACAAGCTTTAGTGAGTCATGTGACAGAAATGACATCACTACTCACCATTTATAACTGATGACATCACTGGTCACCGTTTATAAGGATATAATTTACAAGATATTCATGGCTTTCTTTGTATTATATATATATATACACACTATTTTATGTCAATTTCATTCCCCCCCCCCTCTGTTTTGGAGTCCACACGGGCATTTTATCATATTTGCATTACTAGAGTTACAGCTATAGTTACCACTACTTACGTGTCATGTAAAAGTATATTCTCTTTCTGTTACTCTATCCCCAGCCTTTTTCACCCGTGAGCAACATTCAGATGTAAAAAGAGTTGGGGAGCAACATAAGCATGACAAATGTTCCTGGATGGAGCCAAATAAGGGCTGTGATTGGCTATTTGGTAGCACCTATGTGGACTGGCAGCCTACAGAAGGCTCTGTTTAGTAGTACATCTGTTTTTTACACAATCAAAACTTGCCTCCAAGCCAGGAATTAAAAAATAAGCACCTGCTTGGAATCCACTGACAGCAACATCCAAGGGTTTGGGTAACAACATGTTGCTCACGAGCTACTGGTTGGGGATCACTGCTCTAGGGAATAAAATCATATCCACATAATCACTGTACCTTTGTTCTTCTCAACATCAGATTTCAAATTGATGCTCTCTTAAATATGTTGTAATATATTGTTTAAAGAGGAGGGCATTTTTGAGTAGGTTTTTGGGCAAACTATCTTAATGTGTTGATATGGGTAAGTGCAGAATTATCTTTTTCGGATCCTATCTACAGCTTAATTTCACTACCAGTGTCTACCTCTTTTTTTTTTCATAAACTTTTCACACAAAATACCTCTGTAATCTTCAGATTCTGCCTAAATATATTAATGTCTGTATATGTTTGGAACTTGTTGATGGCCTATTGTTGCACATTCATTTCTGGTTAAACGTGTTCCTATTAATTTTAGCATGGTGTTTATAACAATATTCTGAGACAATATGTAATTAGCTAATATTTTGTTTTGCAGCTCTCTAGTTTACTATTTAAAATATCTGCTTGCTAGGGTCCCGCTTACCCAAGCAACCAATGGCAGCCTGGAAGATGAATAGGAAAGCATCTGAATAGAAAGATAAGCGATGTAAGAAAAAAATGCCTCTCACCGAACGTTTCATGAGTCCCCATATTGATTTTTGCCAACATTTGTTTATATTAGGTGGACAGATAGACAGCTATCTTAGTTGTATTCCTAAGGATTCAGTGTGCCGCATGATGTAATCACGGCTGCCATGAAATTCAATTATTTTAAGTACGCAAACGTAAAGGTCTATTCCTATAGTTCCTGGGTGTGCTTCTCTAAGGGGTCCGTTTACTAAAGCGGGTTTTATCGATGAGAATATTTTTACGCCAGAATATTCGCAGCGACTAAGTTTACTAAACAGCAATACGCTCAGAAGTCATTGCGATCACTTGCGGTAACTACGTTAACGAACCAGCTTACGTTACCAGTAATTTTAGCAAGTTGCGAATTTTCTGGCAACAAATTTATGCTATAAATTGTCTTGTTTTATGGCGGTTATTATGGCAATTTTTAGTAAATTGGCGATAACATATTTGGCAACAATTCTGTCTATATATTGTGCGAATATTTTTAACGCACTTTAGTAAACGGACCCTAGTCTGTTCCTGACTCTGCCATTTTGCCATCGGTACCAACCTCTGCTTGTTATTTGACTATTCTCTGGATCCTGATTTTGTACCACGCTGATGTTTGGTTTGACCTCGGGGTGTGACCTCGACTACTCTTCTGTTATCTGATTTGGTACAGCATTGCCGGTCTGGTATTGACCTTGCCTTTTCATGTCTCGGTGTCTGCTCCCCCGTCCCTTCTGTGTACGTTCGGTTCCCTAGCCTGCTCAGAACTCTCTAATTGGTCCTCTAAAATTAAGTCCTGGCTGCATCTGAGTAGCGGTGGGCTCCTCCCGAAGCCAAAAATGGCTGCTATAGGCAGAAGAGTGAGCTGTGACCGGGTCCTTGGAGTTAGTTCTGGGTTTGGGATACCTTACGTTACACAAAGCATTTGGAATAACAAGTGCTCCTCATTTTGCAACATGCAAAATTTCAATAATAAGTTTAGATTTGCATGTAAGAAAACCCAAAGCCTCCTAAGGGCAAACTAACAATGAAGAAAAAATACAATATAATTATTTATAATTAAACAGATCCAGCTGATTGCATTTGGAATGTTTTTAAATATTTGTTCCCTTTTAATAGTTTTGAATCTCCCAGGAAAATAAACAAGACCACTGATTATTAATGGTTCAGTGAGACATTTATGCATCAAGGGAGATAAAGCTGAGACAAACAAAAACAGCACCTACTACCTAAAGTGATGTTATATTATTTACTCAGATGAGGTGACCTACATGTTTAAAAAAGCATTTGGTGAAGCATTCTTCTTTAGCAGAAGCATCTGTAGCATACAACAGCATGGTCCTAGAGGAGCTTTAAAGAAAAACAATAAATACAAAACCTGATGGTACACTATGAAAGACCAGCCTTTTTTTTTGTTAATTAACTCAGCTCCCACTGTCATTTGTTCCACTTTTTTCTGTGCCAGCTTAAATGACACAGTTACACCAACAATGACATTTTCATCAATGACTCATATTTTGCCTTATTCACCAAGTACTAATTAAAGAAAATACAATTGGCAGAAAGTAACATCAAACTTTAAGAGGCAAAGTTTAACTAAGAAAATAATATACCAAAACAGGGATACATGCCACTGTCAGAGGGTATCATTGTCAAAAGCCTTTTTTATAGAGACTTCTTTCTGTGCAGGAAATAGAAAAGCCTAAAGGCCCATCAGGGTGATTTTTGGCAGAATGCTGGATTGATTTCCTATATCCTCTTGGAAGCCCAGCTTAAAGGATTCTGTCATGAGAAACCATGTTTTTTTTCAAAACACCAGTAAATTGTGCGGCTCCAGTAGACTTCTGCACTGCAAAAAAAAAACAAACAGATTTCTTTTAAATTTAATTTGTTAGATTCCCAGGTGCCCTCAGTCATGTGACTTGTGCTCTGATAAACTTCAGACATTCTTAACTGCTGCACTGCAAGTTGGAGTGATATCACTCCGCTCCCTTTCCCCAGTAGGACTCTGCTAGAGAAAGAATAGCTTATCTGGAAGCAGTTCCATTGTGAAAAGCTGGCTCTTTCTGAAAGCACAGGATCAGGCAAAATCACCTGAGATGGCTGCTTATATACCAATATTACAGCTAATAAAATACACTTGTTGGCTCAGCAATCACATTTTATACAGTATAGTGAATTATTTATAGTGTAAACAGTGTAATTTAGAAATAAAACCTACACCATAAAAATCATGACCGTTTATTTTTTACCTCGGAAAGGTAAATATTGGGGTCAACACTTATATTTCTGTTAAAATCTTGGCACTATGGCTAAATGGTGGTCACATCCTGCCAAACAGTTTAAAATTTAGTGTTGAGCACAAATTCCTCTTTTTTGCTAAATGGATGCTACATGGCACAACAAATGGCAGAGGAATATTTGCTACAACAGAACAAAGGATTTGTCATGTGATATTGTGTGGAGCACAGTCATCCATTACACTTTCTGTATATAGAAAAATATTTAGTTTATTAATGTATATCGGTTCTAACTTGCACAAGTACAGTTGACAATAGCAGCCAAGGTTTCTTATGTTTTTCTATTTTAACTTGTGATAGGCTGTTCAAAATTCAAAGATCAAAAAATCAAAGATTGTTTGGTATTGGCTATGGCACTTCTCACAGAGTTGATTTACACATTTTGGAAGGAGGAAGCCCTTTAAACATATTGCATGAGCATAAGAGAAATATTTCTGCCCAAGTACATAAAGTAATTTCTCCAGTACATTCAACTGTTTGTATTGCTATGCTTATAATTAGTCATCCTTTTCTCAGTTTAAAAATAGAAAGCTGAGTGTCACAAGAGGTTTAGAACCTGGGACTTTATGCATGTTGGCCAGTGCTCTTTCACAGTAGTTTGTTTGGCCTCAGTATTGTAATTAATTGAAAATACTTTTGTAAACTCAGTAGCCTCAGCTGCAGGTAAATGCCCAATTAAAGGACTTTTTAATCCTGCCACTTCCTCCTCACAGTTCCTAAATCATCACCATACTGTGGTGTAGCCTCTGAGTTTCCGTAAGTGAGTGTTTTCTGCCTTGCCCTTATACTTTGACTTCAGATCTTCTGGGTTTTGTGTCTTTCCTATTATTTAGACTTCCTTTTGTTTGCCTTCTGCCCTGACCTTGTTCTTGCCTTACAGACTTGTTTTGCCTCTAGCCAAAGGCCTGTCTGTTGACAAACTGCTTAACACCAATCTTCCGTTATTATTCCAGTAAACACATTGAATTACATAATGCGTGACTGATTTGCTCCAGGTTTTCTTAATCCACATCTACAAGGGTATCACATAGGCTTCTTCCTAGCATACAGTAATTTATGGTTCAACCTTGACATAAATTGTGCCAAATGTTAACCCAAGACAAAGGAGTTCCATTTAGTGAACATTTGCCAGCTCTCTGCATTCTTCTCAATAAAGGATATCTAAAGCGAAACCTGTCAATGTGTGTCAATGTTTTTAGTGGCAACCCATCATTTTTATGCTAATCCTGTGCATGCTTTGAACCGCTGTCACTTTCCTGAGTTTTCGGGTCAACTAATATATTCAGTACATGTACAATTCATATACAATGCATCAGCTTCTATGACAGATGTAACACCCCTTTCTTGATTATATCTAGTGAATAGTGATGGGCAAATCTGTGCCGTTTTACTTGGGCAATTTTTTTTTTAATTTAGTGTGAAATTCGCAATTCGCAAAAAAAAATTCACAAAATGCATTGAAGTCAATGGGCGTCAAAATAATTTAGACGCGAGCGACAATTTGTATATGCGTGACTATTTGGCCCAAATGCATTAAAGGCAATGGGTGTCCAAATAATTTTTATGCACAATATTTTTTCTGACGCAGCGGATTTTTCACTGGCGAATTTCCGCGACAGTTTCGCAAATTAATTCTTCTTCCGGCAAAATACGGAAAGTCGCCACGAAATTGTTGTCTGGCGCATTTATTTGCCCATCACTACTAGTGAACCCTAAGCTTAGCTTCTCAACAGCAGTCCAGAGCACACCGAGGATGTGCATAGTCACTGTAGGGTCTCATTTTCCCATTTCATGAACACAAATTGTGGAACTCTAAGGGGCACAATGTTGCAACCTATAGGGCCATCCACTGAGCACTTGCATCCATGTGAATGTTGGTACAAGCTGGGTTCTGTACAGTGATTAGAGCACAGCTCTGTCAGGCAAAATGGAATCTTGTACTTTTCTCCATAGCCTCCCTAGCTTGCTTTGAATTGAATACAAAAATGTGTGCCTCTAGTTTTAACATATGGGTCAAGGTGCAAAGTGCAAAATACAAAGTAAGAGAAGCCAAAATTGCAATTTTATAATTAATGCTACTGAAGGCAACTGGAACAACAAGGTTATAGGCTGGAAGGGAACACATTTTTGTATCATTCAAAAACATAATTCGATTGTGATATCCTTTAAGCAATAAAAATGTTTAAAATAGAATCACTAACAGTCAGCTATACGTATACATTCAACACTGTGCATGGTTAATCAATATAGTGGATTTTTAAATCTTATTCTCTGATATTTTCTGCTGTTTGCTTTGCAGATGTAGGGTCATATATAATTTATATCTATTTCCTCACTACACTAATGGTTATGGCTAATCGTTAACAGATAATATTAGACACAGGATAACATTATTTAAACTTGTTTGACATTTCTCATCTCTCAGTACTGGACAGGGTGTTTATCGTCTTCTCTGTCAACACAGGAAAGGAACATGAAACCCTACTCTTGTATTTTTAGTCACAAAAATGTACAGCAGCAATAAAAACAAGGACAATGGGTATAACAGCAATATCTTATAATGGCAATTATGCCTTTATATTGCCATAACATAAAAATATGGAGTACTCATGCCTAAATATATCAAAAATCACAAGTGTGTTTTCTACAGTATAGGCTCCCAGAAAAGACCACCAGCATCATACACACTCCCCCAGTCAGCTCTGCTCCCCCCTTACCTGATCATAAAAGGCAGTGGTGTTGGTGTCTGTCATGTCTGGCTGCATCCCTTCCAGGTCCCTGGCTCCTGGTCAGCAATCAGCAACAGGGAAGGTGCCTGGCCTTATAGAGATTGGTGCAGATCCACTGCACTGCTTTGACTTATCTGATTAGATAAGGAAAAGCAGGCCGATCTTTAGTAGAGTAATGCAGGTCCGAGGGGAACCTCTGCAGAGTCAGTATGCTGTACAAAACACTGTTATTTCTATTTTAAAAAAAGAAACATTGAAGGGGACCTGCCATCCATATATAAAAAGATGCATATTATTCAAACATGAAACACACATCATTTTTTTTATTTAAACATCCATAAAAACTCACCTGTCATATATTGCCATTCTGCACATACTAAATTTCAGAGCACTTCCCTCATTCCTCCTCCCTCCTCAAGGTCTATAAGGGCACATGTGGCAATTCGTAGGCGAGACTCGCTGCAACCTTTTTTTTAAAACCCAATTGCGGCAACTTAGTGGTCACAGGCAAACATACAAGTTGCAGGTCATTGTGTGGTATGTCAATTAGTCGCCACAACTAATTAAAAAAGTTGCGGCAACGAACTGCCAAGTATGTCTTCGCCCTAACTGTGTGGCCTTTGCATAGGCATCAGATCCTTATTCTGGCACATAAACCCAGATTTTGAGATTTTTGCAAAGCTTTCCTTAATAACAGAGTATCCAAAATTGCACCCGCATGCTTGCTGTTATTGTCAGTTTCAAGACTGAAGGAAACCAAGATGTAAACAGGGCCGGATTTACAAATCATGCACCCCTAGGCCTAGGCTGTTCATTGCCCCCATCCCCTCCCCTTTATTCACACAATTTTTCATCATTGGGACCAAAGCAATGGGGATTGGCAAGCAGGAAATTTTCAGCGCATCCCCAGTATTTCTGAACCAGTGTGGGTATGTTTGGGCAGCATGCTGACCCCTAAAATCCTGCTGAACTAGGCCTTGGTGGCCTTTCCACAAATCTGGACCTGGATGTAAATAATTTATGTAGTGTAAGTAAAGTTTCTTTTTGCTTCACTAACATGATAGAAAAGGATTTGGAATTATTTATTAGTGTGACAGGCCCCCTTTACATTTGATTACACTTATATAGAAACATTAATAAGTGCTTGTTTCTTTGCAAACATAATATTTTTATAAGGAAGTTAAATAATCCAACCTCATCTTCCCAACCACAGAAATACAGGAAACAACCAGGCCCTCATAGTCAAAACAGTGGCATAACTATAGAGGAAGAAAAGGTCAGCATCATCCAAAAAACTCAGATTTGTTGTTGAGTATAAAGAATACATATCTCATGCTCACCGTTTCTGTTTCTGCAATGTTCTCATTTATTAAACAATTGCAAAGTGCAAAAAAACTGGGACTTTAACAATGTTTTTGGCTTGTTCACATGTAAATCAGTGCAGGATAAAAGTCCAGTAGAAACAAAGAAGTATTAAAAAGAAAAAATACTGTATATTACTGTATTGCCAATGTGGTAGAATTAACATAGTTGGCAGGCAATTGGTTAAAACAAAGTACATTGGTACTGAGGTACACATGTAGAAACATAAAAGGTGAAAATCATGTTTTATTTAAAAAATATATATATTTTTTTTCTTACAGTTGATTATTTTATTATGTTTTCTAGCTGCAAAAAGCATACTATTACTGTGGGTCACTGACTGATTTTGGCTGAAATGGGGTAATAAAAGGCATAGGGGGGAAAGTAATTAAAGTCGCACAGAGAAAAACAATTCGCACCAATAAGAATAAAAATCCACATCTCGCAATGTAATATTGTTTCTTAAACTGTCATTGCATTGCGAATTTTAATTGCGCATTGTGAATTTTAATTTAAAAGTGCTCGAAGGTGTCTTAATCTTTTGGAGCAAACATAATGACTTTTTCAGTAAGAAGTTTTATTACATTTTATTGGCGCAAACTATAAAATTCGCAAACGGTCTTCCACTGTCGGAAGTGGTCACTAAACAGTTTCCGGGTTCACAAAAGAATATTACATTTGCGCGAAACAAAATTTGTTCATGCAAAGGCATAACTTTTCGCATTGCGAATCGTTTTTCCATTACCGACTTTTTTTACATTCCCCTAATACAGTTTTGTACAGGTCTAATATTAAAGCCATGACCTGATTGCTGTTCGTTTCTACTCTAGCTGCCGGAAGCAGAGATTTGACACTATCCTCCTGCAACTTATATTATCATACAGGTATGGGATCCATTTTCTGGTAACCTGTTATCCAGAAAGCTCCAAATTACGGAATGGTCATCTCCCATAGACCCCACTTTATCCAAATTTTTAAAAATGAAGCCAATCTATTGGGTTTATTTAAAGTTTACTTGATTTTCTAGTAGATTTAAGGTAAGAAGATCCAAATTACAAAAATATCCCTTATCCAGAAAACCCCATGTCCCGTGCATTCTGGATAATAGGTCCCATACCTGTTCTAAAGATGATTGTAGTGTAGGAAATACTGCTAAAACTTTATATGGGTTTTTTAAGGGGATAATCACATTTGCATTCTTCTCCAGACATTATTCAGCTACCCATGCATAATTAATCATAAAAGCAACTTACCGTACAAGTATTGTAATTGTAAATAGGTAGTGCTAGGTGCCACCGGGGAGATACTGGAAAGAGACACCATTCAGGGCTCATTAAAAAGGGCTCGCACTGTCAACTGAATTGAACAGATCAGCTTCAGATCATTACTTGATTACGGTTACCATGCACTTCCAATCTATGCCAAATCACCCACCTTTATGTCTCTGCATTGCCACAATGACAACCAAGATTGGCAAGACTTGCCATAGATTTTATATATATGCATTCATTAAATCTTGATGGGGGAACTTTTGCTGCTTCTTTGCCTGTTGTTATTTAAAACAAACCAATTTTGCGGGTACTGTACAGTTACAGTTGAGAATGGCTGCTAGTAAAGTGCTCTCCTGATACCTACACGCTGGACAGCTGAAGATTAGCAATTCTGTTGTTTGGCTCCATTGGTCTAATGATGATTTTTATGGTCTCTGTCACGCAGATACACAGACAGCACGACTGCTGCAAATGGGCACACGACAGAACAATTCCTCAAGAAAACTAAACAAGGATAGATGACTGCCACAAATTCACAGTATGTCACCATCATCTTTTTTATTCATTGCTCTTTAAAAAAAGGCCATCAAGTACTTTACATCATATCAATCACATTCTCAGCCAGATAAATAAAGAAATTCGGAAGCCTCTTTTTCATCCAAAGCTAGTGGCATTCATTCAATTGTTTTCACAGCACATGCTTTTAACTGCTGTTTCAGGGTAGGTGGCGGCTATGCTTTTGGAGTGGATGTTTTTACACTCATTGGCCTTGTTGTGAGAATGATACTTTTGTCTCTGTTTGCTCCCAGGCAGATGACTGTTATGCTAAGTGAGTCCATTAAATCCTTCATTCTTCTTTCGCTCTAAATGCAGTAAGATTGATACAAATTATTATTATTATGGTTCTGCAAAGTAGTATATTTTTTTAACCTATCTGTGGTTCAGTTGATATCTTGAGCATTGGTGGTATTTGCAGCAAATTGTTCACAATTGCTAAATGTAGATTCAAATCCTGTATATATTTTGCTTGTACCAGTAAGGGATTCGTTATCTGGAAACCCATTATCCAGAAAGCTGGGGAAGGCTGTCTCCCATAGACTCCATTTTATCCAAATAATTACAATTTTTAAAAATTTCCTTTTTCTCTGTAGTAATAAAATAGTACCTTGTACTTGTACATGAAGTAGGATGTAATTAAGGATGCAATTAATCCATATTGGAGGCAAATAATCTTACTGGGTTACTTAATGTTTACATGATTTTTTAAGTAGATTTAAGGTATGAAGATCCGAATTATCTATTATCCAGAAAACCCCAGTTCCCAGAGCATTTTGGATAACAGGCACAATACTTGTAATAACTAGTTCCATGCTGACAGTGAGTTGCAGATTTATGAAATTGTGAGTTTAGTCTTAGTGAATTTCTCTGATCTGAGATTTTGAATAAATCTGCCGCTCTGAATGTGCAAACCATATTTAAACGCTGACCTGTTCCAGGGCAGTTGTGGAGGAAGGGAATGAGGGATGGCCATGTCTAAAAGCCCAACATGCTTTTTACTAATGTTCCAAGAACACAAACACAACAACACACTCCAGTTATCTATGCTTAAAAAAACATTGATTTACGTTCATTTAATGACTTATTGGTTAAGGTTACTTGTCATAAAAACACCACTCTCTGTACCAACCTGTGTCCTCAAGAGTATCTCCTGTTGCCTATATTTCTTTTTCTCTCCTATGAAAGGAGACCAAGAAATTTAACAGCAAGAAAACCCAAAGGCTAACTGGACGGGACCCAAACAACGTTGCCTCCAAGTGGTGACAGCTGGGCAAATACACACACTGCAGATACCCATAAAAATATGAGATGAGTTGTGGCCTCACAGTACAGGTATAACTAACACTGACTACTTTTTGCCTTTTACAATGACTATGATGCAAAACAACAAAATGCTCTATTTTTTATTTCCTAAATTAATCTTTATTCGGTTGTAATCCTGTCATTTTTTACAAACCTTGCTTTTTTTATTTGATTAAACCACAGTTTTTTTTAGTTGACTCTCATTTTATTATCTTTATCCGGTGGATTTTTATTTTAATTGTAGCAGCTTCCCTTTCCAATGTCTTCTTATCTTTTTAGCCAAAAGTTAAAATAACTGATGAAAAAAAAAATAAAATATAAATATAATTTGATATTATAAATATAGTGCAGTACTCACAGATAAAAGCTGCTTCCTGGATGGCATGCCCTTGTTCTCCTTCCTCAATGCTTACACTAAGGGGAATGAAAACACTTTGCTGGTATTCCCAGCCCCATGACTTTTCTTCCATTACCCCATGTAAGGATGAGCAAATGTAATATACACAATGCAGCCCTGTGCAGGGAAGTGAAGGGGCTGGTAAGGTTTTCATTAAGTTTACACAATATATGCATATAAAATCTGGCATTAATATTTTAATGTTTACATACTCTTTATGCTTTATGAAATAATCTATAATTATCTAATTGCTCTCAAGTCCCTCTTCATTAAAGATAAAACTTACTTTATATATTGCTTTTAATGTTGCCATAACTGCTTTACACTGAATTACTAGCATTTCTCTTCTTGGTATATAATTCTCCTGATCTCTTTCTGTTCAAATTAACAAGATTGTTTGATTCTGGTTACTCACTCATTGCAGGTTCTCCCCTGGCCTTCCAGATTATGCAGCAGGAACAAAATACCAGTCTTTATCTAATGCAATACATATAGAACATAGGAGTTCTCCACTTATGTCCCTTTGTGCCTTTTTAAATGTGTTATTTTCTCTTTTTGTCAGTGACTAGCAACAACCTCTATTTAAACACTGTATTCATCATATAACAGTATTCCAAACCTGGAATGGAAATTCATTCTGTGCTTTGAAATTAATCATCTCATTTTACATGTCTTGACACTTCAATAAACTTTTTATGTTTCCACCTCTACAAGATCCAACCCTTTGCCAGACAAACCAGATTTACTGCAAGTAAGGCTCCTTGTCACACATGATCCAGCTGTCATCTTTCCTTAACCCACTATCCTGTAAACAAGTAAGTGCTGCCAGTGAATCATAAACAGAGCTGTAATCTCTGTGCCTCAATTTTCCACAAGTCTAGCCAAGTAAGGTATCTCTCCATGACATCAGTTGGTTTCATCTACTTTCCTGTACATCCCTCTTTATTTTTGTTAGATTCACAGTCTCCTCATAACGCTTAACGTTTATTTAGTCATTAGTGTAGCCTAGTTATCAGATCACTGATTTGTGTTACAACACAGAATGTTCATATTAATAATAAAATATAGAATTTTTTAATAAAAATCTAAAGTAACAAAAAAAACAAAAAAGTTTCCAGTAAGTGTACACGCTCCTACATTTTAAGCAACCAGTATCTGTGTTTCCTGCTGTAAGAGAACTAATGTGGATTTTATACTAAGTAGAAAGCCAAACTGGGTCAGTAAGCACATTATTCTTCGTTCCATTTGGCTGACAGAACAGCTATATACAATATAATGCTTTCATGTGCATTCCCCACAAAGCAACGGTGTTCACCAGTTCCAATAGCCTGTCTTTAAAATTAAGTCCCCACTGCAGCACAAAAAAGACAACAAAATAGATTTTTATTGGTGGGCCAAACAGAGCCCTACAAATTGTAATAGCTGACTGCAAGGAGAACTACACACTGGTGGCCCACCAAGAATAATTAGTGTCTAGATACAGCAAGGAGGATGACTTCGTGGGCAAAAAACTAATCGATGGTGTGGTTGAGAAGTTTAAGTAAATCTTTTGCTACATGACCAGTGATTCCAATGTTCTATTCGTGTCAATTTTATTACATTTTCATTTCAGAATAGATTGTGCTCAACTTGTAATCACCAACGGACAGTTTTACATTGATCAGTTTCTCTTATATTCCATTATCAAATCATACAACCTGAAGTTTAACAGAGTTTATGATAAAAATGATTAGTAAATAAAAGTATTATTTTATGGGGCTCATTGATCAAACTGGGCCAGAAACCCATAGCAACATTACAGTGATTACCTTTTTTAAGTCAGCTGGAGGTAGAGCAATGAAAAAAACAATTTGATTTAAATTCGCCGGGTGTTCATCCATGAGCCCCAGTATATAAGCATGACTCTATCTTCTTCCATGGATTAATATCTCCTTCAGCATACTGCTGTGCTCCTCATTCAAGTGCTCAAATCCCCAGTCAGCACAATTGATTCACGAGTTATTTTGGAATTCACAGCATAACCTAGTCTTGAAACAACTAAAATGAATGTTTGTCTCAGGATAGAGGTGGAGCAGAACATAAGAGAAGAATGATAAAACAAAAACATAACAATAGGTCATACTGTATATTAAATATAGGTAAAACATGCATTTAAAAAAGCTATTGGAATAATCAAGTTTATTATTGAACACCCATTAGTGAGCATCATGATGTTCCATCTAGATTAAAATTGTTAGTTCCTGTGGATAACTGTAACACTACACTACTGAGTTCTCCTGTAATGCCAGACTATTCTGCAATGTTGAATAACTATGCCAGCTTATTCTTCTTCCATTTGAACTGACCATCCAACATGACCTGTGCTTGAGCATCAGTGATTTGTCCTAGGCATATTTCAACCAAAATCATACTTGAATAATAATGATTAATGTTTGTGAGTATCCTGAAGAGTTAATGTTAACATAAATTGGTGAAAAAGCACATCCTGAGGCGTGTTTCTTAGGAAACATAATAATATTGATTTAGCAATCTCACTGCCTGATCTGCTGGCTAAGGCGTCTTTCCCTCACCTTTATTTTTATGTTGAAATGTAGCAGAGCTTGTTTCTTATTTTGCTTTATTTATTTATAGTGACTTAATGATAGGCACGTGTATCTGTTGGGGAAATGATTATTCTTTATTAGCAATCATTTCTAAAGGTTGCAGATATATACTGTAATATCTATAGGATTAAAGAACAAAGTCCCATTTTCATATAAGGGTCATGCATGAAAGAAGAAGGGGGGAATGGGGAGAAAATAATCTCAGAGTATCTCATGCATGTTATTAAAGTCCATTTGGGGAATCCAGATAATGTTTGATATTTTACTGAAAATGTAATACTGAGTATCTTTCTATTGCAGTGGATAATATAGGTGTAGAGAATGTAGAACAATGAGGTTCCACAAGTGAAAATCTATAGTGACCATATACAGTAGCTATGGGATCTATTATCTGTAGCTGGTGTTTTAATGATCAGTGGAGTACCAAACTTGGAGTACCAAGGGAAATGTATTAAAATGATTGAAATGGGTCGTCTACCTTCCAAATGCATTTTTCGGTTCAGTTGTCAAATGGACTAAAAGCTTTTAACAATTGCTTTCTATTTTTTATTTTTGCCAACCCCTGTCTGGCATACATAAGCAAATAGTTGGGCAGTATGGTAGACATACTATAAGTCAGTCTGCCCTATCAAGAAAAGAAACCAAAATAGCTAAAGAATATATTTTTTTAAATTTTAATAACTTTATGGATACTGGATTTATGGATATGAATGACTACACTAATATATCCACCTACTATGGGATCATGACACCATTATTTAACCAGTATCAGTAGCTTCCAAAAGACAAGTTGCTTGATTTGAAAGGAACATTAGAACACTAGCCAAGTAAAATTAACATTTTAGATAAAACAGTAGGATCATTTATTTTGTCCATATCACTTAGTCTATTCAAAGTACAGTTTAGAGAATTCTCAATCTTTCTAAAACATCAAATCAATCAATGTATTCCTCATGGCTAAGCAGGAGATCTGCTGGCAGCATGGTATCTAGAATGACTGGGTGCAGGTGGGAGGAACTGAATCCACTGAAATGAAAAAAGAGACGAGAGAAGAGCAATAGCAAATAAATATTGGCCATTATTCTAGCTTAAGAGCATAGAGAAACAGATTTAGATTTTAGGTAAGTATAGGTCGTAATACAATGTTTATTTAATTCTTTGATAAGTATCAGTTACCATTATTTCTGCAGCTCATTTTCCTTTATTCCTCTAGTTAAATTGATCTTACAACTAAAAGACATAGATACTCCAATAATAAATATCTGGGTCAAATTAGTAAATAAAGTTCTACCATCCATTAAACTTACATATTTGGCTCTGTGCTGCCCAGCAAAGTTTAATAAAATATGGAGCCCGTGGCAAGATGTAAACCTGGTGGAGATTCCAGAGTAAGCTTCCTTTGATAGAGCAGGAACTACCCCTTATTCTTTAGCATAAGATCCTCACTCCCCAGAGATGGAGGCAAGATGATAATAAAGCATCCTTAACACAGGTTTGATGCGACATTATACTGTGGTATTTTGTGACACTGTAAATGTCTAAGACATTTTACATCTTTAAAATGTAGTATGTGCTACCAAGCCTTAGCAAACTAAGAGCAGCCATCGTCAATGGTTTATTTGGACCAAAAACGTTTGTTTTTGTTTTTTTTTTTTAGATAAAATAAGATCAAAGCTTGATATATCACAGTATGTCCCCTCTGCACCTAAGCTGGTCTTTGATCCAGATGTAAATAAATTATGCATTGCGAACACTTCATTAATAAGTCATTCTTAGTTTGCTTGAGAAAATCAAGTCCAGTCTTAGTGAAACAAGGTTATGTCTATACTTACATCCCCCAGGAGCTCTTACCTCAATATCAACTTTTGCACAATCCTTCCAATCAACACATTCTGTCCCACATTATACGTTATTGATTTTCTAATAGAAGCAGAGATTACTTTTGCCAGCTGGAAATAAAAAAAGGTGATATATTCTCATCATCCTACTTTTTATGTGGTACTTTCTTTGCTTTTCTGAATTAAGATATTGCAGCAGAAAGGTATTTTAAACACAAACCATATTTATAAATCCAGACTGCAAAGCAACAAAATCATTGCATGCAATTGGATAACAGACATACCAATAAGCTTGACTGGGTTCATTTTATCTGGCATAGTACTGAAAGTGATAACTTTAGAGGAATGGAAATAAGATAGGAGGAGAAGTATTAAAAGTGCCATATATGGGCATTAGGTTCTTTCAGTTTTTATATATTCAGAAAAGTAATCCATATATATATATTGATAGGAGGTGCTCAATGTTAGCCCTGCTGCACTTGATGAAGGGGCTTGGCCCTGAAACGTTTGCTGAGATCTCACCAAAAATAAAAATGAAAAAGATTTGTGTTTTTGCAGAAGCATTGCAGTGAGTGTGCCTTTGTTCCTATTTTTGTGCATATATGGTCATTGTGTGCATGCTCATTGCCCATTAATACCCAGAGGAGAGGGCAGAAGAATGGTATAGAGTGGAGGGCCGGAACAGGCATCTGCTTATGGCCCAATCATGTGGGGGCGCTGGGAAGGCGCCTGTTCAAGATTCTTCTGCCTACCCCTAGTCTGGATTCGCTCCCCTCTGCAGCTCTTGTCTCCCTCCTCTGTCACTCTCCCTACCTCCCCTCTGTCTCTCGCCTCTACTTCCCTCCCCTGCCCTTATTTTTCCCCCTTCATTGCTCTACCTTCCTTCCCTCCCCTCTGTTATGGCGCATGAGCGTTTTCACTTCCGCGCGCACAAGGGGGGCGAGGTTAGCTGAACGGTTTGCCTAGGGTGCCCAGTCAGCTTGGCCCAGGCCTGAGGCGTGGTATAAAAGTGGACAGACTTTTCTGTTTATTATTGAACCAAGCCGTTTATACTGTATTAGGGATGCACCGAATTCAGGATTCGGTTCAGGATTCAGCCAAGATTCTGCCTTTTTCAGTTGAGATTAGGCCGAATCCAAAAAAAATCTTGTGACTTTTCGGTATACGAAGAAGGAAATCAAAAAAATTTTTGTACTATTTTTGCTCCTTTTTTACTCTCTTTCCCCCTCTTTCCCCTAATTTACATATGCAAATTAGGGTTCAGATTCGGGGGCATGTTTACTTACATTGGTGTATCCCTATACATTCTATTTCAATCTGCAGGGGCACAAATGGAAGGTTATTCTGCATGCCCACTAGATGATTTATAATTCTGTTTTGCATTTTTTAAACAAACAAGAAAAAAAAACCCAAGGCATATCAAAGTCAAGCAATTTATTATTACAGTTGCCAAAGTGTTGTGTGGAATAAGGACACAAACAAAAGAAGAACATTAAAACATAAAAGAAGAATAGTAGAATAAAAACAAACAATACATAATTCTGCCTTCAAAGTTCTTAGAACAATAGGTAACAGATGTACAGGTAAAACATATTGATATATGTAATCTAGCCATGGCTGCCATGATTAGCAAAATGCTTACCCCCATATGCAATAAAAGGCACTAAGTTTTCCCAGGAGCAGTAACCTGTAGCAACCAATAGGATCTCTGCTTTTGAATAGGTGACCAGTGATTTCTACATTCAGATTGGTTGCTATGGTGGGTTACTGCTCCTGGGCAAATGTAGTGCTTTTTATTACATAACCCCCCAAGTCTAGAAAAACTAGTTAGCCTATATTTACATAAAATCCAGATTTTTATTTTTTTTAATGTATGAGAGAATCACCAGTAGTGATGGGTGAATTTGGGGCATTTCGCTTCGCCGAAACATTCGTGAATTTCCTGCGAAATTAGCAAAAGGGCGAAAAAATCATGTGATTACAGTACCTGTAGGGACACAAAGTCTAGAATTAAATTTAATTCTAGACTTTTTTTTTAATATACTTTAGGGCTTTATTTATCAATGGTAGAGTTTTTCTGAAAAATTCTAGTTTTTCTAAGGTAGTTTTCAGTCAAAAACTGGAATATTTGGGTTAAAAAAAAAAACTTGAATTTTTCAAGATTTATTATGCCCCGGTGCTGGAAATAGCCAGAATCTGAAAATACTCCAGCTATAACCTGTCGAGGTCATGAAGAAGTCAATGGCAGAGGTCCCTTGAACCATTTGAAGATGTTAATAGCCTTCATGATGTTCAGGTTTTTTTGGTGAGTTTCACTCGAAAACTCAATTAATTTGATTAATTTCCTGCAGAAAACTCGATTTATTCAACATTTTGGGTTTTTAACCCTAGATTCAAGTTTTTTCCATTGGTGTCTTTTCTTAAATTAGAAAACATTTGAGTTGTGAGTTCATTCGAGGTATTTAAAAACCTCACAAAGCTATAAAACTCGATATTTGTCTAGAATTACATTCATGGAAAGGCTGTCTCCCATAGACTCCATTTTATACAAATAATGCAAATATTCAAAAATACCTTTTTTTCTGTAATAATAAAACAGTAGCTTGTACTTGGTCCAAACTAAGATATAATTCATCCTTATTGGAATCAAAACCAGCCTATTGGGTTTATTTAATGTTTACATGATTTTCTTGTAGACTTAAGGTATGAAGATCTAAATTACAGAAAGATCCATTTTCTGGAAAACCTAAGTGTCCCAGATAACAGGCCCCATACCTGTACCAATACACCAGGGGTCAATGCCAAGAGATCCAGCAATTAGTATGAAATCCTAGTACCACAGGCATCGAAAAAAAACTAGACAGGTAAAGAAAAAACCAAACAAAAGGATGCTCAGAAAATGTCTGAACCTGAATGCAACAAACCTTTATTCACCTGAGGATGGATGTAAGCATCAAGTGATTGAATTTGAATTTATTACATATAAACCTCATCTACAAACTCAGTGCCATGTATAATGTGTAATGGAGCCTAATGCGTCAAAACAAATACAATTGTGCATGGACATTTTTGCAAATTGGGTGCAAATTGTGGCTAAGAGAGTGGGAATTGTGTTACTGCCATCTCCATTAAACCAGCATTATTGTGTGATTTTATTGGTGCAAGTTTGTTGACACAACCCTTTGTTACAACCTTGGTATTAACCCTATGATCCAAGGTTCCCCAATGTCAATAGCTGCACTTGCACACATTTCATCAGAGCAGACTGGGCACATTTACACTAGAGCAGCTATATTGAACCCAAGTACCTTGGCATCAATGGGCATAACATTTGTGTCGATTTTAGTGTGAATAGCAAAGTGGCTGCTTCATAAATGAGACTTCTAATGTATATCCCCGGTACCTGCTTATGAATGCTGTAGGTTCCTAGAATGCACAACGATGAGAATGTTCAGTCACACAATTGAGAGCTGAAACTTATTCCCAATAGTGCAAGGACCACACATTAAACAGACATTGAACAGGATTTGCATGTTAAGTGTAATTCTGTTTTATTTTATATGACAGAAATATAAGCAAGCAATAAAATCATCTGTCTACTGGAAGCTGGAAGCCGCTGTTAATATGAATTGCAAATTTAAATGGAAAATTGTTTAATCGTTCTAACAAAAAAATATGTATGAACTCTTCTCCAGTAACGGGAAACGGAATATTTTTTCAATAATCATTTCAAATAAAATGGGATAAAAATCACATTGTGCTGCATTTTAATTGTGGACCTTTTCAATCCACAAACCACATTAAATACAGTTCTCATCTGTAATTACCTAGACATTCACCACTATGCAAATGAAATGCTATGTCCTAGTTTTCCATAAATGAACATGAGGTGAATATATTACCTGGGCACAACTTTTGTCATACTTTATAAAAGAATATTGCTTTCCATTACTAGTGATATGATCTGTATCCAATGATGAAATTATCTGTACAGTGGCACTGCAAACAGAAATTATACAAAAAGCATGAATTCTAGGAGGAACTCAACAATCTGTAATGTGTGATGTTTTAAAAACTTGAAGACAAATTTATAGCGGTACAGGGAAGGTAAAGGACCCTAAAGGTTCTGATCACCATTGCAAAGGATAGATTATACAAGATTACTACTGACAACACTGAGGGAAATGCCTTAGACCAAACAATATCAGCCCAGAAACCACCACATATTTGTCATTATAGGAGTCATTTACTACTTAGAACACAGTGTGCAAAGTGCAAAAAAAAGGACTTTGCACACTGCATTTTGCATTTATAGTTTATTGCCATTGCCTGCAACAGAGCTTGGCTACACCTCCTAATGTGGCTCTCTCCATCACGCGCTCAATGCAGAGAACAGCATTCCTGGGGGAGC
Organism: Xenopus laevis; assembly: GCF_017654675.1. NCBI lineage: Eukaryota > Metazoa > Chordata > Amphibia > Anura > Pipidae > Xenopus > Xenopus laevis. The sequence goes on from NC_054379.1 coordinate 96,635,257, forward strand.
AATTGTTTAGTAAGTGAGCACTAATAGGCATGTTCTTGTGCCCCCTTAGTGCTCTAGCACCTGTGCCTCAGAGAGTAATAAATTACCCCTTATATCTGATATAAGCTAAAAAGGCACAAAGCTAAAGACAGTTAAAGAACACATACTGTAAATAATAATATTTATATAGTACACTCATCAATGTAAAAGCACTATACCTCCTTGTAACCCCACTGTTGAAGTAGTAGTTTTCATTCGAGTGTTCCACTGTTACAGACTACTACTACTTTTTGCAACAGTTGATGCGTCTGTTCTTGTATTTGGGGCCCACGTTTCTCTGACCAGTGTCCTAGCTATAGAGAAAGCAGAGTCTGCGGTCACAGGAGGGCTACAGGGTTGTTTCCACTATATTTAAATAATACATCTGTCCCACTAAGAGCAGTGGGGAGGATGTATTTTTTAAAGCCTTTTTTTAATGCACAGACACGTGCAATTTGTTGCATGCTGCACAAGCAAGCAGCAATGCCTGGAGAGGGGTTTGGGTTGCGGACCCCTCCAAAGTTCTTTGTGTGCTGGGCCCCTCCAACATTTTTTTTGGAAGGTGGACCCGGCACATAGTGCTGGCAGGGAAAAAGAGAATCCAAGGGAAGGCACAGCATCAGGATACAGGAAGAGGAAGGAGGAGGAGGATCAGGACTGGACAGGCCAAGGAGAAGTTGTGAACCCATATACCCTACAACAGAGGTCTAGAAAAGACAAATACAGCAGACCAGGAATTTAAAGGACAAGTTTGGAAGAAAAAAGAGAAAAGTTATATCCAATCTTTGCAAACTGCAATTAGCTGTTCCGCTTAGGGAAATATTTCTATGGTGGATTTGCTCTGCTGGATGAACACAGGCATCTGCTATACTTTGCAGCCCCTGGCAGTGTCGGACTGGCCCACTGGGAGGGATACCAGGAAAACTCCCGGTGGGCCCTCTTGCTTCTAACCATTTAGCCTAGACCATGGTCATTCCCTATTTCTTTATGGGAAAAAGAGGCTTAATAATGGAAAAATAGAGTATAGTAAGTAGATATAAAAGACTAGGAGAATAAAGAAGTTGAGTTAAGAGAGGAGGAATAATAGTCGGGAAAGTGTCCCCACGGTCTAAGGTTTTCTGGTGGGCCCCCGGCATTCCAGTCTGACACTGGCCTCTGGAACCTTGTCTGGGCACATGTGTCTGAATTACATGTAATGTGGGGCATATACAAGGAACCACCCATGAACTGCCCACCATCTGCCCCTTCTGAACACAACTCTGCCAAATGTAGGCAGCACCGCATTCAGACAGACACACAGGTCTTTGTGATTCTGCAACTCTCAGAGCAATGTACAAAATGCAAAACACAGCGCAATGTGCCTTTTTCCACTTTGCATGTTATCCTTTACATGGCAAATGAGGCCTTGCTGTGCCTTGACTTTTTGTACTATTTGTAAAATTTGATTCAACATATATATATTTATACTGTAGATTACTAGCCATTATAATTTACAATACAATAAAATATATATGTATATACTGTACATACACACAAACCTGCAGATGAAAGCAGTGCAATACATAGAGCAGTGTGTAGGTAGAAACACAATAAAGGTGTGATATATAAATAAGCTTGATAAAGGGGGGGAGGGATATGATAACTATGTATATAAAGGGGATCATATAATATCATATAATATGATTTATTTACCAGTGAGTCCTTCCAGCAGAAACAAGGGCACCCATCCCAATGGGGTTTTCATCTTGATCTGAATGAATAAGTAGTGAGGCAGGTTTACTTTTTTAACCAAATTTACTATATTGTACAGTGCTGTGAAATATGCTGCGACTGATCAATATGTGTTGATAATAACAATAAAAATAAGGATCATCATAATAATCCCAGTTTGTGATCTTGAAAAACCATGTCTGTGCATTAAAAAAGTTCTATTTCTTCACTATATTGCTATGGCTTGGGGCGACACCTAGTGGCAATAGAAAGTAGCTCTTCCTTGCAGTCATTATTTTCACTGAACAAGTCCTTACCCCAAGGCAACAAAGTAATACGACTTACAATATCACTTAATATAAGAATCTTTTATAACCAGAAGTACAGCTTTGGGAGCTGTGGAATTGCCAATGGTTTTCAATTACAGTATTTCACCAACCTACTTGTGTTGAGATAAAAGGTTCTTTATATAAATGAGCTGCCTATACTGCTGCACGAGTTGAAGAATGTATTTTAGTTGCTTCATTCTGTTTCTGTCATTGAGTTATTTAGGGATAAAGATGTACAACTGCATGTCTTCACTTGACTCCTTTACAGTTGCTCCACATTCGTATTCATATATATTCACTTACACCGCCATTACTGCAGTGCATGATGTGAGAGCTAAGGGAAACAATGACAGGCTGATATTTGGTGATCATTTTCTGTAATAAATGATATAGAGAATTATGCACCAGTGACAGTATTTATAAGGCTGTGAGAAGTAACCAGGAATAGCAGGCACAGTTTTTCAGCAGAATGGCATATTACCCAGGTACTCAAGTGATTTTAAGTTATGCGATTTTAAGGCTTAGGATTTTTTTTAGCAAGGAATTCGGATTTTGCTGAATATTTGCAACACCTGCATTTTATTCTTAATTTTAGCCATTTTAATTCAGTTTATGAATCTTATTAATTTGACACATAAGTACTTGGGGCAGATTTACTAAGCTTGAGTGAAGGATTCGAATGAAAAAAACTTCTTTTTTTATGGCTACTTCGACCATCGAATTGGCTACTTCGAGTACGACTTTGACTATTCGAGTACGACTTTTGACTATTCGATATTCGAAGTACTGTCTCTGTAAACAAAACTTCGACTACCTACTTCGCCACCTAAAACCTACCGAGCACCATTGTTACCCTATGGGGAAGGTCCCCATAAGCTTTCTAAGCTTTTTTTGATCGAAGGAAAATCCTTTGGTCGATGGATTAAAATCCTTCGATTCGAACGATTTTTCCTTCGATCGTTCGTTCGTACTAAATGCGGTAAATCCTTCGACTTCGATATTCACACACAATGTGCCCCTTGTGTGTTTGCGCAAAACTATTTCATATATTTCCATATACATTCAGTATGACCTGCTGAGGAAATGACTAGTCCTGCCTTTTCTGTTAAGAGACAAGGTGACAAATCCTATGCGATGTATATACACCGATGCAGCATTTTTACTGTGAAACTATATAAATCACAGATTGTCCTGGGGCTTCTTGATTTTTTTTTTTAAATACAATAAAGCAGTCCTCAGATTTAAACAGTTTGCTGCAGTAACATTTTTACCTAGTAATGGTTTAGCATTGGTAGTGATGGATTTTTATGTCAGTTCTGAGCAATTCTATGTGTTCCTGACACAACAAACATCCCTTTCTCTTTAACAATAAAAACATCAATTGCAATGTGAATTATTGGGGAAAATATATGGTACTTCTAAAAGAAAGTATCTAAACAAGATACGGTGAACAAGCTCTAATTTATATTGCTTGCAACGTCCTGATACGTTCTGTGACTATTTTTATAAAACTGTACTTTTTAGTCTCCATAGTCTTAAACTTGTCGTTTCTTATGATTGTTTTAGAAACTGGGACATTTTAAAGTTTGGAGTTAAAGTCCTTTGGGACTGATACGTTGATCTAAGGAAATAACTTTTTTTAAATGTAGCCTTAACATCAAGAACAAAATAGCACAATTGCAGTGATGCCATAGACTGCTAAGGGCTAAGCTTTATTGTCTTACTTTCTCATCATTGCCTGACTCATGGAGTTAACCTTCTGTGCGATAAAAACTTCGCAATGAACAGATTGTTTCCACCACAGTCCAAGAATCAATGTTGCTTTCAATTGGTTTCAAGATTCAGCCTGACAAAGAGAAAGAGAGAGAAAATCGACAAGAGTAAAACCACTTAGCAGCACAGGATGGAATGGTTCTAATCAGCGCAAGAGTGTTTTACAGCTTTAATTTGGTCACAGGAGGGAGGTGAAACCCAGAAAAATACAGTAGTAACAGAATACACAATTACAGAAATTGGCACACTCCCTTGTAGTTTTATTGTGATGAAAACAAACAAACACAGAGGTTTACAGAAAATACATGTATCTCAGAAAATAACACTGCTGGCTGGAGCTGGCAAAGGTTATAAAAAAAGATGCAGTTATGAAAAGTGTGTTTTCTTTGCAACTTTTTTTTTTACTTTGAGTAAATTTACGTTTTTTTTTTAATGTCCGTTTGTCAGTGTGTAAAGATAGTATACTGTATATACAGGACAGTGTTGTTTATGTTGTGTAAATAAAAGGGCTCATTTATGAATGCAAGTGCAGAGTGTGCTTTTGCACGTGCAGTTTTGCACATATGCATCCTGTACCATGTGTTATAAATCATTGCGTTTTTTTTGGTGATTTAGCCCTTGTTATATTTCTTTTTCTGCTAATTTCCTGGTTTTGGCTCTAACCTCCTGCCTGTTTATCCTGTTTATCCTGTTTAATGGAATCACTGTTATCTGCCACCAGCCCTGAACTATGGCCCACATAACAGAATGCTATTTTTTGCCACCAGCCCTGAACTATTGCCTGCATAACAGAATGCTATTTTTGCCACCAGCCCTGACCTCTTTTCTAACTAACAGACTTGCTATTGCTACAAACCCTGACCTCTTGCCTCCTTAACAGAACTGCCATAGTCATCAGCCATCAGCCCTGACCTCTTGCCTGACTAACAAAAATGCTATTGTCTGCCACCAGCTCTGACCTCTTGCCTGCTTAACAGAACTGCTATTGTCTGCCACAAACCCTAACCTCCTGCCTGCTTAATGACACTGCTATTGTCTGTCAACAGCCCTGACGTCTTGCCTGACTAATGGACTTGCATTTCTCTGCCACCAGCCTTGACCTCTTGCCTGCCTAACAGACTTGCTACTGTCTGCCACCAGCTCTGACATTTTGCCTGCCTTACAGAACTGCTATTGTGTGCCACAAGCTCTGCCCTTTTCCTGCTTAACGAAACTGCTATTTCTGTCAACAGCCCTGACCTCCTGCCTGCATAACATGCTATTTTGTCTGCCTCCAGCAGTGACCTCTTTCCTGAATAATGAACTCGCTATTGTCTGCCACCAGCCCTGAACTCTTTCCTGAATAACTGACTTGTTATTGTCTGCGACCAGCCCTGAACTCTTGCCTTTTTGACAGATTCTAAATGCTCCTTGCATGTGAAAGTGTATGGAGGACATACTAAATGTAATAATACTGAGCCAAAAAGGAAAAAAAATTAACATACTTTTCCATATATAACATATACCCCCACATGTAATAAAAGGCCCTAAGTTTGCCCAGGAGCAGTAACCAGTAGCAACCAATAAGATGTTTGCTTTTACATGTGGCCATTATATTCTACCTGCTGATTGGTTGCTATAGGTTACTGCCCCTGGGCAAAATTAGTGCCTTTTATTACATATCCCCAATAGACTATAATACGGTGTATAAAATATAATATTACATATAGAAAACAGCTGATTTTGCACAACAGAGCTATTGGTCTACTTGTGGGTCAATTACAGTCCTCTGTACAGACTGTATTTTGGCCTCTCAGTCAACAATGCTGTATTTGGATAAAGTAGCCCAGCAGCTAAATATCAGGGATGCACCAAATCCACTGTTTTAGGATTCAGCCAAATCCTGAATCCTTCCTGAAAGATCCGGCCGAATACCGAACCAAAGCTCCTGAGCTTTGGAAACGCAATATATTTGACCTATTGTTCAGGTACAGAAACATTTTCTATAGTTTTCAGGTCCATGAAACAGAGAAATAGCAGGAAATGTGTTGGTTGTTTCCCAGTTTTCCTATATCTTTGCAGAATAACCAGAATCGTAGACAGATCTGGGAAAGAGAAAGAGACTCCCAAATTCTGGGATCTGGGAAAGAGAAAGAGACTCCCAAATTCTGTATCAGATTATCCAGCTGCATTCTGATTCAGATTCTGAAGCTGCATGCATTACTGCCAGATCCAATCTAATACTGTGTTGCAATACAGATTTTAATTTATCAGAGGCATTTGATGATTTTGTCATTTGCATAAACCTCACACAATACAATAAGCGCAAGAACAAGAGGAGCAGTGATGCCATGATAAATACTTTATGTACTTTATGTATAAAGCTTTGACTGAGAACAGAAAATGCAATATTCTTCATATAGCCAATGCACAAGAACCTGTTAATATATGCAACATAAGCGCATTTTGCATGGTTTAATGATGTATATTTGCAATAAATCACTAGAGGATAAAAAAAGTGATGTTGATTAATCAGTATCTGTCATGGCCATTATATTAAGATCCAAAAGAGGTGCAGTCATTGTTTGTGCTGGAGGAATAAATCACTTGCAAAGCTACTGGGCTGGCTGTGACCCAGGGAGGCATCTCTTTGCAGTAACAGATGGAGAGGAAAGGAAAATGCTTGCATGCTGGTTTAGGCATAACCCATCCTTTATTTGCAAACTACAGCTTTAGCCCCTGTAAGACCCACATTTATGTCTTGTGATTTATGTTCCTGAATACATGGAATTTATTACTAGATTTTCACAAAATTCTCATGTCTTATAGTCATAGTCACCAGCTTATTACTTTAAAGGGGAAAATAGCAAAAATGAAAATGTAATATAAATTTCATAATACTGGAATGCGAAACTTTCTGAATGTAATCAATTAAAGATTCTGTACTGTTTCTGAAATAATGAAGTTACTCTTCACTATTCCCCCCTCAGCATCTGCATCTCTCCATCACTTGTACTTGAAGGTAACTAAGCTGCATGATCCATATTGATGGCAAAGCAATCCTATTGGGTTTATTTAAATGTTTTTCTCAGAATTAATGGGGATATAAACCCCCAAATGAATTCACATAAACTTATTCAGAGTATAGATCTCAGCAGTTTTTCAAATCACATTCATTTTCTATTTTAAGTGGTTTATTTTGGGTTTAGACTGTTTTTATACTGCTAGGCTTGGTTAACCAGCTCTTTTTGAAGAACCAGGGCTCTAATTGTCTATGTGCTGTCTATGTACTTCGTGGATTCAGTTAAAGGGGCTGTTTACCTTTGAGTTAACTTTAAGTATGATGGAGAGAGTGACATTCTGAGATAATTTACATCCAACTGGTTTTAACTTTTTATTATTTGTGGGTTTTAATTTATTTAGCAGCTCTCCTGTTTGAAATGTCATAAAACTAGTAGCTAGGGTCCAAATTGAAGGCAAATCTGGTAGATCGAGAAATATTGAGAAATGTGCATTTAACTAAATATCAGCTATCAACAGATCATGGAAGTTCATATCCCACAATTACTGAATAAAGAAAACTGGTGAATATTACTTTTTGGTGCAAGTTTTTTTAGTGTGACTGGCATCACTTCTGGCACACCAGAGAATGAAAAGAATGAATGAAAGGTGTTATAGGCATGGAATCTATTATCTACAATGCTGTAGAGTTGGAGTTTTCCAGATGAGGGGTATTTCTTTATTAACTACAAAACTCGAATTTTTAGAGGAAAAAACTATAATTTTTAGGGATTTATGCTGCAAAAAGCCAAAATCCAAAAATCCACCAGCTCAGACCTATCGAGGTCCTGTATATGTCAATGGGAGAGGCACATATGTCAATTTTGTTTTCATGATCTGCACTGGGTTTAGAGCTATTTCGGGTTTTCGGCCAAAAACTTGAATAATTCAAGCAATTCTGGAAAAAAACCCCAAAAAATTGAGTAATTTGGGATTCCACTTGATTTTATATAGTTTTTCTGAGAGCCAATGAAATTCTTTTCATTAAAGGGATACTGTCTTGGGAAAACATGTTTTTTTCAAAACGCATCAGTTTTCTGCACTGAAATCCGTTTTTCAAAAGAGCAAACAGATTTTGTTATATTCGATTTTGAAATCTGACATGGGGCTAGACATATCGTCATGTGACTTGTGCTCTGATAAACTTCATTCACTCTTTACTGCTGTACTGCAAGTTGGAGTGATATCACGCCTTCCTTCCCCCACCCCAGCAACAGAACAATGGGAAGGTAACCAGATAACAGCTCCCTAACACAAGATAACAGCTCCCTGGAAGATCTAAGAACAGCACTCAATAGTAAAGTCCCACTGAGACTTATTCAGTGCATTAAGTAGGAGAAATAACAGCCTGCCAGAAAGTAATTCCATCCTAAAGTGCAGGCACAAGTCACATGACTGGGGCAGCTGGGAAACTGGCAAAATGTCTAGCCCCATGTCACATTTCAAAATTAAATATAAAAAAATCTGTTTGCTCTTTTGAGAAATGGATTTCAGTGCAGAATTCTGCTGGAGCAGCACTATTAACTTGTGTGTCTTTGAAAAAAATATGTTTTTCCATGACAGTATCCATTTAATAAATAAGCTAAAATCAGGCATTTGTTTTCAACATAGAATACACATCAGTATTAACTTGGGAAGAAGAAGTAAGCGTTTTAACTTAACAACTAGATTTAAAGAGAGAGTAGGGAAAGTCTAAGGATGGGGAGAGATGCCATGGTACAGAATTAAACATCGGAAGAATTAGGTAGTTTTCTCTGGAGCATTCAAAAAGTATCTGGAGCTGCTGTCAAGAGTAGAGTAGAGTCAATAAGTCAGGGGCTTCCTGCCTTTTTTAACTTACCGGGCAGCCCCTGATTAAATATTTCAGTCGCATTCACTGTGTGGGAGTTGGGGGAATGGGCAGACTCTAACTAAGCACTATAAAAGAGCAACATTTTCAGAAGGATTCGTTGGTGCCTTCCCAGGGTCAGACTGGGTCTGTGAAACACCCAGCACTTCACCCCCTGCCCAATTGCATTAAGAAATGACACACACAAACAGGTATATGCTGGTGGGGGTATTTGCAGCTGGTTAGTGGGGCCTGACGTGGCCCAGACCCCCCCCCCAGTCAGACGATGTACCTTCCCAGGCCGATGTTTTCTGCCAGCTCTAGGAGGCAGGCTTCAGGAGACTTAACTCTGGGCATAGATAGACATTGTACCAAGAAATCTCCCCAGAATCCAGCAATGTTAAGGCTTGTCCAGAAGACATGTCCCTGGGGCTGGTCCTCGTTGAAGCATAGGTTGTCAGTGCGGAGACCCATGGAATGAAGGCATGGGGTAAGGTATGTCCTGTGTATTGTGTGGGATTGGATGAGGGTATAATCACTACAAATTACATAGGAGAGATAAATGAGGGTAACATCATCCCAATGGTCTAAATCTAAGGGGCAGATGTAAGAAGGGTCGAATATCGAGGGTTAATTAACCCTCGATATTCGACTAGGAACTAAAATCGTTTGACTTCGAATATCGAAGTTGAACGATTTAGCGCAAATCCTGCGAACGAACGATCGAAGGATTATTCGTTCGATCGAACGATTAAATCCTTCGAATCGAACGATTCGAAGGATTTTAATACAACGATCGAAGGAATATCCTTCGATCAAAAAATCTCAGGCAAGCGTATGGGGACCTTCCCCATAGGCTAACATTGACTTCGGTAGCTTTTAGCTGCCGAAGTAGGGGGTCGAAGTGACAGTACTTCGACTATCGAATGGTCGAATAGTCGAACGATTTTTAGTTCGAATCGTTCGATTCGAAGTCGAAGTAGTAGTCGAAGGTCGAAGTAGCCCATTCGATGGTCGAAGTAGCCCAAAAAACACTTCGAAATTCGAAGTTTTTTTCATTCGAATCCTTCACTCGAGCTTTGTAAATGTGCCCCTGTGTGTTGTTTTGTGTGACAGGCTGCAAACAGGTTACCTATGGATGAAATATACCGACCCTCTGACATCTGGAGTGTGTAAAAGACATTTGTGGCTGCTTATTGTTCCATTTAAATGTAGAGATCATAACATCCAGTTGGGCAAATAGATGGAAGAAGGGCTTGCACTGATTTATTGCTTTAATCACAAAAAAAAATTTTTGGTTATTTTTTGAGTTAAACAAGGCATCAGGAAAGCTGACTTGCAAGGACCAAACACGGAATAGCAAGGCATTTGATCATGGCCTGGTCCTGGCCTCTTGCTGCTCCTTCTTTCAAGTTGGACCCATTTGCAAATTTTATGACTACGTATGTTATCTTGCTAAGAATGTTGTGTATAATGTAGAGGTTGAAGGAATTCTGAGAAAAAACAGTTGCATTGTGGGTATAAATCATGGGGAAATGCAATTTTCTTTGTACTTTGCCGTTTATACTGCTTTAGCAAATGAGCTCTCATGTCTCACACTAGGGAAATATAAAAACCTACAATGAATGAGTGTGTAACTGCTAAAATATCCCATAACCAGATGAAAAATATTCCAGGGTATATATTATTGGAGAAGTTTATTCTAACAGGGGTGTAATCTATTTTAAAGTTTTACAATATATAACCTGTTACAATCATCCCAATGGCTTATGGTTTTGATATCATTTATTCTGACTGCTTTTATATATGAAAGAACATTACTTGGAATGACTTGGTATTTGCATCTCATAAGAAAATAATGCGAATATGATGAGGAATCTCAAACTATTTCTCTTATCTGAATATGGACAGAAAAATGCATAGCGATCAACCATATTCCAGTATCAGAAATATGTTTTTTCTTATCTCATCGTAAATATAGTTGCTAAAAGTAAAACTCTAGTTTTTACTCGTATCATTGCCAATGAGGTATCAGCATTAATTATTCAAAATTACCCCCTCAGTTTGCAGCACAGTAAAAAAATATATGTTTTTGTTGTTTTGTAAACATGTTCCCTTGCCATTGGTTACTGATGGTTGCTGGAAAGCAAGGTGATTATTCATAGGGATACCATCATCAAAAATAATGTTTGCATCTGAAAAATATCATAATGTTTATTAAAGTAACTTTACAGAAAATGACTTTAATACCGATGTCTACTGTCTTTGTGCAGAGAAGTGCAATTAAATGAGACCCTTCATATCTTTGAGAAAGTGGCATTATTGTCATGTCATATCTAATATTCTAGTTAACACCAAATTGAGATGACAGTGGCCCAAGATCATAGAAATGTATTTTTAACCTTTTGATCGAAACGCTTCGTTAATAAATGAAATCAATTCTATTCCGCGGGTTTACCCACCAAAATCTTAGCAAGACAAGGCAATTCAAAATGCTGGCAACGGTATAATTTTGATGGTAAAGGTATGCGATCTGTTATCCAGAAAGCTGCTATCCAGAAAGCCATCTCCAACAGACTCCATTTTAATCAAATAATTCAGATTTTAAATACCGTAATTGATTTCCTTTTTCTCTCATAAATAAACTGTAGGTTGTACTTGAACCCAACAAAGACATAAGTAATCATTATTGGAGGCAAAACCAGCCTACTGGGTTTATTGAGGGTGTTCTTTATCAAAAAAAAATTTTAAAATAAAAAAATCCGACCAAACTAGAATCCATGATTTGACTTTATGTATTATTAAAAAAGCACAGTTTAACTGGATCAGGAAAATACTCAATAAAATCAGGCAAAAACCCGAATCGTATGATTTTTTTTACAAAATCACTAATTTTTTTCAGTCTTTATATGAAAAGCCCAATTTTTTTCAGATTTTTTTCAGATTTTTTTTCAGATTTTTGTCCAAAATAGTTGGATTTTCAGGCTAATTCCAGCGTAGACCACAGAAACTTCCAAATAGGATAAGGACCTCTCCCATTGACTTATATACAAGTTCGTCAGGTCTGAGATGACAGATTTTCAGATTTGGACTTTTTGCAGCTTCTGGGTATAATAAATCTCGAAAAGTTTTTTTTCACTAAAGGTTTAGATTTTCCAGTAAAAAAAGAAATTAAAATTTTCAAGTCTTTAACATTTGGACTTTAATAAATAACCCCCTTAATGTTTACATGATTTTCTAGTACACTTCAGGTATGGAGATCCAAATTACAGAAAGAACCGTTATCCGGAAAACCCAAGGTCCCGAGCATTCTGGATAACAGGTCCCATACCTGTACAACATTTATCTGGCCTCACTAGCTTCTTTTTGACTTTATGTGGTGGATGACACCTTGAATAAATGTGACATCTCTGAGCTGTATAAATGAAAATCATGAAATTATGGAATTAGTGCTTACTTTCTAGGGTCCCACCAACATTAAAACAAGGACTCTAACAACTTGCTCTTCTTGTTTTTCCCTGTTTATTCATAGTTTATTCATAGCAGACTATGTCAACAATAAGGAGTGAATGGGAGTCTCATGTCAAACACTGATAATTTTGAGTGTGACAATACGGGATTAGTAAAGGGAATGGAACATTTCAGTTAATAAGCAGGGCTGGCAGACCTTACTTTTTGGAAAAAAAAATATATAAGTATATTTAGAAGTAATGTTGTCTCTGTATCCAAAGTAAAGCAAAATAACTGTCTCTATGATCACTAGTATATACAGAGAGTTAAATAAAAAATCCTGATTCAGAAAAAAGACAGCTTACTTAAAAAACAATTACTCTACTAGCGGACTAACACTGCCAAGCTAATTGGACACTAATGCTGCAATTAAAGGAGAACTAAAGCTTGATTAAAGTCGATTAGAAATGTAGTACATTATGGGGCAGATTTATCAAGGGTCGAATAGTAAATTAGAATTTTCAAATCATTTTCTTGGTCAAAACTGACTAATTCGAACTGGGAATTCAAATTTTGGGTTCGAGATTTATCAAACCTTCAAATAATCAAATAATTCACAATTCGACTATTTGCCCCCTAAAACCTCCAGAGTTCATGTATAAGTCAATGGGAGAGGTCCAGTGACCCATTTGAAGATGGAGAAAAAACTCGATTTGAGTTTAGTGTAATTCAAATCGAATATGATTTGAGTTTTTGAGTCGAGTTCGTTCAAGTTTTAGACGTTCACATTTTTTCTTAAATAACCTCCCAATCGAATTTTGAGTATATTAAAATTTTATTAGTAAAAAAAAAAAATTCACATGAATTCGAAATTCGACCTTTGATAAATGGGCCTCATAATATGTTTTGGGTTTCTATAACAGCCCAAGGCAACTACATTCCTTCCAGTAAAGATCTGTGACTCCAAGGATGCCCCTGTAGTTCCCTATATTAAGCTCTGGGCTGCTGTGAGTTACTGAGCTTAGGAACTGATGCACAATATAATGAATATATACAGCGTCGGACTGGCCCGACGGGAAACCGGGAAAAAACCAGGTGGGCCCGACCCGTCATGGGCCCCCGCCGGGCCAGACCCCCAATCGTGGTATTTAAAAAAAAAAAAAAGCTGGAACGCCATGTCGTCTGCGCATGTGCACAGCAAGGGGGGCGGGGGGCCCTGGACAGCAGTCCCAGTGGGCCCCGGGCCCCCAGTCCGACACTGAATATATAAAATATAAATGTCACAATAGAAGGCTGAGGCTGATTAGTAAATATTGAAAACAAGAAAAAGCAGTTAAACCCCACACTACCTTACTAAAATTAATTGAGATCTAATTATATAAGTGCTTAGTGCTATTATAAACATATGCTTAGTTCTCAATCAACTTAGCACCAACATACAATTAATGATTCAATTAAAGTTTAAAAAGGTAAGATTTCAATAATAAGCTTTTTTTAAAAAAAGGGTTTGAAGGCTCGCCGACGCACGTTTCGCTTACACTTTATCAAATAAGCGTAAGCGAAACGTGTGTCAGCGAGCCTTCAAACCCTTTTTTTTTTAAAAAAAAAAAAAAAAAAAGCTTAGTATTGAAATTTTACCTTTTTAAACTTTAATTGAATCTTGGATCTAGCGCAGCATTCATTCCTTTTATTCTCTTTTATCTCTAAGGCACTGAGGATTTGTTGGTTTTATAGCAAAATTAGCTCTCCTTACAAGACAATTAAACGTAGTAACGAGACCACAGTCCTCAGTGTTCTGCCTTTCTCCCAAGTGTGGTGTCCCAGGGCTTAGAACAACGCAGCCAGTTTCTTCGGGACAACTCCACCTCTATACTATTTTCTAATTTCTAACTTTTATTCATGAATTGCTGACGCTTTATTTTTAATTGTTTGATACCATGAACTCACTTTAAAATTACAACTACAGCACTAGCACCTTATTTAATTCATATAAGAACCATGAACTTTTAGATTATTCATCAATTGTGTGTAGATAAATTTTACTGCGAGTCACATCACCTGATTTATAGCACTTTAATCTTTTTAATTACTTATATATAAGACAATCGATTGAAATACCATTAATTGTATATTGGTGCTAAATTGTTTGAGAACTAACCATATGATTATAATAGCACTAAGCACTTATATAATTAGATCTCAATTAATTTTAGTAAGGTAGTGTGGGGTTTTACTGCTTTTTCTTTTTTTTAGTATCCCTATTCTGGTTTATATACCTCTACACAGCCTGAAATTGGGTAATACAAGTGAGTGAACATTAATTACAAGTGAACTATATTTTTGTTTGCTGATTAGTAAATACTTATTGGTATGTGGCAGCTCAGGAACCAGCACAATTAGCATCAGAATTTATAGGGGAACTATCGTGAAAATGAAAATTTTGTATAAGCTTCCTCATACATATTTAGAATTACTTTCTAAATACAAGCAATTAAAAATTCTGCATTGTTTCTGAAATAACCAAGTTTACATTCGCTACTCCACTCTCAGCATCTGTTTCTCTTCATTCTGTCTTCTTGCAGCAGATAGGTGTCAGATGAATGACCCAATATATCTTATAGGGGGGGGGGGCTCCTTTCCTAGCAGATGTATTAGAGCTCACTCAAATAACTGATTCCAGTACAAACAAAATCTAACAAAATAACAGCCTTTTGCAAAAATCCTGCATGTAGAGAGACATGATGTCTATTGATTTAATACATCTTCTAGGCAAAAGAGGCTCGCCTATAAGATATATTGGATCTAACTGTCTCTGATTATCTGACACCCAATTCCTGCATGAAGACAGAATAAAGAGAAACAGATGCTGAGAGAGGGATAGTGAAGATAAACTTGATTATTTCAGAAACGGCACAGAATTTTAACTGATTATATTTAGAAAGTTTCTTATTTCAGTATGATGAAGCTAATATTAAAAATTTTTAATATTAAAATTAAATTTTCGCAATAGTTGCCCTTTAATAATCAGCCCTGTAACATCAACTTATATAACAGGCAAACCCCATTTTCTGCGGTATGATTTGCAATGACCCCTAAGCTTAGTTTCTCAACAGCTGCTCAAAGCTTACTGAGCATGTGTGTTTTGCAGACATAATCCAACTCCTGTGACAACTTTGGAGGCCTGGATTTCTACTATAGATATGCTTAATCTTTAGGCTGGTTGAATAAGTTTAATACATACAATATAGTATTTCTAGCCATATTCATTTTTAGGGTTTAGTTCTCATTTAAGCTTACACTCTTGAAGTGATGCCATTTTACCTCAAAGCCTATGCCATTGCATCTTCTTAAACATTTGCCAAACAAAGGCTAATTTGCGTCCATATTGGTGCATCACTCAGAAGGGTTGCAATTTAAAATGCATCTATAATTACACTGGACCTGGAAACGAATGCATTGTGGCATTGCGTGAAAATTGCACTTTGCACCTTATTAATAAATATGGTCTCCTATGTTTTAGACTGCCTTTTCCTTATGGAAGCTCACAGCTTTAATGCAAATATAAAATGATGAAAATAGTAATAAAGGTTTTTTTAATCCATAAGATTCTAGTAGAGTTTTCTGCTATAGCCACTTGCTAACCTTTTATTAATAACTGTAATTACCTGTCACTGAGCATGTCACAGAAATCCCCATCATTGGAAGTACTTCTGCGCTTTTCTCACTCTGATGTCGGACAGGATGATATTTTAGTCTTGAGTGTTATTCCCGTTTATGGGGACAGGAGAAAGCTTTTATTACTGAATAATTAGCTGTAAAGCGTTGTGAATAACAATTTTTTATTGCATGTGCTGTTTTTATTGTCTTTCCAGAGATAAAGCCGAAAAAGATTAGAACAATCAGCTAGGAAAGATGCTAGGAATCATGTTAGGAGGTGTTCATTGGTATTTATGTGGTGATCAACAGTGCAAACAGCAGTAGAGAATGTTGTATTTCTGCACTGCATTTAATACCACTATATAAACACGCACCATAGGATTTTCTGTGAGTCTCTACTGGAAGCACTTCTCATTATCTTCTTTATGAAGGAAACTCTGACTTGTCTGGACCATATCTCATTGTTAAACATGCTTCTAAGGATATGATGGGGTATACTGTATGCTATGACTTGTGGCCTTTTGTAATAGCAGTAAAATATTTTTCTTTGATAGCACAATTGGTTAGTGCACATGAGGATATTTAATAAAAATGATTCGGCCTGGAGTTACTGCATGATTTATGCCTGAATCAACATGGCAAAGTCTTCTAAAGGGAATATGGAAAATAACTTTGTGAGTATAGTAAATGTTAGATAATAGATACAGGTTTAGACCAGGTCCGGACTGAGAATTAAAATAGGTCCTGGCATTTCAGGTACACAGAGGCCCAATAAGCCCAAATAGAGATCCAAACAGCCCCCACCAGCCCACAAAATACTAACTTTCTATGGGACCTTATAGCAGTCCCTCTGGCATTTGCCAGAACCCACAGATTGCCAGTCCATGCCTGGCTGTGGTTTCATATCTGCTTCTGTGCTCCAGTTCTATGTTTTTTATGTGTATTCCAGGTACTCAGTACTGAGCACCAAAGTGAAACTATATAGAGAGGTTGAGTGTGTCTGGGAGGTCTCTAAACTAGTCTGCAAACATTGTTATGGGTTATAGAACAATTATAAAACATTGACCTGTATTAAAGGGGATTTAAAGGCAAATATAAAATATATCCCATTTTTACTTTCTTTAATGAAAAAGAAATCAATCTCCAATATACTTTAATTAAAAAATGTCTACCGTTTTTATTAGAAACCTGACTGTATGCAGTGAAATTCCCCCTTCGTTTTACTTGCTCTCACAGCTGCAGATACGAAACTTCAGATGGTCCCTTACTGCTCTGCACGGAAACGATCATACTGTCAAACTGCAGGGGGGAGCCCCCCACCTTACTTCCCTGACCTCAAGCAGCTTTGTTTGTTTCCCTGTAGAGCAGCCGTCGACTGTGTAGAGATTTATCTCCGCAGACCCAGAGCAGTCTGTATATTCTGATTATTAATTAGTCTTACTGTATTGACTTCTATGGCAGATATTATCTCACTTGTGCTGTTTTGATCATTTATGATAATCCCTAAGTTTAACCTCCCAACTGAAGCCCAGATCACACTGAGCATGTGCATGGTCTTGGTCTTGCAGAGATGTTTAACAACGTTACAAGATAATGACTCCCTGTGGCCAGCTTTGAAAACACAAATCATTTGTTTAATTAGGCTGGTGCAGTAAGTTCATGTTTATATTTAGTATCCAAAATACAGAGTTTCTAGCCTTATTCTATTTTAGTGCTTGTCCCCTCTTAATCATATGTATGGATATGGCTTGTGACGAAGGTAGGTGTAGATAACTGTTTGTGTCTAAATAAAATAGTTTTCTACTGAATGGCTAAAAGGTGGGGTGGCCCTATTAACGGGTTGTTTAAATTCATTGTTCATGATTTAGGTTGTTTATCCACTTAGAGGGCAAAATAGAAGCCATTAAATGTAAAGTCACTGTGAGTCATAGCCTCAATGCTGTAATGAAGTATTGCATCATAGTGTGAGTGGAATAATAAAGATAGAAAAAAACACAAGACCTAGCTAAATGGTTTGTTGGGCATACAATCAAATCATTTATATGCCAGCACTGACACAGTCACCATATTTGAATTGACCTGGGCACTTTGGAGATTCCAACAGGCACACTGAAATCAAGAGATTTTTTTCTTTTTTCAAATACAGGAAACTCAATTTTACATAACGTGATTTTAAGTTGCTTTTCCCTGTTTTTACATAATGTTTTCCCATGTTTTACACCAATGTTTTGTCCTGATATTCCCCAAAACAGCTGTTTGTTTACTGTGAATCTTATTATTAGTGGAATTAAGAGGTTTAAAATACTAACCAGATGCATACTTTGCCAGGATCCTGTCTGTAAGTTGTGAAGTTCAATTAGTCTGAACACTTTTTTTTTGCTTTACGTTATGTATGGTCAGAGAGGCCTTGCACGTGACCCCATAGTGTAACATTAATGCTGCAATGCTTAAAGGAATTGTTCAGTGTAAAAATAAAAACTGGGTAAATAGATAGGCTGTGCAAAACAAAAAATGTTTCTAATATAGTTAGTTAGCCAAAAATGTAATGTATAAAGGCTGGAGTGATTTAACAAGTCAGTCAGACACTACTTCCTGCTTTTCAGCTCTCTTGGTTTACACTGACTGGTTACCCTAGTTACCAGGCAGTGACCAATCAGTGACTTGAGGGGGGGGCACATGGGTCATATCTGTTGCTTTTGAATCTGAGCTGAATACTGAGGATCAATTACAAACTCACTGAACAGAAATGTACCATGTGGCCCCCCTTCAAGTCACTGACTAACTCAGAGTTATAGAGCTGAAAAGCAGGAAGTTGGATTCTGGCTGTTTTATTAGACATCCAGTCACTCCAGCCTTTATACATTACATTTTTGGCTAACTAACTATATTAGAAACATTTTTTATTTTGCACAGCCTATGTATTTATCCAGTTTTTCTTTTCACACTGAACTATTCCTTTAACCCTTGTTATTAACACAGTTATATTTCAAAGCAAAATAGACTCCTCTGCGTATATCTTTTGAGTACTTAAAGACTAAGGGGTCCGTTTACTAAAGTGCGTTAAAAATATTCGCACAATATATAGACAGAATTTTCGCCAAATATGTTATCGCCAGTTTACTAACCTGCGGTAAATATAAATTTGCGAATTTTCTTGCGCAAGAATAATTGTTCGCCAGTTATCGCATTTGCTGAAAATAACGCTACGTACACATTAACGCATGGTTTACTAAACAGCGAAATGTGCTAAAGACAAAATTAACGCCAGAATATTCGCAAACTTTTACCGCCACATATGAAGTGGCGTAAAAGTATTTTTTCTGCCAGAAAATTCTCAAGGGGCAGGAAATATCCCATAATAATGTTTTTTTTTTACCCATCATTCTTTGCTGACAGGAGAGAGATCTGTAGCTATTGCTGACAGGATGTTTTGGCTTCTGCTTCTATCTGGTGCAACAGCAGCAGTTTCAGCTCAGAGTCGTATTATTGGCAACGGCATCACAGTCCAAGGATTCGTCAGCCTCTACACTTTTTGGTTTCATTGGGATTGGCTACATTAAACTGTGCATTTCTATGAAGCAAAGAGATTGACTGGTATCATTTCCTATGATTCTATTGGCAGAAGAGTTTATATGATGCAGACATGTTTGATTGGTATTACTCTGGTGATGTTGTTGGATGGTATAATCATCAGTCAATAAAGTTTATAAGTTTTGAAGATGCATTTCTGGCCATAAATGTCACAGTAAAAATTGCCATAATAACCGCCATAAAACAAGACTATTTTATAGCATAAATATTCGCAAAAACGCAATTTTTCGCCAGAAAATTCGCAACTCGCTAAAATTACCGCTAACGTAAGCTGGTTCCTTAACGTAGTTACCGCAAGTGATCGCAATGACTTCTGAGCGCATCGCTGTTTAGTAAACTTAGTCGCTGCGAATATTCTGGCGTAAAAATATTCTCAGCGATAACATGCGGAAACTTAAAGTCAGATTTACCGCACTTTAGTAAACGGACCCCTAAGTTGCTTTAACACAATTCCGCGAATTTACATTTTCCTGGATTTTACTTTATTTTTCCTGGTCCCCTCACAAACATAAAATGGGGGTTCTGTTGTATCAACAGTAGAGGAATGGTAGCATCACATTACTTTATAACATGTAGTGATTCAGTGGAACAGTTCAGGAAGCTTGTGGAACTGGAACCTATTTCCTTCAGACATTTTTTTGACTATGATTATTTTGACATTTATTTGTATTTCCACTCACTAACAGAAGAAAACAAAGGGGTCAACTTTAAAATAGTGCAACAACCATTCATTAGTGCTATTGATATGGAGGAGCAATAGCAAATATATATAGATAGGAGTTAAATTGAACTACCTTTAGTCCCCAAAAAGTGTTTTCTGTAAAATCAGAAAATGTCCTCTTTGTATTCTAGTCTGAGAATGCATTACTGTACCTACTGAGCATAATGTTCAGTCTTAACTTCCCTTAATGGCCAGCTATGCACCATAGACTTAATGAAGACAGTAAATATGTTGTGCCATTATACTTAGATCTCTGTAGGGTAATGGCACTTCAGTTGTTTTCTGCCTTTAAATGTCATGTTCTAGCAGCCCAAATCTGCAGAACCAAACTGTCATTTGAATCACCTGCAATTGCTTGTGACTATTATGTGTTATACTACTATATGTGATCCATGTAAAATGGAAAGTTCAGTGAAATATATCACTAGTGATGGGCGAATTTGGAGCGTTTCGCTTCGGCAAAAAATTTGCGAATTTCCTGGGAAATGCGTGAAACAGCGAAAAATTAGTGAAACTGCGCCATTTTTGGCAAAATTGCGCCAACGTTCATTTTTTTTGACGCCGCCGAATTTTCGCGGTGGTTTCGCAAATTTATTCGCCAGCAGCGAATCACAGAAATTTGCGCCTGGCTAATAAATTCGCCTATCACTATATATCACTAACCTATAAATAATGAGATCACACAACGTAACCAGCACTGAACAAAGTTATCTAGCGAGCAAAACCGACTTGTTATGCATTGAGCTGCATTTTCGTTTCCTCCGCGCATCCTCTCGCCTATTTAAGCAAAAGACAACAGTGGATGACATGAAAAGTAAATTTTATTAAACATGTTTACATAACATGAGTTGGAAGTTCATTTAAAAGCACAGGGGAGTGTTAAGACAAGTGGTCAAAATAGAAAGATACTACCCAATTATTATTTGTTTGTTTTGGCCACTAAGACAGTACATAATCTATTAGTGCACCAGTGCTTCAGTTATTCCTGCTCAGCAGGTCAATCAGTAGTCTATCCTTGCCCTATGGAAATACGGGCATAATAGTTTCAGACTGTTTATTAACAAGAAATAATTCACTTGGTGCAGGCAGTATGTCTATGATTCAAAACCTAGTGTGTACACAATTTCTACATGTGTTACAGCCCCACAGTAGGAATCTACACCAAAATATTTATTCAAAGGATTTGGTCCGTACTACATTACAATTCCATAGGGTAAAAAATAAAGTCCATCTATAGACATTTAGCACCAGACCAAATCTCCCAGTCTGGCAAAAAAACGGCAAAATGTCTATAAGAAAAATGGATGGCTTTGATTTCTTGGTTATGTCGTTAGAATTACGAGCAAACTGTACAAGTACATGCAACACACTAGCTGGCCTATCTGGAACTAACACACATTATTTAGTCTCTTTTTTTTTTTGTGGTTTGTTTGTTTCTTTTTACAAAACTTGCATGCAGCTCTGAATAGCTCCAAGTCATGCTGCTCTGGTTTTGGGATCACAAAATGCAATGGGCCATAAAAGAAAGAAATGATGTCAATGCACTCTGCAGTATTGTCGGACATGTACAGAAAATCACTGTCAAGCCAAGAAATAACACGAGGAAATCCTAATTAATATGTGAGGGTTGTTTTTTTTTTCTCTCCAAAAAAAGTAAAATACATTGCATTAAAAAAAAGTCAAGCATTGTGCTTGCATCAGTCTCAAACAAATGTAAACTAAAATCGGATAAAAACATTAGTAAGTGCAGAACTGGGATTACCAGTGATTTTTTTTATTTTTATTTTATATAGCTCATACCATGCTCTATCCAGGACAGGTGACAGCGTCTTAAGCGACACATATCAAGGAAGCCTGGGTACAGCTCAAAGTGTCATATGCGCATCCCTATTATTAGTCAGTAATCCGGGATGGAAAAAATACACAAGTTTACACACAAAAACAAGTAAACCGATTGGCTGCAAAATGAAAACACTGTGACGGGTATATATATATAATTGAAGGAATGGACTCTTGCATCAAACTCGGCATTAGTTACAGAGAGACGTCGTCAGAACTCTCCCATGCAAAACATTGTGAACAGAAGTATCATTTATACCGCAATCCAAGATTTACAAACAAAATTCGATGGAACGGAGGAACAAAAATGTTTTCTGCTTATTTTATCCTCCTTTTTTGTGTGTATTTGTTTAACAAACATCCATAAATAGTCATGTATGCCACAATCCCCTGCATTGACACAAGCACTAACGCAAACAGCTTGGCAATTTTCGATTGGTTCAAAATGTGGTATGATGTTGGCAAAGAAATGATCCAGGTAGCATTGAAATAATGGCAGCATTCATAGCCAGTGTTGCGCTGCTATTCACTTTTGGTGTAAGAAGAAAAGATGGCCAAAGTGCGGGGGGTGGAAAAAGGCTTTGTTTCACAAGACTGCTGCTTTGCAGCAACTGCCTTTATTCCTAGCCCTGATGTCAGAGAATGGGGATGGGTTTTAGTGCAGAACAAACACTGTGCTCCAATGTTATTACAACATGCTTTATACTACACAAAATACATCTGTGGTTTTCAAAATGCGTTAACACTACATGAAAAAAGCAAGGTTATTTAACAGGACCGCACTACATAGCAGTGCTTCTCAAAGTCACTGTATTTCAGGCAGCTGGGAAAATTTATACAGAACAATATCCATCATTTAATTCTCTAATGCTCCTTTTTTTTTATTTTAATAAATCAATAAAAAAAAGGGCAAAAGCAAGTTTCTGTGAGGAGTATCACAAATGCTTTTGTATGAAATTGGCGGATTAACACATCGATAAAAAAAAATGGAACCAACAAGTATAAAAATGTTGAAATACCAATATGATAACACTGCTCATGTTCTGTAAAAATGTGTCGCAAACATTTTTTTAACAGAGTGAAAGCTTCCAGTTTGTAATTTAATGTCACCTTAGCCAACCCTCTTGAGCATGTGTGACTCTCATTAGGGCTTAACTGTTTTTCCATTTACAGTACGTATAATCTTATTTCTACCAATAAATATGGTTCTCTATGTTTTTTTTTTATTCTTATTCTTACACTTTTTTTTTTTTTTGGATCACTATTCCAGGCAAAAAAATAAGTGATTGTCTGTTCTCCAGCAATGCTTTTGATCATGTAAATATATTGTTCTGACTCTTTTATTGGGCATTAACATGGGGGTTATATCAGGTAAACTGCTTTCGAGTTCATTACGATCGTATGGAAGGAGGACCTGTAGAACTTTCAAGAGATGATTGGGAAGCCCTACGAGTAAGGGGTGTCAGCGTTGGATCCACCAATGACGAAGGCGGAAACAATTTATACCATCCAATCACCACACTTGATAGATCGAGTTCTTCCAAAAGAATCTGTGCAACACCCATAAAGGATTTGTGATCCATTCGACCATAGTCTCCCCAGACAATTACCTTTAAAAGAAAAAAAAGATATCTGAGTAGTACAATCACTTTCCGTTAATAATGAGAGAAAATTCTAAAATTCGCACTTTATGCATTGCGGCATATATAGTAGTGTATTATATACTGTATACTAGAAGACAACCACCTGACAAGCCATGTGGAGGGGGCACAGAAACTCAAGCAGAACTATTATCCCCACCCTCTCCCAATATACAATAGACATATGCACTCCAGTTAATTTCCACAATTTCCTGTTGTTAAAAGACCTGTTAAGCAGGAGAATGGTGTAAATTTGTTGAGCATTGTGAGAATATTGGGTGGAGAAGAGCTGACTACTGCAACATTGCTGCAATGGCACGTAGTCAGGATCAGAAATATAGAGGCTAGCAATGGAGACAGGCCTGGATTTGTGGAGAGGCCACCAAGGCCCGGGCCTAGGGCAGCAAGATTTTAGGGGGCGGCATGAAGCCCAACCACATCCACATTGGTTCAGAAACACTGGGGAGGCGCAGGACCAGTTCTCTGGTCCTGATGATGAAAATTTGATTGAATTAAAGGGAGGGGACGGGGCGATGAACGACAGCGGGCCTAGGGGCACCTGCTATGTAAATCTGGCCCTGAATGGAGAGATGGATATTGATTTCAGCATCAGTTACATTAACACATAACTTCATAATCATTGAAACCTCTAATCCGTAAAGCAATGTATATTGTAAATTTTCTTTAATTATGCATACATTTTACACTTATGTTTACAACCCAAATATTACATTTTCATTGTAACATAGTAAGTTAGGTTGAAAAAAAGACACACGGCCATCAAGTTCAACCTTTTTACTTTTTTTAACTTGCCTATCTGCCAGTTGATCCAGAGGAAGGCAAAACAAACCCATCTGAAGCCTCTCCAATTTGCCTCAGAGGGGGAAAAATTCCTTCCTGACTCCAAAATGGCAATCGGACTAGTCCCTGGATCAACTTGTACTATGAGCTATTTCCCATAACCCTGTATTCCCTTACTTGCTAAAAAGTAATCCAACCCCTTCTTAAAGCTATCTAATGTATCAACCTGTACAACTGGCTGATACATTAGATAGCTTTAAGAAGGGGTTGGGTCGCTTTTTAGCAAGTGAAGGAATACAGGGTTATGGAAGATAGCTCATAGTACATTTATAACAAATAGTTAGCTATTTAAAGAGCAGGGTGTCATTTTATTTCAGGCAGTGACGGATTCATGACGTGTGGGGCCCTAGGCTACATCCACACAGAGAAATAAAGAATAACTCTTAATTTAGGGGGTAGTCCAGTTTGCCAGTCCATACAGGGCAACAGAAGCTCTAGGACTTTGCCACAGTTCCCAAAACACTATAGGAAAATTATTCAAGGAAATGTCCTGGAAGCTACTAAATATAAAAGTCAAAGAGTATCTTTATTTAATAGACATAGTAAAAAAAATGGTACATACTGATCCTCCAATGATCCACTCAGTGGCTTCCGGGACATTTCCTTGAATAAATATATATCCACACAGAGCCCCTATTTATTAAGGTGAGCAGCAGTTTAATCAAATATACAGGTGTTGATTAAACATTTTTTTAAATTTTACCTGAAGGACCTTCCCATGTGGACTTTCTTCAAAAGCCAAGTTCTGTTGGTAAAGAGGGTCCAGGGTTTTCCGTGCAATTCTTGTCTTTTTCTTGGCTACACACGCTCCATTTTCTAAAAGATATACCTTTACATAAGGAGCTGAAATAAAAGGTAAAAATAAGATAAGAAAATAAGATTTGTTTAAATGGATTTGCTACAGTTTGCTACAGTTATTACTATACTGCATATTGCCCTTTTCACTCTCCACGATGGCTCTATGACTCACTGGAATAAAATGATGGCTCTGATGCAATCCATAAATTATGAAAACTAAAATGTAATGGCAGTGCCACTGCTAGGTGATAGCTAAAGCTCTAAGGATCATAGGGACACCCAAATGATCTACAGGTAACTGGGCTGTATAAGCTGCAAGAATAAAACTGCATGATGGGAGATACAAGCAATAATAAAAGAAGCTCTATTTCGAACTAAGAAAGCTGGGCACTTGAAATGCTGCTCTAGTGTCTAGTCCTTAACCTCTCTCACTTGTACAAAAATAATGGTATTTATCAGTTGTTAAACTATATGTATAGTCAGAGACGTTCAGATGGAAGCAATTTTGGGTCGCCAAAAATATATCGAACAATGCTTTAGTTGATTTTTGATTGTATTTAACAGCTATTCTACAGCTATATGCCAGGTTTAATATATAAATTGTTTTAGGCTTTGTTTTTGTTTTATGTAGTTTAACTTTGGTTTAGAATAACCAAATAATGCTGTTTATAGCTGTGAGTTTTGGCAGTGATGAAATGCCTTGTATGTTGTATACTTTACATGGAAAATACATTAAGGAACAGTAGCACCAAAATATGAAAGCGGTTTAAACTAATTAACATGTACAAGTTACTTAACAAACAACAGATAAAACACCATTGTATTGGACAGGGCTTATCTGTTATCTGCTAAGTATCCTGTACCTTTTCTCCTTTTTCCAGCTTGAATGGCTGCCCCCATGGCTACACAGCAGCTTATTTATATAAACCATATTAGTCTTTCTGAAGCAAACACTCCAGTTTTACCAGTGCAATGGGACAGTACATTATATTTTAATTACTTTTACAGTATATACTTTCAGTTTTTGATGCTACTGGTCCTTTAAAAACAGAAGAGTCGGAGGTACCATAAAATGAATAGTCAGAGTTGAAGGATTTATGTACGAACCTCATAGCCCTGTTGCTGACATAGAGATTTGTTTTTATTGTATCAACTTCAATGTTTTGTCTATGAGTGAATGGATGTCAATATCAAGAATACTTTAAGTTAAAAAAAAGTGCAGAAAAGTGTGGTACAAATTCTATTTCAACTCTAACGTGTGACCATTCTCAAGACTTTTGCATTATTATCTGGTGCATCCCTAACGCCAAAAATATCCTTGTTGAAATATGGCCTGTATACTCTGCATACAGTATGTCACAAGCAAGAGTCTATATAGTCTAAGATATTGGGAAAAGGTTAATATACATTAACACATTACAATAAACCTACAACTCTTATACTCTTAAATTCTTATATAACATTTTGTGCTTTGTTCTGGCTTGCTTGGGCATTGTTGTCCATAAAACAATCTGCTGGATTATAGTTCGTTTTCTAACTAACTGCAATCAATTAAATGAATTAGGGTCACTTTCTCCACTAGACTGTCTACTAGTTTGCACTACATGTTGGAAGTTGTCTCTAGTGCTGTCCAAGAATTATTAGAAATGCTGACCATGAATATAAAACATGTTTTAAGCAAGCATTTAATGAAAAAGGAGAAGATGCCTAAAATAACATAAAAATTTGCAAATTTGACATGTGAGAGAAGAACTTTGGCCATACGGAATGATTTATGTTACAGGGTTTTAAATGTAATTGAGAGGTTATTTTTAAAAGCACCCTTGAGCCTTGAGTCCCAACCAGAAAATATTTTAGCTGATATCTGGCAAATCTATGATTGCTTTAGAAAGTACAAACAGTGCAGTGGGAATAGAAAAGGATTTTTAAAGCCATTGTAATCTAAAGGAACAATAAAGAGTTATGTGTGTTTATACAGGAGTGATGACACAGGCTAATGGCAAAACATCCTTAATAGCTGCTGTCGTCTTTTAACTTTTCTATCTTTCTTTCCTGAAAGCATAACTGATGGGAGAACAGGCTACCAAATACTCCCCAAGACTTTTTTATTACCAAATTTATCAAATAAGCAAAGAGCGACAAGAAAAATTCTTCTGTTCTAGGTATATATTCTGTTTTCTGAAGTGGATCCACCTCGAGTACTTGCTCAATTGATTTTAATCTGATCCACCTGTGTGTGCACTCACACAGCAGATCGTATGTGGGTGTCAGCTCAAATACGTGAAAGGAGGCATCTCTGGTCTGATCTCTGCTGCGTGCACACGCTGATGGATCAGATTCAAATCAATTGAGCAGGGACGCGGAGCAGATCCACATTTCTCAGTCAGCAAAAATATGCAGGCTCGGAATAGTGGAGCCCTTCAGCCCGTGTGCCCACAGCCTAAAAAGTAATATGAATAAAGGAACCACCAATATACAGCAAAAAACCTATTTGCTTAATCCGTTTAAAGGGGTGGGTTATTGTTGGCATCATTATATAAAAATATATTTGGCAATCAATTCTTGACTAAATCCATGTCTAAAATAGTTTTGTACTGACAAGGACAAATAATAACTAATAATAAAATATGGCCCGTTGTTAGCTATCTATAAAATGTTCCTGTTATTTCATTGCCTTTTAAGAAACTGCTTAGTGAAATGACCTCGTCCCCTATCTTTTTGCACCCTGATGAAGCATGAACATTTTGAGCTTTTCAGAAAAGCAACATTGGATAGCAGTTGAGTGCCTCACAAGGGCATAGAATCAACATTCATTTCGACATTACCAGACAAAATATGAGGTATTTTAAAAGGCCAATATACTGTACACTAAGGGGCCGATTCACTAAGGGTCGAATATCGAGGGTTAATTAACCCTCGATATTCGACTAGGAATTAAAATCCTTCGACTTCGAATATCGAAGTCGAAGGATTTAACGCAGATAGTTCGATCGTAACTATCCAACAATCGAAGGAATATCCTTCGATCAAAAAAAGTTAGGCAAGCCTATGGGGACCTTCCCCATAGGCTAACATTGACTTCGGTAGCTTTTAGATGGCGAACTAGGGGGTCGAAGTTTTTTTTAAAGAGACAGTACTTTGACTATCGAATGGTCGAATAGTCGAACGATTTTTACTACGAATCCTTCGATTCGAAGTCATAGTCGTAGTTGAAGGTCGAAGTAGCCCATTCGATTGTCGAAGTAGCCCAAATAAAAACTTCAAAATTCGAAGTTTTTTACCTTCAAATCCTTCACTCGAAGTTAGTGAATCGGCCCCTAACATTATGTAACCAATAGTATACTGACAGATTTTTGCACCTCTTCTACACTGCTTCCAATATGACCAACATCTTTTGGAACATTTCCTGCTGAGTTCCAAGCTGTCTCCAGAAGCAATAAGGATTTGTAGGGAGAGAGCACATTTTTATGGGTGATCAAAGGCAACCAAATAGAACATTATCATGTGCAATGCCCAGTGTCAACTGGATTGGTGTAGTTTTATCAGTCTGTGCGATACATTATAAAAGCTATACTTTTGTAATGAAAACAATAAGCAGAGTGCATTTTAAAATCAAGGCAATGGAGATCAGGCTGGACTGTGCACTGCACCTTCTTTACTGTTAAAGAATCATTAAAGGACAAGGAAAGGCAAAAAAATAAAATCCCATTTCTACTTTCTTTAATGAAAAAGAAACCTATCTCCAATATACTTTAATTAAAAAATGTGTACCGTTTTTATAAGAAATAGTATAGCTAGCTATCAGTGACCGGATGTCTCGTGTTAACGTTATTATATAATGACAAAAAAGTCTTTTTGTATCATGCAGATTTATTAATGACAATAATAACTTTCTTTTCCTCACCTGGAGTTGATTTAGAGCCTGGCTTTTGTATTAAACCTCTTGCTCGTATAACTTCCACTTCTAACTGCCCCTTTTTATCTACCATTCCAATCTGAATATCCCCTGAAAAAAAACATTTTATTATTTATAGCCATTACAGCAGTTTACAGTGAAGAAAAGGGCCACATTAGTTAATGAGATCCAAACATTCTCAAACCACCAGTAAGGAACAAGTATAAAAACAGTTTTTTATGGAAGCTGGAATCAAAAAAACACTTTGTATTAGATGCTATGTGGATACAGAACTTAAATATACGGTCTGTTTGATGTTTCTTGAATAATAACGCAACACATGTTACGATTTATCATATATAAATACTTCTACTGCTTTCATTTTTATAATCATAATTCATTAAGTTCTCATACAGGCAGTTCTTGCTTAGAAAAGTTTATGCATTTGTCCTCCTGTTTCAAACAACAAAATATGTCAAAAAGCAGCTCCTTCTTACCCATTGCTGGAGTTGCTAACGTTTGTCTGCCTACAAGTTGTGCTGGTCCTAGTCCATCCAGAAAATCGCTGAATTGGCTATCAACCCCCAATCTCACCCCTGGAAAAATTAAACTGCCAAGGAAAAACAAACACATTAATATTTTGAGTTATGCACAGAAATAATTTTATTATGTAACAATTCATTCAAACTCTTGTTAGCGTCACCGTTTTTGACTGGTGCTCATTGCAAATAGTTCTGTGAACAGCTATGCCTCATATAAAAGCACCTAAAAAGCATAATAATACTTATAATCATAAATAAAAGCAGAAAGATGAGGGCCTTGTATTTAGGGGGTTATTTACTAAGCTCCAAATACGCGAACATTTTTTTGTGTTATAATAGGCTTTTAAAAAAAAATCAAAACATTTTTGGAATTTATTAAACCCTGAGAGCTAAAAAGCTTGCATTTAAAAACACAGCATTTCAAACCTGTCGAGATAGCATAAAAGTCAATGGGAACAGTCCCATTGATTTTTGGTTGTGTCGGGGGTTTTGGGCAATTTCATGATGTTTTCGGAGCTTGCGGGTGAAAACTCTGAAAAATTCAGAGTTTTCGGGGAAAATCGTGAAAATGAGAGCTTTTCCCGCAAAGGTAATTTTCAGGTAAATGTAATAATAAATAAGCACTTAAAAACCCGAGCGGCTTAGATCGGAGTTTGTAGCAGCCGATATTGAGATAAATTTGGACCTTGATAAATAACCCCCGTAATGTCAGTCAATAAATAGAGAGTTCATAGGGGCTTATTTGCCTTCAGTGATCTGTGGAATGATCTGCCAACTATACCTCCTTCATGCCAAATGATTGCTGTCAAAATCACAGTGAGGGGGCCCCAAGCACAGATGTTTGTAAAAAATAAATAGCCAATGGCAACTTTATGCAAATAAAACATTTAAATGAAATATAGAAATGTCCTGCCCCACTTCTGAGGTCCTTTAGCTCATAATTCTGCATTTAGTATATGCAAGTTCAGAGTGCTACTCAAGGATTTAGAGTATCTCAGGACCTTTCATCTGCTGTCATCAACAGTAATATTATATCACCGGCAAAGTCCAGTCCAATAGCTTTCTATCTATGCTTTTTTTTCATATTTTAGAAAGATTTATAGCAATCACTAGAGTGAGAATTAATTGAAAATGTAATGAGTTAATTAATTACACATGCCTTCATTTACAACCTGGTCAGACAAATGCCAATTAATCAGGCTGATTCATAGTAACTTATTCTGCTTACTTCATACATTTTTTTCTCAAAATGAACTGTTCCTCCATCTGTTAAGATACGCTGCATACAATATAAAACTGTCCAATTATCTTTGATGAAACTGCCATTTTGGAGCTTCACTATTATTGTTTTGCACAGGCAATGTATTTAAATACATTTTCACACAAGAGTATAGCTTTGTAAGGTTTTTACATGAAATGAAGACTACCTCCTCATACTTTGAATGATTTATTTTTCTCTGATTGCCATCTTGGAGTAAGGAAGGAATTTATTCCCCCTCTGCATCAAATCAGAGAAGCTTTGGTTGGATTTATTGCCTTTTTCTAGATCAGTGATGCCCAACCAATGGCTCGTGAGCAACATGTTGCTCACCACACCCATTGATGTTGCTCACAGCAACATTAAAGTAAGTGCTCATTTTTATATTCCTGGTATGAAGGTACGCTTTGGAAGCATAAATAAATAGGGTTACTCCAAACAGAGCATTTTTCAATGTTGTAATTCAATTTTTTTGTAATAAAACTGAAAACTTACTGAAACTTCAATGTTCAAAATATATTAAGCACAAAAAAATAAAATAAAAAATATATAAAAATATATACATATACAGAACACAAACACACACACACACACACACACACATATAACTTTGAGAAATGCTAGAGTGCTAGACGAAACTTTAGTTGTTTTTTGATCCAATAAACACTTGAAAATTTCTTTTAAGACCTGTGAGTGCAAGCTCCATCTGTATGGAGGAGCACTCAAACAGCTTACCTGGGTATAGGTACATTGTATAGCAATAACAATAAAAGGACTGCACTCAACAGGAATATTTTCCTTTTTTTATTGTATTATTTTTTTGTTTTTTTTGCAATAATTTATCTATCTATCTATCTGTCTGTCTGTCTGTCTGTCTGTCTGTCTGTCTGTCTGTCTGTATATCTATCAGTTAATTTTACTGATATTTGTATTAAACATGTTATAACCTTATGTTAGTTGCAGAAATATGTTGGCAGCACTTTATGCCAGTGAATGATTGGTACATATATGTCATATGTTAAAGAGACACTATCATTTCAAAGGTGTTTTACATGAATGGTCCTTACCATGAGTGGGTTACAAATTGTAGTTAGATGATGTTCCAGCAATTAAAAAAGGGTAGGGCTTACAGAAGTTTAATTCTTCATTTGTATTACTGGAAGCAGTGGTCAGCTTCCATTGGGTGTTCTCATAGGAAACTACGATCAATCTATTTTTGGGATTAGGCATACACAGAATGTTTCAGGATGGATTTGACCAAATCTCAAACGGAACCTTGTTTTGTATTTGCAAATTAGGGAACAGACAGGGGAATGAAAGTCTGCGCGTAGAAAATTTTTTTGATCCCCTTAATTACGTTAACTAAAATGAAATGATTTTAAGACATCCCTAATGTAAGACCCTGGCTTTTTAAAATTGCCCTTCTCATTTAACCAGTCTTCAGGACTTCATAATAAAGGAAAACATATCAAACACTTGTCAGTCTCTAGATATGTATTCTGAACTGGCTGTGGCGATCTTCAAGAAAACCATTCTCATTTCACATCTGAGGTCTCTGTCCAAAGTCCCATCAGCAATTACTTCGAAACTAAATGGTTGAGCCTATTCCCATTGCAAAGGATATACTTATTCTTACGTGCCTAACAGTATGAGGGTTAAAAATAAAATTAAGTCTAAAAGCCTAAAATTCCCTTGGCCCCTACAGCATTGCAGATTTTATTTCCTTTTCTTTTTTGCATTGGAGTTTTTATCAGTTTATATAAGAGTTTTATGCTAAGTCAATGTGTTGAACCTAAATGAATATAAATGTATATATTCATTTACAATCCCTGACATCATATGAAAGAACCCAGTTGCAGGAATGCAGAACAGATAATTGTATCATTACTTACTTGCCCTCTGAGCTGTAACTGTTAATACTCCCATCTGTTGACTCTCGGCTCGGCTGCCGAACCATCCGACTTCTCATTTCTGCTGCCATGCCTGTTTCTGTGCTTCTTTGAATAGTACTTTTTAATTTCTTGTTGCCAGAATCTATAAAGATAAATTGCATTGTACTGAGATTAATACCCATACCCCCTCCTCCTGCCTGACACTGTTAAACATTTCTGCTGAATTAATACAGAAGCAAATGGTAAATGTGTTAGTTTTCCATCTGTAATATTTCTCTGCAGAGTAAACAAAAGCACAATGGCACATTATGAATTAACTCATTTTAAGTTAAGTAATATCTCTTTCCATGAATAATTTATCGGGGTTATATTAATTCTTTTAATATGACCACAGCGGGAAGCAGCCTGTGAGCACTGACAGGATTGACGGCACCTGCAGGATTATTTTGCGGAAAGATTGCCTGTCCAAACGTATTTGTGCAGAGTATAGCTATTAAGGTGTTCCAATTGTTTAAGGTTCAGCCATTTAATTTGTAGATTTAATTTAAAGTATTTACAAGCATCCTGTTTTTCAAACTATTTGCAAGTGCAAATCTGTATTTATATAACTATGTGTATGTATATATATATATATATATATATATATATA
This sequence comes from Xenopus laevis, assembly GCF_017654675.1. Classification (NCBI taxonomy): domain Eukaryota; kingdom Metazoa; phylum Chordata; class Amphibia; order Anura; family Pipidae; genus Xenopus; species Xenopus laevis. Next base: position 96,668,747 of record NC_054379.1, read on the forward strand.
TATATATATATATGTATATATAGATTTATATTTAGCTGTAGCTGTACAAACATCAACACTAACAGGTTAGGGAAACATAATACATACAATGCAATAAATATAGTTGCAAATTAGTGTATTAGCGTTATTACATTGAAAAGTGCAAGGGACCCCTCAACCTCCTGCAGAATTCAAAACAAGTGCAGACTTTTGTCTGTATAAAACCAAACTAAAGTTATAATAACACCTTGTTGCCTGGTGACATGCAGGATAATAGCATCTCCATTTTGCTGTAGCTACATGATTAATGAACCAGTTTAAGTAACAGAGAACCTGAAAGGCAGATGTGTCCAAATATATACCCAATATATCTTCTTGGTTGTGGTTGGGAGTGTAGGGCTGCTCTGGTAGCTAACACTATCTATAAAGTGCTACCAAAAAACACTTAGGAATCTAGTCCTCAATTCGCTATTCTTCACTCAAGGTTCTTCTTCACAGTCGCATAATTTCTGGTCCTCTGATGCAATCTTTTTGGGACCCCGAACCTTGTAGAAGATGATCAATAGCACTCTTATATTACATGTATGCAACAATTAAGCTACTCACTGAGTCCCCTATAGTCCTCAGCACGTCTCATTAAACCTCTTTTTACATAACATCATTGCTTTATAATAATCCAGCCCCAAAACATGTGAAATAATTGGACCATGAAAAGGAAAACCTTGGGCAGCACTGGATCTAGTTTAGCAGATCTATTTACACTGCCACAGAACTTTAGAGCATGTTCATATTCAAACAAATGGTATATTTTCTTTGTACTTAATACTGATACTAGTTACATAAGCTTGACCCAAGCTGATGGCAAAATCATAATGGGTTTATTAAAATGTGTTTAGTATGTTATAGAGTGTTCTATTCTTTGCAGTTGTTCAATTGGTCTTAATTAATAATAAAATTAAAATAGTTTTTAAATTATTTGCCCTCCTCTTTTGCCTCTTTCCATCTTTCAAATGGGGGTTCACTGTAGGTTTCTGATTTTATTGTTACTTTTTATTACTTATATTTCTATTCAGGCCCTCTCCTATTCATTTCACAGTAGCTCATTCAAATCACTGCCTGGTTGCGAGGGTAAATAAACAATTGCATATTGTCTCAGAATATCACTGTCTCTACACCATGCAAAGTTAATTTAAAGGTGAGCTACAACATTATGGAAAAAACACTTAATCAAGACAAAAATATTTCCTAAGCACATGTATAAATCCCATACCTATATAGAATATATATATATATATATATATATATCTCATATTTCTCTTGTTTAGTTTTAGCTATTATTTTTAGATTGTGGGTGTAAACATGAAATCTAAAAATAGACAGGTTCAGAGGTCTAATAAGTAATAGCTTCAGTTCCACAAAAAAAAAAAAATATTTTGAGATAAACATTTTATTTTGTATGCAATGTTTATTCCCTGGTGCTTTTTCCTTTAAATGATAGTTCAGATTCAGTTTCCTGGAATGGTCAGATATTTACAAATAATACTGTGGGAACTTTTAGTAAGAGTAGTGATCTACTGCTTTTACAGATTCCTACCCTGAGGACTATTGCTTTCAGTATTGCATAATGTATAAATACTCCTTTTAAATTTTTTTTAAAATAAATGGATAATTCTGTGATCCCAATATCCCACTGTTTTGCCTCATTTTAGGGGGTGCAGGGGCTCTGTATTTAATGGAACTTATCAACTGGCATGAGAAGTAAATCCAGAACCAGTGGGTTAATTGGGTACACCCACAAACAGATTTTTTTTAAATTTGACATTTTTTTATTACCACTTCACAGAATATATCAAGTATATGCTGTGCCACGATAAAACACTTTCCTTAATCTAATAGTTTTTTATTCTTATCTTTGCTGTCTGCTATTAAGATTTTTTTTCAAGTTCATTGCATTGAAGGTCATGTTAGTCAATAGTTTTTTACTGAGGTTTAGGACAAATAATAATGATTTTATCGCAATTATCCTGAAAGAAAGTTCAGTAGAATTGTATAGATTTTGTCCCCTTATCCGTTGTAAAATAAATGAGCGTCGTTTTATGTTCTAGAATCCAGCTGTTTACTGGTTAAACTGAAAAAACCCTACCATGTTGCAGGAGCTCTGTTTCTGAATATAAGACTCATATTGTGATCATGCTGTGTTTTTGGTTTATTTAAAGTTTTTTTTAGAATTGAGATATGATTATCCAAATTACAGAAAGAAAAACCTTATCCCAGGTCCCAATAGATCCAATATGTAATTAGATATAGCTTTACGATGGTGGTGGTGGTGATTAGGAGTAGTAATACCTGCTACCACAATGCACACAGGGTAAGAGAAGAAGAGTGCTTTTGGTCAGGAACAATCCAAGCTAAAGGGGGGTCAGCTAAGAAACTCTTAGAAATTGAATTTACTCAGTTATATCTTATGTTGAACTACAGAATGACATCAGATATGTAAGAAATAATTCAAAATGGTTTGAAAGTTGACACATGACATTAATTATCAAACTGGAGATTTCGAAGGATTGCTAACAGTTCAGTATTTTTTTCCCATACTTTCTTGCAAATTAAATTTTCCTGAGGTAGGCATTGGTGCCAAAAAATTCTGATTAATGACAAATTGGCTCCTTCCTGTAAACTGGAGCCTTAGGGGGTTATTTATCAAAGTCCGAATTTATCTTAATATTTTGTACTACAAACTCTGATCAAATCTGTTCGGGTTTTTTACGCTTATTTATTATTACATTTTCCCGAAATTTGCGGGGGAAAAAAAATCAGATTTTCACAATTTTTTTGGATTTTTCCATCGAATTTCACGATATTTTCGGAATTTTTAGCAAAAAGCACTGGTTATTTTTTTATATACTGTATGCAGTCAGTGCATATGAATATGACATTTTTTATAAAATATTTGTTTTAATATTTGCTCCTCCTAGACAAGGAGGTAGGACCTATAAGATAGCCAATCAAAATTAATCATGACCTATTAGCACATCTGATTTTTTCTGCTCCCACTAAACAGGGAGGTAGGATATCTTGCTATACTTTTTTTTTTGGTGAATCTAGATGGAAGCTCTTGCATTAGTGGTCGATGTATCCAAGTTGTTGCCAGATTCTGGTGTGGATAATCTTGCCTGCTGGTGGTTGCCTGGGTGGCAGCAATAATAAGATGGCTAGTGCCAGGTTTCTGTTTGTGGTCAATAGTGGGCATCTATGTTTTGTTTTTTGCAAAAGATTCTTCCCAGCTGGGGTTTAATGTTTGATAACCATATTATTGAGGTCCCTCTAGTCTCTAAAGTGAATCAGTCCCTTAACATGTTCTGGAGCAGGTCATTCCTGTACTTATGTGAGTTTTTATCTCTCATTTTCAGGTACTATACTTATATCAGCTTCCCTGTTTCATGGCTGTGATGCAGGCTTTGTTATTAAAGACCTTTTTACCATCTGTTCGTTTTATCGTATGTTATTTTATTCCCAACTCTTACTGTTCTTGGGGCATGGCTTTGATAGATCCCAACTGTACTATTAAGGGACACAGAAGAAAATGAAAATTTTACTTACCCTGACTTGTCAGTCATTCCCATTTCAAGTTATCAATAACGGTTCCTGTAATGCTATGGCATGTGTATAGCAGTGGTGAAGAGGAAATCAGGTCTCATAAGTCATGATTAATTTTGATTGGTTATAGTATAGGCTCTACTTGTTTAAGAGGGGCAATACTGCCCATCTGTACTGACATGTTGGGACTAGAAGAAATGGAATGAACGAGAAGGTGAGATTCTCATTATCTGCCTTAAAAAACATATTTTACATTGTCGGCAATGTAAATGTGTCATGTGATTCAGACTACATGCCTTCATCGCCTACATCCTCGGTTTAATGGAATGGGTTTTCTTAAACTAAAAACATTCATAAATTCAACAGATTGTCTTGCCATCAATATGTATTTATGCCCCATAATTACAATCAAATACAAGGTACTAATTTATTATTTTAAAAAATAGTTATTGGTTAAAATGGACTCAATGGTAGATGGCATTTGAGTAATTTGGAGCTTTCTGGACACTGGGTTTACAAATAAGGGATCCCATACAGTAATGGCTAAATTTTTTTGGATTGTTTAAGAGACAGTCTGCCTACATACGATAAATGACAAATGATAGAAAATCACAGTGCTCTTGGCTGCAAGGTATATAGTGTACTATTTAGCGCTTCAGTTATACACCACTGGTGAGTGATTTACTGAGTTCCTACACTGACAAGTATTGTTTGTAAGTGCAATACTTTTTCAAGCTTTATAATAAAGAAGTGTTTTACACTACTGGCACGTTGAGAACAACTTCCAAAGTTGTTCAAGATTTTAAAACCTGTATATTGGTCATTTGAACCTAATGCTGAGTGGAAAGAATGTCTGTGGTCATAAGAATATAGCTTTTATATATCCTATGGTACTGTAACATTACTGACAAATAATACCTTCTTCCAATAAGTACAACTATTTCTAAAGGTTTCTCTGGCATATTGCCTTGTTTTTGTACTTGGCACAAACACTATGCCCACTACTTTTTAACTGTTGGATCCCTGTAGAAGTTCATTATGCTTGTAAGTGAAATATAATTCAAAACAGAGACAGCTCATCTACAGAGAAATAGGTTACAGTTAATAGTGTGAATATGTGCATGACATAATGTATTGTCTCTTTAAAAAATCTTTTTTTCCCAAAGTCTGAAATTCTATTTCTGAAATTATTTTGGGAGACACAATGTAAGAATAATGTCATTTAAGGTGGAGTCATAGCTCTGACAAAGATGAGATGAGAGCCCCACTAGCATTTGGATCATAAACATTACAACTCCTACACTGATTATACTCTTTCATAGCTCAGTGGGCAGCACTCCTCCCTTACAGTGCTGGGGTCTTGAATTCAATCCCAGCCAGAGCAATATCTACAAGGAGTTTGTATATTCTCCTTGTGTCTGCATCAATCTCCTAGAACACCCAAAAACTACATTGACCATAGTATGAATGTGATGGGGACCTTAGATTGTGAGTTCCCCTTGGGCCGGAAATGATGTATAATCTCTGCAAAAATGTGTTGGCACTATAGAAATAACATGCAATAATACTACAGAAATGAAAGTCCTCTTACAGCAGATTTCACAGAGCCTGATACCAAATTTCTTTGCAGAACTATTCCACTAGCAGTAACAGTATTTCCCTGATCAGCCCCTGCATTTTATTGGCATAGGCGAGTCAGACATTCAACCACTTTTCCAAAGTATAAGAGATGACAAACTGTTTCTACCAAAATGCAAATAATCAGCAGCGGTAGTCACTATAAAAATACAAAGTCCTTCAGTGAATTACATAAGTGATCCATCTATCAGCACTCAAAGAAGCATAAGTAGTAGTGAATGATTATGTACAATGGCGATGTATCTGCGCAAACTAGTAATGTATGACCTCTTGGGAAATCATACGCTTTAGCCATGAGGAGAGTGTATACAGATAAAGACGCTGACACAGGCAAAGAATTTATAGTCGTCTTGTCATTGGGGTGGACAGTGACAGATTGATTAAAGTTGATACATGTGTCAATGTCGTTGTCTGCTTTGAGCAGTCAAACACCATTCTACTCTGTGGATAAGGCTACAGATCACATGCGGGGAGAAAAAAATTACAAAAATTATTTCTAATTAATTGTTAAATCAGAAACCATCATTACACATCAGTATACATTGGCTCTGCCCATGAGGAATGCAATTATAAATAGGTCTCGCAGTATAAAAAGCGAATCAGTTTTGTATTGTGTTTTCATTAAACATGGAGCTGGTTAAAATACTTTATTTGTGAGTCCCATTTATAGAATGTATTTTGGATTGGTGACACTGCTTCACAAATGTATATCTGTTATTCCAATTCTAGTTACAACTTTTTTTGTGACATAAAATGTTATATAACATTAGTGCTGGCAAACATCTCTCAATAATGAAAGTAAGTAAGTCTAGCACTGTAGCAATCATCCCAGTAAAACAAATGCACACTTCAGGTACAGAGATATGCACATATTTCTTTGGGATTTTCTGGCCAGCACTAGTCACTGCAGAGAAATCCTGGACAGTGTCAATGAAGAAATCTCTCTGCATATAAGTTCATAAGCAGGCATGGTTCTTTGGCTATATGGATTTTACACTGGCTCTGTGTGTGGTCTCTTTCAGTCAGCAACTGGTTATCCAAAAGTGTGAAGAGTAAATTCATTTGGATCTGTGTATTGTTGCACACAAGCTAATAATAAACCATGTTTTGACAGTTTAATGGGGCAATACATTGAGTATATAGGTAGCGTTTACCAAAATATATGTTAATATTTCCATTACCTAAGAATACTGTGTCTGTACTGGTTTTCCACTGGATATGCAAAATACAAATACTGCTAATGTGTGATTGTTGCAAAACCAACTTCTAGAAATGTAATATTCAAGAAGTATTGCACAGTATTGTAACATCCAACTACATCATCCAGAATAAGCACAAATCAGCTGATTTTATGTACTACTAATAATAATAAAACATAGAGACGCAGAACAATAATTGTCATACTATGGCTATGAATAGAGATAGGACCAGTGATTGTACATTCAGGAGACAATGAACCAGCACCACTAAAGAGAGCACTATAGAGGGTACAAAAAAACACCCCTAGTGAAACTGGAGGGATTCAAGTTGCTTAAAATAGCCACACAGTTTCAGAATACACTGTATGAGTGCTCCAAAATTGGGAAAGTAGGGTGAACTACTACTTCAGACTCTGATGTTCTCTTTACTGTTCCGATTTTGTCCCTTGCAGGTCCCGATTTGAATCTTTGAAATTTAGTTAAAGAGTTGTGTGACCAAATTGTGGTAGCTGTCACAAATCCACAAACTTCAGCAAGATCAGCCTATATTGATAAGGACACAAAAGCATTATGTAGCCCCATTCCAGCTCTATTCTTAGTGCAGGATAAATGCCTTAGGCTATACACACTAGGGATGTACCGAATCCACTATTTTGGATTCGGCCGAACCCCATATTTGCATATGCAAATTAGGGGGGGAGGGGAAAACATTTTTACTTCCTTGTTTTGTTTCCCTCCCCACCGGGGAGGATTCAGTTTGCCTGGGCAGAAGGATTTGGCCGAATCCTGCTGACTCCTGAACCAAATCCTGGATGCATCCCTAATACACACATACACAATGTAAAAGAGCGATTGTAGCTATACAAATTGATAAAAAGTTTTTCCTATTATTCTTCAGAGGGCTCGTTCACTATATAATAGTGAAGCTAAATAATCAGGAGTTTACTTTCATTTCTAACTTTTAGTAGACTGTTCAATCCTAATTGTTGATGGGTTGCTATTGGGAACATGCAACTTGGCACTTGTGTTTGTTATTCTAGGTACATTTTATGGCGCTGGGGCGCAGTACAAACCTGTGGAACTAGTCGCAATGTCACTATGTCTATCCTTTAGCAAACATTTATCTGAAGAACACTGACACATACTCAATACTCTTAGATTGAAAAATTGCCCCTGTAGATGTTTTTCAGAGTGTGAACTATCACATGACTTTTTTTTTCTCAAATACTGTACACATTTGCTATTCATAACAGAGCTCATGTTAGACTTTGCAGGTTGGCAAGTTCTTCTAATAACGCTATCTCTGAGTATTCAATAACCAGTCCTACAATTTGCAATACCATTGAGTGTATTACACTACCTTGGGTTGCTAAGCCATACCCTTTTTTGGCTTCTAGTCAGAGAATCATAATACTGCAGGAAGGTTATATACTGTGATGATCATGGTTTTGATAAACATTGTGATTCACATCTGTAGAAGTCATACTAAAAAATGAAGCATATATAGGGGCCCTTTAAGTATGTCATTACTCTGGGAATTTGCCCCAAATTTGTTAAATGGACAAAGAAAGTTGCAATTGGTATGAGATCAGGCTATATTTAGATTCATGCCTTTGTATAATCAGCATCACATAAGTGTTTAACTGCAGGAGATAAATGCTCTTCTTGTGTGAAAACTATCCTGCTGTAATAAACAGTAGATTGCAGGTAGTGCTTTAGCTTTCATAGCACAGTTATAGTTCTATGTTTTAGCTGTAATCTATTTTTAGTTCTCTAATCTTGTTTATTGCTCAACAGCTCTTATGCCAGAGGAGAGAATGTCTTGCTCGGAACCAGAGATAAGAATGTCTTGCTCAGAACTAGAGAAGAGAATATCTTGCTCAGATGCTGAGAACAGAATGTCTTGCTTGGAACTAGTAGAGAGAAAGTCTTGCTTGGAACAATTCACCACTGAATATTTTTGCTGTCTTGAGCAAAGCAGTTAATCTGAGCTGATCTGTCTTCTCTATAACTGTAACAATTTCAATGCCATGGTATAAACTCCAGAATATGACTCAAAGGATTTCACCTAGAACTTGTCTAGAAAATTCACATTCCTAATTTGCCATTGTTTTGAAGCTTAACGGAAAACGATACCATCAGAATGAATACATAACCAACAGATATTATACGGTATATGTGTATATTATAAGTGGCCTATTTAAAAACTTTACCAAATAAGTATATACAGACATGTCATCTGTTATCCAGAAATTTCCGCATTGCAGGAAGGTAATAGACTCCATTTTCCTCAAATAATTCTAATTTTTACAAATGTCTTTTTTCTCTGTAATAATAGAACAGTACCTTTTACTTGATCCCGACTAACATATAATTAAACCTTATTGGATGCAAAACAAGCCAATTGGGGTTATTTTTTTTACAAGACTTAAAGAATGGTGACCCAAATTACTGAAATACGGGTCTGGAAAACCACAGGTCTTAAAGTTCTAGGATTCTGGTTCCATGAAACACAGGCTACACTGTTGTCGATTATTTTGCCTATAAAGTACAAACTAACCAATACAGGAAAGCCCGTGGCTTCATATGGGCATATTTAAAATCAAAATAGTGATGTACAGGTCGGCCTGATATAGGCCGAACCATTGTCCTCCATTGGGTAGGTAGCAAATCTGATATTTCGCCAGCCAGCCATTTTCTTGTTGTTTTTCATATAAAAAGGTCAGGTTCGTTATGCATGTATAAATCACTGTGGGGCAGGTTTTGAAAATGTGTTGGTCTGTGCCATTTATCTATCATATATTTATCTATATATAATTAGGAAATACTAACATTCAAACTAACATTCCAACATTAATAACATAGCAAGAAAAGGTATATGATAGGATAAATTCCTATAAAAGCAAAGGTTTAGGTAAGGTTGTAAGAAGAATAAAGAAATGCAAGTACGTCTTTTATTGTTCACAGGCAACAAGAAAAATCTATACTTTTTTACTTTCATATAGAACAACCAATAAATCAATTTAGGTCTTTACTGAGTACCATTAAATAATTTTCCAGCTACTGGATCATACTGTATATAATTCCATGCATTTGATTCAACACTGCCTCCAATGCTGTTTATATCGTTTATCATTGCTGTGTGCCCAAATGACAAAGCGAGAAGTAATGCTGGGTCAAATAGGACAATGTCACAATTTTTTTTACAGATGTAAATATTCTCTAGTGCGACCTGCATGGATATTTCTTCGTTACAACCCTTTGCATCCGCCTTCAGCTTATTTATATTCCTCTAGAATATCAGTAAACTCATGAGAATGTTTTTATTCATAATGCTCTTTTGATCAATATATTATTATTGATATACATGAGCAGGATCTGCTTTAGTACTTCTACTTCCACTACTGTATATGTTAACATATCATGCAAATACTTCAATGAAACCATGCTTCAGGTAGATAAGTAACTCATAGCTTGTGATTGGTAAACTCTACAAGAAACAACATTCACAACCAAACGATAGTATTTTATACTTCCACAAACAATTCTCATAAGTATAATAAATGTTAACGATTTAATTGTGTTGGCCAGTAAATCAGAGGGGAAAAACACGAGTGCTATAAATGTGACGTTGTTAATGGCTAATTATATAGGAATATTGTATAGCAAGCTTTCTTAACTCTGAGGTCTCTTTTTCAGGGTGAGATTGCATGCTCTTTACTAGATTGCAAAAATACAAGTATATTACCAGCTATGCTATTAAGAAACAGCACAATACACAGAATACTAAATTAAATAATACCACACTATAGCTAACATGTAATGAAACAGTTATTGCTGGTATCAGCAATTACAAATGTAAACTGCAGCTGGAAAAACTTCCTTTCTAATTGTGCTATTAATAGGCAGTATTAATATGGTTAAAAGCAGCAAACTTTCACCCCTATACACACTTGCATTGCCCCCCAGCATTCATTAAAAAGGAACTTGTACTTACTTTAGGGATGTCCTATCCAGAAAATAATAATCCACAAACTGGGCAGAGGCTGCAAATTAAAGTTCAGCACACACAATCTTTCAACTTAAAACTAGGCAAAATTCAGCAGCCCTGAAGTCAACATGCAAGAGCCATTCAGCCACGCAGAAAGGTTTGTTTAAAAATACGAGCCCTTATTAGGTAATCTTTTTTGAAGACGAGTAAGTGGAATTGAACCATGTCTGTAATCTATTAATGGTGGAGAATTCTTAAGCAGCACATAAACATTAAAGAGTGCGTACCGCAATATCTAACCCTCTACAAAGAAAACTTTTACAGCAGAAATGTGACATTAACGATAGCATAATATGGACAATATTAATGAATGCCAATAAAGATTTTATGAGATGCATGAAATGCTAATTTACACAATTGTAAAAAAATGTAATATTTCTGCAGAGTCCTCCATTTATCCGGATTTATCAGGCTTAAGTAAAATGCCTATATTTGCTATATTATATATATGAAATGCTTATATTTTATTAGGTCATTTTAATAGTTTTTTTTATGTAATTAATATAGATTTGTCAATAACTGTACAAATGATCAAATATGTGGTTGAGTATTAATGCCCAACACTGCTTTTGCTATAACCCCATAGTGTATATGAATGTGCTCAACTCTAAACAATGAGGCAAGAATACCAAGTTTGGGGTTGTTTTCTCTGAAAAAAGGGACATGATTACCGTTCTTGTCCTAATGCCACATAGAAAGAATGTATGTACGGTACTACTCAAAAATAATAATTGATAAGTCAAAAATACAAAATCTAAATTTTTAAATTAATTATAGAGGATTTACTCACAGTTCACCCCAGTCCCAAGGTGCAAATCCAAAACACTATTACAAAAAAAATGCGAGGACCTCCAATAATAAAGATGCAATTAATTAAAAAATTAGAAAATTTACTAGGACATAAAAACCAAACGCGTTTCGTGCCTATTGGGGCACTTACTCATAGGCTGATGAGTACGTGCCCCAATAGGCACGAAACGCATTAGGTTTTTATGTCCTAATACATTTTCAATTTTTTAATTAATTGCATGTTTATTATTGGAGGTCCTCACATGATTACCGTTTACAAATAAATTAGAGGACATTATAGACAGATAGCAGGGGGTCTTTTGTCCTTAGAAAAGAGCAAAGAACTTCTTGCCTTCTGATTCTTTCCGACTTTCAAATAGGAGTCACTGACCCCATATAAAAAACAAATACTCTACACATTTATAAGCTACACATTTATTATCAGTGCTTCTTTTGATTACTTGTCTTTCTTTTCAGGTTCTTTTCTATATTTATATAGAACCTGACAGTTTCCCAAAACATTTTTTTCCTTTGAAGAAACCTGTAATGAAATATGTTATCAAGTACCAATACTTGCATGTTTGTAAGAACACCTAAGATTGTGTGATTAAGCTAACAGTTCTGTATATAAGGTGATAAATATTAAAACAATATACAAGTACATTTCCTCAAGTGCCAGACTTTTTTTCCCAAGTGAAAGTGATAGACTTTTACTACTTTTAACAGAGATGTTTGGAGACCAAGGAGTATAAGGTGATTTCTCTGACAAACCATAGCATTAGTCAATACAAGAAAAGACAGTCCAACCTCAACGTCTGTTTATCCTAGTAATGTTTTCTGTGTCTCTGTTTGCCTACCTTACACAAATACAAAATTACAGTATTGTCCCATCAATTGTCTCTGTTTATCTTTTTTTTTAATAATACAGTAAGCAACAGCTTTTTGATGAGTTTGCAATACTAATTATTTGATATTTTGGTCAAAGGTCAAGTTTTAGAAGTTAGTGAGGTTTTTTATCCCTCGAATAGATTCACAACTCGCATGTTTTCTAATTTATAAAAATACCTCGAATGTAAAAAAACTCGAATCAATGTAGTCAGGGTGAAAAACTCGAATACTTAAATTGATCAAGTTTTCTGCGGAAAGATACTGAAATTGCTTGAATTAATCAAGTGGAATCCACCGAAAAAAACTCGAACATCATGAAGGCTACAAATATCTTCAAATGGTTCAAGGGACCTCTGCCATTGACTTCTACATGACCATGATAGGTTTTAGCTGGAGTATTTTCAGATTTGAGCTATTTCCAGCTTCGGGGTATAATAAATCTCGAAAAACTTGAGGTTTTGGAAAAAAAAAAACTTGAAAATTTGAGTTCTGACTGAAAAATACCCTCGAAAAATTGATCTTTAATAAATATCCCCCTATATTTTTGCATTTGTTGATTTTCTAAAATATAGATTTTTAGGCTTATCTTATTTGTAGGGTTTCTGCCTAGTGATATTGAATTTTGCTGTAAATAATAGCTTTGGTATTGATTCTATATGTTATGAGGCTAATATCTATCTATACAGTATATATATATATATAATGATTTTAAAAACTAGTGGTGAGCACAACTTTCCCTTGTTTGTTATAGTTCTACAAGAGCAGTGACCAGCTCCATGTTGTAGCTCCCACCCTCTCCAACTATAGTCAGGTGATCCCACTGGTGTCTAATAAAAGGGCAGCCAAGTTTGGGAGTTTTACTTCGAAAGCAGCTAGTAAGTTGCAGGTAAAACGTATTCGTCCCTTTTATAAAATGTATAATTAAACCATAGAATTCTTAATGAATCAGATGAAAATTGAGCATAGGACTGGCCAGATATGGGATGACTTTGACGTAGTTGGCCAGCTTAAATATATTGCAATATATGGACAAACAATCCCTGTTTTGTTTAAAGGGTAAGGCATTTTTCAGTAGCAGTATGCACAAAATGTCTCTGTCTTAAATATATTGATAATGGGTTGAGTGCAGAGGAATCTTGTATTTGTCTATATATATATATATATATATTATTTTTTTTTTTTTTTTTAATTTTTTTTTTTAATTAACAAATGGCTTATATCCTTAAGCCACAGGTATATCCAGTAAACAATGTAAATATGAATAAGAGCTGTGTGCACATAAAGTGAAGAGGAGATCAACTTTACCTACAGGCGATACAAGAAATGAAATGTCTATTAAGCAAGCAGATAAGGTGTTAGAAAACTCGTTCAAATATTAATTTAAAAACAAATATTCCTTCTAACACTGCTGTTATACACTACATCTACAAACCTACCAGTTTTCTTCATAGGGAGAAAATTCATGCCCTCCTTGAACAAATAACAACACTGTATGAAAAACTCTACTGTTGTTTATATTTTGAAAATAAAATACATGGAATTTACAAGCCTTGGGCAAATTCTGTACTTTGTCAGGGCTAAGAGAACCTTGAAATCCCTCGTTTCAAAATGGACAAATAAATACTCAATTAACCTGCCTGTATATTTCTAAATCAAATGAGGACATTGGGATATACAGTGTATATTTCTAAACCCATGCAGACATAGAAAACACACAAACTCCTTAAATTACATAGTTATGTACACAGTCTCATATATTTATCCATCCTTATAATCACACTGTATCTTCAATATACCTTGAACTGTTAACATTACAGTGCACAGTACAAATTGCTCGTATATTGATTTTAAGTAATGCACTTTTCTCATAGACAAGAATTATAATTTATATATTTGAAAACCTTTATATCAGTGTGGTTTTTGCTATATGTCTGACTACACTGCCATCTAATAGCCACTCTTTCTTTGGAGTATGGACTTTTCCCATCCCCTCCTTTTCCGTTCTAACTCAATGCTATCCTTGTTGCCTACAGTTTGACATATATTTGAGACAAAGACAGGTGCTGCTAGTAAAGGCCAAGTGAAGATCAAAACCACTGACTTACTATTTAAAAAGGTAACAAAAGTGTTTATCATTTTGTCATTGCAATCAATGTTTTTATACTTTATAAAACCTTTTCAATAACTTTAACTGTAACTGACAAACTAACTGATTATTAGAACATTTGTGCTACTCAACATATGACAAAACTTGATTTCTTTTTATGAGAAGGTAATTAGAGATCTCGATTCTGGGATGGCAGTAGATGTGATTGACTTTGCTAAAGCATTTGATACAGTGCCACACAAAAGGTTACTGGTTAAATTAAGGAATGTTGGCCTAGAACAGTGATCCTCAACCAGTACCTCGTGAGCAACATGTTGCTCTCCGACCCCTTGTATGTTGCTCTCAGGGTCCTCAAAGAAGGGGCTTATTTTTGAATTTCAAGCTTGAAATGAAGTTTTAATTGCATAAAAACTAATTACAGTCCCAAGTAGAGCTTCTTGTAGGCTGCCAGTCCACATAGGGGCTACCAAATAGCCAATCACAGCCCTTATTTGGCACCCCAAGGGACTTTTTTCATGCTTTTGTTGCTCCCCAACTCATTTTACATTTGAATGAGGCTCACGGGTTAAAAAGGTTGGGGACCCCTGGCCTAGAACATAGTATTTGTACCTGGATAGAGAACTGGCTAAAAGATAGACTACAAAGAGTGGTGGTAAATGGAACACTTTCTAATTGGACCAGTGTTGTTAGTGGAGTACCGCAGGGCTCTGTACTAGGTCCCTTGCTTTTCAACTTGTTTATTAATGACCTGGAAGTGGGCATTGAAGGTATTATCTATTTTTGCAGATGATACTAAATTGTGCAGAACTATAGGTTCCATGCAGGATGCTGCCACTTTGCAGAGTGATTTGTCTAAACTGGAAAACTGGGCAGCAAACTGGAAAATGAGGTTCAATGTTGATAAATGCAAGGTTATGCACTTTGGCAAAAATAATATAAATGCAAGTTATACACTAAATGGCAATGTGTTGGGAGTTTCCTTAAATGAGAAGGATCTAGGGGTCTTTGTAGATAACACGTTGTCTAATTCTGGGCAGTGTCATTCTGTGGCTACTAAAGCAAATAAAGTTCTGTCTTGCATAAAAAAGGGCATTAACTCAAGGGATGAAAACATAATTATGCCTCCTTATAGGTCCCTGGTAAGGCCTCATCTGTAGAATGCAGTACAGTTTTGGACTCCAGTCCAGTCCCAGGGATATAAATGAGCTGGAGAGAGTGCAGAGACGTGCAGCTAAATTGGTTAGAGGGACGGAAGACTTAAATTATGAGGGTGAACTGTCAAGGTTGGGGTTGTTTTCTCTGGAAAAAAGGCATTTGCGAGAAAATGATTACACTTTACAAGTACATTAGAGGACATTATAGACAAATGGCAGGGGACCTTTTTACCCATAAAGTGTATCACCGTACCAGAGGCCACCCCTTTAGACTAGAAGAAAAGAACTTTCATTTGAAGCAACGTAGAGGGTTCTTCACAGTCAGGACAGTGAGGTTGTGGAATGCACTGCCGGGTGATGTTGTGATGGCTGATTCAGTTAATGCCTTTAAGAATGGCTTGGATGATTTTTTGGACAGACATAATATCAAAGGCTATTGTGATACTAAGCTCTATAGTTAGTATAGGTATGGGTATGTATAATTTAATTAAAAGTAGGGAGGGGTGTGTGTATGGACGCTGGGTTTTCATTTGGAGGGGTTGAATTTGATGGACTTTGTCTTTTTTCAACCCAATTTAACTATATAACTACAGTATGTAAAAGGCTTTTTAATATGTTCTGTATTCTTCTAAGAGGTATGACAATTTGCAAGATGTTATTAAGATGATACTCCAACCAGAGATACAAACATAAAATGGAAAAAATTGTTCTCTGCCTTACGGCAAAAGTTTTTAAAGTAACAATGGCCTGTACCAAACAAGAAATAACTGCATCAGGAAACGATAATAAGAGGATAGACAAGTACATTACATTAGAAACCTCACTACAGAAGTAAACCACACTTAAGTGATGGCCATAACTGATGCCTAGCAATATCAGGGTGCAACAATGGTAACAGTTTCTAAAAAGCAGAAGACATACAGTAGTAATGGTAATAGTATCTAAAAATCACAAGAAATACATACAGAAAAATGTAAAATGTGAACTAAACAGTTTTTTTTTTTTAAATCTAAGATATTGCAATTATGTATTTAAACTATTCCGAAAGCAAAGGGAGGCAAAACGTTATTTCCTTTCATATAAATAGTTCCAATGATCCGTAAGCTTAGCACCTCAACAATAAGCATGTTCCATTCCACTGGCACTCATATACAGTATGGCCTAACAAGATGTTTTTGCAGTAGGCAACTATGAAGGAATGGATCATGAGTGTTATAAGGCTGATACAGTAAGTTCAGTATATAAAATACAGCATTTCTAGTCATATGTTTTTAGGCTTCAGTTCTCCTTGAATTACCTTGATAAACAGCCCAAAAACAAATGATGAGTGCAAGAATTTAAAGTATAGTCAATATAAAATTTGAATTTTAGGCTCAAAATGGGCAACCAGAGAGGGCCACAACTTCGATATGAGTTTGTAATAAATAGGGATGCACCGAATCCACTATTTTGGATTCGGCCAAACCCCCGAATCCTTTGCGAAAGATTCGGCCAAATACCGAACCGAATCCGAACCCTAATTTGCATATGCAAATTAGGGGTGGGAAGGGGAAAGCATTTTTTAATTCCTTGTTTTTCCCTATATCTGTATGTCATAATGGTAAATCCTTTTTATATGTAACAACTTCAGAAATGTTCTGATCAGATATTAAAGATGACCTGTTTATACTCACACAAAAGAAGTTTTAAGGAGTTGCTGATGACATTTGTACATTAATTAGTCTACCTCTAATATGAAATAAATCAATTGAATTGATCGTAAGATAGAGCTCACTCGCGACATATTGCCGTATACGATATAGGTGGTTTATTTAATTTATTTACAGTATGTGTGATTCTTATGTTGAATAGCACCTGTATGCATTGCCTATGCTCCATTGCTGTTATATTGTTCAACATGGCCCCAATACATTAACAGTGTACATCTACAATTTATTGCATATCAATCAAATAAAAACCGACATTGCAAAGAGGTAATGTTTGCTATTTGCATTTCTCCGCACTGGTGTCTTACACCCCTACGGGTGCAGAAAAGGCACAGAAATCTGAGCTCTGTATAGTGCTTTTCTTTCTCCATATCATCAATTCTCAAACATAACATATAGATAGCAGCTTATTATGCAAATGTCAGCAATGAAAGTACATTTATTTATTCTGGTCTAGGCTGGTATTAAACCTGCATCCTACTGTGTGTAATCTACAGATTCTTTACCTCTGGATGAAAAAGGCTGCTAACATGCTGTTGATTGTGTACTCCGTTTTACAGTCCTGAGCAGCGAGGTGGAAGTATATTTGAAACTATTTTATAACACATATTTTTGTTAAAAAAAAAAACATGGCATCACAACCATTGCCATTACATATTTTGGTCACACTTCATTACCAGGTTCAAGTAAATCATATGTGCCCATTATGTAAATCTTCTGATTCTTCTGAATAAGTATATTTAGATATAACATAAATAAATAAAAACATATACACGTAAAGGTAATTCTGTGAAATATTTTTCAGCTAGAAGCTGTTATTTAACAACTATAAAGCAACAATGTGACAAGCACAGGTTCACAGTTACTCCTTCTTTCCTACAGACATTAAAGAGATATACTATGTATTAGGATATATTAGGTTAGCATAGCTTGCTTTAACCTGCCCTGGTGATGCCTCACAAAACAGTTTTCACTCTTCTGTTACACTGATAAAGTACAGTATGAGATAAAATACAATATGGAAAGCTTTGTTCTGAAACTACAGTGTTAGGGAAATAAAATAATATTCAAAAATAAGCTTTGATGTGATTCAAATGTGATAAAGCAAGAGTACCTTTTCAGGAAATAACAGGTGGTCAGTTTGTTTAAGAAAACATTTTCTTCCATTTTTTCCTTTCAAGACTGAATTTGATTAAATATCAGATTTATGATGATGATCAATTATATTCATTTTAAAAAAAAGTTAACAATGGGGCTTATTTACCACAAATGGGTAATTAGCAGAAGGGATAATTGGCATTTCTCTTTGTATCATAAATATGCATTTTCTTCTCAAACCTGAAAGAATACATTAGCAAATCTACAGACTGTATAAATGAAATACATGCAAATATATCTAGAGATAACTTGGTATATATATATATGTGTATATATATATATATATATATATATATATATATATATATATATATATATATATAATGATATCTAATGAATCTGCTTTCTTACCTGCTTATTGCTTTATCTGTGAGCTGCATGCTATTCACCCAACAAACCCAGAGCTTTAAAGCTGTTTTTTCCTCTTATATTATTTCTAGAGGGGAGCACTTAACCTCACCCGCTCCTGCAGTTTACTTGAGTTTGCTTTGGGCAATAAAATACCAGGCTTTTAAGATCTCCGAATGCACAATAATGGAATCGGAAATTACATAATCAGAAGCAATCTGGACTCTATTTATAAAAACGTCAATGACCTAATTTCGTTAATGTTCTCACAAAAATATTTGCTTTTATTCTAGACATGAGGTAGCATCTCCAATAACTCTGAGTATAAAGCTTAGCTGCTTAGTTCTAAGGAACAAATGTAGTTTGCTGACAGAATAACTCTGAAAGAGACACGCATAAGCACACACAGAGGCACATTTATCAAGGGCCAAAATTTGAATTCATGGGAGTTTTTTAAAACTCCCATAAACTCCCATGAACTCGAAATTTATCAATAAATTTATTACTAAACTTGGGTGAATGGGTTCGACATGAAAATTTGATTCGAGTTTTTTCTCAAAAAAAAAAAAAAAAAACCTCGAAATGTCAGGAGGGCTGCAAACCACTCCAAATTGATCCCAGGACGTCTCCCATTGACTAAAACAGCAATTCACCTGGTTTTAGGTGGCGAATAGTCTAATTTGAGTTCTTTATGGGCCAGAGTATGACAAATCTCGTAAAAAAAATTAGAATTTTTTTTTTAAAAAAACCTCAAATCGAATTTTAACAATTCCCTAGTTGAATGTGATAATTTTGCCCATGAAAACTCGAAATTCTAATTTTCAATTCGACCCTTGATAAATCTGCCCCACACTGTTTTGTTAATAGGTATATTTGTGCATCAGATTTATTCTGTTGCATATTAAAGGCACAACTTAAAAACTAAACTAAGCACATTTAGCACTTCAAATAACTGAGTTTATAAGTGTTAATTGCTAAAGTTTCAAAAACTGTTCAATGATGGCCATTTTGGGTGTTGGCTTTTCATTGACTGCTCAATTGGTCGCAATAATCAGCCTTTGATCTGAATGAATCTGTCTTTCTTCAGTATATTCTTATGCCACCAAATTGGCTCACTGGCTAACAGATTGGATCATATAGGAAACAAACTGCCTCTGCTTTGAAGTGTAGTAGAGCAGCTTTACTTAAAAACAGTGGCAAAGTGCTAAAGATCAGATCTGTAATCTACCTGCTTATCCAGTATCAAAAGCTCACATTGCATCTCACGTCTAAAAACAATGGCAAATATAAATAGAATTTAGTTGAAGTTGAATTATGCTCCGCTATCTAAAGTAAAAGTAAAGTCATTAAAATGCCCTCCTATGCATTTGAATCGGCAGCAGATTATGTATTACAAATCACGTTAATACATAAAAAAAAAAAATACATGAATGCTATTTATAGGGCTGGTATTTTAATAATTATCATAACTGTTATTATTAGACAGATACAGAAAGGCTGGCATTTTTTCTAGAGAAGAATCTTGACTATATTAAGTAGAAATTGTCAATCATGCATTCAGGATGTTTTAAATTAAGTCTGAATGTAGCAATGCCTTATCTGGCATAGCACATATTGGCAGCAAGAAGACAATAGCCTGGTCTGATCCATCACAAAAGGACAAAAAATTTTTTTTTCCCAAATACACACACTATGGGGCCTATTTATCATGCTGTGTAAAACATTGGAGAAATATATCACTGGTGATGTTGCCCATAGCAACCAATCTGCAAATCAATTTCAACGGCCTGCAAGTTATAAAACAAAAGCAGAAGTCTCATTGGTTACTATGGGCAACATCACGGGTAATGTTTGTCTCCAATGTTTTATACAGCATGATAAGTGGGTCCCTCACTATAACCAACTGCTACTGTACAGGCTGTAAACTTTACTGGTCTATTTAGTCCTTTCCATATTAGACCATTTCAAAAATATTCAGGAGAGAAAATCATTGGCATTAAAATGAATACAAGGAAATGGTTCATGGTCTCGGCACATTGGTTAGCATTCTTTTAAATCCTTACGTATGTCTATTTTTGTTATCAGTTATAACACATGTATAATACATATAATACATTTCCAGATTCAGTTTTAGGCAATGAATAACATGGCAGTGCCTGCATAGTGTTCATAACTAAAATACATGACTACAGTTATATCTAAAGTAGCAAACTTACAGTATTCATTATTTGCTCCTCCAAAGAAAAAGTAGTTGGTAAATATACCAATAAAGAGGAGAATGTAGTAAACTCTTATTTCAAAGGGAAGCCAGGTTGACAGTGAGGCTAGAATGCAGCAAACCTATGATCACAACAATTTGAAATGTTTTCTATGATTATTACTCCTATGACTCCTATCCTATTACGCCTGCCCTGTAAGGTAACAGATGTAAACGTGTATTGTGTTACAGGAGATATGGCTATTTTGCTGGAAATATGGAATTAAGGTTCAGATCAGAATGCTGTATATGTTTTCTATATGGTCTGTGCGTCCCTGGGTATTCAAACCAAGTTGGTGGACTGATATCCAAAGACAGGTCAATGGTGCTATTTCCTTGCCATGGATCTACACCAGACTTACACCAACTTAAGAGGTGAAAATTGGAAGAGCAGCAGCTGACAAAGTAGTTTATTCCATAATGACTTGCATTTTGTACAAGGGCTTTGCCCGAAACATGTTATGTGCTTACACTGTTAAAATAAAACACTTTATAAATACTGCCTGAAGCTGTTTTAGTCTATATTGATTTTTGCTACAAACACCTGTGATTTGAAGCCATATGTTTGTTACTTGAAAAATACATTAACTTGGGATCTTAATTGCTAAACAATATTGCTCACCTGTTTGGCTAAGCTGGGATGTGCTTCTGCTTCTTCGTGATACTATAGCAACTACTTTGGCACTTAGACTTGATCTCCTTTTCTTTCCACAGGTCCCAATCGTCCCAACGGCTGTATCAGACTGACTACCATCATTGTGTTCCAGCTTGTATATTTCTCCACTCACACTTGTGCTCTTAGTTATGGCTATCCCTGAAGAACCCATCCGCCTGCTTTGCATTCTGGGTGTAAAGGAACTACAAGGAAGAAAAAAATTATGTTAGGGTCTTTTTGAAGGCAACATAAGCAAGTTATCTGTGACCTTTTAGAACCATTTAAAAAAAAACACACACATTTATAGGGAGGGTTATTTAGTAAAATCCGCATTTTTCTCATTTGTCAAATAAAAAAAACCATCACCAAAACTCAATACCCGACCATGACCAAACCTCAATAGCAGATTTTAACTTTGTTTATATAAAAAGCTCCATTTAATTGGTTCGGGTTAAAACCTCGATAAAATCATGCGAAAACCTGAATCATACAATTTTTCCAGGGTTTTTTTTCCCCAAAAGCCTAATTTTTTTGTATTCTTGCCTGAAAAGTCCGAAATGATCTGATTTTTTCGCTAATTCCAGTGCAGACCGCATAAACCTCAAAATAGGACAAAGACCATTGACTTATAAACAACCTTGGCAGGTCTGAGATGGCACATTTTTAGATTCAGGCTTTTTGCTGCATCTGACGTTAGTAAATTTTGAAAAATTTGAGTTTTTAAAAAAATTAAAAATTCGAGTTTTGCCCCAAAAAGCCTGACAACATAAATTCAGAATTTAGTAACTAACCCTCTTGATGTTGTTTTTGCACCTGGAATTGGCTCTTTTACGTTCTCAGTAATTCATTTTCTAATAACCTGACACGCTTTAGGTTAGTATCCTGTAGTACATTGATTTTACCAATGAGTCGCTTACAACCTTTGAAAATGTGGTCACTCATGAGGTCAAAAAACTTTGGGGCCTAAATAAGAGTAAACAGTCACTTAAAAATCCAACGTTTGCTGAAAAGAGGGCACTAAATACTTTAAAACAAAATAACTCCATAGTTATACGTAAAGCTGATAGGGGGTGCCACGGTCTTAGTGGATAAAACCAAATATATGTCTGAAGAGTATAGCCAGTTAACAGCACCAGGGCACTATGAATTAAGCGATAATGACCCCACTGTAACAATTAAAAAGGTAATTGACCTAATGGTTTCACAGGCATGTGAAAATGGTGTTATTCCAACCCAGGTAAAAGAGTACCTGATTACAGACTCTCCATTGTACCGGTATGTTTGAAGGATACCATGAAATAAAAGTGGTCAGCATTGACATGCAAAGTTATACACCGCCATTCCACAGGAAGAAGGTATAAAAGTGGTAGAGGAGGCTTTGTTGGACACTAACCTGTCGCCACAATATAGTATACTTTATTGTCGATTGTTTAACAATGTATGGGAAGTACTACTAGCAGTGCCAAGGTACATATATGGGTGCTGCAGTCGCACCTGCTTTTGCAAACTTGCATGTACACTGTATACCACTTGGAGAAAAAACTGTTCCTAGAGAGCAGGGTACAACAAACATATATTTCGGTATTACTGCTATGTGGACGACATTCTGATATTGTGGAATGGCTTGGTAGAAACATTTAGGGAGATAGTGGACTCCGCAAACTAGGCACATAAAACCATAAAATTCACATCAGAAATAGGGGGAACACACTCAATTACCTTGTACACCTTGAATAAGTAGATGGACAGATTCAAACATGCCTCTACCGTAAGGACACAACATAGAAACAACATGCAACCAGCTTTCATACCCCTAATGTCATCAAGGCCATCCCTAAAGGACGTAGGATCTCATCAGACATAAATAATTTCGAAAAGTCTACTGCTAACTTAAAAGAGAGATTTTTAAGCCGAGATAATAATCGAAAATCTATTGAAAAATGTATAGATGGGACCTCACGGGTAGAAAGGAAAGACCTCTTAATGTACAGAACAAAAAAAAAGAAAAAAAGAAGAGTACCAACAGCTCCCTTTCATTTCCACATATTATACTCATAGCAAAGCTATAGAGAGTATTGTTTGTAAATATTATACAGCAAGATAAGACACTCATCAAATCAAATTCTCTTTAGCTATAAAAGAGGTAAATGTTTGAGAGACATGCTTTGTCCATCCGAAACGGATCCCCTAAAAATAGATTTACGGGGAAACCTAAAAAGGGCAGATATGTATGTTTGAATTGTGTATGCTGTACCTCTATTATTAAAGGTGAGAAGTTCAATCATCCCTTACATGGTACCCCAGTCCAACTACAACACTATGCCACCTGTGATACCTGCAATGCAGTTTATCTACTTAAATGCCCGTGTGGGATGGTCTATGTGGGACAAACTGGTAGACCAGTGAAAACAAGAATCAAAGAACACCATGGGAATAGCCGTAACTATAAAAAGGGTACATACACAGACACAGCTGTAGCACGACATTTCTCAGAAAGTAACCACAATCTAAATCAACTAAAGTGGTTAGTCTTGGAAGTTCTATATATGCCCCCTAGAGGTTAAGACCTGAAACTAAAATTATCACAAAGAAAAATTTACTGGATCAAGAAATTAAATACGGTCAATCCAAAAGGCCTAAATGAAATCATGAAGTGTAAAATGCATCTTATAAGTTGCAATGTAAATATTAATATGACTCTTTTATTTACTTTCCAGATTTTGATTTCTTGCCCTAGTTGATTGTTTGTAACAATCAGAATACGGCTAATGGTAACATATGGGCAAGCTATAATAATTAAGTCATGATAACCTTGTGTTCCCTTTGTCATTGTTTTGCTAAAGTTGTTCTAGACATTGGTACTCTGAATGGGCTGATAGGCTTATATAGAGGCAGTACCACGTAATGCTCATTCCATTCAAACAAAGTGTTTTCCTTTACAGCACCTCATACTATATGCACGTTTGACACACACTGATTTTTTCTAGAGGAACAAAAAATGACTCTAACAGAAAAAAAGGGTTGAAAAATTACTGAATGGACCTTTAGTTACGTGGACTTTAATTTAACTTTTTTTATTGCTCACCTAATTGCATTGGTGGTCACTAATTTGAGGGGAGGTGGATCCAATTTTTAACATGAATTTGAATAAATGATTTATTTTTACTAATGAAAAGCTTTGGGACATAAATCTTTTGATATAAATTGTTTTGTATATGGGAGGTGGAAAGATACCTGTATATGTAACGTCCTTTAAATTTGCATTTTCTATTGGATGTTTCACACTTGACAAAGAGCCTCACAAGCTCGAAACATGTTGAGTGGCAATAAAACTCTATTTAGCAGTTAATCTGTTGTGAAGTGCCAAATTCTTGTAAAACTTTATTATTGAATACTTTTTAAAGTTCTTATACTAATTGGGTCTGGCTTTGTTCCTCTTCTCGGTTGGTTAAACATGTTCATACAACATTAGGATTAGAATAGTCCCACAGTAAATACAGTTAAAAAGCAATGTACCATAAAATTGCACTTAGCTCGAGGGAAAAACTTATGTTAACATATACTTCTTAAATCTATATATTGTGTCTACTTGTGCCTTGCCTGCAATATACCATTCCCATACTAAAGGGATAACAGAAATAAGGAGGGTCTTGGGAGGTGATAAATTAAAAGCATGTCAAGCCAGACTATGACAATGACAGATGAGGCAAGATGAACACAAAGTGGCTGAGATACATACAACCAGTTGTTTAATCTGTAATTTAGCCATCCCAGAGGATGGGTTACTTTAGTTCTGACTGATGACTCAGAGAAGGAGCACAGCACATCAGGTAATATTTCAATTTGTACAGAGTCAATCCAATATGATCAAAATCATCCAGCTGCTTGAAATCTGGGAATGTATGGTTTCATTAAAACAACCAGCTAAGCCTTATCATATTTTCCTCAAACATTATCACCAACTACAGTATTTATCCAACCCTTCCTTTTTTATTTTCCCACACCTAACCCATCTCATTCATAGTATTTTCCTGTGTTTTTCCTGCTCATTTGTGTTCTTATTGTTTTACCCATTATCTTCCACTGTATTCTTCCTACACTACTCCCCATCTGATGGCCCTCACAATCCTTTCTCTGTGTAAGGGGGATTAATATACCTTGGCACATTTCTGTGAAAACAAATCATCTTAGGATAAGAAACAGACACATTTTCCAGACGGCAGTTCTGACCTAAGGCTAAAAATTTGCAAAGGTGATTGTATTCGCTTGTTCATAAACATAACCCATTGACTATACATTAACTATACTAAAAACATCTCGTGGTGATCTATAAATGCTACAATTCTGCACACTGGGAAAGAAACATTCTTCTCTTTGTCATAACACTGTATTTGTATATGTTACAAATCATGGACACTTGTCTTTACAAAGCACTGGAAGAATGAGCATTCAGAATGATGGGCTGTAAAGTGATGCTTAGCATTTATACATGATAAGTCATGCATGGTAGACTTGCAGAGAAATGCATTTTTATTGCCACACTAAAATACTATAGCTAATGCAAAACCAAATGTGTTTTTTTTCTATATTAGGAAAATGCTGAATGTTAAAAATTACAAATTTTGAAAAGCCAAGCAGGACAATAAGGAACACAATTATACAGTAGATGTGCAGAGAGGACCAAGAAAAAAAAGTGCGAAGCAAAATGATTATTTAGGGAGGCAAAGAGGTTTTATGGAAAGTGTGACATGCAAACATGCATTAACGGTATTATAAAATACTATAACCACTTTGCACATTGATAGATATGTTCCATAGGCATTAGCTTGTGAAGCTCAGCAACTAATGAAATGTACTATATGTATAAGATATTTAACAGTTAACTCATTAGCTCACATCTATTACATTATACATCAGTACAGAAGGGGAAATCAATAAAAAATACTAAAGGGATACATAGTTAACAATAAATTAAATGTGCCTATGGGCAGGGTACATGTTTTGCTCTGAACCCCAGAGAACTACCAAACAATGGACCAGATTCGATTCAGTGAGGAAAAGGTTTATCAAGTGAAAACTCGTGGATGAGATTAATTTTGAGATGTAATTCAGAAAAAGTTATCTCGCGGTTTATCATGTGAAAAAACTGGAACTAAATTCAGGAGAAAAGTTTTTCTCCTCTAATTGAATCTTTTCCATGAGTTTTCACGTGATAAACCAAGAGATAACTTTTCTCTGAATTTAATCTGGCCCAATATTGTGTTATGCATCTTGAACCGGATTAAAAATGCAAAAGAAGGTGCCAGTGACTTCTGTCCCTTTATTCATGAATGACACATAATTAAGGGGCATGCTAGGGAACACCCATGTCCTGTCCATATGCTGCCCATCCTGTATGCACTACTGCACACAAAGAAGGGTGCAACACTATGGGGCTGACTTATCAACATTTCAATTCTAATTTTTTTTGTGATTCAAATTTTTTTTTAGCTAAAACTCAACATTTTAATTAGAGTTTCCAAACTACACATGTTATGTATTAAGGATGCATTGAGGATATTATTGAGATTATTAAGCACCAAAATCCCGAAAACCTCATGACTCATTTTTAGTGATTTTTTTTTCAATTCAAGTTTTTCAAATGTTTCTAATTTTTCGCGAGTTTGTTCTTGAAAATGATGAGTAGCATACACATTAAGAAATTTGAATTTTAATAAATAATTCTTTATGTGCTCCTTTCAGAGAGTGCAATGAATTGACTCTAAGGGGTATATTTATCAGTTGGAGATCGTCACAGTCCTCTAAAGTGAAATTCCGCAACTCTGCATTAATTTGTATGGGATTTTTAAAAGAGTATTTATCAATGGGTGAAAGTTCATCCTTTGATAAGTACACCTTTCAAAATCCCATCAAAATGAATGGAGAGTGGTGGAATTTCACTCTAGAGTACTGCGGTGATCTCTAACTTCACTCTTTGATAAATATATACTTTTTGAGTGTGTTTTTGCACTTTGCTTCTTGCAAATATACCCTAACTAAAACCAATGTGTAATGTGTAGTAAAGGACAATGTTTTGGGTAAAAATGTTTAAAGCACATTCTTAAATAGGGATAGTTGCTTTGCCTCATTTGGTCCCATAGAGACGTGTGATCTAACCATGGCTTATGGCACAATGCAATTTAGCACCTCTAAACAAGCATAACTTTGTACTCTAACAGGACTGCAATCTGCCTGTCAATGCGCTGGTGTAGCTATTGACCATGGGAACACTGACAGGGGAATTCTAGTCCAGTGAAAGTGCAAAGATTTGAGTGGAGGGGATAAATTTGTGTTTTTTTTTC
Source organism: Xenopus laevis (assembly GCF_017654675.1). NCBI lineage: Eukaryota > Metazoa > Chordata > Amphibia > Anura > Pipidae > Xenopus > Xenopus laevis. Next base: position 96,696,614 of record NC_054379.1, read on the forward strand.
TGCCAGAAACGTGCTGTACACCTTCATACTGTAGGTGTCCTTCTTGTGTCTCATAAAACTGTTTGTCTTCCTTGATAGATGAAATTCTGGCTGTATTTACAAAAGAGCATTCATTCTGCCTTGTTACCCACACATGTATTCAATATAATTGTTAATAGTTTCAAGTACCTTTGCCTTGGTTCACACTAAAGTTCTAAGGGCCAGTGTACTTAACAGTGGTAGTTCAACTATGGCTCTCGCACACCCTTAGTAAATTAGAGTAACGACACCTGGTGCACGAAGGTAGAGGATCGGCCGCCTCCCAAACAGTCCAGCAGAAAGAATCCCAAGGCACACAGGATAATTGAAAGCAAGCTGCCTTGCGTGTTTATTGCGAAGTGCAGCACTTCGCAATAAACACGCAAGGCAGCTTGCTTGCAATTATGCAGTGTACTTAACAGCACATTTGGGCCCCTGGTTCCTGGCATATCATTCCTGAATTAACTTTATAGCAGCTATATTACATTGCTTCTTGAACAGGTTTAACACAGACCTTTATGATCCGAAGATGGGTACTTCATACTAATGACCGAGTTCCCAATTTTGAAACACTATCGGTCTAGAGTTTTATTCATGTGTGTAGACTACTGGAGTCATTTATGAAAATAGAAGCAAAGTGTAACTCATAGGGGTACCAAATGTTAGGCACCCCCAGTGAATGTAATCACTTACCTGATATCCATGGCTGCTACCCCAGTAAGTAGAAACCTGTAGCAGTAAAAAGTTCTTCTTAGCGAGCACCATGGAGCTATTTTCTTCTTTCCCTTCTTTTTTCATCAGTGCTGGGGCCAAATGCATGCACAGTAGAGTGAATGAGCCAGCTTTTTTGTTAACATGTGCGTATTCACTTTACTGCACATGTGTACCAGCGATAAGAAAGGAGATGCAGGAATATGATCATTCTGTGGTGCTCGCTGAGAAGTACCATAACCCTGTGCAGTTTTCTACTAACAGGAGCACAGGCCCACAGTATCAGTAAGTGATTACAATCACTGGAATTCCCTAACATTTAGCATCTCCCAGTGATTTAATTTTTTTTCTCCTTTAATATCATAATTCTAAGAGATCAGGCAAACTGGATATCCATTCTTCACCTTGTCAAATAATTGCTGAAATTTGGGCCACACTTAAGTACTAAAACAAAAACAGACTTGTAAGATTGAGTTTATTGTGTGTGGGTTTTATATTATTTATTGGGATGCAGACATATTTTTGGGTGGTCAGTGGCTTCTCATCATGGGCTCTGAAAAATACCACCACAAAACATTACATTGCACTTGTCTGCAAAAAGAGTAAATCCCCACACAAAAACACTTTATCTTACAAGGAATACTGGAGCGTGCTCAGGCAAATTTAAATTGCCGGCTCATACATTTGTCTCATATAATGCTGTAATGCTATGAGGAACATGAGACTAATGGAAGCAGACTTGTTGCTCATATATAAACCTGTTAAAAATAGTTGACTCACCATAGTCTCCTGCGAGGGCGTTCAGATTGCTCTGACATAAAGCTTGTGCTACTGAGACGTGAGGCACTACTGGTACGGGAAATGGCTGACACATCACTGACATCACTATCAGACGATTTGGCTGAGACGTTGTCACAACTTCTGTACTGATCTCTGTGTGTGTTATACTGAAAATAGAAGAAGATATATTCTGTTTATTCATGGTTAAATGTTGCAGGTCAGTGCAGTCCTAGTTCAAGAGTTTTATGTTATGTAAAACTTTTATGTTACGTAAGCAGTGTCGGACTGGGACACGAAGGGCCCACCAAAAAACCTTAGACAAGGGCCCACCAAAAAACCTTAGACAAGGGCCCACCAAAAAACTTTAGACCAGGGCATCATCCTCAGTACAATTTTCTTCCTCTCCTCACTCAACCTCTATTCTCCTAGTCTCTTTTCTTTACATACTATAATCTTTTATTCTATGTATTTAACCTCTTTGTTCTCATAGAAATGGGGAATGCCTATGAAATAGGCAAAGTGTTTAGCAGCATGAGGGCCACTGACTACTGGGCCCACCGGGACTTTTCCTGGTATCCCAGTGGGCCAATCCAACACTGTACGTAAGACTTTTATGTTATGTACAGCAGCATTTTTATGCCTTTCTAGCCTGCATTCTGGGCTTCACACATTTTAGATCAACCAGAACTGTTAGAAATGAAAATATTTTAACACTTTCATGCTATTAAAACTTCTTTCATACCTAGGCCGTAGCTGCAATCATTACAGCTAGATCTCTCTTGGCTGCATTCTCCTGCCATACACCCTTTTGGATTCTCAGCTTAAAGGAGAAATATACACCTGGGTTAAGAATAAGCTAAACTGATTCAGTTTAATAAGCAATACTTTTTTCTCCCCATACTGTAATCCTGTTTGAGAGGAAACAAAATATACTTTGGAAGAGGTTTCCACTTACCAACTACCTACTACCAACAGTCAGTATAATACTGTGCATCATCCACAGTGTTTCTAACTGCCTGCACTGAATTGTGGTACTTTTAGCCCCAGGAAGCATTTAGTGGCTGCTGTTACAACCCACAAGCACTATTTACCTGACTGCCTCCGCCTTACCTCAGCATGCACTGGCCACTGTATCTTTGGCACATAGAGGCACATTTTTTTCCAGGCCCCATTTTCAGACTGTAGTTTCAACTTGCTAGAGCTTCACATCAAGGGGCTGATTCACTAAATTCGAGTGAAGGATTCGAAGTAAAAAAACTTCGAATTTTTTGGGCTACTTCGACCATCGAATGGGCTACTTTGACCTTCGACTACGACTTCGAATTGAAGGATTTGAAGTAAAAATCGTTCGACTATTCGACCATTCGATAGTCGAAGTACTGTCTCTTTAAAAAAAACTTCGACCCCCTAGTTCGGCAGATAAAAGCTACCGAAGTCAATGTTAACCTATGGGGAAGGTCCCCATAGGCTTGCCTAAGTTTTTTTGATCGAAGGATATTCCTTCGATCGTTGGATTAAAATCCTTCGAATCGTTCGATTCGAAGGATTTAATTGTTCGATCGAAGGAATAATCCTTCGATCGTTCAATCGAATTTTCTGCGCTAAATCCTTCGACTTCGATATTCGAAGTCGAAGGATTTCAATTCCTAGTCAAATATCGAGGGTTAATTAACCCTCGATATTCGACCCATAGTGAATCAGCCCCCAAATGTATTTGGTACCACATAATATTTATTTACAGTATGAGAAATAAACCTTCACTCAAATCAGACCCCCCTGTTTAAAGATATGCAAAATCGATTCTCCTAAAAAGTCATGCTACCAAATTTCTATTTAAATAACAATTAAATAAAAACATTTAAAGCATAATTCAACACTACACTATTTTAAATTGTAAGTTACAAGGCTGATGTTACTCTAAAAAAGCAGTTCATATAAATTGTTCATAAAATCTTTAATTAATGTGTCAGTTCATTGGGTTAGTGGAATTTAACTTAAGTTTTTAGTTCACTGGTAGTCAGTGGAGTTTGCCCCCTGTTGGTCCTGTTACGCTTTTCTGTGTTGCCATTGCTGAATACGTAACCTTCTATATAAGTTCGGTTAGGTTTCTAGGCAAATCACGGTATTGTTTGTGCAAGTTTTAACATAATTTTACATGTAACTCACAGTTTATGCAACTTTGTGTAAATTTGCATAACATGCCGGGTTTCTATTCAGATGTGGATTATTCTGGGCCCAGCACAACTGTACCCCCTCTTCTCCCAGTGGCGGCTGACACCAGGGGGTATATTTATCAAAGAATAAAGTTAGAGATCACCACAGTCTGCTGCTGAGTGAAATACCGCCTATCTCCATTCTTTTCTATGGGATTTTTAAAGGCATATTTATCAAAGGGTGAAAGTTCACCCTTTGATAAATATACCTTTAGAAATCCCATAGAAATGAATGGAGAGAGGCTGTGTTTCACTCTAGCGGACTGCGGTGATCTCTAACTTTATTCTTTGATAAATATACCCCTAGATATTCAACAGCCTATCCTTGTAACACACATACTTGATACATTGGGGAATAGTTATCAAAGAGTGAAGTAAGAGTTTTTAATCAATGGGTGAAAGTTCATCCTTTGATAAATACGCCTTTCAAAATCCCATAGAAATGAATGGAGCATGGCAGAAATTCACTCTAGCAGACTGTAGTGATCTTTGATAAATATACCCCATCGATTCTCAAAGGCTTCCTGATTGCCTATTAACACAATACAGATACAGAGGAGAGCACCATCAGGCAGGTTCACTGCTAAGCAGAATTGTATTGCTGACTAGTACACGTGGGAGAGGTTGCATTGAGCTGTGAATCTAAGGCAGGGGTGTCCAAACTACGGCCCGCGGGCCAACTGCGGCCCGTGGTCGATTTTTGATTGGCCCGCAGCCAGGGCCGGATTACCCGGTAAACAGGCTGGTTTTCTGCTCTGCCACCAATCAGGGCCCGCGTAGCTGAAGGGCCGGCCCATCATGGAGAAAAAGATCTGCCCCCCTGCTGGCCTGCTGAAAAAAAGATCACCAGCCAACCGCTTGTTCCGGGCCCTGTGACGTCCGGCGCACTTGTGAGGTAAAGTGAGAAGAGTTGGCGGGGGAAATGCTGCCCAACTGTTGCGATACTACGGGACTCCAGTACGCACATGCGCGCACTCTCTCTCCCCCCCCACTGAATACACATCCCATATGGCTATATATCAGTGCAGTCAGCAGCATATGTCTAAATGTAATTCTGTGTAATCCAATGCCTACTGATATGAACTCCAAAAACATAGTTCTGATGGCAGCTTTTTCCTATGCTGGGGCTGTCTACAAATTGTGTGTCCATAAATGCCTCATAGACTCTTATTTATAATTTGTTCCCTAATCTCTACTGATTGTAAATATGCATGAATAAATAACTTGGATGTATAACACTATTATGTTCTCTGTGTACTATGTTGTACAGGAGCCAAGTTTTTATGGGAATAGGTAAGTTATGTGATGAAGAAAAATCTGTTTTGGGTAATAAAGGGTACTTTTGTGTAATAAAAGGGTACTTTATAGTAAAAGGTTCCACTTTAACCATGAATGTAAGCAGGAATATGTACCCAAGACTGGCAACCTGTTTCTTTCCAAATCTGAATGAACTACAAACCCCTCCAGAGAGGGAGGAGTTTGCACATCTTTAGCCAGGTTACCAAATAGTCTGGGGGTGGCACCGTATGTTGGGTGCAATCTGCATTGTCTCTCTCTCTCTCTCTCTCTCTCTCTCTCTCTCTCTCTCTCTCTCTCTCCAAAATGTCCTTTCTGAATGTTTAAGCAGCAAAATAAGCTCCACATAATCAGCACGGCATCCAGTGTAATTTCAAGTTCATATACTGTATCTAATATACAGGCACAATATAATAATAATAATGCACGTGGTGTACACACTGATGATCATCACATTAGCTTTGCTGCTAGTCACTCTCTCTCGCGCACATCTCAGGAGTGAGGGGGAAAAGGAGAGCAAGGAGAGAAGATCCCATTTCCCTCATTACACCCACTGCTACAAGCTTAAACATACTAAGCACAATTCAGCAGGAACAGTCCCCTAAATTTGCTCATAGTCTGAACAAAGAGATCCTATAAAACTATGGCAGCATAGTTATTCCCCTGTACTAAGCACAATTCTGCAGGAACAGCTCCTAAATTTGCTCATTGTCTGTACAGAGAGATCCCATAAAACAATGGCAGTATAGATATTCCCCTGCACTAAGCACAATTCAGCAGGAACAGTTCCCCTAAGTTTGCTCATATTCTGTACAGAGAGATACCATAAATTGTAGTGGTTTCACAATTCATTTTGCCTGGGATCCAGCATGTCAGCTCAATGGTCGGCCCCCACACATTTTCACCTCACCAAATCTGGCCCTTGTTGTAAAAAGTTTGGACACCCCTGATCTAAGGGATGTTGTGTGGTGTTTATACAAATGGCCTGCAGGTGTCACTGTCTACATGAGTTACTGTGCATACTTCCTGTCAGCTTAAAAGTGAAAGTTACTGTTGTGTAATGCCTGCATGACTCTGCTAATAAAGCAGTTATCCTCATCCTCGGCCACCCAAAACATAACATGTTGTGAAATGGTTCTTATGAGTATCATGGCTTCCTTTTGTCTGTGGAATCAGGTTTTTCTGTGTAAAAAAATGCTTATATCAATATTTATTTATGGATGTTCAGTTTGAACCTTTTCTACATGAGCTTAGCCAAATTAATTCATGTTATAAATAAAATTAATAATTAACAGTGACAGTGAAATATATTAAACAACATCATTCTAAACATTGTTTGTATACAGCTAAATACATTGAAATAAAGTAAAACATTTTCAAAAATTTATAGCCATAGTATATATAGTATGGTACATTTCTTTGTAGACATGGGCTATTTTGCGTTCTCCCAAGGGTCTGGTTCTAGGCCAGCCTTGCTGATAAACTTGCCAGACACCAAAGTTCCCTTTATTTGTATGTATAACAAACACTGTACAAACACAAAAATGAAATATATAAGAAAACTAAGGGGTCCGTTTATGCGCACAAAATATAGACAAATTTGTCTCCAAGTTTTCGCCAGTTTACTAACCTGCGGTAAATATACTTTTGCGAATTTTCTTGCGCAAAAAAATGTCTTCGCCAGTTATCGCATTCGCTGAAAATAATACTATGTACACATTAACACCTGGGGGCAGATTCACTAAGGGTCGAATTTCGAAGTTAAAAATACTTCGAAATTCGACCCTCAAATTGAAATCCTTCGACTTCGAATATCGAAGTCGAAGGATTTAGCGCTAAACGTTCGTTCGATCGATCGAAGGATTTTCGTTCGATCGAACGATTAAATCCTTCAAATCGAACTATTCGAAGGATTTTAATCCAACGATCGAAGGAAAATCCTTCGATCAAAAAAAGGTTAGCAAACCTATGGGGACCTTCCCCATAGGCTAACATTGACTTCGGTAGGTTTTATCTGCCGAAGTAGGGGGTCGAAGTTTTTTTTAAAGGGAAAGTACTTCGACTATCGAATGGTCGAATAGTCGAACGATTTTTCGTTCGAAACGTTCGAATCGAAGTCGAAGGTCGTAGTCGAAGGTCGAAGTAGCCCATTCGATGGTCGAAGTACCCAAAAAATACTTCGAAATTCGAAGTATTTTTCATTCGAATCCTTCACTCGAGCTTAGTGAATCGGCCCCCTGGTTTACTAAACAGCGAAATGTGCAAAAGACAAAATTTATGCAAGATTATTTGCATAATTTTACCGCCACCTATGTAGTGGTGTAAAACAATTTTTTCTCCAGAAAATTCTCAAGGGGCAGGAAATCCCATCCCATAATACTTTTTTTTTTACCCATTATTCTTTGCAGGGGATTTGTAGCTGCTGCTGACAGGATGTTTTGGCTTCTGCTTCTATCTGTTTCAACAGCAGCAGTTTCAGCTCAGAGGCGTATTATTGGCAGCGGCATCACAGTCCAAGGATTCGTCAGCCTCTACACTTTTTTGGTTTCATTGTGATTGGCTGCATTAAACTGTGCATTTGTATGAAGCAAAGAGATTGACTGGTATGATTTCTTGTTCATATGATTCTATTGGCAGAAGGATTTATATGATGCATTCATGTTTGATTGGTATAATCATCAGTCAATAAAGTTTATGAGTTTTGAAGATGCATTTCTGGCCATAAATGTCACAGTAAAAATTGCCATTATAACCGCCATGAAACAAGACTATTTTATAGCATAAATATTCGCAAAAATGTAATTTGACTCTAGAAAATTCGCAACTCGCTAAAATTGTCACTTACGTAAGCTGGTTCATTAACGTAGTTGCCGCAAGTGATCGCAATTACTTCAGAGCGTATCGCTGTTTAGTAAACGTAGTCACTGCGAATATTCTGGCACAAAAATATTCTCAGCAATAACATGTGGAAACTAAAAGTCAGATTTACCGCACTTTAGTAAACGGACCCAAAAGTGTCTCTTCCCCTTTTTTTATTTTTCCAGTATGTTAGAAGGTTGTTGCTAATTTTGATATATTTTGATACCTGTACATACAGCTACAATAGAAGGAGTTGCAGTACAATAAAAATTATTTAATTACGCAATGAGGTACTATGGATACAAGGCTCATTTAACAAAGCAGCACACTTTGCAAAGTGTACTTTTTGAACCCAATTCACTGTTTTTTTGTCCCACTGCATCATCACTGCATCCACGAGTTGACTTGCACCTGCAACAGGGTATGTGTTGCACCAAAGTATACATAATCTTCTAAATTAATATGCAGCTAGCATTTCAAAGAGGGGTTGGCATGATACACTGTATCAATATTATTGTTATTTACTTGCCTTATGTACTTAGGTGCAGATTTATGAAAGTGTGAAAGTAGAGCTCACCACAGAATCGCTCACCCACTTTTTTCTTATTCCTATGGGATTTTTAGAAGGGCATTTATTAAATTGTGACCTCTACCTTTCACCCATGAATAAATATGCTTCCCACAGGAAGGAATAGAACGTTTGTCAGTTTTTCTGGGGTGAGCTCTATTTTCACACTTTGATACATCTGCACCGTAGTAGCTATTAATGCAACCTACTGTGGAAACCATGGATTAATTGGCATGTCTATGCTGCTGGCAGTTCAGAACAGGCTGGGCAAATGCATTGGAGGTCAGCGCAAGTACATGGAAGTGCATGTTTGGGTACAGGTACCATTAATGAATGTTGTCGTATACAGACAACCATAAATCCATTTTTTTGTGCTACACTTGCTGACTGAAATTTGTAATTAATTTGTAATTATTGGTGAGGTGCTCAGTGTATTTTGAGGCACAGTCAATATATTTAATAAATGTGTGCTGCTCAAACCACTGTTTATTATTATTAAGCATTTTTTATCATTCCTTGTGAGAATATAGTATTGGGCACAGAACATTAATTAGCTACATTTCAAGGAGAAGAGCTTATTGGCATCATAGACAGGAAATAGAGCTTGCACCATGATCAATGAGCTTTAACTTATCTGTTATTAATGAACACCCATATACAGTAGATGTTTGTTTTGCCCAGTTATTAGTTATTTTCGCTTGTTGTAGCCATTATCAGATTCTGTGAAGCTGATACTGGCAAAGCGTGTAGTTTGCAAATGTGCCATTTTGTCATATTCTGTCTATACTCTCATATGTGTGTTTAAAGTGAAATAGTCACTAAAATAAAAAAACTGAAACATAATAAACATTCATCATTGTTTTTGCCAATGTGCCATTTTGTCATATTCTGGCTGGCCACCTATCATAGGCTTACAATTATGTTACAATGCCCTTATAAGTCATACTCATTAAGTTTAAATGAATACAATACTTTCAAATGTGTGTTCAAAAAAGAAATTGTCACTGAAATAAAAAAAACTGAAACATAAATAAACATTCATCATCGTTTTTTATCATGAATCATGAATTTGTGTTGCAGTTTTTGATATTTAAAGCAGTACTGACACCATATAAAACTGCTGCTGATTTCATTCAAACCTGTGGGCAGGATTTTATATATGGTATCATGAAAACCCATTGGGCACACTTTTTTCCAACTTCCAAGGATTGGTACACCTCCCATATCCTGTAGTGGCACACTTAAGAATAGTGATGTGTGGGCCGGCGACTTTTCATGGTTCATCTACATACTTCCCGACTATTCAAGTTTCCCTAAAATATTTGAGTGTATATTTGAGGTTTTCACCACTTTTATTCTCTCTAAAATAAAAAAAGTACCAATTGCTACCTTTCTAGATTAGGTAATGAGGCAGCAACCTGACTTCAACCTTTTCTAAATGAGTTGGTCCTAGATGTACAGTAGTTGTACTGCAGCAAATACTCCATTTTGAAGTGCCATCCCCAGGAATATGGAAAACATTGGCAGGGTTTTACATATAGGGGCCGATTCATCAAGAGTCGAATATCGAGGGTTAATTAACCCTCGATATTCGACTGGGAACTAAAATCGTTCGACTTCGAATATCGAAGTCGAACGATTTTGCGCAAATCCTGCGATCGATCGATCGAAGGATTTTTCGTTCGATCGAACGATTAAATCCTTCGAATCGAACGATTCAAAGGATTTTAATCCAACGATCGAAGGAAAATCCTTCGATCAAAAAATCACAGGCAAGCCTATGGGGACCTTCCCCATAGGCTAACATTGACTTCGGTAGGTTTTATCTACCGAAGTAGGTGGTCGAAGTATTTTTTAAAGAGACAGTACTTCGATTATCGAATGGTCGAATAGTCGAACGATTTTTACTTCGAATCGTTCGATGGTCGAAGTACCCAAAAAATACTTCGAAATTCGAAGTTTTTTTAATTCGAATCCTTCACTCGAGCTTCATGAATCGGCCCCCATAGTGTCAGTGATTTATCTCAGCCTAACATTTATTCCCAGCATTACAATATACTGCTACCAAGAACAGCTGAGTTTTAAGCAGCAAGAAAAAAAGAGACATTTTACAAATAAACCTCTAAAACAATAAAATGTATTTAAGGCACTACAATCTTTTTTTAACAGTTTTTACAGTTATAATTGTTACTCTAAGAAAATTACTCAGAACTTGCATTTGGCTTACATAGACCTTTAATAACCTACTGCCCGCAGCTGGACAGGGGGCGTGGATCAGGGAAGACCGACATGGAGGCAGCATCACAGAAGACATTCTGTCAGGGCTAAGCAGACACCACACTTCCTCCTGCGGCTCAAGCAGGAGGAGGAGGAGCAGTGAGTATAGAACAAGTCCCTGGTTCGATCCCAGTGAGTTCATGTCATCAATATATAGACTTACCATGATGGTTTACTGCATTATACAGATAAACAGCCTCGTAGTAATATTGTGAATAGTCCCAATGCTATGCAATAACTTATAATGAACAGGCCCGGATTTGTGGCAAGGTCACAAAGGCCCGGGCATAGGACGGCAGAATTTCAGGGGCGGCAGGCTGCCCAGCCATGTCCAAATACGAGCACTGGAGACTGGCGTGCGGGAGATTTGGAAATCTCCTGCATGTCTCCAGTGCCTGACCAGTTGTACGCATGCACATTCTACACGTGTGCACGTGCGCACATAAAGGAAGGGGACGGGGAGGAGAAGAGAAGGGAAAAGGTGTGAACAGAGCTAGATAGTAAATCCGGGCCTGATAATGAAAATGTATTTCTTAATCACTACACTAAAATAAAACTAGTGGATTCAGCATAATAACCAGAAATCGATTTTGCGAAATAAAGTGAATCCAGATTTTACATGTTATCCTTTAAATACCTGTTCTCTTTGAAGATCAAAAAGTTGATTCACTGTATTTCTTTTACATTAATTCCTCTGTTTATGAAACAGTTTGCCAGCTGGCTACTCCATGATTTATATACATCCTTAGGTATTCATCTTACTGTGCAAGTGACCACTGTATCTGGACTATCTCTCTATTTATATAAATATATGTATTGGTATGTGGAAACTTTATTTCCCAGAAGATACCTCTCTTGTTGCCAGCAGCCTTAGTAAGAATACTTTTAGGGACTGGACATTGCAAAGTAAATGTAAATTTGGTGTGATGGCGCTCAATATATTGATTTAATAACTATTATATTTTTGTTAACTTTTATTAGAATTGTTATAGAGGACTATTTGCAGTACAGGTAAGGGACCTTGGATCCAGAATGCTCGGGACCTGGGGTTTTCTCAATAAGGGATCTTTCCGTAATTTAGATTTTCATACCTTAAGGGGCCGATTCACTAACTTCGAGTGAAGGATTCGAAGTAAAAAAACTTTGAATTTCAAAGTGTTTTTTGGGCTACTTCGACCATCAAATGGGCTACTTCGACCTTCGACTACGACTTCGAATCGAACTATTCGAACTACAAATCGTTCGACTAATTTACCATTCGATAGTCGAAGTACTGTCTCTTTAAGAAAAAACTTCGACCCCCTAGTTCGCCATCTAAAAGCTACCGAAGCCAAAGTTTTTTTGGTCGAAGTATAACCCTTCGATCATTGGATTCAAATCCTTCGACTCGTTCGATTCGAAGGATTTTATCGTTCGATCGAAGGATCGTTCAATCGCACTATTTGCGCTAAAATCCTTCGACTTCGATATTCAAAGTCGAAGGATTTTAATTCCCAGTCGAATATCGAGGGTTAATTAACCCTCGATATTTGACCCGTTGTGAATCGGCCCCTAAGTCTTCTAGAAAATTATTTAAACATTAAATAAGTCCAATAGGATTGTTTTGCTTCCAATAAGGATCAATTATATCTTAGTTTGGATCAAGTAAAAGCTACTGTTTTATTATTACAAAGAAAATGTATATCATTTTTAAAAATTTGAGTACACTGATTAAAATGGAGTCTATTGTAGAATACGAACATCCCGCAATTCAGAGCTTTCTGGATAATGGGGTTTCAGATAACATAACCCACGCCTGTATAATTCTTTCAAAAATGTGGCCATAGATTTATGGTTTTGCTTCCAACAAGGATTCATTATATCTTAGCTGGGATAAAATGCTAGGTACTGTTTTATTATTACAGAGAAAAAGGAAATAATTTAAAAAAAATTGAGCTCATTGATTAGAAAAGAGTCTATGGAAAAAGAACCTCCCATAATTCAGAGCTTTCTGGATAATGGGTTTCTGGATAATGGATCCTACACTATATACTTTCAAAGATTTGGTCAGCTACTATGTTTCAATATGACTATAACAGAACAGTTAAAGAAGTGTAGGTGGGCTCCAGGTACACATCTGATTAACTCACAGTAATGTCAGATAACATTTTTTAATTAGCTGGATGATACAACCCATATAACACAATTTTTGTAATACCTGTTACTGTTATGTATCATTCAGTGAACGCAGGTCTCAAAAATATTTCAGCTGGATGACTGTGCATCTCTCAAACAGTGAACCGCTACATTTGGGAGCCGATTCACAAAGGGTCGAATATCGAAGGTTAATTAACCCTCGATATTCGACTGGGAATTAAAATCCTTTGACTTCGAATATCGAAGTCGAAGGATTTTAGCGAAAATAGTGCGATCGAACGTTTTAAAGGATTTAAATCCAACGATCGAAAGAATATCCTACGATCAAAAAAACTTAGGAGAGCCTATGGGGACCTTCCCCATAGGCTAACATTGAGTTCGGTAGCTTTTAGATGGCGAACTAGGGGGTCGAAGTTTTTTCTTAAAGAGACAGTACTTCGACTATAGAATGGTCGAATAGTCAAACGATTTTGAGTTCGAATTGAGTCGTAGTAGCCCATTCGATGGTCGAAGTAGCCCAAAAAACACTTCGAAATTTGAAGTATTTTTACTTCGAATCCTTCACTCGAAGTTAGTGAATCGGCCCCTTAATCTACTACATTTACTTCCCAATATAAAAGGCCCAATAAGACTGATACACAGAAAAAGTGTTAATTTAGCTAAAACTTAATTTGAAATACAAGAATCAAAGTAACATATGATTTACTGTATAATGGGCAATATGTTTCATTTCATTTATGAAATTAATGTATATTTCCCTTTAATTTACTCTAGGTTTGCCTTGCCTATTACAGGTATAGGATCCCTTATCCGGAAACCCGATATCCAGAAAGCTCAGAATTACAGAATGGCTGTCTCCCATAGACTCCATTTTATCCAAATAATCCAAATTTTTAAAAATGATTTCCTTTTTCTCTGTAATAATAAAACAGTAGCTTGTACTTGATCCCAACTAAGATATAATTAATCTTTATTGTAAGCAAAACCAGGCTATTGGGTTTATTTAATGTTTAAATGAATGTCTAGTAGACTTAAGGCATGAAGACCCAAATTACGGAAAGATACATTATCCCAGGTCCCGAGAATTCTGGATAACAGGTCCCATACCAGTACTAGTTATTGCTCTTTTTCCCATGAACCTTACTTATCTCTTCAAAAAGGTATTCTGTCAGTCTTCTGAAATAAAAGCAATTAATGGAAACAACACATGTATTATGTGAACAATTTTTCCTCTGTGCAAACAAATATTCGTTTGCAAGAATTTGATATAGGTCATGTAAATCCACAAATATATTTAGCATACCATGAACCAGTGGAAAATAAATGGGACATTTCATAGCTTGCACCAGTGCGCAGTGCAAAAAAAAGTTTGGCTGACACCCAAAGAATATGCAACCTTCAAGCAGGTCTGAGCACAAATCTCTATGCAAAATAAAAATATTTAGGGGCAGATTTATTAAGGTTCGAGTTGTGTTTTCCACCAAAAATTTGAGGTTATTTTTGAGTCATAAATCAATTTTTTGGGTTTAAAAATTTTTTCGAAGTTTTTTTTTATTCATTTGTCGAGATTTATTATAACCCGACCCTGGAAATAGCTTGAATCTGAAAATACACCATCTAAAACCTGTCAAGGTCATGTAGGAGTCAATGGCAGAGGTCCCTTGAACCATTTGAACCATTTGAATAACTTGCATAGATATCCTTTATGCATTTCTTTCTATTTAACCCAAATTATTGGCATTGCCAGGATTTAAGTCAAGCCCCTCAAGCAAAATACAGGTTTACTGTATTATTTGTGTTAATTTATTTGATCAGATTATGTGGGTCAGATGTTATCTGATCTTGCGATGCAAATGCACAACAGCACAAGATATGTAGAAACCTACGAAATCTGATCACCTTATAGCTCGAATGTAAAGATGGGTCAGATAGTTGGATGGTGTAATTTGTTTTTGCATCTACATCCGACATTCAACGTGTTTCCATACCGCCCAACTGTTCTGACTTTGGCAGCTCAGCCCGCAGTCCCGTGTATGTTACTAAAATGTCCTGACTTTCTCTTTGATCTCCTGCACTGAACAGCCAGGAAGAGTTTCTAACATAATTGGCCTTTGGCAGAGAGCCCAGAATAGATACTTAGATACTTTTGTAACAGTTTAAGATAAGAAGGTCTCTTGGGAGAACGTAGACTCACAGCTTAAAGGGCAATTCACCTTCATCAAAACTATAATACCACATAAAAACCACAGAAATAAATTCAAACTTTCATAAGAGGTGTGGCAACAAAAATGGGCGTAGTTAAAAAAATCGCTGTGCTCCGCAAGGAAAATCTTTTCGTCCCTTTTCTATTTCCAAAATGTTGGGAGGTATGCGTTTCAATGGGAAAAAAAGTCGTTCAGACACCATCATATTGTCTTTAAATGAAGACACAACATGTTGCTTTCCCATCTGACAGTTGTGTTGCATTATATTTTGACTCATGCAACTACATCCAACTCATAGGATGCGAACTGTCTATTCAACACCATCCTACAAAATCAACCTAATATCCAAGAAAAAAAATCTGATATTTTCTTGGATGACAGCACAGTAATACTAGTTAAAGGGATTGACATTTAAAGCTATATTGACATGTTCCTATAAAAATCATAGGAACGTGTCAGTATCAAGTAGTTGTGGCACCCAGAATAGTTCCCCTGAAAGCCCCCCTGAAAGCCGACCCCCCAGCCCGTGAACCTTTGCGCAGCCGACCCGCTGACACAGCTAACAGATCTTCTGCTTGCTTCCGTGGGCTGGGCTGGGGGCGGAGCGATCCTTCCATAGGCTGAAGTCCTGTTTTCATTCCTAATTAGCCTGTGGATGGATCGCACCACCCCAAGCCCAGCGTTATGGAAGCAGCACAGAAGATCTTTTAGCAGTGTCGGAGGGTCAGGTCAACGCAGGTTCGTGGGGCTAAGGGGCGGCTTTGAGGGGAACTATTTTGGGTGCAGCAACTACTTGATAATGACACGTGCCTATGATTCTTATAGGAACAAGTCAGTATCGATTTAAGTCAAATTTAATATGTAAGAGCATAGCCAATTCATAGCAACCTTTCAGTTGGTCTTTATTTTTTATAGCTCAATTATTTGTCCTATGCACACAGAGAGAAATTATTACTACATGTAATACAATAATCTTACCTTAGTATATTGCTCTCGTTCCTGTTCTTGACTTGAACTGGAACCAGCTATTTGCTTATACTGTTGAACTTTTATCTTCATCTGTCTTGTTCGTTCTTCCATCGACAAATTTGCTGTAAAATATAGTTTAAAAATATAGTTAAGTCCTTTCTAATATTTAAATATAGTTAAGTTCTGCTGTCTCTTCTCCAATTGCTACCTTATTTAGCAGCTTGAATTTTGATTTCTCCAGCAGCAATCCTCAGCCTTGCAAATGTCGCATAAATCAATGCCTCATTCACTTTTAATGTCAGCCATCCCATTACATCACAGAGTGTGCCACGGTAGGCTACATGATTTTACTGCTGGAAGGAGAAGCTTTGGCACAAGCTTCCCCATTCTGGGAATAGAGTGCCCCTCTAGTCAAGGATGCTAAGATTTTTGTGCAAACCTTCCGCAGAGTGGCTTGCTCACAAATAATGCAGATCTGCCAGAGTAATTGTAATGACATTTTATATATAACCATATCTATACTAACTATAGAGTTTATTGGATCACAATAGCCTTTGATATTAAGTCTGTCCAAGAAATCATCCAAGCCATTCTTAAAGGCATTAACTGAATCAGCCATCACAACATCACCCGGCAGTGCATTCCACAACCTCACTGTCCTGACTGTGAAGAACCCCCTACGTTGCTTCAAATGAAAGTTCTTTTCTTCTAGTCTAAAGGGGTGGCCTCTGGTACGGTGATCCACTTTATGGGTAAAAAGGTCCCCTGCTATTTGTCTATAATGTCCTCTAATGTACTTGTAAAGTGTAATCATGTCCCCTCGCAAGCGCCTTTTTTCCAGAGAAAACAACCCCAACCTTGACAGTCTACCATCATAATTTAAGTCTTCCATCCCTCTAACCAGTTTAGTTGCACATCTCTGCACTCTCTCCAGCTCATTTATATTCCTCTTAAAGGAACAGTAACGTCAAAAAATAAAAGCATTTTAAAGTAATGAAAATATAATGCAGTGTTGCCCTGCACTGGTAAAACTGCAATGTTTGCTTAAGAAACACTACTATTGTTTATATAAATAAGCTGCTGTGTAGCAATGGGGGCAGCCATTCAAAGGAGAAAAAGCTCAAGTTACACAGCAGATAGAAGATAAGCTCTGTCTGTCTAATGGTGTTATCTGTTATCCATTCGTTAACCTGTGCCATATAGCCGTTTTTCAATTTCCGCCATTGCTCCACAGCAGCTTGTTTATATGAACTATAGTAGTGTTTCTGAAGCAAACACATCAGTTTTACCAGTGCAGGGCAACACTACATGATATTTTCATTACTTTAAAACACTTAAATTTTTTGGTGTTACTGTTCCTTTAAGGACTGGAGTCCAAAACTGCACTGCATACTCCAGATGAGGCCTTACCAGGGACCTATAAAGAGGCATAATTATGTTTTCATCCCTTGAGTTAATGCCCTTTTTTATGCAAGACAGAACTTTATTTGCTTTAGTAGCCACAGAATGACACTGCCCAGAATTAGACAACTTGTTATCTACAAAACCCTCTAGATCCTTCTTATTTAAGGAAACTCCCAACACACTGCCATTTTGTGTATAACTTGCATTTATATTATTTTTGCCAAAGTGCATTCATCAACATTGAATTTTCCAGTTTGCTGCCCAATTTTGCAACTTAGTCAAGTCACTCTGCAAAGTGGCAGCATCCTGCATGGAACCTATAGTTCTGCACAATTTAGTATCATTAGCAACAATAGAAACAGTACTTTCAATGCCCACCTCCAGGTCATTAATAAACAAGTTGAAAAGCAAAGGACCTAGTACAGAGCCCTGCGGTACTCCACTAACAACACTGGTCCAATTAGAAAATGTTCCATTTACCACCACTCTTTGTAGTCTATCTTTTAGCCAGTTCTCTATCCAGGTACAAATACTATGTTCCAGGCCAAAATTTCTTAATTTAACCAGTAACCTTCTGTGTGGCACTGTATCAAATGCTTTAGCAAAGCCTAAGTAGATCACATCCACTGCCATCCCAGGTCCCTGCCCACCTGGGATGTCAGTTTCTTAAAAAGAAATTAAGTTAGTCTGGCAAGATCTATTTTTGAATAGTGGCACCACATTAGCAATTCGCCAGTCTCTCTGCACTATGCCAGACCTCAATGAATCCTGAAAAATTAAGTAAAGAGAGCTAAGCTCGCTAAGTACCCTGGGATGAATACCATCTGGCCCCGGACGTTTGTTGATCTTAATATGTTCTAGTCTCTTTTGAATTTCCTCATGTGTGAACCATTCATTATTAGTTGTATTACTAGAATTGGTAGAATTGGGACTGTTAAGAAGGAAACCTTCATTAACTGGTTCCTCATTTGTGTAGACAGACGAAAAATAATAGTTCAGAATCTGTGCTTTTTTTTTTTTCATCAACCAGCTGACCCCCTCTGATATTAAGGGTCTCACCCCTTCCTGCTTAACTTTTGTACTAGTATGTACATACTGTATGTAAAAAATAATTTTGGATTCTTTATACTGCTTGCTGCAAACTCTTAGATTAGATTTTAGCTTGTCTGATTTGCATGATTTACTGGCCTCCTTGTTCTTATAAACAATTCGCTGTCCCAGCTTGAAAGCCTTAAAAGCACGTATTTTCTTACTCACCTCAACACCAACACTTCTATTGAACCAAAAAGGTTTTACTTTGCAACAACATTCCTTGCTTACAAATGTACCAATATGTATATTTATGAAGCAGCATTATAAAGACTTCCCATTTTTGTTCTGTGTTTAACCCTGTGAAAAGCATTTCCCACTTAATATGTTCCAGAGATGCACTTGTCCTGTCAAAGTTCGCACGTCTAAAATTTGTTTTAGTTACTCCCTTATAGAATTGCCTCTGCAACATAATCTCGAAGATGACCATGTTATGATCACTATTCCCTAAATCAGTCATCCCTAACCAGTGGCTTGTGAGCAACATGTTGCTCTCTGACTCCTTGGATGTTGCTCTCAGTGGCCTTAAAGCAGGTGCTTATTATTGAATTCTTGTCTTGGAGGCAAGTTTTGGTTGCATAAAAAACATTTGTGCTGTCAAATTCAGCCTCCTGTAGGCTGCAAGTCCACATAAGACTGAATAGCCAATTACAGTCTATATTTGGCACCCCCAGGAACTTTTTACATGCTTATGTTGCTCTGCAACTTTTTTTACATTTAAATGTGGCTCACGGGTAGAATAAATTGGGGACCCCTGCTGAGGTGCCTATAATCTAATTTGTATATGTGAGGGTCACTGATGAAAGATACACCTTAGGTTAGGTCCTATTAATACCTGGTAATGTTCTGTACCAGTCTTTCCTGAGATTGTAAATGAAATATTTAGGAAGTGTTTGGTATGATCTGTGGTGTTGACATGAATGACATCCAGTGAATGACACCCAGTCTAATTATCACATTCAAGTCTGCAATGTGCTCTCTTAATTAAGGAAAAACTCCCTGTAAGACTTTGACTCCCTTCATTTTGGCCCTTGTCATCCTTGGTCCCACCTTGACCAATCAGTCTAACCAGTTTTCTTCATATTTATCACCTCCTAATAAAAAACAGCTTTGATTCCAGACTCTCCAGAGGATCTCTTAAATGCCTGGAAGGATTTGGATTTGAAGTACATTAATGGCTTAAACACTCTGATGTTCACATATCTTGATCAGTATTTCACAGAAAATTCAATCTATATCTAAATCTATA
This sequence comes from Xenopus laevis, assembly GCF_017654675.1. Lineage (NCBI taxonomy): Eukaryota > Metazoa > Chordata > Amphibia > Anura > Pipidae > Xenopus > Xenopus laevis. The sequence continues at coordinate 96,716,387 of NC_054379.1, forward strand.
TATATCTATATATATATCTATATATATCTATATATATATCTATATATATATATATATATATATATATATAGCAAATGGACCCGCACTCCTTGTTTATCGTGCTTTATTCACAATGCATTTCCAACGTGAAATAAAGCACATCTATTTCTTCACGATAAACAAGGAGTGCGGGTCCATTTGCTATATTGTATTGAAAGATTTGACCTACGTACCCATTTATATATCTGAAATCCGGAAAGAGTGCGTTCACTGTTTGGACATTTTATATATATTATATTTTTATATATTTATTTATTTATATAGTATAGAATATAACTGGAAATTGTAAACATAATGAAAAAAACTATTTCACATTTTAGCTAGTTTTTGTTGCCTGCCATTTCATGTACCCAAAGTACGTAAAGAAGGAAGCTACCCTGGTCCCTGAGAAGTGGCACTGTAGTGCTTTATAAATATACAGTATAAACATCAATGTAAAAAAAACTAAAATCTAATTACTCTAACATTTAACTAGTTAGGAGATCCCTACCTTCTTGGAAGGGCAACAAAACGAGTGGCATTTGAAGGTGGAATTGCTACTTGTAAAAATAGGAGGAATAAAAATTGTTTCAAGTTGTCTTGCCTACAGTTTCTTTCTCTATGACCCATCAGTACCCTCACTAACCCCCACTCTATCTACACCTCTTACTAACATGAACATTCATTCAAGCACATGAGAAAGGATGGCATGTTACCTACATCACATGCACCATTGTGCTCAATCATTTGTATCACATGCTTGAGTTTCTTTGATTTTGTGAATATCACTGGTTAAAAAGTAACAAAAATCATTCATGGAGTTTCAGCCCTAAGTGCTCTATCTCATTTTTGTTCATTAGAATGTTATTTTCACCTTCTCATATTATCACATTAGACACAAATATTACATCTATTTCCTTTGATCTATTTGATCTATTCTCATTTGCCCATACATTACGGCCTAAAATAATACTGTAACCCATTAGATGTTTTCATCATTCTTTAAAGCATTTTATTTTTACCCAAGTGGGTACTAAAACTTCATCCTATTCAGGCTTCCTTATTGGTTTTCATTTTGCATTTCACTTGAAAACATAGCCCTGCTAATTTAAATTACATGAATGTGGAAACATACAAAATCCTGCAAAATACTTAGGGGCAGATTTACAAAATTCGAGTGAAGAATTCGAATGTAAAAAACTTCGAATTTCGAAGTATTTTTTGGGTACTTCGACCATCGAATTGGTTAAATTCGTTCGAATTCGAACGATTCGAAGTAAAAATCGTTCGACTATTCGACCATTCGATAATCGAAGTACTGTCTCTTTTAAAAATACTTCGACCACCTACTTCGGTAGATAAAACCTACCGAAGTCAATGTTAGCCTATGGGGAAGGTCCCCATAGGCTTGCCTGTGATTTTTTGATCGAAGGATTTTCCTTCGATCGTTGGATTCAAATCCTTCGAATCGAAGAATTTAATCGTTCGATCGAACGAAAAATCCTTCAAACGATCGCAGGATTTGCGCAAAATCGTTCGACTTCGATATTCGAAGTCGAACGATTTTAGTTCCCAGTCGAATATCGAGGGTTAATTAACCCTCGATATTCGACTATTGATGAATCGGCCCCTTAAACAAGCTATACTGTTCTCATATTTGTTGATCTATAACCTTTATTCTACACGAATCTACAGTTCACCTGTACACTGATCTCCCGGCTCTGTCATCACAGTGTCAGCTAAATTTTTCATACATATATAAAATCCGTCATCCACAAAGGTCCGGATTACGTGAAAGCCTCTCTTCTAGACCCCAGTTTAATCAAATAATCAAACATTTTTTTAATTATTTTTTCTCTGTAATAATAAAATAGTACCTTGTACTTGGTCCTTTATGAAGGCAAAACAATCATACTGGGTTTAATTAAGGTTTAAGTAATTTTTAGTAAACTTAAGGTATGGAGACAGACCCAAATTATGGAAAGACCACTTATTCTGGAAAATAGGTCCCATACCTGTATCATATCTATTTAACTGTCTGTTGGTTCTGTTCAAAGGCCTGCCTTTTCCTTTATATTATAGCTTTAGGTATAAAGAACACAAAAGCATACTTAAATATTGCTCATACAAGAATCATGATAACCATCTAGAGATTTAGACTGTTACCTGCCCAGTCCTAAAATGTAAGGGCCGATGCCCAGACCTTTATGCAGTTTGCCCTTCTATTTGTGCCTGTATGTTATCCATTCACTTACATTGCAAGCTCTAAGGAGCAGGGACTTCCTTCCTACTGAGTACAGGTAGTCCCCAGTAGTGATGGGCGAATTTATTCGCCAGGCGCGAATTTGCGGCGAATTTGCGCGTTTTGCCGCCATCTAATAAATTCGCGAAACGCCTGCAAAATTTCGCGGCAAAAATTTGCCGGTGTCAAAAAATTTTTTTTTGCAAAAACGGGCGCCGGCGTCGGAAAAACTGCGCCGTTTCGCGAATTTTTCGCCGTTTCGCGAATTTCGCCCATCATCGAATTTTACGGCGAAGCGAAACGGCGCAAATTCGCCCATCACTAGTCCCCAGGTTACCTATGAGATAGGGTCTGTAGGTTTGTTCTTAAGTTGAATTTGTATGTAAATTTAAACATATATTTTACTTCTTAATCGAATCTAATGCAATTTAGATATATGCCTGTCTTAACATAGTATTTATTTTTACCTTTCTGTACATATTTATTTTTCTGTGCTCCGCAGTAGGCAACACACACAATAGGGGATTGGGGCAGGTGGTTTATTAAAGCTAAATACTAATAAAAGTCAAGCAAACCATAGTACAATACTGTAATAGCCTTTGTATGTAATTATGAGTTGTATGTAAATCGGGTGTATGTAACGCGAGGACTCCCTGTATATTACCATGTGGCTCGTGTATAATTTATACTTATTTGCTTTCTATTTATAAAGTTGCCCTCCCTGTGTGTATTTTTCTCTACTGTAACATCGTACAGTGCAGTATATCCTAGTAACATTTTATACATACATACGTATGAAAACAATACAACACCTAGGGGAGAAATGATATCAAAACATAATTAATTCAAATTCTTTTTATCTCCAGGTGAAAAACATTGGTAAAATAATTAATATTAAAGTAAAAACTTTAATAAAGCCCACTGAACCTTTATAACAATGTAGATTAACAGATGTAAAAATAATTTAAATGTAGAAGTAAAATGTACAAACCATGCCTACCTGGAAACAGGGTACGTACAGTATCACGTTTTGGGACTTGTACATTTTACATTCGGTTATCTACAAATTGTCTGATCAACTCACTCAGCATAACAATATTTGATGAGAAAAAAAAAATCCCTGCATTATGAATGACCCCAAAATATTTTAATCAGTCATATGGATGTGTATTTTAAGGAGAGAGTGCAATTTTCAAAAAAAAAAGTTTAAAAATATTTCTGTAAAAATATAGTCTGGTGGTAATTTATTATCCTGAATGCTTGGGGTTATCTGAATCAGAGATCTTTCTGTATCACCTTGCCATAAGTTTGCTAAAAATTATTTAAACGTTAAATAAACCCATTAGGATTTATTTTCCAGCCGCATAGCTTAGTTAGGATCAAATACAAGGTACTGTTTTATTATTTATTATGGAAATACTTTTTTTTTTTATAGAATTTAATTTCTTGCTAAACATGGACATGGAAAATGGCCTTCAAACAATTGGTACCTTTCCAGATAATGGGTTTCCAGATAAGGTTTTCCTGTTTATATTTTTTCAGGTGTACGATTTTAATATTTTTAGGTGCTTACTTCTTTTGGTGACAATTTTACACAGTTAACAGTTTTTAAAGGCAAGTAAGAATACCATTCAAAATTTGAGAGTGTAGGGCTTTTTTCCACTTAAGTCCATTTAGAGATTTTTTTTTTAAATTTGCTTTTTATTGATTTTCAAGTTAGAATCATCCAACGTTGAAACCAAACGTTGGGATTTCCAGTGAGAAAAGAGAATGTACTAGAAAAAGGCTTAAGATAAAGAAAGAAAAAATCAGAGTAAGAAAAAGAAGATTTTCATCATATTTGCAAACACGTTTGAACATTGGTTAAATTGTTTTTACCATTGTGGACCCGATAAAAGATTTTGTTAAAAAGCGAATGTTGGAATGTGAAAAATGCTGTAGTAAGCAGAGCAATAACATTAGGCTTAGGTACCATAACTATCTAAAGGTCTATGGCATAAAAATAACAAATTCTGATACAAAAAATCAGAAAGAGATGCATTGCTGGTTCGAGATGAAGCTATTGTAGTATAAAGTGATTATGGGACCTGTTATCCAGAATTTTTGGAACCTGTTTTTTTTTCTGGATAAGGGATCTTTGCTTCATTTGGATCACCATATAGTGAGTTTTCTAAAAAAAAATTATTTTAACATGAAATAAAACCAATAGTATTGTTTTGACACCAATATGGATTTATGCAGTTTAGTTACCATCAAGTACAAGGTACTGGTTTATTATAACAGAAAAAAAGGAAATAGTTTTTAAAATGTTCAGTTATTTGCTTGATTATTTTAAAAAATATATTTGCATCATATATATATATATATATATATATATATATATATATATATATATATATATATATATATATATATATATAATCGATGCAGGGATCTGCACACTCTAGCAAAGGTGAATTAAAGTTGTTTTATTTGTAACACAGCATTGTCCGCATTTATCTTTATCTGCACTCACTGTAGTAAAGTAAAAAGTGTCAATTTATTCCACACAATTTTACATGTTATCCGAAGTTTCGGTCCCACATGGGGACCTTTCTCAAGGATATAGTGCAGTATGAGTGTTACAATTAAATACCCAACCCCATCAGTGAATTTGGGCGCCAAAATGACATCATAAGTCCATATAAGGAATGTCTGTTGAAGCTCTTTCTTTTGCTCCTTCCAAGCCTCATGTGCAATATCGATTCACACCACCAGGTGTCAGTGTCCGGACTGTGTACATATACATGTGTCCTTTTAATTGAAACATTGTATTCAAAAAAGGTGTATCTTTTGCATACAGACAATAAAGAAAACTTCTTTATTTGCAAAATAAATCATTTCTTAGTCGCATAGGCATTATGTTACAGATTCCTGTGAAATGGAGAATACAGAACTTGTCAACTTAATGAAACCAGTTTAGGTCAAAAAACAGTTCAGTTGCAATTGCCCATTTAGCCCTCTTCGGGTAACACAATTCCACTCGTAAATCCAAAAGGCCTCACGTTTCAATAACAATTTTTCCATATCACCACCCCTGGAGGGTTTGGGAATGTGATCAATAGGCATGCATTTAAATTGAGAGGGGTCATGCCTGGCTTCACCCCAGTGTTTTGCTACCGGTTGCTGGGCTATATCCTGTTTGTTAGGATCTATTTGCCTGTCCATGTCCAGTGTTGCCCTTATGCTGGCCCTGTGCATATTGATTCTTTCTTTCAACTGTCTTACAGTTTTCCCGCAATAAATGAGGCCACACGGGCATTTTATAAAATACACGACCATGGTTGTAGTTCATGTCATTTTATGCCTAATCTTGTATCTTTTCCCCGTCCAAAAAGCTAATTTCCTGTGAGCTTTAGAACTATAGCTCACAGGAAATTAGCTTTTTGGATGTCCAGGTTTACAAACTGAATGGTGGTCTGCAGACATGCATTTACACTAAGGAGACAGATCGCAATACATTGTTGCATTACACGAGTCACCACCCCAGGCATCTCCTTAACTCTTTAGGATATAATACCATGCAGTGACTGTATAGCAATCACGTACTGTCCCTCTAGCATTTATGGATCACAGAGATATAACTAATGTTATTTCAGCGCACTATCAACAGTGCGAACAGCAATTGAAGTGAAATGATATTTCCGGGCATTTCTGGATACAAATTCAACTCTGAACAAAATGTAACAGCTGAGTAGCATGTGGATCCGATTTTCACAATGAACATTGTCTAACAAGTGCAGTTTACAACATAATTGCAATGACACAGCGAGAGGACTGATCACGTGATGAGATGTTTAAAGCCCCACTTGATTTCCGACGCTTGATCTCTTGACAAAGCCACTTTCGTGGCGAAACAGCTGTCGAGCAGTTCGGCGCTGCTGGGCTCAAAGCGGTGTTTTTCCCTTGCGGATTGGATGCAGTTTTTATCCCGGGGATGATCTGACGGATATTTGTGAGCGTCCCACACCACGGACAATATCCACACAAGGGCAAGTATAGGAAACCTTTTGCTGGCATACTGAACTGGGGTTCTGCATATATAGCCTTTAGGCTACTACATTGGATCCAGCGTTTGCTACAGCTAACTCCTTACTTACCCTGCATTTAACCTCGGCTCAAGGGGCTTCCACTGAGGGACTTGCAAGGGGAGCCAGCCCCTACCCTGCTTGGGATATAGTTCTTATACAGAGAAGAAGGGACATTTTGGCACATATGCCCTTAATGTGGTCTTTGCCGGGAGTTCACATCTAATACGCTTTACTAAACCATCTACACTGCTCCAACCACATTTTTTACTTACGCAAGGTTTTTCAACCAGTATGGAAAATAGTGATCACTAATTAACATCAGGGTATTCCCCGTTTTTTGTTTCCAGCAGCGCTGTTGGTTTTTAAATATGTTTTAATTTGTTTCACTAGCATGGTTATTAATAAATATTGCTTTTTACTGTAATACATTGTGTCTAAATTTCTACAGTGCAACGGGATAGGGGGATAAGTCCTCTTTTGTATTTAGGATAACATCTCCTTAACTCCCCAAGTCGCAAATGATGAGGGTGGGCCGGATAGATAGCGATCCCAAACAGAAAGAGGTGGATCTAGTAAATATGGGCCAGAGATTCTTGGAGAGTGGTTATCCTTAAACACTTATCAATCAAACCATGGACACTGTTATGTCTATGGACAGAGAACAGTTGCTAAAGAAGGAAGAGAATTTGTCAGGGAGTGACGGTAAAGGTGACATGTACTACGTGAGTAAATTTAATCCCCATAGTCAAGACACCAGAAAATCTATACTTAATTATTGGGAGATAGTGGCCAATGACGACACCTTGGGACAAATAGTCCCGCATAAGCCCAGGTTCCGTTACTTTAGAAACACCAGCTTTAAGGAGCACTTAAGCCCCTCTGACCCAGTGGGGAAGTCTACTCAACCCCAAGTCCAACACTTTTTAATACCACGTCCAGGGATATACAAATGCACTGGTTGTGTAGTTTGCAACACACTAATCCTAGGAACAGAATTTAGGCAACCAAGGACGGGGAAAAGATACAAGATTAGGCATAAAATGACATGTACTACAACCACGGTCGTGTATGTTATAAAATGCCCGTGTGGCCTCATTTATTGCGGGGAAACCATAAGACAGTTGAAAGAATCAATATGCACAGGGCCAGCATAAGGGCAGCACTGGACATGGACAGGCAAATAGATCCTAACAAACAGGATATAGCCCAGAAACCCAGTGTCGGACTGGCCCACAGGGATACCAGGAAAACTCCCGGTGGGCCCAGGTTTCAGTGGGCCCTCCTGCTTCAAAACATTTGGCACATTTCATGGCCATTACCTATTTCTATGAGAACAAAGAGACTAAATAGATGGAATAATAGATTATAGCATGTAAAGAAAAGAGACTAGCAAAATAGAGTTTGAGTGGGGAGAGGAATTATAATAGTACTGAGAGTGCGCCCCTGATCTAAGGTCTTTTGGTGGGCCCCTAGTCTAAGATTTTGGGGTGGGCCCCTGGTGTCCCAGTCCAACACTGCAGCAACCGGTAGCAAAACACTGGCACAAAGCCAGGCATGACCCCTCTCAATTTAAATGCATGCCTATTGATCAAATGCCCAAGCCCTCCAGGGGTGGTGATATGGAAAAATTGTTATTGAAACGTGAGGCCTTTTGGATTTACGAGTGGAATTGTGTTACCCCAAGAGGTATAAATGGGCAATTGCAACTGAACTGTTTTGTGACCTAAACTGTTTTCATTACGTTGACAAGTTCTGTATTCTCCATTTCACAGGAATCTGTAACATAATGCCTATGTGACTAAGAAATCAATTATCTTGCAAATATGTAAGTAAAGAAGTTTTCTTTATTGTCTGTATGCAAAAGATCCAACTTTTTCCTTTTTTTGAATACAATGTTTCAATTAAATGAACACATGTATATGTACACAGTCTGGACACTGACACCTGGTGGTGTGAAGCGATATTGCACAGGAGGCTTGGAAGGAGCAAAAGAAAGATCTTCAACAGACATCCCTTATATGGACTTATGATGTCATTTGGCGCCCAAATTCACTGATGGGGGTGGGTATTTAATTGTAACACTCATACTGCACTATATCCTTGATAAATTGACACTTTTTCACTTTACTACAGTGAGTGCTGATCCTCTGTTCCTGTATTATAACATAATTGATCGTGCACCTCTGGCTCTAATTTGGATTTAGTGCGGGCACTGTGGGACATTTTTTATATATATATATATATATATATTATATCTTTGATATACATGGAAATAAATGGAAAGTAATATCAAGTAAAAATCATTGCATATTTACCTTTTGAAGATGAACTAAAACTCTCTGGTTCTTCAATGATTTAATGCATAGAATAATGAAAAACAGAAGAAAAAATCAGATCATACATTGGCACAAACATATTACAAGAGACAATGAACAAAACAGTACAGTATGATTAAAATAAAACGGCAACTGTGATTCGCTTCATTTAAGCAGAACACCTACACAAGTAAAAAAAAAGAATAAAATACCCCACTGTTTGGTTGAGGTTACTAATGTCAGCTCAATTTCAAAACGCATTATGCTCAGATTGTATTTCCTAATAGATTAACAGCACAGTTTTTATTGGGAATTACTTACAAGAAGTGATCCATTTGAACATACAGTGAATAAGCAAAACAATGATGCGAGTAATTTTCATGGTGTAATTTACGTTACTTTTATTTTTCTATTCAGTGCAGGAGTAATATTAAGAGGGCTAAATATTTATAATATACAACAATACTATGTACATCATTATTAAAATGTTATCTTTGTGAAATATTTATTTTTTAAATGAATGAATGCCTTCAAATTAAGGCCACCGTAGCACACTGTAGAGAAAGCAAATATCTTTGTTAATAGTTATACAGCATATAAACACTACAAGAGTTCCTTAAAAATGTGTTCTGTTCATAGAGAGATGCCAACTATCTTTTCAACTACTGCACCATACTGATTCCATTGCTTCCATTGATGACAAATATTTTCAAATACTTAGGTGGATCTAAGAAGGATAACAAGCACTAAAGCAGTTTACTTACACATTTAATTATACATTTTTTAAAAAAATAGATCAATTTCTCTAACACAATGTTTTCTTAAAGGGATTCTGTCATGATTTTTATGGTATCATTTTTAGTTCTAAATTACATTGTTTATACTGCAAATAATTCACTCTGCCATATAAAATTGTATTCCTGAACCAACAAGTGCATTTTTTTTAGTTGCAATATTGGTGTGTAGGCAGCCATCTCAGGTCATTTTGCCTGGTCACGTGCTTTCAGAAAGAGCCAGCACTTCATGATGTAACTGCTTTCAGACAGGCTATTGTTTCTCCAACTCATTATAACTGAAGGAGTCACAGTGGATCTTGGATTGTTACTATGCAATTCTCATCTCTACCAGGGAGCTGCTATCTGGTTACCTTCCCATTGTTCTTTTGTTAGGCTGCTGGGGGGGAGGGGTGATATCACTCCCAACTTGCAGTACAGCAGTAAAGAGTGACTGAAGTTTATAAGAGCACAAGTCACATGACTCAGGGCACCTGGGAGACTGCCAATATGTCTAGCCCCATGTCAGATTTCTAAATTTAATTAAAAAAAAGTTTGCTCTTTTGAAAAATGGATTTCAGTGAATATGTCTGTGTTCTTTGCCTGTTTTGGTTCCATGGCACCTGCAACAATTAATCATTCTTGTGCCAATGCTGCCGGTCACCACTGGCATACATAGTATACATTCATAAGGGAGTGTTGTGGTTAATACTTTCTCATGCCCCATTCTGTCCAGGGGCCAATATATTAAAGTCTGGAAGTCTTCCCGGAGCATTTTATATTACATAAAAACAGAAAAGAATGTCTTATATTATTAGATATGCATGTACCTACACTGACATGTTTTGTACTTGACACAGCCTAGGATACTGCCAAGCCACAATACTATAAGCTCATGTCATTTTAATATCATTTACACTGTACCACAAGCTTAAATAGCTTTAGACCTATGTATTCATTAGTTGAGGATAAGAGCACTAATTAGTGAACTGAACAGTACAGCTAAATATATTATCTGATGGATAATATATGATTTAACAGCAAGACATCAGGCATACCTTCATGAAAACGAATTAGACTATAGATACCTATACTGAAAGCAGTTTTAATGTATTCTGTTAAATTTAAAGTTCTAATTAAAATTAGAGTATCTGTGCATATTAGTAAAATAATTTCAACTGGTTGAAAAAAAATAAGGTCATTATTATCATCACAAACTTTCTAGATGAAAAACTTTACTGCTGACCTAATTAATAGCACAATATAAAATTATGTGTATATATATATATATATATATATATATATATATATATATATATATATATATATATATAAAGCAAAAAAACGGCACTCACGAAATGGAGGTCAGGCGTGCCTGGGTGCAGTCCAAAGTCGGTAACATCAATTAGAAGTGGTAGAGATCGCACTCACAGGACTTAGTATAGAAAAAGAAAATTTATTGTGGACAAGTGCTGACATTTCGGTTGAGACAACAGCCTTTCTCTTTGAGAAAGGCTGTTGTCTCAGCCGAAACGTCAGCACTTGTCCACAATAAATTTTCTTTTTCTATACTAAGTCCTGTGAGTGAGATCTCTACCACTTCTAATATATATATATATATATATATATATATATATATATATATATATATATATATATATATATATATATATCAGGATAGGTTTACATTGGTTATTTTTCATCCCCTAATAATATAATACAAGTACTAAAAATGTTCTTTGATATTGGCTCACTGATGAAGAAGAGATTTTATTGATCTGTACGTGTGCTGTCACCTGTCATTTGCTTTATTTGTGTATTGCATGAAAGTAACCACAGCTCGTCTGGCAAGAAAGTAAATTTATTGAATGCATTCAGACAGATGATTACCACTTCAAGATCCATTTATACGCAGATGTCCTAACTATTATGTGAATCACTGGTGATCAGTACAAGTGTAATTTATATGCAAATAACCTAAATATGATAGAAACCGTTGGTTACCTTGCCAAAATCTTGCAGATTCTGGCCCCTGGCCTTCCAGCATGCAAGCCAGCTTCCGAAGCAATAAGTTCACAGGCTCAATACATTTATGAGAACAAATGTACCAAATTTCCTTATCTTTATGAAAACAATATTAGAGAGATTTTGTTTATGGGCAAACTTTTAAAAAAATGTTTTACAAAGATGAAGATGGTAGCATTAATTACTGAATCCGGAAACTATAAGGTTGCAAACCTTTCCCAGGTGTTCAGCAGTTAAAAAAGCAGCTCATCATACACAAAATAATACTAATACTAGGCCAAGTACCGCCTGTAGGCAGATGGTTTAAAAGATATAAAAGCTATTTTATGGCGGACAAAGTAAGTACATATAGCCTACAGTTTTATTAGGATAAATGGAAACGAAAACCCCAAAGTCAAACATTAACATTAAAGAGATATAGAATAAACATATTAAGTACTGAATTAGCTAATGTAGATTGTTTAAATAATGAAAAACAAATTTTCCCCAATAATAATGCATTTTTATATCCTTAAAGGAAAACTATACCCCCAAAATAAACACTTAAGCAACAGATAGTTTATATCATATTAAGTGGCATATTAAAGAATCTCACCAAACTGGAATATATATTTAAGTAAATATTGTCCTTTTACATCTCTTGCCTTGAGCCACCATTTCGTGATGGTCTGTGTGCTGCCTCAGAGATCACCTGACCAGAAATACTACAACTCTAACTGTAACAGGAAGAAGTGTGGAAGCAAAAGGCAGAACTCTGTCTGTTAATTGGCTCATGTGACCTAACATGTATGGTTTGTTGGTATGTTTGTGAGTGCAGTGAATCCTACGATCCCAGGGGGCGGCCCTTATTTTTTAAAATGGCAATTTTCTATTTATGATTACCCAATGGCACATACTACTAGAAAAGTATATTATTATGAAAATGGTTTATTTACATGAAGCAGGGTTTTACATATGAGCTGTTTTATGCAATATCTTTTTATAGAGACCTACATTGTTTGGGGGGTATAGTTTTCCTTTAACATCCTCGGAGATGTTAAGTTAAATTCTTATACCATTCGCTTTTTGAGAGCAGGTTCATAACTGGTGGTGATATCTGTTCATTTTGGCTGGGCATTTACTAAATCCTGTAACTGAAAGTAAGTTTTAAAATGAAAAGTAATATAAGTAAGTAATATTACTTAGGGGCACATTTACTAAGGGTCGAATTTCGAAGTTAAAAAACTTCAAAATTAGACCATCGAATTTGATACTTCGATAGTCAAAGTAAAAATCATTCGATTGATTAAATCGTTCAAATTGAACGATTCGAACGATTTTACAAAACAATACTTTGACTACTCAAAACTTAGCCAAACTTAACCAAAAGTTTATAGGAGGTTCCCCCATAGGCTAAACAGCAATTCGGCAGGTTTAAGGTGGCGAAGGAAACACATGGTAGTACAACCCTGTGCTTCAACTTACAAAAATGTTAGACAGCTAAACAATGACATTATACAGTTTATTGTTAAGAAACAAAAACTGAAATAAAGTTTTTACTTGGCAAAAATTAAAGGCAAGTTAGAAATGTTCTTGATGAAATTAATCAGAATAAAACGTTTTTATTTACTGAATATTTATCTAAATTAAATAACCCTGTATTTAATTACACAACGTATACACTCAGTATTAAAGATATGGTAAATAAATCTTCTTAAAAAATGTGGAATACATTTTTTGGTTATTAAAAACATTTGAAATACAATAAGCTGTCACAATGCTAGATGTGGAACTGTTGAGGTAGGGGCAATAAAGAAAGAACTGATTTACAAAAATTGTGGTTGAAACATTTGCCTCTCATATTACTAGTATATTTACTACATATACACATATATTATTAAATTAAGAATTAAAATGGGACAAGACTACAAAAGAAATAAGATATTAAATTAGTTGACCATTATTCTGGTAATGTCTTTTTCAGATGGTTAATTACCAGCTATAAGTATCTTGTACAAACTGTAGCACTTATACTATCTAAGAAAACCATGGGAAGAGTCCATAGGATGGCTTCAGCTCTTTGATCATCTAGGCTAGGGAGATCTTTGTGTGTCTTGCACTTTTTACTTTTCAGGTATATCTCATGTAGATTTACATGAGATATAACTATGTAGCACATCTCAGGAGCATTGTGGAATGTTACTTGCTATTCTACTTCCTTTGCAGAATTCACCTTAATTTCTATTATGGCAGCAGAGCAACAATGCATGTACGCCTACTGTATTGTTTTTAAGAATAACATGATATGTAAAAGACAACATAACAGTAAACACAATTCTTCAGAAGTAAAATGAATTAGTAACCTGATTAAAAATACTTATGAGAGCAATGAAGAAGTACTTATGGTAAATAATTTTAGCAATTATTTTTAATCTCACCAAGATGTCTACATTATTTTGGCAACCAGTTCTGAAAAAGGATCTTAAAATACCCATTTTGTTTTGTTAAAAAATGTTAAACAATTCAGATAACTTAAACAAGACTGACCCAACTATAAAAATATACTAACTTCATTGAAAAAAATCTGTAATGCAACCCCCACCCACAAATGGATAAATGCCATTTTAATGCATTTGTTAGAAATAGGTATGTCATAAAAATATTTCTCTTAGGCAGAGTGTCAATGTAAACAATGGCAGTATACTAAAGTTAGTCCATCTATCACAAGATTCACAACAACTTTCAAAGAGAAAAAAAAACAAGCCGTTACAAATATATATTTAGCCCACTAAGACAGTGGACAGACTAGCTAGTTGGGGGTGTGAAAGGCGAGATAAAATCAGTTGCAAATTAGAATAAAGCCCATGTATAATGAAACCTTAGTACCAACGAAACAAACACTGAATATTTTGTATTATCCAATGAGTTTTACCAGATATTCCCAGGTATGCTTAGTCTGCTGAATTCTGTTTTATTTTCACAGTTTTTTCATCATAGATACCGATTTTTTGGTAGATATATATTTCAGACCAGTCAAATGAATAGATGATAATATAATTTCTTAATGGAAAATAGCAAAACAGTAGTCAGGCATCACAAAAGTTTCAAATATTCATTTCCCTAACAGAATTGGCATATACACATGAACAAAATATGCAGTGTATCACCCTTGAAAAACCAACCATTATAACTTGTTTGCTTCTGTATTAAATTCATATGCATTATAGAACAAGGCAAAACAATGATAAGCAGATGAAACAATGATAACAATCACTTTCTGTAGTATGCAAAAAAAGAAACTGAAAAACTGCATAACTGCATAAAGCCAGGGAAAACAAACACATCAACTGGTAACACATTTCAATGATTCAAAGAACAACTTACAGATAGAATGAAAGTCAATAAACAATATTCACCAATCCACACACATTTAAATTAAACCACGCCACGAAACACTGCCTGTATGTGTGGCAGGTGATATGGGCTACCTTGTTCTGTACTGTTGCTTCTTACTGGGACTTGTGGAAGCTGCCTTCCTCTTCGACTACTAAATGAAGAATCAGCTGATGACTGGCTTCCTAGTTGGTGATTTCTGAAGAAAGAAAGATTACAAAGTCAAATCATTGTCTCATCTTTTGTTAATATGCCCTTAAGAGCCCAAAAAAGAGATATATAGATATATACAGAAGCAAATTTCATGTTTGTCAGTGATGTTTAACCAAAAATCTGTAGGGATATAGTAAGCAAAAAGGAGATTTCCATAGATGCAGTAAGGATTACTCTTTCCAAGTACCACAGATACACTGACAATTACTGGAGTGAGATAACCAAAGATGTACTTACAAGTACCGATCTTAGAGAACCACAGATGCACTGACACCTACTGATCTGAGAGTTACAATGATGCACTTAATATCTTTTTGAGTCTGCCAGTCAGTGGCGTAATGAGGACCATGGACCCGGGTGCAAAAACTGCACCTTCCCTCCGTCTGCCGGGAAACAAGCAGCATGCCCACTGTCACCTCAGATTGTTTGGTAGTACACGCAAAATTCTGTATAAAATGTATAAAAAACTTGGCACTACAATTGTATTTTTCTAAAAATATGATATGTGCCCCTTTTGGATCAGTTGTCATGTGACAATGGCTGGTCAGATTTTCAGGCTTGAGTGTCCAGTTGCTATGTAATGGTTACTTGAAACTGTCAACTGATCATGTGAAGAATAATGGTAAACAGGGTTGGCAAACAATAAAATATCATCAATTATTTTGCTCTGTGTTTGGCTATTATGAAATTAATGAATCTGACTGCTTTATATGAGCAAGCTGCTGTTCCTTTTCACTTTACATTCTATTTATGGTTAAACATTTTATCATTATAATAAGTATTGCAAGTTCTTCAATTAGCCTCTAATATGTTAACATTCCATTCTGAACATTCTGTAGCTATGACCTTTTAATTATCTGGCTAACCCTTAAGAAACAGTAGTACTGTAGAGATTGGTTATACATTTCCCACAACTAGTTTGGCTCCTTTGTGTATTTATTAAAATATTACTGCTAATCAGAATATCTGGATCTGAGGCTCCAACCTCAATTTCCTGTTACAATAACTTGATATTATGCTATTATTTATAGTTCATTAAACTACAGAAAATCTTTATTAATTCTGTTTTACTAACAGCCTTTATTATTTTATACATTATTTAACTATTTTAATATTGACCCAAACATTTTTAACAGCTCCAGTGTTGTAATTGGGTAATTACAGTACGAGCCACAACATTTCGCAGTTTACCATTGATAAACAGTATAGTTGCATATTTTGCAGTAAGAAACATGTTAGGGTTAATAAGCACACTAATGAATCATACATAAAAAACAGATAAATATAAAAAATATAATCACACAGATAAGATTTACTAAACATCTACTACACTATGGGGGGCACATTTACTTAGGGTCGAATATCGAGGGTTAATTAACCCTCGATAGTAAATCGAATATCAAAGTCGAAGGATTTAGCGATATTCGTTCGATCAAACGATTCGAAGGATTTTAATCCATCGATCGAACGATTTTCTTTCGATCAGAAATTGGCTAGAAAGCCTATGGGGACCTTCCCCATAGGCTAACATTGATGCTCGGTAGGTTTTAGGTGGCGAAGTAGGTGGTCAAAGTTTTTTTTAAAGAGAGAGTACTTCGACTATCGAATGGTCGAATAGTCAAACGATTTTTAGTTCAAAACGTTTGTTTCGAAGTCGTAGTCGAAGGTCGAAGTAGCCAAAAAAATTCTTCGAAATTCGAAGTATTTTTTATTCTATTCTTTCACTCGAGCTAAGTAAATGTGCCCCTGGGTGTCCGTAAATGGCATATAAATAAATTACAGTTCTTATTTAAAGGCATAGCACATGTATGTACTGTATTTATTATAGTAGAGTGCTGCTGACTATATGTGTTAATAATTTGTAATAATGAGTACAAATACACTATTCACTTCAAATAGGGAGTCATTTAACTTTTATCATAGTTTTGCCTTATCGAGCAATAATGCTCCAGCTGCTTCTAAATTAAATCTTCTTCCAATTCAGTGTAAGCGAAGAAGGGGTGTTTCATTGTGTTAGAATTACACAACTTGTATTTCTAGTATTTCTGGGAAACTTATTGTAGATCCTAAGAAACAATGCCCCCCCCAAGAATTTATTTTAGTAAAACTGGCATAACACCATTGCACATTCACAAACTCATTTTGGCAAATCTCTCAGAGGAAAATGTTGCATCAAAATAACTGCTCCCAATGTGATTTACAATAAAACATTCAAAATAGTTGCTCCCAATGTGATTCACTTGAGTGTTTTGTTCCTGAAACCTTGCCATGAAATGTACTTGCAAATTAGTCCCTTGATAGCGATTCATATGCATCACAATGCTATAAAAAGAGTGGTCCTTTTGTTTTCCACCTTCCTCTATGCCTGATAATTTAAGGATGAATGGTCAAAGATGTGTAAATTTGTGAACCCTGACCACAATTATTGTGGAGGTTAGTAGCTTTATGGTGTGCAGTTGGACACACAGTTTCACTTTTACTCATCCATACTCAACTTATGGTGAGTGCATACGAATTGTATGAACTCATTCATTATTCAATAATATGGGTTACTTTTTAAAAAAAAGTAACTGTTATGGGCAGATTTATCATAAGTCAAATTTTGAATTGATGTGAATAATTTCTTTTACCCTACTAAATTCAAATATTCTCACAACTCGAATGGGAGGTTATTTAAGAAAAAATTAGAATGTCTAATATTCGATCTAATGGTCCCAACCCTAAAAATTCTAATCAAATTCAAATTGAGTTTTCCCTCTAATTGTTTTCCCATTGTACAAAACAATATATATTGAAGTATAAATAGTGTTTATCTGTAGATGAAGGAACTTGTGTGAAAGAGCTCACCACAGTAAAATTCTACCTCTTTCTATTCATTCCTATGAGATTTTTAGAGGCATATTTATAAAATCAAAACTCTAACTTTCACTTATTGAAAAATATGCCTCTAACCCCCCCCCATGGGGCTGATTTTTAAAAGTGATAAAATAGTTCCACCACAAGGTCTAATTTCATACTGACAAATCTTTCCTTAAGTATTTGTGCTCAAGCTACCATTGGTACTGACCGTGTTTAACTGTTGGCTAACATTAGAGTGTGTCACCATAATTACACAAAAATAATATTTGACTTAAGGATTGCTCATACTAATGTATTTACTGTGACAATTCTAAGAAGCAACTTTCGCACAATTTTTTTTACCAGACTTACATAAAAACTAATTCAAATAAAAAATGACACGGTATGTGTTAAGTGTCTGAGATATCTGAGACAACAGCAATGCAAATAGTATCGAATCATTTTTTATAGCATACAATAGTTGTTATTAAACATGATTGTTCTTTAAACTTGACTTTATTTTAGTTCCAACTTTATTGTGAAGTCCTCGGTGTAGCTGATAGTACTAAACAACATACATGGTATACACTTATACAAACATCCCAAAATAAAAGATGATAGCAATCTTAGATACATTACACATTTAACAAATCTTGTGTGCCTTAATTGATAAACCAAATCATTAAAATCAGCATCAGAGTACTGTGTCTGGACAAGTGCAAAACAAAGGTATATCAATCCTACCTTTCTATTTCAGAAACAGTGTTTTTCCTATTGTGTTTCTGGTTGCTAGATCTTTCCAGTTTTCTGGGCTGCCTGAGATGAAATGGGCCGGTAAAGAAATGAACAAGAGAACAGAAATAAAAATGCTATAATGAAGAATGGAACCCCATACTTACACACAGTTAGTATATTACATTTCATGAAATGAGCATTGACAAAAATAAAAATAAACAAATGTATATGTACAGAAGAGTGCTTAGGTATTCCTAGCTAGTGTGGTAGCTGCAAACAACACAGACTGTACTTTTTGTTATTAGAGACATCAATAAACTCTGATCTATAAGTGACCACCAAAGAATGGAGTTGATATTGCTTGTGATGCAAACTCACACTTACTTTGCATGCCAGGATTTAGACATGTTTTAATGCAATATTTAAGGCAGAAGAAGTGTTTTCTTTCCTGATATGTGACAAAGTAAATAGGCATTACAAACTTCAAATACTGGTGATGTATATTGCTTAAGTGCCTGCATTCAGTGATTTAAAATTTTTACAATTCAGTACCCTGTCTCACTTAGTGCACTTTTTATCTGGAAAATATTAGTCTTGGGGGTGATGCAAAAATGGAATCTGTATTGCATTTACCCACAATGCACCCCAGATATGTACCCACCTCAAATCAGTGCAAATTAAATTTTACAGGCACAAATATTTGGTCATGGTTGTGAATAGTACACATTTTGGTGCAAGTTGAGACTACAATATAAAGGTTGACATGGGATTGCCCATGGGCATCTACATGTTCACCCCCTACTAGCACACTTTTCCTTAGGCACAGCATGAGCGAGGCTCCCTTTTTTCCATAAGGCCCAATGCAACAGGCACATGATGCAGGACTCTGCTTTGTGTACACAGGTAGGAAAAATATTGTGCCTTTTGATATACTTAGCACTTTGTGCTACCATAAGTTATTGACCATTTGCTTTGGTGCAGATATTTCAACACATGAAAATTCCATAATTTCTATAACAACATTTCTCACATAATCCTCTCCAACAATGTGATTCAACTCAGAATGTTAAATATCTAATTGTATTATTTGTTATAAAGAAAGTGTTTGTTAAAATGAATGTTAACAGCAAAAAGACACACATCATCTTATATATAATGTACTGTTTAAATGTTTTTATAAATATTTTGTGCTTGATACACTCTAATACCATTTATAAAAATTCCTTTTGTAGTGTTTAATGCCTGTTTTACATTACAATGAAGCAAGCTATTTTCTAAATAGGCATCCGAGGGCTAGTACCTACAGTGGCAGATTTTGAAGGGTAGCCCATAGAGACCTGTAAAGAAAAATGTTTCTTTTCTTTTTTGTTTTAGCTCCCCCTTCTCTGCAGGACACTTGCAAAATCATTCTGTGGAACTCATGGGGAGGTGGTGCTCCGCTCATACTTTATTGGCAAAAATCAATAATGTGTTAATTCAATTGTCAGGGCCCTTCTATAGACCACTGTTTATAGGATCAAAGTAGAACTAAAGTTGTCATGAAATAGGTTATTTGTAGACGCTTACAAAACAAACATACTCTATTAATATTAACTCAGTATTTTCCCTTTTTGGTACTACTCACAAAAACAATTTAAATTCCACATCACAAATACTGTTTTTCTTCTTTGGCACTGTATGGGTCTCTCTCTGCAACATATCTAATATAAAAGACACATGTCTTGTACTTCCAGGTCACCTAACTGAGCTATGTATACCAACAATGGGATCTCATCAGATTTTGGGTAGTCTCAACACAGAGTTGTTATTTAATTTGGTTTAAAATGACTCAATATCTAGATTATATAACCACATGCACCCCTGGATTATGGGCTAAAAATAGTTATTAGTTACATCATTACCTGAAATAGCCAGTTCAATAAAGTAGAAAAAAAGATATTAGTAGTTAAAGAGACAAAATTTGTACACCACTAATCTACCTAATATTAAAAAACAAAAATTATTTCTGGTGCAAAAAAAAAAAAGCAATTATGAACAAGACACACTGCATGACACAGATTAAAACTAAAAAAAATCATAATTACAATGACATGACAAACAAAAAAGCACCAACACACGGGATAAGAATGAATAAGTCTGTTTTATACCTTTCTCGTTCTGGTGAATGCAAACTAGTATCTGGTCTCAAGCAGTTGGTACTAGCACTTCTAGCCCTGTCAAGGGAGGGCTGCAGTTCACTAGTGCCAGTGCATTGCATCCAGTGGTAGAAGAGAAAGAGGAATAGGAAAGAAAAACAAAGAGAGGGGAACAATGTTAGATAGAAAATCATAAAAAATAATGCTTTATTTGTATTAATGGAAAGATGTAAAGTTAGTATGAATTTACAAATTCAGTTCCTAGCAATAGGAACATGATTGTGCTCCATCCTGAAAATGAGCATTCTTAATTATGATGATGTAAATTTCTGAACGTTGATGCCTAGCCCTTTTAGACAATATTCCTAATTTAAAATATTATGGAAAGATATGGGAGGAAAAATATACATTAGGACAGCTAATTTATTTATTTAGTAATCAGTAAACATGTTTTACAGTACACTTGTACAATTTGTAAAATTATGGATATTTAGATAAACATTTTGAAATCTGTTTACTTTACTGTAAGAATATATGATTACTAAAGCATTAAAGGTGTAGGTCACCATGAAATCAATTTTAAGTATGATGAAAACATTTGTATTATTTGTATCTACTGTATAAATTTATTTTTTCAATTTTATTTTGATTTATTTAAATTTTTGGTCTTCCGCTTTTCTAATATTTGACATCTGCACTACTAACTATTTGCCAGGTTTACTAACTTCAGCAAAATGCAGTGATGTGATATGAACATAATATGCATTATGATATCAACTAGGTTGAATTTTAAATTCCATATTAATATGAAAACTTAGAAAGTAATGGATAATGGTTGCTTAGATTTTCTCTGTCTATAAAATACAGATATGGATTTTTAGGTGAACTGCCTCTTTAAATGTCCACACATGCCTTTAAGGATAATGCATGAAAAAAAAACTGCAGGTGAACTTAATTTGTTTTTTTTATCTGCTTATATTCATTTTTTCAACAATTATATGAACTGTTGAGGGATCTGTATCAAAGAACATTCTTGGCAAAATGCTACTGACCTTTATTGGCAATAAAGATCCAATGGCTCTAGCCAAGTTTAGGGGCCACCTTAAAGCCTATGGCACATTTACACATACTGTGTAAATAAAGGGAGATCATATACACTGTGCATCAGAATCTCAATTATGGTGATCGGGTAGCATGAAAGAAAATATGCACCTTTATAAATACACCACTTATTTAACACCAATTGTTGACAGTTTATTTCAGTGGAAAACATTTTACACAGTTTGATAAATAGTCTCCAGTGTTAAGGAAAAGGCATTTTTTAAATTAATATCTATAAGTTCTACAAATATTTGAAGTGCAGTGTGCCCTTTCCTGATTAACTGATGGGATTAATTAGCAGAAATGTCAAATTTGGCCAAAGAGCATTACAAAAAAAAAATGAAAGTTTGTTTGAAAAAAAACAAAAAACTGTATAAAATTACAGCAAAACATGTGAAAAAACAACTAAATTTGATCAAATATTATCTGTAAGAGAAGTATTATATCCTACATCAATATACATGGTGAATTACAATGTATTTTGTAAATTGTCAGAACTTAATACCAGAGTATATGCCAAACTACAAAATTTGCTCATTTTTAGAAGTTAACACTATGTAAAACATGACATTTGGGAACATCACTCTTCAACCATGAATGGCAAAATTAAACAATACTCCTAAATCGAGACCTTGGTTATTTCCAGAATATATATATATATATATATATATATATATATATATATATATATATATATATATATATATATATATATATATTTATATATATATATATATATATATATATATATATATAATCTCAATGACTAATAAAAGCTACAAAATTAAATATAAAAATGCTTAAAAGTCTAAATTTGATGAACAATTATGTAATGTTAAGTTTTTCATTTAATTGAAGAGTTCTGTATAATTAAAGAATAAAAAAATTGTTAAAAAATTGTTATTGAAAATGAAGACCATACATATACATAGTGCAGGGCTTTTCTTGCTAAGTAAAAGTGTACTGAGATTTTCAGATGCCCAATCAAAACTGATACCGAGATTTATCTTACAATGCCCATGGTCCTGCTGCTAGGCGGAATGTTTTGCAGTTCCATTGGCTATCATATGTTCACTAGTATTTGTAACTTCCCCTCTATTAGACTTTTTGTTGGGCACATAACAAGTGAGTGGTACAAACACTGTTATGTATTTTATTAAAAATAAATCTTTGATTTATGATAAAATTTCAACTGGACATCTATTCCATTTACTCTCTTTTTACTGACCCAGAAAAGTCCTACAAATTACATACGCCTTTTCCTACTATTCCTAATAAAACAGATGGAAAACAATATTAAGCATATTTAGTAACAAAAACAGGTATTCACTATGTACAATATACACAATATACAAAGCTAGCACAGAGTTCATGTACAGATAACCACATTTTATCACTCACTTTCTTGCATTTTTTGAATAACATGGACCACATTACTTTTTACTGAAACTCCACAACACAGTTTCTTACCTGTAGAGCCTCCAGCGAGAACCATACTCTAGTAAAGGCATCTTGGGTGGTAATGTTTTACTGTGCCTTACAGTACTTCTTGTGTATAGCAGAACACAAGAGAGCACAAAAAAAGAATGCAATAATACTTAAAAACTAGGGTATGAGTAATATTTTTATAGGTCTGGGTGGCATTTTTATTTACACACTGTAGTATATGACTATTATTAATACAGGTAAAGTCTGAATAACTACATGAGCTTATGAAATGTGTAAGACACGTAAATATACAGATGTAGAACATTTAATAAATCCTATATTAAATGGGATATTTACAGTGCCCCTCCGCCCTTGTGCTTTAGTAGGTACTACAAAGAAATACCAGCAACAGTGTTACTCTTTTTTAGCTGCCATTAGGCAATTATTGTCTGTAAGAGGAAATTCCTGACTGGTATTCACATGAACACTCTACCACACATACTGTATAGAGAATAAGTAACTGAAATATATGCTTAGTTCTATATCTGTGAAATACAAAAGTTTTTTTGCTTACACCTTTTAAATAACAGAAAACTTGGTTACAAAGAAAACTTTCTACGTGTGGTACAAATGCCTGATATAACTCCATGTCAGCCTGTAATTCAGATGAAGGCAAACTGTCACCACTCATGATAGCTGCTTCTGGTACAAAAACCTGTTCCACAAGCTGCTGACCCTGTTTGTGCTTACATGGGCTAATGTATATCTTTATACACCATTTTTTTATACTTTTGCTGGTCTTTACTGCTGTACTGCATTGCACATGCTCTAGACATACACTCAGGATCAGAGCCAATGCCCCACAAGACAGAGAAGGACACATTTACAATTCAATTACAGTCTTTACTCTACTGCTGCTTGAATATGCCTGTGTGTGACTTAACAGTGAGAATTAAAAAGATAACAAAACTGCACTGAAGCAAAAACACTTAACTTTTTAAACATATGAAATCTGAGATTCAAATATTGAGAATTACACATAGTACATAACGATCATGATACCCTGGAAATCCCATCACAGTAACCCCATAGAATCACACCTCTGTGAGTTTCAAGTGTCAACTCTCTTAAGAGTTATAATGTACCATTGTGATTGGATTAGTGGAAGAGTTTATATGACGAGAACTTCCCACACCAGTCAGTTGAACTGAAGAAGCTGCTCACATGAGTTGGTCTTTAAAGATTACTCAGCAAGTCCAGTTGTTTTAAAATTACTTATACTAGATATACCATGACCTGGATGAATGAACATCTTCATAGTCATAACTCCAGAATTGCATTATATTTTTGCAGCCAAATAATGCACAGCGTAAAGGTAATTTAAAAAAAGTAACATGAAAATAAATGCCTGCTAAAGTATACAGATAAGCAATTTATTCAGTTTGTTTGTGTGCCTGTCAGGTATCCTATTGTATACACAGAAACAGAAATAACAATATTACTGTAAAAATTTATCAGGATGTGCTAAGTGTAGACATGACAGTACAAGTTGTTATCATAAGCTACAGAACTACTATCATATAAGTCTAGTTTCCTCTAAATGCTCAATAGTTAACCATCGATAGACATAGAAATTTGAAACAATCCATAGAATATTGTTTAATGGATGGCTTAAACACAGAGAGATCATTTGCTAAGCACACATTTATGTTACTGACCCTAAACTAAATTATTTTATCAATTAACAGATTAGCATTATTAGAGAAGATAAAAACAAACTTCTGGCAAAAAGTAATAGAGATTCTACAGGGAATCTGAGGAAGAGGAATCTGAAAAATTAATAATCAGATATATTGCATGATTCCGGGGCTATAAAAACTCGAGAAGCATGCAATCAGGTCATGTGTTGGTGTTTATAGAAAAGCTGCTGATCTTTTTTTATTAAATCCTTTGTTTATGTTGTAACAAATGCAAAAAAAAATCTGAAATACAGTTCAAACAGCATGTTTCTTAACACTTGAAAACTGATTTAAATATCCTGGTTTCAAAATGTACTCTTGAGAAATAAAGCTGTTTATTGCTAAGGAGATGGAAAGTACAAAAAAAGCTATTTCTTATCATTGAATACTGAAACTTGGCCATCTAATCTAAAAACAGCACACGTCTGTTCTGCTCATGTTTAATGCCCCTTGGTGTTTTACAAAGTGGTGCCTGTAGTATTATTGGCTAGATGTAATCCTTTCAATACCAATGTCGTATTTTCATCAAGATGACCAAGGTGCTTTGGTGAATACAAATATGTAGAAAACAAGCAAGAAAGTATATATAAGTCTGCAGGGACAGTTTGTGTTTGCAACATCAAAAACAATTACATCTATTTTTAGCTTATTCCAGGTTGTGAGTTGTTTAGTGATATAGCCCTTTGTGCATTCACTATTCACAAATAAAAACATTTGAATTGTCCCAGGGGTTCTTTTTTGTTTGTATGATCTTGTGATGCAAATGTATCAGATGGAAATAATTTCACAAACATAAAAATTAAAAACTAAATGCCAATCACATTACAATGATCAAGCTAGCTACTGAAGTCAATTACTACATCTAAAGCAAGTTCAATCAAGTACATAGTGACTAATCTAATTGTACCTGATGGTATGTAGGCACTCTGCACTTCGTCCACGTTTTGTTCGGGGAAGCATAAGAAGTTCACTGGGCACACAGGATTAGCAAGTAATGAAAGACAAACAGAGAAGCAATGTAACACATAATATTCACATGTGAGAGGCAAAATTATTCAAAGATATAATGTTTCTGGCTTCATCTGCCTTGTTAATAGTGCAAAGATAATAAGCTCATCTGTTTGGAGAAAACATTACAAAAAATTACATCAGGTTTAACGATAGCTATATCGGGCATTAGAAATGAATGCAGTGGCTGTGTAATCTTTGGTTAATGTGTTTGCCCACAGAGTACAGCAATTTGTTTACTAAAAGGACATTATAGGTTTAAGATGTAGCACAGAACATCACAGAATAAAAAAAAAACCACAACGCTGCTTTGTTTGATTTCCACATATTCTCCCTTTATTTGCATTGGCTTAGGCATTAAAAAGACATATTAAAACTTAAGATAAAAGTTGTTAATGGAATCAAACAATAGCATTACATGCAGGTGATTTTGCGGCTCTTTAATAAATGTCTATTTGTATTGATAGTTGGTCATAGTATAGTACTTATTGTCTCATTATGACACGTTAGTCATTGATAAATGAAGACACAGAAGACTCACATATCTCATGCAAAATTGAAAAAGTCTCCTAAGGAGTGAAGAAAAAATCTTTAAAGAACAGTAATAATGTAATTTCCTTATGCCTGAACATTTATTTTCAATTGGTGACCATCAAAGTAAGAACTACAATATGACTCCTAATATAAACAAAATAATCTATAAAAAAAAATGCAGACTGTAAGTGGCTTATTTACTAAAACTCGAATTACTCTCACTCTTTACTCTCATTCTTTAAAGAAAACAAAGTTGCCGAAACTCATTTATCAATAATTTTTCTCAAAAAAATGGGAGTAACAAAATGTTGCAACAAAATCGAGTGTCAATTCACATCATCATACGGTTGACACTCATACGGAAACCCTGACCTTTTTGGATTAACCAGCACAGATTACAATGTCAAGAAACAACTTCAGGGACATCTGCCATTGTTTTCTACATCACTTCAATTTTGAGATGGCATATTTTCAGACTTTTTAGCATCTTTGGGGTATGATAAATCTCTCAAAAATTCGAGTTCCTATATTTCCATGAAAAAAAACTCTAATTTTCCCCCTAAAAACGTTGACTAGAAAAAATTGAGGTTTAATAAATGGGCCTCCAAGTGTAATAAATATGTTGTTAAATGTTTCAAATCAAATTATCTGTATTAGTCAAAGCAAAATACCTTTCTTGTTCAGACAAATACTGACTGTCTGAGTCCCTTGATCTGCGATCGACAGGACTGCGGGAGGCATCATGGTGTCTTGTTGGAGATCGCGATCGTCTCATTTGATGGATTTCATCTAGGCTTCTAAATATTTGCAAAAATAAAGATCTTATAAGTAACTTGTATCCCTCCCATCTAGCCAGTCCATCTACACACAGCACAGTTTCAAACTCATGTATCTAATGCCATTCACACGTCAAATTACTCATGTGATGCCATCATGATGACATCATTTTGGTGCCAAAATAGTGATGGGTTTGTGGGTAATTTAATTTGCGTTCGTGTCACCCTGTGAATCTTCACAAAGGTCTATGTTCTAACTGAAATATTAATTAAACCACAATAAAAAGATTTTTTCAATTTTTTTTAAAAGATCTGGTGAGTGTTGTTCACTATTATGACCTGCGCACACAGCTTTTAAAAATGCACACACAAGTTTAAAATGTGTGCGCAAAAGAATTGTTTTGCACACATAGCTGAGAAGGAATCAGAGGGAACATTGCTCTTGATGATTATATATAAATGTATTTAGTTCAGATGAAATGTTAATGTATATTAAAGGCACTAATCTATAAACAAGAGCTAATGAAAAAGGAGACTCAAAAATTGTACCAGGTCTAGTATCCCATAATACCATGTCACATCTCTGTTTTCAAACCGCAAATCACAATATGCTACTTGTTGTTATTAAGCCCCACTAAAAGTTACGTTTTTTTAAGGATGCACCAAATCCTGCTGAAAAAGGACAAATCTTGGCCGAATCCTGGATTTGATCCATCCCTATTTTTTTTTAACATGGAGAATTTTGAAGCAACAGCACAAATGAAAATTATTTGAATTTCATCAACACTCATGCCCTTGCTGCAGTGTCTCATGCCCCTATTAAATATTAACAGGCATTCAACCTTTTTAGTGAATTGTAATGATTCTAACCAAATATATATATATATTTTTTTAATTATTTATTTAATTACATTTTTTTTAACAACAATAGCCTGCATTAAAACTGAATCCTTCCTGTGCACATAATGTCATATAGCCACTGCGTACCTCTGTAATGGCACATTTGGTAAACGTGAACGGGTCCTGCCCTGATCGTCAACACGGTGAGGAGATACTGAGCGTGAGCGGTGATGAGTTGGTCTTTGATGTTCTGGCACTGTTAATGTAGTAGACCTACTTTCTCTAGCATTAGACCTTGAGCCTATCAATAAATGCCAAAGAAAATGTACAAGAAATGATTATTATTTTCAAACAAGGATGAATCAGTGACTTGATCTATAAAAGCAAATACTTTTAAGCATTGAGGCAAATGTGCTATTTCAAGACTTGGATACATGGTAAAAAAAAAAAAGATGTAGAGCTGGCAATGTATTAATAAATGGGTTTCGTATTTATTAAAATAAATATGTTATGACGCAAAATATAAACTCATTATTAACATACAGACAATAAATATACTTAAGACTCTTTGCTTACAAACGACATTGAACAAATAATTTTGGCTAGGAATTAGCCAGTGTGACAATTATCTAGACCAAAAAAAAAAAACAAGAAAAAGAAATACTCTCATAAAGCATGGGAAACATAATATTGTGGGCTGAAATAAAAATAATGAATAAAAAATACAAATAAATCTTTTGTTGTAAAGATTACGAAATAGAAAATGATTATTATTATCTTTTTCTCACTGCCCTAAGCAAAGTTAAAATACAAAGCGTACAAAGTTTGTTTTTTATGACAATAAATAAATCGATATTTTATTGTATTTTGTTCACTGCTGATGGGTTCGGCTATAACTTAAATGGTGCAATGCATCACTACTGTGTAATCCACTGTTAGGACATGTTCTGAAAAGTGAAACTGGCAAAAAAAAAAAATCAGAGTTGCCATTCATAAGTCTCACGTTTGTTGAACAATTTTTAAATGAGTGTTTATCCTTAATATTAAAGAAAATGTTGCTTTAGTTCCAGTATCCACTCATATTTTTTGTCACTATAATCAAGAAACAATCCAGTCTTGAAAAAAGAATTGTAAATATAAACACTGTTAAATTTGCAGTTGGGTAAAAAGTATCAGGTTGAAGTAAATGGATTAGTATCCACTCTTGATTGACTGCATTATATGATGTATTAATATCTATTCAATACAATGCCTGGTACAAATCTGCTCTTAACAAATGACGACTTTGTTGCATCGAAAAGGCAGTCAATTGCCTTGGCAGGTAATCTACAGAATTATTAGCACAGTATTAATGTTAGATGTTGACCAATAAAATTAGAACAGCTTTTGAATCAAATTCACCCTTTAAATCAGCCAGATGGTATATGGATTCTTTCTCAATTGATGAATATACATTACTGTTGCAAGACTGATGTTGTGATGAAAGTTCAGCTTTTTGTCAGCCACAAAAATGATCTTTTAGAATTCATTTTATCAATTTTAAATCTGGCTAGGATAAATCCATCTTGGCACTGACTAATAATCCAAGTAAAGGAAATGCCAAAATTACTTTGATGGCAGATTATTATTGATTATTATTATAAAAAAAAAATCAATAATAAATGATCAAATGGTATATTTTTTGTTCTCTTTGCTATAAATTTATGGAAGCTAAAGGTAGGTATTAGTGATGGGCGTTTTTGACGCCGGCGCCCGTTTTTTCGACGCCGGCGCCCGTTTTTGACGCCGGCATCAGTTTTTTAGGAAAAAATTCGCCTGGCGAATAAGTTCGCCCATCACTAGTAGGTATACTTGTTTTGTAATACACCACAAAACCCAACAAATAAATAAAGTCCTTCAACATTCAGGTCTGTATTAAACACAGAATGACTACAGAATGATTATATTAAGTGAGGCCAAATTGGATGCTTTCCTCTTCCCATATATTGGTCTTAGCTTAAAGTTATGTTGACACTAAAAAATTACTCTTTAAAATACTGTTTTTCGACGTCGGTGTCCGTTTTTTCGGAGAAATAAATAAATTCGCCCATCACTATGGACAACTGCTGCACACACATTATATGGCAGCCCCGTCATAGAGCAACATGGGTCATCATGGGCAATGTAAAAGCATCAGGCAAATGCCTTTCTGGCAAAAAAATAAATAGCATGAAAAGACAATGTTGTGATAAAAAGGTTTCATTTCTGGTCTCCGCATCTCTTTAAAGTGTCATGAAATCAAAATGTCAACCATTGATTTTTGCAACTATTTTCGGGAATTGAAGTAAATAACATATATCACTGCAGTTTCCTTAATCAACCCTATTCTCAATTGAGATTTAAATAGTCAAATGGATAAGGTCTGGGTGCTGACTATGATAATCATGTGAGAACTACACGGAAAATGTTTGTGTGGATATCAGGATTTTAGATTAAAGATTAATTATATATATATATAAGGGTTATGTATTGTATAAACTGCAATGATTATAGAACAGGACACTGCCACAGAACAGCTGTGTTAGACTCTACACTTCAAGGTTAGAGGCCTTTTTACTAATTAGGGTTGTAGAATGTTTGCACAGACTAGGAATACATCTGTTGTCTCATGTCACAAGTATTCCTAGTGCAAGGTTGAGAAAGACACTTATAGCCTCAAAAACACACCCACTGCACAGATACCATTCTGGACACTGTGCTAGCACAGCAAATATACTTATTTGGACTATACTTGGGTCAGGAAGGATTATACTAAAATGGACAGATAGGCATAGTTACAGTATGTTAAGCCAAGGACGATGATTAGATGTCAAGGGATCAGCCCCATGAGGGAAGAAATGGTTAAATGGTTGCATACAATATTACTGAAAAGTCCCCCAACGTCCTCACGAGCTTTCAGGACGTCTGAGCTATTATTTGATACTCTGTATTATATTACTCTGTATTATATTACTCTGTATTAATGTATACCTGAAATAAAGCTGTCTGGTTAATTTCCTGAGAGAATCTGTTTGGTTCAAGTCAGGCCCAGGGGGAACTTCGGGGCCAGGCTCGATTTGATTAAGTATTTATTTAAATCCAAGAGGGACTTACTCATCGTGAACGAGAATCTTATATCCCTGGAGGAATATAGGAGGATAAATCAGACATTTCGCACTTTGTTGAGTAGTTTGATCATGAAGCATATTAAGGGACACTTTCTCCTCCTAATTAAATAGCAAGTAAAGTTATCTATCGTAAAACATTTGGCACAGAAGTAAGAGTAACCTCAAATGTGATGATGGCTATTACATTCTAGACATGAGCAAGGTGAAACCACATATTTATAAGCTATACACTGGAAATAGTGATTTTTTTGTGTGGGCTGTCTTTGTTATGTCTCCCTAGCAAGCTAGAAATAGCAGATTAAATTCATTCATCTGCATATCTATATCCAAACCATGTAAGTTTTTATGCATGCAATTTGCATCTCTTTGCAAAAAATGCAGTATAAACAGCTGCATTACTGTATATTGTTACTTTACTTATATATTCATTATATAGTGAATAAAGTATCCCCTATTGTAAAATATAAGGATATTAATATTATAAGTCACAGAGAAGTTCCATGACCATATAAAAGCACAAGGCCAAAGGCCAAGTGTTTTTATAAAGGTCATGGAACTCCGAATTCTGAATATCCTTATATTTTGCAAAAGGGGATACTTTATTTATTATAATACACGAGTTTTAGTGAGTCACGTGACAAAAATGACATCACTACTTACCGTTTATAAATGATGACATCACTAGTCACCGTTTATAAGGATATAATTTACAAGATATTCATGGCTTTTGTGTATTATAGGGGTATAGTATAACAGTGACCACTCCATCTGTAATGGACTAAACCTTGTGTACACTGGAGTATTCATATTTTTTCCCAATTTATCATTGCTTAATAGTGATGTGCTAATCTGTGCCTTTTGATTTTTCCTGCGAAATTCATGAAACGGCGAAAAATTAGCAAAACACATCGAAGTCAATGGGTATCAAAGTAATTTTGAAGCGTGTCAATTTTGGCAAGCGTCAGTTTTTATATGCGCAACTATTTGGTCCAATTGCATTAAAGTTAATGAGCATCTGAATAATTTTGACGCACATCAATTTTTATGTGTGCGCTAATTTTGACGTGGAAATTCGTGGGCAAATTGTTGCAGAGCAGGATTGCTTTAATGGTATTCTAGAAAAGGAGCCTATAGGTTCATCCACAAATGCAGTGCAGTGTCAAAATTGCATTTTTTGGACAGAAATTGACAGGTTTTTTTTACCAATATTCCATTACAATCATGGCCATGTGGGATCTGTGTATACCACAATTATGCCTGCTACATCAAAAGAAACACAATTGTGTTTGAGCGTGGTGTTTTATAAGAGCAACTTTGCTGCTCCCATTTATGCAAACTGCTGTGGGAACCATTAAATTACCACCACATTAAAGGTACTGGAAGCTCCGGAGTTCCCCAGCTTCAACAGGGGCACTTGCACACAATTCAGCAACAGAGGCAGGACAAGTAACAGGGCACTTATCATAACTATACATCAGTACAAGGAGCACATTTTGACATAAGTAACATTAATAAATTCCATCAATTAGAGCAACATTTGCATTTATTTTAGCACCACTGCACTTGTGGCTGTGTTTGTAAATGACCATTTATATTTAACATCATTTTGTGTTAGATAAAAAATGTATTAATACTGTATTCTATATTTAGAAATATTGAAACAATAACTAAAGGACAAGACAACTCACTTATACTATTGAAATAAATGTTAAGTTGTGGCATAGGTGCAACATTACCTAATTTTTTTTACAGTGTGCATGTGCATGTAGTACAAATACAACATGAATGGATTACATTACAAATTTTACATAATGACAATAAATACAGCATAAGACAACAGGAAGCACATAGAGCCAAAGTTAGCCTATGAAAACACACTATGGAGATCACTGTCAATCACAGAGTGAATAATAAAAAAAAACCCCATAAAGTTAGAAGCGCAAATGATGAAATTCAATCGCATTAATTATGGAGCCTCTAATAGCCTCTGTTGATACAGTGGTGCAACTGACCCATGCTGTTACATAGTGTGTCCCACCACTGCTTATGATTTTTTATGTAGAATAAATTGCATGACATCAATGTAGCCCTGAATTATATGTGACCTCAAAACACCTACAACCAACCTCTGAAATGGTAAACTGCTATTTCGCTGTCAGCATGTATGGAAATGTTTAGCTGCAGATAATATATGCAATTGCCAGACTCAATATGACAGCATTCTGAAGATTTTTAAATATGGGGAGCATTGTTTGTATCTTTATCCTAAATGCACCTTGAGCAATGCACTCTATATTGACACAGTTCAATACTATTGTGCACATGCTCTTTGCACACAAGCACACATACTATTTATAAAGCTATTACTAGAAGTTGAACAAATAAAACATCCCAAAGAGGTCAGAGTGTTAAAGGGATACTGTCATGGGAAAACATTTTTTTTCAAAATGAATCAGTTAATAGTTCTGCTCCAGCAGAATTCTGCACTGAAATCCATTTTTCAAAAGAGCAAACAGATTTTTTTATATTCAATTTTGAAATCTGACATGGGGCTAGACATATTGTGAATTTCCCAGCTGCCCCTGGTCATGTGACGTGTGCTCTGATAAACTTCAATCACTCTTTACTGCTGAACTGCAAGTTGGAGTGATATCACCTACCCTCCCTTTCCCCCCCCCCAGCAGCCAAACAAAAGAACATTGGGAAGGTAACCAGATAACAGCTCCCTAACACAAGGTAACAGCTGCCTGGGTGATTTAAGAACAACACTCAATAGTAAAAACCCATGTCCCACTGAGACACATTCAGTTACATTGAGAACGAAAAACAGCAGCCTGCCAGAAAGCATTTCTCTCCTAAAGTGCAGGCACAAGTCACATGACCAGGGGCAGCTGGGAAATTGACAAAATGCTCTTTTGAGAAATGGATTTCAGTGCAGAATTCTGCTGGAGCAGCACTATTAACTGATTCATTTTTTCCCATGACAGTATCCCTTTAAGGTCCATGTTGCTCTGTGATTCAAGAGGGCATATTTATCAGAATGTGAATATTTGACACAGCCCTATTGTAGACTCAACATTAATTCACCTGGCATAGTCTCTACCTATAAATCTATATATTTATGAGGCAAATAAAAGCGGTCATTTGGGGAACATAAGAACATTGTCTTAACTAAGTTCCTAGTGTTCTACCTGCTTGCAAAAAGCCAATATAATCTCATGGGCAAATTGATTACATGAGACAAACTAACCAATTGGAGCACTTTTTGTTCAGTCTCATCTTTTACTGAATTGATGTTGAGATATAGTTACTGTAGATGCTCCTGTTAATCAAAAATAATGATTGCATCAACAGTGAAGGAGCAGACATTAAAGGTTAAACATGTTCAAAATCTCTTGTGTTTCTCTAGTCTTAAACACTTTTAGAAATTCAGTAATATACATTTCAGTAACAGAACAAGTGCAAAATAAAACCAATTGCCACAAAAAAGAATATTTATAAGTCTGCATGGCCTGAAATAATTCAATTTGCACGCCACAGCTTAAAATAAAATGCACTTGGGTACATTTTCTTTTTTCTGACAATAATTTTAATGTTATACTCTTTTATTGGTTAGTGACTACACTCAAACTTTACAGCATTAAGGATAACTTTTCACTATTTTCTATAGTGAAATATGATGAGGAAAGTCTTGTACATCACTTCATTGTTATTTAGGGTCACATATAAGCCTCTACGGTGGCTTGAAGCTGACAATCTGTAGTGGGCTTGAAAATGTTTTTGCAAGAAAGGCCACAAGGATTGCAGGCTTGTTGACAGGATACATCATTTTTAAAAAAAATAAATGATTATTTATCATTTAATAAATGTGAAGAGGCAGCTAACTCAAAATGTGTTTAATTTGTTGCCAATTAAATGTTTCCACATATGATAAATATGCCCTGACAGGAAAATGTTAAGGTCTATTTAAAGACGTATCATTCTGCAAAAGTTAGACTGTTAGCCATGCAGCATGCACTGTTACTTCTACCGTGCACCAGCAACATTTTATTGGAATTGCACACTATTTCTCTGTAAAGTAGACAAAGAAACTAATTACTCCATGTGCCTGGAGACATTAATTAGTAATATGGTGTTTATTTTCAAAATTCAATGTTGCATTTTTTATTGGCTCAGAGCATTGTGAAGTTGAAGATTTTATTACCTTGTGTTTTACGAGTTTCATAGAAATGCAGTACTATTGCAATCAGAATGATATCTGGAAAAAACTCTGCATATTTACATACTTTAATAGAAATGATCCTTGTTTATTATCAGATTTATCTCCACAATACACTGAATCTCCAAAATGAACATCCCGCTTGAGTTTTGATTAGCGGAACAAAGCGAAAGCAAAGAGAAGGACCATGCCATTCAACAACGCACCTGGAGGAACTACTCCAATACCATCATCAACATCAAAATCTGAGATGTCACTATCACTGACTCGTTGAGATCCTGTACAACAGCAAGGCAAATAAATACCAGTACATTTGGTCATTTAATGGAACATAAGTCAAAGAACAATGCATATGAAAAGCAGAGAAGGCTTTAGAAAGGTATAAATACATGTGTGCTGACAAACCCATGAACAGGAGATGGGTCTCTACACATATTTGCACAGTTGATGGACAGCTCTCAGACTTACTTTGTAATTTTTTGCTAGAATTTTCTCCATGAACATGTCTCCTTGGCATGAAAGGTGATGGCTGAGGCAGAGGTAGTGAAGATTCATCATGGGTCTGTAGCTTATACCAGTGAGGTTCATCATCTAATAGTGCAGTCTCTAATTCTATCAGGATCTAAGGGGGACGAAGCAGGGTCAGATGTCTAGATACCAAAACATTTTATTTAATGGGCATCCTCCCAGCAAAAAAATACATGAGTCTAGAAGATAAATTGAAATACTGAATGTCTGTAGCTTTCTGGTTTCATTGTTTTGTGAAAAAGGAATTGCATAAAGCAATTAACTAATCTGTGCCTACCTTACTCTAATCACTTTCTGACTTGAGGAGGGTCATTTGTACTTGCAGAATTTTCCAGAGAGGAAATGGTTAAAACTATCTGACTGATGCAAATAATCAATTTTTGCTTTAAAACAATTTTGGATTAATAATACCTCGCCAAGAAACTCGCTTTCATCTTCTTGTACTCTTGGCTGATCCCACACAGTTATTTCTAACATTCGCTCTCTAAAGTCTCTACGGTGCACATGGGAATAGAGAAATGATTGGTTCCATTTTGGTTCTGAGCTTTTCTTCACTGTTTTGGTCCTCCTTTTACTTTTATCGCTGCATTAAATAACAAAACAAACAGTGGTTACATACTGCCATCTATTAGCGGTTTATAATATTGCACTATAGTCCACAGCCAGATAGCAATAAATGAAGTACAGTGCCACATATCTGACACATAATACAATTATATGGATATTTGTGAATGTAC
Organism: Xenopus laevis; assembly: GCF_017654675.1. Lineage (NCBI taxonomy): Eukaryota > Metazoa > Chordata > Amphibia > Anura > Pipidae > Xenopus > Xenopus laevis. Next base: position 96,753,179 of record NC_054379.1, read on the forward strand.
TTTCATATGAATATTCCTTGTCTGTAGAATTATTACCTTCTGTCTGGAAGGAAGTACATTTTTACATAAGGGTTCCTAGGCCTTCCATCTGGCCGTGTTGGCAGGTCTCTTGCTTGCAAGACATTAACTATTAGCTGGTGGCCCACTTTGTCGTACCACAATTTTACCTATAACAAAGATTTTGTGTTTTAGAATCAAGTTTGGACTGTTCCTGCAAATATAAATTTCAGGTTGTCATTTTTAAAACTAAAATGTAAAAAATAAATTAGAAAAACACATACTACACATTGTTGTTACCTACTGCATTTGTTTAATTCCTTTATGGTTGTTTTACTGTTACATCTAACAAATTCCTGTCTTGACTTTAGAATATGACTCAATACAAATATGGAATCTATTATCCACAATGCTTGTGACTTTTCTGGATAAGGGATCTTTTTCTATAATGTGGAACACTTTTCTATAATGCTAATAAAAATATTTACATATGAAAAATGGATTGACTGAAAACTTTCCAGTCAGTGGAGTAACTATAGAGGAAGCTGTTTTCTCTATAGCGTTTATATCCCCCTCCCCACCTCTTTCTTCTTTTAATTGACGAGCTTGTGCCTGAGTGAGCACACGGCGGGGGAGGAAGTGTTGTAGGCAGGTGCGAGCAATGCACGCCAGGCTCTCCTAAAATTTTTCTGGCGGGAGGCCCGGCACACTCTTGTTACCAGTATTTTAAACAAGACTTTTTTTCCTGTGTTTAACTATGAAATGTCATATTATTTGGCCCTGGTTAAATGTTTACACTTATTTTGACAAAAAGTTGGTTTGGATATTATTATTCTCCTATGAAGCCATTGACAATGTCAGTCATTGTTGATAAAGTTTGGGCACCCCGGCCAACTTACATATTTAGTTAATTTTGTAATTTAAAAGTAATAAAACAACTGCACAGTTAATGCACAATTACATATATACTAAGAAAAGAGTGATAAAACTGTTTATGCAATGCACCTGACCCTAATTACCTCATTAGGCCTTAATAGTCATTGGGCATAGTAACCTGTTGACAACACAAGAGTCCATGGTTGTCACTCAGTAAGCAACCGAGTGAGCATCTAATAATGAAGCTAATTGATGCCTACAAAGCAGCTTGCAGTTTCAGCTTTCTAAATGCTTTCAGCTTGCAGTTTCCATTGTTTGCATAGTCATCAAGAGATGGCAGTTGAGGGAACTGTGGAAGTCAAAGAAAGATCTAGAAGACCACGAAAACGTTCAGAGAGAACTGCTAGTTTGCTGGCCAGATGGCATACCCTCATATGATTGCAAATAACCTGCAAGAAGGTTTGGCTGACACATAAGTGATGTCACACTATTCCACAGTGCAAAGTTACTTGCACAAACATGATCTGCATGGAAGAATCATGAGGAAGAAGCCGTACCTGCAACTTCGAAGTACAGTATGCGAAACAATATCTAGATTAGGGATGTCGCGGACTGTTCGCCCGCGAACTAATTCGCGCGAACATCGACCGTTCGCGTCCGCCGAATGTTCGCGAACGTCGCGCGACGTTCGCCAATTTGGGTTCGCCTTAGCTGGCACTTATTTTTGCCCTCTCACCCCAGAGCAGCAGATACATGGCAGCCAATCAGGAAGCTCTCCCTCCTGGACCACCCCCACACCCCCTGGACCACTCCCCTTCCATATATAAACTGAAGCCCTGCAGCGTTTTTTCATTCTGCCTGTGTGTGCTTGGAAGAGCTAGTGTAGGGAGAGAGCTGTTTAGTGATTTGAGGGACAGTTGATAGTAACTTTGCTGGCTAGTAATCTACTTGATACTGCTCTGTATTGTAGGGACAGAACTCTGCAGGGATTTGAGGGACATTTTAGGTTAGGTAGCTTTGCTGGCTAGTAATCTACCTTCTACTGCAGTGCTCTGTATGTAGCTGCTGTGGGCACTGCTTCTGATCTCATCTGCTGACTGCTGTAATAACCCAATAGTCCTTGTAAGGACTGCTTTTATTTTCTTTTTTGTTTTTTTTACTTTGCTACTGTAAGAGCCCAGTGCTATTAGTCTATCTGTGTTGGGGAGTGGGACTGGTGTGCTGCTCCTCCTAGTAGTTCACCACTACCAGCACCAACCAGAGTCAAAATTGTTACAAAGTATCTTATTTGCACCTGTTAGCTGTTCTGAGCTCTCTGCCAAAAGCTAATTAAGTTAGAAACTGTTTTTTTTCTGGCTGTTCAGTTCAGAGAAAAGAGGGACTTTCCAGTACAAAAGAGGGACAGGGGGTTGAGTGGTCAAAAGAGGGACAGTTGGGAGGTATGCAAGTGCCACCTAGCTGTGTGAGCTTTTTCACATTCTGTCTAAATAACAATAATAATTCCGTGTCCGTAAACATCACCTGAGTGATGTTTTTACAGCAGCAATAATATATTCCGTATCCACTACTGTATACGTTGCCCTTGCAGGCATTGTTTGCCCAGTCTTTAACCAAGTGCCACCTAGCTGTGTGAGCTTTTTCACATTCCATGTCCAGAAACATCACCTGAGTGACGTAGTGTGATTTCTGCCCTTTACAGCACAAAACGCAGCGCTGTGTCAACAATGTATTTTTCAGATACATTTTTGCCCTTGATCCCCCTCTGGCATGCCACTGTCCAGGTCGTTGCACCCTTTAATCAACTTTAAAATCATTTTTCTGGCCAGAAATGTCTTTTCTAGCTTTTAAAATTCGCCTTCCCATTGAAGTCTATGGGGTTCGCGACGTTCGCGAACCGTTCGCATTTTTGACGCAAGTTCGCGAATATGTTCGCGAAAATTTTTTCTGCCGTTCGCTACATCCCTAATCTAGATAAGCCAGAGCACTTGTTTTGGAATGAGAAAGTTAAAATTAAATTCAAAGTCGAACATCGAAGTACAGTATGCTAAACAATAGCTAGATAAGCCAGAGCACTTGTTTTGGAATAAGAAAGTTAAAATTAAATTCTTCCACAACGCAATCTGTTAAACATGGGTGCAGATCAATTATGTCTTGAGTTGTGTGGTAGCCAGTGGTAAAACACTGTACATGTAGAGGGAAGAATGGATTCCACTAAATATTAGCAAATACTGGATGCCAATGTGAAACAGTCAGCCAAGAAGCTGAAAAGGGGAGGCCTACTAAAACAAGACAGTTATCCTAAGCATACCTCAAAAGCCACCATGAGCTACTTGAAGAAAATCAATCTAAAGGCTTTGGAATGACCCTCCCAGTCCCCTGACTGAAAATCTGTGAGTAGATGTAACATATGCAAGATGGCCTAAGAAGATCTCAAAATTAGAAATGATCTGCAAAGAAAAGTAAAATGATCCCTACAAAAGCCAAAAGCTGTATACAAAAGGTGTTCATAAGCTGTTATCTGTAAATAATGATCAGTGACGTTTTTCAACATTGTTGCACATGCCACAATTACTATCATGTTTGCTCCTATATAAAATGTAACTGTGCATTAACATTGGCAAGTATGTTGTTTTTTTATCACACTGATTTCTGCAGTAGTTATTTACTACTTTTCAGTTATAAAACTAACTAAATATGTTATTTTGCCAGGGGGTACCCAAACTTTTGCTTTAAGCTGTGGGTGTTTTTCTCTCCAATATAGTTAGATGGATTTACTAATCTTTATACTCTGTGGTCAACTTTGAGTGAAAAGTGATTTGGTTTGAGAAAACCTCTCTACTTGCTCCCTTGGAAATTTTGATTTTAGCTGCAGTTATTTTGATTGTTTATGAATATCGGTAGAACATCCTGCATCCTGTGGCTTATATCTGAGGCCTTCTTTAGTCAGTTAATTCCACATATTCTATTGTATTACATCATTGCCTCCTAAGGGTGAGGTTAGATGAACCTATAAGATACTGTGCTTCTTTACATACTGTAATAAATACATTTTCTGGAACTGCACTCCTTTTCCAAAATCGCTATGACCTAGGCAGATACCACTGCTGTCTACCCTTAGTTCAAGCACTGCGTGATGTGTCAACCAACCCACCACCCCATGTTTAGTATTAGTTTGATTGTCTGTGAAACACAAAACTCTTGGGGGGTTATGTAATAAAAGGCACAAAGATTGCCCAGGTTCAATATCCCATAGCAACCAATCAGAAGGTAGAATTTACTGGCCACCTGTTTAAATGCAAGCATCTTATTGGCTGCTATGGGTTACTGCTACTGGGCAAACGTAGTGCCTTATATTACATATGGCGGTTAGTGATTAAATATAGTAGGAAGAAATTACTAATGAACAAATCACTATTATATTAATTTAAAGTGTTTTACTATTCCTTACATAATGCTTACAGTAAAACCTTTATTACAAAATTCAATAAAAATAAATGTAACTACAATATAATTAGCTGTACTGTCACTTAGACATATTGAACTGGAAAGGTTAAAAAACGACATAAGCAGTTATTTGAACTCTGTGCTGGTCTCAGACGTCTTGAAATAGTAATGATTTTCAGATCACAGACTTGCTAACACAACCAGAAATAAACAAAACTTATAATTGCTAAGAAAACACATTTCAATACAGCCCTTTTCAAGAAAAGCTGAATTTCACTTGATTTTGTTCTATTTGTGTTCATGTAATCCATTAAGAAATCTATTATGGCTGCCCTGCAATGACTGCCAAACAGTATAAAATGTATTTTCTCCCCTAAAGGCATGGTGCACAATTCTGTTTTTATGTGTATTAGTAATAGATTCTAAAGCCTCAAATAAAGCCTTACAAATCATACCCTAGATTCATAAATTGTTTTGTAGAACAACTACAGAGCAAAGGTTACATTCTTTTAAATAAAATAACAATATAAAAAAGTCACATTAATACCCCAGTAGAGAAAATATAACAATAACATTCTGAAAGGACAAATGCTGTTTTCAGAAAATAATGAAAAATATCCTGGGGTCAATTCAATTAGGTTCATTATCTGGCCTGAAAAGTGCCACAATGACTCTGGCTGTGTTTTTCTACTTTTACTTTCAGTCCTGTATGTCCGGAATTAAATTGCGCTATAAAATATTGCTTGCTGAATTAGCTTTGAGGTTAGACATTACCAAATAACCAAAACCTTCAACAACACATATAGCAAGAACTCACATAATGGCAAGAACTTATTAATAAAATAAAAAATAATCTTTGAAACCCTTTCACATGAGGGCCTAGATTCTGAAAAAGTATGCATTTGCAAAGAGTGAATTTATAGCAAAACATGAGGCCTAGCTATACCTCAGGCACTACTGCCAAAAAAAAAACATATGCCATACTTGTAAATATTCAGTGGAATATACAGTTTGTCTCTGTATTTTTGTATTGACATTACTACATACCCAAGCAAATCTAAATTAAATAAAAGGTAATTTACACAATTGTAGGGTGGGAATATTATATGTATTAAAAAAGTATTAAATGTTTGTTTAAAATTATGAATGTTTTAAAAGGTATATTAAACCTTTCGCTCAAGGATTTTGCTCTGGAATTTCAGTGATGACATCCATTAATTACTTATCAGTGGCACAAGCAGAGTGTACTAAAGTGCACAGTTGGTACTGAGTGTGTTACGTTTTTAACCAGCGCCAAAAAGTGTATCTGGATATTTTCAAAACTATAAAAATGTGTGCATCTGGCAACAATCTATTGGCATACTTACAGAAAGCTGTCCTGGCAGGACCTGAGGTGCATCTTTTAGAGCTCCAGGACTAGTTGGAGAAATGACAGAAATTGAAGGCCGGTCCATCTTTTGAGATTCAAAAGAACTGGAACCTAAAATCAAATGATACAAAATTTATAAACACATATCAAATGAAATCAAATCTGCAGTGTTTAAAACATATAGAACTTTCCCCATCTAAAATCAGAGCAATTTCTAACCACGTTACGTTTAACATGAACAAGAACGTTCTGACTGTGTGTTAATATTATGTATTTACTCCAGTGATGTTTATATCTAATCAAATGTATTTTAATAAAAACTATTTTTTTTATTTAGTACCTGTGTGCATGAAAACGTTTTTGTTTATTACGAACAGTTAACTCCATGACAAGTGTTTTAGCCTTCCTGCAATGTTACGCAAGTGCCTGAAAACACTTGAACTACTTCAAAGCCAGCAGACTGTATGAGTCAGATTAAACAGTATAAATTCTAGAAACCTTGCAGAGTAGAATGATAAGTGGATCTCTGAGGACACTCAGCACTTACTGTGTTAAGGCAATTTTTATGCTGACAGAGCTGACCTATACAAGCTGCCTAGCATTGGAACTACCCAGGTATGTCCAGGTTTCATAGAGGCATAACTATGTAATAAATTACAGACACTTAATTATATGATTTATGAAAGTATTTGCAGCTGACAAAACCAGAAATCTCACAGCAAAACTCTGTAGTTGAACAAAATGATGACTCAACATTAAAAGATTTAAAAGGAGCGATATTTACGATATATATATATATATATATATATATATATATATATATATATATATATATATATACAGTATATATTACCAAAGAGAAGGCACTCTCCAATAGTATCAACCACCAGGGTGTCGAGTTATGGCTCAACGTTAAAAAAAAACAGAGTTCCGCAATCTCAGGGGATTTATACAAATAGTAATAGTTCTTAATTGAAATGACCGACGTTTCGGTCTGCATTCTAGAACTTTATCAAGATCTTAAAGATCTTGATAAAGGTCTAGGATGTAGACCAAAACGTGAATGTATATATATATATATATATATATATATATATATATATATATATATATATATATATATATATATATATATACATACACACACACAAATTGGAAGATTCTTCATATAACATACATATTTTAAATAACTAAATAAGTCAATAAATCGAAAGAACCTACTAGATTCTAATGGTGGATGAGAGTTTTCTGGAATCCTTGGAATGTCTCTAGGATTTAGAGAAAGAAAAAATAGACAGAAATGAAAGTTAATGCATTAGTTGTCTGAAAAAAGTAAAGCAAAGGTAGTATCAACACTCAAATGTATGTAGTATTGCTTTCCAATCAACTCTTTTCTTCCTTCAAGAGCATCATCATCCCTACCACTAACATAATGAGATTTGTCAAGGTAATGTAGAGGCTCAGGGCTGGACATCCTGTATGTCCTGTTAAAACGAATGCTGAGTTTTGGAGAGACCTGGGAAATAAAGGTATGGGTATAGCAGAACAAAAAAAGAAGAACAAGCATAAAGGAAAAAGAAGGGAAAAGAGAGGAAAAAAGAGAGAGGGCAAATATATTTTCTCCTACTCAGTGTAAGTGGAGGAGTCATGGCTGGACTTGACAAAAAAATCGACCCACAACTAACCCTAACCTGAGCCCTCCCGACTGGCACCCTACCCAAAATGGCACGCCTGCTCTATTTATAGACCTGTGCCCGACTCGCCCACATCTGATGCCACAAAAGGGGCAGGCACGCACCTGGAACTAGAGACTGCCAGAGGCAAAAGCCGTCAGAGTAAGGTTGTGGGTTGGGAGAACAAAAGCAAGGGCTAAATCCAAACCCGCCCAAAAAGTCGGCCCAAACCTGCCTAATTTTTTTTAGCAATGCAGGTGTTTTCTTGTTACCTTTCCATTGTTCTGTTGAAAGGCTGCTGGGGGGGGGGTGAAGGAGGGGATGATATCACTCCAACTTGCAGTGCATGAATAAAGAGTGACTGAAGTTTATTAGAGTACAAGTCACATAACTGAGGACACTTGCAAAAGTGAATACCTGTCTAGCCCTACATCAAATTTCAACATTTCCAAAAAAAATCTGTTCTTTTGCAAATCCATTTCAATGCAGCATTCTGCTTGAGAATTGCTATAAACTGGTGCATTTTGTAAAAAAAACATGTTTTCATGTGACAGAATCCCTTTAAAAAGAAAAAGAGGAAGGATATCTAATGCTATCATAAGTAACTTCTATGCACCTTAACACTTAAAATAAAGCATAATACTGTGATAACTAACTTCTAACTAGGCTATATTTTTCACGTAGGAAGGAATTATCTCAACTGCTATTAGTTATATAGATAAAGCTGGTACAACAAGAATCACATTATGTGATACCCACTGATATTTTGCAGATATGTTTGTGAAAAATTGGCCAACTTCCAACTATTTGGCCAATGACCGCATAAACTACTGGAAGGTCATTGGCCATTATTCTAGACACCCTCTAGCAAAACTGCACATTAATATGAACTTATGAAAGCTTAGTTATGGGCTTATTACAATCAACCAGAAACAATGAATGCATAGACATGTTTGACAAATAATCAAATTAAATTATTTATTGGGACAGAGATAACAAATGCACTTTCAGAACTATTTAGGCCACAAATCAGGCAAGTTAATGACTGCTGTCTTATAGTAAATGAATATAAGTACATATATAGTATATCAATATTCATAACTGTTTCTTACCCAATAGGCCTTGAAACTATGATTTCAACTTGTGCCTCTGACTTTGATTGTAAAATAATGTTGTAAACATCTTCATTTGTTGCACCTGGCAAAGGTTTCCCATTCCATTCCAAAACTTCGTCCCCTACAAAATACAATCAATCAAGTAATAAAAATACCCTCTAAACTTACATTCAACTGTTAATACATTTCTGAAACAGTACCTGCTCTTAAATGGCCGACAACATCTGCCAGGCTCCCTTTCTTTACTTTGGTGATGAAGGCACCAAGTCGTCCTGTTTCTGACATTTTGCCTCCTACAACCTGAATGAATAAAAATGCAATGAGGAAAATGTAATAAAATTCTGTAGCATTATTTCTAAGATTCTTAATGTACAGGTATGGTTTTCGTTATCCAGAAACCTGTTATCCAGAAAACTCTGAATTACAGGAAGGAGGTCTCCCATAGACTCCATTTTATCCACATAATCCAATTTATTTTTCTTTTTTCTCTGTAATAGCAAAACAGGTCTAGAACCAGTTATCAAGAATGCCCGGGACCTGGGGTTTTCCGGATAACAGATCTTTCTGTAATTTGATCTTCATACTTTTAGAGGCAGATTTATCTGTACAAAAAACTTCGAAATTCAACCATTGAATTAAAAAACTTCAAATTTGCCAATCCTGCGGTCGAATAAAAACGATTCGAACGATTTTAGCGATCGATCAACGATTTTTATTCAATGTGTAAAGACTTAGAAAATGTTCTTAAAGGTCCCCATAGGCTAACATAGCACTTCGGCAGCTTTAATTTTGCGAAGTATTGAAGTCGAAGTTTTTTTTAAAGAGACAGTACTTCGATTATTGAATGGTCGAATATTCAAACGATTTTTACTTTGAATCGAAGTTGAAGTAAATTCAAAGTCGTAGTATCCTATTCGGTGGTCGAAGTATCCAAAAATTACTTCGAAATTCTAATTTTGTTTACTTCGAAAATTCCCTCGAATTCACTTCGAACCTTAGTAAATCTGCCACTAAGTGTTCTAGAAAATCATCTAAACATTAAATAAATCCAATAGACTGGTTTATCTTCCAATAAGGATTCATTATATTAAAAGGAAATAATTTTTAAAAATATGGATTATTTGGATAAAACTTAGTCTATGGGAGACTGCCTTTCCATAATTTGGAGCTGTACTTGATCCAAACTAAGATATAATGAATCCTTATTGGAGGCAACCCCAGCCTACTGGGTTTATTTACTGTTTAAATGATTTTAGTAGACTTAAGGTATGAAGATCCAAATCATGGAAAGATTCCATATCGGAAAACCCTGGGTCCCAAGCACTCTGGATGACAGGATCAATACCCGTATAACCTTGGTGAGTTGTATTTGTTGACCATAAGAGGTTACACAAATAAAAGAGAATAAAAAACATTCCTTCTGCAGCCTTGTCTATAGTTTCATCTATTGATATGTCTGATGGCCATGCCCTGGCGACAGTGACTGATGGCCACTTGCCCTGACTTTTCCCTAAATATGGACCTATTAGTTTGTATGCAGGGGTGTAACTTGCATACAGCAGGACCAGTGATAGTATGGAGGAGAAGGGGTCCCAGAAAAACATTCCACCAACCCTGTATCCTTCATTTTGCCAGTAACTGTTTGGCATCATACTCCCTTCATGCCCACATGTCATCGCATGCAATCTTGCAGGAAATTATAGAGCAAGGGTAAAATTATGAGAGGGGTCACTGCAAATTCTAGCAGTTTTTTAGTTTAGCAGATAAATTCTGAGCCTGCAATTTCAGTGTATAGGAGGTAAAAGAAGTATGTCTATGCCATTTGGACAAAACTGCCAGTCAAACTTAATGAAGCACAAAATGATGGAAATACAATATAATTGCTGGGCTATTACTGCATATTTGCTTTTTCCTGCATGTATGACTGAGTACATGGAAAATCTAGAAATGGTCATGGTCTTTTTAAAAATCCTGAGGGCACTGGAAACATGTCCATTTGAGAGATAGGATCAATAGATCAGGCCAGTATTAGAAGCAGAAGAAACCACCTAAGTTAGTGCATACTCGTTGTGATAAACATAGAAGCACAGCACTGTGTACTTTACATATTTATTACTTGTTTTGGGTTCAGACTTATTAAGAAGGAAGAGCTCTGATGGTGTTAGGAAGGCTAGGCAGGAAGAAGAAAAGGTGGGGGAAATGCAAGATTAAATATAAGGCAGCAAAAAGGGAAGTGACAGAAAAGGAGGAGGGTGTATTTTGATATAAGGAGAACAAAAAAGTACCTGCTTTTTCCAGGGGAGCAAGGGATGAGCAACATCCCGCCTGCCCACCCTAGTTACTTACATACTTGCTAGGGGTGGGTTGTATATGGCCCAGTTTTACACACAAGTGTGCCAAGGTGGATAATGGTCTCCTCGGACAAGGGTCCCAGGACAGAGTTTTATTGGTTGTCTGCTTCCACTTGCCCACCTATAACTCTTGGGAGAGGTGGCTGGAGCAGGTAGCCTAGTTGGTGGTGTTTTTTTTGGTGGGCAAGTATTCCATGTGGGGGTTGTATAATGTTCATACATGTTAGGCTATGGGCACACAGGCGGAAGGTTCTGGCTGTTGGCAGCCTGCATATTTTTCAAGCTAAAAAGAAGCAGATCTGCTCAGCGCCCCCTACTCCATTGATTTGAATTTGATTAGCCTGTGTGAACTCACATATAGGGGCAGATTTACTAAGGTTTCAATGGTAAATTCTAATTTTAGAGGGTTTTTTTTGCATAAAATTCACAATTTCGAGTTTAATACTACCAACTGAAATTCAAATCTAAGATTTATCATTCCCCTACCCTCAAAGTAACTCGAATAACCTTCTGAGTTCATGTAGAATTCAAGGGTAGAAATCCGCTGACAAAGAACTTAATAGCCTTCCATATGGAGAAAAACTTGATTCGAATTGCATTCTAATTTGATTTGAGTTTTCGTGTTGGAATCATTCGTTCGAATTTTAGATGTTCGAGTTTTTTCTTAAATAAGATATCATTCGAGTTCCAAGGTCATTTGTGGTAATTGGAGTTCATTCGAGGTTAAAAAAATACTCTAATAGTCTACCTTTGATAAATAAACCCCATAGTGGAGCTGAAGCTGAGGTTAGCTTGTGGATGCCTCTTTAGCGTATTTGAGCCGACCTGAGCTTCCACTCCACACACAAGCTGATCGAATTCATATCATTGGAGATGAGGCAGGGCGCAGATCTGCTTCTCTCCGCCAGCAAAAAGATAACCCACAGGCTGACAACAGCCAGTGCCTTCAGCCGATGTGCCCATAGCCTTATCCTAATGTTATTCCTAAAATGTAATTTGGCCTGTTATATCCCATCTTGGTTGTCCTCATTGTCTTGGTATGTTGGTAAGAATGGTTTAGGGGTTTGGAGGGTCAGCCTACCAGCTTGTTATTTTAGGGCATTGTTTATTTAAAACTTCTCTATTGAATTTCAGGAAAGGTCACCCAGGGACCATCACTTGGTTTGGACCTGAGTACAGTATATTTTGTTTCTTTAAACAATATTAGCAATAAACACAGGGCATTAAAGAGATAATTTGGCACACACACTGTTTATGTAAGTTGTATATGTTTTTATAATGTGATTTATGAGTCTACAGATTAGAGAAAAATGAACATGAACCAAAATATGGGTCAGTGTTCCATGCCAAAATATGAATAACATTTATTAAAAAAAAACCTGTAAACCAAGCATGAGACAGGAATTCCAACGAAATCCCTTAAACATTTCTCATTCCGTGTATATCCCTGTACTTAGAACCTTGGGGTTTTAGCCACCAACCACAAGCACTTTAATGCAACAACATGGCCTCAGTATTTCAATAAAAATATCTTTAAAAAACATACCTGTAGAGGAGTGTAAGAAAAAATATTTATAAATAAATCCATAAATGATCAAGTTACAGACACATTTATTTAAACACACATACACATAAACTTATAATAATAGAACAGCTCTAAATACTAAGCTTTTATATTACAATGATAAATATCATGCTTACTTTCAAACCCAGAAGTGATCCAGATTCTTTTGGCATACTTGTTCTTTTATTTAAAATAACACGACCAATTAAACAATCCCCCTCCTTAGATGGCTGCCAGGTGACTGGATGCTGGGCAAGGACATCAAAGACAAAAAAATCAAACAATTGATGATTGATGCTTTCTTCAACAAAGTATTTCATAGTTGTTGTATATAATCAAGATATTGTACAGAGTTTGTAGAATACCTTGTTTAACAAGCTAGTCTGCCTTAATTATATAGCAGCATTGGCTGGACACAAAAAGACACATTTACAAATAATGAGCAAAATTGAACTAAATCAGTAACCCATGTCAACCAATCTGATTTTTTTTTACTGATCTTCCTACAGTCACATGAACAAAGCTCATTTCTGATTTGTTGCAAATTTGCTCAGTGCTAGTAAATGAGCCTGGCATCACACATGGCCAGATTTGATTCGGTGAGAAAAAGGTTTTTCACATGATAATGGAAAAGATTTAATTTTAGATGGAATTCAATTCAGAAAAACAACTCACTTTTTATTATGTGCAAACTCTATTGAATTCTATGGGGAAAAAACTGGAACTGAATTTGAAGAAAAGTTTTTTCTCATTGAATTGAATCCCGTCAATGGGTTTCCAAGTGATAAACTATGAGATTACTTTTTCTCACTCAATTGAATCTGGCCCATTGTCTGATGACTACATTGACACAGTGCACTCTTGGGGGAGGGGGGTATTTACTAAAGCTCAAATCTATCTCATTTTTTTATTAAAACAAATTCGCTAACTCCCTCGAGAAAGCTTGAGAAAGTCAGTGCGGGGAAAGATCTAAAAATATACATTTATCTCTTTATGGTGTGTAGATGCATATGCTTAATTTTGCTAGAGATGTAAATAATAGAATATTGAGGGATTTCCCACTGAGATCTATTGATTTATGGGCCTCAAGGGAAAACAGTGTGCCATAAAACCCCATTACAATAGTATTTCCGTTTCCCACAAAGCTGATGTAAGCAGTGTTGGAATAAGATGTATGGGACCTGCAGCAGCAGCAGATTATGGACAGAAGATTGTCAATGCTGTCCTCCTTAACTGTGTTAGCAAAGAGTATACCCACTGTTGGCTAAAAAACAAGACACATGAGGAAATAAATAAGGTAAGAAACTCAGCTGCCATATCATGTTGTATTCAATAATAAGTCTCCTAAACTGTATGGATAACTCACAAAAAATGGATCCCAGTAGGATAGAGAAACCTATAATACATAGCCCACCCATTACTACAGGTACAACAACAACAGACACTTCAAAGGAAGGCTATTCCCACACTGTAATAACTGTACATCTTTGTATGTAGGCACACACATACACTGTATATATATATATATACTGTATATAATGTATGTATTTTGCCTATATTGCAAATGGTCTACAGAAAGCTTATCACTATACTAGCAAGTAAATCTGTATTAGTCATGAGAATTAATTTGAACTGACTGGCTCACTGATAATTTCACCTTAACTGCTAACAATCATGGGGCAGTGTATTTATGGGTGTTTTTCCAACTGCATCTGCTAGTCTATATGCTTGCCATTGAAATGAATGGGAAGAATTACAGTTATTTCCCTGCCAAGCAGTGAAAAAATTCCCTATATGCCATTGTTACTTTCACTGCATGTAGCCGGCGACACATTGTGGTATCTTAGTCTTATGTGTTAAACTACCCGTCAATATGAAAGGAACATTAGTCATGTAAAACTATCTTTTGTTTTCCGTAATGCTGACTGGGATGAACAAAATTACAGGCCAGGAAATGAAGAGTTTAAAGAAAAACAGATCCCCAAGATTTGTTTAAAAAAAGAGATCAATGAAGCATTTGGATAAATATCTAATAACATTGCAATAAACAGCTATACACTGAAACAACCAATATTTTTTATATTTTCCAAGTAATACTTGTTCTTCAAAAATTAAAGAGATTACATTGTACCGTATATACTCGAGTATAAGCCGACCCGAGTATAAGCCGAGGTACCTAATTTTACCTACGAAAACTGGGAATACTTATTGACTCTAGTATAAGCCTAGACACAACTACAGCCCTGTCTCCCAGCAGCGCACATTCTGCCAAAGTGACCCCCCCAGCGATCAACCGGACTTCTTTGCAAAGTTGATGGTGACAGAGAATTGCCAAACGGATTACTGTGTGCATTGTCCCACTGTCCCACTACCATGTGCAGAGGGTGCTGTTTGATATTGCCATCACTGTTAATCTTTCATATAACCAACAGAGGGCGCTGTGTGATATTGCAGTCACTGTTAATCTTTCATATAACCAACAGAGGGCACTGTGTGATATTGCAGTCACTGTTATTCTTCCATATAACCAACAGATGGCGCTGTGTGATATTGCAGTCACTGTTATTCTTTCATATAACCAACAGAGGGTGCTGTGTGATATTGCAGTCACTGTTATTCTTTAATATAACCAACAGAGGGCGCTGTGATATTGCAGTCACTGTTATTCTTTCATACAACCAACAGATGGCGCTGTGTGATATTGCAGTCACTGTTATTCTTTCATACAACAAACAGATGGCGCTGTGTGATATTGCAGTAACTGTTATTCTTTCATACAACCAACAGATGGCGCTGTGTGATATTGCAGTCACTGTTATTCTTTCATACAACCAACAGAGGGCGCTGTGTGATATTGCAGTCACTGTTATTCTTTCATACAACCAACAGATGGCGCTGTGTGACATTGCAGTAACTGTTATTCTTTCATACAACCAACAGAGGGCGCTGTGTGATATTGCAGTCACTGTTATTCTTTCATACAACCAACAGATGGCGCTGTGTGATATTGCAGTGACTGTTATTCTTTCATATAACCAACAGATGGCGCTGTGTGACATTGCAGTAACTGTTATTCTTTCATATAACCAACAGAGGGCGCACTGTTATTCTTTCATATAACCAACAGAGGGCATTGTGGGATATTGCAGTCTCTCCCCAAGTGTACTGTTGGTATAGGAATGATTAAAAGTGACTGCAATCTCAGCAACTCGGGTCGGGTGCCGCTGACCCGAGTATAAGCCGAGGTAGACTTTTTCAGCACATTTTGGATGCTGAAAAACTCGGCTTATACACGGGTATATACGGTAAATAGAATGATTTACAATGTGACTCCAATTCACTGGGGAAGTGTGTGTATATAAGCACCCCACATCCAGTTTTTTCCCCAAGTCCAGTGCTCCTTTTACTTAACTTTCTCAGATGACCCTACCACAGACATTATACTCACACATACACAGTAGAGTAGAATCCAAAATGTTACTCTACTGTAAATGTGAGTGTCTAAGTTTGAAGAGGGTTGGTCTTAAAAGGCAAGCAAGATGGCAGTGTGGCATGGCATGGTGTAGAGCTGCATTTGTTTTTCCATATGTCTAAAAGTTAAACGTTATTCAATTCCCTGGAGGGTGCCTAATTTATCACTTGCGATTTTGATATTACTCACTAGAGCCAGTGATACAATGTTATAGCAGAGTCAGCAACAAACTATTCACAAGAGCATTAATGTTTTTGCCTTACCGACCCAAGGGGTGATGTTTCTCTGCTATGCCATGTAGCAGGATCCAACCAAAAACAGTCCAAATCACCTGCAAGAACAGAATAAGATAAAGCGCAACAAATATATGGAGATTGTCACAAAACAGTCTTTAGTTATATATATTTTTATTTATTTTCATAGTTATAACATATTACTCCATACTACCCAAGCCATGCTAGTGGTTTCATGGGATACAACATTTTCTCCTTGAACTAAAGCTTCACTATTACTCTGAAGAACTTTATTTCACTAAGAACATACTTTGCTTTTTGAGGTTGCTCCAAAAACATATTCTTTTATTCCTACAGTAGCTCCATAGTGGCAGGAGCTGCACTGTCACAAGCTGGCATCAGTAGTCTTGAGTTACATGCTGTAAATCCTGCTATTGTCCTTCACGACAGGCCTTTTGACTGTTTCCAGAGCCAATAAACATATGTTTATTGTGGGAGCAGTGGCATAACTAGATATTACTGGGCCCCAAAGCAAAAAAATAACTTTTTCTTATCTTGAGCCAATAGATAAAACATTCTCAGGCAGAAAACTCAAAGGATCTATAGATGATTCCCCTTCAAGCAAAAAATTCCATACTTTCAGTATTTTTCAGTGATAAAGCACGTGCTGCTTATGTCACTGCAATGGACATCATCAGCAAGTACAGAGATATGTTGAAATGCAGTAACTTGACATACTGTTGCACTGCTTTATCTGGAGTGTGGTATAGCAGTCTGATGGCAAAAACAAGTTCTATAGACTTCATTATAGCTTTATTTGATAATTGATGTCATGTAAAACTGCTCATTATTCAAACCTATTATAACCTTTTCAAGAAGCTTCCTATATTTATATTTATATGCTGCCTTGCATACCTGTCAAGATTTATTAAAGAAAACAGCCAATGTGTCCAGATTCAAGTTGAAATTCCTTAACAGGCAAAGATGAAGGAGACCAGCAAGCAGACACACTTGTATAATCTGCATTCTTCCATTTCTCTCAGGAACATAACTCGTACCTTTTGAAATATTCACTATCAACATTCATGAACCCATCCAACAGAATACTTTGCATGTAAGTTTATTCCTATTGGATTGACATTGCAGAAGCCCCCCTAATCATTACGTGCACAGGCTCTTTCATGTGTCTGGTTCATGCCTGTGTTGCTGTGAATAGAAGTTATTACATAATTTGCATTTTGTTCACTTATTGATTGCTAAGTGCTTGAGGCTCATGTGCTTTATCCTGCATTATTGCTGGTGCTTAAGTATTCAGGTTAGCAAACACCATGTGTTTTGTGTTATCATGTCTAGGAGATGTAAATGAGCTCATAGTCTGTGTCTTATCCAGAAAGGAGAATATTATTAGGACATTTTATATTTCATTTATCAATTAACACTTATCACATCAAGGGTATGAAATAACAGAGAAACACAAAAGGCCTTTTTATTATTCCAATTATATCATCTTTTCAGAAAATTAACTTTACACAAGTGGGTGCAAGAGCATATTATATTAGGAATGCAGAAATATTCTCTCTGTGTATATTTGCATTTACACTTGTCTGTGGGAACTGCAATATTGATTGCCATGGGAAGGGCCTGCCACAGTTTAAAGTCAAAACTGTTATCAAAATGTTTATTGCTTCATCTGAAACATATGTTAGAGACCTTGTCCAAGATAAACAATATGACAACTAACTTTCACATGTATGAATGCATCTTTGAAGAGATGTTCTCTGTACAACTAACTAAAATATGTCTATACCATATCTCCTACTTATAATACAAATTTGTTACTACCTAGACTAAACTGCATGAAACATAGATATTAAACTGTTTAATTATTCAGAAGGATATGAAGTCAGACATAATTAGATAGCAACAGCATAAATAAAACCACCACCAAAGACAAAGAAATACATACATAACAGCACTGAAACATTCTCTCTGGCTTATAAATACTGCTCTGGCCATCAGTTAATGGATTTCTTTTCATTATACAATATCCTATAGGGAGAGATTGCAATGCATAATGGTTGGACTTCCAGTAAAAGATCATGTGACATTCCCTATCCATATAAATTAGTGATTCTAAAGCTATACAATGTACAGGATCCATTACGTGGGGATGCTGCTAATTTTAGAGGGGAAGCTAAATTCTTTGTCTCACCAACTTTCTTGACTATTGAGCCTAGGACGTGAGGCAGAAAATGGAAAACTGCTTCACAAATCCTTCTGATAAACTGCTCAGATAACAGCATTGCGCACACGACTATGAATGATTCAGCTTGCACAATCATCTAGAACACGGAGAGGTTTTAGCATCGGCATGCCTTGAATATTAAAGCATTCTTTGATCTTGATCATATATCCTTGAGAGCGTAAAAAGCTCTAACTTTCATATAACATAGACTAGAGGTTGTATTTGAATTGATTCTGAAATGACATGGCATAAGATATACTATGTAAAAAGATGCTCTAATCACAGACTTCTAGCAAAGCGTAACAGTAGCCACACTATCACTCAATAGCTTAAACGTTAATTGCAGCACAGAAAGGACACTTATTGCTATACAAAAGGCTTTTAAAATGTACTAACCACAGCACGACTGAGAGGAGACAGGGCACTCCAACTGTCTTCTGCCAAAGAGAGCAGCTAAAAATAACCCAGACAAAACTGCATGAATTGTATTCCAGTAAAATCAGTGCATGCTATGTAATAACTTAAGAGAAATAAAGTATTAAAATGAATTATTTAGTACAGAAGTCACCTCAAAAGACCGATAAAAGAAATCCTATAGGTCCATTTGACATATAATTGTCTATATTACTTTAAGACTCCAGTAAAAGTGAGTACTGTCTTACTCTCTACCCTGGACAAGATGCAGCGATCACTTGTTTTTTACCTGACCCTGAGTGCAGCGTCTGCAGGAGAAATTGAAAGAGTCCAGAGAACATAGCAGGAGCAAGTGATGGTTTATAAACTGCTCTTCTGTAAAGTACGTAGATGGTGATCAGATTGCGCATGTAGCAAAGCAACAGAGCAATAAAATAATCCAGTTTCTTTTTCAGAACTCTGTACAGGAACACCATCAGGCAGTGTTTTCTTTGAAGCATGAGCCAAAATAGTCTGCAGTATTCCCACAGCAGAAAGCCCCTATATGCTCCTGTCATTGAAACAAATCTCTGCAGAGCATTGTCCTCATTGATTAACACATGAATCAATAGGTACTCAGTACAGTGCTAACTAGGTCTCAGCCTCCCATGACACAACAGGCCTGATGAGTTTAGAATTAACTGTGTCATGAAGAGGGATGGAAATGCTGGCTATTTGTCCAGAACGCAATGAAATAAATGTGGCACCTCATAAAGCTGACAAGGTAAAAAGTAAGTATTCACTCAGGAATAATGTGAATCAATAGGGGAGCTGCTGCTATTAGTCCTTCCTTTCCTGCATAAATTGCTTTTATAGGACTATATGTACCTTGCAGACTAGGCAAATCAAAATTTAATCTGCAGTGAAAGGCAGCACAGTCTCCTGCATATAAAGCTACATTAGAAGGGTTAAAAGAGGGCTGGGTGATTAAAAATCCAAACTGCTAAACTGCACAGTGATGCACCTCTGATGGCACCCAACTCCAAGCTTTTTTTATAATCCTTAAAATCTTTTTTTATGTCTTGTTTGCTCTACTGAGAACCCTGAAAAAAGATGAAAATGGGCAGTTGTTCAAAAAAAAAATGTTGTCTGTGCAAACAAAGAATTTGTCTATTTATCTGTTGGGGTGCATTAAAGATATATGATGTGGCCGCATTAGTACATCCCTCTTTGAAGCTCTGAGCAGAATTCATAAACGTTAGCCCAAAATTAGAATTAATTTACTCCCATAACATATACGTGGCGCCCAGAATGAAAGTTTAATACCAAATTGTACAAAAAATGCTTTAATCAAGAAACTGGAGTGAGATCTTTAAGAATTTGGTGTTCTTACATGTATGGGAACTATTATCTAGAAAGGCTGGGACCCGAGGTTCTCCAGATAAATGGGTTTTCCATAACTTGGATCACTATACCTTATTGGGCATATTTATTAATACTGGAGACAAACATTACAGTTAGGGGCACATTTACTAAGCTCGAGTGAAGGATTCGAATGAAAAAACTTTGAATTTCGAAGTATTTTTTTGGGTACTTCGACCATCGAATAGGCTACTACGACCTTCGACTTCGATTCGAACTAAAAATCGTTCGACTATTCCACCATCCGATAGTCGATGTACTGTCTCTTTAAAAAAAACTTTGACTACATACTTCGGCAGTTTAAACCTACCGAGGTACAATGTTAGCCTATGGGGACATTCCCCATCACTTTTCTAAGCTTTTTTTGATCGAAGAAAAATCCTTCAATCAATCGCTTAAAATCATTCGAATCGAAGGATTTTATCGTTCAATCAAACGATTTTTACTTCGATTGATCGTAGGATTTGCCCTAAATCCTTCTAATTCTATATTCGAATTCGAGGATTTAAAATCGAGGGTCGAATTTGAGGGTTTATTAACCCTCAATATTCGACCCTTAGTAAATGTGCCCCTTAATGTTGCCCGTAGCAATTCAGTTGTTTTTAGATTGTTACCCAGAAATAAAGACTTTTTTTCAATTACTTTCCATTATTTATTTTTTTACTGTTTTTCCAAAAGTTTAAAATTGAATGTTTGTGATTCTGGTGTTTGAGTCTGGAAGCTCAGTAATTCAGGCGCAGACTCTAACTGTTACAATTTTGCAACATTTAGTTGATACATTTCTGAGCAGCATCTCTGGAGTATTAGTAACTATTGTATCAATTCTTACAGCTGCCTTTAATGAAACCCAAGGATTGTGCTCAGCAGGGACAAAGATAAGAAATGTATCAACTAAATGTATCTATTTAGAAAAGTTTACAGGGTCGGCGACCCCGCCTCCAAGGGATGCTTCAGAACGTGAAAAATGACACTTTACACTTAGGGGCAAATTCAAGGGTCGAGTTAATTAACCCTCGAAATTCGACTGGGGAATGAAAATCCTTCGACTTCGAATATCGAAGTCGAAGGATTTTGCGCAAATACTTAGATCGAACGATCAAAGGAATAATCGTTCGATCGAACGGTTAAAATCCTTCGAATCAAACGATTTGAAGGATTTTAATTCAAGATCGAAGGATTATCCTTCGACCAAAAAAAGTTAGGGACCTTCCCCATAGGCTAACATTGAGCTCGGTAGCTTTTAGGTGGCGAACTAGGGGGTCAAAGTTTTTTCTTAAAGAGACAGTACTTCGATTATCGAATGGTCGAATAGGCAAACGATTTTTAGTTCGAATCGTTCAATTCGAAGTCGTAGTCGAAGGTCAAAGTAGCCCATTCGATGGTCAAAGTAGCCAAAAAAACACTTTGAAATTCGAAAGTTTTTTTTCTTCTATTCCTTCACTCGAACTTAATGAATGGGCCCCTTAATATCAGAAAAAGGGCCACACGTAGAAAATAGTAAGTCAATGAAAAAGGTATTTCTGGTGATATATCTGAAAACAACTAGTTGTTTGAAGGTGAACCACCCCTTTATTATTCAAGTTTTTTTTTGCCAAAAACTTGATTCATTCAAGTTTTCAGGTATTTTTTTATGCAGAATTCACTGATTCCAGTTTTTTCCATTTGAGTTTTTTCTTAAATCAGAAAACATTCTTGTTGTGCGTTCATTCGAGGTATAAATAATTTATGGTTTACATGCCCGAGCTGGTTGCTAGCTACTGTCAGGTGCATTGAAGTCACCATTATGTTGCTCCTCCCGTGTTAGAGAGGGGAAGCAGGAAGTGAGAGCATGAGGTGGAGAGGAAGCGCTAGTGTGTGCCATCTCTGCATTGGAAAGACAGCTCTGTTGCGGATAGGGAGTGGTTAATACAGGTAGAATTAACCCCTAATGATCCATGGAGAGGTTATTAACCAGATAACTTTGTTTAATCTGGAAGTTTTCTATGTTTGTGTTCATTCTCCTTTCAATACAAAGTGAATGCATTTACATTAGAGGCAAGCATCACCGGTGACGTTGCCCATAGCAACCAATCAGATTTCAATATTTTCCTACATGTTAGAAAACAAAAGCAAAGATCTGATTGGTTGCTATGGACAACATCACCGGTGATGTTTGTCTCCACTGTTAATAGATACTCCAAAGGGTCTGATTTAACAAAGCCAGGGCCTCTGCATGCTGCTGATCCTTTCAGGGCCTTTAAAAAAACATAGAAAGCTTGACTTTTATGTTTTCGAAAAACCTGCTTGGGGAAAAAATGATCGGCAGGAAACTAAGGTTAGTGGATACTGATTTCCTATAATACATATTTTAATACTGTAAGTGCAGAATTCCTTTATTACATGGACATATTTTAGTATGTGGATTAATATGTAAAGGGAAACTGTTATCTGTAATAATGTATAGATCCATGAGGATGGATGAATCTGAATTATCCTATAAAAAAGAGTTAACAATGTAGGACAACTAACGAACATTTAAGAGGATGAGATTATTTTTGTTATTTCAATAATTGCTTCTTCATTTAAACTGCATTTTACACTCTGCAACCAAATCACTCGTGTTGCAATTTGATGATGGAAACATATTATTGATTGCCAATCCATTGAATCTCTTCCCCTTTAAATATTTCATGCAGCATGGTGTTATATTACTGCAATACTAGTGTATGTGTCATAATGTGTTATCTACCCCAACCCCAACAACTCCACTTCTGAATCATTATAATGGTTACTAATATGTAAAATATGTGCTGAATAAAGTACCCCTCTTGTAAAATATAAAGATATTTTTAGTTACCAAGGAGATCCATTCTAAAATGATTAGTTAGCAAGTAATATGCACCCATTGTAAAAAAAAAAAAAAAAAAAAAGTCACCAATGAGTTTCATGGCCATATAAAATCACTAGGCCACAAGCTATACAGGTCATGAAGTTTGGGGTCATGCCCTGATTCTACAGTATCTGCCCAGTGCCAGCCTTATACCTGGATCCTGTGCTAAAACGCTCACATATTAAAGCAAGGGGTACAATACATTACATAACATACATAACTTCAAAAAGTCAGTTAATAAGTAAACATTTAGTACTATGTTTGTGCTCCAATTATTAACAGGTGCTTATTTTTGAATTCCAGTCTTGGAGGCAAGGTTTGGTTGAATAAAAAACAGTTGTATTGCCAAACAGAGCCCCCTGTAGGCTGTCAGACCACACAGGGGCTATCAAATAGCCAATCAGAGCCCTTATTTGGCACCCACAGTAATTATCTTATTACAAGTAATAAGATTGAGGTCCCCCATCTTAGAGTAACCCTGTGCAATTACAAAGGATGACATTTATAGCACCCAGAAATGCTCCTCTATACATTGCAGTCCTGGACACAGCCATACTAGAAACAAATTTTAACAATGCTGAGCTCCATGATAGATTTAGCAATTTTGACCTAAAACTATGCTTACTAGGCGCCACCTACTAAAATCTTTGTATCTACGAAACCCTAAACTATAACTCCACTGATCCTCAGAGATCTAGTCCAGAGCAAAAGATGATATAAATAAAGTTGAAAAAATTGTTTTTGGTTTGATAGGCACAGGCTCATGCAGGTACTTTTTCACTGGGGAATTAGCACAGAGTAACAGGGCAACCACAAACAAAATCAGATGAAAACCAATTATTAACATTTGCGTTTGTTTTAGTGTCCTAATTATTTTGCATGAAATTAGTCTTCCCAGAAGTGCTGGAAAGGTAAGAATGCCTCTAGAATAGGTAAGTTACAAACAGTAGAAACAAAAGCTGGATAGCACTAGGAAGACAGCATACATCAGGAAGAAACATTGCTGGTACCTGCAAAAGTATAGATGTCTATGTGGATGCTGATAATAATGGTACCTTGATTAATTGATTATCTAACCTCCAGGTTGTTGTTGGTGGAAAAGTAAACTGAGAAGTGTGAAGTCCAGAGAAAGTAAGTTAGATGTCACAAGTACAGTATGCTGAAATATGTGCCTTCCCGTGGGAATGAGGCAAGTATAGGTAGGACAATGTGGATTTAGCTGACCCAAATTTCTTTATTTTCTGTTATTGAGCAAATGTTAGCACGAAAAGTATTTTAGTTGCAAATATATAAAGCTGTGAAAAAAACAGGGCAGAAATACAATTTTCCGTGCTGCTTTTTTATACAACCCATCAGTGTATAACAGCAATTTAAAAATCTGTGTCAGTGGAAACGCAAAGAAATAATTAAGAAGAAAAATTGTGTTATTTATACAATTTCACTACACTGGTTTCTACTAGTGAAGAGAGCAAATGACACCCATAGACTCCAATGGGTGAAAACAAAATTGTCGCCCATACACTTCAATGCATTTCAGAGAATTTTCACAGTTTCATGAATTTTTGGCAAAGCGAAACAGGTCAGAATAGCTCATACCTGGTTTCTACATCTTTTTATTAGTTACTATAATCCACAGTGGACTTCCATTCATTCACTAGACTATACAGTTTTAACATAAATTCAGAAAGGGTTAAATTGACTACGTTGTAAATTGATCTCTAATTGTTTCTTTCAATATTTGACACATTGCTTTGTTGTCTACTAGAGTCTGCTATAATATATTACAATAATGTGCATCTAAAGAAAATTAAATGAACACTAAACCACAATGGCTACAAGAAATAGTTTTCCATCGTGTCAATTTTGAAAATAAATAAATTACATCCTGTACTTGAGTGACATCTAGGGGCAGATTTATCAAAATTTTAATTTCGTATTTCTTCTCAAAGTATTATAATCGCGACTTCTTTCATTCTCTGGTGTTTCACCTTTGTTGTGAGAATGTTCTTTGGTGTGAAGATGCCTAGGAAATGTATTTAAGGTTCTGATAGACTTTAATGTTTAAGGAACTCTAGAACTCTTAAGAACCCCTAAAAGTAAATGGGATGCTAGAAAGATTTCCATACAAATACACGCCATTGTCAAACTAATCTCTGCAGCTTTTTGCCCCCCAAATTCTTTTGGCAAGAAAAAATTATCAGTTTTCAATCATTTTTTTCTACAAAGTTCAAACTAAAATTTTCTCTCAGCCTTTGATAAATCCGTTAAGACATTAAATTAATTAAAACCATGTTTGAGTGTAGATTTATTAACACACAGTTAAAGTGTATCAAGTGTTATGTGTGATCATTATAGCTTTACAAACACATTAATTAAACCTTTACTCAAAACATTGTTGGTTCGTGCATGGAACGTGCATTGAGTTTGCAAATACCATGCTGAAAAGGAGCAACCTACAGCATCCAAACAGCAGGTAGCATTTACTGGTCACCAGTTTTAAATGAATATCTTGGTTGCTATAGGTTACAGCATCTGGGCAAATGCAATGCCTTTTATTACATATGGAAGTATAAAAAAAAGGTAAAAAATTATCTACTGGTCTTGTAACTCATAACAACTAATCAACAGATGGCAATTACTTTAGAGGTTGTCATTTACTCGAGTGTGCAAATATATTCTTATAAATCATCCCCATTTATCATTATTCAACCAAAGCTACAGATGAAGTTAAATCTCTATGTTTGGTTAATGTATTCATGGGTTTAACGTTTAGAACCCCTAACATTAATGATGTCCCACATGCAACATGTCCAGTTTCCAGCATTTAGTTTCTGAGCAACCTGAAATTTTAATACATTAGCATGCTTTTTCTTAATGAGAAGCTCCTAGGTTTTCCCATCAAAGTTGTACAAATTTAGGGCTTTCTAAATAGGATATAAATGTAATACATAATAGTCACATCAGGTAGAATAAATTAAAAAAAGTATGTAGGATTTGATAATGTATTTTTTCTAGACTAATCCTATCACAAACTAGTTACACTCACAATCTGGTTGGCGAATGACCTCTTACACTTGCAATCAGAGGTCCTGGGTTAACCAGATTTCCTAAGTGGCAGCCCCCTTGTGTTTCAATCCTAGCAGACCAAGCAGTGCTATTTGGCCATTCATTTTTGTGGTCAATAAGCACATGATCCAGTGGTAAATGATACAGCCATTAAATATCCATTACTGAATTAAATCTTACCTTTTTCACTGACACTTTCACTTTCTATTTCCGCATCTTCACAGCTTGTATATTCCGGGGTTGATGCTCCTTCATCATCTGAGCTACTAACTGACATCTGTCTTTTTTTGCCTCCTCTTTTCGACCTGTGGGGCTTTGGTGGGGTAGGTCTAACAGATTCTGATTGATCAGAACTAAGGGAGTCATTTCTCAACAATGTCTCCATCTTTTCACGTTTAGCTTTCCTCAGAGCGGAACTGGGATCTAATCTAGTCTGTTTTCGAAAGGAATCATGGTTCATAGAGTCTATATGTTCTGGAGGAACCAGGCTGTGTTGAGAACTATGGAGACTGTGATTGGCAGTTTGTTTTGGCTTGGAAACTAATACTTCACCATTTCTGTCGACAGAATAAGACCTCTGATTCTCCAAAACTGATTTTTTGTCCTGAGATGGTGATCCTTGTGAGTTTTTGCCTAGTTTATTCTCAGGTACTTCAGCTTCATCTAACTCTGTATGTGGTAAAGATGCATCACTGTGCCGTCGTTCATGCCTTGCCTTCGAAACCTTTGCATGCATGCGCATTTGCTGTTCTTCAGGTTGCGGTTTAACTGGATACCTAGCTAAATTAGGATCACTTCTGTATCGCGTATACTCATCCTCTGTTCTTTGTTTGTCTTCTTCCATGTTTGTATCTTCTTCTGTTTTTTCTGGAATGTCCTGTGACCTTCCTTTCCCTAATCTTCTGCTTTCTCTTCTTTCTTTGTGTTCTCTGTCATCCACATGTCCCTCAGCTTGTTGGTTTAAACACTTTTGCACTCTTTTGCGATCGTTTTTCAGGACTTTTCCATTTTGCTCTGAAATTGCTAAGATCTTCTTCCTACAAAAGGGCAACAAAGAAAGATAAATTGTTAAGATAAAGGAGTCATTGTCAGGTCATTATTTACTAGAGTACATTTGATAAATAACATTACATTACATTACATTTTTCTGGTCAGGCTTTTTGGGGAAAAAACTCACATTTTTTGAGATATATTATACCCCAATGCTGCAAAAAGCCAGAATAAGAAAAAACAGCATCTCAAACCTGTTGAGGTCATGCATAAGTCAATGGCAGATGTCCCTATCCCAATTTGAAGATATCATGGTCTGTGCTGGGGTTAGCCTGATAATTCAAATCATTTGGGGTTTTCAAGTGAAAATCGAACAATTCGAAAAAATCATACGATTTGGGTTTATGCTAGATTTTATCGAATCTTTCAGTTATCTGATTTTTTTCAATTTATTTTAATGATAAATAAGGCAAAAACATGGATGGGTGTTTGGTCAAACTTTGTTTTATAAAAAAAAAAATTAAATTCAGATTTAAATTCAGATTTTAGTAAATAACCTCCTAACTGTATACAAAAAGAAAAAAAGTAGCAGCAAAGAAGCTCTGACCCCTACACACAATAATGGCAATTGTATCATGACATAGTATAAACAGAAGAACAAGTACTGAAACAGTATCTAAAGAGAATAGACTGAAAGCTTGCAAGTCAAACTCTGCTAACATATTTACATATTTCACAGTGAATAAATATCACAATGAGACCTAGACCTAAAACAAAGCCTAAATATTTGGCGGTTTGAACATATACAGTACATAAGTGTTTTTTTAAATAACCATACATTTAACATGAAAAAATATCTCAGTGTCATGTCAGAATGCTAAATAAGAAGTAGACTATGAATACATGAATAATAAATGAATGTTCATTTTACGACATAAGAAAGTCTACTTACTATTTATTATTTGACATTATGACCAAATGATTCCCATATCCTAGATGGCTAAAGGTAATATAAAAGAAAATGTCCCAGGTGCTTCAACTGGATATCTACAAAAGTGAATTGACTTTTGGTATTTGTATATATTCACACACCACAGGGAAGGGATCTCTCATGCCTCACTATTATCACATCCTTTTCACTTGGCATGCTACCTTCAGATCTAGGGCTCAAAAGTTTTGAGAACAGCATAAAAGAAAGAATTAAAATAAGAAATCTATTTTATAAAAAGAAAGACAATGGAAAATAGAAAACCAGACTTACAATCAATGGTTTCTGGGGAGCATTTTTTTGTCTTGCCAGTGTGCTTCTGTTATAATACACGCACCTCGCACAGCATATCACCATTCCCTTTTATACCAGACAATGTGTAGCGATGCTAACCTTCAGTAAAATCTTGCCGAAAATATTACAAGTGAATCACACAACACCATAAAACCTGCTGGACTGCGCTCTTTTGATGCCGTACAGACATTTAATAGCTGCCGGTTACATAACCATCTGCTGCTGAAATTCTGGCCAGTTTTCTCTATGCTTTCTAATTCATATATACACACAAGCATTATCTTTCTTACAGCCAATTAATCAATTCTTAGAATGGACATATATAGTTTAAACATCTCAGTACAGTAAATCCTTAGACGCTGAGTTCTCAAAACAAATGAATAAACTCTGGTGAATAAAAATGCCCTGTATCAAAAAAGGTTTGACCAAAATTTCGAAGAACAGGATTTAAAAAATTTGGGAAGTCTATTAATAAATTACATTTTGGCTTACATTTGCACTACCTTTCATAAAACAGCAACACATTTATGAATTTCAACCCAGAGTGGAGGTGGTCAGTTGTTTTTTGAATATTTACATTTTATTCATTTTTACATTGGTTAAAAGGAAATGACAGCACTGATATTTAAATCAGTCATGTCAGTCAGTAGTTAACACCTCGTTGGTCTTCTCTATACCAGTCTTTTTGTATTATAATCAACCTAAACACTACTTCAGAAACTCTACTATAATTTTATAAACAAGTTGCTGTGTAGCCATGGGGGCAGCCATTCAAGCACAGGATACTCAGTAGATTACAGATAAGTTCTGAAGAATCCCATTGTATACTACAGAGTTTACTTGTTATCCATTTTATCCGTGTATCCTGTACCTTTTCTCTTTTTTTTTTTTTTAATTCAAGTCTGCTTTTATTGAGAAAAATATACAAAAAAATACGTACAAGGTACATGGTACATGCTGCAAGAACAAATTTTAGAGGTTACATATTATATGTCACAAATCACAATTTTTGCTAGTTCCCAAACCTAACCTCAGTCTTTCATAAGTTTCCACAAATTTGGTTAGAAAAATCAACTTTTTGACCCTTGTTACAACGTATCCTAGGGAGTGTGGGTGGACATGGAGACCTGATGAATAGTCCATGGCTCCCAAATCTTAATGGTCTTATTCTTCTTGTCATTGTCAGATTCTGACATTATTTCCATAGTTCTCCTTGTGTTCCTTTTCTCCTTTTTCAGCTTTGAATGGCTGCCCTATGGCTATACAGCAGCTTGTTTATATAAACTAAAGTAGAGTTTATGAAGCAAACACACCAGTTGTACCAGTGCAGCACAATATGTACATTATATTTTCATTACTTTAATTTACTTTCACTTTAAAATTATTCCTTTAATATAGGTAGTAAAATTTTGAAGAAATTAGATGTTCTACCCCAACAAGACCTGTAATTGAACTGCACTGTCCAATCTCCCAAAAGCCTTAGGATGCTGGTAATTGATGTTTAAAGAAGGCAGCCCTGACATGCTTAGTCAGGAGAAAATCCTTACAATACATGAGTGGTGATGCCACAACCGGAAAAATGTATACAGTTAATTAAATGAGAGAACAATATGATATCAGAAATTAATATACTTTTGTGTTAAATTATTCTGATAAAGGCTAGGTCTCCACCAATAAATTAATGTGACTGAAGTCATCTGAGTGTAGTTGCCCAGCTATTGGATTCCCTAAGGACTGCACCCAAGCTAGTGCTATACTTTGATAAATGTAAATGCCAGTTTTAGATTGGTTCAGGTAATAAAGTAACAATATTAGAACATTTTAGAAAATGACAGATATTGTTACAAATTCCAGGGGGGTTCAGCAAAATATTTATTTATCCTGGCCAAATGTAAACCACTGATGTCATGGAATAAATACTGCCTAAGCATTTATTGCAAATGAGGATTCAGAATCACTTTTGCTGTTTGCAGATCCTTTTATGCAGGAATCATACAGCTAAATCCAACAAATATGGATACTGTACATTAATAATTAGGAGTGGGTCGCACTTATGACCCCTTTATTGACTTATATATCAGCAGTTAGAAATTGTCCTTCTTTTTAGATGAGTGGCATGGTTCCTTACTGTTCCTCCACTTTACAGCATCTTTTACAATCTTTAGATTAGAGAGGAAGCTGAAACTCATAGTTAATATGTTGATGATCAGTGGTTTAGTTATGCTATAACAGGGGAACTTTTTGATGTACTTTCTATGGAAAAAAAAGGTATAGGGTACATAGGGGCAGATTTACTAAAGGGAGAAGTGACTAATGCTAGCAAAAGTTCGCCAGTGTGACATAATTTTGGTACTTCGACGATTTACTAACGGTCGCTGGCGTAACTTTGCTAGCGAAGGAGATAGACTCTAGCGGTACTTCGCTCCCTAACGCCTGGCGAATTTGCGCTCTGGCGAATGGACGTTACCCGCAAAATTCACTAAGATGCAGATTTTACTGAACGTTACCTCTTGCATCAGACTTGCCTTCGCCACCTCAGACCAGGCTAAGTGCAATAGAGTATATAGGACTTTCTCAAAAAATAGTTGAAAATTTTTCTAAGTCCCAAAAAACGCTGGCGACTTTTCATTTTTCAGGGTGATAGGCTGCAAAAGATCGTACATTTTTTCTGGGGTACCCGGCTTCCCCCCTACATTTTCTTAACATATGGCACATAAACTGTACACTGGGCTGATGTGTAGGGCAATGTAACAACTTTATTTTATTTTATTAACCTTCCCTGGGCTTGTGTAGTGAAATGTATTTG
Source organism: Xenopus laevis (assembly GCF_017654675.1). Classification (NCBI taxonomy): domain Eukaryota; kingdom Metazoa; phylum Chordata; class Amphibia; order Anura; family Pipidae; genus Xenopus; species Xenopus laevis. The sequence goes on from NC_054379.1 coordinate 96,784,346, forward strand.
CTGCAACATATATGTCCATTCAACTTTAACTTCCCGTCGTATGCAAATGAGGCAACGATAACACAACTAGGCTTCACTTACCACAGTAACGCTAGCGCAACTTCGCCAGTGTTCGGCGCCCTGGACACAACTTCGGATTTTAAGGAATTAGCGTTGTCCTGGTGAATCTACGCCTGGCGAAGTGTTGCGATGTGAGCGAAGCCGTAGCTGGCAAATTTTAGGAGGTTAGTGAATTTGCCCCATAGTGTTTACATGATTAAATTATAGGACATGGCCTTTACCTCCCTGGACCTCATTGTCCTTTTGTCCCATCTTTGAGAGGTCAATACCCTTCAACAGGAATTCCTTTTCTGCCTATTGTTTTCATTAATGTTATATATTCTCGACATTTTTTTATATTCCATTTTATAGAAAACATAGAAAAACATAGACACTCTCTTCTTTATATATATATATACATACGGTATATATGATGAGTTTTACACTTTACAAAAAATATTTTGTAAATTACTAATTACAAACCTGTCTTTTGGAGGTTCACTTCTTGATCTTGATGATACTTTTGGCTCTTGGACTGAAGATTGCAGTGATGGTTCTGAGCTTTTGTTCCTATCAGACTGTAAACTAGATGGAGGGGTTCCTTGTGAACCTCCTGCTGCAGCAGTACTTAAAGGGGTTTGAGATCGAGATCTCTCTTGAAGTCTTGCTTTCTTTTCCCTTGGTGCATCTGTACTTGCTCCTGTAGCAGTGTCACTTAATGTTCCATCCTGAGAAGATGGCTGCTGCATCCCACTTCCAAAGAACCAGTCCCCAGATTTTGTCAAAATTTCCTGTTGCTTCCGACACAAATTGCAAACCCACATAACCTAATTAAAAATAAGAAAATTGTGTAAAAATGAAGAAAAATCAAAAAAGCTTATTTTTTCATTCTTCATTTTAAAGCCAACTTATACTTTATGTAGGAGTTTTAAGCGGACATATACATGGTTATTAAAAAAAAAGATTTTGTGTTGATGGATTAACAAAATAAATATTATAAGGAAAATAAATAAAAAGCGAAGTTACCAAAAACGCAACATTATATAAAAAGCCTTTATGAAATTAATAAGACATGGATCGCTATATGTGGATGGTGACCAGCACAACTACATTGGTTCCTCTGCTGATGAATTTATTGTTGGCACAGGACCTAAATTCTTCCACTAGCCAAATTTGGACCACCACGCAGGTTGACAATAATCAACTGGCAATTACCAAGCTCCAAAACTAACTCTACTAACTGTCTAAAACTTTCTAGAGGTACTTTCTCAGTAAGTTACTGAAAATATGCATGTTAGTGATGTCTGGAAACACACACACACACAGAGGCTACATTTACTATTAACATAAATATTATGTATTGTGATGGGTGAAATACAAGTGAACCCCTTATTTACACCCTGTTTAAGGCAGGGCTACTTATGCTGCTTGAATTCAAAATCAAAAGACCCAAAAGGTACAGGAGGCTCAGTAAGACAGTGACTGATAATTCATTTTAAAATATGTCTAGAAAATACACCTTAAATTAAGGGGGCCCTAAAACAATTCTGCTGTGCTGTCCAGTAACTATGAGGCACACTGCTGTTCACATACATTCCAAAGTAATAATAAACTGCATGAGTGCCCAGAATAGCATCTCAAATCAAACTTATACCAACAAATACAAAGCTTTGTACCTAAGTGCAGTGACTGCAATGAAAGGAAGTACAGTGGAAGTGAGATATATATATATATATATATATATACACAAAGTCCAGTCTTACACAAAAAGGCACAGTAAGTACAGGAATAGGATATATGGGAAGGGCATTTGTTTTATGCAAAATAATTTGTACAAAAAGTATACAAAATAATTTGTATGTGTTTTCTCTGTAAAAAGAAATTAGTACACTGATGGTAATTAACTGCATGAATCAATTTGGGTGCTAAAACAATCCTATGGGGTTTATATATTTTTATATATGTTAACGGTCTTCCACTGTCGGAAGTGGTCGCTAAACAGTTTCCGTGTTCGCAAAAGCTATATTAAATTCGTTCAAAGCAAAATTTGTTTGTGCAAAGGCATAACTTTTCGCATTGCGAATAGTTTTTCCGTTACTGGCTTTTATTACAATCCCCCATTACAGTATACCAGTTTCATGGCAGAAAATAGCCTTGGTGAATATACAAACCAGTTTGTTGAAAATAAAAAAATCAGCTTAGTTTTTTTTTTTTTTAGAATAATAGAAAAATGCTTCCCAGACACACTGTAAATAAACTGATCAGCCAAGCAGATATTGCGCTAGGGAGGGTTAGAACTAAAATGAACATTCTTAAACTGGGATTAGGGCCAACCCCAACTAAAGCAAGTCTGTGAAACAACTTCTCTTACAATTCACAGATGTTAGTCAGCCAAACAAATACTTTGATGAAGGATTAGACAGATCTTGTTCAGCTTCTGGGTTTTTATAAAAACTGTCAAAAGGATAAAACGTGTGGGGATATTTTTATTCCAGTCTGTCATTCTCTTATAACATTTTAAAGCCCTGTTTTACATTTATTAAGTACAAGAAAAAATACATGTCAGTGAGAATTCACAGAACACAGATTAACTATATTCAGGTTTACACATTAAAATTCAGCACTGTCTTTCGTTTTTGGTTACTTGCCCTATTTTGGCAGGAACAAGGTCCATATAAAAATGTTATGGCTGAGGGCCAAAGGTTTCAAACCCAGGCACAGAAACAAAACACTGTAGAATCTGAATATAACTTTTTTCTAGAAAGCAAAGGCCAGAACAGAACTACATGTATTTTGGTATAGAGGTGTGGGTACGATAATTTTGAATATTGACTTTACAGAAATGATTGTAAAAAGGATAAGATCAAATATTTATTCTTAGCATAAATATTTACTTTACCGCGCCAAGTTGCTTAGAATTGGCCATTCTATAATGTACTAAAAGTTAGAGTTAAGGTGAACCACCCCTTTAAACATCATATATTTTAAATAACCACTAGTTTCCCACCCCCTGTTCTTGTGGAATAGTATTTCTTTTGTGTGGTGGATAGGGTTGCCACCTTTTAGTTCTGGCCCTACCGGCCGGTAACGTAGGGGGTGGGGCGGGCCAGAGAGGGACGGGGTTCTGCCATTTTGGGGGTGACGTTTCAGGGGTGTAGTCACAAAGTTTCAAAGCTGGTGTGGCCAGAAACAAACTGCAGCACTTGGATTAGGTGAGTTGGGGAGCTGAGAGGGGCAGAACTGAGGTGGACCAGGGGCAGATCAGGTGGGCTGGGTGCGGAACAATAGGGATTACAAATTTATCGGTTAATACATTGCTGTTAAAATCTGCATATCCTCTATTTATAACTCAGCTATCCAGGTCCACCCCAATTTTCTCTGCTATGGCTGAAATTGCCTAACATACTGCTTTTATGAGGCATTATAAGATAAAGATTTAGCACAAACATATAAAGAAATACTCTTCAGAGCATGCCACAAATTCTGGAGACTGTTCTGGGGATACTGGGGTGGCAGGTCAAAATGCAGAATGTCGATAGGGTTGCCACCTTGTAGCCCGGTAGAGACTGGGCAGCGAACGGGGCTGTGATGCGGAGGGGGCGGACCGTGATGCAGAGGGGCGGAGTCGTGACGTGGAGGGGGCAGCTTGTGACGTTAGACGGGGGCTATAAAGCGGCGATCAATTATTGGCCGATCGCTGTGTCAATCATAGGGAATCCTACCTGGTTTTCCTAATTTGGAAAACCGGAAAGGTGGCGACCCTATCTCCCATTGACTTATGCAGGACCTCAACAAGTCTTAGATGGCAGATACAGGCTTTTTGCAGCATCAGGGTATGATAAATCTCGAAAACGCTAAACTCCCCTCTAAAAATTTTCTAGTGAAAAAAACTTTTCAAGATTTTGACATTTGGATTTTAATAAATATCCCCCCAAGTGTTGATAGAGAACACTGAGCTCCCTCTTCTCAAACAATACTCAGTACAAAATAGTACTTTATTGTAGCAATGGCAGCACAATTTCCATTTATAAAAAAAAAAGCACTCACCAGCAGTTCAAGACATAGTGATCATCACATTTCTCTAAATTATGATCAAAAGCTGAAATTGTCCTAAACTAAAGGTCAGCACATAGATGAGAAGAGATATAAAATACAAGTATGGAATTCGTTATATTACAGAATGGCCATCTCCCATAGACTCCATTTTATTCAAATAATCCAAATTTTTTAAAATGATTTCCTTTTTCTCTGTAATAATAAAACAGTATGTTGTACTTGATGCAGACTAAGATATAATTAATCCTTATTAATCCTAACCCCACTATTTCTCCTCGTTGGAGCGGAAGCTGCTCACTATCTTCCCTGAGCCTTCCTCTTGGTCCTAGAGCAACTATAACAAGAATTTACTATCACTAAATAACTCTATCTACTTTTTCCACATGAGGACCTGGACCTGTTATACCTCAGAGAGGTAAGGTCCCAGGAAAGACCCTGAGCACATGGGGCTAAACCCCTTTATACTTTTACATGCTGCCACCTAGTGGGTAAACCTTGCCTGGAGTAAGTCCCAGTGGGAGACATCGGTATACTAAAGGACCACTTAGGTGTCCAAATACACATTTGGACACATGTACCAAGGCAGTGTCCATGGTGTCTTTGGAAGAGATCATGCTAAATAAAGAGAGAAGTAGGTATGGTCTTTCTCCCAAGTAAACTTTGGAGAAGCCGCACACCACACAATCCCAAAGGTTCTTATCCTGGTGCCCAGTGATAGAGGAATCGGCCACCTCACAACAAGGGTAAGAAGAATTTCACTGGCACACAGGAGTTGCAGTAGCAGGGCAAGCCCTTGCAATTTTATTATGCAGTAGTGCAACGTTTCGGGGTCACGCCCCTTTGTCAAGCTGGGGCGTGACCCCGAAACGTTGCACTACTGCATAATAAAATTGCAAGGGCTTGACCTGCTACTGCAACTCCTGTGTGCCAGTGAAATTCTTCTTACCATGGTCTTTCTCCCACCAAAGAAAACAAAATTAAATGTACTTCATCGACAAAGATTACTTCCCCTAGACCACGACTATATACAGTATATGGGGGCCCACAAGTCAGATATATTTCTACAAGAGATTTTCATGTCCCAGACTACTTCAATTGACTACTTTGGACAACATCATCATTTTAAGATAATCTGGCCTCATTATATGTAAAACTGATCCACTATTAGGATATAGTTAGACGGCACTGCCCTAGACTATTATCTGTTACGTGGTTGCTGGCATGCTTACTTTTTTCAACAAACATAATAGTCCAATAGAATTATTGATTTGTCTAAGGACTGTGAACTGAGTTGATGCCTTTTAGTCTGGAAAATCAGCCTTGCAGCCACACTGCATACCTATGGTACGAATGAACACATACAAACACACAAAAGCGCATGTTCACACACAAACACACTCGCACAAAAGAAGAGGTTTCTGCAACTAGGTCACATCATCATCTCTAAAAAGAATCTGTATTTTAATCCTGCTGTAGATTGTAGATGTCTAAGTCAGCAAAGAGAATACTGATTACATGCATTCCCAGTAATAAATTTGTCACCTGATTTTACTGTTCCTGTCAACAGTGCCTAACGCCTCATACAATAAATCAATAAATATATGTCTTACATTGCTGATAATACTAATACTTATAATTAGGTATAATAGTATGAGGAAATGCTAATTGCATTTTGGAAGTTGATACTGAACAGATAGTAGTCTACATATGCCTGGTATTTTTTATTCAAATTAGATTGGCCACATCCGTTCTGAATTCCTCTCAGTTTCAGCCTATGGGAAAGATCAAAAGTAGGTAGACAGGAATGTGGAAAAATCAGAGAAATACTGCATTCTTTATGCAGTATTTCTCTGCATAAATTACCAAGGTTGCGCTACAAGGGAAAGTATGTTTCTACAGTTTATGTTTAACAAAATACCAGCCAAAGGTGGGTTTGTATTACAAATTTACTAGCAATGCATTGGTAAATATTTAAGTATTGAAGTAGTTCCACCCCTGGCCCAAAATTCGACCACCCCTATCCTTTCTCTAAGCTCCCCTTCTATCCCTATGCCACCTTTGTAATATTGCCCTACTCATCATATCCCTACCTAATCTGCACCTGTATGTATCAGATGCCCCCACTCACGGCTCTAACCATACCTCATATAGCTGATAACTTTTTTTCCAACTGGTATAGCCTCTAAACCTCAATTTTTTCTGGTCGAGGTTTTTTGGGGAAAAACTCTCATTTTTCATGGAAAAAAAATCATGTCATGTAGAAGTAGGGTTGCCGCCTGTCCGGTTTTGACCCGGACAGCCCGGTATTTTGAAGGGCTGTCCGGGTCAAAATATCCAAATTTTCCAAACTAGCAAATTAGGAATTTCTTCCACCTGTGAAAAGGTCGCAACCCTATGTAGAAGTCAATGGCAGATGTCCCTTTTACAATTTGAAGATATTGTGATCTGTGCTGGTTTTCGTTCGAGATTGACTGGGCAAACAGTTACAAGGAAAATTATCATTGGTACAGTATATGTTATAAACCACCTCGTATAAGTGACGAGTTTGAAGCCCAGCTACTCTTACTAGGTAAAGTTATTACTATGGGTCACTTCAATTATCCAGACATTGACTGAGGTAACGGGGTTGCCAAGACAGAAAAAGCTAGTAGGTTTGTAAATATTCTGAATGACAACTTTTTATTCCAGCTCATTCAAGAACCTACTAGGAATAGCTCTCTTTTGGATCTTGTAATAACTAATAATACTGAATTAATTTCTAGCATTTGTGTGGGTGAGCATTTAGGGAATATTTATCATAACATGGTCTCCTTTGAGATTCTGTTGCAGAGGCAATTTTATAAGGAAGTAACTAAAACAATACATTTCAGACGTGCAAACTTTGACAGTATAAGGGCATCTCTGCAACATATTAAGTTGGAAATGCTTTTCACAGGGTTAAACACAGAACAAAAATAGGAAGTCTTTAAAATGCTGCTTAATAAATATACGTCAGTATATTCCCCTTGTAAGGAAGGAAAGTCCTTTTGGTTCAATAGAAGTGTTGATGTTGAGGTGGGTAAGAAAAGACAAGCTTTTAAGGCTTTCAAGTTTGCTAGGACAGCCAAATCATTTATAAGGTACAAGGAGGCCAATAAATCATGCAAAAAAGCAGGCAAGCTAAATTGATATGGAAAAGGATATTGAAGCAAGCAGTTAAAAGAATCCAAAATTATTTTTTAAACATGTTAATAGTAAAAAAAATGAAGCAGGAAGGGGTGGGACCTTTAATATTAGAGGGGGGGTCAGCTGGTTGATGAGAACAAAAAAAAGCTCAGATTCTGAACTCATATTTTATGTTTGTCTATACAAATGAGGAACCAGTTAATTAAGGTTTCCTTCTTAAAAGTCCCAATTCTAGTAATACAACTAATGGTGCATGGTTCACACATGAGGAAATTCAAAAGAGACTAGTACATGTTAAGATAAACAAAGGTCCGGGGGCCAGATGGTATTCATCCCCGGGTACTTAGCGAGCTTAGCTCTGTGATTGCCAAACCTCTCTACATAATTTTTCAGGATTCATTGAGGTCTGGCATGGTGCCGAGAGACTGGTGAATTGCTAATGTGGTGCTGCTATTCAAAAAGGGATCCCATTCTCAGCCTTAAAACTATAGGCCAGTTAGTCTGACGTCAGTGGCAGAAAAGCTTTTCGAAGAGTTAATAAAGCATAACATACTGGACTTCATAGCAAATCATAATACTATGAGTTTGTGCTAGCATGGTTTTTTGCGTAATAGATCTTGCCAGACTAACTTAATTTCTTTTTATGAGACGGTAAGCAGGAACCTCAATTCTGGGATGGCAGTGGATGTGATTTACTTAGACTTTGCTAAAGCATTTAATACAGTGCAAGAAGGTTACTGGTTAAATTAAGGAATGTTGGCCTGGAACATAGTATTTGTACCTGGATAGAGAACTGGCTAAAAGACAAAGGGGCAGATTCACTAAAGGGCGAAGTGACTAAAGCTGGCGAAAATTCGCCAGCGTGACGTCATTTCGGCACTTCACCAATTTACTAATGGTAGCTGGCGTAAATTCACTGGCGTACTTTCACCAAGGAGATAGATTCTGGCGCAACTTCGCACTCTAATGCCAGGCGAATTTACAGTCTGGCGAAAGTCCTATCCTTAATTTTATTAAGGTTCCCTGGCCTTGTGTAGTGTAATGTATTTGCTGCAGCATATACGGCCATTGTAACTTTAACTGCACGCCATATGCTAATTAGCCAACGCTAGCGTAACTTCAAACTGCTGAGCATAATTTTGCTGGCGTAATTTCGCCAGCGTTCGGTATCGTGTGCGCAGCTTCAGATCTTCTTGAATTAGCGTTGTCCAGGCGAATTTACGCCTGGCGAAGTGTTGCGATTTGCACAAAGCCATCGCTGGCGAATTTTCGCCTGTTAGTGAATTTGCCCCAAAGAGTGGTAGTAAATGTAACATTTTCTAATTGGACCAGTGTTGTTAGTGGAGTACCACAGGGCTCTGTACTAGGTCCCTTGCTTTTCAACTTGTTTATTAATGACCTGGAGGTGGGCATTGAAAGTACTATTTCTATTTTTGCAGATGATACTAAATTGTGCAGAACTATAGGTTCCATGCAGGATGCTGCCACTTTGCAGAGTGATTTGTCTATGTTGGGAAACTGGGCAGCAAACTGGAAAATGAGGTTCCATGTTGATAAATGCAAGGTTATGGCAAAAATAATATAAATGCAAGTTATACACTAAATGGCAGTGTGTTGGGAGTTTCCTTAAATGAGAAGGATCTTGGGGTTTTTGTAGAGAACAAGTTGTGTAATTCTGGGCAGTGTCATTCTGTTGCTACTAAAGCAAATAAAGTTCTGCTTGCATAAAAAAGGGCATTAACTCAAGGGATGAAAACATAATTATGCCTCTTTATAGGTCCCTGGTAAGGCCTCATCTGGAGTATGCTGTGCAGTTTTGGACTCCAGTCCTTAAGAGGGATATAAATGAGCTGGAGAGAGTGCAGAGATGTGCAACTAAACTGGTTAGAGGGATGAAAGACTTAAATTATGAGGGTAGATAGACTATCAAGGTTGAGGTTGTTCTCTCTAGAAAAAAGGCGCTTGCGAGGGGACATGATTACACTTTACAAGTACATTAGAGGACATTATAGCCAAATAGCAGGGGACCTTTTAACCCATAAAGTGGATCACCGTACCAGAGGCCACCCCTTTGGACTAGAAGAAAAGAACTTTCATTTGAAGCAACGTTGAGGGTTCTTCACAGTCAGGACAGTGAGGTTGTGGAATGTTGTGATGGCTGATTCAGTTAATGCCTTTAAGAATGGTTTGGATGATTTTTTGGACAGACATAATATCAAAGGCTATTGTGATATTAAACTCTATAGTTAGTATAGATATGGGTATATATAATTTATGTGAAAGTATGGAGGGGTGTGTGTATGGATGCTAGGTTTTCATTTGGAGGGGTTGAACTTTATGGACTTTTTTCAACCCAATTTAACTATGTAACTATGTAGTTCAAAGAGAAAATGTTATTTCCTGGATTATGTCATTAAAATTCTATTAAAACCTAGGGGGAAATCTGTGATGGAACTGATAGATCCTTAAAACTGAACTGGATCTGGCCCATACTGGAAAAATATTGTATGATATTTTAAGTTTAATACTATTTAAGGTAGCTCTGCTAGCAATTCCATAGGCGAGGTTACCTAAAGTCAAATAAATATGGAATTGAGTGAACTGCTGTTTCTATTAGGGATGCACCCAATTTTAATCCTTTGTAAAAGATTCAGCCAAATACTGAACAGAATCTGAACAAAACCCTTGTAAATTAGGGAACAAGGGGGAAAGAAAACAAACATTTTTGACATCCTTGTGTATGTAACCAGTGTCGGACTGGCCCGGCGGGACACCGGGAAAATACCCGGTGGGCCCCGACCCTTAATGGGCCCCCGCTGGGCCAGACACCTCTCCAGATATCTTTAAAAAAGTTTTCCTCCCGCAGCGCAGATCAGCGCAGCGCCTTCTGCGCATGCGCCAGCCGCCTTCACGCTGGTGCGCCAAGCGGCGCCTTTGTGTGCGCGCACTCGGCGCGTCGCAGTAGGGGGCGGGGGGGTCGGAAGGGGCCCTGGACAGTAGTCTCGGTGGGCCCCGGGCCCCCCAGTCCGACCCTGCATGTAACAAAAAGTCATATGATTTTTTGGATTCAGATTTGATTCGGCCAAATCCAAATCCTGCTGAAAAAGGCAGAATCCCAAACTGAATCCTGGATTCAATGCATCCCTAGTTTCTATAAATGGTGAGATTCCAGAATTCAGAATATATATATGGGATTTTTTTGTTTTATTTATTAAAAAACAAACAGGATTGTTTTGCCACCAATGTGAATAAAAGCAGTTTGGGATCAAGTACAAGGTACTTTTAATTACTGAAATTCAATTGAAAAATAGAATTATTTGTTTAAACTAAATGGCCTTTCCATAATATGGAGCTTTCTAGATACCATGATCATGATCATGATATGAAAAAACATGTGCCTGTTTTTTTAATATACAGACATATATGATTCCACAGATTGAAAGGAAACCATGATCGTCTGTTTCTAACTTCTAATAATTTCCCCCACTTAGACTCACAGTTATGCAACTCCTCCCTCACCTTTTTCCATTAAGTGTTTGATTTTTGTATTTAAGTCGCTGTACTTTGCATAAAAGGTGATGCATCAACTCAAAAAAAAAACAGAGGGATTTCAAGTCCCAGAATCGATTACGTCACAATAAAACAAGACGAGGGAGGGGCTGCATGACTTTCACTTTAGAAAGGACACATAAAACCACTGAGCATAACAAAATTACTGGTGATACAAAGTACTGTAAAAGCAAAATCAATTATTTACATTTTGTAAGCAAGTTTGCTCAGCCAGTAATATTAGATAATCATTCTCTAACAAACTGCTGTTCTTAAATCTTTTCAATACTACAGTTGCTGAGTTAAAGGGCAAGTATGCACTAGTGCCTGAACCATTCGATGATGAATGATTCTACTATTCAATGAGATGCAGAATGGTATTGGTTTACTAAAACATGTTAATAACAAGCTGAACAAGTACATGGACTTCATGGAGCAGTCTGAAGGAAGGAGCGATTCTGGTTTGTTCTCCTTAAACACACACAAATATAGCCATGAATATCATCTACTGCAGGGATCCCCAACCTTTTGAACCCGTGAGCAAAATTCAGAAGTAAAAGGAGTTGGGGAGCAACACTAGCATGAAAAATGTTCTTAGGCTGCCAAATAAGGGCTGTGATTGGCCATTTGGTAGCCCCTATGTGGATTGTCAACCTACATTGAGGCTCTGTTTGGCAGTGCACCTGGTATTTATGCAACCAAAACTTCTCCTCCAGGTCACCAAGCCTGGATTCCAAAAAAAAAACCTGCTTTAAGGCCACTGGGAGCAACATCCAAGGGGTTGGAGAGCAACATGTTGCTCACGAGCTACTGGTTGGGGACCACTGATCTACTGTATACAGTGCTTTGATTCTTACATGTCACCCATCTAACTTCAGAGCTGCATTTGTTTGAAGTGCATGACTCTGCACAATCTACCATATAATACTGGTAGAGAAGTTTTTTCTCTCTCAAATAAATACAAATTAAAGCAAATGAAGATGGATGATCAACACTTAAAATCTTCCTGTTAATTGCTACATATGACAAACAGATTGCCAGGCTGAGAAAAAAACCCAAAACAAGTATGTGTGCTTATGAGATTCCAACTGATGTCTAAAAAAAGTAGATGTAGATGAAAGCAAACCATCTGGGGGAACAATTAGAGGAGCCAAAATCCTTAAAAACAATTTTCAATTCTCCCTTTAAATAATAGAATAAAATGTAAGCAGAAAATCAAACATTTCATATAAGTGGCCTTTTAACAAAGATATTTTGTGATCCCATCAGGCAACTTTCATATATTGAAGTCTTCTCTTTCCTTCTTGCTTTAGATACATACAATATATAATATGGTACAGGATTTCTTATCTGGAAACCTGTTATTCCAAAAGGTCAGAATTATGGGAAAGCCAGAGACCATAGACTCAATTTTAGCAAATTTACTTATAATACAGTACCTTGTACTTCATGGTAACTAAGCTGCATGACTCCATACTGGTCACCAACCAATCCTATTGGGTTTATTTAATGCTGTATTATTTATTAGGTTTACAGTATGGAGATCCAAATTACCAAAAGACCCCTAATCCAATAAACTCCAGGTCCCAAGCATTTGGGATAATAGATCATTATGAAAATTTTTTGTATTGTATTATTGTATTGTATTAAATGGGATTTGGGATAACAGACCCCATCCCTGTAATATATATCAAAAAAAGCTTGGCAGTTAAGAGGACTTTTATATTATGCTTATATTAACAAATATTTATTCAACATTGCTGGTAATACCTTTCCAAAGTAATAGACAGAAAGGCTCATTTAAAAAAACTGCAAATTTGCATTTGGGCAGTAACCCATAGCAACCAATCAATGATTGGCTGAACAGTAAAAGGAAATATCTGATTGGTTGCCATGAGGTTACTGCCCAGGTGCAAAATTTCCCACTGTTTATAAATATGACCCCCACTGACACCTATGGTAACTTTAAGCTAGTGATGTGCAAAAAAGTCAACCTGCACCCAACCCTAACCCATCCCTAGTAGTGTAACTACCGGGGTGCAGGGGGTGTGATTGCACTCCGGCCCAGACCCCTTTGGGGCCTTCTGGAGCCTTGATAAATTTTATCACCATGGCAGGTGGACTTTTTGGCACGTGAGCCCGGAGCGTGCTGCCACACACATTTGTATGGGGGGTTTAGCACTTCTATTTATAAACCCGCACCTGACTTTCCCATCTCTGATGTCACAAAAGCAGGCGGGACAGGCACGCACCTGTAAATAGATGCTGCCAGAAAAAGAAGCCTCAACAGGAAGATCACAGGTGGGGTGGGGAAAAAGCTCAACCTGAACCCTACCACAACCTGCAAACTGTGTGTGAAAGTAGGCCCTAAGCGTGGCCAGCCTCGTGGGTTTTGGGCCAGCCCACACAGCGCTACTTCAAGAATGTATTCGCCTATGGTTTTTCACAAGAGTTTTTTCACTAAATAGTTTCAATTTCACATAGCATAGGCAACAAACAAACTGACGTTCATTCTTTTGAAACCAGAAAGGACTGGTTAGCTAGGGTTGCCACTTGTCTGCTTTTGACCTGGACAGCCTGGTTTTCAAAAGGACTGTCTTGGTCAAACTGCCTGTCTGGTTTTCCAAATTAGGATAAAAAAAAATCGAAATTCGACCCTTGATATCTAGCCTAGGGGAAATAAAAATAGACCAACTGAATTTTATTTTTTAACTTCGGGTGAATAAGCTGTATTAGATCGAATTTGAATCTAAGTATTTTTCCACCAAATGACTCCAAGTAGATTCTAGAAGGTCCCCCATAGGCTAAAACAGCAATTCGGCAGGTTTAAGATGCCGAATAGTCGAAGTGCAATTTTTAAAAATACAGTCCATGATAAATTTATATATTCGGATTTTCTAATTTTTTTTAAATTCAATTCGAATTTGGACTATTCCCTAGTTGAAGTACACTAAAATTACCTTGAATTTTGAATTTAAAAATTCTTATTTTCACTTCGCCCCTATAAATCTGCCACTTAATGAGCTCCTTCTATACTTCCTACTTCCAGAACAGAACTCACACCTTGCTACTTGCCTTGTTGTCAGTGCCTACCTTTGGTTAACCCTGTACCTGCCTGCCTGTTTGCCAGCCCCCATATTTTGTACCGACTTGTACCCTAAAGGGCCTATTTATCATTGCAGAAAAACATCACTGGTGATGTTGTCCATAGCAATCAATCAGCAAATAGATTTTACCAGTCACCTACAAGTTAAAAAAAAAGCAGGATCTGATTAGCTGCAATTGGCAACATCATTGGTGAAGTTTTCTCCAGTGTTTTACACCACATGATAAAAAGGCCACTAAATATATATGACCTGCATCACCTCACTGTGATCAACATTGATTTAAATTGACCAGAAGAATTTGCAGACAGGCAAATTTGCAGACTTTAAAGTTTTCTTAATCAATTTGCAATAAAATGAGGGATCATTTGCGTGGGGGGGATTTTTTTTTGTATATGTCAGGCGTTTCATAAATGTTGTTAATAAGCAATGAAATTGAAGTTACTTTTACTCCTACCCCATTCTTAAAGGGGACCCGTCACCCAAAGCAATGAATCCAAATCCTATTTTATCATGTTAGTCAAGCAAAATGAACTTTAATTACACTGTAAAAATTATTTGAATCTTGTTTTTTCCGTCTGGGAATTCATAATTATATCAAGCAGGCAGAAGCCATTTTGTGTTATTTAGACAAGCCTTGTGTGCCAGAACGGGGGACCTGATGTCCATGCACTTGTTACACAATTAAATGGTGAAGAGAACAGGGGGAATGTGAGGAGTGCAGTGACATCTAGCAAGTGCTGAATGGAAAGTGAAAGTAATTTACCTGCCCCACCTCTATGCCTAAGGCAATATTTGATTTAGAGCTGAGATTTTGACTTTAAGCACCCCCCCCCCGTTTATTGTGTTGTATATTGTGCACTGGGAGGGAAAGTAGAAAAGCAGATTCTTTTTTTAATTTTTTTCAGATTTTTTCATTAACTATGAGCTTGTATCCCATGAGGAAATAGGATTTTAACAATAATTAATCACTGTTGTTTAATAAGACTGCATTTGCCATAAAAATCTATAGACAAGCAGGGAATCTCTCCAGGCAGTGTGCTACATTAAGCAGATTTTTTATAAATACCTGCTCCAGCTTCTTTCATGTACAGGGGCAGTAAACATTCAAACCAAAATGTTAGTGAGTTAGATATTAATATAAAGCTTTTGTATATAAAGGGCTACATAGTTCTTAGGCTCCATCAAGCCATTGGTTGTTTAGTTAAGAATAAATAGAAGATCCAAAAAGCTCTTGTTAAAGTCAAGAATACTTTTATACAGTCAGTCACTCTATAACCTTCACACTTCAAAGTTCCTCACACGTCCTCAGTTATATTAAATAAAACAGTGCAGAGTTTCACAGTACTCAGTTACTTTTGTGACCTTCAGGGAACTGCTACATTCAGCCATTAAGAGAAAATCAATCACTCGTGTATATGGGGTAAAACTCCTCCAGGGAAATCCTCACTTAGTTTTTAGCTAGAATTAGCCAGCTTGTGTTGAAGGTGTGGCTTAGCACCCACTTAGTGCCAGTCAGGGTAGCTAGCAGCCCAAAGCTAGGATAGAGGTTTAATACCATCGTTGTACACAGGTAGATGTTTGTCAATACTTAATGCTTAGAGGATTCAGTGATAAGGAGGGTGTTTCTCTATAGAGAGGATCCCCATTCTACTCAACAGACTTGGTTGGGTGAGGCCATTGAACGTAGCTCATATTCTCTTTTAATATATTTAATAGATTTATATTGAATCATTTCCTTCTGTTCTAGGATCATTTTGTCCGATTACGTATATTGCTGAATTATCACTGTATTACTCAAAAAGACTAGTTGACTGGTTACCCTTCCATTGCTACATAAATAAATATACCTTGTAAAGAATTCCTGGTGCCCATTAATTTCCACCTTTTTAACACCACATTATTATTTTTTGTACTGTTCTGTACTACAAGCACACTGAATAAAGCCATAATTCTTATTAGTGGGAGTTTAAAGAATTATACATGGTGTCTGCTCATCATACAAACTGTCTTTCTGAAACACAAATGGTGTTTATGTGTTTATGACTAGGGATGGGCGAATTTTTTCACTTGTTTCGCAGCAGAAATGACGCCCATATACTTGTATGTCGTTGTGCGACAAAAAAAAGATGCGGGACAATTTTTTTTTTGACACCCATAAACTTTAATGCCTGTCAGCAAATTTTTGGTGAAGCTAAACAGGTCAAATTCGCCCATCCCTATTTATGACTAGCCGTATGGTGTTTTGTAGTCGTTTGTAGTAAAGCACATATATGAAGGAACCTTTGTTAAAGGGGACTTGTCACCTAAAGAAATAATTCCAAATCCTAATTTATGATGTTAGTCAAGCAAAATACATTTCACTTACACTATAAAAATTATTGAAATTTTGTATTTATTAGTCTTCGGATTCACAATCACAGCAGGTGCCATTTTGAAGACGCTGTTATTAAGGCAGGCTCTAAGCCATCCCAAAATCTTGTCTATGTGCCAGAACGGGACACCTGATGCCCATGTACCATGCACTGGCTACACAATTAGATGGTTAGGAGGGCGGGGAAATGTGGGGAGTGCAATGAAATCTAGGAAGTGCAGAATGGAAAGTGAAAGTAATTGCCTGCCCCACCCCTATGCCCAAGGAATAGAGGAGAGGCAGGTAATATATGATTGACAGCTGAGATTTTTAGAAGCATTTAGAACTGGAATAGATGTTTTAATAACAAAAATAATTTGGGTTTCATGTTTAATTTGAAAAGGACTTTTACTATACAGCTTTTTATGTCTGGGTGACAGGTCCGCTTTAAGACCCTTTCAGAGCAAAGAAACAAAACAGAAACTGGGAGCTGGAATCAGTTAGGGAAATGGTGTCCATGTTATATTCATAAACCTTTTTTGCTATTGCTCAGAACTCAACAGTTTCTGGTTAGAAATATTTTAGGGCCAGGATTTTGAGGCATTTTGGGAACATTTTGAAAATGTACTTTTGTTTAATAAGATGATATCATGGTTCTCCATATGGTACTGATACAAACCCTTGAATAGTCTGAGGATTAATTAGTTTCTTTTTCCCTATGCCATCTGGATAAGACAGGTTGAAGTATGTTTTGTGCAGTTAAAAGCCCATAGCATGAGTAATATATATCAGTCTAACTTAACTGTACAGGGTTATTTTAGGAATGTTTCTTAAAGTGTTAGGTTGATAAATATAAGATGCACATAAAATGTGGGAAGATAAAAGTATATTTCTGGAACAGTTTGCAACGCAATTCCACTTTTTCACAGTGTGAAAGTGGATGATCTGTTAGTCACTGTGCTTTTTATTACTAATGAGGACAAAGTGACTGCCAGAATCAGGCCGTGCAGTTGTCAAACCTTATTGAAGAAAATCAAATCTTAGCATGTGGCTCTTTTTGTGGGCTGTGCAGATGTAAGATTGACGATAGAGTAAAATCAACATTTGCTTGCATCATGCTTCCTGGAACTGTAAGGAATCACACATAATAATTAACAGCTGATACTACAGATGATTAGGGTGTTGAGTAACTTTATAGAATTTTAAAGGAGGCCAACAACATACCTTGACAGGTTTTCCCATATTAAACTCTGCCTTGTAAGGAAGTACAATATATTTGGTTATAAGAACCATCGCCCTCTAGAAATCATCTCAAGTTGGAAAGCAATGAGCCTAAAGAGGAGCTTCACTTCAGTTTTCCACTGTTCCTGTAGGTGCACATTGACTCACTGCCTAAAACAACCAAAGCTGGTTATGCATGGGCCAATATTAACTGCCAACTTGGCTTGTCTTTTTAGCTTGTCTATGGTGCCTCCCTATTGCCTACTTGTTTGAGCTGGACAAAAATTGCGTGAGGATAGCATCCAGGCAGAGATGCCACCCTTGTCCTACAGATTTGATCTTCCTTTTTCCAGAGAGCTATAGGAGAATGGTGGTTTATAGGAGAATGGTAGTTGGATATCAGGGAGGTTCCATTTACTCAGGTTATCAGGAGTGATTCTCTACGATGCTACCTGTGATGCTTCCCCTAGCCTCACCTCCCCAGCACTTAGCGTAATAGCACTCTTTGCACTAGAAGAGACAAAAAACAGAAATTTCTCTTAAAGTTACCAGAAGCACTATTTTGCCACTCCTGGGAACCTGTTCGGCACTGCTGCCTAAGGCATTGGCGCAGCGCTATTAGGCCCTCTAACACTTCTCACCAGTGTTTTCTTTTATGTCACCATTTTGGTCTTGTTGAAGGTCCTGGTGTTGTTTATGGTATGTGTAACCCTTAGAGTTGACCTTCCAAATACTGATATTAAATATTCTGCTGACTTAAATTGTGAAAAACAAACACAAACACAAACTCAAATTTTGAAAAATCAACCCTTAGGGGCAGATTTATCAAGGGTCGAATTTTGAAGAAATTGACGTTTTTTTTAACTTCCATAACTTCGAAATTCAAATAAAAAAAGACCAACCCAAATTTATTTTAAAAAAAATTCAAATTGTTTTTGCGGGTGAATCGAAGTAAGATCGAATTCGAATCAAAGTATTTTTTTAAAAAAAAACTCCACCAATTGACTCCAAGTAGGTTCTAGGAGGTCTCCCATAGGTTAAAAATGCAGTTCGGCAGGTTTTAGATGGCAAATGGTCGAAGTCCAATTTTTAAAGAGACAGTAGACCCTTAATAAATCTGCCCCCAAGTGTTATCTTTAGTCTATCTTAAGTAACTGGACAGGGCACATATGGAGTAAGATGGATGAAGAATGGACAATAAATATAATAAAAAATAATATAAATGCAAGTTATACACTAAATGGCAGTGTGTTGGGAGTTTCCTTAAATGAGAAGGATCTAGGGGTCTTTGTAGATAACACGTTGTCTAATTCTGGGCAGTGTCATTCTGTGGCTACTAAAGCAAATAAAGTTCTGTCTTGCATAAAAAAGGGCATTAACTCAAGGGATGAAAACATAATTCTGCCTCTTTATAGGTCCCTAGTGAGGCCTCATCTGGAGTATGCAGTTCAG
Source organism: Xenopus laevis (assembly GCF_017654675.1). Taxonomy (NCBI): domain Eukaryota; kingdom Metazoa; phylum Chordata; class Amphibia; order Anura; family Pipidae; genus Xenopus; species Xenopus laevis. Next base: position 96,803,285 of record NC_054379.1, read on the forward strand.
TTTTGGACTCCAGTCCTTAAGAGGGATATAAATGAGCTAGAGAGAGTGCAGAGATGTGCAACTAAATTGGTTAGAGGGACGGAAGACTTAAATTATGAGGGTAGACTGTCAAGGTTGGGGTTGTTTTCTCTGGAAAAAAGGTGCTTGCAAAGGGGACATGATTACACTTTACAAGTTTATTAGAGGACATTATAGACAAATAGCAGGGGACCTTTCTACCCATAAAGAGGATCACTGTACCAGAGGCCACCCCTTTAGACTAGAAGAAAAGAACTTTCATTTGAAGCAACGTAGAGGGTTCTTCACAGTCAGGACAGTGAGGTTGTGAAATGCACTGCCAGGTGATGTTGTGATGGCTGATTCAGTTAATGCCTTTAAGAATGGCTTGGATGATTTCTTGGACAGACATAATATCAAAGGCTATTGTGATACTAAGCTATATAGTTGGTATAGGTATGGGTAGATAGAATTTAATTAAAAGTAGGGAGGGGTGTCTGTATGGATGCTGGGTTTTCATTTGGAGGGGTTGAACTTGATGGACTTTGTCTTTTCTCAACCCAATATAACTATGTAACTAACTATGTAACTATGTAACTATCTAACTATGTAATAAGTTCTCTAACTTTGGGGCCCACTGACTAATGCAGAATCTGATTAGATCAGTTTCTAGGAAAAAAAATATTTTCACCCAAATGCTCCACATTAGAGGCAGAGCCACTATCAGTTTTAACTTTTATGGGTCTCCTTGACCACCAATTTTTTTTTTTAACTTATTGGGGGGACCTGGCTGCTAATGTTTTTTTTTAACTTGTAAGGGGGGACTCTGACCACCAATGATTTTTTTAAACTTGTACAGGGGACCCTGGGCACCAATGTTTTTTTTAACTTGTACAGGGGGGTCTAGACATCATTTTTTTTTTAATTTTGAGGTTTTTATTGCACATTAGACAGCAATATTAGCACAGCATACCTTTTACAATATGCTGTGCATATGAACCAACTATAATCAGTTAAATGCTATGACAACAAATATCGTCCAATTAGAGAAAAAAAAGGAAAGAAAAAGAGAAAAAATAAATAAATAAAAGGGGGGATAACAAAAAACATTAATAAATAAATATAAAAAGTATTGTATTCTGGAGTTATTGTTAATTGGCAATTATGGAAATGTCATTCAATCTATAATACATATCTCATATTTTAATTATTTATCTCATTAGGTCTCAACCTATACCGGTATGAATTGGGTATCTAGAGATATAAGTTTCCCTGATCTGCCTAAACTTATTTACCTCATTAGTAACAAGTGCCGTTATTTTCTCCATTACCATTATTTCCCTTATTTTAACCTGGACAGAATCCCACTTATGAGGGATTGGACCTTTCCAGTGTTTTGCAATAAACAGTCTAGTAGCCAAACATATTTTAAATATCATTAGTTTAGTATTCTCATTATATGTTTTATTTTTTGGTGTTAAATTAAGTAAAGCAATTTTGGGGCATGGTGCAATATATATAGAGTACATATTGTGCTAATTTCCCCAAATACAAGCTTCCAAACCTGTGGGCATTCCCACCGCATGTGAATATATGTCCTTACCTCCCCACAGCCCCTAAAACATAAAGAGGATACATCATTTTGCATTTTGTGGCGTTTTTGTGGTGCTATATACCATATTGCAATTGTTTTATAGCCACTCTTTTAATAAAGTATTAGTTGAAGTCTTAAAAATATTTTGGTATATCTGACTCCCAGATTTCTCATCTATTGGAGTACCTAAATCTTCTTCCCATTTGGATTGAAACCCAGAGGACATATTATCCAGTTTATGGATCAAATTATAATATATTCAAGACATAGAACCTTTAAGCTTCAATCCCTGTTTACACTCCAACTCATATCTGGTATATTGTCTATCCCCTCCCTCCTTTACAAATTCTTTTACCCAGTGTGTTAACTGCAAATATCTGAAATATTCACGCATGGGTATTTTGTACCTTTCTTTCAAATACGTAAATAATAAAACCCTATTACCAAACAGGAGATCTTCTACTCTTGTAATACCATATCCATCATTGAAAATCAATAATTATAGTTCCAGGCGTGAAAGCAGTGTTCTTAAATAAAGGTGTCAATAGGGACCAATGTTTACATAATTAATCTTTAAGTTTGTAAGTCGTCCACAATTGTAACGAGTGCCCTACACACTTATGTAGCTTGTTTCCTCTCATGAGTTAGAGATTGTTTCCACATAGAGTCGGCCAGGTTAAATGTAGGATGTAATTCCTGTTCTAATATAACCCAGCGTGGTTTTTCTCCCTTCAGATGCCAAGCTTGAATTTGTATAAATTGTGAAACTTTATAATATGAGAACAAATCTGGGACCCCCAATCCTCCCTTATATTTGTTTCTCTGCTTCATTTTCGTACTTACCCTAGCTTTTTTTCCTTCCCGTATAAAATGTTTTTGGCTCTCTGTAAAGCAGTAACTTCCGTTTATGGATATTTGATAGGCAGTGTCCTAAACAAGTATAAAATCTTGGCTAGAATATACATTTTTACACTATATATGCAACCTAGCCATGAAATGCTATATACTTTCCATAATATCAAATGTTTTTTTAATTTATCTATCAAAGGCATGTAATTTAATTTACCAAGTTCCTGATATGTCTTAGGTAACATTACCCCCAAGTACTTAATAGCAACCAATTGCCATTTAAAATGAAAAGATTGAAATAAAAGATCCGCTACTTCCAATGGTATATTTAAGTTTAAAGCTTCACATTTCGAATGATTTATCTTATACCCTGAAAATCTACTGAAGTCATCCAGTGCTTTATATAAATTAGGAAGCTGAACCAATGATAGCAAAATATCATTCGCGAATAAGCTTATTTTGTAAGTCTCCCCTACTACTTTTATACCCTTAATAGCTACATTTTGCCTTATCTTCTGTGCCAATGGTTCTATACATAATCTAAATAAAAGGGGAGATAAGGGGCACCCCTGTCTTGTGCTGCTTTTAATTTCAAAGGCCGCTGAATTTATATGACCCGTTTTTACTTCAGCCATAGGTTTACCATAAAGACGTTTGATTGCATTTAAGATAGGGCCCCTAATACCAAAATGTTCTAATGTTATATATAGGTAGCTCTATTCTACATGATCAAACGCCTTTTCGGCATCTAAGGATAGGAAAATAGTTTGTCTTTTTTGTTTATTTGCCAGTTCTATGAGGTTTATCATTCTCCTAATATTATCTACAGCATCTCAACCTTTAACAAACCCCACCAGATCAATATGTATCAATTCAGGTGGCAGTGTATTTAAACGCTCTGCCAGAATTTTTGCAAAAATCTTTATATCCGTATTAATTAATGAAATAGGCCGATAGCTTGAGCAAAGTTTGGGATCTTTACCCTCTTTATGTATTACTATAATCTGAGAAATCAAAATTTCGGAGGGGATTGATGTTTCTGACAGAAATGCATTAAACATTTTTACCATATATGGGAGTAATTCTTCCAGAAATGTTTTATAATACTTCCCACTAAACCCATCTAGAGCCGGAGCCTTTGTAGAATTTAACTTTTCCTTTACAACAGTAGTAATTTCTTCTGCTGTAATCGGTATTTAAGGATAAGTGTTGTACTGATGTAAGTTTTGGGAGGTTACAAGTTTGTAAATACTTAGCCATTCCGCATGTACTGCTCTCTGATTTGTTTACCTTCTCCCCGTTATATAGATCAGTATAAAAACCTACAAAGGCTGTATTTATTTCCTTTGGCTCCTTAACAAATGTCACATTTTTTGTCTTAATTGTCTTAATTGTTTGTAGTTTTCACAAACCCCTTAATCGACTGGCTAGCAAAGTATCTGGTTTATTTCCCTTTTCAAAAAATTTCTGTTTTGTCCAGAGCATTGATTTATAAGTATCTTCTTACAATATCAAATTTAATTCTGTTTTGGCTGACATCATATCCATATAGATACTAGTATCTCTGTTCATTTTATAATCAGACTCATACTTTTGTAATTTCACCTTTAAGTCGTTTATACTTCCTTCCTTTTTCTCTTTTGTTCTGATGACTTAATCATAATTCCTCTTATAACTGCCTTATGGGCTTGCCACACCATTGATATTGAGGTTTCTCCCGTGTCATTTTCAGTGAAATAAGTCCTAATAACTTCAGCCAAAGCTGTCACCTGCTCTGGGATACCAAGCAGAAGATCATTACGTCGCCATGAATATCCTGGTCATTCTGTCAATAGTCCCTCCAATGAGGTACTAACATTGCGTGATATGACCATGATATTTCCCTATGACAGATTTAAATATTTTATCAATATGGGGTTGGTTAAAGGGATACTGTCATGGGGAAAAAAATAAATTTCAAAATGTATCAGTTAATAGTGCTGCTCCAGCAGAATTCTGCACTGAAATCCATTTCTCAAAAGAGCAAACAGATTTTTTTATATTCAATTTTGAAATCTGACATGGGGCTAGACATATTGTCAATTTCCCAGCTGCCCCAAGTCATGTGACTTGTGCTCTGATAAACTTCAATCACTCTTTACTGCTGTACTGCAAGTTGGAGTGATATCACCCCCCTTCCTTTTGCCCCCAGCAGCCAAACAACAGAACAATGGGAAGTTAACCAGATAACAGCTCCCTAACACAAGATAACAGCTGCCTGGTAGTGAACAACACTCAATAGTAAAAACCCATGTCCCACTGAGACACATTCAGTTACATTGAGAAGAAAAAACAGCAGCCTGCCAGAAAGAATTTCTCTCCTAAAGTGCAGGCACAAGTCACATGACCAGGGGCAGCTGGGAAATTGACAAAATGTCTAGCCCCATGTCAGATTTCAAAATGAATATCAAAAAATCTGTTTGCTCTTTTGAGAAATGGATTCAGTGCAGATTTCTGCTGGAGCAGCACTATTAACTGATTCATTTTGAAAAAAAATGTTTTTCCCATGACAGTATCCCTTTAATCAGTACATAATCTATCCGTGTAAATGACTTATGTGGATGTGAATAAAATGTAAAATCCCGCATAGTAGGGTTCGTTAGTCTCCAAGTATCTATCAAATTATGATCCTCATAAGATTAACAAATCTTCGTCTATTTGAATGGCTATCCCCTATATTCCCAGGGGGGGGGAGCGATCAAAAATGTTGTCATAGATGGTATTAAAGTCCCCAACTAATATTACTATGGAGCACCAATTAGCATCTAATATTGTTGACAACACCGTATAAAATTGAGCGTCTGCTTGACTTGGTGCATAAACATTTCCTAGAACACAATCTTTTGTTTTAATTACTCCCTTTAAGAATAAATAGCCACCTTTTTTATCTGCAATTTGAACATTAACCTTAAAATTCAAACTATGATGGAGTAGAATCGACACCCCACTCTTTTTCCCTCCCTCAGTTGCATGAAACTACTGGGTAAGTTTTGTCACCCCATTTAGGGATATGGCCTGTTTTAAAGTGCATTTCCTGAACCATGATTTTATCTCCCTTAGAAGCTTTATAATATCTTAACGCTTGTCTGCGTTTTTGTGGTATGTTCAGACCTTTGACATTATGTGAGATTACATTAATTGCCATTTTAAATTGTAAAATATTTTCCTAGTCAGATTTTGCACATAACACCACAAATATCCTTTACCTTGTACTACATTTTTAATTACTATTTGAATGTGTATACATTGAGCATTTATAGCACACAATAATTCATACTGAAAAATCATGATATAAGAAGAGAAAAAAACAAAACAACAAAAAAAATAAACATAAAGGGTGATCTTAAACCCGGATATTCAATTTAGGGGGTATTTGGGTCAGGTCAAGAAAGAATAGACACTAGATCCACACAGTCTCGTATAGGATTATCCCATGTAATCATCTTTAAGTTCTCACCAAAAAGATAGCATAATGTTTTGGAAGTACACTTATATAAAGAACAGGTTCTTGAGTTCTTCCAGAAGAAAATATGAGACAAAAAACAAGCGGAAAAAATGTTGCGTATTAAATTACATTTTGGGGTTTAAACTTAAAAGGGAACCCCCATCTATAGCGTATGTCATTATTGCGCAAAATATCTGTGATATGTAGCATTTCCCTTCTTTTAGAGTAGTAGGGGAAAGATCAGTGTAAAGTTCAGGTGTAGATCCCTCTATACAGATCTTGCTGTTTTGTGAGGCATAGAGAATTTTATCCTTAACAGGGAAATAGCACACCTTAATCACCATGTCTCTCGGGCGTTCACCCGGGCCAGATTTCTGCCTACTTACTCGATGTATCCGCTCTATACATAGCTCCTGTCGGGGCACATCCGAGAGCAGTATATTAAAATACCGGAGCATATATGACTCTATGTCTGTTACTTCTTCCGACACAGCTTTCAGCCTTACGTTGGATCAAGGTCCTCGTGGGCCTCCTGTAGCAAGCGGATCTCTGCCTGCATATTTCAACCATCGCATCCATCCTCATTGTAGTGTCGGTAAGTTCTTCTTGGCGTATTTCTAAACGCTCCGTTCTGTTACCAATAGCTGTAATATCTACCGCAAAGTCCACCAGGCCATGTTGGAGGTTATCTTGCAGATCCTTTTTCATGTTTGCAAGATATTCTCGTAACTCAGCAAAATCCTGCTTTGTACATGGTTGATCCGCTTCAGGCACCATTTTGGCCTTAGCTTGAGCCTTTGTTTGGTTACCTCGTGGAGCATCTAGCGCAGCGGGAATCTGAGGCGTCTTCTGGGAAAATCTAATGAAAACCGACGGTGGTGATAGTATAGGAGACTTCTTAGTTCTTTTTGTCATGCCCACCAGGTTTGGCTGTAACTGTAGCATCCCTCCGACACACACTGCTGAATAATAGGTATTGTAAGCCGCTTCTGGGATATCGCTGCACACGAGCTCGCAGCTCAAGCGTCCATCTTCCTCAAGCGCAGACTCTGTCCCCGACATCAATTTTTTAAATTTTGCGGGGGGCTGACCACTAATGAAATTCTTTAACTTGGAACCTTGGCCCCCATTCCTTTTAACTTGTGGGGGGGTGACCATAAATGTTTTTTTTTACACTTTTATTGGGTGACAGCTCACTAATTAAACAATAGGGCAAGTTCTGTATGATGAAATTCAAATATCAAAACAAAAGTCTAAAATCACATGTAAACCACTATGTGTGTCGCAAGTTAAAGTAACAAAACCTTTGTTTTTTTTTTCTTGTAAAAAATATTCAACATTCCAAATCAAACCTCAATTTAAAGATTTTGTTGAAACCTGTGTGTCACAGTATCAAGCAGAATGTTGAGTACAGCATTTCTGAAAAAATGTGTCTAGACATTACAATCAGATGAATAATGAAGAAATATGTGACATCCCTTTTCCAAAGCTTCACAAATGAGAGTGAAATATTAAAAGACACCAGAAACAGGAAGGAATTTCACTGTAAGGGAATCTACTGGCACAAGAAATAACACCTATAAAATGTTGCGTGGGAAGTGTAGATTGCAGCAATTAAACACATCCAAAATAAGTCAGGCCCTGTCTGTAAGGTGTTAAAAATCATTATTTTGCAATATGCTTTAAATATCTTCTCTAGACTGATAAGTTGTTTTATTAAATAAACACAGAGAGTAAGCTACAGAAGCACAGAAAACAGATAGGAATGAAACTGTCCACAAAAGAGATTTTTAAAACATTTTGTCCATTTTTTAAACAGAACATAGTACTGTTAGTTTGTAAGCCAATTAGTATCTGTTGAAAAGGGAGATCACACAACAGGTAAAGGAAAATATGTGAAAATAAGTCCCACAATCATTCCAATTTCCAGTGCCCTGGGTCCCACAGTCAGTGCCCAGGATCTCTCACTGAGGCAAGCAATTTAAATACCTAAAATGTGGAGTAGTATAGTGTGAGAATGTATACTGCTGTCGTCAACTACAGAGTCTGCATGCACTGCTTGTGCTGCTATCCCTGATAACACCCACACTTAATCTTGTCTGCTGTCCTTACAGATATTTATAGGTAGTGTCCTATTTGGAATCTGTGAGCAGTATGCATATTTGACAGAGAGTTGGGAAGAGAACTCTGAACCACTCTTCCGCTAACAAATCCAGGTGCTGTTCACAGATTCTTGCTACCTGCTCTCGGTTTAATGCATCTAGTGTTGGTAGCCAATAACCCTATAGAAAATGAAAGGAAAGAAATGGAGACAAGGCATTTGAGAAAGCAGAAGGAGAATAAAGTGAATAAGGAGCAGAAAGGCAGAACAGATTAGAAAAGCTAATGGTATAGAAACAATGAAAATATTAGAGAAAATGGATGTGATGTTAAGGAAATGACAAAGAAAATGTACATAAAAATAATAAATGTTTAGAAAAAGTAGGAGAGAAATTCTCAGATGGGAAAAGTATGAGATTATGAGAATGGTATTAGAGCTAAAAGAGAAAACAAGAGATCATGAGCAATAATGAAAAAAAAAAAATATATATATATATTATATATATACTGTATATATATATATATATCAGTGAAATGTGTGCAACATAGCATGGTTATGGGCTTGTGACATGTCTTCTCCAGATCTAGCAAAGACTCATTCAAGCCAGTTTCATTCAAGTTCAATATAAAAATTGAGGGGGCTAAAGGCAATTGGCTGTTACTAATAATAACTAATTATCAAATGCAAAGACAATACTTCAGTAGAGGAGCACACTGCTTGTTTGCATTGTTTTGAAATGTAAATATAGCAATATACAGTAGAACCCTGATTTTACATCCCTGGATTATATGGTGTCCCAGAATTGACAACATTTTGTTGGTGACCCTTCAGGGAAGCTGTGTTCTTTCTTTCCTGGATTTCCCATGATTTACAGTTTTCCCGAAATTTAGGCCACATTGATGCGGTCCACTGAGAGATGTAAAATCAGGGTTGTACTGTAAACATATGGCAAAAGATTAAAAGTGGCTGCTTGAAAGCAAACATCATACATTTGTTAAACAAACTGGTGTATATAAACTGTAAGATTCCAAAAGCAACACAGCTATGTGCCTATGATGTAAGGAGAGCCAGGGTACCCTGTTACATACGGTTTGGTCGTGCCCAGAATTTCAATCCTATTGGAACTCTATACTAGGCAACCTATTCGAGGTTTTATGGCTAATAATAATAGCAGACCCCGTAAACTGCCTATAGCTGGCCATAGACGCAAAGATAAAATTGTACGTTTTCAAACTGTACGTGCAGTGTCTTTTCTACTTTATTTTAATCTGAATGGTTAGTTGAAGGCCGGAAGATTGGCACAGATGATTTTTTGCCTGACATAGGCTATAAACTGCATGTCTACGGCCAGCCCCCAGATTAAAGCCTTCCTAATCAAATCTATGTTTCTGGCAAGAAGACTGATAACTCTAAACTGGAGATTGAAGAAACCACCTTTCCTTGATCTATGGATCACCACAATGGGCTTTCTGGAAAACCTAGGGGTAAATTTATCAAAGAGTGAAGTTCCGCCACTAGAGTGAAATTCTGCAGCTCTCAATTCATTTCTATGGGATTTTGAAAGGCGTATTTATCAATGGGTGAAAGTGAAAGTTCACCCTTTGATAAATACGCCTATAAAAATCCCATAGAAATGAATGGAGAGTGGAGGAATTTGACTCTAGTGGCGGAACTTCACTATTAACTTCTCTCTTTGATAAATATACCCCCTAATGTTCAAAAAGAAGGGCCACACTCCAAGTTTCCATCATACATGGGGTCCCTGCCTCCAAAAATGTCCCCTTCCTTCTATACATTCTCCTGATTATTTGCCTGTTGTATACATCATATCTTGCAATTGTACAAGCTTCCACAAATGTTGGTGCAACACCTAAATGTTTACCTAATGGCTGTTTACCTGTGGTAAAATCTGATATGTATCTCAAAAAATCAACCTTCAATAAACTTATCTGAACAAAAAAAAGCAATCACATTAAGTTAACCACAGCAAGTGTCATCAGAGTTTTGTTTCAGCCTCCTCCCCAAATGCTTATATTTTTATTTTTTACCTTATAATCAAAGCAACACACATATATATTACACCTTTGGCACCACTAAGGGGAAGATTTATCAAAGTTCAGAATGCTATAGTTTTGTATTTTGAGTTATTCCTAGTTAGTTTACATTTTATGAATATTTTCACAACTTTTTGCCAAATTTAAAAAAAAAAAACACTCACGCTCAGTTATTGAAGTTTTTATACACTTTCACATAGTGAACCTTCTACTTAGGGGTTCACCGAATCAGGTCAGGATTCTGAATCCAAGTGCCTGGCCAAACCGAATCCAAATCCTTAAAATCACATGACTTTTCATCTCACAAAGAAAGAAGTAAACATTTTTTATAACCATTCGCTTCCTGGCCCTATTTTGCATATGTAAATTAGGGTTCAGATTCACTTCTGTATTCGGCCAAATCTTTCAGAAGGATTCTGGATTTAGCCGAATCCCAAAATAGTGGATTTGGGGAATCCCTACTTGTAAGTGGCCGTTAAATTCAGTTACTGAGGTGAGAGAAGTTGTGAAAAAAATTTTAAGCCACAAGAAAACAAATGTTTATTTTAAACTGATATGTTCTCAGCCTTTGATAAATCTGCCCCAGATTCTACCGAATAAATAAGAGTTGGTATAAAGTTGTAATAAAAAATGAAAGAAAAGTTTCTAACCACTTTGTCCTCCTTTTGGAAAGCATCCAGGGAAGCAGAAAGAAAGAAAATTAAGAAAATAAATGGTAAGCAGGTATCAGTAGGCAAGTTAAAGAGAGAGGACACTAAATGATTGGAAAACTGCATAAGTATAATGTCTTCACTGTAACATAGTGAAAAACTCTTTGGTATAAAATTAAATGAAAACATTTATTCAAGAAAAATGGAAGGACTTGATAAATTAATAAAATAGTAAAAGAAAACAAAAATATTGTACAGTATTTATAGCCTTAAAGGAAACACAATATTTTGGCAGAATCTTCAAGGACCCAGATGAAAAACCACTGTAATGTTTTTCCTTAATTCATCATTTTATTCATATATATGTATTCATATATGTGCATATGTAATATGTTTCTATGTTATAATAACTTGGATAAGTGATATTTTAACCACCTGCTGCTTTATAACTGCGGGCATGAAGCGAGATCCACAAAACAGACATAGAGTGCCATTTTCGCACCACCTACCTGCAGAATTACAACTATACACATAAGGCCAATAAAAATTATACTTGATGTCAATGTTATTAATAGGGTTGCCACCTGTCTGGTATTTCACCAACCTAGCCGGTAAACTAACACCCCGAGCCAAGACCAGCATGATAAGTTTATCATGTACTTGCCGGTAATTTTGTAATGACTAGTCCTCCTTCCTCAGCCTGCCTCCAATCTGCCCCTGACAAGCCTCCAGTACCCTCTTCCAACTGCCTGAAAACCCCACAACCTTCATCCTAATTACTAATAAGTCCTTTCCGATTCATGGATGATGTCAGGAACCCACCTGTTTGCATCATAGCTCTACCACATATATTGGTCCTGGCCCCTCACGCACCTACCCTCACCTAGGTGGCAACCCTAGTTATAAAATATATGAAGGCAGGTCATTTTTATCCAGAAATTGTGGCAAACCTAGTTATTAGTAGGAAAGAAAGATAAAAATATAGGAAGGCAGGTATTTATTCCTTAAAAAGTGGCAATCCTAGGTGAAACTCAGTATCCTTTATAGCATTCTGGCAGGAAAGACTAGTACTAGTCATGGGTGTCCCCTGGTCCCTACCTTGTGCATTATCATGCAGTGTACATAAAGGTGGGCAGATTAAAACTGCGATTTGGGTCCTTTAGACAGAGTTGGCATCTTATCTGCCCGTGTATGGGGCTCTCTGACAGCCCACCCGACCGATCGATGCCTTAAAATCAGGCAGATAGGGCAGGCTTGATTTCCCTGTAGAATTAAGGACTGCATTAATTATTGGATCAGATTGAGGACCGCATCAACTCTGGAGGCTCCTATTCCCCCCATTGTAATCTGATTGTTTGGCCCTATGGCCAATGATTGGATTAAGGCCAGTATTGCGTACTCAAGATGGGCATATTGGGAAAAGATCCACTTGTTTGGGGACGCCCCAATAAGCAGATCTTATTATGTGCTGTGTGCTTAGGAAATTACATTATGGCATGATTTAAAGGGCTCTCTTGCAACAATTAGCTCTACACTCTGCACCTGGCATCTGATTTTCAACCCAGCACAAGGTACAGAGTGCAAATAACGCTGCTTAAAGACAATGCACAAGTGCTTTATATAAAAATATTATAGATGGTGTAAATGTGTAACTTGATCAGCCAGGCTCCCTTTGATAAATATTCTGCTTTTTTGACAATTTCACCATTCACCCCCTTTTCATCCAGTGGCTATAAGGAGCAGGAGCTGATTATAGCACATACTTGTTGCGTTTGTTTAGCCTTACCTATGGGAAAGTTTAGGGAGGTTTTCACCATACAAACACAAGATATTTGCATTTGCACATTGGCTGTTGTGAGATGTATATGTGAGATGTACATGTCTTTAAAATAGTATGTATGAACATATTTTTTAGTGTCAGTGTTTTAGCTCTCCCTACCCAAATGAAGGTTACCAGGAGTTGCTACACCTTAATCATTTCTGTATGAACTGAACCAATGGCTAAAAGAAGGGGTTGTCATTACTGGATATTTAATCAATGCATATCACTAAAGTTTACACATGCTAACTGTAACCTCATTTTAATTACACTCACGTTGTTTGAACGAAGGGAAACGCGACCTCCACATCGTGCACAAAACTTTGTACGGCAGTAGGAGCATAAATGGCCACAGCCATCGGCAAACTTTGTTTTGTGGCAGATTCCACACGTCGGTGCATCATCCTTGTGCTCTCCTGGGTAGCGGCGTGTATCCTCACCTATTTTTTTGATTTGCTCTTTATAGCTTTCAAATTGTTGATGGAGTATCCTGAATTGGGAAAAAATTAAATGAAAATGGAGAAATCACATAATACAAGAATTCCTAACAATTGTTAGAAAATACTTTGCACATATGATGACAGAAATAATTTAGCACCATAGAATGCAAACTGAACAAAATTCATTCACCCTGAAATCTTCACTGAATTAAGAAAAAATGCTGGTGCCATCATCATTATCATCATCAAATATTCTGAATTCTCTAGTTATAAACAATTTTTGCTTCTAGCTACAAATAATAAAATTCCCATGATATTTACATAAAGGAGTACAGCTACTGCAGAGCCAGTTAACATTTGGCCATGGCCGTGCATTACTCAGTATGATGTGAACCAGTTGAATAATGTTTCTGAATTGGCAGCCATAAAATAATGTAAGATCGATAATGCTCTATGAAGTCTTTTCTCTTATGTAGGTAACATCCACTGGTAGTAAGTTGCATAGCTGTTACAGGTCCCCGAGATACTTGGGTATAAATCTCACAGGGCTTTCCTATTGTCTAGGTCTAGGACAAATTAGTCCTTGATGGTCTCTAAGGGTTTTTGCCGTAGACATCATGGGGGAATACATGCAATCTGAATTCTTTTAAATATTTATTTCACTATATAAGCTGATCTATCCGATTGGATTCAGTTATAGAGATTGAAAAGGTCTGTACAAATATTGCAATATGAGGGCCATTAGATTGCTTGTAATTCATATATGCGCAGAGGAGATGTAGCAGATTTCAATATTAGGCAGAGCAACATTAGCCGTTACTGGACTGGCTTAAAGAATACATATGCCATTGGGAACATTTGCTATAGACTGCTATAGGCTCTTTATGTTTTTTCCTATAAGCCCCCCTAAAAGCATGCCCGGATTTGTCGAAAGTCCACAAAGGCAGGGGCCAAGATTTTAGGAATGGCATGCCGTCCTGCCGGCATTCTAATTTTCAGAAGCACTGGGGGATGAGCAGATTAAATCTAAAAGTTTTAATCTCCTGTGATCCTAATGTCAATGTTCCAGTAGGAACCTGAGCATGTGCGTGCTCGCGAGGAGAGTGGCTTGCACAAGGACCCTCTGGCCTAGGGACGGCTGAGTTAGAAATCTGGGCCTGCCTAATAGGCACAGGCAACAAATCCACAATCCACAAGTTAACAACCTGTTTTAATCATAGTTTCTTTAGAAAGTGCAGACCTTAGTTCCCAGGCAGTGAGCTCCTCTCTGCTATTTGTCAACTCCAGGGATCAGCAACTTCTCCCTTTCTGTCCCAGTCTTTCAAGTGCACCAGCAGCTCTGCACTCAGCTGCAATGAGCAATGACTACAAGGCTAAGGGTGAAAGTAAACCCCTTTGTGTGCAGCCCCTAACACACACAAGAAGCCTACTGGTTGAATAAAATCAACATCATTACAGCCAAAAGAAAATATATGCACGTCAGGTACTTCACCTGTGGCAGAAAACAGGTTCAAGATATTATATTTATACTGGCAAACATAACTTATAAGGACACTGTTACAGGACACTGTTTATGGTTATTAAAATATTTTAAAAATATAGCATATCTGGTGAGGTGTGTATTAGGAACATGGCTGGTCATAAATAGGTGTGGATATGGCAGACCAGGGTGGCTCAGATCTGTGGGGTTCACCTTTAAGTTAACTTTTAGTATGTTATAGAATGGCCAGTTCTAAGCAGCTTTTCCACTGGTCTTCATTATGTATTCTTTATACAGGTATAGGATCCCGATATCCAGAAAGCTCCTAATTACGGAATGGTTGTCTCCGATAGACTCCATTTTATCCAAATAATCCTAATTTTTAAAAATGATTTCCTTTTTCTCTGTAGTAATAAAACAGTAGCTTGTACTTGATCCCAACTAAGAGATAATTAATCCTTATTGGAAGAAAAAACAGCCTATTGGGTTTGTTTAATGTTAAAATGAATTCCTAGTAGACTTAAGGCAAGAAGACCTCAATTACGGAAATATCCATTATCCGGAAAACCCCAGGTCCCAAGCATTCTGGATAACAGGTCCCACACCTGTATTGTAAAACTCTTTTATTACTCTTTCCAGCTTTCAAATGGGGGGTCACTGACCCTGTCTAAAAAACAAATACTCTGTAAGACTACACATTTATTGTTAAAGGAAAAGGAAAGGCAAAAGTAAATACTTATCTCCCAGTAATGTACACCCCAAGGCCTCTGAAATCACTAAGGTAGCGAGTCACATAGTCCACTCTAGTCATCAGTTATCCTTGTCCTCGTTCGCAGCGCTTATTTAATCAGACAGGCGCCATCTTGGAAAGGTAAAGGACACTTCCTTCACCTACTGCTCCGTATTGCGCATGCGCAGAAAAAAAAAAACTTGACCCCAAGAGTGCATCACTACAGCGCCAGCAGATCAGTAGTGGCAGCACGAAGGACTTGTGCAGTAGATGAATATTACACCCAATGGGCATCAAGGCTGCCTCTGGCAGCAGGATACAAGAAGACTGTGTGCAGCGTGACGTCACCCGAGTCCACCGCTGCAGTCTGCCTATGAGCGCTACTCCTTCCACATCATACTAGGGAGAAAACTTTTAAAAGGCTACGTAAGTTCCTTTTCCACAAGCCTTTGATTAGAGGCGTATTTATAATTTGCCTTTCCTTCTCCTTTAATGCTAGTTGTTACTACTCATCTTTCTTTTCTTGTCTCTTATTCAAATCAATGCATGGTTGCTAGGGTAATTTGTCTAGCAAACTAGAGAGCTGCTGAATAAAAAGCTAAATAACTGAAAAACCACAAATAATAAAAAATGAAAACAGATTACAGTGTCAAGGAATATCACTCTCTACATCATACTAACCCCTTTAATTATAAAATATTATTATTATGCTTATTATTAAAAAGCAATACTAGTCTCAGTTTAGGTATCTACAGGTATGGGAACTGGAAACCTATTATCCAAAAAGCTCTAAATTACAGAAAGGCTGTCTCCCATAGTCTCAATTTTATCCAAATTTTTGAAAATTATTTCCTTTTTCTCAATAATAATAATAATAATAATAATAATAATAATAATAATAATAATAATAATAAAACATTACCTTGTACTTGATCCAAACTAATATATATTAAACCTTATTGGAAACAGAACAATCTTAGTGGGTTTAATAAATGTTTAAATGATTTTTAGTAGACTTAAGGTATGAAGAGCCATATATGGAAAAGATTTCTTATCTGGAAAATCCTGGGTCCCGGGCATTTTGCATAATAGGCCCCATACCTGTACATATACCGTATATGTGTGTATATATAAAATAACTCCAAAAATATACAATGTGCTTGACTCTCAAAATTAAAGCAGCAAAGAAATCAATTTATTCCAGTATAATGAGAAAGGATTTAGCAATACATTTCTTTTTCTCAGTCTAGTTTCTAGTATGGCAGATGTCCAGCAACCTTAAAGATTCCCTTATAGTCAAAATTGCCATAGAAAGAATCAATAAAAATCAGAACAATAATTTAAAAAGAAATAATAAAGACCCTTTAAAAAGGGGGGGGGGTTAGAAGTTGGTTGTGTCTGAAATGTACTTAAAATGTCCATGAGATGGCACTGCAGGTTAGAAGTCCAAACAAATTCACATTTTACAGCACCTGCCCTATAGCAGTGGAAAAAGAGAGCTTTTCTATGTTTATAGCTGTGACCAACACATTCATCCTATTTTAACCTGATATGATGATGATAATGATGATGATGTAGAAGTGATATAAAACAAACCTTTATTATTATTATTATTATTATTATTATTTGTATTATTTTTAATGCCCCTATTAAAATGTGTAAGCCACATATTTTGTATTTGTAGCCTTTGCAACTATAAGATTGCTTTCCTTGACTGTGTTTTGTTTAGGGCAATCATTTTAACCAAAGCTTATGCAATGTCTTCATTCATTTGGTTTTGGTAAAAAGTTTAGGTATGCCCAGTTTGCTGCTAGGGCTTATTTGTCAGCATGCCTTGCAGACCCCTAACAGCGTTCTGAATTAATACAGATCTTCTGACGCACAGGGAGAACACCTACTGTACCTGCAATCTGCTCTTTCTACATTACACAGTTTCCTGAGTACAATGCTTGACTAACCAGGACGGCACTTGATCCCTATCTTTGTACCTTCTCTTCTTCCTGTCTCATTGCCTTATGGTCTCTGTTTATAAAAAGACTACTGATTTGTCTTTTTTTATATTTAACAGCTTGCATTAGGCTTCTGTCGCTATAAGGAATCCATTAAAACCCAAACTCAACGCAAGCATGCATAAATCAACCAAGGGCGAAATAAAAGTAACTTCCTTTAGCCTACAACATTAATGTGGCCGTCAATGTACAGCACAAAGAATGAAAAGCAAAACAGATCAATACAAATTAATGTTAAGTAGTGTGGGCATACAGTAAATAATTTAGTTGCAGTGCATTTTATGTAAAGTTCTCCTAGTATATAATTTTAGCAATAGAATTGATCTCGTATTCATTGTGTAGATTCTATGTACACGTGTATACCAATACCCACAATCTCATTATTATAGGAATAGCTTATATCCTTTTATTTATGTCCCAGGCTAGTAAAACTGCTGTACATAGGCAATAGCAGAAAATACATCAGACACATATACACCTATATAATACAGGTATGGGACCTGTTTTCCAGAATGGTCCTGACCTGGAGTTTTCCGGATAACTGATCTTCTTGTTTTTTGGATCTGCAACTAGTAAATCATGTGAACATTACATAAACCCAACAGGCTGGCTTTCTTTCCATTAAGGATACATATATTAGATGAATTTTTACTCCTTTGATCTCAATGGGTTTAAAATTAGCAGAACATTGAAAAAAAACACTTTAAATTTGTCATAGACAGCTCCCATTGACTTCTACATGAACTCGTTTAGATGGCTACGTTTTACATTTTAGTCTTACTGCTTAATAAATATCATAGCATAATTCAAACGTAGGAGTTTTAGCTACAAAGAAATTTGAATCATGCCAAAAATCTGAATTTGAATGTTAATAGATCACCCCCTTAAGCTCACAGCCTAGCAGCTGTTGATGGTTATAACTGCATAGCATCAGCAGTTTGATTATTTACTGCATTTTTGGACAAAACGCTGCCTATGATTAAGCACCAGAGGGTATGAAACGCGTAAGGCGGAATACCATGGGGTCTGTTTGTATAGTCCTTTTTTTATGAATTGTTATTGGTTTTAGTAAACATAAAAACATACATTGTTGTGTCATAGAGCGATTATCATGTCAGCTTAAGAAACATAATGAGCATTAAGATTAACATTTGACAGCAATTCTTTCGGTATGTTTTAGGTGGGGGAGGAGGATATGCCATGTAGGGGGGTGGGGTGAAGAAGATGGGGAAAAGAGGGGGTATAAGTAGAAAGGGGAAAGAGGGAAGGTGTGAGAGAATGGGGGGAAGAGAAAAATGGGGGGAGGGATGTCTTTAGATCTGTTGAGTTAATAGTTAACGGGCGCTACTTCCGTTTCCTGCAGAAAATTTTCCGATTCTTTGAAGAGAATCCATCTGAGCCACTCACTAGAACATTTTGTAAATTGGGTGTCTATTACTGTGGAGAACTCTTCAATCTTGAAACAATTCCTGTAATTCTTGTATGCCTATTCTTTTAATAATGAACTTTGAATAAAATGTGTTTGTTATGTTGCTGCATTTTTGGACAAAAGGAAAAGGAAGAATTTTGAAGATAACTAAGGCTCATTTACAAACGCAAGCGGATAGCATGTAATTGCATGATAGTTTGCCTATGCTTAATCGCCGTTCACAAAAGGTATTCCGTCTTGGAAAGTTGCATGGACGGGTAAAGACACAATTACCTTTGTGAAGAGCATTTGAATGCACATTCTAAATGAGCCATAGGAAATGTGCAGTATAGAGTTATATGAAGCCAGTATAAAAGCCATTTGTAATTTCTTCATATGCATTCTCAAATAAGCCATACTAGGATTTGGCTGTTTCTTGTTTCATTTGGCAGCAATACAAGTCTCTCAGTATGATAAAGAATATCATAGTAGATAGTAGTACAGCATAAAGTGATAAAAGAGCCCACAACTAGGATACAGGTTTTTTCTTTTGAACTTTAAGGTGAGAGTAAGCATGACCTTCTTCTCCCTACCGGCATTAAAAAAAACTTGTTTTATTATTAAATACAAGTATGAGACCTGTTATCCAGATTGCTCGGAACCTGGGGGTTTCCCAGATAACATAATTTGGATCTCCATGCCTTCAATCAACTTAAAAATAAAAGAAACAATAATTAAACCTAATAAGATTGTTTTGCCTCCAATAAGGAACAAGTATATCTTAGTTGGGATGAAGTACAATTACTGTTTTATTATTACAGAGCAACATTTTTTTTAAATTATTTGATTAAAAGTGTATAGGAGACGACCTTCCCTTAATTCAGAACATTCTGGTGAAAAGGTTTCCGGATAACCACGGATCCCATACCTCTATAATTATTTGGGAATTTAAATTGGTCACGTTGACAAGGTGTATTGCCGATTGCTCTTATTTAAAGACAAAGGAATGATGAATCATGACAATACACAATCCAGTAATCATCGATTCTTGTATGCAGTCATTGTCTATTTGTCACAGGTTTAATACAATCTGTTCATTTATACCCAATTTCGCATGAATTCACTGCGATTTGGCACACGATTTTTCTATCTATCTATCTATCTATCTATCTATCTATCTATCTATCTATCTATTTATAGATTGAAGGACAATTCCAGCATCTCTTGCCTTGATAACTGCTGCCATAAATAGCAGCTTTATCCTTAACTAATCCCTTCTGAATGCATCTTTCATACATACAAGTTTCATAGGATTGTATCAGTATGTGTATGGCCAGTTTAATCCTTTGCACACATAGCTTGTCTCTGTCCCTTCCTCCTTCTCTTTCTTTCTGCATTTTACTTTACCAATTTAAACCATAATGAAATGGACCATAAAGAGCAGAAGCACGTTTCATGGGCCATTTGTCAAGCTAGTAGCTCATGGGGCCTGAAACATTGCTTATGCTGGAGTCTATGCCAATTGCTCCATTAAAGGCATTTCAAGATATGAGATGTGTCTATGGTGCTGTTCATCTATACTTCTTATGCTGGATGTGATGGTATGCATGCACCGTTATTTATTTCTTGTGATTTTGGTGTGTGCTGATTGCTGAGCTATATCAGCAAGCTCTATATACCAATCTGTCTGATTGAGAGGCTCATTTATACTGACCAATAGTGATGGGCGAATTTATTCATCAGGCATAGATTTACAGCGAATTTCTGCATTTCGCCATTGTGAACTGTTTCGCGAAAATGCTGAGAAAATTTGCCGGCGAGAAAATTTGCTGCAACAAAAAAAGATGCTCATGTAAAAATTGTTGCGTGTCAAAATCATTTTGACACCCATTGATTTTATTGCATTTGGACAAAAAAGTTGCGCAGGTAGAAATTGTCGCTCGTGTAAAAATTGTGGCCATTGACTACAATGCGTTTTCTCACATTTTTTCGTTGTTTCGCAAATTTTTCGGCAAAACAGGACAGGTTCTCCCATGACTACTGGCCAACACATAGGGTCAGACTGGGTCACTGGCCCACACCCGCTCCCTGCCCGAATCTGTCACTGCTGCCCCGACTTCTCTCTCCTGCTTCGATCACTGAAAGAGTACGAGAGCGGGGTGGGGCCTAGAAGGGGGTTGCGGCTGGGGTCCCAGAGGGGCTTTGCTGCAGGGGCAGGGGGGCCCTAAGACAGCAGCCCCAATGGCCCCCAGTCCAAACTTGCCAACACATGGGGCAATGTAATAAAAGGTGTAAAGGAATCAATTGGATGTTTGCTTACAGTCTGTATGTATATTATTATTATTATTATTAAGAAGAAGAAGAATATAACACATAATGTGCCAGCATATTCTGCAGCACTGTACAATAAATAGGGTCAATACAATGAAAATACTGATTCCATACAAAAATAAAAACAAGATAACAGATACAAGAGGTAATTGGGGCCCTGCCATGCCAAAAGAGCTGCCAATCTGATAGATGAATGGTTGATGTCAACTGCAACTTCTATTGTATAAGCCCATATTTCTAAATATTATTAGTTTATGACATTCCCAAATGGTTTTAGGATAATGGCCTTTCTGAATGGGATTTGGGATTAAGAATTAGTTTAAGTTTCAAAGGAAGAATTACTCTAAGGGGCAGATCCCATTTTTAATGGGATATTTAGAAATGTTTTTATCAAATGGTAACTTTCACCCACTCATAAATCTCACATTTCAATATCTATCAAAATCTCACATTTCAATATCTATCAAAATCTCACATTTCAATATCTATCAAAATCTCACATTTCAATATCTATCAAAATCTCACATTTCAATATCTATCAAAATCTCACATTTCAATATCTATCAAAATCTCACATTTTGATACATTTGCCTCTTAGGGTAACAGAACCAATGCATAATAGAGATAACTGCAAAACAGTGCTCCAAAATGTACATTAAATATGGTGGTAATGGCCAATTCTTGAACTACTTTCAAATGATGTCGGTCTAAGGATGATGGGGGTGCCATCTGCACTAAACACCAACAAGAGAAGAAAGAGAGATGGAACATTAGAGATTGAATATCAGTATAAAAACATACTTCACCCATAAATAGCAGATTCGTTTGATTCAGGGTATTCCTAGTAGTACTATTACTAGAAGTTTTTTTTACTATAAATTAATAGGCAGCACTTTTGTTGCCCGTGAAAGCAGAACTCATTAATTTCCTTAACTGCTTTCATGGCTCACTGGGCTAACTTCATTATCATACTCTGCTTCCCCAGACCAATATTACCAGTGAGGCTATGTTCTCAAGATGCTCATACCTACACATGATCATTTAGATCGCTTTTCTAATGCATGAATCATTCAAAACCACCGTGATATGAAGAATATGACTGCAATGTTAACTGTACATTTTCCTTGGAAAATGCATTTTGGTACTTGAGAAAGCCCATGAATATACAGCATGAAAATAGATTAGTTAACTTCATATAAAAAAACAACAGTAATGTATGTGCATCACTTAAACTGTGTGGGTTTTTGTAACTGTATAGGGCTGCTCTATGCAGTCTTATGTACATCAATCCTATTTCTTGGCTCATCTTCCAATAATCTCTTCAACTGTGTTTTATCATTGTGCTAATGTCAACCACATTTCTAGTGGAACCATTGCATGCAGGCTGGATTCCTTCAGCACCATTTACAGAGTAATTCAAGCTATCATTTGCTATAAAGCTGAGCTGAACATATAATTTTGGACTAAACCCAGGCCCGGAACTAAGCGATGGTATAAGAGGCACCTGCTTAGTATGCACCACAGGGGGTGCCTAAGCACGTGCCTCTTCTGTCTGCCTATCCACCTCCACATCCTTGTCCCCTCAACGCCAGCTCATTATTGGTCCTTGTCCCCTGGCACATAAGTCATCGTGTGTGTGCTCCACCCGCAGCACTGCCGTCCCCTTGTACATAGGGTGCTTGGCCGGCTAGGTCAGGCACTGGTTAAACCGCCAGTAAAATCTCTTCCTTTTGCAGGACAACATGTAAGAGAAGCCTTAGGGTGTCATTTGTTTGTATGTTTTTAAAGGAGAAGGAAAGCTATGGAGGCATTTTATTGCCAATAGATTAGCTGCAATAGTGCAAGCTAGAATGCTATATTTATTCTGTAGAATGCTTTACCATACCTGAGTAAAAAGCTCTAGAAACTCTCTGTTTGTTTAGGATAGGAGCTGCAGTATTAACATAGTGTGACATCACTTCCTGCCTGAGTCTCTTCCTGCTCTGGGCTCAGATTACAGTAGAGAAGGGAGGGGGGTGGAAGAGTAGCAAACTGAGCATGCTCTTGCCCAGGGCAATGAGGTTTAAGCTGAAGGCAGGAAGTCTGATACAGAAGCCCATGTGTACACAATAGAAGGAAAGAAATCCAGTGTTTCTTTTGACAGGGGACTCCGAGGAGCACTACTTTGGGGGTTTACTGGTATATTTAGATTGATCTTTCTGATAAGGCTTACTTAGTTTTAACCTTTCCTTCTCCTTTAACATAAGGGAGGAAACCCTCATGAACCCACATAGAAATGTCGAGAACAAACTTCTTGCAGATAGTGCTCTGGCTGGTATCGAACTAAGAACACCCCGAAACTGCAGTGCTGCCCATTTAACCTCCATGCTGTATTAGAAAAAATATGACAGTATGGCTAACATATACAACTGTTGAAGTGGTGAGGGCTTCATAAAAAAATAGTTGATGGGACTAGTTTACATACCTAGTTTCTAAATTTGACCAGTGCTTTTATCCATATTAACCAATCAGATCTACTTTACTTCTATTTTCAAACTTGCAATAGACTGTACAAAACAGTTGCTATGGTTAACTGCCACCCAAAAGGTGCAGAACGTGCAACTTCAATATGCAATGCTTTTTCATCCTTAAGCAACTTGTACTTGTAATGTAATTGACCCTTTAACAGTCTCAAATTCGAGAATTTAGTTGAACAAAGCAATCTGGTGTGCTGCCACTATAATCACTTAACTTGGTCAGCATAAGCTGGTACTAGTGTCAATGTTAATTAAATGATATTCTCATTCTGTATATTATACTATATTTAACTGTAAATTAATTTCAGGATGAGCGGAATTAAAACAATTAAAACATTAAAAAGAAGGAATAATTAGTTTTAGATGTATTCCATGAGAGTTGACAGCTCCTGCAATTAGTGCAGCATTAAAAGCTATGCCCATTTTTTTTTTTCTTTAAGTTACTGTCACAGTCGCTTGGTAGACTGCCAAGGCAGAGCCTACAGTATTTACTAATAGGGAAATCATAGTGTTCTGTCTAATTATAGACTAATGTAAATTCCTGACTTCCTGTTGGATTGGGTTTCATTTCCCGGTTTAATCAATATGGATTTACAATAAAAATAGCTGTTTCTCATTTTAAAAAAAGTTTACATAAAGGCACACATTTACTAAGCTCGAGTGAAGGATTCGAAGTAAAAAAACTTCGAATTTCGAAGTATTTTTTTGGGTACTTCAACCATCGAATAGGCTAATACGATCTTCGACTACGACTTCGATTCGAACTATAAATCGTTCGACTATTAGACTATTCGATAGTCGAAGTACTGTCTCTTTAAAAAATACAATGTTAGCCTATGGGGACCTTCCCCATTAGTTTTCTAAGGTTTTTTTGATCGAAGAAAAATCGTTCGATCGATCGATTAAAATCCTTCGAATTGTTCGTTTTGAAGGATTTCATTGTTCGATCCAACGATTTTTCCTTCGATCGATCGATTGTAGGATTTGCGCTAAATCCTTCGAATTCGATATGCTAAATCCTTCGAATTCGAAGGTCGAATTCGAGGGTTTATTAACCCTCGATATTCGACCCTTAGTAAATGTGCCCCAAAGTGTTTCATGGAATGGTATTTTTGCACAACAGAAAGCTGTACTCCTCCTCCCTGTAAGTTTACACACATTGAAATATATGCACCCAGTTGAATCAGTTATTTGAGTGAACTCTAAAGGTGGCCATACACGGATAGATCCGCTCGTTTGGCGATGTCGCCAAACGAGCGGATCTCCCTCCGATATGCCCACCTTGAGGTGGGCAATATCGGGCTGATCCGATCGTGGGCCCTAGGGCCCAACGATCGGATCCTTCACGTTCGCAAACGGGCGGTCGGATCGCGGGACCGCATCAACGAACAGATGCGGCCGCGATCCGACGGGATTTTTAACCCCATCCGATCGAGATCTGCCCGACTTTTGGCCAGATCTCGATCGGGGAAGCCCGTCGGGGGCCCCCATACACGGGCCAATAAGCTGCCGACTCGGTCTGTCGGCAGCTTTTATCGGCCCATGTATGGCCACCTTAATTCATCTGCTAGGAAAGGAGCCCCCTTATAAGATATATTGGATCTATGACTACACCCAACTCTTGCATGAAGACAGAATCAAGAGAAACAGATGCAGAGAGAGGGATATTAAACATAAACTTGATTATTTAAGAAACCATGCAGAATTCTTAATTGTTTGGATTTAGTTTCTTATTTCAGTATGATGAAGCTAATATAAAATTTTCATTTTCATGATAGTTCCCCTTTTATTTATATAGACAACATAGAAATACTTAACAGAACTCCCACATACCCTTCCTTCACCTTTCTGTATTCTATTATTTCTTCTATCTTCAATTACCACCAAACCAATTTCTCAAGCCCAGTGGTTACAAATAAAACTGGGCCCATCACTCCCATATTGTTCTGCTTTATATCTTTAGGAATCAGCTCTCATCTACTGATGCACTTCCTCAAAGAACTTACTTTCAGTTAACTATACCGTTAACTGGGCAAACATATTTTTAGATTAAGTATTAAATAAAATACCATTTATTTATTCATTACGATTTATTATTAAATAATTACTAGGTCTGTTTGAATTTGAAGCAAACTAGGGCTGGAACTAGGGTTAGACGGCTGAGGCACCTGCCAATGGGTCAATCGTTTTTGGGAAAAGGGGAGATAAATTGGAGAATATATGTTTGCTGAAGTAGCAGACAATTTGATTAGCTCAACATTAGACTTGTCTCTCCTTGCCCTTCCAGCGTAAGTTGATCTGTGCCTGCCACTAACTTTGGACACCGTTGCCTCCATCCCAAAGTTTCGCGGTTCAGCTTCAAAGGGTTGATCAACTTTTAGCATGATACAGAATGCCATATTCCTCCCAACTTTGCAATAGGTCTTCGTTATTTATTATATATAGTTTTTTCATTCTTTTCCTTCCTCTTCTGCTTCTTTCCAGGTTTCAATTTGAGGCCACTGACCCCTGCAGCCACAGTTATTCAGTCAAGGGCCTACTAAAAGAAAGACAGCATACACTTTTGACGTGCATTGCTAGACTTAATGAAATGCCTTAGGATCTCTGTAACATACTTTTCTATAAGTTCTGGCAGCTATGAAATATGTTCTGTTTCACAGCAGGTGGAAATCATTATTCTCCACTCCTTTGAACTATGTTACTTTAACGTTTAGAAATACTCCCCAATTCAACAGCATCTAACATGACAGCCCTCTTAGCCTTCACTCAGCCATCCTGAGCCTTTTTTCAACTTGATATAACAAATGGAACGGTGTTCTGCTATTTCCAGCTGTGCGTCTATGGAAAATTATTGGAATATGGAGCTTGCTAAACTGCACACTATAGAGCACTATGGTTTTGATCACAGCTTTCTGAGAAATTCAGGAATAGGCCAAAATATTTTAGTGGCAGACATTTAATTCAAGTAATTCAACTACTTTCCACATCTTAATGGAAAATAACTTTAATTGTACATCCGCTTTCATAAGTGCTTATAGGATCCACAGGAAGACACAAATGATGCATCACATTTATTTCAAAATAAAAGTGTCTCATTGTCACGCATTGTATGAGCCCTGCAGTAGTTTCCTTACAAATGTAGCTGGAGGCGTCTTTCTCTGAACACAAACAGATAAAGGAAAACTGACAATATGTCTAGCCCCATGTCAGATTTCTAAATCTACCGCAACCCCCTTCCACTCCACCAGCGCATACTTTCGTATCTATTATTCGGCTATGGGGGGAGGTTAGGCTTAGCGCTCAATGTCACTGAGTCAGGCAGTCTTGGGGAGCGGGTATGCGCATCACCATTTACCCAGAAAAAAATAAAATATGGCCTTAATACATTTTTTTTTTTTTTTTTTGAAAGGATGATTTCCATAATTGTGTTGGATAGCAGCACATCACATATAAGGAGAGATACACAGTTTCCTAATTAAGTCAATTATTTTACACAGTATTTTCTGGTGGAAATCATGTTATACAGTTTCATAAATAGGCCCTAGGTGTTTTCATAGCAGCAATCTTCTAAGGGAAAAGCATCACAACAAAAACGCTTGGATCAATCCACGAAATGGGAATCGTGATGCTTATGGGACACAGGAGTGTTTCAGAAGAGAATATAGTATGACAGGTTGCATGATAGCCCATAATGGGAAGCCTCTATTAGAGGTTCCAGAAGATCTGCTCAGTGTGGTTTCCCCTGCTCTCATTCTAGAATAAAACCACCTGTCTGCCATGCTTGAAAGGGCTGTGACACATCTCGAAAGAGTTTTTTTTGTCCATTCATTCCATAAATACTTTCTGCAGCTGAACCAAATTCCTTTTTTTTCTGAGTTCAAGACACACATGTTCAAGTGGATTAAAGTCTCTAGAGAATATTATGGGTGATCGATGCCATTGATTTTGCTTTCACTGTCTGTATGTAGATTTTGATGCAAGCTAGGATCATTTTCATTCTCAAAGGTTTGTTTTCAAACCACCTTCTGCCTACTAATAGAGGTCACAAAAAAATACTGGCAAAGACGTCCTGATGCCGTGTTACCTTTATTTCTCTTTAAATGCAATCACAAGTAACGAATATAAAAACACAAAATGATGCACCCAAATTACTTGCTATTGATACAGTTACTGTATAAAACTATTTTTTTATTTTCCTATGGCATAATGTCCCAATGATGCAGGGCTAATTCATACTCTTTCTTTTTGCGGTATCGCTTAAAAGCACAATTGACACCAAAGTTCTACATTAATACACTGGGCTTGTATTAAATATGTCTTATGCTTGTTCCTCGTTGATTACAGAAATTTAATTTCTTTAATAATTTGCTATTGAAAGATGAAAAAGACTAACAACGTATTTTTGTTTGTACCCTTATACCTCCAGAATCAAAAAAGATTTCAGAAGCTGCCATTGCTGTCTTCCATTGTACCTCCTATTTCATTGGCTCTACTCAATCAAGTGAATGGGTGAGCTTAACCCTTTGCCTTCTAGCAATGTAGAATCTACAGTACATCATTGACAGGGAAAGTGATATCCCAATGATGCCAATAATGTAGTAGCTACATTTCAAGGTTGTGGAAAAACCCCATTGCTCAGCAATCTGCTTTCCCCATAGTGCAACTAACAATGTTAGATTTCTGGCAGTAAAAGGGTTACAGCATAATAGATAAGAAGTTCAGGACACCGGAGTTTAAGAGTGATGGGCACATGGCATGCCATGTTGGAGCAAACAGAATAGGTGAAAGAGGAAACAGGACTGAGAATGAATGAGAGAATCAAGGTTATAGAGAAGTGCACTGTGAGCCTCCGGGGGAAATAAGAAGCAATAATTTGTTAACCCTTATTAGACATAAAATGTCTAATCCTGCAAATCATATCATATATTTATATAGATTACGTTTGCCTAATGAAAGAATATACAATTCAAAGCAAACTTCCACAATACAGTAATTAAAAATGAACAGATCAAGACACATCTTTTGCTTTTAACAGCAATTTCAGGTAGGGGATCTGTTATCCAGAAACCCACTATCCAGAAAGATCCGAATTATGGGAAAGCTGTCTCCCATAGGCTCCAAACAAATAATTAAATGTTTTTAAAATGATTAATGTTTTCTCTGTATTAATATAACAGTACATTGTACTTGACCCCCATCTAAGATATAGTTATGTTTAATGGAGAACAATCCTATTGGGTTTGATTAATTTTTAAATGATGTTTAGGAGACTTGAAGTATGGATATCCAAATTACAAAAACCCCAGGTCTGAGTATTCTGGATATGTATATTGGAAAGTTACTTAGAATTACATTTTGTAATTAAGTAAATTTTCATTTTGGTTTACATCCCCTTAAAGGGGTTGTTCACTTTTAAATTAACATTTAGTATGACATAGATATTGATATTCAGAGACTAAGTTGAAATAGTTTTTAATTTTTTTATGGTTTTTCAGTTATTTAGCTTCTTCTTCAGCAACTCTCCAGTTTGTAATTTCAGCAGCTATCTGGTTACTAGAGTCTTGTATACCTTAGCAGCCAAGCAGAACATTACCGTAAATGAAAGACTAGAATATGAATAGGAGAGGGACTGATTAGAAAGATGAGGAATAAAAAAAAATAACAATAATAGTACAATTGTAGCCACACGAAGTAATAGGTTTTTGGTTGCCGCAGTCAAAAACCCAAATTTGGAAGACAGGAATATTTAGAATAGGAAGGCAAATAATACAAAAACTACTAAAAAAAATAAGTAACGAAGACCAATTGACAAGGTGCTAAGAATAGGACATTATATATCATTCTAAAAGCAAACTTATAAGTGAACCACCTCTTTAAAGGAGAAGTAAAGCTTAACTAAAGAAGTAGATTTTATACATTATGTTTTGGGCTTCTGTACCAGCCAAAGGCAACCACAGCCCTTTAGCAGTAAAGATCTGTGTCTCCAAAGATGCCCCAGTAGCTCCCCATATTCTTTTCTACTGGTTCACTGTACATGCTCTGTGCTGCTGTCACTGAGCTTAGGGACCAACTCACAATATACATTACACATAGAATAGAAATGTCACAATATAAGGCTGATTAGTAATTAATACAGATAATTGCTACATGACAGCACAGAAACCAGTGCAGCTAGCATCAGAATGTAATAATCAGCCCTGTAGCATCAGCTTATATTAAAGACAAATCTCATTTTCTGCTTGATAATTTGCAATGACCCCTAAGCTTAGCTTCTCAACATCTGCTCAGAGCCCCGTGAGCACGTGAGTGTCACAGATACTTTCCAAGATGGTGACCCCCTGTGACAAGTTTGAAGTCCTGGATCACTGCTGAAACTGCAGGCTGGTATAATAAGCGCAGTATATAAAATAATTTTTAGCCCTATTCATATTTATGGTTTAGTTCTCCTTTAAGTGAACTGGAGTGCAGAAATGACAACAATTTTGTTAGCAAGTGTACTTATCCAGAACCAGAAGATTGTAGTTATTTGAGCTTTGGCCAGTGAGCATGTGGCAATGTGTTTTATTTTGCTTTGTCAATACATATGTCTGTTCTTAAATGTGAGGCCATAGAGGCCCCCTGGCAATTCTACAACCTTCAAAGCCAAAATCACTATAAAAGATGACACTGAATAAAAAAGGGCAAGAGCAATCAAGCTGCATGCTGCCCTTTTGCTTTCTTTATTTGAACGACTGTATATTTAACTTGCCCTTTTAGCTGGCTGGGTATTGTTCTCTCAGCACAACAATGAATCATTAGCAGTGCATCAGCAGGTGTTAAATGTTACATTGCCTCAGTCACTTTTGTCTCCAGTTTTTTAGTACTATGTCTTACAGCGAGTAACATTATTGAACTATATGGTCATGCTATTTTCTGGTACCGTATATAAGACTTGTCTTGTCTTTATAAAAAAAAAGCCTGTATTTTCTCTGCAATTTCTATGGTAGATGGCACACGAGACATATATTTTAGAATTTTTTTGTCCCTTTCACATCTATGCGTTATGCTAGCTTTTGGGTGATGTAAAATTATGCATACATTACAGCGATCATATGACATTAATTCAATTATCCAGCCTTATAGATGCCACAATTAAAAAGCATTACAAATTCCTTTACGCTACTTGTTAGACTAGGCATAAAAAATGTATAGATACTTAAGAAAACTTAGGAAAGTTAGTTCGTTTAGGTCTTGATTCTTGCTGATCCCCTTACAGTCTCTCCACTGCCCAAAAGAGTCTCCAAATGCAAAAAAAAATGGCATCAGCACCTATGGCAACAGAAATTAGAAACGATATGGTGTAATACATTCAATTACATCGGTGTCTACCAGTGTTTGAAAGAATTATGTTAGAAGTGTCTAATTCACACCCTTAAAAAAGACACAATAGAAATTTGAGACAAAGTTTTCAGGTTTGTGCTGACAATCAAAGTTTCTGTGCTTGATCCAAAAGTACCTCCACCGGTTGGCCAAAGTGCCTACTTACAGACCGGTGCTTTTATAAGGCGTACATATTAACTCCTCACAAAGGTCTCCCTCCACGCATACACGTATCCTCCGACTCCGATAAGGAGATAGAATCCAAATATGATGTAATACAGTTTTATTAAAAATATTCTTTTAAAACAATTTCACTCATATGATGTAGTTTAAATCAGGTTGCTATAATGTCTCAGACCTGAGAGTTATAGTTCTGTGGGTTTTCCAAATCATTTTAAATTAACTACGTATTTATAACAATACATTATGTGCAATAAATACAAATGGGGGAATGTAATAAAAGTCGGTAATGGAAAAAATATTCACAATGCGAAAAGTTATGCCTCTGTGCGAACAAATTTGCCTTTGTGCGAATTTAATATAGCTTTTGCGAAGCCGGAAACTGTTTAGCGAAAACTTCCGACAGTGGAAGAAGGTTTGCAAATTTTATAGGTAGCGCCAGTGCGCAGTGAATATAATAAAACTTCTTACTGAAAAGGTTGTTACGTTTGCTCCAAAAGATTACGACACCTTCAAGCACTTCTTAAAAGTGGGCAATGTGCAATTAAAATTCGCAATGTAATAACAGTTTAAGGAAGAGTATTACATTGAGAAACAAGACTTTTTATTCTAATTTGTGCTAATTGTTTTGCTCTTTGCACTTTTATTACATTCCCCCAAAAGTATATTAAGATACATGAATTTACTATTAAATTTTTTAATACATTACTAGTATTCACCAACTATAAAGTCTAAAAGTTATCAAAAATATAAAAAAAAACTTGATATCGTGTGTGATTCATTGTGCTTGGTAATTAGTGCTTTTCTATGATTTTATTTATATTCTGTATACTTTCAACCCTTTCCTTGATTTTACAGCTTGTGTGTTTGTCCTTTCCTTTATTTACTTTGCATATCTTCTTCTTTTAAAACTTTTTTCTATACCTTCAAATGGTGTGCCTATATTTTGCAAAGTGCTTGTGCTATTTCTTTAGGTGTTTAGTGCATAATTTTATGATTTACCCAGTCATGCTTTATTTCACTTATAAGAATGCCTCTTAAATTTATGTCAATATTTAACCCTTTAGGGTGAAAGTTTGCATATCATAAATACATTTACTTTCTTCTTGTAGTGTCTTTCTTGTTAGAGCCCCACCCCTCCAGTGGTTATGTCCCTGCAGATACAGACAGCTTAGGAATGTGTTTTCCATCCTGATTCGATACGCTGTGTTTCTCTACTCCCTTTTCTATGTTTCTTACATGTTCATTAATCCTCTCCCTTAACTTCCTATTGTTCTTACCTATATATTGTAAGCCACTGGGGCACTCTAGACAATATATGACGTTTTGTGTTGTGCATTTTATACAATGTTCTATATTATATATCCTGTTTGTGACATTTTAAAGTGTCTCTTTTTTTTCAGCGTTTCGCAGGCTTTGCATAATGCACATGGAAAGAAACGCTTCCATTCGTCTTTTTGTTCTTTCAGTTGGCACATAGTTGCGGACTAACATCTGTCTTAAATTGTTCGCTCTTTTGTAGATTACGTGGGGTTTTTGGGGAAACTTTCCTTTCAAAAGTTTATCACCCTCCAATGTTTATTAATGATTTTCTTTATTTCATGGGCTTCTGGGGTATATGTAGTTATAAATGTACACTCCCTATTGTTATAATTTGTTTCCTTTTTTTCTTTCTCTTTCAATAGATCCAATCTATCAACTTGTTTTAGCTTCTTTCGTGATTTCTGAATGAATTCCCTGTTATATCCTCTTTGTCTGAATCTGTCGGCCACATAATCTAGCTATTTATCTAGCTCCGCTGGATTTGAGCAGTTTTTCTATAGTTGGCAAAATTGTCCGTATGTAGTGATGGGCAAATTGGCCAGTTTTTGACGCCGGCGCCCGTTTTTTCGAAAAAATATTTTTTTGACGCCGACGTTTTGCGAATTTATTCGCTGGCGGCATATCGCGCTAATTCGCCGCAAATTCGCGCCTGGCGAATAAATTCGCCCATCACTATCCGTATGGAATATTTTTATATGGATTGTGATTACTGGTGTTTAGGACGTAATTACATACATCCACTGTTTTAAAATAAGTTTTAAAATCCAAACTCTCTTCTCTTATGGATATTTCTAGATCCAAGAAAATTACAGTTTTTAAGCTATAGGTGAAGGTAAATTCTAGGTTTAGATCATTTTTATTCATTTACAAATTCTAGTACTCCAGATTCACTCCCCTGCCATATAAAAATAATATCATCTATGAAGCGCCGCCAGTGAGATCCCCACCCAGGCTCGGTGTTACATTCTGTTGTTCCCAACATCCTAGGAACAGATTTGTATAACTGGGTGCAGATCTCGTTCCCATGGTGGTACCCCACTGCTGTAGATAATATTTAAAAAATGTATGGATCAGGTTGCAGGTTGCTGAAACAAGTTCCAATAATATATGTTATGAGCCCTAGCTCTAAAGAAGCTAGTAAATCTTTGTAAATTTCTTTTAAGGTATAGGTATGGGACCTGTTACCAAAATGCTCGGGACCTCGGATTTTCTAGATACAGGTTCTTTCTGGAGTTTAGATCTTCATACCTTAAGTCTACTAGAAATTCATTTAAACATTAAATAAACTCATTAGTCTGGTATTGCTTACAAAAATGATTAATTATATCTTAGTTTGGATCAAGTACAAGGTATTCTTTAATTATTACAGGGAAAAACAAAATAATTAAAAAAAAATTTGGATTAGGATAAAATGGAGTATATGGGAGATGGCCATCCCGTAATTTGGGTTTTCAGATAACGGATCCCATACCTGTACTAAACACTGACCCACTTCTGGATGGAAAACACATTCCTAAGCTGTCTGTATCTGCAGGGACATAACCACTTTATAAGATAAGTGTGTATCATACCATAACTTTCTTAGCTTTTACTAAGGATGTGACCACACTACTGACTCAGGGAAATGCTAGCAGAGCTTATCTACATTCCCCCCAATTTTCCTCCTAACTGGCATTTGGACTGAGCCCCAATGGTACGGCTCAAACACCTCGAGGAGGTCAAACCTGCAGATCTAGAACCACTGATCACTAACCATTTTGCTGCAACACCAATACCCTGTATATGACAGATGTGTAAAGAAAAGCCCATTTCATTTTCATCAGAAGAAACCATTGGTTGATTACAATCAATGAATAAACTGTACTGACAATGATACATTTTAATGACATATATAGCTAAATAATTATTGAATAGTACAATCAGTACTATTTACAGGTGAGATCATTCAGAAAAATGAAAAGCTGTACCTTCAAGAGATTCTAAAATATGCTCACAATGACCATATTGCCACAAATATGTAAATGCTGATTTGCTATTTTTTCAAAAAGAAAGCAAGTTACAAAGACTGAGGAAAAAGTGAATTTAAAGGATACATATTAAAACATTAAAAGCTTTGACGCTATAAAAGCAGCTAGAGGGACTACATTTAGGACAGCCCCGATGTTTATATGGACAGTATCAAACAATTGTTACCTTGATTTTCAATAGCATTAGAAATGCATCCTGATGGGAAAAGTAAAAGTACACATAGAAGCGATGTCGATTGCCTTACTGAAACTCATGAATTTTTTATTCATCGAAATAAAGTATATGTGATTTGCTTTCTCTTCCCGGTGAATATATCATTTTGCTAAATCTGAATGCTTTTACATAGACACACATTTTGCTTAAACCAAAAGGGGTGGGGGTGTAATGTTTTTGCCTGTGATGTTCCATTACATATGTCTGGACAGGGAGTGCAACACAGGGGACTGATTGCGTGCTGGTATCAGATCAACACACAGGGCTTCCAGAGATTTCTCTGTGCATGTTGCTTAGCAGTTCTTTTTAATTACGTGCAAGCTTATCATACATCTCTTCATTATATTCATCATACAGTATCACAGTGGCCTCTATAATCACATTAGATTATGCAAACCAATGGCTCCAGCGGATGTCTCAAAGGCTTTTCTGTTGTGACTCCACCTCTCCAAGCTTTGCAGGGTTTTTTATGAATGACTGGCAATCAATGACAATGAATGACTGCGAAATGCCCACTCAACCCATTCTACTCTCTTCACGTACACAGCACGGTGCGGCGTTCACTGACTACAAATGAGGCTTCAGGTTATTTTAGATTTTAACGTGGGAGCTGAGTGTTCTTTATTATGCATAAGGCAATAAAACCAGTCAATTTAGCAGCAGACAAACAGCCATGAGCAAATCTGCTTAAGGTATTTACTGGCAGTAAAGATGATATAAAAAATATTTTGTTATGTATTTTCACGTTACATTACAAACACCTGAAGCATGATGGGTCGACGAGAATGCTGCAGTCATCAGCAGCGGCGAGGGCATTTATCAAATGCAGAATTTTTGCTTCCTTCTATGAAATAGCAAGATGCATGACCATGCCTCCATGTGCCACACCTTCTATCACAGGTTACTAACAGTCTTTATACCTGGGGGGTCTTGTGCAGAATGGTGGGCCAAAATGCAGTGGCTGCAATTATGCTGAAAATCTAGGAAAGAATATTGCAAGTCAAATTGTACCATTTTTTGCACCTTGCATAGCTTGGAACAGTGCCTTAAAACATTCCATAAGATAGTGAATGGAAACCAGTCAAGAGAAGCAGCTGATGATCTTTTCTACCTACAGTGTATTTGAACGGTCACTCATCATGCAGGGCACTAATTCAGACACATCATCTACTGTAACGCCATGTCAGTAGGCAGTTTGAAAGCTGCACAATGTTACCTGAGATATTAATGTGACAGCCATGCAGCCACCCTTTCTGCACCAGCATACAAAGTAAAAGAATTAATGTAAAACCGGTCACTCTTCTGCTCCATTTTTGTAGCAACAGACATAAATGGGATCCGCCAGACACTGGCACACAAAACTAATTTTGCTCAGAAAATGCAGAAGCAGCTCATCCAACATTAGCCTAAACACGTTACTCCCACTGGTATATAAATAGCATCCCCCTTTGTATATATACTCAGCATTGGGGTCCCCAACCTTTTTCGTTTTAGCTTTGGGGAGCAAAGCAAGCATAGAAAATGTTCCTGGATGGTGCAAAATCAGTGCTGTGATTGGCTATTAGTAGCTCTTATGTGAACTGGCAGCCTACAGGAGGCTCTGTTTGGCAGTACACGTTTGTATGCAACTAAAGTTTGCCTTCAAGCCAAAAATTCAAAAACAAGCACATGCTTTGAGGCCACTGGAAGCAACATCCATGGAGTTGGTGGGCAACGAGTTGCTCATGAGTCTGACTCCGAGCCACTGGTTGAGGATCACTGCTTTTTACCATGCAAGACCCTCAAAGATGAGATGATTTTCTACTGCATATTCACTCATGTTCATATTCAAACCAATAACAAGCCAATAAGAAACGCTTAAAGGTTACAGAAAATCTGCTCTGCCCCCAGTGACGCTAGTTACAAGAAGAGTGAGCTTACATTGTGCAGTTTCTGTCTCTTCCATTGCTTTCTTTGGAATACAAGTCACAACAGACTTTGGATTATTTCCACCTCACTGCACAACAACATTAATTGATCTCCACAAGTAACTGCCTTTTCTCTGCCTTTCAGAGAAAGGAATTCTTTAGGAAGCAATTTAGAATTCCAAAAATAGCTTGTAAAATCTATTGATCAGTCTGACACACTTTTCCCTGTTATCATTTTAGGACAGTATGTAGGCATGACCCCACACCTGAAATGAATGCAAAAAGGGGCAGGCAACGGTATCACCACAATTACTATAAAAATCCATTAAATGCTTAATAAATATTTTTTTTCTTTTAGGTTTTGAGATATAAATGGTTTATGGTGTGCTTCCTCAACCTAATGTTTTTTTCCCTCCTGCAATCAACTCTACCATGCTGTTTGTCAGTTATTTGCAAATTGCTGACTCATGCTGGAATGAGCCAGTTGGAGGAGGAAGAATCTATCAGTGACTCACAGCATCAGTGTGTTGGTTGCAGCCAGGGAAAAAGTGTTAGGTTGAGGAACTGCTAAATGCTCTTACAATTATTGCTCTGGAGGAAATCTGCTCATAAAAGAATAAAATCAATGTAATTATTTTACCATGTCTAATAACCTTAGAAACTAATATGCAAAGTACAATTTTGGATCCAATCTCCATGTTTTCACCCACAATGCATATTTTCCCCCATGACTCCAGTGTAATTGCAATCACTAGGAGAAGATGCGTCAGATGCAATTGCTGCTGATGCATTAACATTGATGCAGTTAAGCCTGCACTTCAAGGCAAATCAGAAACAACTGTGCTTGTGCTGAAGTCTGGTTAGCATAATTTCTGGCATTTAGCATGAGAGTGATGTGTGCACCCAATTCTTTTGGTGCAGCTGCACTTTGGTGATTGGCACAGGCTGCTGTGGAAACCCTGGAGCTACTGCTTGGTTTGGAGGTGGCATTAGATCTACAGTTCCCTACAGAAACCCTGTAGCTACTGACTGGTTTGGAGGTGGCAGCAGCTCTACAGAAATCTGTGTCAATAGGCACAACTGCAATAAAACAGGAGGAAGGAGGATGGCATCAGCACTGAGAACAGCCATATAGCAGTTCAAGGAGCACCTTTAATGAAAAAATCTAAAGTAGGGCAATCTTATATTGAAAATTACTTTTGTCATGTTATATATTAGAGACATGTATTATTATAAAGGTACATGCCATTTTCCTTAGGTCAATTATAACCAAAATGGAACATACTACAACTTCTACAATAGCCGGGTGCACACCTCAGTAAAATTCTGCATTGATGGTCATGGATTTTCTTCCATGCAGTCCAAGTTCAAAAAGGTCAGGAATTACAATTACAAAGGGTAAAAACATGTGTTTCTGTGTTTTCTATATACCTTTGATAGCATGGAGACAGAAAATGCCATACACTAAGAATATTGGGTAATTAAAACAAAACTATTATATAGGGGCAAGAGCTTCAGCACTTTCTGCGGTTGGCATTACACTATGCAACCTGCAAGTTGGTTATCCTTGAAGTATATTCTAAAAATATCTAACAATTGCTATCGATATTATATGTCCCTCTGACCCAGAAGACCCTTCCTGTCCTACCCCAAAACCAACCCTTCTTGTTCTTAACATTTTGTTGAGTGCTGCTTTAAAGATTTTTATTATTTTCAAGTATTCTTAATTTTATTCACGCCTACACATCCTGACATTTTTCGTCAGGAGAAAAGAATAAAAACAAAATGCTGATTATTTTTAAGCACAGCTGTCACTTGTTATTGCCAAGATGAATAGAAATATTTCTCTTGTTCCCCCCCCCCCGCCAATTTCAGCAAAGTTTACATCTTAGCAGGTTTTCAATAAATGTGAACTTTCCATGTGGAAACAGATGTTTTTGTATAATGACAATTATGCTAATACAAGGCTTAAAGTGATACTGACACTCTAAGTTAAAGGTGGCAATAGATTCCTCACAGGCAATTGTGCTGTTAACCTTGTTAAAGTCTGAAAGATTTGTTGTATTTCTGTCCTTCAATTGGTGGAAAGGCTTTCTTTTCCTCTGTAATTTGGCTTATTATATTGAGTCGAGGATACTACTGGCAAAAAATAGCAAGAGCTACCGGAGGTTTATTAAAGGGATACTTTCATGGGAAAAAATTTTTTTTTCAAAATGAGTCAGTTAATAGTGCTAATCCAGCAGAATTCTGCACTGAAATCCATTTCTCAAAAAAGCAAACAGATTTTTTTATATTCAATTTTGAAATCTGACATTTCAGTCATGTCATGTGACTTGTGCTCTGATAAACTTCAATCACTCTTTACTGCAAGTTGGAGTGATATCACCCCCGTCCCTTTCCCCCCACCAGCAGCCAAACAAAAGAACAATGGGAAGGTAACCAGATAGCAGCTCCCTAACACAAGATAACAGCTGCCTGGTAGATCTAAGAACAGCACTCAATAGTAAAAACCCATGTCCCACTGAGACACATTCAGTTACATTGAGAAGGAAAAACAGCAGCCTGCCAGAAAGCATTTCTCTCCTGAAGTGCAGGCACAAGTCACATGACCTGGGGCAGCAGGAAAATTGACAAAATGTCTAGCCCCATGTCAGATTTCATAACTGAATATAAAAAAATCTGTTTGCTCTTTTGAGAAATGGATTTCAGTGCAGAAGTCTGCTGGAGCAGCACTATTAACTGATGCGTTTTGAAAAAAACATATTTTCCGATGACAGAATCCCTTTAAGATGAAAGATGCTATGAATGGGTGAACTTATGTTGCTTTTAGGTAGTAAGACAAAACAGAGGCGCCAAAAGGATAAAAATAGCTAAAAGCACTTAAAAACCCAATGGGTAATTCAGAGGAGGTAGTAATGAACTTACCTCCTCCAAGCAGACACCAACGAAAGTGGTAATTTTCAATAATAGTTTATTCACAAAACAGTCAATACTGTTTTGTGAATAAACTATTATTGAAAATTACCACTTTCGTTTACCACAGAGCAAACAGATTATATTCAATTTTGAAATCTGACATGGGGCTAGACATTTTGTCAGTTTCCCAGCTGCCCCAGTCATGTGACTTGTGCCTGCACTTTAGGATGGAATTACTTTCTGGCAGGCTGTTATTTCTCCTACTTAATGTAACTGAATCAGTCTCAGTGGGACTTGGCTTTTACTATTAAGTGCTGTTCTTAGATCTTCCAGGGAGCTGTTATCTTGTGTTAGGCAGCTGCTATCTTGTTACCTTCCCTTTGTTCTGTTGTTAGGCTGCTGGGGGAGCGGTGATATCACTCCAACTTGCAGTACAGCAGTACAGAGTGATTAAAGTTTATCAGAGCACAAGTCACATGACAGGAGGCAGCTGGGAAATTGACAATATATCTAGCCCCATGTCAGATTTCAAAATTGAATAAAACAAAATCTGTTTGCTCTTTTGAAAAATTTATTTCAGTGCAGAATTCTGCTGGAGCAGCACTATTAACTTATGTGTTTTGGGAAAAAAACATGTTTTCCATGAGAGTATCCCTTTAATTCTCCCACCCAGACTCCAGAGAAGAAGATTGTGTAGGAGTGGGTAAAAATGCTTAATTTTATAAGGTTATACATTACATTAGCTTGGAACTAATAAGTACAGTCATAAACGACATACAAAAATAATAAATATTCATACAAACTGACAAAAACCATAGCTTGCAGTATAAAGATAAGGTGCTTAATCTTGCGTTTGCAGCATCTGAAAGATAGTGAGTAATGATGCTTTACTAAATACCAATCTGTTTTTATGATACACAGATGAGAAAGGGTTTGAGCACTGGTGATTGACATCATTTGGCAACATTCGGTGAACTTGTACATAGCATGCTTGAACGTGATACTGTGAAGGTTCCTCTGTATTTTCATATGCATAGTACCATGCACTTGTAATAAATCCTCCATAAAAGCAATCGAAATGTAAATAGTGTAAGGATTCTGATTAAATCAGACATTGGGGAAGCTGTATCTACTTGAGTACATTAAATGAAATGTGAGCTCTTACAATCACAATAAAATGAAAGTAGTGTTCAGTATATAAAGACAACCAGATAAAATGAATGGTAGAATTTTGAGAAGTCAAGAGTGCATTAAACCATTTGACTATGCATTAAATTCATTAATCGTCTACACTCCACTTTATCAAAAGCTTTCACAAAATCCAAATAGATCACATTTACTGTAACCCATCTATCCAAATTCCTATTGACTTAATTAAAAAAATCAATTATATTTGTCAGATGTGACCTATCCTTCATAAGGCCATGCTGATTATTACTTCATAAGGCCATTCTCCAGAAAATAATCTTAGAATGTGATCTCAAACTTTCAAATAAGTTACCCAGCACAGATGTCAAACGTAAAGGCCAATAATTGCTGTAATAGCTTTTTAAAGGAGACACATGCTGGTATTCTAGCCTGCTAGGATGTGCTTAATAAATTAGTGTTTAAGGATGATTTATTGAAAATTTCAGCAAAAACCCTACTAGTCCCGCCCATCTGTTCCCCTTTCTGCTGCCTCCTTTCCCAGGCTGCGCAGAAGAGCCGGTAGCACTTAGCACACTGCACTGTAGGATAGAAAACAATCAGCAGCTTGGCTGACCTGACAGGGAACTGATATCAGTCTTTGTTTCTGTGACTGCAGGCTGTGATTGGCTGCCCTGCTCTGACTGCGCTTCTGGCAGGGACTGCTAGGACACACCCAACCCTCATTTGAAACAAGGACAACGACAGTAGCAGATCTATAGGGAGCTTCAATAAAGGGGCCATTTTTAAAGATATTATTCATTTTTACCACAAAGTAAAACAAGAACTATGTATCATTCATTATTGCCTAAGATCTGAGGGGTTGTTACCTATGCTTTATGTCTCCTTTCAATATTGGAATTGCATCAGCTTTCCTCCTATCCAATCCATTTGGCATGATATGGTTGATAATGCTAAATCAGATCTCAAGGGAGATCATGGTAAATCAGATCTCAAGGGGAAGTACAGCTCATCCACAGAAAAAAGGAAGTGGTGGACAAATTGAATCGTAGGGAATCCAGCTTGATTTTCCTGGAAAACCATTACAGGCAATTTTGACAGCCCTCCCTAAAACCTGGATGTCCAAGTCGAAACTGGACAGGTGGCAAACCTATGCATGTTTCTGTGTCATTCTACTGACTGGTTGAGCTCTCCTGTAATGAGCAAGCAGTTGTGTAAATGTGCATAAGCTCCGCTACCTGTTCTGTGCATGTATAAGCCAGTCAGAACTATACCACATATGCCAGGGAATAAGCTCTTCACATATGCCAGGGACCCTGACCAGCAGACTTGGGGCTGGCAGGGAAGTGATTTCAGGTCACCAGTGAGTGCCTTTTAAAGTGGTACATCCTTGCAGTTTTTAATTAAACTATTACTGCCACATGGTGCTGATAACCTAAATGGTTGTTAAGCTGTTGTTGTGTTGTGGTAGGCAGTAAAGACAAGGCTCTTTTGCATCCAGAGGCTGCTCTGCATCCAGCACCATAGTGGTGTCAGGCTAAGTATGCTACCTGGCCGGTATTTCAGCAGCCTAGTGAGTAAAATAACGTCCGGCGCCAGTTTTACAAACTTACCAGCAATATACTTGCCAGTAAATGTATATTACCCTCTTATTCAGACCCTGAGCCACCCAAATTTGTGTTTAAACTTACAATTTTATGTCTCTTCCAACTCCACAGTCCGCTTCAAATCACCGGTCTACCTCTTTGTGTCCTCAGTCCTCCCCTTCATGTCATCACCCGCCATATTATGTCATCACTCTGCCCCAATATGTCATTCTCCCAGCCTTTTGTGCATTACCCCACCCCCATTGCATCATCACTGAAAGAGAATAAAATTGTGTGTATGCAGATTACTTTGTTCGGGGTTCTAACTCTTTGTGAGTTTAGAATCTACTGAGCTTGTGTCAAATAAACTTTGTCTTTTACCTCAAGTGGTCTCCGGTAATTGAATTTCAAAGACATCACCACACCCCACCGGTATTTAATATTACATAAAGTAGCAAGCCTAAGCCAGACCATGGATAGAAGTACTCTCTGTATGCACACAGGAGCTCTAAGGAGCACACTCTTGCCTCACTTTGTGCTCTTCAACTTCTTCCCAGGGTCTATGTAAATTATCCCTATAGGACCCCTATATATTTCTCTCATTCAAATACACCTTTTATTCTTTTCCACTTTTATTCTTCTCTCTAAATTCAGTATAATAAGGTCTTTCCATGCTTCAGTGCTGGAAAAGTAAACAATGGAAACTGTCAGTGTTTCATGTCTAGAGAAATAGTTGCTTGAAACTATTGGCAGGATATCTTCAATTCTAACTGATGTACTGTATATTCTTGCCTGGCAAGTACATCACTGTCAAGAAGCACATTTTCTATGCAAGCTGAAACTATGAAGATAAATAATAATAAACCTACAGGTCTACTTTATGTATTATTGCACTAATAAAGATTTAAGACATTAAGTCGCACCCCTGCATTTTTTGCCTTTGTTTTATTAGCAAGGAGTACATTAGCTGTTATTTTATGGTCTCTTAATCTGAAAATGTATTTATTATCTAGATGTGTGTTTAAGGTTAAAAATGTACTGGTTTGTTTTGTTGAAGACCCTATAGGCCTTTGGACACAGTCCCCTACCTCATACCCAGGCGCAACATGTGTATACAGGTATGGGATCTATTAGCCAGAAATCTCCAAATTACGGTAAGGCTCTCCCATAGACTCCATTTTATCAAAAATTTTAAAAATTAAGTTTATTTTTCTCTGTAATAATAAAATAGTAGCTTGTACTTGATCCATACTAATGAATCTGTATTGGAGGCAAACCAAACCTATTGGGTTTGGTTAATGTTTAAATGAGTTTTAGTAGACTTAAAGGGATTCTGTCATGATTTTTATGGTGTCGTTTTTATTTTTAAATTACACTGTTTCCACTGCAAAAAAATTCACTCTACAATACAAAATGTAATTCCTGAACCAACAAGAGTATTCTTTTTAGCTGTAATATTGGCAGCCATCTCAGGTCATTTTGACTGGACATGTGCTTTCAGAAAAAGCCAGCACTTTAGGATGGAACTTCTTTCTGGCAGGTTGTTGTTTCTCCTACTCAATGTAATTGAATGTGTCACAGTGGGACCTGGGTTTTTACTATTGAGTGCTGTTCTTAGATCTACCAGGGAGTTGTTATCTTGTGTTAGGGAGCTACTATCTAGTTACCTTCCCATTGTTCTGCTGTTAGGCTGCCTGGAGGGGTAGGTGGGTGATATCACTCCAACTTGCAGTACAGCAGTAAAGAGTAACTGAGGTTTATTAGAGCACAAGTCACATGACTGGGGCAGCTAGGAAACTGACAATATATCTAGCCTCATGTCAGATTTCAAAATTAAATATAAAAAATCTGTTTGCTCTTTTGAGAAACGGATTTCAGTGCAGAAGCTGGAGCAGCACTATTAAATTATGTGTTTCCCATGACAGTATCCCTTTAAGGTATGAAGATCAAAATTACAGAAAGATCTGTTGGCCAGAAAACCCCAGGTCCTGAGCTTTCTGGATAAGAGGTCCCATTCAATTGGTGGATGGAAGTTTGGTCAACTTTGTTTCAATAAAAAACTGAGATAACTTGAGTTTTAGTAAATAACCCCCATCGTTTTGGTGTTTGATTGTTGCTTGCATATCTGGTCAAGCTCTATTATACTCTTTGCTCTCCATGCATGCTGATATAGGTAAAGTGATATTTGAGGAATATAGTTTCTCTT
Organism: Xenopus laevis; assembly: GCF_017654675.1. Classification (NCBI taxonomy): domain Eukaryota; kingdom Metazoa; phylum Chordata; class Amphibia; order Anura; family Pipidae; genus Xenopus; species Xenopus laevis. The sequence goes on from NC_054379.1 coordinate 96,847,611, forward strand.
AAAGGCTTTAATCTCCAATGCTGGTTTACCACCTGAAAATATGCTGAGGACTACAGTAGTTGAGTGTATTTATTCAAATAATATCTTGTCATGCCTCTTATACGAAAGTAACTAAAGTTTGATAGCATCTGAATAACACACAGCTCTGAGGAAAACAGTAGCAGTTCTAAAACAATAATAAGTCAATAAATAGATGTCAGTACCTGGGGCATATTAGTGAATGGGACACCTTTCTTTCCACCGAGAAACCTTTGTTATGCAAAATTCTGTTGGTGCTTTATGATAAATAAATGTGTCACATACTTATGTGATTTATTAATATCTGTGTTTAAAAGCATGTAAGGCAAATAATATCAAGAGCTGACACGAGTAGAAATTGTATTTTCAGGCATTTTATGGTAGATTCCAGGCTGCAGCATACAGTACAGCATTCAGTACGTGAAGCCAAAAGCTCAGACTCCAGCTCAGTAATGGCCTATTACAGGTGTCTCATATATGATTCATACTGCTGCAAATAACCACTTTTAATATATAAAAGAAAGACGCCCTAAATCTAAACCTAAAGAAAGACTGACTTTTATATTGCATAAATATTGTCCATTATAGAACAAAACAGCAACTTAAATGTGAAGACAAAGAAGTAATGATGCAGGTAGCAAAAGACTGAATCACAATAAGTTCCTGTCAGTGCTAAAAGAAGTGCCACTGGGCATGTCAGTTGTATTGTACACCTATAGGAAAGTGCAGTGGGAAAATCCCTGGCTTTATCATGCAATCCAAGCAGAAATATGAGTTTCCTCTATAGAGCAGGGATGTCCTAGTTACACTGTGGAGACGTTTGGAATGTCTATCAAGCCTAGCCAGGCGATTTTCTCTCTCCTGCAGAACTCAAGGAATACCTGACGCTGGGACAGCCAATCAAGTCCGAGTCATGCAATTTCTGAATGGCACAACTGAATAATAAATATTAAGAATCAATCACTATGTTATTTCATATTTACATATGTGTGACTTTATTTTCTATGGTAGAAATGGTCCTACATCCCTTAATGTTTGCTTGAAATAAAAAGATACTGTTGCCCACAACACTAGTACTAAATATGTAGGTCAAATCTTTTCAATTGCAGGCCTCTAGGGCCTTCTGCTTCCGTAGCATCGCAGTAATTAGTTATTTTGATTGATTAACTTGTCTTTAACTAAAGGTAAACCCATGTGCTTCTGTTTGTGCACTTCACTGAAAAGAGAAAAACGTATTTTGGGTTGACCAATGATTTACTTATAAATACCCCATGGTGATGCGCAATACTAATATGGTTGTCAAAAGTGATGGATGATGAAAAGTTTCCTATGGCAGTCAAGCTCCCACCCATCAAGGGATCCCTGCCTTTGGTTGTATCAATTTTCATACAAATTAAGTAGCATGATTACATACCCATGTAACAGGCGTAATCAGGTTTCTTTCATTTGAATTACCCAGACTGAAATGCAAGGCGCAGGCCTTTGTGGTAAAACGTACTTGTATTCTGCATGTTAAAGCATTAAACTGTAACCTCTTCATAAATATCAACAGATGGCAGTGTAATACAAGCAACAATTTCAGTTCTTTCTTTTTCCAAATATATTAGTTTTATATGCAGCATATAAGGAAAATGGCTTTACTTTTTTCCAAGCATCATTCCTTCAAAGAGATCCAACTCCAAAAAATAAAGGTTCTGTATGCTCTGTACAGCGTCAATATATAGTGAATAAAGTACCCCCTCTTGTAAAATATAAGGATATTATAAGTTACCGAGGAGTTTCATGACCATATAAAAACACGAGGCCAAAGGCCGAGTGTTTTTATACAGGTCATGGAACTCCGAGGTAACTTCTAATATCCTCATATTTTGCAACTGGGGGTACTTTATTTATTATAATACACAAATTTCAGTGAGTCATGTGACAGAAATTACATCACAACTCACCGTTTATAACTGATGACATCAGAACTCACCGTTTATAAGGATATAATTTACAGGATATTCATGGCTTTTGTGTATTATAAGAGAATATCAGCCGTGTGTACCTGTATCAGCAGTGTACCTGTCTAGTAGCAAAGGATTTAAAAACTCCCATTGTGCAGAGCTGATTCTGATGAATATAGCCTGCAGTGGATTTTATGCAGCCATACACTGGTTAGTACTGCCAATTTAATGTATAGTGAAAAAATTATAGACAATCCATTAAAAAATGTGTAACTGTTACATAAGGGATTTGTGGACAGTTATACCGTTACATTGCATTCAATACAGCATGTATTAGAACGGAGTATGTATCTCCTAGAATGGTATCATACTGTATAGAGCCAAGAGGACTTTTACGAATTATGACATATGAGCTAGATTCTCCGCCATATTTCAGTTGGTGATGTAGAACCCAAAACAACTGCTATTATTTCACAATTTCTTGAGCAATGAGCAATTGTAACAGTGCTTTTCAGCCTGGAAATGCTCACTAGAGTCAAGCATTTCCCATTTCAGCTAAGATAATATAGAAACATAGTAACTTAGGTTGAAAAAAGACACATGTCCATCAATTTCAACCTTTTAAGTCTACATATAACCTGCATCCACTTTACTGGAAGTGTTATTTTTTTGTGCTCTGCTTTCTTTCGTATCAGAAGGGCAATCATTTAGTAAACCAGAACTCTGGTATGGGATCTATTGTCCAGAATGCTTGGGACTTGAGGTTTTCTGAAGAAGGGTAATACCATACCTTAAGTTTTCCTTGATACAGCTATGGGACCTGTTATCAAGAAGGGGTCTTTCCATAATTTGGATCTCCATACCTTAAGGGGACCATTTATTAAACCTTAAATTTATCTGGTCAAGGTTTTTAAGGGGAAAACTCAATTTTTTTTGTGGAAAAAAAAAAATCAAATTTTTAGAGATGTATTATACCCCAGTATAAGTAAGTTGCTAAAAAATTGAATTATAAATTCCACATCTCAAACCTGTCACGGTCATGCAGAAATCAATGGCAGATGTCCCTAAATTTGTTTCTTGACATCGTGATCTGTGCTGGATAACCTGATAAAGTGGGAGGTTTGTCCAATAATCTGATAAAGTCGATTATCAATCGAAAATTTGATAAAGTCGAGTCTTCGGAGCGCCAATAGTACCATACGAATTGGCTCGATTTTGTTGCGATGTTTTTTTCTACAAAAAGTATTGATAAATGAGTTCAATTCGTGAAAGGGAGTTTGATCGACTTTGGTTTCAGAAAATCAGCCCCATAGTCTACAAAAAAAATGTAAACATGAATTAAACCCAATAAGTGTGTTTTACCTCCAATAAGGATTAATTATATCTCAGTTAGGATCAAGTACAAGGTACTAGTGATGTGCGGGTCAGATAAAACCCGACCTGCACCCGCCCTCCCTCCACCGGCGCCCGACTATTTATAGACCAGCGCCGGCCCGCTGATGACATCACAGAAGGGGTGCGCGTCTATAAAAAAGGAATCCGGAAGTCGGCAGTGTAAGGTGGTGGGCGGGGAGAGCAGGAAGAAGCACTCAACCTGGATCCGCCCACTACCGGCAAATGGGGGTGCGAGGTCAGCCCGAACACGCCCGATCCATGGGTCCTGCGGGTAAACCCGCGGGTATCATGCCAGTCCGCACATCACTACAAGGTACTGTTTTATTATAACAAAGCGAAAGAAAATCATTTTCATACATTGAATGCATTAAAATGGAGTCTATGGGAGATGACCTCAAAATTTGGATCTTTCAGGATAATGGGTTTCCAGATAATCCCATACCTATACCATACCTATACCATACCTATAGAAGAAGAAGTCCAACTATAACTGCAGACCCCAAATTTACTGAAAAGGGACAAAATAGAATTATACAGTAGCTCAATTTCATTCCAGATATTTAAACATATGTTATATGTCATCTCATGTGTATAATCTGGATATGTATACAAACACAAATACATATGTTTTACATTATAAATACGCTTCCTACACATGGTACTATTAATAGTCTCATACCCTAGCTAGCTCTAGCTACAGCACAAGGGTTAGTAGTGATGAACTGTTTCATTGGTTATTTTCAATATAATCAGTAAATATAAAAGTTACTACTTAACTACTACTACTACTGCTACTTAATTGTCCATCTGTATACATGATACCTCCATAGCCCTTCCACTGCCACTTTCTCTTAAACTGCCAGCATGCAAGTAAAGAATACGCAAGATTCCTCTTTGCCTGCTGTACCTATATATATATACAGGTATGGGATCTGTTATCCGGAAACCAGTTACCAAGAAAGCTCCAAATTACAGGAATGTTGTCTCCCATAGACTCCATTTTATCCCACTGATCCAATTTTATAAAAACTATTTCCTATATCTCAGTAATAATAAAACAGTACCTTGTACTTGATCCCAACAAAGATATAATGAATTCTTATTGGAAGCAAAACCAGCCTATTGAGTTTATTTTATGTATAAAGGAGGTTCTAGTTGATAAATGGGGTTATGTAATAAAAGGCACTAAGTTTGCCAAGGGGCAGTGACCCATAGCAACTTATCAGCAGGTAGAATTTACTGTTAAAATGCAAACACCTTACTGGTTGCTATTGGTTACTGCTCCTGGGAACACGTAGTGCCTTTTATTACATATGGGAATTAAAGTATAAAGATCCAGATTATGGAATGTTCCATTATCCAGAAAACCCCAGGTCTTGTGCATACATACATTACATATGTACACTGTTCTTATATGTGAACTGCTTTTTTCATGTATACATTATTTTATTGTATAATGCTGTGGCATGTTGGTGCCTTACAATTACTTATGAATAATAATAAATAACATGCATTTATAATAATTTTCTGAATTTTCAAGCAATCTGGTAACCTTAATATAATACCATTGTGTACACAAATATACATAGTTCTAAGCATACTGTTCTGCAATACCAACATCTCAATTAACAACCCCTATCCCGAGAAAAGTAAAACATGCTAAAATGCATGTTTTCTCTCAAACCCAAATTAAATTAAAGAGTTAAAGCCCAGAAGGCGCATTGAATTTTCCTATTTGCATTTACCTCATAGACACGGACTATGAGAGATGTCTAGAACAAAACTAGGACAGAAAGTGCTGACTAATTCTGCTTTAATGGTGTCACCTGGTGAATAATGCAAAGAAAATCCTCCAGGTCAGGTTTTCCCACATCCCTGGGGTCCCCATCAGTGCAGAAGGGAGCACTGGAGCACAGGTGGATTCATCAATGCTTGGGTTGTTATGACACATCACCTGTGCTAATGGCATTTACCCTTTCACATGTGGCATTACTGGTTCCCACAGGAATAAGGCTTGGAAACTTCTAATATTAACAATGGATAATTAAATTCTAAGCATAAAATTATCTGTCTAGAAAATTAAAGGAGTTAATATATAAAATACAATACTTAAATAGAAGGTTAGAAATGAAACACTCTTGGCATGAGATATTCTTGAAATACTGGCATCCCATAGACAAAAATAGTTTCTCTCTTATTGTTCTTATTTTACATAGGTTTAATTATTAATTAAGGTCTCCTACAAAGAGTATAGGATGTTTGTCTATAAAAACAGATCTGACTGCTCATAAGGCCAGGAATTACATCTATAGATTTAGTTTAGCCAGTTGTGGTCCAAGATTTTGTAGAGCGTATCCCTTAATATTTAACAGTCAAATTCTAAATAGCTTCAGAAACCCAACCTACTGCTGTGTACCACTGTAGTGAGGCCATTCCAATAGTTTGGCAACCATTGCCTTAAAGTTGTAGCATCAAACAGGCATACGGTGATAAGCCAATTCTCTACCTAATTTTGCACTTAGTCCCCATTAGATAAAGACCATGAATTTATCTGAAACTTCTGTTAAGACTAAGGATCCTATTTATCATGCTGTGTAAAAAAATTGGCGACCAAATACACCACAAATCACAGTGTAACAAATGGCCGGCTTAAACTGCGAATTGATTTCCAGTGATCGCGTAATTCTGTTTAAAAATATTGTGTAAATGGAATCAGTCGTTTAAAAATATGGTATTTATCCATTGTTGTTACTTTCACATTTTTTCACATTTGTTACAAAGCAACTGTCGCTGGAATTTATTAGGGATGCACTGAATCCACTATTTTAGGATTTGGCCGAATTCTGAATCCTTTGTGAAAGATTCAGCCGAATACCAAACCAATTCCCAACCCTAATTTGCATATTGAAAAGAGGGGGAAAGGGAACCGGTGCTGTGACGAACTTCCTTGTCTGTGTGACCAAAAGTCACATGAATTTTTGGATTCAGTTCGGCCAGGCACTTGCACTGAAAAAGTTTGAATCTTGGCTGAATCCCAAACTGAATCCTGGATTCGGTGCATCCCTAGAATTAGCTTGCGTCTTGAAATTTTCCCACTGACTTGGATTGGATTGAATGGATTACACAAAGTCTGTAGTTGTATAAAATAATAGCAGTAAATCCATTGATCAGGCAGGAAAAATAAAACATAATAAACCAAACCATTTTTTATTTTACACCATTTTTCTGTGTATAAATGCATTAATAATTTTACAGTATGCTAAATTAGCCCCTAAATGTGTGGGTGCACGCGGTGAGGGGTTCATACAACAGAACACACTGTATAAATAGTATACTATATGAATACTATAGACTACATAAATAGCACACTTGAATATATTTAACAAGATCTAAATAAAAATAAAACTAACTTAATGAAAAGAAACATCTCTTATTTTGATGTTACAAGTCCCTAAATAATGGGGACCAGTCAAAAGTAAATTTACGAGCACTGATATACTGAAAGAGTAACACATATCTTTAAATAGATGTCCAGCAGATGTGGTAGAAATAAATACCATTGGTATTTTATAAACGTGTTTAGGACAAACAGAGCAACAGAGTTTCTGTGTAATAAAACAAATGTCTATGGACTGTATCATATTAAGTCAAGGATCACATAAAAGTAAAATTTGGATTTATGTGTTGGGGATTCCTAATGTAGGCTATAATGAGAAGCACAAGATAAAGGATAGCCCCATTCCCCCTTGGGGACTATTAATTCATGGTAATAATTGTGCCTTGCCTTGTTCCTGTCTTGGAGAAAAACTGCTCTGAGGGAAAATCATTTGCTAGGATTTATCTAGCAAAACCAAATACTCTTGTTGTTTGTAAAATAACCCTCAATAAGAATTCTTTAGATTTCAAAATATTACTCCTACCCCAGCACTCTCTACTTTTTTCCTGTTAGCACTGTATACAGTGTATCCTACTTTGATTGGTGCTGGTAAAACATAGTAGAGCTTACACAGATAAATCCTAAGGGAACATACAAAAAACATTACTGAAACATAGTTTTTTTAAAAATAAATTACTTAACTGCAAGTAAAACATATAAATGGTGGAATTTCTGACTGTGACTAGTTCTAATGTCAAAACTTGGCTAAATATGCCCCATTAGATGATAATAAATATGCCCCAATTTCAGAATGCAAATAGCAGGGAAGTAAATCAGTCAAAAAACAAGGATCAGTGAATGGGTTTGCACTGTAATAATGTGTGGGAAGGATGAAAAGTGGGGGTGTAAAAATAGTTGATCCTCAATTTGGATCTTAAAAGCATCATAATAACCATTGAAGTATTTCGCCACAAATATGGATTTATGCATTGTTACAATCAAGTACAACTGCTTTATTATTTCAGAGAAACAGGAAATACAAATTAGAATTATTTGCTTAAAATGGACCCTATGTGAGATGGCCTTCCTATAATTCTGAGCTTTCAGGATAATGGGTTTCTGGATAAGGCATCCCATACCTGTACTGATATGTTACTGGATGAAATTCACCTTTGTGTGTGCCACTGGTAGGGAGTTTAGATTGTAAACCCCATTGGAGTAGGTGTGATGTTTGATACTGAAACTGACAACTGCATCCCTTATTATACACAAAATGATACAGCAATATAGAAGTTTAATTGTGTTATTATAATAACACTTTAAAGTATTTATGCAATTTTTACAAATGCAAAAAAAAATTCACTTAGATATGTAAACGAATTGCATTCTACGCTACACATTACTGGCGGAGAATCTACTGCCTGGAATATTTGGGACCTAGAATTCTCCAGATAAGGAGTCTTTCCTTAATAGGGAACACAATGTCTAACTACTACAACTTGCTTAATTGTCAAGGGAAAAGGCACATGCTACATGAATTTAGGTCAACTCTTTGGCCACAATGGGAATGATCCGAAAGCACAAGCAGCAGAGCTTATCAAGTGATTAGCAGATGATTTTTTTTTTTTTTTTTAAAAAAAATCACCTGGCAGAGGCAGGTGTTTTGTGCTTCCTCTAGGGATGCACTGAATCCACTATTTTGGATTCAGTCAAACCCCCGAATCCTTTGTGGAAGATTCGTCCGAATATGCAATAAAGGAACGACAAGCAAAAAAGGAAACCATACGCAGCATGCATATAAAAATGTTCCTACTTGTTTTGTGACAAAAAGTCACGAGATTTTTAAGATTCTGAACCAATACAGGACCAAATCCTGGATTCGGTGCATCCCTACTGCCTATATCGGACCAATGGATAGTGATTTGGGGGGTTTTGGCTCTCTCTGTTTGGGCTACTGAAAAACAGCAAGCAAAAAGTATGAAATGTCACAGCCCTTAAAGAACCTTATAAAATTGTTTTGCAATAAACATTGATTTTCACTAGGTGGTTAAGATCATTTACAAGGTATTATTTTTACTAAAGTGAATCAGGCAAGAATGAAGAATTGACTATTCTAGCTGTAAGGTATTGCATTGCTGATTTTTGGAGCTTTCTGCAATAACAGGCTTCCAGATATATAAATTCTAGATCTGTTTAACAATTACTATATATTTTATTTCTCCTTATTAGTAGGGATGTAGCGAACCGCCGATAATGTGTTCGCGAACGCCGTTCGCGAACACCGGCAAAAAATGCGAACAGTTCGCGAACAGTTCGCGAACTTCGAAAATCCGAAAATCGTTCGATTCGAACGATCGAAGGATTTTAATCGTTCGATCGAACGATTTTCGTTCGAATCGAACGAAAATCGTTCGATTTTAGCGACCGAATGGTCGAACGATTTTGACGCGAACGCCTATTGGCGAACGTCGCGCGACGTTCGCGAACTTGCGGCGGACGCGAACAGCCGATGTTCGCGCGAACAAGTTCGCCGCAGAACAGTCCGCGACATCCCTACTTATTAGTAGGTTATCTTCCAAAAATGGCCTGATATAGCAATCTTCTCCTTCACTGGGGATGCTCACTAACAGCAAATAATTTACACTAAATTACTGCAAAATTATTGTAAATATAATTTTATTTTTAATTTGCTATGAAATGCAAAAAGCATTTTAGATAATGGATAAACAGTGCAGTGCTAACACAGTGAATATGTTTTCAAAGCACATTATGGAAGTGTGGTTCAAGCATGGACATATCACAAAATCATAGGCTTAGAGGGTTTTTTTTAGCTGTGGGCAGAAATATTTATCTGTAGCCTCTGAATGGGGCTTATAGCCTAGGCCACTCTCCATGGTGCTGAACAAGATAAACTGCATTTGTATCTTTATTGTATGTTGGTAAAAACACTGTTTTTGTTCCTTCTAAAGCCAACAATGCATTAACTGCCCCACCCCTACAATTTTAACATCTTTATTGCCACAGAGAAACACAATGAATATGAAAGCAATAGGAAACTGTTTTCCTACTTGTAGCACATTCAGTTAACTTACTGATGGAGAGGCCTACAGTTTACTTTAAAACTAAGCACATTGGCTTTTCTAAGAGTGGATGGCTAACAGTTTTCAGGATATAAAGAGGTTGTTACGTATTTTTTGCTTTTCAGTAGAGGGACATTTAAAATACAGGCTTTCTGCCTACACCTGTAGCAAGATTTATTAGGAGCATTCATAATTCTAATCAATGTATACATAATAATTCTAATCAATCTATACATAAACCACTATGTGATCTATGGAGTTTGATGGAAACAGTTTACTAGTTTCCCCAACCCTTGTTCAAAACTTAAATAGCTGTGCTCCTCCCCTTCCATTTTTTTGGACTATGTATCTTTATAGGCAAACAGTGTCCAGTTTCTCCAATAATTAATCACTGGGTAGTGGGATTAACATTATAGTACCATCACATCAGTATAGATAATGTCTCCTTCTGTCCATTTTTGTAGCAGAATCTTGCAAACTTGCTAAAATACCAAGCAGCTTAAGCTTTTTAGAGCAATGCATATCCTCTGTAGTGCAGGAAATATAACCCCATTCCCCAAAAAAGGTAAAACAGGGGCAAATGATTATCTCTGTATAATGTGGGCTTTGATTCTATATGTACTCTGTAGGTGTGAGATAATTCTCACTATAAACCCTATTAGTACATAAGGGCACACATTAAAAAAAAAGGATGAACATCTACAGGCATGCTAATATTATTATTTTTTGTTATGCATTTAACCTCTACATTGCTGGAGGGCTTACAATATGCTGGCCATGAAAGAAGGGGAAGGTTGAAACTACAGTTTGGTACTATTTATTTAGGTGACATTAGCCCAAGGATTGCCTCTGGAGATAAATGTGGGCTAAAGGAAGTTATCTGGGTCAAGGAGGGCAAGGCAGGGTGTGGGTAACATTGTGGCGCATATCCTCCTTGCGGCCTATGATTCATGCCAGTCTTTGACACCCTAGCCCTCTTCATATTTCTTCGCTGCTTAAGCATCTTCTTTTTTTTTTTTTTACTGAAATAGGTGCGTTTGTATTGCCTCAAAATTGTGCCTAAGTCTTAGAACATGCCAGTCTGTGTGCTTAGAGGATGATTAAAGCCATCAATAATTTGCTAAAATGGCTACACCTTGTGTTCCAAATCCTGTCAGTGAGATGAAAAAAATTGCAATTGTAGTCTGTTTGATATTTAAACCCAACGCCGTCCTTAAAAAAATTCAACCACACCCCATGCTCTCTCGACCATCAAGTCATCACTTCCCTGGAAGAATTCAGCTACCTGCTTTCCTTCAATTGCAGGAATTATATGCAACCCCAATCATAGACCATCACAAAAATATAAAATGGAGGCAGTGTGAAAGATGTCCATAAACACGGTTCATTTGATTCCCCGTCATGTTCTAAATCTGCAACAGTTTTTTTTGTTCACGCTATAAAGGCATTGTGGACCTATGCAGAGCAATGATCAGTGTGTTAATGGACTGATAATCATATTTGAGTTGACGATCCAATAAGCACACAAACTAGCAGCACGACCCTTCAATACAATAAGCCCAATACCAGCAGCAGTACTGACCCTCCTAATGCCTGTTTGCACTATGGTTCTACTATGACAGGCCCGCTGGTCTGTAAGCTGCATTCAGGCACCAGTAGTAATGTACCGCAGGCCACAATGGCATATATATGTAACAATGAGTGAGTCATCTCCTTTTTGGTGATTGAGAGCATTTAAATATTCACATAAATTGTACATAGGTATCTATTTAATGCTATTTGAAGTGTAGTATGAAATGTCAGAAAAAAATGGAAGTGTGTGAATTAAGTGATGTGAATGGCTTTCACATACATGAGACCCTGCACCTAAAACACCTTGTATCCCAGGGCTGGCACTCAATATGTTAAGAAGTGTAGCCCAGCCAATTCTACTGAATGTAATGCCACCCTCCTGCCATACATCATCCTCATTTTGCCCACTCACTCGGGCTTCTCCATATTAGTAACAGAGTATAAATGTACTGAGCAGGTTTCTATATGTGTGTCCTTACTTTAATGTGGCCTCTTCCTTCTCCTCCTCCTCCTTCTGTCGGTCCATCACTGCCATGATAATTGTCCTCTCCTCCTCAGTCAGATGGCTCAGATCGGGCAGATCGTTCATGGGGGGAGGCACTGTGGGTGGCCGAGGGCCCCTGGGCCCCATTGATGAAGACATTAGAATAGTGATGAGAGCCAGGGGGGGCGTCCACTGTCAGCCCCAGAAGATGAAAGAAATGGAGCCCGTCTCCCCCACCCTACCCTCGCCTTGTATTCCTAGGCAGCAAAATCAGTCCTTGCCGGCAGATCCCCCACTGAAAAGAATCGGAGTTGGTAAATGGGGGGCATTCCCCCCAAGTTTTAGGCAGCCCGAGCCATCCGCCCCATAATGTGCAATAATGACTGATGTCCCTGTGACGGGATGTGGCGCTGCTCTTCACTCCTCGCTTTCCGTGCAGTGTCCGTACAGCAGCAACAGCAGCAGCAGCAGCAGCGATAGTAGTTGTCCCGGTGCTGCAGATGACACAGAGGCTGCTGTGGGAGTGGAGGAGGGAGGGGGTGCTGCTTGGGAGATGAACACAAGCTTTTAACACTGAGATGTGGGGGAGGGGCCGGCTGCATCCCTCCCTTACTGAGCTGCATCTCTCTTTGCCCTGAGCATGAGGTGGCTGCCTCCCGCCGACTGTCTATGTATGAATGCCAGCGGATTTTGGGACAGTGCCCTGGGCCACGCATTCCTTCAACTCAAGAAAGGAGAGACAAGAAGAGGGGGCAAAGTGCAAAAAGAAGGCAGCAATCGGCCATGTTTTTGCACTTTGCACACTGTCTTTCTGCATTGACTCAAGTCTCTGCACTGCGTTTTGCACAAATACAGCGCCGACTGCGTTCATAAGGACTGGCCTGGGTCCCCTGACACCGCCCATGCGCTCAGATGTTTCAGTCCCATGCCAGGTGCAGCATTCCCAGCAAAACTAAATGAGCCCAGAAGGGTTAAGTGCATCCAATTTTGGATGCAATACACCATATAGATTCTACCCTCAATGCCGTTTCTCCCCACACAATTACAGTCAAATCGCTGTCAGTGGGGGGATTTGCACCCGATTGTTGTTATCATTTCTACTACTTCCTGTCAAACTGATGTACCCAGGTCTGGACTGGGAGTCAAAATAGGCCCTGGCATTCTAAGTGCAAGGCCCAAACAGCTCCCAACAGCCCACTAAATAGTGAGTGTCTATGGTGTTTTACAGCAGCCCCTCTGGCATTTGCCAGAACCCACAGATTGCCAGTCTGGGCCTGTGTGACCCATTCTTTAGGTGCTTGTCTGCTACAGTAATACAGGCTGATGCATAAAAAACGCGCTTAATTTGGAACAGTAAGCTCCTTTTGATAGTAGTACCTTAAGGGCTCTTACTGACGATCGGTTGTAACTGCGCTCCCCTGCGTTCCGTTTTTCTGCGTTCAGCCATAGGGGAGCGCAGGAATTGACGCATTACAATTTTTCCAATGGGACTGTAATCACACCTGTGTGAGTACAGCCCCATTGGAAAAAATGTAATGTGTCTATTCCTGCGCTGTGAGTACAGCCCCATTGGAAAAAATGTAATATGTCTATTCCTGCGCTCCCCTGCGGCTGAACGCAGAAAAACGGAACGCAGGGGACCGCAGCTACAACCGCTCGTCAGTAAGAGCCCTTACTGACTGGACTTTTTTGTCCAACAACACCGGTATGGATATTTGTGAAATCGCAAATGCACTTGTGGTTTTAAATGAACCCCCCCAGGTGTGCAATCTCCTATATGAAACTGTTGCAGACATGAGGGGTTATTTATGACTGCAAGTGCAACTGTGGGTGCACTAAATTGGCTGCAGATGTTGTGCAGAAAAATCGCATTCATTCAGGTACCTGCGTCAAAAGCCACTAGGCATAATTGTACTGAGTGGCTGTTCATTTCTGAAAATCATGTGCAAGTGTGTCTAGACCCAGTGAGCTTGCACCTGAAGACATGTAGATCTAATTTGGACAATTTGTGTTAAGTGCAAGACAAAGTGCACACATCAGCCTCTGCTGCATGCTATGAGGGCTTTGTTGCAGTGATTTTAAATTCTTTCCAAACAAAAAGTGCAACATCACACTTAACTGACTTAAGGAATTAGTATGGCAGTACCCACCCATTTGTACAAATAAAACTATGCAGAGAAGGAATATTCTGTTCACCCAGTAAGCTACACCTTTATTCTTTATAGAGAATAAGAAGTGTGCTGGCCAAGGCAGGGTCCTGGGTGGCTTTTGGCCATGGGAAATAAGTTTTTCTTTTCTCATTCTCTTACATATTGTTTTGGATTTTTTCACCTTTTTCTTCTAAAATCTTCTTTCATCCTCCACATTTTTTTTAGCGGCCATGTTTGTGTGGCTTTTTGGTGTGTGGGGTCTCTAGAGTAGTAACTAGCTTGGGTTTACAAAAAGTATATAGAACAAGCAACAGCAGAATAAAAGCATTACAGAAGATAGAATATGGTTGCATCTCTGCCCACTTGCATACCTATTGCTGTCCTTTTTCCCCGCAATAAATTGCATTGCCACCAAGCTTCATTTTCATTGGCTAAGTTACCAAGATAGCAACCCTTAAAGGGGTGGTTCACCTTTAAGTTAACTTTTAATATTATAAGCAACTTTTCAATTGGTCTTTATTATTTATTTTTTATAATTTTTTAATTATATGCCTTCTTATTCTGACTCTTTCCAGCTTTCAAATGGGGGTCACTGACCCCATCTAAAAACAAATGTTCTGTAAGGCTACACATTCATAGTTATTGCTACTTTTTTTTTTTTTTAAATATTTTTATTTGTGTAGTTCCTTGCAGAAATATACCATCACATTACATTCTGTTAATATCAAAATGCATACTCCCGATACATTCACAAAACGGTACGTACCGGCCATGATACAGAACTACATTTTATGTATAAATGCGAACCACTGTCTTCGTTTCAACAATAGTGTCAACAATTTAACATCATACCACAAATCGAAATACAAAACAAACAGAACAAAACAAAAAAAAACGGTCATCATAACCTAACTGGTGGAGACCCAGTTACCATGGAGTGAGAATGGAAATCAAGAACATATAGAGTGCCTGACTGCCCCGCTATCGCAACCCGTCAAATGGCGCCCGAAACTGTACCATTAAACCTATACCGAATCCAGGGTTGCCAAATTTTGTTAATCGTCTGTAACCTGTCCGTGGCCAACCCCGAGAGCCTTTCATTCACATATATCCAATCGACCTTATTTTTAAACATAGTGTAATTGACAGTGGGGCACTTCCAGCATTTCGCTATCGTTTGTCTGGCCGCCAAGAATATGTGATTCAACAATTTACATTGAATTTTCGGGATATTTGGAGGAGGTAGTCCCATTAAGGCTTCGTAAGGGTGCTGCCTTAGATTAATTTGAAAAACCGAAAATATTAGTTGATAGACCCTCCTCCAAAATCTAATAACCCTCGGGCACGTCCACCAAATATGCCCCATCGTGCCTGGCATCCTACACCCTCGGAAGCAATGGTTGTTAGAAGTGCGGTATATCTTCGCTATTTTAGCTGGCGTTAAGTACCACCTAGTCAAGACTTTATACCCTGTTTCCAAAAGGACCGTGTTAGTGGAACTATATTTCAAATTAGACCAGACCCTGAACCATTCCACAGTTATTGCTACTTTTTATTACTCATCTTTCTATTCCATCCCCTATTCATATTCCAGTCTCTTATTCATATCAATGCTTGGTTACTACAATAATTTGGACCCTAGCAACCAGATTTCTGAAATTGCAAACTGGAGAGCTGCTGAATAAAAAGTGAAATAACTCAAAAAGCACAAATAATAAAAAATAAAAACCAATTGCAAATTGTCCCAGAATACCCCTCTCTACATCATACTATAAGTGAATTTGAAGATGAACAACCCCTTTAAGAAGAGTACAGGTATGGCATCTATTATCTGGAACCGGTGTTTAGCAGTTAGGCAGGTTAAAAAAGTTGAAAGGTTGAACTTGATGGACGTGTCTTTATTTCAACCTGAATTACTATGTTACTATGTTAACCAGATATGGAATCTTTTTGTAATTTAAATCACCATACCTTAAAGGACAAGAAAAGCTATTCTTTTTAGGCATACATTGCACCTGGTTAAGCCTGGTGTATGTGCAGTCCTGAACCAACCAAACTTATAATAGTGCATTTAAGCTTTTATCACAGTACATTGCATTCATTTTGGGTGGAAGCTACAATAGGTTTATGCAGTGCTAGGTCAAAATGCGGCTGCACCCAAGGCAGGACCCATGCCCCCCCTTCCTCCCCGCTACCCCTCAATGCAGGGCCACCATCAGGGGGGCACAGAGAAGACAGTCATAGTGGGCCTAAAAGGGGGCGTGGCTGTGCTGCACTTTTTTAAAATTAGGTGGGCCCCCGTTGACAGTCCCAAAGTGCAGAAGACAAAGACCCACAGCGATGAAGACCTGAAGCCTCGAACGGAGCCGAAGCCACGAAAAGACCTGAAGCCATGAAAAGACCCGTTGTTCTGAAGCCGCGAAAATACCAGAAGCCACGAAAGGAGCCGAAGCTGAAGCCCTGAAGCCTCAAAAAACACCTGAAGGAAAGCAAAGAAGCTCTCATCGCAGAGGACAAGGAAGAAGAACCTACGGTAAGTTTTACTGAACACCAATATGTTTTTATTAATTTATTTAACCCCTGACCACCAATGTATTATTTTAATACCCTATAGGCCCCTGGCCACCAAGGTTTTTTTTAATATTCAATGGGGCCCCTGATTGTTTGTTTAACTTGTAAGGGGGGGTGGCCACCAATGTTTTTTTTTATTTTCTATGGGGTCTCTGACCACAAGTTGTATTTTTTTTATACCTTGTTGGGGTGGACCCTGGTCACCAATGGGTTTTTAAACTTGTAGGTGGGGGAGGCCAGCCACCAGTGAAGTTTTTTTTAACTTTTATGGGGGGCCCCTGACCACCAATTCGTAGGGGGGCCTAGCCACCACTGAAGGATTTTTTTTTTATTTTGTTGGGGGGAACCTTGACCATCATTTTTTTAAACTTGTAGGGGGGACCCTTGGTACCAATGGGTTTTTAGCAGCTTAGCAGCCACGTTTGTGTGGCTTTTTGGTGTGTGGGGTCTCTAGGGTGGGGCCTGTGGTGGTGATTTTTGTCGTATGGGGGCCGTGATTTCTGAGATACAGAAAAAGGTGGCGTAGGTACATTGGAATCAGTCTGTGTGAAACTTGGGTCATTTTAAGTTCTGACTATATCAATTTATTCTCTTAAGAAAGAGAATGGTGAAAAAGAGAGATGATTATTTTGCTCTATTTTTAACCAAAAATGTCCAACTTCAGCTTTGCAACCACTTTGCTGAACTAGACTTACCCAAGCAGCATTGACAGCCACTGCTGGATTATGTACACACACACTCCTCTAATTTGTTTATATTTACAAGACTCTGAACCTAACCAATTCACCAGCAGATTAAGTTCCTCCTTTCCCATGATGTCCATGTCTTCTATGGTTGTGCTTGTATATGTAGGGACCTATAGGATTTTCTATTGCTCCTATAGCTTTAAATCCCTACCCTTCCTCCTTTTCAATCATGGCTGGATAAAAGCCCACGTATCTAGTTTATTTTTGCATAACCAGTGTAATTGGCCAAGAGGTGTAATTACCACTTCCTACCACACTTCCATATAGTGTTTGGAAAGGGGTGCTTTGGCTGCTGGTGTCCTTACCTACTGGATGTTCCCATTGAGCATGGGTACACCAAGGCCCAGTAAAGCCATTGCACTAAAGAGACAGCACCTTTAGTGATTAACAACACTTCACTCGTACACAACGCAAGGAGCTCACCAGTCTATTTCCCACAGATCCTGTGCGGGTTCCCGGACACACCCACTCGGCAAAGTGGTGTTTAAACACACAAATAACAGTTGCTGACCGAAATCCACTGCAATCTCTCACGGAGTGTATTAAAACGTTTTTCTTTATTCCATCATATTAAAATCGTGATATGCTACATGATCAGTGTTAATCAGCCAACGCGTTTCGTAACCACATGGGTCACTTCTTCAGGGCTTCACCTTTAGTGATTAAGTTGGGGACCAGGGAACCCCGTGAACGAGGTTTACCTATATTCAGGTTATATCTGTTATAGACTCTCTAGAAGAGTGAGATAGAGAGTACAGATAGCAAGAACAGCTTTGTGCTCCATAAAGGATCTGTAGCAGGGAGTAGCTTCCCAAGGCTCCTAGATTTGCCTTTAGTGAAGGGACCACAGTGGATAGGGCATCAGGCTAGACTCCTTCTCCCTGACCACTCCACTGGGTGGGATCTTTAAGTTATATCTGCCGGAAGGAATTGATGTACTGCTTGACTACAATGCCTCATGTGAGGCACATTCCTCAGCTGTGTCATCCAACCTGGTATAGCATCTGATGCTACATCAACTTATACCTCATCATATGTGAGTTAACCTGGGGTTATTGTTCTTGTAACAATAAACTACCATTCTTTTGTTTCACCATAAGTACCTCCTGGCATCCAATGATTTCCTATTTTTATGCACAGTAGTCTAAAAGTTGTAGTTGCACTACACCCTTATGGGAATCTTCCACTTAGCGAAGGCCCTGACCTGAATTGTTGAGTCACAATGTAACCCATGCTCCTATCACTAGCTGAACATTAACTACTTTTGGTCTGCTTAGCCCAAATTACTGTTACATATACTTGAGGTGGATCACGTATCAGCAAAATTGGACTGTTAATACTTTTCTTTCTGGGGTACTCCTGTTGTCTGGCATTTTTAAACTTGAAGTGCCAGTAATGGATGAAGGTACAAAGGGGTTCAGTGCTGGAGGAGGTTTGGCGAGTGTCTGAGAAGAAGCTGCATTGCATATAAGACCTTATACAAGGTCATGTGTTGCTTTAGGTATTCTTCTATTTAGGTAATCATTCATACTTGTAGCCTGTTTATGGCTCCCATTTTGGCTCCATAGATACAGCTCTGCAAGGGCTTCAAGCTTTGAGAGTAGAAAGCACATAGTTGGACATTTGTTGCTGAACAAAATGCCTGCACCCGGGGTAATGTTTTTGCCATGAGGCAAGTTGTCGCATTGCAAAAAGTTCTGTTCACTGGACTATAATATAAGTTGCTTCCTCTGAGTTATGAGTGGCAGTGGGATGACAGGTCGGCAGTGATTATGTGTAGAGGGGACCAAGAATTTAATCTTTATGGGGGGCCTGGGCCCCTGAAGTAATGCCCCTGGGCTGCATCTTTCTGTGACTACATGTAAGTTTTGTGTGTAGAATCTTTATCTTCTGATGCAGATTTGTTGTCTAGTGCTCATTACATTTTCTTGAATCATCTGAGGGAAAAACAATGAAAGTCATCCCCATTTTACCCTTCTACAGTTTCCACACATTACCATAGCTGTAGTGTCTTCTGTTTGATTTTACAGAATATCTGCTCCTGTCTGCTTATCTGCAGCTCTCAAATGGGGGGGGGGGTCACTGACCCCATCTAAAAAAAATGCTGTGTAAGACTGCTAATTTATTTTTATTGCTGCTTTTAATTACTCGTCTTTCTATTCAGGCCCTCTCCTATTCATATTCCAGTCTCTCATTCAAATAAATGTATGTTTGCTAGGGTAATTTGGACCCTAGAGACTGCTGATACTACAAACTAGAAAGTTGACGAATAAAAAGCAAGATAACTCAAAATCACCAAATAATAAAAAAATGAAAACCAATTGCAAATTGACTCAGAATATCACTCTCTACATAATGATAACAGTTAATTTAAAGGTGAACAACCCCTTTAAAGGGATATTGTCATGGGATAACGTTTTTTTCCCCCCAACATGCCTCAGTTAATAGTGCTGCTCCAGCAGACTTCTGCACTGAAATCTGTTTTTCAAAAAGCAAACTGTTTTTTTTTATATTTAATTTTGACATGGGGCTAGACATATTGTCAGTTTCCCAGCTGCCTCCAGTCATGTGACTTGCACTCTGATAAACTTCAGTCACTCTTTACTGCTGCACTGCAAGTTGAAGTGATATCACCCTCCTCCCTTTCCTACCCCAGCAGTCCATCAGCAGAACAATGGGAAGTTAACAGAAAACAGCTCCCTGATACAGCACTCATTAGTAAAAACCCATGTTACACTGCAACCCCATTCAGTTACACTGAGTAGGAGAAACAGCCTGTCAGAAAGAAGTTCCATAGTGCAGCACTGGCTCTTTCTGAAAGTAAATGACCGGGCAAAATGACCTGAGATGGCTGCCTACACACCAATATTACAACTACAAAGAAATACACTGAAATGTTATATGGCAGAGTGGATTAATTGCAGTGTAATTTAGGAATAAAAACGAAACCATAAAAATCATGACAGAATCCCTTTAAAGGAGAACTAAACTCCCCGCGATGTTAAGTCCCCACTGGCCCACCTCCGTTGGCCCCCTCCTTACCCCCCCCTGCACAGTCTGTCCCCTCTTGAAATAGTGACTGCACATGCAGAGTGAGTGCAGCGGAGCTCAGGGGTGCCATCTTCTTCTCTTCAGTAATCTTCGTGTCTTTTTTGCGAACCGGAGGATTGCTCCAACTATGCATGCGCCAATACGCCGCTCACTTTATGAACATTACCGAAGAGAAGAAGATGGCGCCCGTGAACTCCGCTGCGCTTACTCTGCATGCGCGGTCACTATTTCAAGAGGGGACAGAATTCTGAGGTAAGACTGTGTAGAGGGGAGGCAGGGAGTGGGGCCAACGGAGGGGGACCAGTGGGGACTTGCGGGTGGTTTATTTCTCCTTTATGACTAAGATCTTTATATTTTTGCAGCATCTGCATTTAGGGTTGTTTAAATAGGCCTTTCACTGTAAGAAAGAACAGATAGGCACTTTGTTGCCTGAAGAAAATCCCATGCCTTGCTGGTAACAACGCATATTAAAAAAACCTTTGTATCTGTAAAATGCAAATTTGCCTCCTTGTGCATTTTCCACTGATTGTGTGCCCAGCAGCAATTCCTATTTGTACCACTTTGGCCATTTTAGACTGGTGACAAAGTTGCCTGTGTTTTTTACTCCAATTTTGGATTGTTGTATATATAAAAAATGTATATCACAAATGATCAGTTGATCAAGTTCACGTATTTTTGCACAGTTTCAGGGGTGATAACAGTCTTTCAGATTCTAACATTGGTTAGCAGGTGAATGCAACAATTTATAGCAAGCATTAAAATAAAAAGGGCAGTATACTTGTGACAGACTTGTGACATAATTTTTGCCAGCTGTTTAATTATGAATTGTGATTTTATAGATTTCTTCCTCTAAACAGGGCAAAACATGTAAAGGACTGCATCACATACAGACACTCTTTAATTATATAGTTATAAAGCAACTAGTTTGTGAATATAAGATAGCAATATTAAGTGAATAATGTACCCCTTTTTTATAACCATTAAAGAAATGAGGCTGCAGAAACAACCTATCAGACTCCTTTATCAAGACATGCAAAGTAATATTTCTGCATTTTTGTGCAATGACCTTATTCTTTCTTAATTCTACTTTTAACATTCTGGATCGCTGCCAAAATTGACTCTGAAAATACAGTAAATATCAAAATTTTTAAAATTATAAAACATGGTTCAATATTAATAATTTGTTACATTCACTTGGGCATATGTGTATTTTCCACCTTAAAGGTATACTGTCATGGGAAAACATGTTTTTTTAAAAATGCATCAGTTAATAGTATGGCTCCAGCAGAATTCTACCCTGAAATACATTTCTCAAAATAGCAAACAGAATTTTTTATATTTAAAGGACCAGTAACATCAAAAAAAAAACTGTTTAAAAGTTCGTTAGTGCACAAGGAAAAATAAACACCAAGACAAATGAAATAGCCAGGGAGGAGAAATCGATCGATGCAGTATGGATGGTCGCCTTTTCACCGTTTCTGAAGAGGACAGGAAGTGGACTTTCTGTAAGTTATTTCTTAATAAAGGCTTTGCTATTTAAAAGTTTCATTTGTCTTGGTGTTTATTTTTCGTTGTGCACTAATTTTTAAACATTTTTTTTGATGTTACTGGTCCTTTAACTTTGAAATCTTACATGTGGCTAGACATCCTTAGTTTCCCAGCTGCCCCCAGTCATGTGACTTGTGCTCTGATAAATTTCAGTCACTCAATAGTAAAATCCAGGTCCTCCTGCGACACATTCAGTTACATTGAGTAGGAGAAACAACAGTTCCATCCAGACTCTTTCTGAAAGCACATGACCAGGCAAAATGACCTGAGATGGCTGCCTACACACCAATATTACAATTAAAAAAAAATACATTTAATGGTTCAGGAATGAAATTTTATATTGTAGAGTGATTTTTTTGCAGTGTAAACAGTGTAATTTAGAAATAAAAAATACATCATAAAAATCATGACAGAATCCCGTTAAATTAAAACAGAAAGCTAAAAAGCAAAACTTTGACGGTTCTCCGTGGCTTTCCCTCAAAGCCTATACAGCGTCTGCTGCCAGAACCTTTAACTTTAAAAAGCATACTTTTTAAAACCTTTTAAAACCATCATAGCTCTAAAAACCTGGAAACCACTACATAAATCCAATATAAATCCAATATTTTTCGTTCAACACACAGCTAAAGCTAAGAATGTCACACATCTGTTACTACTGAGATTTTTGTTTATAGCCATCTTATTCAACCCCAACTCTTACAATAGCATTAAATGCCAATCTAGTGAGGAACCAAGTACATTCTATTATATTTATTATATCTGCTAGACTTCCCATGGCTGCTGTTGTGGATACAGTCAGCAGAATTGTGGACATAGTTTGGGCTCGCCCCTATGTTTAATATGCTGTTTGTCATTCCTAACTCAGCTGACGGAACACTCACTCACTCTTTTTTTTTTTTAAAGAATGCTTTTTAACAACAAAATAAATATTAAAGGAAAGGAGGAAAAGAATGTGGCAAAGTATTGTATTGACGGTGATGTTGGGAATTGAGTTAAGCACAGATGTGATATCTGCATGTATCTAAATTCAGACAGGTTGGGTCGAGAGATGGCTCGCTGTAGAAGCGGGTGTGTATGTAGGGTATTATTGGTGTATAGATGGTTTAAACATTTCACTCCCAGTTTAGCCCATAATCCTGTCTCTACAAACATTGCAAAGTGTGATAGATTGCTATTCCCACACACTGGCATGTCTGAGGATATATCCCCTGTTTTTTTATTAATTTCATCATAGTGTCCTAGGCTCTCTTAGTGGTGTCCAGCACAGGTAGCAGCGGGCTTACATCTTTTCTACTCCTATATAAATGTTTTTAAGGCTTTCTATTGAGGTAAAGTAAAGTGCCTCCAGGGTTGATGCTGGATTCTCAGCTTCAAATGTCCTCAAATTGGCTATATCCGTGCTTTGGGATGCTAAATAATATAGCTCTTAATTAGTTGAAGCTAGTCCTAACTGCTCCGGTGAAGCGTTTAAGGTGGATCTGGAGAGCGTAGGAATCTTACTTCCCCATATAAAAAAAGATTGGGTACGATCTATGTCTAAGAGAGGTTTTTTTTTTTTTTTTGGAATATGGCATGGCGTATTGCTCAAAATGTATAAAGATTTAGGTAAGAAAATCATTTTACATATGTTGATTCTACCTATAAGTTTGAGGCAGCTTTGTCCACGGTCACCTTAAATTTGGATGGTAGTGGATGCAGGTTGTGTAAGTACTTTTGTTGCTTCTGCAAATGATTTGGTTAGGGAAAAGTCTTGAAATGCATAAAAGAGTGTTTCATGCAATTTGGGCACTATTTCATTAATATGGATTCTGTACCATTCTATGGTAAAGCCGTCTGACCCTGGGGCCTTTCCCGAAGGAAAAGATAAAATGGCTTCTGCTATTTCAAGTTGAGAGATGGGAGAATCTATAAATTTAGTTTGGTTGTGAGAAAGTTTTGGTAGAGGTATGGAGTTTAAATATTCATGCAATTCTATATTGGTGTAATGGGCAGTGGACGTATAAAGTGATTTATAGAATTTACTGAATTTCAAAGATATATCCTTTGGAGAAGTTAGTGTTTCTACAAAATATGACATAATTTTGGGAACGGCTGTGGTGCTCTCCAGAGGTTTAGCAAGGAACACTAAAGGCTTCCCATTTTTGTAATTTTGTGCTATTTTCACAGCAAAACAGGCAGAATAGAAAACAGAAGAAACAGGGAATTTGACTGTTCTCACTAGGCTAACATGTATAGTGGTTTAGTATTTTGGATGAGTAATGTCCAATCAGGAGAAGCTCTCAACTGTTTAGAGTGGAGTGCCATAATAAGCAAGAATTCCAGTATGTGACATTTTATTGGACAAATATTTTTCTATCAGGAAACTTTCCCCTAATGTTGAATATAAGGTGATGTTCCATTGTTATCTTACTCCCATTCACAAGCATGCCATCAATCTGATTTTTTCATCAACATGTTTTAAGTGCTGCTCAGGTAGGGGAAACTACCGTTCACACTTGGTGGCATTGTTCATTGTCTCAGCCCTTTGGACAGAAGTTTTTCAAATGGCTTCTCAGATTTTAGGGGTAACCATTGAACCTAACATTGAATCAGCATAATTTTCCCTGCCTTACCCCTAAACTTACATTAAAGCTACATAAACTTGTTTCTCAAATCCTGGCAGCCAACCATTGGGTCATTGCTTTACATTGGCTAGCCCCCTCCTTTTCTATTACTCTGGTTACAGATAGGCTTAAATTCATTCAATCTATGCATTACCTTTCAGCTCTTCTGGTTGACGAACTGGACCTTCATATTGCAATCCGGTCACCATGGGATAATTTCCTTTCAGATAGGTCATAATAACTGGAATGCACACAATAAGACAGTGATCCTTATGCATCTCTGGTTTTTATACTACTAAATAACTTAGTTATCTCCATAATTGTTTTTTGTTTTATTTTTCCTTAATTGTTTGGAGTTTGTTCATGCTGTTTACAAACTGCGTAGTGTATTACTGCCTTCATGTGGATTTTTTTGCTTATACTACCTCTGAGATCTTACAACTCCACATAGCAAAATTTCTTATTGTTTGTAATAATAACCTGAAAATTACTATAAATAAAGTTATAAAAAAAAGTTTACCCTCTTCTAAATTCTAAAACTCTGAAGCTTATGGTAACTTATGCAGCTTCCCCATAATGCGGCTGGGCGGCATGCCGCCCTTATTTTTTTGCCGCCCTAGGCCCGGGCCTATGCGGCCTTGCCGTAAATCCGGGCCTGCGAACGACCGATTTTAGCGAAGTCCGACCAATCCTTCAAAATTATCGTGCGGTTAGTGGGATTCGAGTGATCGAACATCTTCCGATTTTTCAGCCGACATCTGTCAGGAAATTGATCGGCCAGGTTAAAAAATCTTTGTCGGCCCCAGTACAATCTATCTATGTTTGCAGGGCCAAGCAGGCAGCTACCCTATGTTTTCCTGGCAAATTGGTCTTTTTAGTTGATGGACAATTCGTACGATTGTACGATCGTTCCGAGATAATCGTGGTCTCACGATGAGGATCGGATCTTTTAAAAATCTCAACATCTATGGCCAGCTTAACATTACACATATAAAATGGCAGATATTGGAATCTGTAAAAACAACAAGCAGGGGAGGATCTGAAAAAAGAGGCATGAAGCCTATTGGTTTTGTTGTGAAATATTGTTATACCAAAAGGCAGTAGGCATAGGCAGTACTTTTCTCTGCAATCACCCTTTATTGATGTTTAATCACGACATGTTTCGGGAAGAAATCCCTTTTTCAAGAGTGGCAGAAGTGTCAGAATAATCGAAGCAGCACAACACAATCAGCAGGCAGAAGACAGTCAAGCAGAGGGTCAATTCAGGCAGCTGAGGTTCATATGTGTGGAGTCAGGCTGAAGTCAGAAACACAGGATCAAGCAGGATAATAAGGTTAAGCATCAACACAAATAGCGATGATCATTTGCGCTGCGCTCCATACAACCGTATGCACACACACGACAGTCAAACAGCTCTGACCCGCACTGGGAGGTGACAAATGGACCACTTTTGGAGGATGTCTGACATCATGTCTGATGCCGGCCCTCAACAAAGTATTTACCCAGAGGTTGTTCATTATTCTTCAGTCTACTTCTTTATGCTCCCTCAATAATAGTGATTCTATATATGCTATACCCATTGAGAAAATTGAGAACATTGTAGGGAGAACAATTTGTTTGATTTAGTTTTCTAATACTTTTTTTTTAAATAAATATTGAGTAAATCCCTACTTGTAGCTGTCTAAACTATTCTTGCATAAAACAGCTGGATATCTGCAATGGACCCACTCTTCTATGCATAGTCCTGATTTTGTGACAAAAAGTGTGAGGTTGTAAGAAAGTGGGCTTGAGTTTAACATATAGTTAGCATGGCTGGCCAGGTCAACAGAGTAAGATCCAGGAGAAATAAGTGTATGACTAGAGAACTCTAGAGGTGTCCCAAGGACCAAGCCAATCATTTCTGATGTTTCTGATTATTTGTACAGTGGATTCATGTTTGGAAGTGTCTTTAATATAATTTGTTTGGTGTTTATAGCACTGAGAAAAGTCATCCGCATTATATGGAGTCTTGACGATGACATACCAGTGATTTGCCAAATAAAGTATCAGTTTCTCTTGATAGAACTACTGGCTTCCAGCAAATTCTATGCTCCTCTAGAATATATTGTATTATTAGACCAGTGTTTGGCCTAGTAGTCGTTGTTAAAAGACATTTGGGCACTAACCCCTCTTTGAAATAAAAGACACAACTTTTTTCCAGGTGACCAGTAAATGCTATGTACTTGGTTGCTATTGCTAATTAGAAGGGTATCAAAAGTTGCCCTTATATTATTAGTAAGTGAGATAGTTACGCAGCAAAACTGCAAAATTCAGTAGGTACTATAACAATTTACGGTACTATATATGCTTGGTTTTATATTTTTGCACATATAAAATATATTTATTTGCAATACCAGTTCAATTTTACATAGAAGAATTACATAGATATGTGTAGAGATGCATAACATTTGAATTTTGTTAATCACCTCCTAGATACTAAAATACCATTCTATTCTAAATAGCGTCCAATAGCGTCCATTTTCTCTGCCTAGTGGGTACAACCTTGCACCTTTCAGGCAAATGGTCTGGTGCATGCTCTAGCATGCTGCTCCATTCCCACACAAGTTGGTACCTGAGCCTACCCTTCCACCTTTATCACACCTTATAATAATTATGGAGGTATTTTTTGGCATCTTGGTACAGGCATGGCTCCCTTTCTGGCATTAGCTTTTGGACAAATGGCATCTAGTCACCTTTGAATTGATAAAGCCCCTGCTTTTTGCCCAAGCTGGCATCTGTTTCGTTGCAGTACCTGCCTAATACAATTTTTAAAAGGGAAAGCTAATAATGTATTATTATAATGATGTATATAAATCTGTTGGGACCATAAGGTTAATAGCCCCTATGGCTTTAAATCCCTACATGTTCAGTTCCCTTAGTTGCTGGGCAGAAGGCAATGTAGTAAGTTCATTTGCATATGTATGCTATTGGCTAGCAGGTAGGGTGACCACTTCTTGTCTCACTATGATATAGTGCTGGGAAAGGAGTGGCACTTCCTCTTTGCCTTCCACCTTAGGAACAGGGTGGATGTCTGCTTTGGGCCTGGGCATGGACCCAGTTAAAGTTAAGGTTCATGGCCCCCTGAATGAGGCATTAGACAGTGGCAGTTGTATCTCCTGTAACAGTACATATTTATTATGCTGTGTAAAACGAATTTTGCAGAAAAAACCTGGTAAAAAGCTGTGTAAAATATCACTTGATGTGTGCAATTTTATGCCATGCGAACGCCAGGTTTGCAGCCGTTATTTAACAGCAGAAGTCACTCAGAAAAAAACTTGTAATTTTACACCATTTTGTACGCTGTTTTTTTACAAGCGAAGCCTGACGATGTGTAGTGTATTATCCCATTTTTTACACCGCATTAATAAATATAATAAAAAGAGCAGTTCTAAGCTCCAACATAGGAGTGGCAGGTTTGGAGCTACCATATTGCCTGTAGCGTAGGGATTCCAGTGTAAAGGTAATCAGGATAGAGGATTGTACCTGAGGTGATCCAGGCCACTACGGGGTGGGTCTCAGAGGTGAGATTCCTGCCAAGTCTGTCCGCAGGGGAGTGTCAGCCTGTGTTATCCTCTGCATGTTATGTTGCCTGTACTCACTGTGCTGTGAGTAAACCCTGTGGATGTTCAATAAACACTTTCTGTTTTGTTGTTTGCAAGAACCTCTTTGGACCTTTTTTTATAGCTGCAAGAGAAGTGTAGTTACATAACACCCTTACCTTCCTCTTCTGCTTTGCGAATGCCAACTCTGGGTGAAAGAGTCCAGTGTATTCAGTGTTCTATTGGTAGTAGTCCGCGAAGGCAGTTATTGAGCCGAAATAGAGGTTACAAATCCTTTTCAATTTAAGAGTTATTTGTCCTTTAAACAAGAGGTACTTCTCTAGCAGCACACACTTAAGGCAAACGTCATTGCCAAAATACATATGCTATTTGTAATGTGAAAATGGCATGAAAAGCAATTAACAGTTGGAAGATTCTCAGAACTGTAGTTAATCAGAATTCATGCATGGAAAAGGGGTAAAACCACTGTGGGAAACAAAATATATCCCCAGCAGATACTCTGACAGTCCCACCTTCTGTCTGAACTGCAAATTATCACAGTGATTTAGCCTGAAGCTAAAAGGATCACTGTAGACCAGGGCTGCTCCAATACAGTAAAATGGAGGAAAATATATTCAGTAATTCTCACTAGAACTACCACCAACCCTTTGAACTGACAAAAACCAACAGCTACTTGTTTTACATTAACGTTTTACATTTACACCAATAAACTTATAATTATCATTTAAAAAAAAAGAGAATTGCACTACATTGCAGACAGTGTTTGCACATGCACTTCCAATGTACACACAGCAACTGTACACCAGGTAGAGTCAATATAAGAATAACATTCAAACACCAGTCAGATGATATCTTGCGCCAAAAGGGCACCTATTATAGCAAATTTTCCCTGTGCTCCATTTGGGGAAAACAAAACTATTGTAAAAAACAGTATTGCTAGCAAGCACCATGCCACCCACACGAGGAAGGAGCTTCTGGTGGTGGCGGCCAAGTTTGGTCACATGAACCACCAGCCTCCCTGCTTGTTCAGTATGCACGTCTGTCTGACACAAAATCTGAGAATTCCTCAACCTGCCTTTCCCGAGTTTCCCTTCTCCTCCAGGTCAGTGTTCAGACCTTTTTCAGAGAAGGTTGGCTAAGTTCACACATTTTGCTTAACACTTCTTTCAATGTATGTGCTGCTCATTTCCAAATGCATACATACCTCTGTATATGTCTTGCTGTGCCCGGTGGGAAGGCAATGAGATGTTAGTACAGACTACACAATGTTATATTACATACACATTACTAGTATTGGAGTCTGGTCACCCATAATCTGGAAACGAGTTGAGGTTCTCCACTGATTATTGAGCGTACCTCATAGAACCCTCTAACATATACAGTATGAAGGGGATGTACATTCAGTTAAGATGTTGCCTGCTAATAGAAAATGTAGTTCTACAAAACTTTTTCCAAATACTTTTATTAATGTAATTCAGAGGTTATAATATATATATAATATATGATAAGTTGCTTAATGTGTGGAAATGTTTATATTTGCTATTTGTGGAAAGGTTTATATCCCGTTTAACAACTGAAGTACTGCAGACAAGACAGACCTCACTGACACCATGTGTGGCCACTGATATTATACCCATCATTGGTTAAAGGTGAAGGAGGAGTAATGCTGCTCCAGGTCCTCAATGAAACAATAAGTCAAATGAAACACCAAATTTCTTTCTATTACTTTATATTGTGTACACATGGGCTCCTGTATCAGACTTTCTTTCAGCTTAAACCTCCAGGGCACGGCATGAGCATGCTCAGTTTGCTCCTCTCTCCCTCCCTTCTCCCCTCCCTGCTATAATCTGATCCCAGATCTATGAGTGACAGGAAGTGATGTCAGACCAAGCTAATATGGCAGCTGCTATCCTAAACAAACAGAGAGAGCTTCTAGAGCTGTTTACTCAGGTATGGTAAAGCATTCCGCAGAATAAATATAGCATTTTAGCTTGCACTGTTGTGGCTGATCTATTGGCAATAAACTGCCTCAGTAGCTTTCCTTCTTCTTTAATTATGTGTCCATTAAGCATGCCTTACTAGCTGCTTACTATACTATGGCTGCCTGATCTGGATTGCTACAATGAGTGTCTGATAATAATAGCACATCACAGCAAAAAGCTACTGTAAGATAGAGGAAGAAGCAAGAAAGGGACAATTCACTCCTGCTATCAGACACTCCTTAGAGCAGTTCAGGTCAGCTGACAATAAATGAAGCTTGATTTATTTGTATTGGAGATGTCTACACTTTAGATTCCAGCCATTACACCCTGTCATGGGACTGAATAACTCGTTTTCATGTGATCAAATATTATCATTCCTAGCTGCGCAGCCAGTATTACTGCTACCACTACTGTTGGATTGATGCCGAATTTTTTGCAGAGACAAAGAAGCAGCACACTGAAGTATACTTGGGATTTATTGCTGTTGTATTTGAAAACGAAAATCATATATGGCCAGGCAAACTCATTAGTCACAACTGCAGGAGAGGCACATGGGGTGGCACTGGACAGGCTTAGCCTCTGATGATTTGCACGTCAGAAGTGATGACAGCTTCCTGTGAGAAATGTTAAAACATGCCTCTTTCACATTTCGGCCTGGATAGTAAAGAGAACGAATCTTTGCATAGCTTTTATTTATGAAAAACATCTCCACCCCAGATTTTGAACAAGGAAAACTGTTTTTTTTTTTATGATAGAGGGATACTGTCATTTAAGACTTTTGACATCGTACTGGTCTACTGGGAAAAATCCTGGTCGAAATCATTGCAATCCATTTCTGCTGTGATTTTGGCACATTTGGGGTAAATGGTCTTATTGTCCATTTCTGGGGTGATCTTACTAGAATGTTTGGGGTTAATATACTCTTCCATTTTCCGTTGCGTTTATACTGGCTTGTCTGACATTAAGACTAGGGCCACACCTTACTGATCTCTGTCTACAGAGAAATGCAGGCCAAGAATCCACTTCCCTTCTGCTGTGGTGCCTTGAACATGGAAACATTACCTCCACTTGGGTGCAGGCAGACACAACGGAGACACAGGCTGGAACACAGTTGAAACTGGGAGCAGCTGGTTATTTTAAACCCAATCTAATAGTTTATTTTCTTTTTTAGTTTATCATGGTTATTTTCTTATTGGCATGTCTAGGGTTACTAGAGTGCTCATTTTCTGCAGTGATCAAACTGGCATGTCTGGTTAATTATGGGTAAAGGAAGTACCATATTAGGAATGGCCTAAAAGTTGTTGGGGCCCCAAATTAAACTTTTGATTTAGGTCCCATCATTTTTGAGATGCTCCTGCTCATCCTTGTATGTAGCGCATGGCGGGCAATGGCTGGTGTACTTATTTGTATGGTGGGCCACAGAAACCTGGGTTCTAACTTTAGCTAGGTTATTTATCAAAGGTCGAATTTTAGAGCTTTGTGAGGTTTTTTTATAACTCAAATGAACTCAAATTTAAGGAAAATCTCAAATGGAATAAGACTCGAGGTGAACAACCTGAAAACTCGAGCTGATCGAGTTTTCTGCGGGGAAAAAACTCGAATCGTTTGAATTCGATCGAAACCCACCGAAAAAAATTTGAACATCATGAACATCTTCAAATGGTTTCTTCAAATGGTTCAAGGGACCTCTGCCATTGACTTCTACATGACCTCGACAGGTTTTAGCTGGAGTATTTTCAGATTCAAGCTATTTCCAGCTTTGGAGTAAAATAAAACTATATAAAATGTAGTTTTTTATTTTTAACCCGAAAATTTGAGTTTTGACTCAAAAATACAGATTTTTAGGGTTAAATACAACTCGACCTTTAATAAATCTGCCCCTAAAAGGGTTGCTGACCTCTTAAGATGTTTGCTTTTAAACTGGTGGCCAGTACTGATTGTACCAAACTTTGCTCCTTACTTTACATAACCCGAAAATACTTCAGTTGCTAATTTTTATTTTTCTAGCATTGAAGTTTAAAGTTTCATCTTTCATATCTTCCTGGAGCAGTGCTAGATGGGGAATCACTGACTCTGTAACTATCTGCTTCATTGTTACATTATCAATGGCCCTCCTAAGCATAATCCACAATTTAATTAGCCTTCATTTTTTTCTTTTATAGTTTTTGAATTATTCAGACTTTTTTCAGCTCTCAAATGGGGGTCACTGACCCCATCTAAAATGGAGCAGATAGTTACCTCTTAAGATGTTTGCTTTTAAACTGGTGGCCAGTACTGATTGTACCAAACTTTGCTCCTTACTTTACATAACCCGAAAATACTTCAGTTGCTAATTTTTATTTTTCTAGCATTGAAGTTTAAAGTTTCATCTTTCATATCTTCCTGGAGCAGTGCTAGATGGGGAATCACTGACTCTGTAACTATCTGCTTCATTGTTACATTATCAATGGCCCTCCTAAGCATAATCCACAATTTAATTAGCCTTCATTTTTTTCTTTTATAGTTTTTGAATTATTCAGACTTTTTTCAGCTCTCAAATGGGGGTCACTGACCCCATCTAAAATGGAGCAGATAGTTACCTCTTAAGATGTTTGCTTTTAAACTGGTGGCCAGTACTGATTGTACCAAACTTTGCTCCTTACTTTACATAACCCGAAAATACTTCAGTTGCTAATTTTTATTTTTCTAGCATTGAAGTTTAAAGTTTCATCTTTCATATCTTCCTGGAGCAGTGCTAGATGGGGAATCACTGACTCTGTAACTATCTGCTTCATTGTTACATTATCAATGGCCCTCCTAAGCATAATCCACAATTTAATTAGCCTTCATTTTTTTCTTTTATAGTTTTTGAATTATTCAGACTTTTTTCAGCTCTCAAATGGGGGTCACTGACCCCATCTAAGAACAAATGCTCTGTAAGGCTACACATTTATTGTCATTGCTACTTTGTATCTTTCTTTGTGTCATCATTCTATTAAGGTCCTCTCCTATTCATATTTCAGTTTTTTATTCAAAGCATGGTTGCTAGGTAAATTTGAACCCTAGCAACCATATTGCTAATAATCACAAACTGGAGAGCTGCTGAATAAAAAGCTAAATTACTCAAAAACCACTAATAAATAAAAAATTAAAACCAATTGCAAATTGCCTCAAAACATCGCCCTCTACATCATACTAAACTTTAATTTAAATGTGAATGACCCCTTTAACATTAAAGGGGACCTGTCACTCTAAGAAATAATTCCAAATCAGTTTCTATCATGGTAGTTGAGCAAAATAAAATTTACTAACATTACATTTATTATTTACATTTTGTTTCCTTCAGTCTTGGAATTACACAGTCGCAGTATGCAGGCAGGAGCCATTTTCTGTACAATGTTATTAAGACAAGTTGGGTATCACCTCAAAATTTTGTGTATGCACCAGAATGGGGGACCTAATGCCCATACACAGTACCCTACACGATTGTAAAGTGTTGCGAGGGAGGGGGAATGCGTGGCGTGTAGTGACAGCTAGGAAGTGCTGAATGGAAAGTGAAAGTAATTGACTGCCCCGTCTCTATGCCTCAGGCATAGAGGCGGGCAGATAATATTTGACTGACAGCTCAGATATTTGAAGACCTTTATAACAGGTATGGATTTTTTAATGAAAAAAAGAATTTGGGTTCCATGTTTAATTTGCAAATTAATAAAATAATTGCTAATATTCCACAGATTTTGCTGTGAAATGTATTAACTAATATTAGCAAATTGTAAAAGTTCATAGACTGCACCTGGATTACTGAACTAAAGTTTCAATTTAAAAGAAAAATAGAAAAGGGTCAAAAATAAAAAATAGAAATCAATTGAAAAGCAACTCATTATTTCTGGTGTCTAAAAACAACTGAGCAGCAAGTGTATGGAAGGTGAACTATCACTTTAAAGTTAGATGAGTAAAAAGAGCAGTATAGAAAGCCCTGCCGGCTGAAAGAAGAAGCAGCAGCAGCTCTGGATCACGTCAGTGTAAATGCAAATAAGTAGGCACATGGTGTAGGCACGATCACTATAATGGGGACAGTTGCCTGGGCCCGTGAGTTTTGGGTCCTAAGGGGGGTGGGGGCAGCTGTGCTGAACTTACTCAGACTGGGAGCCATTCTAGTGGTTAAAGGACCAGTAACATAAAAAAAAATTTTTTTAAAAATTGTTTCTTTTTAACGAAAAAATAACACCAAGACAGTTTTTAATTTGCAAAGCTTTTATTAAGAAATTACTTACCGATTCTTTGCTTGCGCTCCTCTTCAGAAATGGCAACAGGGCGACGATCCATTGTGCGGCGATCAATTTCTCCTCCCTGGCTATCTCCAATAGAAGGCAGAAATCGAGTGCCGCACGAAGGATTGGTGGGTTTTTTTTCGTTAAAAAGAAACAAATTCTTTTAAAAAAAATTTTTATGTTACTGGTCCTTTAAGCAATCAGCCCTTGAAGTGGAATCTCACGCGGGTTCAATTTCCTGTGACTCTGAACAAATCACTTAGTTCACTTATAATGGCTGTAAAAATTGCTTTGAGTCCCACAGGACAAAAGGCAGTATAAATGATAACTTTTAGCCATTATGCACCTACTGCCCTTTCACCTGTATGCAGGCTACAAATTCATTGACAGCCAGGGAACTGGCCTCTGAAGAAATTCCTGGTGAGCCCTGTACACTGGGGACTGCTGTCAATGAGTTTCTAGCAGGGGGAGGGGAGCTGAATCACCTGCTCCTTCTTTCAGCCAGCACAGCTTTCTATAATGTACCAAAGTCCCGGTACAGCTGTGCAGGGATTGGATAAGATGGAGGAAGTTCAGACTTCACCCTCCAATCTATCCAATCCCTGTGCAGCTCTAGTGGAACTTAATGTTTGACAGGAAAACAAGCTGAATAGAAAGCTGTGCATGCTAAAAGAAGAAGCAGGAGCTCTGGCTCGTGTCTATGTAAATGCAAGTAAGGAGGGGGGAAGGAAGCACACAAACAGACGAAG
Organism: Xenopus laevis; assembly: GCF_017654675.1. Classification (NCBI taxonomy): domain Eukaryota; kingdom Metazoa; phylum Chordata; class Amphibia; order Anura; family Pipidae; genus Xenopus; species Xenopus laevis. Next base: position 96,882,731 of record NC_054379.1, read on the forward strand.
AAAATAGGAGAGAATGGCATATGGGATTTAAGGGAGAATGATACATAGAGAAATTAGATGCAGGAAAAGAGTAGAAAAAGGGGAGGGAAGTGAGGAATGGTGGAGACGTATACAAGTGGGATACAGAAGTAAATCGCTTATGAGGTGTAGGGGAGTGAATGGTATATGAGGGGTTGCTGTAAAATGGCACATATAGAGTAGTAGAGAGAACTATTTTCCTGTCACCCCCTGGATTGTCGCTATATTCATCTTTTTAACCATTAGGTCCCCTGGCCAACAACGTGTGTTTTGGATTTTGAACTATTAGCGCCCTGGGAGGTGTTGCCCAGATCATTTTGTTGTATAGGTCCAGTGAATGGTAGCCTTGAAGAGAGACATGGAGACGAAGCATGAACACTGGCAATGCTCACTGCTGGAATGGCAGGCAAATGCAGAACTGAGTAGGCAGCAGAAAATACTTTTATTTCTGATAGTGCTGCCTGCAGCTACACTCTGCTTTTCTCTAATTTCCCTGGCTGGAAGTGTTTTTTCAAATATATATTTTGTATGTGGCCTGCTCGAGGTGCAAATGTAAATGTAGTACTTTATACTGTGATCAGAGCTGCAATTGCTTACATGTGGGGTAGGAGAGATATGTGCCCCCTCTTAGACAATGTATTCATCCACGTAACCACTAGTTCTCCTGTCCACCAATGTATTTATTTATTGATTAGGACCTTTGACCTCCAGTGTGTTTTTTTTTTAACCACTGGGGTTCCTAGCCCCCAATGTGTTGTTTTGTAACCATTAGAGGCCTGGGCCCCTGCCCACTAGTGTGTTTTTTAACCATTAGGTCTCCTTGCCACAAATGTGTTTTGGTTTTTAACCAGATGACCCAGTCTGCCTGTTAGGAAAATCTGGTTGAGAATTGGCTGGCTGGAGCCAATAAACTGGGTAGTTGTGGTAGACTGTAGACTGTGTGTGGACTGTCTGAGAATAAGTGAGTAGTAAAGGCTCATAGTTGGATGGGCAGCAGGCAAAGGCAGAGTTGGGTACACAAGGTTAGTCCCAAAAAGTGACCAAGAAAATGAGTCAGGGATGGCTAGATAATGACTAGAGAGTTTGATGCCCAAGCAGCTAGCAGCAAATCTTCTGGCTTATAAAGTCCCCTGACTATTGGATTTCTGTCACTTGTATTTTTTATGAGATTGAAGTAGGTAGAAGTAGAGGAATATTATGTGAGCTATTTACAAAGCCAAGTTCACGCAGCCTCTTGTGGCTTAGCAAGTGCAATGGTTTGTCAGACTCCTTTATAAATTGGGTCAAGATGCAAAGGCCAACCAGGAAAAAAAAAAAAAAAGTGTATAAATGTTTCAGAAAATTATTATTCTTGCCCAATTTAAAAGTAAACAACTCGCTTTATTACATCACACTTAAAATCATAGACTGACATTTAAAATCAGCCTGTGTTTCAAGCCAACCCAGCACTTCATCGTAGGCCCACGCCCACCGTGTTTTTTTCACCATGCCCCAAATGCCGTTGGTCTTTGTTCCCATAGAATTGTGCCTCTTTTCAGAAGGATGAGTGGGAAGTACATGGCTGTCCTTTGAAATACCTTTAGTTTACACATTGTTCAGAATGCACAAGATAGGTATTGCAAGGGAGACCTTTATTTACTGCCTGCTTATGAAATTTAAGTCCAGTGCAGACCAAAATAGCAGTGCTTGAAGAGCTTTATGCAACCCTTTAGGCTTATGGCATAAGGGACGCTTTGTCACCCGCAATAAATCATGGCTACTATGTGCAACAAAACACTGCTTTAAATTTATTTAATGCAGCATGCAACGTTTCGGGTTGACCCCTTAATCAAGCATTCGTCAACCCCGAAACGTTGCATGCTGCATTAAATAAATTTAAAGCAAGGCTTTCATCCTGCCAGCATTACCTGTGTGCTAGTGAACTTCTTGCAGTACATTGATGATAGGTTGCCGATACCTATTTTGCTAGGCACCAGGGTCTCGTTTGTTTTGGAGGGCCAGGGTGTGCGTTTGCATCCGGATATTTTCCACAGGGTATCCGTTAAGTCATATACAATCGTTGGGAGGTCCCCTAACATTTGTCCCCCCCCATTGACTGGAGCTTTCATTCTCCTTTAAATATCAAATAAACTCAATGGGATTGTCTTGCCTCCAGTAAGAATGCATTATATCTTAGTTGGGATCAAGTACAAGGGACTGTTGTATTATTACAGAGAAAAAGGAACAATGCTTTAAAAATTTGAATTCTTTGATTAAACACGAGTCTAAGGGAGACGCCTTACCATAATTCTGAGCTTTCTTGATAATAGGTTCTTGGATAAGGGATCCCATACTATGCTGTATTTTTCAAGCTGAGCTACCCCTTTAAGCATGTACAGTAATTTGATAATCCTGCTGACATTTTTAAAGCTGTTGTTGCCCTATATATACAGCATCATTGTGTATTTCATTTGTGTCCTTCCATCTCTGACTATTTTTGCATCGTTTTCCTCCTACAGTTCTTTCCTACACCAGCTTGCCTTCATCAGCCGGATTTTATCCACCTTCTCTGTCGATGATTCACTCATATCTTGAATGAGGCAGTCTCATATGCTTTTCATTTTCCCAGATCCCTGTAAAGAATAAGCAGGGCACCCTACAACCTCCTTGCTCATTGAAAATTGTGCTCTGGAGCATGTGAGCTATGAAATGCATGAAGTACATAAGCAAAAATGCAGTTGGCATCCTTCATACATGAAAAATCAGCATACAGTAGCAGACATGGTTTTACAGTTTCAGAAAATAGTCAATAATTATTCAGAGAATATAATGAATATATAATGAAGCAGACCAGAAATGTTGCAGTGTTGTCACAAACATGGTTGCTACTTTGTATTTATAGTAACACAATCAAGGCGCAGTATGTATAGCTGTAGGCACAAGACAATTGTAGTTTAGACTTTAACCAGCTTCAGAGACACTGATATTGAAGAAATTTTTAACTTTTAATTTTTTTAAACTTTATTTTTTAAGACTATGAAGCCTGTGATTGTTGTTCATGGAGGTGCCGGTAAGATTGTTGAGGAGCTGGATGCAACATATCGTGCAGGAGTGAAGCGTGCAGTTTTAAAGGGATATGATGTCTTAAGTCAAGGGGGCAGTGCACTCACTGCTGTGGAAGAGGCCGTTATAGTGCTGGAAGATGAACAAATATTTAATGCAGGTAAAACGTTTTCTGATAATAAAAATCCATACTTTTCATGTACACCGTTTCCCGTTGTGCTTGATAACTTTCACATGGTATGGGTCACTTTGGAAGAAAAAAATTAATTTGAACACAGCAACAGTATGGGTATGTGGAGATGTTTCATACATGGTCATGGTAGTTCCAAGGCAGCTGTTGACTATTGCTGAGCCTCATGCTCTCGTCAAACAAAATAAGCTTCCTGTGACTCCCAGTGCTGATATCGACCTCTGTCAGCCCACTTCCCTCAAAAGTTTTTCACAATCAGCAAATCTTTAAAATATGGTGAGTAAGCGTGCAGTTAGGTTACCAGGGAGGGGGATTGATCATTTGAGGAATGAAATTGGTTTACATTGCAGAGAAGTTAAAATTCAATTCAATGCATAGGGAGCCAGTGTAGAGGATTCAGAGAAGGGCAGCAGAACAATTGTGATGAGTAAGGTATTTGAGCCTTGTAGCATTTTGGATCAGCTAGAGAGGGGTTAAACAAGTAAAACATAGGCAGGCAAGCAGCTTTTGCAGTAATCTAAATTATAGAGGAATTATGTGTTTCCTAGAATTTTGGAAGAAGAGTATAAGTTTTGCAATATTATAAAATAAATTTGAGAGATTGGGTAAGAGGAGAGCAGAATCAAGTATGACTCAGAGGCTGCAAATCTTTATACTGGAATTAGTTATAGTGTTGTTTACAGTTTCTGAGATGGTGGGAGTAGGACATGGGTGGGTGGAAATACAATGAGCACTGTTTTGTCAAGGTTAAGTAAGAGGACATTCAAAAGGATATTCTGTAGCAGTTGGGATACCTGAGATATGGTATACAAAGGGGATCTATCACGATGACAATTTAATGTAAGCTTCATCTTTTTGAAATAAACCCTTTTTTTAAATATAATCACTTAAAAATGATGTACCGTTTAAGAAATAATCAAGTTACTCTTCAGTGTCTCACTGTGCAACCTGTCACTCTTCATGCTCTCTTCATGCTAAGGTCTGGATCACATTTTAATTGTTAGAACTTCTTGTTTGTTTCTTGCTATATACACTTGAATTGTAAACAAACTTTGTTTTACTACAGTATATGATTGCTTTGTTGCTGCCTGGATGTCTGCACTGATTGCTTGTATAAATTAGCTCTGGGCATCAACTATTTGACACTAACAAACATAATCTGACTAAACTAATACAGACAATTGTACTTCTTGTTGTTACATTGTAAACATTGTCAGTCGAGCTGAGACAAAGTATGTGAATACTTGTGTGTAATAACTGGTAGAACCTCCTTTAGCGGCAGTAACCTTCAATGTAGATTTTCTTTTGCTGCTGTTCAGAGGCATTTTAGATCATTCTTCCTTACAATACTGTTTTTGACTTACAGTGAAACCTCAGTTCTGCATACACTAATTTTAAGTTTTGTTGCAGATTTTTTTTGGGGTTTAGTTTTTTTTAAGAGGATTGTATGTCTTTATTTCTGCCTTAGCTGAAGCTCGGGTTATGAGTGATAAATGCAGAAATCTGGTAGATATAAAGTTTTAAAGAAACTTTATAATTCTCTTTCCATGCCACAGATCATTGAATCTAAGATACTTGCAGATCAGCATCAAAATTCCAGAATCATAGATTCTATGGGGTATGGTAATAAATGGTCTTAAAGAGGTTCTAAAATGGAGCAATTGGAGTTGGAAGCATAGAGCCATACTTCACCACCCATCCAAGCGGCTTCTTCAGTTCTAAGGTAGTAAAGTGTCAGACATCCAATCACAATGGCTCCATTGAACTTATTCAGTTGGTGTAATTTAGTCACAATGGTACCATGATCCTTGTAGAGTCAGGTGTTAAGTTTCAATGTACATGACTGGAAGTGTGAATTGTTGTGAAACACACACCACCCTCCGGAACATAAACGAGGGGTTGTAGGAACGCTACACTATTCGGCTGTGGCAACCAATGCAGAGGCTAAAGAAAAAGAATATAGGTATCTCAAAGGAAGGTCAGTCAAAAACACCAGACCATCAAACAGAGGGGAGGAGCCAATCAACGTGGTCATTCCATATGTGGCTGGAACATCTGAAAAACTTAAGAGAATTTTTAACAAATATTGCAGTCCTGTGTTTTTCAAACCAATCAACACTCTTGAGACAGAAGAACATTTGCCTTCCAGTGTAGTGAAGAATGTTTGGATTTATACATAGGAGAGACTAAACAAGTGCTCAGTAAGTGAATGGCCCAGCATAGGAGGGCAAACTCCTTAGGACAAGACTCAGCAGTATATCTATATCTAAAGGAGAAGGGACACTTCTTCATCCTTTGATGATTGCAATGTGCATATGTTGGACTGAGAAGACAGGTCGTTTGACAGAGGTGTGAAGGAGGCTATTTATGCAAATTATTGTTATATTTAATTTTAAAATCTGACAAGAGGCTAGATATATTGTCAGTTCCCAAGCTGTCCCCAGTCATGTGACTTGTGCTCTGATAAACTAAAGTCACTCTTTACTGCTGTACTACAAGTTGGAGTGATATCACCCCCTCCCTTTCCCCCCCCCTCCCCAACAGCCTAACAACAGAACAATGGGAAAGTAACCAGATAACAGCTCCCTAACACACAACAGTCCCCTGGTAGATCTAAGAACAGCACTCAATAGTAAAATCCAGGTCCCACTGTAACATTGAGCAGGAGAAACAACATCCTGACAGAAAGCAGTTCCATCGTAAAGTGCTGACTCTTTCTGAAAGCACATGACCAGGTAAAATCACCTGAGATGGTTGCCTACACACCAATATTACAACTAAAAAAAAAATACACTTGCTGGTTCAGGAATGGAATTTTATACTGTAGAGTAAACATTTGAAGTGTAAACAATGTAATTTAGAAATAAAAACCACATCATAACAATCATGACAGAATCCATTTAAGGATTTAAATGCAGGGGAATTCCCTACCACCAGCTGAACTAAAGAAGCTGCTGGGATGAGTGGTGAAATGTTTTCAACAAAACTCAAAGTCCAATTGCTTTAGACGTAACCCTACTATGCTGGGTAATGGGAATGCTTGTCATTGCATGACAGAAGTCTGTTTAAGACTGTTTGGTTTTTCCGCATCAGCAAGACTCAAGGCGATAGGACACAAATATGCAAGATGTCAGCATTGTTTTGCTCTCTGTTGTTTATGACAGTGGTTATTGCACCTCTAAGTTACAAGACAGTTAAAACATCTGTTAATTCAGATTGATCAATGTATACGAAAAGTTTTATTTATCTTTTTAAGATTTACTGTTACAGGGGCTGTTCACCTTTAAATTAACTTATCAACCCTTGATAAATCTGCCCCTTAGTATTATTCAGAAAGTGATATTCTGAGACAATTTGCAATTGGTTTTCATTTTTTATTATTTTTGTTTTTTCAGTTAATTCGTTTTTTATTCAACAGCTCTCCAGTTTGCAATTTCAGCTGGTTACTAAGGTCCAAATTATAATAGCAACCATGCATTGATTTGTGTAAGAGACTGGAACATGAATAGGAGGGCCTGAATATAAAGATGAATAATAAAAAATAGCAATGACAATGCATTTGTAGCTTTACAGAGCATTTGTTTATTAGATGGGGTGAGTGACCCCCGTTTGAAAGCTGGAAAGAGTCAGAGGAAGATGGAAAATCATTCAAAAACTATACAAAACAAATAATGAAGACCAATTGAAAAGTTGCTTAGAACAGACTGTCCTATAACATACTAAACATTTACTTAAAGGTGAACCACTCCTTTAACAATTTTGCCCTTTTGCCACTATCATCATTCTTATCTTTTATTTACCTTTTATGAAACAGGTGGGTTTATTTTGTTGTCCAAAAATTATTTAATTTAAATCCAGGCTTGCTGTTTGCCTGTTAACACTGTTCTTCAATCCTCAGGCCATGGATCCGTTCTGAATGAAAAAGGAGATATAGAGATGGATGCCATCATCATGGATGGGAAAAATTTAGACTCTGGTGCAGTCTCGGCCATTAGAAATATAGCTAACCCAATAAAACTTGCCCGCCTTGTTATGGAAAAGGTATTTTTATGAACATGTCTAGTTTTTTTTGGGGTGTTTGGGCAGCCATACCTCCATGATTTACTCTGAGATGCTTTGATGGCTGTATGACACTGTGTTTAGGCCTGTGCTGCAATGTATGCTATTTATGTCACGTACACCATTGTTTTTCTGTATTTGCCAAGTAAAATAAGGGTATTGCCATTCTTGAGGACTACTATGAAAAAAAAGTATTGCTTATGACGTTAACTAAGCTTTCTATTAGACACAGTAAGCACTGTTCCACCATAGACTAATGTAGCTATTTTACCTCTTTTGTTTGAAGCGCACAAAGGTTTATTGTAAACATGTACAGATATTGTGTATTTCACTGACAAACTGGGTACATTTGGCTAGCTTAAAGTTGCTCATCCATGGCCAGATTTAGTTGGGCAGTTTAGTGAATTGTGCCCTTACTGCCTGATTATAACAGTCAGAGCTATTTCAGCAGATGGAATGGCTGAACTGAGGATTTTCTGTCCTGATGGAAATGTCCTATCAGTCAATGTATTGAAGAGGGTTTGCTTTTTACTTTCCATTGTTCCTGTCTTTTGGGTGCTTGGCACAAACAAACAAAACTAAAGTCACCTTAAAGAGTTTGCTCCTTAAATCTAACTTTGTTATTCATACTCGCTGTAAAAGCATGCTACTGGCACTGGTATGAGCTAAAGTTGCATTATAACAACAGACCATGGATTTAAAGCCCAATAAATGCATATAATGTGTATATCTTTTGTTATTGCTGTTTAAACCAAGCAACTATTCTTCCATATTTTACAAAAGTGTAGTCTGCCCATTTGCCTCTTTGCATGAGCTTTCCTTATTAGAACAAGCATGGCTACTCCTGTTACATGGGTATATACAAATATGGTGATAAATAAGACTGCCTGTGTGAAGCAGATCTTTTTGCCCACATGTTGGCCAAGAAGATTTTATGTCCATTCTGATCAATATCCAAATAAGCCCAGAATAGAGGAGAACATTTTGGGCCTATGCATGTTCATGTCTAACGGAGAAGAAAGTGTCTGCCTGTGTGGGGACCCTGGCCTTAAAGGGGAACTATTACGAAAATGAAAATGTAATATAAGCTTCATCATACTGAAATAAGAAACTTTCTAAATACACTAAAATATTCTGCATTGCTTCTGATATAATCAAGTTTATATTCACTAACTTCCTCTCAGCACCTGGTTCTCTTCATTCTGACTTTATGCAGGAGTTGGGTGTCAGATAAACATTGACAGATTCAATATATATTATAGGGGGGTTCATTTTGCCTAACAGATGTATTAGAGCTCACTCAAATAATTGATTCCAGTACAAACAAAATCTAACAAAATAACTGCCTTTTGCACAAATCCTGCATGTAGAGAGTCATGATGTCTGGTGATTTTAATAGAGTGAGCTCTAATACATCTCCTAGGAAAGAGGCCCCCTATAAGATATATTGGATGTAACTGTCAATGAATATCTGACACCAAACTCCTGCATGAAGAGAGAATAAAGAGAAACAGATGCTGAGAGAGAAATAGTCAAAGTGAAGATAAACTTGATTATATCAGAAACAGTACAGAATATTTAATTGATTGTATTTTGAAAGTTTCTTATTTCACTATGCTGAAGCTTATATTAAATTTTCATATTCGTGATAGTTCCACATTAAACTATGCACATGGGTTTTGCTGAGCAAATATACATCAAAATTTTACTGAAAAAGTGCTTTTCAAATTTGAAGTGATCTATAATTGTGCTAAATCCTAATTTTTATAGTTACATAGTTAAATCGGATTGAAAAAAGACAAAGTCCATCAAGTTCAACCCCTCCTTATGAAAACCCAGCATTCATATACACACCCCTCCATACTTTCACATAAATGATATATACCCATATCTATACTAACTATAGAGTTTAGTATCACAATAGCCTTTGATATCATGGGGCAAATTCACTAACCGGCAAAAATACACCAGCGATGGCTTTGTACACATCGCAACACTTCACCAGGCGTAAATTTGCCTGGACAACGCTAATTCACGAAGATCCGAAGTTGCACACAGGGTACGGAACACTGGCGATATTACGCTCAGCAGTTCGAAGTTACGCTAGCGCTGGCTAATTAGCATATGGCATGCAGTTAAAGTACAATGGCCGTATATTCTGCAGCAAATACATTACACTACACAAGGCCAGGGAACCTTAATAAATTATATAAAGTTGTTATAATGCCCTACACATGTGCCCACAGTATAGTTTAGGTGCCATATGTTAGTAAATGTAGGGGCGAAGGAGGGTACCCCCAAAAAATTTACGATATTTTTCAGTCTATCACCCTTTAAATAGGAAAAAACACCAGCGTTTTTTGGGACTCCTGTCTACTTTATTGCACTTCGCCTGGTCTGAGATGGCGAAGGCAAGTCTGGCGACAGAGGCAACGGTCAGTAAAATCAAAAATTTAGTGAATTTGTGTAGTAACGCTCTTTCGACAGACCACAAATTCGCCTGGCGTTAGAGTGTGAAGTTGCGCCAGAGTCTATCTCCTTGGTGAAATACGCCAGCGAAATTACGCCAGGTACCGTTAGTAAATCAGCAAAGTGCCGAAATGACGTTTCGCCAGCGTTAGCCCCTTCGCCCTTTAGTAAATTTGCCCCTATATCTGTCCAAAAAATCATCCAAGCCACTCTTAAAGGCATTAACTGAATCAGCCATCACAACATCACCCAGCAGTGCATTCCACAACCTCACTGTCCTGACTGTGAAGAACCCCCTACGTTGCTTCAAATGAAATTTCTTTTCTTCTAGTTTAAAGGGATGGCCTTTGGTACGATGATCCACTTTATTGGCAAAAAGGTCCCGTGCTATTTGTCTATAATGTCCTCTAATGTACTTGTAAAGTGTAATCATGTCTCCTCGCAAGGGCCTTTTTTCCAGAGAAAACAACCCCAACCTTGACAGTTCACCCTTATAATTTAAGTCTTCCATCCCTCTAACCAATTTAGTTGCACGTCTCTGCACTCTCTCCAGCTCATTTATATCCCTCTTAAGGACTGGAGTCCAAAACTGCACTGCATACTCCAGATGAGGCCTCACCAGGGACCTATAAAGAGGCATAATTATGTTTTCATCCCTTGATTTAATGCCCTTTTTATGCAAGACAGAACTTTATTTGCTTTAGTAGCCACAGAATGACATTGCCCAGAATTAAAAAACTTGTTAGCTACAAAAACCCCTAGATCCTTTTCATTTAAGGAAACTCCCAACACTCTGCAATTTAGGGGCACATTTACTATGGGTCGAATATCGAGGGTTAATTAACCCTCGATATTCGACCATCGGAGTTAAATCCTTCGACATCGAAGGTCGAAAAGTCGAACGATTTTTAGTTTGAATTCGAAGTCGTAGTCGAAGGTTGAAGTAGCCAATTCGATGGTCGAAGTAGCCAAAAAAATACTTCGAAATTTGAAGTATTTTTCATTCTAATCCTTCACTCGAGCTAAGTAAATGTGCCCCTTAGTGTATAACTTGCATTTATATTATTTTTGTCAAAGTGCATAACCTTACATTTATCAACATTGAACCTCATTTTCCAGTTTGCTGCCCAGTTTTCCAGTTTAGACAAATCACTCTGCAAAGTAGCAGCATCCTGCATGGAACCTATAGTTCTGCACAATTTAGTATCATCTGCAAAAATAGAGACAGTACTTTCAATGCCCACCTCCAGGTCATTAATAAACAAGTTGAAAAGCAAGGGACCTAGTACAGAGCCCTGCGGTACTCCACTAACAACACTGGTCCAATTAGAAAATGATCCGTTTAGCATCACTCTTTGTAGTGGTGGTAAATGGAACATTTTCTAATTGGACCAAGTATATGCACCTCTGTTGTACTTTTAGGTATTGTTTGCAATGCAAACCGTTCAAGCAGTGCAGCTCTAAAAACGCTCCCTTTAAACAAACTGAGGAAAGGCAGAGAAGTGCCTTTATGGCTGTTGAAGGAATTATAATGACCCCCTAAATCTTGTGCTGCATTTTTAGTGATGCGAGAGAAGCAAAAAAAAAAAAAAACATTCTGTATAATCATTTATGTTTTAACCAAAATGGTTTGTATGCCATCTAGTGGCTCTTTCAGTTATATCAAGGGACCCCCATCTACTTTATAGATAGGACTTAGCTAATTTGTCTTACATGTTGAATTTTTTTTTTAAATATGCAGTGTTTTAAAACCTTATTGGGTACGACCCCTATATACCATAGGTTAAAATCTAAATCCAGATACTGTACATTAATTACTGTACATTAATTTACATTTTAGTACAGCTAATAAACAAAACTAAGAACTAGGTACTAAGTACATTCAGCATTGATTTTAACATTTAACATTAAATGAATAAGAATAAAAATGTTTGTACTTGATGGCAAATATACATGTAGAATGTAGTATTTTATTTACTTCTTAGTCTGCATCCAACTACAATGCCTCAGGGCATAGCACCAACCAAACCAATATCTTATCAGTTTCTCCTTCTTTTTAGACGGACCACATGCTTTTAACTTGTGAAGGAGCCACCCTTTTTGCCAAAGCACAAGGTATTCCAGAAGTGCCAAATGAAAGTCTTGTCACAGAACGTTCCCGAAAAAGATGGATGAAAAATCTAAAGGAAAATTCCAATCCAGTAGCTGATCAAATGTAAAAAGAAATCATTCTCTTCTGCTTTGTCTAAGTTATATGTCTCCTCCATGTATTATTTAATTTTGTTTGTCCATTCTCCCTAAAACAGTATTATTTTTTATCTTGCCCCTAAATTCCTGACTAACAGGGTATTGCATTGGGTGAGGTCTGGAAATCTGACATTGCTTTTGAAAATTACATTGCTGCTTTCCAATTAATAATAAAAATCAGGCCCAGAATGGAAAAATGTGGGTTCCAGCAAATACCAGAGGGGCTGGTGTAAGATGCGATAGATAGTCTGTATTTATTGGGCTGGTGGGGGACTGTTTTGGGTCCCTGTGTACCTTAAATGCCAGGGCCTATTTTGAATGTCAGTTCAGACCTGTTAAAAATATGCTGTTTGAAGATGCAATACATGAAGTTGACCTTATTGCTTTCTATTATACAAAGTCGCATTATTGTATACAGAGAGCCAACCCCAACTCCAAGCATGGCAGCTGTAAGCCCGGTGCACCAAGGAGATCCATGTGCTTTGAAAGTGACTTAAAGTGATACTGGCACTAAAAATGGTCTTTGCAAAATATGAATCTACATTAAAAGTTACATATAGGTCACGTTGATCATTTTTTGCTGATAGTTCTGCTTTTATAAGTAATACTTAAAGTTCTTAAACCTGACTGTTTTGCCAACCTGACTGTCCCATCTCAGTCTGTCGGTTTAAGTTTCTAATGCGAACAGACTACTGCTGCACAAATATGGCAGCCCCTTCATAGACGAGCACAGGGAGTTAGATGGGTAATGTAAAAGCTTTGAGCAAATACTTTATGGCAAAATTATAAATAGCATTGAAAGATAAGGTGTCTTTTCTGGTGTCAGTATCTCTTTAACTTTCTGCTGTGAATCTGTGGGGACATTATATCCCTTTTTTTTTGTCGGTGGCTTATATTTTCCTAATCAAAGGTTGGAACATTAATGCAGCCTCATCTACACTATGGATTCCACTGTAAAACTGTATATGAGCTTTATATGAGTTACTTGTTCTCCCCCATGGGAAAGCAAGATGCTTCATTGAAACATGATTGTTAAGTAAAGTCAAGTCTGTAATCATGACATTATTGCATGCTCCAATACCATTCCTTTATCTGTACTAAAAAATAACATTCTTTTATTTTAATTGGATGCTTGTGTGTGTAAGTTGTTATAATACACAAAAGCCATGAATATCTTGTAAATTATATCCTTATAAACGGTGAGTAGTGATGTCATCAGTTATAAACGGTGAGTAGTGATGTAATTTCTGTCACATGACTCACTAAAATTTGTGTATTATAATTAATAAAGTACCCCCAGTTGTAAAATATGAGGATATTATAAGTTACCTCGGAGTTCCATGACCTGTATAAAAACACTCGGCATTCGGCCTCGTGTTTTTATATGCTCATGAAACTCCTCAGTAACTTATAATATCCTTATATTTTACAAGAGGGGGTACTTTATTCACTATATATACATTACTTTCTCGCTAACCTAAGTACTTTTCCACAAGTTTTTTTTAAAAACTGAACCACTTGCTGCTGATTTCCTTTCATTTAAAACTCAAATCATATCCACAACCCACGTCATTCCATACTCCTTCTTCTATTAGTACAGGAAAAGTCAAATATTATGCAAAGTAGCTGAAATGAAGTCCCATTCCAAGCAGGTCCAGTTTTTCTTTAACTCCCTCTCTGATAACACATTCTCAACAAATTGTCATTCACTTCTGAAAATGTTATTAAATGTTTTCTTTGCTCCCACTTCACAACTTAAAATTTTCAGCCAGCAGTTTCTTTCGCTATTTTTCTTATATGTTTAAATAAACAGAACTGTAGATTATGCCTGGAAGACCAATGTTGTGTTTCTAGGGCTGACTATACCTTTTATGCCATCTGATGTCCTCTTTAATTTGATGCTACTACCCCATTATGCTAATAGGGTGACCCATGCACCCTGTTCCCAATTTAAGATTTAAAATGTTCACTTTTATATTGTACACATTTGTTCACTTTTATATTGTACACATTTGTGTCTGGGTCTGATTAAATGCCCATCTGTCTCAGCCATGTAGATCGGTTAGTTTTCCAGGTTTACATTCAGGGCAAATCCATGGTCCCTTCACTTATTTTTTCTTGAAACCCTTCTTTTGAAGAAACATTGTAGTATAGGTGCTATGGCCATGGATTCATGTTTGTCCTAGATACAGTGTAAAGCAATGGTTTTGCAACATGTATAAGAAAATAAGCACTGGTACTTCTTAAGTAGGCAATTGTTGTTCATATCTGCTTTAGAATTTGAAGCATCTAAATAAATTGCATTTTTCAGAGGTCTGGGCACAGTTGGTGCAGTTGCAATTGACTGTCAAGGAAATGTGGCTTGTGCAACATCTACTGGGGGACTCACAAATAAAATGGTTGGGCGTGTTGGTGATACTGCTTGTATAGGTAAGAAAAAACAATGCAGACTTGTAAGGGTGAATTAATCTGTACTGCTAGGTAGAATCAACTCTGCAGAATATGATTTGGGCCAGATGTTTAACAAGGATATATTTCACCATCTCTTAATATCTCAGAAAACTAAGGTGTTGCATGACCTTATAGAAAATATGTGCATGTTGTCATCTAAATACATGTTGTAGATGTTATGCAGCTTATGACTTGTCTATATTAAGATCAATGAAATAAGGTCAGTTGTTTTCTCATTGAATGCAGTTTAATTTAATAAAAGCAACTCAACCTAAATATATGCTTTTTCATATCACAGGTAGTGGAGGTTATGCTGATAATAATGTAGGTGCCGTATCAACAACTGGACATGGTGAAAGCATCATGAAAGTGATTCTCGCTAGACTGATTCTTCATCATATGGAGCAAGGTATTCATAAGCCACCAGCATTGGCAAAATCCATTGTTTTTAGATAGATTTTTACTTACAACTCCAACACAGAGATACAATTTTCTAAACTGCAAGAGATTAACACTTTCTATTGGAATGGCATGGTAATATCAGGCAAGAATTGTGTGAACGTTTGCCATGCTAAAAGGGTCCACGCAATTCCCATAGACAGCAGTGAGTATTATTTGGAGTGTTTTGCAGGATTATATACAGTTAATTACCTGCCATACAGGACCGACGGTAGGAATATGGGTAGGGGGGCTGTGGGGTTTCAAGACCCACAATAAATGATAGCACTTGGTTAAACATCTAAAGGGTGTTTGAAAGAGTTCAGCAAAATCTTTAATATAGCTGGCCTTTAGTTTCTGCCTAGGTGCACTTGGATTTTATTAACACTATACATATGTATTTAAATCACAGAAAGCTCCAAATTCTGGGAGAGTCGTCTTCCAGAGACTCCATATTAAGCAAATAATTAATCAAATTTCAAAACATAATTCCTTTTTCTATATGATCAAAAAACCAGCACCATGTACTTGATCCTAACTAATATAATTACTCCTTATTGGTGGCAAAACATTCCTTTTGGGTTAATTTAATGTTGAAATGATGTTTAGCAGATTACAGAAAGCTCCCTTATTTGGAAAACCTTTTGACCATTCTGGATAACCGTTCACATACCTGTACTACCATTGCCACCTTTTCTGGAGAAAAAATGGCAGGATTTTTTGTTGTTGTTGCTTTTTTACCTTTTAGTAACATTCACATCAAGCATCATCAGCCAATTGGCAACAATAATTGCCACTCACCTATTCTGGAGTTTTTACTTAGCTTCCACTTTTTAGGAAAACTGAATATTATGCTATTTATCTAGATCAGTGCTGTCCAATTGGTGGGCCGCATCTGGCCCATGACCCCCTCCTTGAGTGGCCCCCACATGAAAGTCTGCCTGCTGTGACTTCTTACCTTTTTGTAAGATTTAATCTCAGTACTGAGATTAACTGGCCCCTGCATTATGTGCCATACTCTGCCTGCCCTAAGCTCCTTGTGTGCGCCACATTCTGCCTGCCCTATGCTCCCTGTGTGCCATACTCTGCCTGCCCTATGCTCCTTGTGTGAGCTTTACTCTGCTTGTACTAATCTGCCTATGTGCTACACTCTGTTTGTCCAATGTCCCTTGTGTGCACCATTCTCTGCCTACCAGTGCCATGCATTGCCTGTGTGAGCCATACTCTGCCTGCCCTATGCTCCTTGTGTGAGCCATACACTTCCTGTCCTATGCTCCCTGTGTGTGTGTCCCATGCTGTGCCTGTGGGAGCTTAACCTGGTGGGGATTTGTTCTGGGAGTTTGTTAGCATTTGGAAATACGTGTATACTCAAGTGCTGGGGGGGTGCTGTGTTATCCATAGGGGAGGATGAGGCATATGGATTTAAGGGCTTAATATGACATAATAAACTTGTTTAATGTATGAGTGATATCCCTGCAGTGGGTAACAACCATTTTTTGGTGTGCTACCACCATTAATGTGGTCATGGCCTTAAAAGTTCTTGTAACGTGGGTGTGGTTTAAAAACAGGAAGATAATGGAAACACTGGCTTCCATTATCCGCCCTCCACCATGTAGGCCAGAAAAATTCCGGCCCTTGGTATCACAGAAGTTGGACATCACTGATCTAGATGTTGCTTGGACTTTTTAAAATTCAATTCAAACTTTTAAACATTTCCATGTATTTAATACTGTGAAAACATTTTAAGCTACACTCATTTACTTATTGGAATAGGAAAAGTGTTCTGACCTTTAATGGGTTTTACATGGCATTTAAGAGAACCTAATCAGATGCTGAGGTTAAGCTTTACAGAAAATGTTTTCATCTTGGCATGTCTAATTCCCTAGCATTTGTTAAGCTTCATCAGTAAAAGTCTCCTTATGGTGCGGAAATTGGCACCACTTTAGGTGGCAGTTAATCCTAAATAATACAGCCTCCTTGGCCCTGTATTTGGAAAAAATATTACATTCTACTCCTTGATTGATTCTGCTTCTACTTTATTTCTATGTAGCATATTATGTTGGATAGGTTTACATGCCACAGCCAGTAGGTTTCATTTACCTTTTAACCAAAAGAAAGCAGATTTATTGGCCTATACCAAAACTTTTAATAAAATTAACACCCATCATCAAAATGGACATCCCTGGAAACTTGATCTGTGTCAGAAATTAGCTAGTTTGTAATATTTGATTTTCTCATTGCTGTTTCAGGCAAGTCTCCAGAAGAAGCTGCAGATGCTGGGCTAAACTACATGAAGAGCAGAGTAGGGGGAATTGGAGGTGTCATCATTGTAAACAGTTCAGGTGACTGGACTGCTAAATTCTCCACCAATCAAATGTCCTGGGCTGCCGTCAAAGATGACCAGTTACACATTGGAATTTACCATGGCGAGAATAATGTTACGCCTCTTGAAAAAGCTCTATAGACATATTAGATCCCCAATACACATTTCATTACTGATCGCTGTAAATCTACATAGAATTATTTGTGGCTTCAGTCATCAAATTATCTCATTTTTCAAATATAGTACTGTACATATGTTCTTTTTTGTATCCTTATCTCTTTCTATAATTCTCAGGATTTTCTCATGTTGTGAATGTATATTTAGGTAAATATTTGTAAAGAGTTTTACATGTAGCATGGTCCCTCTATCTGATAACACTGATTAAAGAATAAGTAAAGCGTAAAACAGGAGTAGGCTGCAAATGCTGCACATTATGTTTTAGGGTTCTTT
Source organism: Xenopus laevis (assembly GCF_017654675.1). Taxonomy (NCBI): domain Eukaryota; kingdom Metazoa; phylum Chordata; class Amphibia; order Anura; family Pipidae; genus Xenopus; species Xenopus laevis. The sequence goes on from NC_054379.1 coordinate 96,900,418, forward strand.
AACAGCCCAAGGCCATAACAGCAGTAAAGATATATGAAGATGCCCCTGTAGCTCACTGAGTCACTGTCTCCTTTTCTGCTGATTCACTGCACATGCTCTGTGCTGCTGTCAGTTACCTGAGCTTATGGACCAACACACAATATATTCTGTATATAGAATATAAAAATCATGATACAAAGGTAATTAAAGGAAACTATAGCCCCAACATGAATATTTAAGCAACAGAATCTTACCAAACTAGTGTATGTTTAAGTAAATATATTCCTTTTACATCTCTTGCCTTGAACCACCATTTTGTGATGGTCTGTGTGCTGCCTCAGAGATCACCTGAAATTCTACAACTCTAACTGTAACAGGAAGAAGTGTGGAAGCAAAAGACAGAACTCTTTCTGTTAATTGGCTCATGTGACCTAACATGTATAGTTTGTTTGGGTTGTTTTTGTGCACCGTGAATCCTACAATCCCAGGGGGGCGGCCCTTATTTTTTAAAATGGCAATTTTCTATTTATGATTACACAATGGCACAGGCTACTAAAAAAAGTATATTATTATAAAAATGGTTTATTTACATGAAGCAGGGTTTTACATATGAGCTGTTTTAGTCAATATCTTTTTATAGAGATCTACATTGTTTGGGGTATAGTTTTCCTTTAATTTGAATTATCATTACATGACGGTTTAGAAGCCAGTGCAGTTTGTATCAGAATGTAAGAATCCGCCCTGTAGCATCAGCTTTTATGACGTGTGAACCTCATTCTCTCAATGACCCCTAAGATCAGCTGCTCAAAGCACACCGAGCATGGGTGTCACAGATACTCCTAACAAAATACAAGATGGGAAGGTCCTTTGCACAACTTTATAGGCCTGGATCATTACTGTTATAGAGATGCAGAAGCCTTAGGCTGTTTTTGGATTTTTCAGCCAATAGGTTTCATTTACCTTTAGGCTATTGCAGTAAGTTGAAGATAGTAAATATGAGATTTCTAGCTATATTCATTTTTACAGTTTAGTCATCCTTTAAAGTTAAACTTTTAGCAATTTGTGGTTATTCTGGGTATCGTACCTTATGAAAAAGCACCCTATCAAGGAAGAAATATGAAAATGATTTTAAGAAGCCTTCATGCTCTAAGTTTTGCAAATTGTACAGAAGGGTAAGGGGAGGTGTATAATACTAGTGTTTAAAATGGTTTACTTTCTTGTTTACAATATGGTGGACTATAAGCCACTTCATTTCTCCCAGTTGAAAGGGGGCATCTCCAACCCACTTGCACATCATAGACTCTAGGATAAAAGGAAAAGGGGCCAACTTCAGAACTGAAGAAGTAGAAGCTGGGATCAATGTAGTTTTTACACTCACACACTTCAGATCTAAAAGAATGGCACAATCCCGCAATTGAAGCTGTTTTTTTTTTATATCTGTATCTTGATCAGAAAAACCATGGCGTTTGATATCACTAAAATTGTAATCAGCCACGGGCAAAACTGCAGAAATTTCAGAATGTGTTGCATTTTAACTCGGGTATCGGTTAAAAGTGTTTTTTTAGATTAGAACATTCATTTTTTATGATTTATGTTGCATTTGACACTTTCAAAGGTTAATGATTAGACAATAAAAATGCCTTTAAAATATGAGTGGATTTCTCTTCATTTATTCTATTTGTGCTATTAATTCAATACAGCCTTGTGGAATGGTCATTCTATAGTGTGCTTTTACTTGTTTTCTAACAATGTATGACAATACTTAGTCCAAACTGGCGTACAATGATTATTTTTAGGTTCAGCGATGCAGTACCTTGTCATTGATGTTTTTTTGTGCTGAATGTGTCTGCTTACTTTAGAGTTGTCCTGGATATGTTGGCACTTTAACTAGTCTAATTTTGTAACTTTTTTACTACTAGAATATTTAATGGCGTTCTTCAGGAAAAAGGTAAAGCTATGCTTATCAGACAGACTGTTGAATGGTGAAGCCCCATTTATTACTTCAGAAAACTTATTTCCACTGCTTCAGAGTCCAATGGCAGCAACATTTACAAAGCAACATTTGGCATTATGTTGCAAGGGAGCTCATTATTTAACACCTGCCCTAAGCAAAGGGTGAGAAAAGGGATTTCTAGTGTTTTTATTCCTTGGTGCTCCTGACTGTGTCCCCCTGTATGCATTGCTGAATACAAAGGATGGCAAATTCTTCAGGCTCTATTCTAGAAGCCAGTGGCATACCTAAGCGAATCCGGGACCCCTCCAACAATGATTTTTGGAGCCCAGCTTGCAAACTCAAACATGCTTGTTTTCTCCTTATTGCTTGCACTCCCCCCCTTTCTATCCACTTGCTTGGCTGCTGCAGAGAAGAGCAACAGTGGGACATGAGGAGTGAGAACCGTTTGGGCTTCCTGAGGCAGACCAGGAGTCTGTGGTCCATTGGGCTTCCATCTCAGGCACCAACTGCATTTCCCCTTCATCACCCATACACCGTCCCCCAGTTGTATCACCCCCTGCACCCCCCCCCCGTGTGCTTTCCTGATTATAACTTATGGTGCAATGGGAGGCCAGGGGGAGTCACTGAGCAGCTCCTCGGGTGCTCCCTCCTCATGTCCTGTTCGTCTCCTGTTGCAGCAGCCAAGCAAGTGGAACAACACTTCATTGTAATAATTTTGTGCTGGAAATAAATAAAGATTATAAATGAATAGAGCCTGAAGAAGCTCCTAGGGTGACCGGCAGGGTGCGGATCCGGGTCAATGGGGCCTACAGGGTTTTTTTCCCGATGGCCCAGTCCGACCCTTTAGTTCCACCATGCTAGGAAAAGAAAGAAGTATACCTAAAGGCACTAAATGAGAATCTGAGACTGGGGGGTGCATTCTTTTAAAAAATGTGGTGCTTTATGCCCTCTTGGTAAATGAGGAGCCTTTTAATGCTTATTCAGATGGGAGAAAATAAGAATAAGATGTACCACAAAGCAAGAATGTATATTTTCCACTAATATATTATTTTTAAAAATAACAAAAAGTAACAGTACATGTTGCAAAAAATAGTTTTTACAAACTATTTGTTTGATAAATGACAACCATGTCATTTTAAGAAGCAACTTAATAATAAAGCAGCGTGTTGACATTGAGGTGACCTTTAAATGTGCATTCTGTTAATCACAAATCTCCAAGCACAGCAGTCATGGATGGCTTATCTTGTGTTTTGATTTCATTAAGTATTAACCGAAGGAGTTGTTAGTCGTGAGTTATGGAACCAATTCACAGAATAATATAGTTAGTGTTGGGAAGGAGTAACAAGTCTTGATTGCATTGGGTGAAATATAAATAAATGGCTGCTTTAGAATGTCAGGCACTGTTTTAAAATGTTGGAATATTTTTATAGACCTATCTATTAGCTTTTACTTGTAGTGACACAAAAGCCAAAAAAAAAATCAAAAAGTGCAGGAATTCTGCCTCTCTGAGCTGAGCTAACATGGAAAAATTAAAATAAATACAAAAATATACATACAATAATGGTGCTCTGCCCTCCAATGTTTGTGTTTCCTAAAATGCTTTATTTCATAAATATCAACAACATTTCGGCTCCTGCTTAGGGCCTTTTTTTAACCTTGAAAAGGACTACATCTTCCTGGTAAACAGAAAGGGAGTTGATACAAGTATGGGATCAATTATCCGGAAACCTGTTATCCAGAAAGCTCTGAATTATGGAAAGGCTGTCTTCCATAGACTCCATTTCATCCAAATTTTTAAAAATGATTTCCCCTTTCTCTGTAATAATAAAACAGTACCTTGTACTTGATCCAAACGAAGATATAATTAATCCTTATTGGAAGCAAAACCAGCCTATTGGGTTTATTTAATGCTTACGTGATTTTCTAGTAGACTTAAGGTATGAAGAGACAATTTACAGAAAGACCAGTTATCCGGAAACCCCCAGGTCCCGAGAATTCTGGATAAAGGGTCCCATAAAAATGGAGTTTCTTAGTTTGGATCAAGTACAAGATGCTGTTTTATTACAGAGCAAAAGGAAATCATTTTTAAAATATTGGATTATTTGGATAAAATGGAGTCTAGGGGAGACAGACTCCCTGTAATTTGGAGCTTTCTGGATAACAAGTTTCCTGCGAATTTCCGCGTTTCCCCGGCAGCGAATAAATTTGCGAAATTGCCGCAAAAATTCACCACCAAAAATTCGATGGTGTCAAAATATATTTAACGCTGGCGACAATTTAGACGCTGGTGACAATTCTAGGCGCCCATTGACCTTAATGGGCGTCAGAATTGTCACCAGCATCGGAATTGTCACTGGAGTCAAAAATATTTGCCCGCCGGCGTCAAAATTTGCGTTTAACTAGACAATACTGATACAGGCATAGTTTCTGTGCTGTAACTATAGAGGAAGCTTGTCCACTACTATGATGGTTTTCAAATATCTAGCTATAACAACTCTGTCCATGAACCACAGCTGGTGACATCGATATGATTTCCATCCACATTTTGATCTCAGTAACAATCTAATCATAGATGTTGGCACACCATGGAAAATGTTACATATGCACTACAATGAACAAGTCTGGTTTTAGCACATATGTACTGGCTGTAAATAATGGTAATATATAAACTGCATACAAAGGGGTTTAATTTAAGGAATACAAACATTATTCTGCTAAGTATTAAAATATTTGCCCAAAGGACAGGAATAAAATCAGGTGAATGTTTCCAGAAGGAAAATGGTTCCTGTAATAGCTAACATAATACTATATCCAAGTTTCCACTCACCTTTCACAAACTGTTATAACCAGTCTGAAAGTTCTCAAAAATTGCTTCCCATCCATCACTCAAAATGAGTTTGATTTCCAAAGGAACTTAGTTTTTTTATACAAGTGAAAATGTTTTCCTTCACCTGTGAATTACAGCTCCATGCCAAGTATCGAAAGTAAAAAACGTTTTACAGTACGAGTGTACACGTAAAAGGCAAATGTAGCATATTTCTCAATAGATGTTTGGATTTTTAAAAGATCTTTTTGTTATGGTTAGACCAAGCTTATCTTGAAACGATTGTTTAAATGTATGATTTGTCCATCAACTAAAAAGACCATTTCAAGCGATGTTGTCTAGATGAAGCCAGGAAAACTGAGGGTAGCTGCCTTCTTGGCCCTGCAAACAATTGTACAATAGATAGATTTCACTGTGACTGATGAAAATTTTTTCTAACCCGGCCAATCAATTTGCTGACTGATGAACGGAAAATAGTTAGATGGACGATCGCTCAATTCCCACTAACCTCACGATAATTTTTTTTTTTTTAAATTTGTTTTTATTAACTTTTTTCAAAAAGACAAACAAAGTACAGAAGAAAAGAGAGTCTTACAATTGTCTACCAAAGGTTACATATTAGGTACTACAAAGCAATATACATGCATTAGCTTCATGAGGAGCAATACCACCATGCCTAAGTCAATGCTTGAAATGAGTGAGTAGCAGTGTCAGGCAACTCAAGCCAAGGACCCCATATCTTTAGGAATTTTTCCGGGCACCCTCTAGCTAAATACACTGCCTTCTGCAGGGGGAGAATTTTGTTTATCAGTCGTTTCCATCGACTTAAAGAGGGAGGGGAAGTATCCTTCCAAGTCAACAAAATGGCTTTCTTAGCATAATAAAGTAATTGCAAATAAAACAATCTCTGGCACTGGGGGAAAGTAAGTGGTTCAGTGTGACCCATTAGACATAGCTCCGGGGAGCGAATATTTGGTAAGTCAAAACTAGATTGAATAAAATCTAGTACTCTCCCCCAGTAACCTTGAATACTAGGGCATTCCCAAAACACATGGAAGAGAGTACCAACCTCTACCCCACATTTGTAGCAGGTGTCTGGCGTTCCCGGGTAGATCTTGGCAAGCCATTGGGGAGTAAGATACACCCTGTTGAAAAATTTTATCTGTATCAGTCTATCCCTATTAGACATGAAAAGTTCTGGAATCTGCTCTATGACACCCGTCCAAGCCTCCTCATCCAGAACTGGGATATCCACTTCCCATTTTAGGCGTAAACGTTCCATATGTGAGCCCGAGGATTTCTGTAAAATAGCATAAATCCATGATATGGCTTTTTGCAGCCCTGGCTGCCTGAGGTATCGTTCAAGCGAGCATTGGTTTAAGTTTAAAGGATGAACCCGAAACTGGGCCTGGAAAACCTCACGATAATTTGAAGGATTGGTTGGATTGCACTAAAATCGTCATTTATCAAAGAAAAATCTTTCCATCTACGGGGGCCTTTAATTTACAGCACATCCCAATCCTCATTACAACTTTACCCTGTACACGCAGCATTCATTTGACTGTTTAATATCTTTTTATATTGTTAAAAACAAACACATGAAATTTGGGGGGTGTTAGTCATAATCATATATAGTATACATGCGCTTATGTACATAAAAACAAAAAAACAAACAAAAAGGACATAACATTACCTTTACAATCTGTTTGGTATCTGAGGGAATTACTGAATTTTCCAAGACCCCTGTACTCAGTACAGGTATGGGACCTGTTATTCAGAATGCTTGCGACCTGGGGTTTTTCTGGATAAGGGATCTTTCTGTAATTTGGCTCCCCATACGTTAAGTTTATTAAAGCATCTAATCATTTCTATCATTTAAACATTAAATTATTAACATTAATTATATCTGAGCTTGGCTCATGTGCAAGCTACTGTTTTATTACTATAGAGAAAAAACAAATCATTTTAGAATTTTAATTATTTTACATGCTTTCCATAGGAAACAACTTAAAAAAGTTTACACTGTACAGGTTAGGGGCATTTATGAATTGGCAGATTTGCAGAAATATCAAAAGCACAGTGACAAATATCCATGTAGAAAGATAGATAGAGAGATAGATAGATAGATAGATAGATAGATAGATAGATAGATTAAAGAAGAAGGAAAGCTACGGAGGCATTTTATTGCCACTAGATTAGTTGCAATAGTGCAAGCTAGAATGCTATATTTATTCTGTAGAATGTTTTACCATACCCAAGTAAAAAGGTCTAGAAGCTCTCAGTTTTTTTAGGATAGCAGCTGCAGTATTAGCTTGGTGTGACATCACTTCCTGTCTGAGTCTCTCCCTGCTCACTTATAGCTCTGGGCTCAGATTACAGCAGAGAAGGGGGGGGGGGAAGAGGAGCAAACTGAGCAAGCAATTTAGTACAAACTAATACTTTATTAAATGTGCATTTTAGAACTAAGTACAAAGGAAAACTCATAAAACATAATTGTTATACTGTACTTATATGGTGATTCAATGGTTACTATATGTAGAGATGCGTGTGTTGACCCAAAACCAGTAGGGCGAATTTGGTTGCAATTTTGGCAGGGTTAGGGTTGGGTGCAGGTCAGACTGGGGAAGTACACTCCTCTTCTGCTCCTGAAAATTCAGTGTCTTGGAACCAGAGGCATACACAGAAATAGCATATGGAACGTGACAATGCGGTCATAAAGTCACAATTGCACTTCTCTGCACTATGTATGTATGTATATTTTTATTTGTAAAGCGCTCCTTGAGGGCGAAGCACTGTACAGCAAAACAATAAATTAGTAGTAACAAACAAGGGGTCATTGAAATAAAAAGTAACAATAAGTGCATTATTAGAATACAATTCACATAAATATAAAATATAATTACAAAGCAGATTAAGTGCTCAGTGTCAAGGAAACAAAAGGCTAGAGGACCCTACCCCGTAGAGCTTACAGTCTAAATGGGAGGGTAACATACAGTCACAATTCAGAGGGGTATTAAGGTGCTGTGGGTTACAGTTTGTTACACTGTTATACAAGTGCCAGGATCCCCTCTGGTGCCAAAAAGGTGAGCAGGGAGGGGGAGATGGGGGACCAGCAGCCCCAGAGAGGCACAGGGTCCAGGATCACCTTTGCATGGGTCCTACAATGGCAGCATTTTGTGGGTTAGGGTTGGGTGTGGGTTAAGGTTCTGAGGATTAGGGTTGGGTGTGAATTCAGTTTTCCTGACCTGCACATCACTAATAAGGAAGCATGCTTAACATAAGGCAATGCTTCTGTCAATACAATTTATGGCATCTGCCTATACATACTATGTGCAACCTTACTGTTGCGGATATGCCAGTACAATTTTATTTTGATCTACTGATCATTTCTTAAGTTGTGAGGCAGTTTCCCTTTGGCCATATTTGGAAATTCCCCTTGTGGCTGTTGTAAAGGGGTCACCACAAGGCACTGAAAATGGAAGATTGGGCAATGGAAAAACACTTCCCTTGAAGATGTTGCCACTTGGGGGGGGGTCTATAAATACTATAAGTCTTTGCATGAAACAGACAGGTTACCTTTTACTTATTCCTCCTTGGTGCAGGCATTATGGCTTTTCCAAGTCTTAATCTTAATAAATGCAAATATACAGTTAAATAAGAATCTGTTCTGTGTAGATGCCTACAGTATGCATGTACTATAGGTTTAATTGAACGCATCTAGAAATGTATCTGCCTAATATAACAATATAAAATAGAAATAGCATGATGAATTACAGAACAACAGTAATATTGTAAATATTTTTCCGTGTATCTTAAATCCCCTAGACATCTTATACATTAGACCGGCGCGTTTACATTATGAAAAAGCTCATGTCTCATTTATCATTGAAAGTGAGACAAAGGTTTAGTTGAAAAGGAATTATATATCAGTGTAACAAGGCTGTATGATTCCATTTATATCTATTAGCATAGCCTGGTATAAAAAGAATTTCTTTTCTAATTATTTTGTGGTTTAAAATAACACATGGAAACTTAATTAAGAAAGGAATTACCCCTTCATTATGGTGGTTGTCACAACTAAAATTGTAATGCTTACGTTGTCATGGAGATTAATAGTAAGGTCAAGAGTTTCAAGCCAATAATTAGCCAATATGCTGGCTTAACAACAGTACCAGGGACTATGAAAGTCCTTCAGAAAGTACTCTGAAATTGAATCCTTTTATCTACATACAGTGAACAAAATGATTCCGATCATACTTGCTTCATTGGCATTTAGCTTGAATGCTATTTAGAAGTAACAAAGACTTTTTAGATTTGTTGTGGCAAGACAAGCCTGGGACAGCACAGTGTCTTTCTCTCACCTCCATGTCATAACAGGCTTAATGTGGTAGTATAAATTGGGGAAAATAATACACAGTTGTAAAGCACTGAATAGAAGAACAGTATACATACGCACAAGTCTGCAAATCAACAGCAAGTGGGTAAGTCGATGAACGTAGAAAAATCAGATAGATTTGTTTTCTTACAAGAAGAGATCACTGACTGGGTTTTAGGTCTGTCTACCTCTCCCATGCCCCAAGCCCACCTACTTATCCACTATGTATTGTGAATCTCTGTGGAAAAGATTGCATTTTATAAATGTTTTCCAATAATACTATAGTGGATAATACATTCCTAAGGCTAAGACCTTTTATATGAATCATGGAAGTGCTCAGTAGTATGCTTATATGGTTGGGAGCTTGATTTAAACTAAGGTAAATATTACTGAGGGTCTCCTCTCCAGTAATTCTAGTAACTATTCTCCTACCTGGGTTGGTGCTCATCTTCTTTAATAAAACACCCGACCCATGGTACTTTAGCCCCACAGCAGGGTTGGAAGTAGGGGTAGGCAGCTGGAGTCTAAGCAGAGAAAAAGTTGTCGGGTTGCAAGCGATTATGCATGGTGAAGGGCAAAAGGGGTAGGGGCATGCCTTGGGCGCCCTCAAGTGTTGGCCTGTCACTGCCCCAATTGTGTTACTGCTTACTCCCAATATGCCATGCACCTCCATGGGCGCACACATCCAGAGTACAGATCCTTTTCGATGATTACTGCATACACCCAGCTTTATTTGCCTCCTAGGCATTCAGTGCCTTGTACAACACCACCGAAACCCAAAACACCCAGCCTGCAGTTTAGTGAATACATATATTGTCACTGAACTTACATTAGTTTCTACACATTTTGTGCATTTTTATTTAGTACCTACTACCTTGGTTAAGTTGAAGAGCACAAGGCTATATCCATATGGGCTCCAGTGCAAATTATATTTTTTGCAAAAACAAGTCTTCTGTCTTCCAGAGACTCAAGGGCATATTTAAGTTTAAGAACGCAGTGTGCAAAGTGCAGTAATAGCTATTTGTCTCTTTCACACATGAAAAGCATTTTGAGTGTGTAACTCTCTTCTTATTTCTCTGCAAAGCAGAGGGAATTCTGGCATGGAAATATAGTTCTGCATCTGTGTTTTTTTTTTTTTTTAGATTTTTATAGAACACCCTATAGGCTATCTTTCCTCTGCTTTCCACAAAACAAAGCAAGCAATTAGGTACTGCATTCCCATAGTGATGTTAGTATAGCAATAGGGATCATGTGTAGTGATGGGCGAATTTCTCCAGTTTCACTTTGCCGGAAAATTAGCGGATTAGCGAAAAAAAGGTGAAACTCGAAAATTGACGCCCGCGTCCAATTTTGGAAGTGCGTCTGAAAAGTCGATAGCTTAAATTTTGAGGATGGCGTTATAGTCAATGGGCGTCCAAAAGTTTTTACCTGCAAATTTTCGTGGGAGATTCGCAAATTTATTCGCCGGCGGCAAAATGCAGAAATTCTGTGCGAATTGGTGACAAGCAAATTTATTTGCCCATCACTAATCATGTGCATCTAAAGTCTAGCTGCTCTGAGAACTTACATCTAGAGTTTGGCTGTCCTCTGCACCTAGCACTGGCACTCTCTAACATTCACATCTAAATGCCACACTAATTAGGGAAGGGTACCACAAAAAAGAGAATAAAATTGTATTAACAACAGTTTGCTGTAGCAACAGTTTTAGAAAACAATTTATTTCTCTCTCATTGATAAGCCGTTACAGCGAGCTCATTGGAAGGAACTATTCTGTTCATCTGGCTTTGCAGACAGATAAGAATCACTCACTTGTAAAGGCCAAACAATAAGCTTCCCAACAAGGTTATGGGTTGTTGGCGGGTGTTCTCTGTGCATCGGCGCTCATGTAGACTATATAGCCATGGAAATTTATCATTTACATGTCTTTTCTCTTTGTTGCTAGGAAGTTTTAATGTTACTTCACCCCCAAATAAGCCTAAACCAAATAATCTTCTTTAAAATTTTATAGTAAGTAAAATTACATTTTAAAAAAAAAGTCTTATATTTATTAGCCAACGTTTTGATGTCATAAATGGACACCTTCCATGTTACGTTCCATCTATATATACAGTATATATACATGACTCTATCTCTTGGCCTATAGAGTTTCATCCCAGTGATATCCTTGCATTCACTTTCACTTTTAAAATCTAGTTTGCATTCTGGAAATCCTGAATAATTCAAAGCCAGCTTCTCCCTTTGTCATGAAGACTCAAAAATACTCAAAACGACTCACCAGCAGGTATTGCTTATTTATCTAATACATACATATGTTGGGTTCAGATTTAATACAGTTCCAAGACTGGAGGTTTTTTTTAGCTACCTAAATTACACAACCAATAATTTCAGTCAGGATGTCTACAACATATCTTGAGTAGGCAGGTTAAATAGCCCAGAACAGAGGGATGTGTTGGCTGGGAAAGGTTCTGAGCCTGGTCTCCATTCATCTTCTGTCAAAGTACCACTATGGGGAAGAAAAGTTTCCAGCAAATTAACAAAAGGACAGAACTAAAATAGTCAGTTTAAAATGCAGGAATGGAGAGATGATCTGGAAAGGGTAAAATGATAGAGAATAGAGAATTCAATAGAAGAAAGACCATCAAGAGGTACAGCAAATGGAACAAGAGAGAAAATGGATTAAGAAAAGCAGAAGGAAATTGGTGAGTTGAGAGCATGAAACAAAGAGAAATGGGTGAACTCAAAATGGGAAAAAAAATAAAAAATAATGCTTTCCATTCTGCTCATTCAGTTAACTATTGCTAGCACATTCTAAAATCCTCTCATACTGTGCAAGTCAAATGATCTGGAAGGCAGATAATTATAATATATGACAATGGTTTTCTCTCCATATTGATTTAACTTTTTAAGCTTCATTTACAGATGCGAAAAGTGCAATTTTGTAATGTAAATAACCATAATGCAGTGTTTTTCACAGAATTCCAGCACAATTGCTGTCCATCAGAACTTTATGAGTTATTATTGTTAGCATGTATTTATACAATGCCAACATACTCTACAGTATTGCACAATAAGTGGAAAACATATATATAAACAGGACAACATATAAAAACCCTTACAATCTAAAACAGGGGTCCCCAACCTTTTTTAGCCCGGGGACCAAAAAAGAGGCAATTTTTTTTCCAAGGACCAAAGGGGGGGGGTCAGGAGGGGTGAGGGAAGGTTCAGAGGGGGTTGGGAGGGGTTGGGGGGGTCGGGGAGGGGGGTCGTAAGGGGTCGGGGAGGTTGTCGTTGGGGTTCGCATCCAATTTGGGCGAGCCGACGTCCAATTCGTCGTGCCGGCGTCCAATTTGGGTGCGCCGGCATCAAATTCGGCACACTGCGTTCATTGTTCAGCGGCCCAGTTCAGGACTGTCCGCGGCCCCGTTCTGGGCCGCGGCCTGGTGGTTGGGGACCCCTGATCTAAAATATACACCTATATGGGTGCAAATGAATGTCTGTTTGGCAAATCTATATGATTTGTATTAAAATGGCATCACTAGCAGTGTGCAGATGTTCCTAATACAAATATGAGTGACCTGCCAAGGTTGCATATAAGTCCTAAAGGGCGAAGTAACTAAAGCTAGCGAAAATTCACCAGCGAAAATTCACCAGCGTGACGTCATTTCTGAACTTCGCCGATTTCCTAATGGGCGCAAGAGTCACTTCACTAGCGAAGGAGACGCTAGCATTACTTCGCACTGAAACGCCAGGCGAATTTTCGCTCTGATGAATGGACAGAACTCCGCAAATTCACTAAGATGTGGATTTTACTGAACGTGACCTCATTCGCCAGACTTGCCTTCGCCAGCAAGTCTGGCGAATGAGGTAACGTTCAGTAAAATCCACATCTTAGTGAATTTAGAAGTAACTAAAGCTAGTGAAAATTCACCAGCGAAAATTCACCAGCATGACGGCATTTCAGAACTTCGCCGATTTCCTAACGGTCGCAAGAGTCACTTCGCTAGCGAAGGAGATAGACGCTAGCATTACTTCGCACTGAAACGCCAGGCGAATTTTCTCTCTGATGAATGGAAGTAACTAAAGCTAGCGAAAATCCACCAGCGAAAATTCACCAGCCTGACGTCAATTCAGAACTTCGCCAATTTCCTAACGGTCGCAAGAGTCACTTCGCTAGCGAAGGAGATAGACGCTAGCATTACTTCGCACTGAAACGCCAGGCGAATTTTCGCTCTGACAGAACTCCGCAAATTCACTAAGATGTGGATTTTACTGAACGTTACCTCATTCGCCAGACTTGCCTTCGCCAGCTCAGACCAGGCGAAGTGCAATGGAGTGCATAGGACTTACTCAATTTTTAATGCAAAATTTTTCCCAAAAAAACGCTGGAGTCTTTTCCTTGTTTCAGAGTGATAGCCTGCAAAGGCCCATAAAAATTTTATTTTGGGTAACCGGTTTCCCCCCCTCCATTTTCTAACATATGAAACATGAACTATACAGTGGGCTCATGTGTAGGGTATTATCACAACTCAAATTTTATTTATTAAGGTTCCCTGGACTTGTGTAATGTAATGTATTTTCTACAACATATACGTCCATGTAACTTTATCATTTCCCGCCGTATGCAAAACGCTCGCGCATCTTTGCTTTGTTTGCCGAAGTAACGCTAGAGAAAATTTGCCAGTGTTCCGTGCCCTGGATGCAACTTTGCAATTGGCGTTGTCCTAGCAAATTTACACCTGGCCAAGTGTTGCAATGGCTGCAAAGCCGTCCCTGGCGAATTTTTGCCAGTTAGGGAATTTGCCCCAATGGGAGAAGTTCCAAAGATTTTTTGATCTGCACTGGGTTTCATGCAATAATCTGAAGATATTGGGGTTTTCAGGTCAGAAAAAAATCGGAGTTTTCAGGTGGAAAATCTGAAAAACTCATACGTTTCGTATTTTTATCCATTTTTTTTGTGTTTTTTCCAGCAAACAAAATTTTCTTAAAGTGTATCAATAAATAAGGTGAAAAAAACTGCGGATTTGGTCTGAGTTTTTTTCAGAAAAAATTTAGATAAATTCTGACTTTGCTAAATGGGCCTCCCCGTTGCTTTCCACATGCAGACATTTCAGCACAGCCATGTACACGGCTTTTTCCATAAATGTTCATCTGTATATGGATAGGATGGCAGCCCGCCACTAGAATTCTTTGATGGTCTTTTAATAGGTTTGTTCTCTCTTGTTGTACTGTAATTAAACTTTCATAGCACACATAATTTTGCTCCACTCCTTCTGTCTTAAAATATCACACAAGTGTTTAATAAGCCTGTAGTTACATGTCTCTGTATCCGAAGTTGTAACAGCAAGTAAAGATCCAGTTTTCTTCATATTGTACCTTCAATTGAACAGTATTCAATTTTATAATATTTAAACCTATAATGACAATGCAGTGTCTGTGGCACCTTTTTTTTAATAAAGTCAGAGTACAGGTATAATGATTTGCAATTATGCCACTGCATTCTTTGTTATATTAAAAACTGAATGTGTATGAATCATTCTTTGAACTAGTCATTCGAAAGTTGTTCTATTCTAATCAGTCAGATGCAAAAGAAAAAGATAAAGGAATCAATTTGACAGCCTAATTAATGATGGGTTATACAGATAAATGCTATAAAAAAATCCAACTATTATTTTCTTTTATTTGACAATTAAAAAGAAGCCTGTAAAAAATGGAAAAACTTTATTTATTTATCAACTTGGGTTTTTCAATTTTTGTTATTTAGAACATGAAGTCAAGAGGACGCTGTTAAAAAACTGGGAGCCTGAGTTTGATTCCAGCAAGGGCACTATCTGTAAGGGGTTAGTATGTTGCCCCAGTGCCTACATGGCATCTAATGAAATTGACCCATGTGTGTGACTGTGTGTGACTAGGGAGCTAAGATTGTAAATTCCACTTTTACAATGAATAACTAACATCATATGAAAACGTGCTGCACAGTTGTTGATGCTATATAAATAACAGGAAAATACATACAGTATATAAATAAAAATTGGAACCTCTGCTCTTATCAATAGTACAATACAGTTTTAGGGCTGCATCCAGTGTCGCACTGGCCCACCGATGATACCAAGAAAACTCCCGGTGGGCCAAGGTGTCAGTGGGCCCTCATGCTGCTAAATTTTTGGCCTATTTCAAGGCCATTCCCTATTTCTATGAGAACAAAGAGGCTAAATAGATGGAATAATTGATTATAGTGTGTAAACAAAACAGACTAGGAGAATAGAGGTTGAGTGAGGAGATGAAGAATAATAGTACTTAAAGTGGCCCCTGGTCTAAGGTTTTATGGTGGGCCCCTGGTCTGAGGTTTTTGGGTGGGCCACTGGTGTCCCAGTCCGACACTGGCTGCATCCAACCAATCACGCAGTCTGATAATGTCACACCCAAGTAACACTGCTTTTGTCAGGCTAATCTATTATTGCAATCCTCCCAACTCTTCAATTTCATCAATACAATTGTTAGGAAAAAGTGAATTGAATTTATCAAATAAAATTAATTTATGCTAATGATTGTAAACTGCCGCAACTCCTTGAGCAATGGAAACGAGATACCCCCACATTAATTGTGGATGCTTGGATAGATACACGTGACACAATATTTGACAACCTAACCTTGGTCAGGGACGGGCTAATTCAATATAAATGTTTGCATAGGGCATACCTTACAGTACTATAAGGTATATACCTAGATGAATGCCCTAAGTATTATCATCATCATTTATTTATATAGCGCTGTCAAGATACGCAGTGCTTTAAAAGTATTACCAATCACCATTACTGTCTGGACCTGCTCTAAAACAAACTGCTTACTTGATCTGCCAATTCCCCTAGACCCTCAGGTTACCTTGCTCAACTAGGTGAACAAACTAGCCCCAACCAGAGCAGAGAGAACATTAATATAAACACTGCTAGCCTACACCAAGAAATACCGTATCATTAAATGGAAAGACCTGAACCTCCCCACTCCCCCCAAAACATCCTTCTGGAAAGAATTGGTAGATCAAGCGATACCTTTATATAGACTGATATACACTAGACAAGGCTGCCCAGATAAGTTCTTGAAAGTCTGGTCACCCTAAAAAGAACAGGCCATCTCAATCCAATATCACAAACCCCTGTCCCTCACGTATGCAGTAACAACTGAGGGCCCCCTGTCCTGATAAGGATACCCTTAATTCTGACCCTTGGAATTAATGGCACAAACTGCATGGTTGATTTGGAAAACTTTATTTAATATTTTATGTTATTTACATTTTCCTTTGTGTTTTAGATTCAGGTTATGTTCTCTTTTTGTTTTTATTAACTCATAAAATGACTTACGCCGCTCCATTACACATTGTGAAACTCTCTGAATTCCACAACTATTGCCATATGATTTCATGTTCTGATATAATGTAACATACTGCTATCAGACTTCATTGTAAGGGATTTGCATTGTTATGTACCAAGCCATTTACTTTATAAAACCTTATTGTTAAAAAAAAATCCTTTAATTTGAATATTTCTAGGGACACGTTATCTGGAACCCGTTAACCCAGAAAGCTATGAATTATGGAAAAACCATCAACCATAGACTCCATTTCATGCCTATAATCCAGATTTTTAAAAACAATTTCCTTTTTCCCTGTAATAATAAAACAGTACCTTGTACTTGATCCAAACTAAGATATAATTAATCCTTATTGGATTTATTTAATGTTAAAATAATTTTCTAGTAGACTTAAGGTATGAAATTATGAAAAGATTTGGAAAGTTATCTGGAAAACTCAAGGGCTCTGGATAACAGGTCCCTTACCTGTATGCATATTCAAAAATTTTTAAAAAATTGCATCACACATGCAAGTCACATGACTTCAAGGATTCAGACTTGGTTTGGCTGACCATCTCGATTTTTAGGGTGAATCTGAACCCTAAGGGGCCTATGTATCAAAGGTTGTATTTTAGTGGCTTTAGAGGTTTTTGAAACTGTGACTGAATTCACAAACTCTAAAACTATCAGAATAAAAAAAAGTACAAATGGAAAATGATGCTGAGCGATGCACTAAAAAATATGAAAACCTCTGAAAATTCAAGTTTTTCGTACAATTCCTAGCGAAAACAAAAATATGAAAAACTCTAAAAGGTCCAATAGGATCAGCACAGCTCCCACTGACTTCTATTGGACCTCGACAACTTTTACCTGGATAAGTTTTGTATTAAAGGTTTTTGTGGTTTTCATGCTTAGAAACAAATCTCACATTTTTAGAGCTTTTTAAAAAAAAACATTTTTAGAGATTTGTGGAAAAAAATTGAAATGTTATTGTTAGTAAATGGTTAGTAAGTGGGCCCATAAGTGCTGGAATTCAACTGAATTCCAATCTAAATGCTGGAATTTGGAAACCTAATCACAAATACAGATTGCAGGTTCTTTGTTTGGGTAGGGCACAAAGCCAATTTTCAGAAGAATAGCTAGCCAAAGACCTGATATCATGCCAATGAAAAAGTCCTGAACACTCAAATAATTTATGTATTATGAACAAAATAACTGCCATAGATAGCGCTGCAATGCTACCAGGACACCTGACTAACTCTAAATAGTAATCTTCAGTTGACAGATGCTAACCTCACTCATGTTGAGTGCTAAGGGTACTATTTCTTTCTGCCTCCCATCAATTATATTTGGAGAAGGGAAATATGACAATGATTTCTTTAAATAAATACCTTGCTCACTATTTACATTAAAATGTTTTTAAATAGACTATAAAGCCTTAATACTGAATCTTGCTGTTTGTTAGCTACACCCCAAGGGGGTTATTTACTAAAACGCAAATCTATCTTGTATTTTTATTAAACCTAGCTTGACCAAGAAAGATCTTCCAGTTGTAAAAAAAGACATATGCCACTGGCTTCTACAAGATTTCAACAGGTTTTAGCTGTAGTATTTTCAGATTCTGAATTGACACATAATAAATCCTTGAAAAGTTTTGGCGTCAAAAAGACTGACCCGAAAAATAGTAAATCAGCTCCACAGACTGTATAACGACTGTATGCCTATAAGCCTGTTAAAAAAAGATGACACTTGTAAATGTAACTATTAATAATATTAAGTTACTCATATTTGTTTTAGAAAAGTCAGACTTTACTTCTGTTACCTTGGGCTGTCCAGCACATTGTATATCTAATAAAAAGGTGCATTAATATCTTTTAAAATGCAGCTTTTTTACTGTTACAATATAACCCAATGACCATTATTCAGTCAAAGTTTGGAGGAGCTCAGCTTCCTAGATATGAATTCACCCATGGGTAGATCAGCCTTTTTTCTTTAAATAAATACCTATACGTTCTTTCATTAGTATACATGTTGGCGCTGTGTGGTACTGGTAACAGGTTTGATAGGCATAATTCGGAGAATATATAAGTGCTATGAGATCTGTTGAGCTACCAGCTCTACATTAATTCAATAATGAGCCCTACACAGGTTACTATGTTCAGTGGCGTAATTTATATAAAGTAATCCACAGCAACCAAACAGAAATTCACTTTGATCAGACTTGCATTACCAGTGCAATGAGATTGGCTGTGACCATCAGCCTCAGACACCCTGGGAGATGACAGCAGGGCACAGATGAAGTTAAGGAACAACTTTGGTATTGGTAACATTGGGATGTCTTTGATAAGCTCTCCTAAGAAAAATAAAATATAAATACAGCAACAAACTGGGGTTCTCCTTCAGCTGATGCTTTACTCGGATAAGTTACAGGACCCGTGCTCAGCATCCCACATGTCATTACTAAATGTGACAAAGGGACTCATAATGCCTTCATTTTACAGATAGTTAAGGTAACTTGTAGTACAGGTATGAGCCGTTATCCAGAATGCTCGGGACCTGGAGTTTTTCACATATTAGGTCTTTCTGTAATTTGGCTCTTCATACCTCAAGTCTACTAGAAAATCATGTAAACATTAAATAAACCCAATAGGCTGGTTTTGCTTCCAATAAGGATTAATTATATCTTAGTTGAGATCAAGTACAAGGTGCTATTTCATTATTACACAGAAAAAGGAAAATATCTTTTCCAGCTTTCTGGATAAGGTGTTTCTGGATAACGGATCCTATACTTTTTTATAGAAAATGTACACAAGTGACATAATTTGATTCCTTTGCCTGGAATCCAGAGATTCAGCGGATTGAAAAATGTAGAGTTTACATTGCAGGTACTGTAACTGTATATGACGATACACCCATGACACTTAGCAGGAGGATGCTTGCCATTTTTCAAACATGATGTCAGGGTTATAACAAGCAAACTGATTTTATGGTGGTGTTATACTGATGTTGTTACAGCCCTCAGGGGCTTGAAGTAGGAGGTGAAATGTCACATTCATCTATAAGTTATACTGGTATCTGAAATGATTCTGTATATATATGTGTATATATATAATCAAAAAGAAAACCGCACCAAACAGGTCTTTATATGAAATAAACAAAAAGGTTTTATATGATCAACGTTTCGGCTCAACTGCTGGAGCCGTCTTCAGGAACTAAGAGGTGCGGTTTTCTTTTTGATAATTACTATTGTTGTCTTTAACCAGCACACAGGCATTGTTTTTTGTTTGTCCGTGTGCACCATGTCTAAGCTTATTGTATATATATATATATATATATACAGTATATATATACACACACAGCAGGTGCTTACAACAAAAGGCGTAAGCACCCTGCCTGAATGAAATATTGTATATATGCCATTCCTTTAAGATGTCTTGAGCTATTGCCAATCGTCTTAGATTCTAAGGAGACCTGCACCTGTGCAGGAGTGTATAAAGTTAAGTGGGATATGCACTGATAAAATTTTCTATAAATGGGGGCTTTGGACACTAGAGATATGAGCCATAAAATGTATCTTTATGAATAGATGTAGATGCAGTACCCTACCAGTAAGCTGTCTCTGCCAATGTTCTCCTGTACAGCTGTTCTCAGTCGGTGTATTGTACATAGTTCTTATAAGAGCTTGCTTCATCACAAACAAGACTGCTTTGCAAAAACCCATTTATAAAGTAGGATATAGAAATATTAGGCTTATTAATGTATCTTCAACTTACATGGGCTCCATGTAATATTTTTTTGTTTACCAGTTGAAAGGTTAAAGAGGCTTAAATTCCAGAAAAAGGATTAAAAGAAGTGATTTACCTTATGTACAGCACTTATTCCAGCTTGAAGGAGAAAGAGCCCCTCTGAGAGTGAACATATCCATGTCCTGATGGTGGTGACATGACCATGGACAGCAGAGTGTACCAATGAACATTTGAGCATGCAGAACACCATGAAGTACCACCAGAAATAGCTCAGGAAACATGGATATTCATCTTTTAACTGGTACAGTGAGCACTTTGCATAAATCACCACCAGATTCATTGGCATGTATTACTACTTACCCTTTAATTTGTCAACACACTTTCCTTCATATAGCATTTAGCATCTTCCAACATTGTGCATCTTCATTTGCCTCACCTGTCATCATCCTCTTATTCATATTTTATGGCATCATTTAGCTCCATCCTTCCTTAAAGGGGATCTGTCTCCCTAAGAAATCATTCCAAATTATTTTCTATTGTTTTAGTCAAATAAACTTTACTTACACTATACAAATGAGTGACATTTTGTTTCATTCAGTCTTGGAATTAAACAATCACAGCAAGCAGATAGGCACCATTTTGTATACAATGTTATTAAGACAAGCTTGCAAGGTTGGCATCATGCCAAAATCTTGTTTATGTGCCGAAATGGGGGACCTGGCGCCCATGCCCATGCACTGGCTACACATTTAGATGCTGATGAAGGAGGAGGAATGTGGGGGGGCAACAAAATCTAGAAAGTGCAGAATGACAAGTGAAAGTAATTGCCTGCCCTGTCTCTATGCCTGAGACACAGATGAGGGGCAGGCAATATATGATGTTTAAATACCTTTAAATATCTTTTATGTTTTAATAAAAAAAAGAATTTGGGTTTTATGTTTTATTATACAACTTTTTGGGGGTTATTTATTAAAGATCAAGCTTTTGTTTTCTCTAAAAATTCTGATTTTTTTTTTAGATTTATTATGCCCTGAAGCTGAAAAAAGTCAGAAAATGCATGTAAATGACAATGGCAGAGGTCCTTTAACCATTGAAGATGTTTTTTGCCTTCATGATTTACGCTGGTTTTCGCTACAAAACGCGATAAATTTGATGTATTTAAAGTTTTTAAGCCTATAAACTCGATACATTTGAGGTATTCAAGTTCTTTTCCCAGATTGCATTCATTCAAGTTTTTTACTTTCGGATTCTTTCATAAATAAGCAAACATTCAAGTCTATTCGAGTTGGAAAAAACCTCACAAACTCGGCCTTTACTAAATAACACCCTTTATGTGAGGTGACAGGTCCATTTTAAAATGTAATTATTTTCTCATGTGGTAGAATATTTAGGTAGCCTGAACCCGTCTGGTCAATACATAAGCTTGGCGTGCTTGTTGTGCTGTTATAAGAAATCAAGCGTTTCCAACCAAAGCCATGACTTTCACCAAGGCTTTGTAAGTACAATATTGCAAAAACAAAAAGTTGTGATGAACACCTGACTAACTGAATGCAGGCTTTATAAGCGTCAGTATATACTACTGCCTAAAGGAACACACTGTTAAGAGCTGTTAATGTGCTGGTACAGTAACGTTTAGTAGAGGTTTAAAGGGCCACTATACTGATAATTTTCACATTATAAAAACAATTTTGTTACAGGTCTGTTCTTGCTGAGATAAACAAATTATTTATCATTATAGCTACCATTTCCCATTTTTATTTGTATTTACTAAGCACCAATATGTTTGCCAAAGCTGCAGCAGCTCTTAAAGGGATCCTGTCATCCGAAAACATGTTTTTTTCAAAATGCATCAGTTAATAGTCCTACTCCAGCAGAATTCTGCACTGAAATCCATTTCTCAAAAGAGCAAACAGATTTTTTTATATTCAATTTTGAAATCTGACATGGGGCTAGACATTTTGTCAATTTCCCAGCTGCCCCTGGTCATGTGACTTGTGCCTGCACTTTAAGAGAGAAATGCTTTCTGGTAGGCTGTTGTTTTTCCTTCTCAATGTAACTGAATGTGTCTCAGTGAGACATGGGTTTTTACTATTGAGTGTTGTTCTTATATCTACCAGGCAGCTCTTATCTTGTGTTAGGGAGCTGCTATCTGGTTACCTTCCCATTGTTGTTTTGTTTGGCTGCTGAGGGGGGAAAAGGGAGGGGTGATATCACTCCAACTTGCAGTACAGCAGTAAAGAGTGATTGAAGTTTATCAGAGCACAAGTCACATGACTTGGGGCAGCTGGGAAATTGACAATATGTCTAGCCCCATATCAGATTTCAAAATGTAATATAAAAAAATCTGTTTGCTCTTTTGAGAAATGGATTTCAGTGCAGAATTCTGCTGGAGCAGCACTATTAACTGATTCATTTTGAAAAAAAATTTTTTCCCCATGACAGTATCCCTTTAAGCTAGCACTCTTGACCTGTCATTATTAGCAGTCAGTAAAGGTACCAGAGCTGGGAGACAATAGGCCCAGACGTTTCAAGTATACAAAGGCCCAAAAAGTCCCCAAAAGGACCAATAAATAGTGATTGTCTATGGCATCTTTTAGCAGCCCTGTAGTTTGCCGGAACCCACAGATTGCCAGTCCGGGCCTGGTGCTTGGGAAGGTGTAGAAGTCAGATCTAGGAGGTGAAAGACTTTGGCAGTTGTAACTGAACATCAGGGGCCACCACAATTAAGAGCAATGAGTTCACAGTGTCCGTTTACATGTTTTACACAACAGTCACAGTACAGAGTTTATATAAATGTATGCACCACTACATTTCAAAGCCCTCACCTCTCTCACAACAGAAGGCAAATCTAGTTCTATGCTCCTTCTTTCTGTTAGTCTGTATTTAGTAAATGTAAAGAAGGTTTAATGACAAAATGAAACCCAGGCCAGCTATAATAAAGGAAGCATGGCTTATTAGAAGACCATTATAATATGGTTCCCAGAAATGTGCATTTCCATGGGCCCTGTCATTTCCCTGATTGGATATTGATCTGACAAATGTAAACTGAACTTCCTTGTTACATCACTGTCCTTACTGCAAATGGGGTTAGTGAGTGATGTAAAGAAAACAGGTCAGCTTATGGATGGGATGCTGCACAAGAGGAAGATTGGAATTAAACTGAAGTACCAATCGCTTTGCTTATAGAGGCACCAGTGAGAGGATGGATAACCTTTAAATTAACTTTTAGTATGTTATAAAATGGCTGACTCTAAGCAAGTTTTCATTTGGCCTTTATTTTTATATCTTCTGATTCTTTCCAGCTGTCAAGTGGGGGTCACTGACCCCATTTAAAAAACAAATGCTCTATAAGGTTACAAACTGTATTGTTTTTTTTTTTCAATTCAGGCCCTCTCCTGTTCATAGTGTCAGTCTATTATTTGTATCAATGTGCGGGTTGCTAGGGTAATTTGGAACCTAGCAACCAGTTTGCTGAAATGTCAAACTGGAGAGCTGCTGAATAAAAACGTAAATAACTCAAAAACCACAAATGGTGAAAGTCAATCGCAAATCCACTCGGAATATCACTATCCCATCGCCCATGTCCCATATGTAACTATAAAAGTTGTGTGTTCTCGCTTGACGCACTTTTGCTTTGGGGTGGCCGAGTGAGATCCTAATTCATCCAGTCATTACATCTGCAATAGACTAAACCAGTTTTGTCCACTCTTCTAATCAGAGCTACATAAACGTCGTCAGCTCTCTAATAAATACAGCTCGGCTGTACCCTTTCCGACATTGCAGTCGATTCCACAATCTGTCTTTCATCCAGGTTATAGATTCGTGCCTCTCCCCCATGTCACTGCTATTGGTCTGTGCTTTGAACTCAGGGGCAGCCTCGGGTTTTCATTGGCCCTTAGACCGGGGAAGGCTGTGCCGACGAGGTGGGTGTGTTCGTCCGAGTTCATTGACAGCAGAAGCACAAGGGGGACATGGGGTCACATCACGTGGGGTTGCGGGAGCCGCAAGGAGATGGCGATCAGGGGACGAAGCGGCTCTGGTAAGGTGAGTTCCTCTGAATCCTAATTAAATGCATTTAATTGCGCTCTCTGTTGGGGAAAGGGCGAAATTAACCGCAGAAGAGAGTAGAGTTGCTGCAGCAGGGTATCACTCTCCAACCTGCTGCCCCCGACTCTTGTTAAACTCCCAGCAGCATTTGTAGGCACGTCGGGAATTGTAGTTGGCAGCGCTGACATGTGACAGGCACTTTATAAAATAAAAAAAAAAGGCTGGGGAGTCTGGCTGAGCTCCAACTTGCTTCCTTCTCCCGGTTACTGGAGACGCAGCGACACTTTCTTAGCTGCACCTCAGTCAGGGGATCGTGGGAAGCTCAGCTCAAAACATCCGGACACTCCAAATGCCTTTGTAGCCCCTTGTGTGGGTGGTGAGCTTGCACTCTGTATCCTGAGCCTGAGCAGCTTCATTCAGTGGCAGGACACAAGCTTATAGCCTAATATTGTCATGCAACCCTGGTAATTAGTAGACTAATAGCACCCTGTGTTCTATTGTCATCTCCCAACTGGTTGCACCCTACATCCCAAGCCTGCAGTCACTAAATGTTGATCCCTTGCAGTTTTCATTGCACACCACAATCCACTCACAACCCCAATCAGTTGTTTTGGGAGTTGTTGTTTGACTAGTTGTTAGGACATCCCAGGAGTAACTGATCCATGTCCCGAATAGCTGGTTGTCTCCTTCATGCGCTGAACAACTTTTATTCTTTCCATTTTATTAACATGTATTTATATAGCGCCAACATATTGCGTAGCACATGTTCCAATTTCACTTCAGTCCCATAAGCAGGAGTTATGCAAAGCCCCTGCACTTGGGAAAATCAGAAGAGTTAGGTGACACTTTTTTTTCCCTTCACTTTTCTTTTCACTCATGCAAAAAAAAAAAAAAAACCAACAACTTTCGAAATCGGAAAGGGGAGATCCAGATGGTTGGCTTTGTTAATAGCCGGCACTTTGTGAAATGACTCTTAGGTAAACGAATTATTGAAAAACTCATAAAGGGTTTTAGACGTTCGAGCAATCTAACTTGAGTGGAAAAGAGACAACAGCTGTGGTGCTCCTACTGTGTCTAATAACCGTTTGCCTAGTTTGCAGCACTGTTGAGAAGAGGCATATGCTCACAGTACAGGGGTTGCTAAGTGCTGTAGCCCGGCAATGACACTGGGAGCTGTTGACTGAGATAGTATTGATAGTTAGTATTGATTGCATGTTTGCCATGGTCACCGTCCGATGGATCGTCCACATGATTATTTTAATGCATCTTGTTTAAAATAGAGATGATCTTAGCATAAGGTTTCCAAATCATTTAAAAGAAATCAAGTCTATGTCTAATATTGTATTTAATTTATTATAGCACTACAAGTGTACCCGTTTGCTTTACAAAGTGCAATCCCATACAGGAGTACACATATATACATTAGAGAATGACTTTTAATAAATCATTGAAATAGAAGTTGCTTAGCTGTACTGATTGCAAACTGACAGTCAGTTAACTGCAGTTAACCATACTGACTGGATTTAATTGGAAGTGTCCCAGATATTTCTCTAATAATGGTTTCTTTATCTCCCATGATTTTTTTATTTTAGTTTTTATGAATTACAAGACAATAAACAGGCTGTGTCACACAACTTTTCTAAACTTCAATATGTTATTAATGACAAAATGAGTCCGACACGCAAATTAAAAATTTGATATTACATTTATGAATTTTGTAAACTTCGCATACTGATATTTACTGATGATTTTAAAAGTAGAACGTTGGGTGTAAAACTCTATATAGCATAACTATTTATAGGTCTGCGATCTGATATAAATGTTGCCTAGGAAATTGTGTAATGTAGTATTTGTCTGTAAGGCTCTTTTTGTCTGTTGTGAATGTGTCAATAATACTATGTTTCTTTTAGAACGGGGTAGGAAACCTATTAGAAACTGAACTGAGAATTTGAGGAACAGGCATCCAGCCGCTGTAGTGAAAACAACAGTATTGGAATATAAACATGTTTTGAGATAAACACAGGCCCTATGCAGGGTATAAACTGAGGACACGTGTTCACGTGGCAGACTGGGAACCTTAAAGGGGATGTAAAGGCAAGAAAATAAAATCCAATTTTTACTTTCTTAAATGAAAAAGAAATCTATCTATTCTTTAATTAAAAAATGTGTACCATATTTAAAATAAACCTGACTGTATGCAGTGAAATCCCCTTAATTTTACATGCTCTGACAGTTGCAGATAACTGCTCTGCAGGGAAACAATCATATTTTCAAATGGCTTTCAAATGGCAGGGGGGGAGCCCCCCCACCTTTCTTCCCTGACTTCGAACAGCTTTGTTTGTTTCCCTGTAGCCGAGAGATTGGTATCTGCAGACCCAGTGCAGTCTGTATATTCTGTTTATTAATCATTCTTGCTGTATAGGCTTCTATGGCAGATATTATTTGACTTGTGCTGTTTTGATTATATAATGACAATCCCTAAGCTTAACCTCCCAATTTAAGCCCAGACTACACGGAGCATTTGTGTGGTCTTGGTCTTGCAAAGATGTTTAACAAAGTTACAAGATGACAGCCCCCTGCGGCCATCTTTGAAAACATAAATCATTTGTTTAATTAGGCTTCTGGTGCAGTAAGTTCATGTTTAGTATACACAATACAGCATTTCTAGCATTATTCTATTTTAGACTTTAGTTCCCCCTTAAGTTTGGAGCTATAGTAAATATTGTATGTGTTGATTTCTGGGATAAGCTCCTTATAGACAGAAGATTTTGTAAAAATTGTGGTGAATCGGGATTGTTGTTGTTATATAAGCGCAGCAGTCTTCTCTTGTCCAAACATTTCATGTTCAGTGTTTCATTTCCATCCAGATCTTATTTTTCAATTAATATGTATTTATTTTTATACAAATATTGGCTCTGTAGGTCTGTCTGTCTGTCTGTTTATTCATCTTAGGGTTACCAGGTCACTTGATCTTGGTTATTTTACCTTTACAACTGGTGCGAAAACAGCCTGCATTATTTTCCTTAAGGGCAGAGACACATTCGAAGATTCGGGAAGATTTAGTCGCCTGGTGACAAATCGCCTCTTCTTCAGGCGACTAATCTCCCCGAACTGCCTTCCCACAGTTCCTGACATCGTCTGCGGGGTGGCACTCGGAGCGCTTCGTTTTCTGAGGAAACTTCGGGCAACTTTAGAAAATTAAGTGCTCCCAGTGCCATCCCGCGGGCGATTTAGATTCTAGTTTGCGGGATGGCTTTTCAGGGAGATTAGTCGCCTGAAGAAGAGGCAACTTGTTGCCGGGTGACTAAATCTCCCTGAATCTTTGCGTGTCTCTGTCCCTTATATGTGAATGGAAAGATCTAGGACTGCTACATTAGCCATTCAAGCAGAACAGGCAAGCTATGTGGACCTGGAGTAGCAAGAGTAGTGAGATTCATTTATTCGCAACTGTCCGATCCAGATGTGAATGAAGGTTGTGCCACTACAGGGAACTTGTATCTCCAATAGCATGATGTTCGTTATACTGGCAGCAGGTTCTACAATTATCTAGTGACTGGCATTGTGGGCACAGGCATTGTTCTGCTCATTTCGGTGTATACCAACTGGGGTTGTAGTAAATGTAAGGATTTAGTGAACTTTATAAAGAGCTTTGAGCTTGAAACATGTTGTGCCAATAAAACACTAAGCAGCTACACGTAGTTACTGCCTGTTCTCTACTTAGTAAAGTTTAAGTCCTCTCATGCTTTAAAGCCTAGGAAAGTGACTGGTTATAACAGTGTGCATATCAAATGAGGATAAATTAATATCCAGAGTTGCATTATCATATTGATGTCAGGCTGTGTTGGTCATTTAGCTAAAACAAATATTGCTTTGACCTTTACTCTGAAAACTATCGGATGCTTGACTGATGCCAAGATGGATATGTTTTTCTTCAGTTCCTGTCTTTGTCATTCTGTTAGCATTCAGTGACACCAATTTGCTAAGTGACTTCACGTCACAAGCATTTTTTCCTTTCAGTAATTTGTATAATTCTTGCATTTACTTTATGTATTTGCTTTTAGTATCATAATTTAATTACTTGGAAGAGTCAGCAACGCTGGATTTTCTGAGCCCTCCTTCACCACATAAGCATATTCATGCAATTAATTTCCACCCATCAAATAACAAATTCAATCCCCCATTCATTGTGCGCTGTGCTGTGTGATTGTCTACACGCATACAAATTTTGGAACTAGCCCATATAAAAAAGAAATGTGGATAGTGCACAAAATCATGTATGCTCGCACGACATTAGACAAATCAGAGAAACTTAGCAACCTCACTTTAAATTCAACCTACCCCAGCAAATCAGAAGCACACCACACATACATACACACAGAATTAAAAATCTGCATTAAATTAAATATCTGCATACATTACTAGCCTAGCATTAACTTTGATACAAAAAATGTTTAAATATCTTTGGCACATTGACAGTAAAAGCTTGTAAGAAAACGTTTTAGGGCAGAAATAAAGCAAGTAGAAGGCTCAAAGGAGAGCAGGGTTAAAGTCAGGGGAAATAAATTGTCAGAACAAATGGGAAGGAAAGATAGAAAATATGAAAAATGGTCATTAAAAATAATGGCCCACCCGGAAGGGATTTAAACTATTCAAAAAAAAAAATTAAATAAATAAAAAAAAAAAGCATACAGAAAGAAACAGAAAGAAATGACCCTTGCATATTTATATACAGTAGAACTTCCATTGTTCATTTTTCAGGGGAACAGAAGAGTATTGTAAAATGTAGGGAATCAGGGAAATGCACTATGTATTATATATTGGTGAGGCCACAACAACAACAAAAAAAAGTTTAGAATGAGGGAAAAATTCAAATCCAGGTATATAAAATTGAGGTTTCTCTTTAGGGTGGTGACCCTGGGGTGTCTATATATAAAAACAAACGGCCTTTTAACAAAAAATGCACACACCATTGCATTTAAAGGGGTTGTTCACCTTTGAATTAACTTTTATCATGATCTAAAAATTGATATTCTGAGACAATTTGCAGTTGGGTTTCCTTTATTTCACAATTTGTTTTTGAGTTATTAAGCTTTTTGTTCAGCAGCTCTCCAGTTTGCAATTTCAGCAATCTGGCTGCTAGGTTCCAAATTACCCTAGCAACTATGCATTGATTTGTATAAAATACTGTAATATGAATAGGAGAGGGCCTAAGTAGAGTTATAAAAAGTAGCGATAACAATACATTTGTAGCCTTACAGAGCATTTGTTTGTTTTTTAGATGGGATCAGTGACCCCAGTTTGAAAGCTGACTCAGAAGTATAAGGCAAATAATAAAAAAAACTATAAATAGGAAACTGTTTAAGACCAAAGTTGCTTAGAATTAGCCATTCTATAACATACTATAAGATAACTTAAAGGTGAACCACTCCTTTAAACTTGGAGCTGAGGGGAATGGGGTTGCTACTTTGTTTTACTGGTGAATGAGGGCATGAAGTAAAGTATTTTATGAACAGTGGACAAATTAGTACCTGGGCAGTAACCCATACCAACCATCAGTGATTAGCTTTTTTTCAGCCAGTTGGGGGTTGAACACAAAAAGCAATCATATTATTGTTTGCCATGGGTTACAGCCCAGGAACAAATTTGCCCAATGTTTATAATGACCCCCCAGCATATGCATAGTACATAGACTTTACTTCATGCCCTTGATCAGCAGGGGTGAAGGGTGAAGAGCTTTAGTAGACACCTAATTCTTTAGTAGTTTATACTGAAATGAAGATTTTCTTCATGTGTCAGTGTGCTTCCCTCACTCAGCATGTTCATACTCCAGCATAGGTAAAGGCTTAGCTAAACCTTTGCAATGGAGAAAGGTGTGGAGCATACCAACAGTAAAAAATGCAAAAAATGCAAGTGCATGATCTGGGAGTTTCTCAGAGCAAGGCCAAAACAAACTTGGCAAGCACTACAATTATAAATATATTAGTAAATTTAATTATAAACTCTTCTTGGTGCTGCTGCAGGACTGGGTGAGTTTTTTCGGGAGAACGGGAGGGTCCAACCAAACTAACCTGGCAGGGATATTCTCTTCACATTTTGTGCTTCTGCTACAATTAATGATGCTCAGGAATGAGAAGAGCTGATGACACTGTATTGTTACTGGCTGTACTGTTGTGTGTAGCCTGGAGTGCTTGTGTGTGACCCCCCAGCCATAGAAAAACTCATGTGGAAGTGATGAAAGTTTCATTGAGCTGTGCACTTTGCATTTCTGCATGAAAGGGCCAGAGAGAGTAAAATGATTAACTGGTAAAGCAATATTGATTTTGAGAGGTTGAAAATCAATGTGAACATCATCATCATTGTTTTGCTGCATATTTTCTTCACTAACCAGTGTGGTACTAGTCATAACTTTACTGTATTGCTGACTTTGGCAGATACATTCTTTACTTGGGTCACCATTTTCAGTAATAATGAAATCTTCATTTGTTACCCTGGATCATGCAGTTCAGTGTTGGTAATTTGGGCTGCTTGCCCACTCCTACTGTGATCAAAGTTCAGGGCTTGGCATAGTGTTTATTTACTTCATAGAACATGACGACTGGGTTACTTTATCCTGAAATACTCTGAGTAAAGCACAGCTCTTTTAAGTATAATTAATCCTGATGTCTTAGGCCAGTGGCACTCATAGGCGCATATTTATTAACATTGGAGACAAAAAGTCTCCCATAGCAGCCATTCATACATTTGTACAGTCACCTATAAATTAGAAAACAAAAGCAAAGATATGATTGGTTGCTATGGGAAACATCACCAGTGATGTATGTCTCCAATGTTGATACCCCATAGTGTTCTGTTCTGTGGTATAGAGACACCAGCAGAGAAAAGGCCCGTGTGCTCCTGTCCAGGACAAAATCAGCCTATCAGTGCACACACAGAGTGGGTTTCCGGTGGCCTTACTGCATTTTTGAGCAACTTTGTAGCATTTGGTAGACATTCTAATTTATTTTGGGGTTGGGAAAAATTGTGAAATGCATGAAAAGTAAACAAAAACTACAAATGCAAGTGTACACTCCATATGGTATGCATGTAGCCTGAAATATTTGCTTTGCTCTTATATACCAGCAAGCAGTATGTATAATGTGTTATAACAAACTGTGATGCACAGTTTTATGTTCATCTTTTACTGTTGTCATTATTTAGAGGCTTAGATATATTTTGTTTGCCTATAAATGTAACATGTCAAGTCATCATTTGTTTGGGTTAAGCATTAATTTAGAAAATTTTAGAAAACACTGTCCACAGTCAGAGCTTTTCTCTCACCAGATCTGCAAATGGGTTAGTCAAGCTCCACTGACATGTGTTGGTCGGGAGTTCAGTTTAATGGAAATGTAGTTTTATGATTATCCCTTTAAAAAAGTGTTGGCATTCAAGTGACCTTTGAAAGGTCCATTCTGTTAATCATACTCAAGGCATTAAATTGCTGCTTGACTGAGTTTATTTTTTTTTTTTTGTACATATATATTTTTTGCTCGTGCTCAGAATATCAATAGAAAGGGTAACTGCTTCTTACTGAGCAAGGAATTAGTAAAATGTTTTGCATTTGCCTGGAGCTGTCTGCTTGCAAACTAGGAAAGTGGAGGCTTTCCTGGCTTTAATTGTTTTCAAGGGTGTGGTTGCAAAATTAGGGAAGTAATGGAAATACTTGTCTAAATGAAATATATTTTTGCCCTTCCCCTTGTGTTTTTAGTGTAACAAACTTACCTGTGGGACGGCAGGGACGCCTGCCGCCCCCACGGCGGGGACGCCCGTCACGCCGAGCGGCAGCCGCCGCTTCTAGGCCTCAGGCGCCGGCTCCTTAGGGAGTGCGCGGCGCGCATGCGCCGGTCTTAAAGGCGCAGGCGCGTTCGCGCAGGCGCGCTGACGTCATGGCGCAGACGCGCTGGCGTCATTGCGACGCATGCAATGGCGCCAAAATTTAAAATAAAAAGGCAATGCACAGTGTCTGCATTGCCCAACGTAGGTTCTAGTTTTTCAGTTCCTGGGTGCGATTCTGTTTGATTTCTCCTGACCTTCCGGATAGTCCTGACTCCTGTAATTGATCTCTGCCTGCCCTGACCCTTTGGCTTTCCTCTGACTACGCTTTCTGGATCCCGATTTTGTACTTCGCCCAAGACTATTACTGACCCGGCCTGTGACCTCGACTACTCTACTTCTTACCGATTCCGTACCTTGTTTCCGATTGGTTTTGACTTGGCCTGTTTCTGGACTTTGATATACATTTACGTAAGGTTCCCTTGCTCGCTCAGAGTTGTAGTCCTCTTAGTCCCCTCACTTTAAGACCTGGCGGCATCCGAGTAGCGGAGGGCTCATCCCGAAGTGAAAGGCGGCGGTTTGAGGCTGAAGCGTGAGCCGAGCCCGGGACATTGGGGTTAACTCTGGGTTGTGGGATACCGAACGTGACATTACGTTGGGCCAAATTAAAAAAAAGAAAGAAAAACTAAGAAGATGGAGCCAGCTGACGTTACTGCTTCCACCACTCCTTCGGACGCAATCCTGGCAAATCTTCTGCAGAGGCTTGGAGAACAAGAAGACAAGCAAGATTATATTGTCCAATGTCTTCACGGTCTTTCTTCCAGGCTTGATATGATGCAGCAACAGCCTGTTCCTGGTCCGAGTACTGCAACTCCTCTGGCAAGCTCTTCTCTACCTCCACCTACAGGTAGCTCCTTCCATGAGCCCAAGGTTCCTTTTCCTGAGAAGTTTACTGGGGATCGTAGTAAGTTTTTTACGTTTCAAGAAGCCTGTAAGCTACATTTCAGTTTTTTACCTTATTCTTTCCCCACCGAGGAATCTAGGGTAAATTTTGTAGTTACCTTGTTACAGGGCGATGCTCAGCTTTGGGCATTTAGTCTGTCCCAGAGGGATCCAGCCCGTCTCTCTCTCGAAGCTTTCTTTAAAGCCATGGCCGTAATTTACGATGATCCTGATCGTGCCGCCTCTGCCGACGCAGCCATACGTGCTCTTAAACAAGGCAAGAGGCGGGCAGAGGATTATTGTACTGAGTTTCGGCGGTGGGCTGTAGAGACGGGCTGGAATGATACTGCTCTCATGAGCCAATTTAGGGTTGGTCTGGCCGCAGCTATCAAAGATAGTCTTGTTAATTTTCCTACACAGTCCTCCCTGGATTCTCTTATGCATTTGGCTGTTCAGATTGATCGTAGGCATAGAGAGAGACTTCAGGAGGAACAGGTTGCCAATATCTCACCTCCTTCTGTAAATGTTTCCAATATCCCGCAAGTTTTTCCTCAACCCTTTGAAGAACCTATGCAGATTGGTTCTACTCGTCTTTCTTCTGCTGAGAGGGTCCGTAGGAGGAGTAATGGGTTATGTCTGTATTGTGGGGATAAAGGGCATTTTCGCAACACCTGTCCCAAAAGGCCGGGAAACGACAGAGCCTAAGCAGGTCTGGGGAGTCTTGCTTGGGTGATGTCGTTTCTACTCCCCAGTCTTCTCAAATTTTAGTTCCGGTCCGTTTGAATTGGGACAGTGGTTGTGTGCAGAGCTCTGCTTTTTTGGATTCGGGGGCTGCGGGTAATTTTTTGGATCTTGGGTTTATTAAGGAACATGGTGTCCCTTGCGAACCACAGGTTCCATCATTCAGGTTGTCTGCCATTGATGGTAGATCTTTGGGTTCTGGGTTAGTTTCTACCAAATCTAAAGTCATCTGTATGTCCATGTCTGATCATTTCGAGTCTCTTTCTTTTTTCGTTACCGAGTGCCCTCAGACTCCAATCATTTTAGGCCTTCCCTGGTTACAGAGTCACAATCCCCAGGTTGATTGGCCTTCTGGTAAGATTTTGAATTGGAGCCCTGCTTGTGAACATTCCTGTATTAAGGTTGGTCAAACTCTGGCTGCAACTTCTTTAAAAGGTCTCCCTCCCTGTTATGCTGCCTTTTCTGATGTTTTTTGTAAAAAAGCAGCTGAGTCTCTACCCCCCCATAGACCTTACGACTGTGCCATTGAATTATTGTCTGGGTCTTCTCCCCCCAAGGGTAGGACATATCCACTTTCTCTTCCCGAGTCCTTGGCCATGGAAGAATATATTAAAGAGAATTTGGAGCGGGGGTTCATTAGACCTTCTTCCTCTCCTGCGGGGGCGGGTTTTTTCTTTGTCAAAAAGAAAGATGGGAGCCTTAGACCCTGTATCGATTATAGAGGGTTAAACAAGATCACGGTCAAGAATCGTTACCCCCTCCCTTTAATCTCCGAACTGTTTGATCGAGTAAAGGGAGCTGTTATTTTTTCCAAGTTAGATTTAAGGGGCGCCTATAATCTAATCAGGATAAGGGAGGGGGATGAGTGGAAGACAGCTTTTAATACCCGGGATGGGCATTATGAATACCTGGTTATGCCCTTTGGTTTATGCAATGCCCCCGCTGTCTTTCAAGAACTAGTCAATGATATCTTCCGTGATCTTTTGGGCCGTTTTGTCGTGGTATATCTAGACGACATTCTCATTTTTTCTTCAAATTTATTTTCTCATCGGGCCCATGTTCGTGAGGTTTTATCTAGGCTAAGGCAAAATCATTTGTATGCAAAACTTGAAAAATGTTTATTTGAGGTTTCTGCTGTACCTTTCCTTGGATACATTATTTCTCAAACAGGTCTTGAGATGGAGCCCGCTAAGGTCCAAGCAATTCAGCAGTGGGCACAACCTCTTTCATTGAAAGCAGTCCAGAGGTTTTTAGGATTCGCTAATTACTACAGACAATTTATTTTAAATTTTTCTAAGTTGGTGGCTCCGATTACTGCCTTAACTAAGAAGGGGGTTGACCCGAGTATTTGGCCTGCTGAGGCGGTTGAGGCTTTTCATCTTTTGAAAGAAGCCTTTATTTCTGCCCCAGTTCTCCGGCACCCTGACTCTTCCTTACCTTTTATTGTTGAGGTAGATGCATCCGAGATTGGTGCTGGTGCTGTGTTGTCTCAGCGACATCCTGTCTCCGGTAAGATGCATCCTTGTGCTTTTTTTTCAAAGAAATTCTCTTCAGCGGAGGTCAATTATGATATTGGCAACAGGGAATTATTGGCCATTAAATTAGCATTCGAGGAATGGAGACATCTCCTTGAGGGTGCCAAACATACTGTTTCTGTGTTCACTGACCATAAAAACCTATTATACATTGAATCTGCTAGACGGTTAAATCCTCGGCAAGCCAGGTGGTCATTATTTTTCTCACGGTTTAATTTTCTCATCTCCTACAGGCCAGCAGATAAGAATGTAAAAGCAGATGCCCTTTCTAGAAGTTTTGTCTCCAAACCTAGGGAGGATTTGGGGCCAGTCCCTATTGTTCCGAAGGAGGTGATTGTGGCAGCCCTGAGTCCGGATCTCTTTACTTCTTTGTCAAATGCTCAGGTAGATTCTCCTCCTAATATTCCTGTGGGCAAGTTATTTGTTCCGAGTAATTTACGTGAAGCTGTCCTTCACGAATCCCATGATTCCAAAGTGGCTGGTCATCTGGGTTGTGCGAAGACTTGTGAATTATTGTCTCGTACTCTCTGGTGGCCGACTCTAAGACAAGACGTTGCCAAATATATTGATTCATGTCCAATTTGCCAACGTTCTAAGCCTTCTAGATCTTTACCTCAGGGTTTGCTGCAGTCACTTCCTATTCCCGAGAAACCTTGGACTCATATATCCATGGATTTCATTGTGGAATTACCTCCATCTAAGGGTCATACGGTCATCTGGGTAGTAGTGGATCGTTTTAGTAAAATGTCCCATTTTATCCCTCTCCCTACCCTTCCATCTGCCAAGACCCTTGCTGAACTTTTCATTGTCCATATTTTCAAGTTTCACGGGGCTCCTCTTAATATTGTGTCTGATAGGGGGGTTCAATTTGTGTCCAAATTCTGGCGGGCCTTTTGTTCATTAATGGGTACTGATTTGTCTTTCTCTTCCGCATACCATCCTCAGACTAACGGTCAGACTGAGAGGACAAATCAGACCCTGGAACAGTATCTGAGATGTTACGTCTCCTGCAATCAGTCACTTTGGGTTAATTTTCTTCCGTGGGCCGAATTTGCCTATAATAATGCCATTCACTCCTCCACTGGCAGGTCTCCTTTTTTCACTGTTTTTGGTCTCCATCCCAGGGTTTTTTCGTTTTCTGATTCTTGTGACCTTCCTGCCGTCAATTCTATTACTCAGGACTTTTCTAAGGTTTGGCAGGAGGTTCAGAAGTCTTTATCTTCTGCAGTAGCTGCTCAGAAGAGGGCTTCTGATAAACAGCGAAGAGAGTCTCCCGAATATCAGGTTGGTGATCAAGTTTGGCTGTCCTCTAAGAATATTTCTTTGAAAGTCCCTTCGGCCAAACTGGGTCCCAAATTTGTTGGTCCATTTTCTGTATCTAAGATTATTAACCCTTGTACCTTCAGGTTAAATCTTCCTCCCGAACTCAAGATTTTTAATTCCTTTCATGTCTCCCTTTTAAAACCTGCTAGAGTGGTACGTCAGACTTCTCCTCCTCCTCCTGTTTCTGTTGAGGGGCAATCTGAATATTTAGTTCACAAGTTGGTTGATTCTCGTATCTCTAGAGGTAAACTTCAATATCTGGTTCACTGGAAGGGTTATGGTCCCGAGGAAAGGTCTTGGGTTCCTGCCTCGGATGTAAGGGCTGATCGCTTGGTGAGGCAGTTCCACTCTAGGTTTCCCAACAAGTCTAGGGGTCCAGTGGCCCCCTCTGGAGGGGGGGGTAATGTAACAAACTTACCTGTGGGACGGCAGGGACGCCTGCCGCCCCCACGGCGGGGACGCCCGTCACGCCGAGCGGCAGCCGCCGCTTCTAGGCCTCAGGCGCCGGCTCCTTAGGGAGTGCGCGGCGCGCATGCGCCGGTCTTAAAGGCGCAGGCGCGTTCGCGCAGGCGCGCTGACGTCATGGCGCAGACGCGCTGGCGTCATTGCGACGCATGCAATGGCGCCAAAATTTAAAATAAAAAGGCAATGCACAGTGTCTGCATTGCCCAACGTAGGTTCTAGTTTTTCAGTTCCTGGGTGCGATTCTGTTTGATTTCTCCTGACCTTCCGGATAGTCCTGACTCCTGTAATTGATCTCTGCCTGCCCTGACCCTTTGGCTTTCCTCTGACTACGCTTTCTGGATCCCGATTTTGTACTTCGCCCAAGACTATTACTGACCCGGCCTGTGACCTCGACTACTCTACTTCTTACCGATTCCGTACCTTGTTTCCGATTGGTTTTGACTTGGCCTGTTTCTGGACTTTGATATACATTTACGTAAGGTTCCCTTGCTCGCTCAGAGTTGTAGTCCTCTTAGTCCCCTCACTTTAAGACCTGGCGGCATCCGAGTAGCGGAGGGCTCATCCCGAAGTGAAAGGCGGCGGTTTGAGGCTGAAGCGTGAGCCGAGCCCGGGACATTGGGGTTAACTCTGGGTTGTGGGATACCGAACGTGACATTTAGAAAGCGAAAAAAACAATGTTTTTTTGGGGGGGGGGTGTTTAATGTATACTATAGCTAGAAAGTTCCAAGTTGATTTTTTTCCTTTAAAAGTGACATGTAGGAAATGATGGATTTAAAAAAAAAAAACCAATGTATATGCACAGGGATATAACTATAAGAATGTCTTAGTTAAAAAGTTATTCATTAAAAAGACATGCATCCATTACACCATTTCTCTTGAGATTATGACAGCCAAATGTATAAGAAATCATGGCTGATCCCATGAATAAAATCTTTCATATTTGTAGGCATGTAAATTTTTTTCTTGTATTCCATACCACCTCACGATTAATGGCTGTACTTATAAATCAATCAATACCTTCTACAGATAAACCTGTTTTATCACTTTCTGCTATTTGCCCCCTTTTCCAAATCTCTTCTCACTTTTGAAAATATTCCAGTTTGCTATGGTTAATATTAATATATTCTAAAATAGTTTTCATTCATGGGATAATGTACCAACAGACTTCCACAAGTGTATCTTTTTTTGAAAGAATATTATGTTTTGGAATAGTGTTTCATGTTTAGTAAGCTATCAGTGGACTGACTATTTCTGTATGATATGTTTTGAGGCATACAATTGTTTCTCCTCATGCTATAAAATAAATTTACATTGATTATGTTTATGAAATGTTTGAATAGTAATTCAAATTCCATTAACTTACAACATAGTAAATTTTATTGCTTGCTAGTTAATGTTTTACATTGGTTACAACATTTCTCAAATTCTTTCTGTGATGGTTGAATGGGTTAGGGTTCTATGATATGTGGAGCAGGAGAAGCCATTAATGGCCATAATAGATTAGATGGAAACAATTACTTTTTTTCACATTTGTGTATTTTTGAGTTGATTGCAGTTTAATATAATTTTGGATAATAATGTACGCTAATATTTGTTAGTATATGGTCAGATACAGGTGTCTTTTATCAATACACAAGAGGCTGCATTTACTAACAGCAGGGCAGGGTGCAAACTGTCGTAAGTTTTTTTGTACTTTGAACCCTACCTCATGGTACCGTTTGCACATGAAGGCTCATCTCTTTGTGTTCCTAGAATAGAGTGCAAAATGGTGCACCCTTAAAAACATTAAGAAATGTCCAAACTTCCGCTTGTTAACTTTGCCTTCTGATTTTAATATCTGAGACAATTTGCAGTTGGTCTTTGTATGTGTTTTTTAAATACATAAATATTTTTTACCAGTTCTCCAGTTCAGAATTTCAGCATCTAGGGTTCAAAGATTACTAGCAGCCAATCTGTAGTGTGAATGAGTGACTGGAATATAAAATAAGAGAAGTCTGTATAGAAGATAAGTAATAACATATAACAATAAAATTGTAGGCTAGAGCAATAATTTTTGGTTGTCAGGGTCAGAAAATGAAGGCAATTAGTTAAAAAAAACTATACAAAATAAAGAAAAATGAAGACCACATAAAAATTTGCTAAGAACTACTATGTCTATATGATACTAAAAACTAACAGTTGACTAACAGTTGAATTTCTCCTTTAAAATGTAATTGAAAGTTAAAAAGTTAAATTTGATTTGAGAAAATCGTAGCAAAAAATTCATGTTTTCTGAACTTTCTTTAAACAAAAACATCTGCAAATTTTAAATGAAAAGATTTGGCAGCTAAAACTCAGTGAGCTTCAATAAGTCAATGGTACCTAATGTATATTTTCAACATTCAAGCTATTTTATAATACATTTTAAAATAAATAAAAACATTTTAAAAAACTTTTATATTGCTTTCTACATCATACCTAACCCTCTTAATAAAAATTTTCCATCTTCGCTTATGGACAAGGCGACCGATATCCAAGGCTTTAGCCAATGTTGGTCTCCTCCACCATACACCCACCGAATATTGTACAAAACTTTGTATCTGTGCTTTAGATGTCAGATGGGAAAGCTGAAGATTAAAAGGAAAATGCTGAATAGGGCATAGAATGTGGTCAGTCTGTGTTTGTGCCTTGGTTACTCGTTTCATTGATTTTATTTTTCGGGCACTCTGCTGCTCATATTCCATTTTACCTTTCAAACTGCTGCCTTTATACTGTTGTCAACATCATACTTAAATTATAAGGTGAACTCCCCTCTTATGCTTTAGTAAATAACCGGTGGAGCAACTATATTACATTGTTCCCAAATAATTATGAAAACAAATTCAATTCATGTTTCTAAACAAGGACTTAGAAGTTAGAACTTTCATTTGTGTTTACCAAGCCTTATAATAGGAAACCTCTTAGAAAACACGTAAAGTCAAAAACTGATTTTGAAATCTACTTCTCTTCAACATGAGTGCAATAATTAGGGTGTGTGCTGAACATTTTGCCCATTGTTTTAATCACAAAAGATTTATGTTTTTGCTAGTGATGTGCGGGCTGACTTTAAACCCACAAATGAGGCGGGTTCTGGCCAACTTGCACATAACTTTGGTGAACTGCAGGTGGGTTTGGCCAGAACTTCACCACGCACCCACGACCTTACGATGTCTCCTGCATGTCCCACCCCTTCTGTGACATCTGAGAGGAGTAGATCAGGTACATTCTATAAATACATAGGCTCACCAGGTTAGGGTTGGGTGCAGGTCAACTTTTT
The DNA here is from genome assembly GCF_017654675.1 of Xenopus laevis. NCBI lineage: Eukaryota > Metazoa > Chordata > Amphibia > Anura > Pipidae > Xenopus > Xenopus laevis. Next base: position 96,940,797 of record NC_054379.1, read on the forward strand.
ACCAACCCGCATTTTACTAGGTTTTTGTTATTTCTTGAGCTAAAAGGGACAGACCAGAAAATGTAAGCTACTTCATGTTTGTCCTTGCGAGGTAGATGATTACTTTACTAGTGTAAAGTTATTCCCCCCTGCCTAATGGACTTCTACTTATACAGTAGAAACCCCATTTTACATTTTTCAGGGACCAGATAAAAATGGTGTAAGATCCAGGAAAATGTAAAATCAGGGAAATGTATTATGCATAATACAGTATATAGGTGGGACCACTAAACAACAATGTAAAATGAGGGAACATTAAATTCAGGGGAAGTAAAATTGAGGTTCCACTGTATGTGTATGATTACATTTGTAACTGCTATGTTACAAGGAGAAACACAAAATTGTGCTCCCCACAAACCTACAAATTCAACCCATGCTAACCTCAAATAAGTATTGAAGGAGATCACGGATTCTTCCCCAATGAGATAAGTGTGTGCGTCTTTTATTGTTCAATAGATTTGTGTATTGGGGCTGTTTAGTATGGGAACAGTAACCGTTTACCTACCAACACATTCTTTGGGTTGGCATGTGACACATAGATGTTATTTACAGCTGATAAAATCTTGCCAGAAAATACAGTCTGTCGGTTTGTTAAGAGGGAGATATTGAGATCTGGGAATGTTTTCAGTGTCTAGAACATGATCTCACCATACTGGCACAATCCAAAGAATGCAAGCTGGCCTTAGAGGTTACTACAGGGATAACCATGTTGTCCCTTTTCAGTTTGCAACTTGCTTTCCTTTTTACAATCACTTTTGGCTTCTAGTGCAGTTCGTTATATTTATGCTCTAACTCTGACTAAACTTGTCTTTCCAACACATTTAACATTACCTTATAATTGATTATGTTATACAGGGGCCCACAGCAACACCCTGGTCCTCATTTGTGTTACGGACAATTTTATGAAAGCGGACTTTCTACTTCTGGATAATATTTTATCTAATAAAGACTGTACAATTAGATAAATTGACCTAAAGCTCAGAATGTTAGGGGTTTCTCCAATTCCCAATGTCTTTATATTAAACTTAATATTAATACTTTGTGGCCCATTTATAAGTTTTTTAAACCACTACTACACTCACTTTCTCTAAAACTACAAATGTCATGGAATTTGTGAAAAGATAAATATCCGAATAAAAAAGTACGAACAGAAAATAATGCTCTAAAAAATACGAATACCTCTAACACCTATAAAAGTTTGAATCTTTTTGGCTATTCCTAGCGGAAAAAAAAATTGAAAACCTCTAAAAGTCTGAATTGATTTAAAACGGTCCAATAGGATCACGCAGCTCCCATTGACTTCTATAGGACCTTGACAACTTTTACATGGCAACGTTTTTTGTTTTTTTTTGGCTCCAGTGTGAATTATGAACAGTCTGTACAGTTTAAACTCCTGAATAACATGGATTTATGCTTTTCTTATTTATTTTATTCTATACTGTGCATTTGAATCCTTGTTACATCTAGTTTTACTTATTCAGTTCTAAGATGTCTATTCTTACAGATTTCCGGTAGATTTTTTTTCCACCTTCTGTAGTAAAGAGAAGTAACAGACTTAAAAAGTGTATTGTTCTGAAGAGTGGAATGTGATCTTGCTTAACATTTGTTGAGCTCTTATTCAAAGTACGGCCCTTAAGAGCATTATAAGTGGTATGAAGCTGAAATTACCCTAAAGAGAATAGAATTAACTTGTTGGATTCCTTATAATTCTGTGGGGTGTATATGTTAAAGTACACTAAATGTGCTTCATTTATACTTAATTTTATAGAAATATTCATAACTGCAATGACTACATACTACTTCTTAACGCACTTTATTTGTTTTTTCCAATAAGATGAATTTTTTTTCTGTCCATGCCAAGTGTGAGGAATGTTCGGAATGTAGAATTGCTCAGCTTTAATAAAGTTTGCTTTGTTCTCCTAGTGACTTGACTCATTGAGAATATGTGGTTTCCTAGGAAGCTCTAATATCTTTGGTACATAATTTCTTTTTTGTTTTGTTGTTTAAAATGCTACCTTCTTGTTAGGTAAAGCCTTGTGATTCCAAGGTCATAATATGTGTCAAGGTATAGCATTACTTAGTATAAGAGATCAGGATGAAGTATTAGAAATTAGGTTGAATTTTTAGAATAGTGTGTCTGTATATAAATAAGTAATGTATTTGACAAGTTCTGGTCATGCAAAGCTATAAAAATTACAGGAATCTATTGGATTGGAAGCTGTACAGGGAAGGGACCTCTTCCCGTGTTTCTCTTGGTACTCGATCTTGAATGTGATTGTAATTATACTAATATTGTAAGAGTCTTGAGAAATCTGAATGCTAAAAACGCCTGTTATAGTGCTGTTCTCTAGCTTTGTCTAATTAAACAATACACATCTAACCCCATCAGTACCACCCAATAGAACCCCATATGTTCTACATAAAGAAATATCCAGGGACAGGCAGTAAACCTTCTGATTCGTGAACATATGCATGCCTATAACACTTTCCTTAAAGGAACGGTAACACCAAAAAATGAAACTGTTTTAAAGCCAAGAAAATATACAGTACTGTTGCCCTACACTGGTAAAATTGGTGTGTTTGCTTGTTTAGTTAAAATAAACCAGCACCTGTGTAGCAATGAGGGCAGCCATTTAAGAACAGGAAACACAGTAGATAACAGATAAGAGCTGCCCCCATGGCTACACAGTAGCTTTTTTAAATAAACTAAAGCGTTTCTGAAAAAAACACACCAGTTTTACCTGTGCAGCACAACACCACATTGTATTTTCTTTAAAACAATTTCTTTTTTTGGTGTTACTGTTCCTTTAACTTTAGCATTTTCTGCAGGTACCTGTCTGCACTTCCCAGAAACTATAGGGTGTCAGTCTACCTTTTATAGCTTGATCTCTCATCTGTACCTGCATGTGCCCTGAGCTTCTCTATGGGATGTCACCATCCATTCCCTGAACTACACTGAACAATGGAACCTTCTTGTCACCATTTACAAGCTATAACTGCAGATGGCAAAGACTAACCCACCACACCCCTATTACAAATGGATTAAGGACACAGCTGATCTTTGAATTGGGTAGCACACGGCACCTGGGGAAGCAAAGAATTGAGTAGCACACGGGCACCTGGGGAAGCAAAGATGCAAAGCAAAAATCAGTAATTGGTATGCAGGGAATTGGCAACATTTAATTATGGATAGTTAAGCCAGGAAAAAGACAATACTGCACAAAGTAACACAAGGAAACAAGGCCCAAATTTCTTATGGAAAGACATTGGTAAAAAGTATATTAGGAGTCTAGGAATAAACATAATACAGCACATTTAAGAAAAATAAAAAGAACAGTACAACATAAAATGTAACAAGGCCCAAGATTTTTATTTTTTTAATTTTTTTTAAATGAATGGGTTGATTTATCAAAATCCAGGAAACGTATTGTTTTTCCTCGAGTACCATTTCTTGCATTTTTTGACAGCACATTAATTTCTCCCATTTTTCCAATTTACTCAGGTGCTAAGAGTTACAGATTGTAAGCTGGGCAGGGCCTTCTTTACTTTTAAAAGTTATCGGTTACTGTGATTGTAAACATGTTTGTTCTATGTATATACCCATTCATTACACAGTGCTGTGATATAAGCGTTTTATAAATACGTGTTAATAATACATGAAATTTCCTTTGGCTATTTTTAAATGGCTTTACCAACCCAACCTGAGAGTAAGTATACTGACAAGTCTTCATAAAAAGAATGTTTTTGTGCCCCATTGTATAGAATAGTTTGCTGCACCTCTGAACTCCTGGGTTATTTAAGCAAAAAAACACATGAAATCTTATTTAAAAAAAAATAACTGTGGGAGAATTTTTTTAGTTAAGATAAGCGAGACAGTTAAACATTTCATACAATTTCCAGCTGATTGTATTTCATTCTGTTGCCTATATAGTATTTCCTTGACATTGAGATTGGACATTATATAAAGTACCTGTCACATTCACACACAGTAGAATAAATTTATATGGAGCCAATTAACCTGCCTCTGTGTTTTGGGAGGAAACAGGAAAAAACCATGCAGGAGAACATACAAGCTCCTTGCCAATAGTGCCCAAGGATAAAAACAGGATTCAGTGATGCAACCCACTGAACCACCATTTCCCCATTAGTAAATACTGCAAGATCATGAAATATACCTGCTAAAGAAAGTAGATGTGAGCGCAAAGATTTTTAAAATTGTTACTAAGATAATATTGATTTGTATTTTACCATCCAACAAATTAGATAAATTTAATGTTTGTAAGTGGGAAACTTTTTCTTTTGCTTGTTACTTTTTTTTTTTTTTTTTTTTGAACCACCTCACCCACTAAAGGATAAGGAATAATAGAGCATTCATTTTACAAAATGACTTGGGGTCAAATTCTGGCCAGAGTGCAGTAGCTTTACAGAGGAAGGGAAGTGGTGAACAGAAGAATATGGTGGCGGCAAAGTTTTAAATAGTAGGGATTTTTTTAACTAATAGTGTGCAAGAAAGGTAATGATTTTAAAGTTTATAAAGTGGCTTTTCAGGAGAGGGGGTTAAGACAAACATCTGAGAGGGGTTTTATTTTTAAAGCTTTCCTTCTGTTTTAAGCCTTGTGATGAACTTTTGGTGTTGTTATGTGGTGACAGTATGCGACTGTAAACATCCTCGACTGGAAGCTGTGAAGCAGTTGAAGGGCTTTCAGTCAGATGTTTACTGCTGCCAACTGTCTTAGTCTTCAAGAGCTTCTAATGCCATACGACAATTTTTTCTGGAATGTTCTCTTAGTAATGATGCACTTTATGAGAGTGGGAGGAGTGCCCTCATTTACTAAATGTGTGTGAAGGGATGCAGTCAGTTTATTTAGAAATATTTGCATCTAAAGAATCCAGTTAGGCATCGCTGTGAAGAGAAAACATCCAATTGCAAACTATATGCTGTAGTAAGTTTAATGATTTTTTCTATGCCTAACTTTCCCATCGACCCATATCATTGAACTGCATTGACTGATGAGTCTTTTTCATTTTTACTTTGTAAACAACGTTACAGTGTACATACTCCTATTATAAAACAAACATATATTATTACAAATCATGTTACAGTTAAAGGAACAGTTCCGTGTAAAAATAAAAACTGGGTCAATAAATAGGCTGTGCAAAATAAAAAAAATGTTTCTAATATAGTTAGACAAAAATGTAATGCATAAAGGCTGGAGTGACTGGATGTCTAACATAATAGCCAGAACATTACTTCCTGCTTTTCAGCTCTCTAACTCTGAGTTAGTCAGCACCTTGAAGGGGGGCCAGCCGGGACATAACTTCAGTGAGTTTGCAATTGATCCTTAGCATTCAGCTCAAAAGCAACAGTTATGGCCTATGTGCCCCCCTCAAGTCACTGATTGGTTACTGCCTGGTAACCAATCAGTGGAAACAAAAAGAGCTGCAAAGCAGGAAGTAGTGTTCTGGCTATTATGTTACACATCCAGTCACTTCAGCCTTTATACATTTAATTTGTGGCTAACTGACTATATATTAGAAAGTTTTTTACTTTGCACAGCCTATCTATCTATTTACCCAGTTTTTATTTTTACACTGAACAATTCCTTTAAGAATAACTAGATTTTATTTAAGGCCATTTAGCAAAATTACATTTGTTTTCTTTGTATAATTCTAAACTGCTTGCTGTGTACTGTATATGCATTGTACTGTACTGCTCCATTATTCATAGTACCTGTATATTGTCCAGCATATATCCATTTCACTAGGAAATACTTTAATATGTTAATAGCCAGTATTTAATCATCTTAAATACATTTAAGATCTTAAATAATTTTTTTGTACTTCCTCTACAGTGTAAGCCATTTTGCTACATAATAGCTGAGCCTACATTTTATATCATTCTTATTATGTGACGGTTCTACTATAGGATTTCAAATAATATATTTATATTCAGATACAGGGCAAGGCAATATCATTCAAATGCAATGACCTCTGTCCACTAATAATTGAAAAAAGCAAGACCTGTCAGAACATTCACTGACAAATTAATTTGACTACTTTGAACAAAGGAAATATTATTCTTCCCTTTGGTTAATTTTCTTTGGTGTAGGAGTTGCTCAGTTTGCCTACGTTGCAATTCTCTTGAGTATTTGAATCTTCCCACTGATCTGTGATTAGATTTTTTTCCTTTTTCTAAAATAGTTTCACCTTTGATGACACAACAGTTGTCAGCAAGTCAGAGTAAATGACAATTAGAGGGATAAAATTAATGTGATATTGAGTAAAGTTGAATTATTATATAAAGAAGCGTTATTCCACATGGTTGTGTGCTAATTCCTGAAAAACATTTTGGAGTAAATTTATTAGGGATGCACCGAATCTAAGATTTGGATTAGGATCTAGCAGAATCTTTGCACTTTTTGCAAAATTCTGATTATTCTGAATGCTATGTGTTCAACTGGAATTCATCATAAAGCTTTGGCCAACTGAACATGACCATTTTTTGTTCTTTAAGGGATACTGTCATGGGAAAAAAGACAGTTAATAGTGCTGCTCCAGCAGAATTCTGCACTGAAATCCATTTCTCAAAAGAGCAAACAGATTTTTTTATATTCAATTTTGAAATCTGACATGGGGCTAGACATATTGTCAATTTCCCAGCTGCCCCAAGTCATGTGACTTGTGCTCTGATAATCTTCAATCACTCACTACTGCTGTACTGCAAGTTGGAGTGATATCACCCCCCTCCCTTTCCCCCCCCCCAGCAGCTAAACAAAAGAACAATGGGAAGGTAACCAGGTAACAGCTCCCTAACACAAGATAACAGCTGCCTGGTAGATCTAAGAACAACAATCAATAGTAAAAACCCATGTCCCACTGAGACACATTCAGTTACATTGAGAAGGAAAAACAGCAGCCTGCCAGAAAGCATTTCTCTCCTAAAGTGCAGGCACAAGTCACATGACTTGGGGCAGCTGGGAAATTGACAAAATGTCTAGCCCCATGTCGGATTTCAAAATTGAATATAAAAAAATCTGTTTGCTTTTTTGAGAAATGGATTTCAGTGCAGAATTCTGCTGATTCAGTTAATGCCTTTAAGAATGGCTTGGATGATTTTTTGGACAGACGTAATATCAAAGGCTATTGTGATACTAAGCTCTATAGTTAGTATAGGTATGGGTATATAGAATTTAATTAAAAGTAGGGAGGAGTGTATGTATGGATGCTGGGTTTTCATTTGGAGGGGTTGAACTTGATGGACTTTGTCTTTTTTCAACCCAATTTAACTATGTAACTATGTAACTATTAACTGATATGTTTTTAAAAAAAACATGTTTTCCGATGACAGGATCCCTTTAATTAATGGGATGTTCTCACATTTGAAATTGTAAATTTGGGTTTGGATTTGGTTTATATTAACTCTGAGCAGTATAGAGTATTTGGCCAAGTCCAAAAATGATTTGTTTGTTTGAATCCCTAGATTTTATTTAAATCCATAAATAGAAGGCAACATGCAATAAATATTTCAGAAAAGCATAATTAATTTTTTTTGGAAGCAGCAATGAACAACTGAATAAGCACAGGGAACCTACATTTTCATATGGGTATATACTTTGAGACATATATCTACTAAGGAATGGGGTGGGTTTCGTTTAACTTTCATTTATTTTAACGATACTAGAAGTGAGTAGAAGAGTTAAACCCAGGAACAGCACTAGCCCAGTCCTAACAAGCTTATTCCTACTGGCTAATCATAAATAGATCACCTGCATTCCATTTCATATTTGTGGATCTCATCAGAAGTTAAGAATATGTGCTGTTAAGCAACCTCTTCATTTCCACTAGTAATTTAATTTCCCAATGGCGCTTCCCTCATTCCCCTATGTTTGAATTTTCAGTGGGGGGGGGGGCAAGGAGCAGCAGCATTGCTTATGCAGAGAGCACCGTTGCTCTCTGCATTCAAAGAGCCAAGTCCTTGAAGTTACCTGGAGTTTCTTTTTGCTACGCCTAGTAACCAGCTGGGCGCTGCTGCCTGAGGCTAGGTTCTTAACTTGCCTCATGTAGCAGCACCGCTGTGCCCTACTGTTACACTGTTTGTTTTCTAAATATTTACTTCAGAATGTGAAGAAATGAAAAAGAGCAGGAAATGGATAAGTGACAAATGTGTCATGGCCAGGATTGTGTGTTAACTTAATAAATAAATGTAACAGCAAGTGCAAGTCATACTTATATCTGAGCTTATATTTTAGGGCTAGTCCACACGGGGAGATAGCCCTGCGTTTGCGGTCGCGGCGACAAAGCGCCGCGCCAGTCGCCGCGACCGGCGCAGGCGACAGTTTTGTATGGGCGCCTATGTAAAAACGCCTGTGCTAACCACACGAGGCGATGCGCTTTTCAACAGTCGCCTGAAAAAGCCTGGCGAGGCATTTTCAGGCAACTGTTGAAAAGCGCATCGCCTCGTGTGGTTAGCACAGGCGTTTTTACATAGGCGCCCATACAAAACTGTCGCCTGCGCCGGTCGCGGCGACTGGCGCGGCGCTTTGTCGCCGCGACCGCAAACGCAAGGCTATCTCCCCGTGTGGAATAGCCCTAAGAATCCAAAATGGACAAACTTATAAGATTCTTATCTCTGACCTTGTTAATTTTTGTCCTCAGCAGAGACCCTTGTGCAAACAAAGTATATTTTCTTAGGGAATCTTTGGGGGACTCCTTTATAATGTAGGAAAAACAGTGTAATGGTTAACAAGTCTCTATGAAAGATCAATCACATCTACTAAATCCTCTGCACAATGCTGCTTTTGGATTCCTTCCAATAATTGAACATGACGTAAATCATCTTGGATATGCACTTATTCCTTGCTCAACCCTGCAGGAGTCCATAGGGAGGAGACATCCGTTTGTTTTCCGTTCATCTCTGAAGTTATTTGAAATGTTCCAAATAATTATGCATGGTGTGCATTCCAGCATTTACATTCCACATACTGTGTGTATAATATGTAAGAAAACCTGCTGGTAGCAGCCATCTCGTCTTTCCAGAAAACATTTGAACACCTACTGGACCATAAACACTGCATCGCAGAACCCTATCTACATTTAAGCATTTCTGTTGTCAAAAAAATCTTGGTATTTGTTCTAAAAACAATAGGGATCGTGTGTGCAAATCACACTTTAGAACACAATGGGCAGGTATGATTTTACCTACAATGCAACCAGTTTATTCCAACACAACTGCAGCTGATTCTGCAAAAACTATAGTTGCACATGCACACAAAATCTGATGTAATTGCATTAAGAATTTTTCCAAAGTCCAGTTAGCGTCTCTTCTATTGCATGCCATCAAAATGACGTGCAGCCAATTCTTTAGGTGAAAGTCATCTATTGACACAGCCCATGTTGGGAGGTGACCGCAGCTCCAGGGTTCCCCTGCATCAGTGGATGCACTTGAACATAATTCATCAAAAGAGGCAGGATTGATGCAGTGGGGGACCATGTTTAGGGTGGTGGCACACTTAGCGTTCCTGGGAGATTAGTCGCCCAGCGACCAATATCTTCTTCCCGCTGGCTAGAATGTGAATCGCCGGCGGGATGGCACTAGGATCTCTTCATTTTCTGAAGTTGCCTCACGAGGAAACTTTAGGCTACTTCAGAAAACCAAAGCGATCCGAGTGCCATCCCGCCAGCTAGAATGTGAATCGCTGGTGGGATGGCACTCGGATGGCATTTTGAGAAGAGTAGTCTCCCAAAGAAGAGAAGATTAGTACTGTTAGGAATTGCATCAATGTCGCTCTAAATTGTGTCCATTTTGGAGCACCCCTAGGGTGCATTTGTATATTTGTACCCCCATTATGATAATGACATAATGTTATGATTGAACCTCTTGTATCTGTTATTGGTTGCTTTGTATGTTCAGTGTGTAACTTTGTATATTGTACAGCGCTGTGGAATATGATGGGGCTTTATGATTACAATCCTGCCGGTGGGAAGGCATTTTGGGGAGATTAGTCACCCGCACTAGCGGAGATTTATCACAGGCAACTGAATCTGCCCGTGTGCCACCACCCTTAGTAGCTGTTGTGTTAGAAGCAAAATCACACATTGAGCTTGGCATGCTACGTTGCCTGCCCTTTTATGCTTGTGTGCATAGCACCACGTTTAAGGGCCATATTAACTAACATAGGTGTTAAATTGCACTACTGCAATTACCCACAGCAACCAAAAAAATGTTTTGCTTTAATGTTCTTATTTGTTGTAGGCTGCTATGAGTAATTGTACTATTGCAATTTAGTACCTATGTTCATAAATGATCCCTCTAATCTTTAATTCCTGAACTTCGATATTAAATTATTTTTCATGTGGCCTAGTCCTATGGTCAAAATCAGGTCTAAATATTTGCTACCAGCTGTAGTTCTTTGTTGTTTTGCACAGTCAGCTCTACTTCTTTTTAATTTGCCAAGCCAGCTGGAATCCATTCTTACTTTGTCCAGCTCGCTTTATTTCATTCTACCTTTGCTTAGCCAGCTATTTGTCTTCCTCACTTTGACTAGCCAGTTGTAATTTCTTCTCACTTTGCTTTTGTCTAAACAATATAGTTAAATGCTTATGTAATGCTGCGCTATGCGACCATGTTAAAATACCCTTTGCATATCTAAGCCCCTCTGATGCTACACCCACATTGATTATAGCTTTTCACCAGGAGTAAGAGTGTATACATTGTGCTGAAATAAGAAGGGGTCTTCCCCAAAATGTTTCCACAGTAAAGTAAGCATTGACTTACTTCCCTCAAACCTGGGCCCTAGCCCAAACCACCCAGACCATTATTCCTCCTGCACCAAATTGTACACAGCGCATTATATATTAAAGTAGTCTTCTTCTGACATCTGCCAAACTCTAACCTCAACCATCAGATTTCCAGATCCAAGGATGATTCTTTACGCCATAGAATATGTTTTACCTGCAGTTGAGTCCAGTGCTGGTTGCATTTACTGTACTCCACTCCAGGTGACAGCAATGTAGATATTGATGTCAGGCTTGCAAGGCTTTTCACCCTCTTCAAAAACACATGCTTCTAATGAATGATTCTAGTGCTGACATTGCTTCCACTCCATTTGCAACAGTTTTGAGGACTTACTAGGCTAAGAATGACATTTGTCTGACTTCTATCCTGTAACATTGGTATGGCCATACAGTCTAAATTCTATTAAAGCTGCATTTCTGCTGGGAGATCCCAAAACGTGTCCCCCTCCTCCCACTTTTGTATTGTAGTTCTATGTCTGGTTGAGGAGTCATTTAAATAATCCTTTTTTTAAATAAGTTTTTTATTGCACACGATTTTAACCCACCTAGCAACAACTGGTTCTTCTGTTAATTTGGATTTCTCTGAAAACTTTAGACCAGTATGCTGGAATGTTAGAATTAGTAACATTCCAGCCCAGTTTCCCATTTGGCCATATTGACTGTCCTTTTTAATTATGCAATCTAAGAAGGAAAACATATAAAAATTAATCATATTTCTGCTTGCCTGCCCCTGCAAAGCAGATATGGGTAATAATATTGGGAACAAGCTGCACCAAGAAAAAGCCAAACTGCAAGATCAAGCAGCTTATGTTGAGCTCAGTGAGCTTTTGCCTTCCTATGTCATTACAAGATCCCTCTGTGTGTGTGCTTTAGAATATGACTAAGAATTATAGTAGATACACTGACAGATGAGCTTCAAATGTACAGTATAATATTACACTCTAGTCCTATGTAAAGCAACCACAGTGGCATATGTCCTGCATCAAAGATTCCTCTTTTATGAAGTAATGTACCTCATCTGTCTAAGCTATGGGGAGGGGATCCATGTGTTGAGAACGATGATGGAAATGCAAGTGGTCAAGCTTTGTAACTCTTAATAAGCAATTGTAAAGTTGCAGGATTTATTTCAACAATGAGAAATAGGTTTCATCTCAAATCTCCTGTAATGGTGAAGTATTACTATTATGTGAAAACATGACAAATGGGCCGTACATGCATTTTGTAAAGAAATGTTATTTTTTTTAAATAATTCAAATGCTTTAATTTTGTAATCTTTATTTTAATGCTTTTTTATTTAAAAAGCTTTGTGGTACAGCCATGTAAAAGTCCTCAGTCCTCCTCGACAAGGTCATTTATATCAATAAATGCCCCGTTTTGCCATAAACCAAAACCTCATTGAGGTTCCACCATTTTGTATTATGATTGTCCCAACTAAATAATGATCATAGGTAGGTTTGGTGTAGATGTTTGTGGCCCTGCTCTTTATTTTATGATTTTGATTGAATTCATCCCTTTTTTGCTGCAGTATTTTGTACCCCAGTCCTGAGGGAGAGAGACACACCCATAGCAACCAATAATGTGTTTGCTATTCAATTGGTGACCAGTCCGTGCTACATATTTATTGCTATAGGTGATTAGACCTGCAGCAAAACTTTTATTACATTAAATCCAATGTTCCCTCTAAGGTGTGCATTAATGCTTGCATGCGCACGTTTTGAGGCCTCCACACACTACAAATTGTGGTGGGCACATTGTGTTAATTCTGAATTGAGCACACAAGTTTAAAATGCACTAACAAAATTTTTTTTTTTTGCGCACATGGACGAAAAGGAATTAATGTGAACATTGATTTACCTCTTGAAGTTTTCATTCTACAGCAGCTGGACTGTAAGGGGTTCAACTCCATATTTTGAATTGTATATTCTTACTTGAATAATCATCACAATCGCAGACAATCACACTCTTTTAGATATTTCAGTAGCAAAGGGGTAATTATAGGTACATTTTCAATAGTTAAAATGTGTCCTCTGGCTTTTTAAATATCTGTTTGTAATGCTTCTTTTTTTTTTAATACACAGAATGAAGTCTGCCGCCATCAAGCAATGAGTATATATTTTAGAAGAGGATGCTGTCACAGAAGTCTAACAAATTGTGTCTTGTGTTGGATAATACAGTGAAAACAAAATGCCTAGCATCTGGGAATCGTCTACATATAGGGACTAATACAATTATATAAATGACTTTATTTAGGTACTTTGTGGTGTTGCAGATTATTTCAGTACTGTTTTACCTTGTGTTAAAATCAGTATGTAATGTTTGTGTAGGGAAGTTGTCTGAGCAAGTTTTTTCTTTGGACCTGGGGTTTTTACAGATAAGGGATCTTTATGTAATTTAGATCAACATGCTTTAAGTCTGCTAAAAATCATTTAAACTTTAAGGGGGTTATTTACTAAACCTCGATTTTTTTTTTTTTTTTTTCTGGTTGAGGTTTTTTGGGCAAAAACTCATTTTTTTTTAGATTTATTATACCCCAAAACTGTTAAAATCCGCCATCTCAAACCTGCCAAGGTCATGTTTAAGTTAATGGCAGGTGTCCCTTTTTCAATTTAAAGATATAGTTATCTGCACTGGGTTTCGTCCAAGAACCCAAAAAAGTGATACAGGTGTCAAACCCAGTACATAAACCCCTAAATAAACCCAATAGGATTGCTTTGCCTCCAATAAGGATTTAGTATATCTTAGTTAGGATGAAGTACAAGCTACTGGTTTATTATTACAGAGAAAAAATAAATAATTTTTAAAAATGTGAATTATTTGAAATTATTATTAAAATGGAGTCTATGGGAGATGGCCTTCCCGTAATTCAGAGCTTTCTGGATAACGAATCCCATACATGTGCTATTCATACTTGCACGTGTTTGCTAGTACTTGTGATAATAATAATAAAAATGTGTGTGTAAAGCAATATTAATATGAAATAGGACATATTTATCTTCTACTTTTAGTTCCATTATAGTATATATTTCCAAGTCCTCAGGTACAGGTATAGGGTCCCTTATGCAAATTACCGGAAGGTAATCTCCCATAGACCCAATTTTAATAAAATAATTTAGATTTTTTTTTTTTAAATATTTCCTTTTTTTGTCATGATAATAATGCTCCTAATTAAGATATAATTAATCCTAATTGGAATTTAAACAATCCTATTGGGTTTATTTAATGTTTAAATAATTACTATCTTCGCATGGTGATCCAAATAAAAGAAACAACAGGTCTGATACCTGTATATGAAAATATATGAGCAATTTTTGTGTTTGTGTTAGATTGTGTTTTCTAATTGTGTTGTTAGGTGTCTGGTTCTTTTGTGTGTGTATTAATACTTTGAAGTCTGCAGTCTCTTTTTCAGGCTGGGCCAGCTGACATGCTTTCCTTCTGAGAGACAGATACTGTAAACATCCTACACTCTCAGCTGTGGAAATACAAAGCTGGGGGAAGGCTGTTTACTCTCTCTGCCTCTGAAAGCAGCTGAAAGGAAGAGGATTTAATCGACTTCCCTTGCGCTCACAAACCCCACATGTTACAATGGATAGTTTCTTTCTTGTGCTTCTGTAAAGTCATTCTTTCTGAAACCTTTAAAAAAAGGGCAATAAACATATATTGGATCATTAACATGCAGATGTGTTTTCGCTTATATTCTTTATGGGGAGTGTAGCTATTCTGGGCAGCACAATTAAGTATTTACACAAAATGAAATATTTAAGAACATCCTTAGCACCGTCCTAGGGGTTGTGGGACGCTATAAATTCTGTGCCACCCTTGTGCAGTATTAATAAAGGACAATAATAAATACAGAGTTAGCTTTATAAAATATCAAACTGGGGAATCACAAAGGTTTCCAAGCCATTTGATATTTTTCCAATTTTTGGGGTTTCTAAAAAAAAACTGACACAAGAAGATATGTTTCAGATTGTTTCCAACCGGCTGTATGGGGCACTCGAGCTCGGTAATAACCAGTCTGAATGGTTAATCTCAGATAATCCCTCCAGAATCCAATTTGATTTTGAATAAATCTGCCCCTAACTGATCTCGCCTAACTGGTGGCAGATTCTTTATTTTAAAAGTAGATGTAAAATTTCTGGTAATTTTAAATGCATTTTTAGACCACTGCTCCCACTCGTTTCATAACCCTCTGAAAACCATTTTTTTTATATTTTGGCTTTATTATATTAAATCTAATCAGGCATGGGGATAGAAGACATACAATAAAATCCCCATTTTATGTTTTTTTGGGGGGGACCAGGAAAACGTAATGTAAAATCTGTTAAAATTTACTATAAAATGAGGGAAAAGCAGCTAATGAAATGCATTATAAATTGGTGGAACCACAATTAAACCATGTATTAATATAAAATGTGGGGACCTCAGGGTAAGTACAATTGAGATTTCATTGTATATGTTTAGGGCTAGGAAAACTGTGCTTCCAATATGGAACCAGATCTACACAGTTAGAATTCTAATAGGTGGAGTATTTTGTATTTTTATGAAGCTACTGGCCCTGGAAAGCATGTCAGAGTATGTTGGGATTTATAGCCTAGTGAGCAATGCAGTTTGGGTTTAGTGTACCTTTAATGGCACTTGCAAATCCTCTGCTGCTTGTTAGATTCATTTGTAATATCCCAGCACTGGTACACTCTTATGTTGAATCAAACAAGTTCCGAAAGATTGTGATAAAGTAAATGTGCCATTTCTCCGTGGCCGTAAACAATCTTGTCACTGTTCTAAAGTAAAAGTTGTGCTTAGAGGAGAATTTAACCCTAAAAATGAATGTCTAAAAATTGCATATTTTATTTACTGCACTTATTGCACCAGCCTAAAGTTTCAGCTTCTCAATATCAGCAATAATCCAGGACTTTAAACTTGTCACAGGGGGTCACCATCTTGGAAAGTGTCTGTGACAGTGAGCTCTGAGCAGCTGTTGAGAAGATAAGCTTAGGGGTCGTCACAAAGCAGAAAATTAGGTTGTCCTGTAATATAAGTGATGCTACAAGGCAGATTATTAAATTCTGATGCTAGCTGCACTGGTTTCTGTGCTGAAATGTAGTAATTATCTGTATTAATTACTAATCAGCCTTATATTGTGACATTTATGTTCTATGTGTACTGTATATTGGGACAGCAAGTGACAGCAGCACAGAGCATGTACAGTAAATCGGCAGAAAAGAAGAACATTTCTAGCTACTTCTTTAGTTAAGCTTTAGTTCTCCTTTCATGATACCATTCTTACCTGTTTCCTCAGTTGAACTGGTGTTTAGTAGGAACAAAAGGAGAAAAGCCTAGATTTTGTGAAGGACACAGTTACAGAGGTATATTGTTGCATATGTGAATGGCGGTTCATTCCTTTCTGCTGTAAATGTCAGCCTTGAATCAGAGTGGTGGATAAAGAACCAGCAGTTGTGCTAGTTAACATGAAACAGGTTGTTTGTTCCTTGAAATGCAGAAGGCTGATTATTTTGTGAAAAGAAAACCAACTGAAAAAGACTGAATGGCTTTTGGTTCTTTAAGGTCTAGTTAATACCATTGTGGTATACAGACAAGCCTTTTTTTAATATGTTTGATTAGGATTTCATTTATCCAGCTTCCAGAATATTACATAGGGGAAAGATTTACTGTAATTCAAACTGGAAAGTCCTAAAAAATTTGCACCTTTGAAATGTTTCAGATTTATTAACAGTTAAAGGGAATCTCAACCCTAAAAAATGTTTTGCCTAATAAAAGAAAACCAAACCTAATTCTATGCAACTTTGCAATATACATTCATTACGAATGTTCTATGGTTTTTAAGGTATGTGTATACAGTATGTATTGCTATTGAAAGCAGTGTTTGTCCCTTTCTATTCTCTGCCATGATGGCTCAGACTGTTGATACAATGTAAGACAAGGCAACTGATTAACAGACCTGTCTTTGCTGGGGAACTAAGACTTTTGCAACATTCTTTAAAAAGTTACAACCGGGGTTCAGCAAATACTGCTCCCAGTAGCAATTGCTTTTACGAATAACTTTAAAAGTGCTTCCATATAGGCACTATATCCATATAATACACAAAAGCCATGAATATCTTGTAAATTATATCCTTATAAACGGTGAGTTCTGATGTCATCAGTTATAAATGGTGAGTAGTGATGTAATTTTTGTCGCATAACTCACTAAAATGTGTGTATTATAATAAATAAAGTACCCCCTGTTGCAAAATATGAGGATATTAGAAGTTACCTCTGAGTTCCATGACCTGTATAAAGACACTCGGCCTTCGGCCTTGTGTTTTTATATGGTCATGAAACTCCTCGGTAACTTATAATATCCTTATAATTTACAAGAAGTTGTACTTTATTCCCTAATTATATTTATAGACATTTCTTATCAGTCATGACCCTGCTGGAGAATCTGCACTCCTGGCCCCACCCCATCAGTCACAGAAACTTCTTTACTTATGGTTTGGGCTTGTTTGTGCCTTTTGAGGTGTATGACATTACCTGGTACAATGGACTTTACTCTAGAGGCTTTGAGAACCTTTTGCAGTGCATCAAGCTGATCATCACGGGTTGTATACGGTGAGTACCACACCCATGACTGCACAGAGGTCTAACAGATTTAACCCTTGTGAAATTTCCATGCAACCTCTGTATCGTGAAAAAATGAGTGATCATCTCATCAAGAAAACTATTTTGAATCTACAAACTTAGACCTATACATAGAATGTGATATGCAACAGGTCTGTAAGGTCATCTACACTATTTTTATTTTTGACCACAGGGGGAATTAAAAAAATGTAGTTTTGTACTTGCAAATGAGAGGGTCAGTAAACTCTTTTTGAAAGCTGAAAATAGGCAAGTAAATAATTAGACTATAAAACAAATAATTAAAAGATTAAGACCAACTGAAAAGTTGCAAATATAGATAACACAGGTGACATTTGTCTATATGTTTTAGCCTCTGGATCTTGGATCCTTTGGTCAATGAATAGTTGGGTTGGCCAGTCTTGGGAAATGGGGCAATTGAGCTTTGCTTTTTAGCCTTGTTTGAGGGTCATTTTGAAAATATGTTTCTTCTACGTCCCTCCATGTCAGTACACATGGGCATTGCCCCTCCCAAACCTGGAGGTAGGAGCTATAACATAGCCAATCAACATTAATCATGATCTATAAGAACACATGACTTCCTCCTCACCACAGTTATTTTTTGTCCTACTGGACAGGGAGGTAGGATCTCCCTCCTCACTCTTTTTTTTATTTTTTGTTAAAGTGCATATGAGAAAGCTATAACAGCACCTATATTGGGGAAAGAAAAAAGAAGGGTGATTCAAAGAAACAGACGGTATGGAGATAGGTAAACAAAAAATGTTTTTTGTCACCGAATACAGTGAGGAATTTGCAAGATCATTAAAAAATACTTACCAATATTAAATGGGGATACTTAAATGTCTGAAATTGAGGTCAAATGTGTCCCAAGGAAAGCACCCACCCTAGGAAAAATGTTGGCCCCCAGCCAAGTTTCATCGGTTCCACTCAATGTGACAGAAAATTGGCTAACAGCGAAAGGTACATATAAATGTGGGGCAAAAATTAGTAAAACATGCCAAGTAATCAATTGGTCCCAAGTTTAAATCTAATGTTAGGACAGGTTTTTAAGAATAGAGGGTTTTATAATTGCAATACCAGAAATGTAGTATATCTCCTAGAGTGCAGACACTGTAATAAACAGTATGTTGGTCGCACATCACGCATGTTGAAAGAGAGAATTAGAGAGCACATTAGGAGTATAACCAATAAGGAAGAGACTACCCCGGTTGGCAAACATTTCAAAACATGCACACCCAATGGGATCAAAGACCTAAAAGTTAAAGTAAAAAGTAAGGGTACCTATTAGAGGGGGCGATGTTATTCATAGATTAAATCTGAGAGAGGCTTTCTGGATCCTTAAATTGGACACCAGAATCCCAAATGGTCTAAATTACAGACATGATATGTTATACTAGATATAAGATATACTAGATATAAGAGTATATGGAACTTCAGGTGAAGATTGACATGCTAGAATGGTTTAGGTGGCATGCAATATTTAAGTAACTTTTTAGATCAAAATCTGTTACTAAAAGAATCCTTATACAATGTATTGGGACTATCCAGTTAAAACATAGATATTTACAGTTTGTTTAGATTTTAACTCTTTTAACAGGTCTACTTCATTACAGTTTTTAATGTATCTAAATAAAGGTGTAATTTTATTGAGCGCCCATTAGGGGTCACTGTTACCTTTTTGTATAAAAACACAGCTGTTTGAAATGAACTGTTAACCTATGACTAAGGCATATATTCCCGAAACGCGTTAGGTTTTAACAACAGTAACCCCAATAAACCTTATCCCAGAAGTGCTGTTTGCCTGTTGAGTTTCGTTATAAGACCACATGACTTCCTCCTCACCACAGTTATTTTTTGTCCTACTGGACGGAGGTAGGATCTCCCTCCTCACTCTTTTTATTTTTTGGTGAATTTTGAGAGAAATCAAACACAGTTTTTGTTTTTTCATTTGTATTTTTTGTTCATTTTTCACCTCTTTGTGGACACAGAGGGATGATTCCCAGGTAATGGAGAAGATTTTACCTGATGCCTCAAGATGCATAATCTGTAAATGATAGTTTATTGGGAATAAATGCAGGTGTGGGCATAGTCATGGGCCTAGCCCTGTGCTAAAATAGCCCCCCTGCTATATGCCCATCGAGGCACAAGATTCAATCTAGTGCTTTTTGGGAACAGACAGTTGTGGGCTTCCCACATTGTTACCTGTGAGCTTTTTGGGCTCCCCTTTTCTTTTGAGTTACGTGAGGCTTTACAGAACTTTACAGAACTTCTGCAAAAGGGCCATGGGTATGTATATGGGCTAGTTATAACAGCCTAAAGCTGGTCAGTATCCACTGTGTGTTTTAAAAATGCTCAGTGCACTGGGAGGTCTGCATGCTAATTAGCTAATTATGTCCCTCAGCTGAGAGCTATCAGGGCTTTGGCTGGAGTTTCCATCCAGCTAATTAGTCACTATCTATTAAGGTGCAGGTGTGGCTTTTGGCCATGTTGCTATTGCTGTTTAATATTTTAAGGTTTGTTTGGGTGAACCTGCATCCTCTGTGCAGGCACAGAAGTTATATTGGCCCATGTTACTAAGGCACCTCCAGGAATGGCTAGAGGTTTCACTGCTCAAGCAGTAGGGCACTTCCTTCCTTTCTTATGAGTCTGCTCTTAACAAGCAGGGTTCCACCGGACTGGATATTCCTGCTGACAAGTCTGAGCTATCTGGTAAGCTGCCTGTGTTCCTGGTTCTTCTTCTGGTATTATATGAAGTCTTATGTTGTGAGCTGGAGTCCTCTGTGCAAAATGCAGTATTGACTCTTCTTACAATAGGTACTTTCAGTACTGGCTGGTGAATCAGGGTGGTACCTGAATCTGGTGAGTATGATTTATCAGTATTGAGACATTCATTACACTGGGAAGTCTGCATGTTAATAATCCTAGTCATTGCGATCAGGTAAGGTGCAGATACTCCCCTGGGTCTCTTTGCTACTGTTGTTTCTATTGTCCTCTGTGCAGACACAGGGTTGGCTGGAGGCTTGCACTGCTGAAGCAGTATGGTAGCCCCTTCCTTCCTTACATTGAGTCTGCTCAGTGCTGTAACCTGATGTCATTGGGCCCCACAGCAAATTCATTTTAGGGTCCCTAACATATCCAGAAGTTGTGCTTTTTTTACCAATATATATTGAAATTGCTCTTTATTTGGGCCTCATGGGGTCCCTTTACCTTTAGGCCCACCTGCAGCCGCAGGGTCTGCTTCCTCTGCAGTTATGCCCCTGAGTCCTAAGAAGCAGCCTGACACCAAGGATCTGACTGGATTATTCCTACTGTCTAGCGTATATTTTCTGGTTGTGTGCCTGTGTTCCTCTGACTTCTTGTATTGATGTCATCTGAGGTTTTAGGTTTGTGAGCCCGAGTTCTCTGTGCAGACACAGTAGGTATGTGTGCTCTTATTACACCTGGTATTTCCAGAACTGGCTAGGGGTTTGTTCTGCTGTAGCAGCATTGTACCCCATTTTTTCCTAGGATGTTTTCACACTCAACACGCAGTGTTCCGATTTATATGGTGTCTTTTTGTGTGATGTAGGCCTTCTCTTAGATATTCTATTCCCATCTGGTGGTTTTTGTTGGGAGCTCAGTTGTAGTTATACTACATCTACTGAGTTTTGGTGGCTGTCGGCTTCCCTTGTTTAATTGTTGGTAGATTGAAGGGCACTTACTGGTATGTCTGCTGGCACCTTAACTGGCTTGAAGCCAGCTTGTAGTCTGTGGCCCTATGTGTGGCCTCGGGCCTCTCGCCAGGGAGCTGGGTTTGTGCGGCCACTGGCTTTCATTATGGCCCTTGACTTGGGTTAGAGCCCTTGTTTTGGTCCATGGCTAATGGGTCTGCTGGCCTTTTTCCATGGCCCTTGACTCATGGGTCTGCTGGCCTTTTACCATGGCTCATGGTTCTGCAAGCCTTTTGCAAGGGCCCTTGTTCTGCTGGCCTGTTGCATGAGCCTTTGGCTCATGTGGTCTTTTACCCTTGGCACATTTGTTTGATTGACCTTTTACCAGGGTTATCATGGCATGCGGGCCTGTTTCCATGGCCCTTAACTTAGGTGCTTGCTTGCCTTTTCACCAGGGTTCTTGGGCAGTTGGCCTTTTTCCGTGGCCCTTGGGGCTTGTGGCTGCCAGCCTTTGCTGTTACCTATGGTGCATAGGACACTGGCTAGGCGGTGGCAGCAATCCTTGGTAGGACAACAGCCATTGGTTTTGTCTTGTCTACAATACTTGCAGGCATGGTTCTGGTTACACCAGCAGTACGCATGATTGACTATTTGGTTGGATCTGACATGGGTTGTACCATCAGCTGGTGTTTGCTCTGAGTTTCACAGCCCATAGCTAATTTTGTTGCTGATTGGTATTCAGCAGCTGCGGTTGGTCATATGTTGTCGGCTTACAGCTAATCTTTGCTTCTGCCTTACATGCATTGTTTTTGGTCTTGTATGTCACTGCTTATTATCAATAAGGCTGGCTTGTGGACCAGGGTTTTGCAAGTTCAACAACTGTTCAACAACTGTGCTCCGTTGTTGCATGTGTGGAAATTGACTTTTGTGTCAGGTGCCAGTGCAGTTGGTGACCTTGTCTCCAAGGGTGGCATTCCCAATAGCTGGTTTATGTACTAGTGCTTGTGTATTAGAGTTCCACTCTGGTGTTTTGCATAAACTGCAGCTGACGGGCATCTTAGCCTGCTAGTGTGACAATGGCCTTGCACGTCTATGTTGGAATACATAATAGCTGGCTGGTCCACCACTGGTTTGCATGTATGGTGGCTGGATCATTGCCAGTGGATTGTGCATCATTGCTGGTTGGTACCAGTGTTTGTAGGCTATAAGCTTCTGGCATGCCTGATTTTAGATTGTGACCCCAGCTGTTTGCTGCTTCAGTAGCCTATTGGATTCAGTAGCTTCTATGTATGGTCACAGGTTTGGTTCAGTTTTTGCATAAACTGTAGCATTCTGGAGCTTGAGATGTAGTGGCCTCGGCATTTATGGGTGTTTTCTAGAACTGTAATTGGCTTGTGTCCCATTTGCTTGCTTGTGTAGCAGTTGGCTGGGCAGCGGCGATTCCGGTGAAGAAGCCACCTGAGTCGGCTCCTCAGAAATGCCGCCCCCCTCGCCAGCTTACCCATCTGCAAGGGAGGCAGCCGAGGCAGGAACACTAGTGCGGAGAGTGCAACTGCGCTCTCCCGCACTAGTAAAGCCGTATTTCCGGTTTCAAAACCGGAAATTCGGCTCTTAAAAGTACAGGAGCGGCTTTTTGCCGCCCCTGGAAATGTATCTGGCACTGCTGCCTGAGACGAGCCTCAAGCCCCCCTGTGGCTGGGGCAACATCATATCTTACTGGTAGATGGCCTTAAGTCACATTTGGTTGGTCCAGCAGCTTAAACTTGTGCTGTTGTATGCCCAGTTTAGATTTGGTGGTTGGTGAAGCTACTGGGCTGTAGCAGCATGGCTCTACAATGGTTATAATGATCTGCTTATTTAGGATAACCCAGAGTTGGTGTTCATCAAGTTAAGTCTTCATTAGGTATTATTAGCATGGAGTTGGTGGATCTTGGGCTGATCTCTGGTGTGGAGTTGACTCCGGTCAGCCCTGGTGTGAGCTGCTTCCATTAAAGGAGGAAACCCCCTGGGTTTAAAACCCCTCCCCCCATCCCTATGTTTCCCCCCCCCTCCCTCCTCCCCCCTGGCCTACCTGTCCCCCTGGGCAAATGCCCCTAACTTGTTACTCACCCCTCTGCGCAGGTCCTGTCCACAATGTTCACAGTCGCCATTTTCTCCCACGCGCGTCTTCTTGCTGCTTTGACCGGCGTCTTCTGGCGCATGCGCAGTAGGAACAGTTACCGGTACGGATCTACTGCGCATGCGCCGAATGTCACAAAGTTTTCTGATTTCGTGACATTTGGCGTATGCGCAGTAGATCCGTACCGGTAACTGTTCCTACTGTGCATGCGCCAGAAGACGCCGGTCAAAGCAGGAAGAAGACGCGCGTGGGAGAAGATGGCGACTGTGAACTCCGTGGACAGGACCTCCGCAGAGGGGTGAGTAACAAGTTAGGGGCATTTGCCCAGGGGGACAGGTAGGCCAGGGGGAGGAGGGGGGGCAACACAGGGGAGGGGGGGAGGGGTTTTGCACCCAGGGTGTTTCCTTCTCCTTTAAGCTGCAGGACTAGGCTAATGTGGGCCAAGTCTTTTTAGGGCCACTTGCTATTGCTGAGGATCGTGTATTTCTCCAGCACTGGTGATTGATGTATCCATGTTGTGTTTAGTTTCTGATCTGATTTTCCTGGTGGTTTCTAGGGTGTTTTAGTTCTGAGATAGTCATTGCCATCATTCTGGTTATGTCCTAGGGAACCTTTTGAACAGTTGCAGGATTTTCGTTCTTCCCCAGGTGGGATTTTATGTCGGAAAACCATATTGCAGGTATCCCTCTAGTTGCTGAGGGAACCTTTTTAAGCAGAATGGCTATTCTTAATCTGCAATGCTTGATCCTCAAGTGCAGGTCTCTGTAATTTAGTGGTTGGTTTTGTAGCTCTTGTTGTCAATCGCTTACCATGTCCTAGGACATGTTGTTCATGTTCTTGTGACTTTTATCTACCTTTTTCAGGAACTATACATTTTATCAGCTCCCCTGTTGGATTGATATGATGCTGGCCTTATTACTCAGGGCCTCCTTAGCATAAGTTTGGTTATTTCCTTATGTTGGTTATTCCCACCCCTTGTTTTCGGGGCATGGCTTGGTATATCCCATGTGTACTGACATGGAGGGCCGTAGAAGAAATAGAGAATTTTACTTACCTACTTGAAGTAAATTCCTTTTCGTCTAGTCCGACATGTCAGTACAGGGTTTCCCATCCCAAGTTATTAATTTTGGTTACTGTACTGCTATGGCAAAAGAAAAACTGTGGTGAGGAGGAAGTCATGTGGTCTTATAGGTCATGATTAATTTTGATTGGCTATGTTATAGGTCCTACCTCCAGGTCTGGGAGGGACAATGCCCCATGTGTACTGACATGTCAGGACTAGAAGAAAAGGAATTTACATCAAGTAGGTAAGTAAAATTCTCTATATTTTCAGCACTATTAGCCAGCTAAATGAACCTGGTGGTTTAGCCAGGTAAAAAAAGCAGCAAATTGGCATTGAAGTTAGAAGAACACATGATTGAGGAAGAGGTGATAGAGGTGATCATGGCTGGCCAATGGCAGAACTACCGGAGACTAACATTTAAGACTGATAGATAAGATTAAGGGAAATATTATCCACATAGAAAAAGAGGATAAATGCTGGTCCATTGTAGGAGACACTAAAAGAGGGGGTAGAAAGGTACAAAGAAAACCATCAAAGGCCACTATCAAGGCCATGAGAATAAAGAGACTGTAGGGTAAAAATATCATTACTTTGATTGGAACATTTATCAAGGGTCAAATTTCTAATTCATGAGTTTTTTTAAAATCCCATAAATTCAACTAATCGAAATGTATTAATAAAATAGTTTTTTTAATTAATTTTTTTATTAATAAAATAATTTTTCCAACTCTGAGGAATTTAAACTACCTGAAAACTTGAATCGAATTCAAATCAAATTCAATCAAACTTGATTCGAGTTTTTTTCTCTGAAAAAACTCGAATGCCAGGCAGGCTGCAAACATCTTCAAATTGATCCCTGGACCTCTCCCATTGTCGTAAACAGCAATTCGGCAAGTTTTAGGTGGCAAATAGTTGGATTCGAATTCTTAAAGGGCATGATAAATCTCAAAAATCAAATTCAAATTTTTTAATAAAACTCAAATCAAATTTCGATAACTCCCTAGTCACATTTGGCAGTTTTGAGCATAAAAATTTTCAAAAATGTGGTTCTGGTCCAGATTTTCACCATTTCCACATCACATTGAGTGATCACATTTAAGGAGCTGTGGTTTGATCTGTATACCAAGGCTGGAGTTATCTGGGTCTTGTACATTTGTGTCCTGGAAAGATCAAGCTAAATAAGGGCAGTAAGTAATAAACAGAGCTAACTACTTTAGGGCAGGAGGTAGCGGAGATATAAGAGTAAAGGTAGTCAGTAGAAGAGGAGACTCCCAGGTGCAAGTCCTGGTATGTGCATACCTGGAATGTTTACAAAACAATTGCTAGCTTTCAGGATTGGCTGAGAAAAATATACATTCCATTGCTTGTAGTTATTTGTATGATCCACTAGATGGCACTGTGGTTTGTAGAAAACTAAATTAAATGTTCTGCCAAATGTAAATATAATATTCTTGCCTGACCTGTGTGCATTCCCAGCTTTGGTCACTAGATGGCATATTAAATACAAAGTTTTTTATCTCTCATAGTGTTCCTATTATGTTTTAATGTTTGAAAATTAGCAGCATGTGTTTATAATGCAGCATTTAAGTATAGCTCATTCAACTTAATGGGAACAAATCTGTGAAAATGTAATAAACTTGGTAAAATTAGATAAAAACCACATAATAAACTGAATATTACATGTTTAATTATAAAGTGCTGAAACTCGAAATTAGTATTTCAGTGTCGCATCATTTTATGTCAGGAGAGAAATCGGAATAATGCTGTATGTATAGGTATGTAGCCTTCACACTCAAATTATTTGTAGAGCTACCTTTTGCTGCCATGACCTGGATGAATGAGAACCTTCACACAGTCTACATTTTGTTTTATTGTAGTATCTCCTAGTATTTGCAGCATACATTCTTCCTTCTATTTTATGCCTGTCACTACTGTTAAAAACCTTGGAGCATAAAGCTGCCACCACCTTACTTCACTATAGATTTTGGGGATCATTTAACAATCCCCAGGCGTGCACCTTTGGTGCTCATTCACTTGCACTCTGCCAGTGGTGTAGCTGCACTCTGCACCTTGCTTCCGATTAAAAACTATGAGCAATGTACGGAGTGGGATCAGGGACACCCTCGTCCTTCCCCAGCCTGACCCTGATAAATACAGTGCTGCCGAACACCAGGAATACTGTATTCATGGAGGGAGCACAGGTCTTTACACCGTTCATTTTTTGCAATTTGCACCCTGCTATGCTATGAAAAATTTCTTCTTTTGAGCTGTGGACAGTGCTTATTAAAATTCCTTGTTATCATTTTTTAAACACCTGTGTTCAGCTCTAACTACATAAATGGAATGCATTTTGGCACTCTCATATTATTAACATGTACAGGTGTCTTTGAACGTTATTATAATGTTGTTTCTAACACCAACATATTCCAGTTAATTTAACAGAGTATATGTCCGTTCAAATCAGTCCCTACTCCAGCAGAGCTAACAATCCAAGGTGTAAATGCCTTACCCTTTAAACAAATCAGGGATTGTTTGTCCATATATTGCAATATATTTAAGCTGGCCAACTACGTCAAAGTCATCGCATATCTGGCCAGTCCTACGCTCAATTGCAGGTAAAACTTAGTCCCTGTGTAAATGTATAATGACACAATAGAATTCATAATGAATCAGATGATTTCTGTTTTATTATTACAGAGGAAAAAGAAAATCATTTTGAAAAATCTGGATTATTTGGATAAAATGGAGTCTATGGGAAAGCCTTTCCATAATTCAGAGCTTTCTGTATAATGGGGTTCAGATAATTAATACTATACCTGTATACAGTATATAAAATAAAAAATTAAAAAAGTGGCTGCTTGAATGTATCTTGAATTTAAATGTATTTAACCATTTTTTGAATGTCATAGTCTTATATGCATTTAAATTGAATTTGCGTGTGATTTAATCATTCTTATTGCTCTCCAGCATGGTAGCGCACCACTCAGACCACAACATTATTAACCTTTCTATCACTCATGAATATGTCTATGGTATATAAGTACAGATAACACTTTCAACAAAATAAAGAAGCTAATTAAAATCCACTTCAATAGAAAGTCATTTTTCTCTACTCTTCTGAATATATTATTTTTTAAGGGCCCTTGTACACAAATTACTCATGTACAGGGTAGTAGTATAATATTTTTTTTAATGTTGTGAATCCAACCTCATGCGTTTATGTTAAAAATGCAGCGTGCACGGATATCATAGTTATCTAGCCCTTTTTTTTTTTTATATTCATTGTATGCTACAATTACCAGCAGTCCCCAGCTTTGTGTTTGGACTGTTTCAATAAAATAAGCTGGGAAGTCATCAAAATTAGTTTATCCTTTTAAATTAAGTCTTCCATTTGGCTTTGACAGTGATTGTTGACCATGGAAGTAAAGTGACTGATGGGAAGTTTCTGCATTTTGGCGTGAGGACATTTCAGTGGAGACGGTAATTTGCTAAATTATCCAAAGGGCCAGTACCTAAAAAAAAATGTGGCTTTACTGTGATAGGTGTTAAATTGCACAAGTCTAGTTGCCTATAGCAAACAAACACCGCTGTTTGAGCTGGTAATATATTGTAGATTAAAAACTGATTGCTGATCTATTGTTTTCTTTCTAACAATACTGACAGTTTGCCACTGCTCCTCAACAGCCCGTGATCTAGTGGTCTCTCTTTTATCTAATTTTGGTACACATTAAAAATCATTATAAAATAAAAGTGTTTCCCAGAAAAAAAGTAAATTAAAAATGGAACATACAAAATTACTAGTCCAGGTATGTGAAAACCCAAGCTTTACATTTAGGTCAACAATTAAGTTAAACTGTAGCTCACCCGGTAAAGTAATTGCCAATAAAAATGGTCATACAAGAGATGTCCTAATCTAGCAACCAGGAGGGATGAAGTGCATGGTGCATCACCAAACAGTAGCTATTGGTGCCAAAGCATCCTTTGCAAATGTTAGATGAAGACACTGCCATATAAAGAACGGGGGCCCGCATAATCCTGTTTTGTTTCTCATCAAAAATCCGTACACTCACTGTGTGAAGTACTGAAAAACTTAGTTACAAATCTTATTCGGTGAATGGAGAGTTGGTTGGCTATGAGTTAGAGATACATTAAAGGTGGCCTTTAAAGGGACAGCCTTACATACCAAGCTGCTCCAGACAGGGCAAGGACCACATGGGAATGTTGAATCAGTCATATCCTAATAGTTTTGCATACAGTAGGTCCTTATTTTGATCCGATTGCTTGTCTTACGCCAATTTTGCCCAATGCCTGGGTGTCCAGATAATGTAGAGACCCACTGATTTGGTGCCCTCATAAAAGAGCATATGTTTCAGTGTATGATCAGCTTATAGGATACTGCTCTCACAACAAATTGTTTACTTGCCTGAATACAAGGTGTACAACTTTTAATATTGCAGTTAGCTTGTTGAGGTCTAAATGAGTCTGAGCTGGTGACAAAATAAAATGTGTATGTTCTCCTAATAGTTATTTTTACTAAGTCCAAGCATATAAGAGTATGTGAAGATTGCTAATAGTGCACGCTTGCTTAGTGCTGAGCTGTGTTCCAATTCGATGTTATTTTCAGCAAGTCAGCACAACATGAGCAATTTATCACTCTGCTGCTAAACATGCTGAACTGATCAACAGAAGCATCTGCTGTGCACAAGCTCATTAAAGGATTTAGCCATTTAGGGGTAAAAAAACCTTATTGTTGCACTATACATAGGAGTTTCTCTTTAAGGGTTAATTTACATACAAAAGTACAAATGGAGGCAAAATCCATTGTGTACTAAGATTCTTCAAAAAGGTTCTTGTGTTCATACATACCCATTAGCACATTGTTATACGGGAAATGATGGCATCCCCACTATGAAAGCCATGCCATGGAACCATTTGTACGATGGAAGCTTCTGTATGTGTGCCTATCTTGACTGGAAAAATGCTGCATTGTGGGTAAAATATACCTTGATTTGTGTCTGAATTTTGCACATTGCTCTTAAATCAAGCACATACTGGCATGTTTATAGGATTAAATAAATACATAACATAAATATTATAACAAATAATATAGTAAGTAATAAAATACCAAATTTCATGTTGTCAAGCTATTTTCTAAAGGTCAATGACTGGGTGATAAAATCCATGTGTCAGGCAGGTGATGAGAGGTGTTATTATGTTAATCATTGTTGTAGAAATCACACCTCAGCTATAAATATAGCAGTAACTGGATGTTTGGTGCTAAAACAGCATTTGTGATTTTTTTAAATGTCAAATTTTAGTTAAATGTCTTCTACATAAACCCATTAAAAGCATAGAGTCCTGTTTTCTGTATCAACACAGTTGCAGTTTCCTGACATCTGTACTTTTGTGCCCTGCTTATCGATTAATATTCTCAGCCAAATAAGAATACGGAGAATTCAAGTCTCTGCTGCTACAAAAAGGGTAAAATTCATATTTAATTCAGTTTATGATTGAATATTTTAAGTCAATGTAATGTCCAGTTATACCTGTGGCAATTTAAATACATTCCTTGGGCATGATAGGCATATCAGTATGGATTTTTAATATGCAGTTAGCTTGTTGAGATCTAAAGGAGTCTGAGCTGGTGACAAAATAAAACATGTACAGGTATGTTCTCTGAATTACAGAAAGGCTGCCTCCCATAGACTCCATTATATCAAAATAATTAAATTTTTTAGAAATGATTTCCTTTTTCTCTGTAATAATAAAACAATACATTGTACTTGATCCAAACTAAGATATAATTAATCCTTGTTGGCGACAAAACAAACCTGTTTATTTAATGTTTACATGATTTTCTAGTAGACTAAATGCATAAAGAGAGATTTATTATGTGCAAACCCCCTAGGTCCTGAGCATTCTGGATAACAGGTCCCATACCTGTAGTGCTATGATATTCTGTAATTATTTATAAGTTATATGACATTTGCATCGGTCCCTCCCCTAATGGAGCTTGTCAGTGTAGTACTGGGCGGCCAGAGGCCCAGTCTCCAGGCTATTTTTCCTCCTCTCCTAAATAAACATATTTATTCTCCTAGTCTTTTCTCTTTACCTACTATTTACTAGCCTTTCCTCCATTTCTCGTCTTTGTTCTGAAATACAAATGAGCAATGTTCTTGGTACAGGCATAGAAAGCTAAATGATTGGGTGAGCAGGAGGGCCCACTGGAAATTTTCCAGTTGTGATGGACCAGTCTAAAGCTGGATTATGCAATCTGAGGTCCCTATTACATACCATGGTCTATTTTTGGTCAGGAAACAATAAACCTGCCTGTATGTTTTGTTTTGTGTGGTAGGAAACCCATGCAAGCATTACAAACTCCTTGCATAAACAGGTATAGGAATGCTGGGGACCTGGGGTTTTCCGGATAATGAATCTTTCCGTAATTTGGATCTTCATACCTTAAGGCTACTAGAAAATCATGTAAACATTAAATAAATCCAATAGGCTGGTTGTGATTCCAATAAAGATTAATTATATCATAGTTTGGATCAAGTATAAGGTGCTGTTTTATTATTACAGAGATAAAGGAAATCATTTTTAAAAATTTGGATAAAAGGGAGTATACTGGAGACAGCCTTTCTGTAATTTGGAGCTTTCTAGATAACGGGTTTCCAGATAACAGATCCCATACTTGTAGTATCCTGGTTGACATTCTTCCTTGAACAGGTAGTTTAGAATACTGGGATAGTGGGAAGTTAAAAGAAAGTGTGTTCCAGAGACATTAAGGGGCAGATTTACATAGGGTCGAATATCAAGGGTTAATTAACCCTCAATATTCGACTGCCGAATTGAAATCCTTTGACTTCGAATATCGAAGTCGAAGGATTTAGCGCTATTCCTGCAATCGAACGATCGAAGGAATAATCGTTCAATCGAACGATTAAATCCTTCGAAACGAACGATTCTAAGGATTTTAATCCATCGACCTTCCCCATAGGCTAACATTGACCTCGGTAGGTTTTAGGTGGCGAACTAGGGGGTCAAACTATTTTTTAAATATGAATGGTCGAATAGTCGAACGATTTTTACTTCGAAACGATTCGAAGTCGAAGTTGTAGTCGAAGGTCGAAATAGCCTATTCGATGGTCGAAGTAGCCAGTATTTTTTCTTCTAATCCCCTGGGCCCCTATGCAAATACAAAGGAGGGGAACAGGGAAGTAGGTCCTTGTGTAAAGTGAAGTAGCAACAGGGCCGGGCCTAAGGTTGAGGGTGCCTAAGGCAGCTCCCTCCCTGATCACCCCAACCCCCCCCAGGTACATGTCTCCATATCACGACTTGGCCCACCCCTCCATGTGCTCCATATCCAGGACTGACAAGCCAAAAGAAGGGCAATGCAAGCAAAACGGTTACATGTCCAGCTCCCCCCTCTAATCATGCTCCTTTTTGCCTAGCCCAAGATCTAGCCCTGAATAGCAAAGTATGCACTTCCACAAAGTAATGTGATTAATGATATATTCTGAAAATGAACGTTGTGTTCTCCAGTAGCTCTTGCTACATTCTTGTTATAAATAATATTCATAGATCATATAATATATTTTCAGAAAGAATTCCCTTTCAAACTTCAGTTTATATTTATTTACACTCTGTGATCATATAAAAACAATAAGGAGGAAATGATTTACAGCGTATTTATCTGTTTAGTAAGGTAAACATCATTTTATTGCCATCTGCTTTGTTTCTCTGATATGCTTTATTGCTTATGAATAAAGCAATCTAAAATGTATTAGCTCTGTGTTTATATGGTTAGAGCTTAATTTAGAGTGTTTTATTGTCATTAAATTAGCTGATCTACTGCAACTCCCACAGAGATTTCATCCTGGGTCAGAAGCAGATTTCTGATTTTAGTTTCTATTAACATCCTATTAACCCTACTCACTTCAATGTAGGGCATTTACAGCAGTGGTGTAACTACAGAGAAAGTAGACACACAGTCATAGGAGGGCAGGTGCAGGCTTGCTTCCTCCATAGAGGGGGCTTGAGTGACCAGCGGCACATGCACGGTCACCCAAGTTTTTGCCTAGGAGGGCCTGTGCCCCCATTCTTACGCCACTTTCCCCATAGTATTTTCTCTCAAATAGGTCAAGAACAAGTGTTGTAGCTCCCCATTATGGTGCTTCTGCCTGATACTGCTCAGGACCTGAGGTTTTCTAGATAAGGGGTCTTTCCATAATTTGGATATCCATACCTTAACTCTGCTAAAAATCATTTAAACATTAAACAAATAGGCTGGTTTTGCCTCCAATAAAGATTAATTATATCTTAGTTTGGATCAAGTACAAGGTACTGTTTTATTACTACAGAGAAAATGAATGGATCCTATGGGAGATGGCCCTCATGTAATTTCAAACTTTCTGGATAGTGGGTTTTTGGATAACGGATCTCATACCTGTACAGTATCTTTATACTGATCATGTGGGCACATGATCCATGTGAAAGGACAGTATTTTATCTGACATTTTATCGCTAAAGATAAATATAAACTAAAGATAGCCTTTGTTCGCTATCTTAAATAATACTCTTTCGCACCATGGGTTGTACCCATCTATTTATAGCACTGGACTAGCACCAATAAGCATGAATGTGATTTCTAAAATAAGCTTCCAAAGGTGATGTACTGCTAAATATGACATTTCTAACATTAATATAAAATGTCTAATCCTTGATCTTACAATTCACAAACACTAGATTTCATTTGGTATCATAAAATGTAAATCATATATACAGTATTGTGAATGCTGAATATTGCCTTAAATACAGTTTCTGTTAGTTTTATCAGCATAAAAATCTATAATTCATGGAAAGGCTGGACGTGCTGTATTTTTTTTTTCAGAAAAAAAATTCAGAATTGAGAAAGCCAGTTGGATGACTGGTGAAACGTCTTCAGGGGGAAAAAAAAACAAAAAAACAGCAAATCCAGTTGACTTATTTCTATAGATATACCATGACCTGGACGAATGAGAACTTTCACAAACACATGTAAAGGCTATTGCCTTATTAATGTTGTATTACATTTGATATGTGTAAGTTATCTCTGTGTATAATAAGCATCATGTCAAATCACCCAAACGGATCAGAACTTGACACCTTGATAAAACAGTGCATTCAACAAAAAATGTAATCTTTTCTATTTTCCTATAGTGTTTATCTGGTTAACTTGGGGGTAGCTTTTTATATGAAAGCAAAAATATATTGCACAATAATCTGCAGGAATGACCCACTGACAGTAACAGCTGCTTTTGTGAAGGTTGGTGTCAGCAAATCATACAAATTGTTTTTTTTCAGAGCCTTGGAATCAGCAGTCATAGCAACTCAGAATATGACTCTCTACATCATACTAAAAGTTAATTTAAAAGTGAACAACCCCTTTAATTAAATAACTACCCAAGCTGTGTGATCGTATGAATCCTACTATGGGGTTACAAGAAGGCCAGCTCTCATATGAGTACAGTATTAGATGTATATACCCAAAAGTTTCAAATCACCTGGCACTATGCCGACATCTTTATAATATAGTAATCCTGACATGTTCATCATCACCATTATTATTCTTTATTTATACAGTGGCAGTCAGGTTGGCAACTGTTAACAGTAATTCATAAGTAACAAAGGTTTTAGTATGATTTAGAGAGTGATATTCTGAGACAATTTTATATATCTATATATATATATATATATATATATATATATATATATATATATATATATATATATATATATAGGTTTTTTATTCAGCAGCTCTCCAGTTTGCAATTTCAGCAATCTGGTTGCTGATCTGAATAAGGGACTGGAATATGAATAGGAGAGGGCCTGAATAAAAAGATGGGTAATAAAAAGTATCAATAACAATAAATGTGTAGCCTTACCGAGCATTTGGTTTTAAGCTGGGGTCAGCGACCCCCATTTGAAAGCTTGAAAGAGTCAGAAGGGAAAAAAAGCAAATAATTCAAAAATTATAAAAAAAAATGAAGTCCAATTAAAAAATTGCCTAGAATTAGCCATTCTATAACATACTAAATTAATTTAAAGGTGAACCTTTAAGCAGACAAAGTAAAAAAAAAACAAAGCCCAACTGCAAGAATTAGCCATTCTATAACATAATAAAATGAATTTAAAGGTAAACCACCCCTTAAGCAGACAAAGTAAAACAAAGACAAAGCCCATGCAAGGATATTCCCTTCTCTGGCAGGGTAGACGTTATAGAAAGAGTCATGTAGAGTTTAGGTGCACATGATCCAGACCTACAACTTAAGGTGATGAGTCTATGATTTAGTGCCTTGTGAATGAATCCCATTAAGGCTATGCTGTATCTTAAATGTGTTTAAAATAAAGTTTACTTTTATTCACTTTGCCTGCTCATGGAATTATATGAGTACATGCTGGTATTTCTTTCTAACAAAGTCACTATACATAGAAATGAATGGGGTCTTTTTTGCCTACTACTGACCTGCGAAATGGGTCAAAATGTTTTCAGTTGAGAGTAAAGGAAGAGTAAAGGCCTAGCTGATGCTCACTTGTGTACTTGTACCTGAAGGGCTGGCACCCTAAATAATTCTATTCTATGCAGCGTTAATGTCTTCTGGATCTGCTAAAAGCTCCAAGAGTCCTGTGTTTCAGTGGTGCTGGAGTCTCCATCAACTTTGGTGCCTTCACAGAGCAATCCACTTTCCTACACTTCCTTTGTCAAGAGGCTCACTTTTTAAACCCTGGACAATAGTGATATGCTGGTCAAGTTTTCCCAGAGCCCGCGACCCGAAGATTTTTTGTGGTAGCCAGCCCAAACCTGCCAGACCAATGGCTTTTAGGCCGGCCCGCGCATTACACAAATGTAAACATGGGCAGTAACTCATACAATCATTGCAGGACGCACAACGAATGCAAAAATTAGTTTTTGTCATGAGTTACTGCACAGGGGGAAAATTGCCCTGTGTTTATAAATAAGTCGGTGTCAGTGTGCCTTTATACTTGACAGAGAGTCAAGCTGTACATACATATTTTGGGCCAAATTGGCTATGATTGTGTGGCTGATTTTCTGCCAGATATCAGTGTGGCAGTTGGTTATGGCCCATATAAGTGCAAATAAACAACTGAAACTATAGAAGGTCTGAAGGAGCTGGATTGACAGCTTAATTCTGCTTGCGTATGGCAGCTTTAGACCTAGGTCTGAGTATCAAGAGTGTAGTGACAGTGTTAAAGATGGTGTATAGAACACATAAATAGGACACCTGCTACTTACCATTCTCCATGCAGCTCTCTGGGCACAGCTAAACCTTTTGTACCACTACAAAGGCACATGTACCACAAATACCCTTGGTATCATGTTTTGAAACGTGCCCTATATTTACAGAATTAATTTTTCCAGCTTTCAGCCAACAACCAACGTTAATGCATGGTAGTACAGTGGTAAATTGGCATGCACATCTCTAACTCATTATTTAAACAACAGCCAAAGGCAATCAGAATCACAAAACTTCTACATAATCCATTTCAGTGCAGTCTTATTATTCTCTTCCTTGTGGGTGTCAAATTGCATATTATTAATATGAACACACAATTTCTTCACTTAGTACTGATAGGTAATACTATGGTTATTGCACCTCCGGGTCACAAATCTAATAATTACTACTCTGAATGGTAATGGAAGAGAATGAAACTGCTGCGAACAGCAGTAGGTATTGTAAAAAAGCAGATTTGCATCTCTATAACACATGTCAAAGTTGGAAGGAAACATAAAAATAAATTATAGCAGAGCGCAATGTATTCAGGGAGGCTGTTTGGTGCTTTTACCTGCACTGCATTCAAACAGATTTCTTTTCAGAATTTGCTTGGAAAGTTCTATTATCTCCGCATGCACAATGGTCCTGTGGATACACTGAAAGCAGCGCTCTAAATGACAAAGTGGTATTGTAGAATAATCCAGTGGGGACCTAAATTCTTAATATCTTCATATCTTTACTTTTGCAGACTATGTATTTTAGTCATTAAGAGCTAAAGTGACTAGAAATGTAACAATTTTCTTTACAACCCAGTTAGTACTGATCTCCTGGACTTCTGCTGGTTGCCCTTAGAAGCATTACTTAAATATTTACCCAGAACAGAACCACACATTTTAAAGGAAAAATGCAGACATCATTTAATTTTTTGCTTTTGTCTAATCCAGGGCCAGACCTATAGGTAGGTAGAAGAGGTGCATGTAAGCAGGTGTCCTAATATACTTTAACATAGTCGACTACTTCTAAAATAATGAAGTTTTGTTTATTTTCCAACGGCAATATGAATATCCAGGTCAGACACAAATCACCGAATGTCCAGGGCATTCCAGCACATGACCAATATTTTCAGAAGACCAAAAGGATTCTTTTGTGGTATTACCTCTCAACATCATTGGGCACTCCTGTTCCACCGCCCTCATTGGGATTTCTATATACACACCTGACCTCAGCAACCCGACGCTCCTCGCTGGCGCCCCCTTGCTATTCCGGACAGTAATTTCCACTATGGCCACGGTCCCATAGCCCTCTCTTACAACTATACTGCTGCTGTGACCCTGACTGGAGTATCTACGGGAATGCTAGTTCCACTTAGCTCCTGGTTGGGGCTCTTAAATGCCTTTCTAATTTTTTCTATCTACCTTGTACACCCAGTGCACACTAATACATTGCTCTCCTGACTCTGGCTGAACCTACCGACTAACTTGGGGGCTGGGCTCTTCTCCCCCAACAGGTGTTCTTCACTGGACCACTCCCACCTACAAACTGCCACTCCCCTTGTTTCTTGCCCCTTTTATACTTTTTCCCCCTCTGGTGGCCCGGGTAAAAATTACACCATATGAAACCGTTACCATAACCATACTGCACTCTAGTGGCCAAAATCCTAAAGTACAATATTCCCAAAAATTATAGATTTCAACATTCAAAACCCCACATGCATACATAAACATTTTACATTGCCATCTTTACCCATCTTACACGCATGCCTAGGGTGCAAAGGTGGAGGGGCACCAGGCACATTCCTCTTCTACCGCCTTCCCCAGTTTGGACCCTTGTGTCCCCCACCTCTGACAACTATTCTTGTATCCTTTGCAGTGCACTCTTCCATGCATGCAAACTTGCACACAAGCCTGTTTACGCATGAGCATGAGGAGGAGGTGATGCAGTTGGCCAGGTTGCCCAGGGTACTGGCCAGCTTGGTCCAGCACTGGTCTACTCTAAATACAAGGAGTTAAAACCTTTGATCCTTACAGCTTTAGTATATTTATCAAATATCATACTAGAGAATCCTGAAGGACTGTTTTGAGTAGTTGTACACCTTCCTGTTCAGAAGGGCGGAATCTGTGCTGCTCAGCCCTTTAAGCTTTCTTAAAAGTTGTACAGAATATAGCACAGAATTATGATGACATATGTGTTCTATTGTACATATACCACTGGTATTGTGGGGTGATTGGCTGAGAATAAGAAAAATCTTGCCTCCCCCAAACAAGCTAACAGCTTATATAATTATATGTAGTTATATGTAATTATATAGTGAATAAAGTACCCCCTCTTGTAAATTATAAGGATATTATAAGTTACCGAGGAGTTTCATGACCATATAAAAACACGAGGCAACAGGGGGTACTTTATTTATTATAATACACCAATTTCAGTGAGTCATGTGACAAATGACATCAGAACTCACCGTTTATAACTGATGACATCAGAACTCACCGTTTATAAGGATATAATTTATAAGATATTCATGGCTTTTGTGTATTATATGTAAATAAATGTCAAATGGCTAGAATGGCTAGACATGTGATATTAGGCTGGCTCCTTTCTCAGGTCCCTGCATCATTACCTGAGTGAAACTAACACATGTGCTTGCAGAAGTCTACACATATACAGGACCAGATAATATATTGCTTACAAAATGAATATTGATTAGTAAGTGCAGTATATTGTTAGTACATAATACATAGTAAATAAGGTTGAAAAAAGACACATCCATCAAGTTCAACCTTTTAGGTTTTTTTATTTTTTTTTAATCTGCCTAACTGCTAGTTGATCCAGAGGAAGGCAAAAAAAACTCCCATCTGAAGCCTCTCCAATTTGCCTCAGAGGGGGAAAAATTCCTTCCTGACTCCAAAATGGCAATCAGACTAGGCCCTGGATCAACTTGTACTATGAGCTATCTTCTATAACCCTGTATTCCCTCACTTGCTAAAAAGCCATCCAACCCCTTCTTAAAGCTATCTAATGTATCAGCTGATTCAGGGAGAGAATTCCACATATTCACAGCTCTTACTATAGGCCCTGGAGCCTTGTTTACATTAATTTTTATTAAAGCTTTATGAGTCAACCACTGACTAGATTGAGGTGAGCCATTAGAGCAGCTATGAAGTGAGCCTGGGAACTCATACTCCTCTATTGTATACACTGAAGAAAAGAACTGATTTAGTACATTTGCCTTTTCTGTACCTGTTACAACCATACTGGTACCATTATTTAATGGAGCAACACTCTCAACCTGCATCTTTTTACTATTAATATATTTAGTTAGTTTTCATCTCCACCGCAATTTACTCTTCATATCCTTTCTTTGCCTTCCGGATTGCTGATTTACAACATTTATTACAGTGTTTATATTCATTAAACAGATTTGTACTTTTTAAAAGCCTTTCTCTTCTTTCCTATTAACTTCTTTACTTCTGTATTAAGCCACACAGGATGATTCTTAGAGCTTCAACATTCACTCCTTAAGGGAATAAATTGAGAACAGTAATGATTTAATATCATTTTAAATGACAACCATGTCTGTTTTAAGCTGAAAACCTAATGCCCCAATCAATACTCTGTAGGACAGCCCTCAAGGCACTAAAATTAGCTTTTCCAAAATTCATGGTTTTTGTTGCCCCAGTGTATATTTGTTTTTTGCACCAGACATTAAATGATATAACATTATGGTCACTATTACCCAGGGGTTCAATGACTTGCACATTTCCTATAAGTTCTGGGTCATTTGAGATCACTAAATCCAGAACAGCATTTTTTCTGGTAGGCTCCTCAACAACCTGTGCCATAAAATTGTCATGCAACAAGTTTATAAACTTGTTCCCATTAACTGATCTGACAGTACTGTTGCTCCAGTCAATATCTGGGTAATTAAAATCCCCCATTATCATTACCCAAACTAGCAGCTTTTTCTATTTGCATCAGGAGCTTAGCCTCCTCCTCCTCACTTGCATTAGGGGTCTATAGCATACTCCTACAATCAATTTGCTGGACTCTTTACAATTAGTGAAGAACTCTATCCAAGAGACTTCTGCCCCCTCATTTTCTAACATAACCTCCTCCTTTATATAAGCTTATAAATCCTGCCTAACAAACAGACATACCCCTCCTCCTTTTCTATTGCCTCTGTCCCTCCAAAACAAAGTATAGCCGCTGATATTAACTGCCCAGTCATGCGACTCATTCAGCCATGTTTCGGTCATACCAATCACATCGTATTTTCCCTCCAGCACCAGCACCTCCAGCTCTCCCATTTTACCAGTCAGACTTCTTGCATTTGCAAACATACATTTAATACCGGTACCATATTGAACATATGACATGTGGTCCTCCCTATCCTTAACAGTATCCCCAGCCAAATCTCCCCATTTTCCCTTTCTTTGCCCACTATCTCATCTAACCTGTCTTCCACTGAATCTTTTACTGAACCCCCCCCACACTTAGTTTAAAATCTCCTCCAACCCTCTAGCCATCTTCTCTCCCAAAACAGCTGCACCATCATCGTTGAGGTGCAGCGCATCCCTAGCAAAGAGCCTGTAGCCGACTGAGAAATCAGCCCAGTTCTCCAAAAACCCAAAACCCTCCACCCTATACCAATCTTTCAGCCACGCATTAATCTCCCTACGCTCCCGCTGTCTCTTTAGTGTTGCTCGTGGCTCAGGTAATATCTCTGAGAAAATTACCTTGGAAGTCCTCTTCCTAAACTTTGCACCTAGTTTGTTAAAATCGTTCTTGAGGACTTCACCACCTCCCATAACTTTGTCATTGGTACCTATGTGTACCAAGACCGCTGGGTCTTCCCCAGCCCCTCCCAATAATCTGTCCACTGGTTCCACCACATGATTAACTAAAAAAGCAACTCACTAAAACTTTGTATCTTTTGTTACCTGCAAGGTTGGAGTGCAGCTATTATGGAATAACCTTTTACAGTGTAAAAATTTACAAGTACTTAACTTTCTTTATTGTTATATATCTGCACCATCCTTCTACTGAACAGTGCTATGGAATTTACTGGTGCTTTATCAATAGTATGCATACATGATAACCAGCAGAATACTCATACAAAGCTGTAGTGCATTGAAATGGGATTCAGAGACATGCTACAAGGAAGTGGGTGGTTAGAAAGTCCTGGACACCCTGTTCAACCTGATTTAAAGGGGTTGTTCACCTTTAAACGATCTTTTAGTATGATGTAGAGAGTGATATTTGTGGTTTTTTTGGTTTTGGTTATTTCACTTTTTATGCGACAGCTCTCCAGTTTGCAATTTCAACAATTTGGTTGCTAGGGTCCAAATTATTCTGGCAACCATGAACTGATTTAAATATGAGACTCGAATATGAACAGGAGAGGGCTAGGGTTGCTACCTCCCAACTAACTCTGAGTGGGGCTCCAGGGCCGTGACATGGTGGGGGCTGGATGCGATGTCAGGGGTGAGGCTCTGATGTGGCGAACGACGATTGTCTGATCGCCGCGTCAATCTCAGGGAATCCTGCCCAGATTTCCTAATTTGAAAAACCGGGCAGGCTGTTTTGACCTGGACAGCCCTTCAAAAAACCAGGCTGTCAGGGTCAAAACCGGATAGTTGTCAACCCACAAGAGGGCTTAAATAAAAAGATGAGTAATAAAAAGAAATAACAATATATTTGTAGTCTTAAAGAGCATTTGTGATGGGGGTCAGTGACCCCTATTTGAAAGCTGAAAAGAGTCAGAAGAATAAGGCAAATAAATAAAAAAAAAACTATAGAAAAAATGAAGTCCAATTGAAAAGTTGCTTAGAATTGGCCAGTCTATAACATACTAAATGTTTATTTATAGGTGAACCACTTACTTATAGAGAATTTATATACAGCTCTCTGTTGCCTGACAGAAATAGCCAGGACACCTCAAAGTGTCATTGTACATTAATGTTAACGATCCGTCACCGGAATTAACATCACGCCATTGCTTTTTAGAAGACCTGAAATTTCAGCTTATTTTAAAATGTTTATAATGTCTGTAATTGTCCGTGCCAGTCATGTCGTTGCCAAGCTGCTAAAATGCAACCAGTTGTTGCTAGAAATCACTAGAACAAGAGAAGTGGATGTTTTAGAGACCATGCTGATTCAGATACAATAAAGCCAATTTTAGTCTTACATTCACAAAGCAACATAAAACTGTTAAAAAAAAAAAAAAAGATGCTGCCTACAGAGCTTTACTGTGTTTATTAATGCGGATTTATTTCTAGGATAAAAAGATAAAGAAATTGATTTAGATTTTAAATGTAAAGGGTAAGAAACATCTTTCTCCACTAAATAATGCAGAAAATTTAAAATTTGTTGATACCTTTTATTGGCTAACTGAATGAGTAACAAATGCAAGATTTTGGAGCACACAGACCCGGATCACACATTTGTATTTTGCCTGACGAAGGGGCCTGTGTGCTTGAAAGCTTGCATTTGTTACTCATTCGGTTCAGTTACTCATTCAGCCAATAAAAGGTATCAAATGACTGCAGCTTTATGGATTTACTTTTTTGGACTAAAGTAGTTTCTTTAGCACCAATGTGCCTCATATTACATTACCCTGATAATGTAAAAACAAAGAGAAACATGGACTTAGTATTCAGTATGACTTCCCTTGTTAGGGATCTATTATATAGGGCTCATGTGCAAACACAAAGCACAAGTGAGATGTGTAGCATGTCCTGACACACTGACTAATGGTGGCCATACATGGACCGATAAAAGCTGCAGACAGACCTAGTCGGCAGCTTATTGGCCCATGTATGGGACCCTCCCACGGACTTCCCCGATCGGTATCTGCCGAAAGTCGGGCAGATGTCGATCGGACAGGACTAAAAATCCCATCGGATCACAGCCACATCTGTTCGTTGATGTGGTCCTGCGATCCGACCGCCTGTTACCCTTCATTATGATCCGATTGTTGAGCCCTAGGGCCCACGATTGGATCAGCTCAATATCGCCCACCTCAAGGTAGGCATATCGGGGAGAGATCCGCTCATTTGGCAACATCTCCAAGTGTATGGCCACCTTTAGAATGCTAAATCAAATCAAAACAAATAAACAAACACAAAGTTTTGCTGTCCAGAGATTAAAAGTAATATGGCATTAAGGATTTTGATTTAGTTTGGCTGCATATAAATAATTCATCTGAACCCAAATCCTTTAAAAAAAAAAACAGGTATGATTCATCCAAATCCCAAACCAAATCCTAGATTTGATGCATCCCTAACAGTGACCCCTCCTGCAATGCAATGATACAAAGGCTCCTGCATTTTGTAAAAGTGACAGTAATAGTATAGAAATATCCTATTAATTAATTAATAATTAATATTATTGGCATGTGTGGTTCTTTAAATTGAACAAAACGAGGCCTTTTGTAGATATGCCATATACAGTATGTACAAATGGCATACATGCTTGCATAGGAAGGCTTTTCAGAACTGATATTCATATGTTATTTTCTAATGGTAGTAATTATATCAATCAAATAGCTTTGTCTGGGTTATTCAAAATGTCCTTTAATCAAATGATATTGTCTTGTAATAGTGTTCCAGCCAAGCAGACAAGAAAAAGACATTTTACAACTGCAAACTCCCATCTGTATAAATGTTAATAGTAGCTCTACTTTTCTTTTCTTACTTAACTAAATTATAACTAGAAACACACATTGTAGATTGGCAAAGATTGATTAAAGGGGAGCTGTCATCCTAAAAAAAACATTCCAAATCCTAATTTATCATGTTAGTCAAGCAAAATACTGAACTTGAATAACTGAACCTTGTTTCCTTTGGTCTGGGAATTCATAATTATAGCAAGCAGGTAGGCTAAGGTTTTTATGTAGAAAAGACAGGGCCGACCGGCACTCAGACGGATCCGCAGGACCAGAGAAGTTCAATTAAAAAATACTGTAATTTTATTTACACAAAGTTAAAAATGTATATCTGCATCTCCATCCACCCTATGTGTTTTGCACCCATTCAGGGCACTTAGTCATGGGCCCATTATTATTTTTTAATTTAACTTCTCTGGTCCTGTGGATCCATCTGAGTGCCGATCGGCCCTGTCTTTTCTACATATATTTTGCCGTACTGCTCCCTAAAGCTGGGGCTGGTGCACCCAGACCACTTTCACTATTTGGGGAGTCATTTACATTTATTCTGGAGCACCTTGTTCTCTTCTAACTACTAAAAGGCTAAGGTTTTTAACTGAGTTTAAAACAGCTATGAAAATAATTTGGATTTCATGTTTAACTTCAAAAAAACTTTTATTATACTGCTTTTTATATCTGGGTGACAGGTCCACTTTAATGTAATTAACATTTAATATATTTTATATGTGTCTGTGTGTAAATACATCTCACTAAAGAAATGGTACACGCAGATCTTACACAATTTTATTCTTACCCCTATTTCTGGCCAGCTGATGGGGAGGGGGCATAGTTCTCTTGGATCATACTTATTCAAGGAGGGGAAAAAGCCAGATTCGGGAAGATTAGTTGCCTGTCGACAAATCTCCTCTTCTTCGGGCGACAAATCTCCCCGAACTGCCTCCCTTGCCTTCCTGCTGGCTAAATGTAAATCGCCAGCGGGATGGCACTTGGGGCGACTTCAGAAAACAAATCGTTTCGAGTGCCATCCCGCCGGCGATTTACATTTTAGCCAGCAGGAAGGCTAAAATGTACTTTGAGTCCCTAGTCGAAGTACACCAAAATAGCTTGAAATTAGAATTTTCTGACTTCAAATTTTCAATTCGATCCTTGATAAATCTGTCCCTTAATGTCTTGTTAGCTGGGTGGGCCGACCAGTAATCAGGACAACCATACAGTTGTGTAACCTGTGTGCCCTGCCCCCCCCAAAAATATTTGGAGGGTCCCAGCACACAGCAACCCCTCCCTGTCACCCTCCCCACCAGCCCACTCTCCCACCTGCCTGCATCCTCCCTCCCCACTCATGGGTATGGGACTAGAAATGAGGGA
This sequence comes from Xenopus laevis, assembly GCF_017654675.1. Taxonomy (NCBI): domain Eukaryota; kingdom Metazoa; phylum Chordata; class Amphibia; order Anura; family Pipidae; genus Xenopus; species Xenopus laevis. Next base: position 96,985,405 of record NC_054379.1, read on the forward strand.
ATTCATAGAACTATAAAAGAAATGGACCCGACAGTCCAGGCCCCCCTGTTCCCCAGCCCCCGCCCCACACAACTGTGCAGTCTGCTTCCTCTATAGTTACACCACTGCAACCATAGGAAGTCCATAGAACTGGCACACATGGGCAGAGCATAAGTACTGCTGGGCTAGGGCAGCTTTGGAGCACTTTTGAATCAGACTAAAAATGTAGCCCTAAACGTTTAGTAACACTGACATGATCCTCGTCCATGAATATGTTAGTAATGCTATAAGTTTAATACTTTTAATAATACTTTTGCATCCTTCCTTCAACAGGAAACAAAAAAAAGCTATTGCTTTAAGTTATGTTCCAGCTTCATAAATTATTCTCCATAGATGAATATTAAAATGCATAAAGACTAACGTGCTTGAATATTTAAATCTCTGCTACAGACACTGTGGTAAAAAATGTTTATTAATGATTCTTAAACCATGTTCTTTAACTAGCCAATTATAGTAAACCATGCATTGGACATACTGTACATTATAGTTTTTGCATACTAAAATAATCCCATATGCCTTTATGTCAACAAATGTGGTGGACAAGTGGATTTTTATTGTCATTTCAGCCATATACAGCAATACGGTACATCATAGAAACAAATAAAGTTTTTACAGAACCCATGGTGCTACACATAAGACTATTGTATATGGGGTACATCAAGTGTGAGTTATTGAGGTGAACAGCCCTAGTAGGTACAAGGACCTGCTGGGCAAGACATACATTTGTATTTCAGAGGTTTATGCAGCTCCTTATGAATATATTCAGTTCAGTCCTTGGGAGTTGTGATGCCTGATAGCTTGTGGATAAAAACTGTTGCACATTCTGGAAGTCAGCGCCCTAATACTGTCGTATCTTTTACCGGATGGCAGGAGGGTAAAGAGATCGTGTGCCATGGTGGGTGCCATACCTGACAATGCTGTTAGCCTTCTGGAAACAGCGGGTGTGGTAAATAACCATAATGGTGGGAAGCGAAACCCCAATGATCTTTTCGGCTGTCCTCACCACCTGCTGCAGGATCTTGTAATCTGATACAGAACAGTTTCCATACCAGGTAATGGACCCTCTGTAAAATATGATGAGGAATCGGATAGATGGTGGAAGATGTTTTTTTTTTCCAGCTTTCGCAGAAAGTAGAGATACTGCTGTGCCTTCTACATTATAGAGCTGGTTATAAATGTCCAGGAGAGGTTCTCTGCCAGATGTACACAAAGGAATTTGGTACTTTTGACTTTTTCCACTGGAGATTCGTTAATGTACAGTAGAGAATGATCACCACGTGGTCTCCTGAAGTCAGCATCTATTTCCTTTGTTTTGTTTGTGTTTATAGACAGATTGTTAACTTTGCACCAGTCCGTTAACACTCAGGTGCTGAGGAATGATTATATTGAATTCTGAGCTAAAGTCTATGAACAGCATTTGTACATACGTGTCTTTATTGTCTAGGTGAGTGCCTGATTTCTCATGCCACTGTCTCTGTACATGCATCTGCTCATAGTATCATGGCTTTCATTAAAATACCTACTCTAATGCCAATAGTTTGCAAGCGGAAATTGTTCAAATATAAAAGTTCTTTATTTGTGTTTTAATATACAAAAAAATATTATTTTTTAAATGAATCATAAAACAGCATATACGGCTGAGCTCTGCTTATTACTCTGCACCAGTAAACCCCTTTGCATACACTATTTTGCAGGCATCCATTATAATTGAATTCTCGCAATAAAAATGATCCTTAAAATATGTAAAGAATTTATTATTCTAATGACTCCACCTAATGCCACAGATCAATAACACAATGTTAACAGACTGTATACCATCTAATTAGTGGCGTTCATCATTATTTATTTTAGCACCAGCAAATTACATAATTTACAGAATAGCATTAGAGGGCTCTACTCACAAGAGCTTACCATTTAAAGGGTTTGTGGTCCCTTTGACCATGCACAGAAACAACTCATGGACTGAACTCTTAAAGGATGCAGCAGCAGAAGGATTTTGTCTTATGGCTAAAATGTGGACATGGAAGGCATAAAGGAAACATTTGTTTTAGGCCCAGGTCACATGGGGGTATAGTTCAAGATGGTAGTAGTGGATGTGAACTTATAGATAAAGCAAACTGAAGAAATCAGACATTAAGTGGAATAACCATGAAGGGAAAGCATATGACACTGAAGAACATATATGTGGGAATGCGCACAGACAGTTCTCACAGTGGTTAATATTAAAGAAGGAAATATTTTGGTCCCCCAATCCAATTGTCACGGAGGTTGTGGAAGGGAAATGATTTGGGGGCAAAGCTACTTATTAAAGGGATACTGTCATGGAAAACATGTTTTTTTTCAAAACACATCAGTTAATAGTGCTGCTCCAGCAAAATCTGCACTTAAATCCATTTTTCAAAAGAGCAAACAGATTTTGTTTTATTCAATTTTGAAATCTGAAATGGGGCTAGACATATTGTTAAGTAGGAGAAATAACAGCCTGCCAGAAAGTAAAGTGCAGGCACAAGTCACATGACTGGGGCCAGTAGCGTAACTAGAGGGGGGGCGGGCCCTGGTGCGTGATGTGCAGCTGGGCCCCGCCCTCTCCGTACCGTCCGCATTTTCAGTGGCGCGCGGGCTGCCGGGAGGCCCGGAGGGGTTGCGGGCCCTGGCCCGCTCGCACCCCCTGCTCCCCCGGTAGTTCCGCCACTGACTGGGGCAGCTGGGAAACTGACAAAATGTCTAGCCCCATGTCAGATTTCAAAATTGAATATAAAAAAATCTGTTTGCTCTTTTGAGAAATGGATTTCAGTGCAGAATTCTGCTGGAGCAGCACTATTAACTGATGTGTTTTGGAAAAAACATGTTTTTCCATGACAGTATCCCTTTTAAAGGCAAAAACTCTCTAGCGTGCGTCTCCCCTATCTCACATACCCTATGAAAAATGTTTTCAGTCTTCTTCTAAAGAAGGTTTAAATTATAGACAGAAACAATGAAACAACGAATCAGCAGTTTATTTTCCAATATAAAGTAATGTGAATTAATTTTTGATTTTAATACATTTAAATACATGGCAGTCTCTGCATTCTACCTTTGCCAGAATTGCTAAACCCCTTTGTCACGGTCGGCACCCTATATCCAGAACCAATGTTAAGCACCCTGTTCTCGGCTCTTGCTTCCGCCTTTAACAGCCGCCTTTCACCTCGGGAGGAGCCCTCGGCTAATCAGATGCCGCCAGGTTTTAATAAGAGAGGTACCAAGTGAAGGAAACAGACACAATTTGCAGAACAGAAGCACCAGGAACTCAATACAGATGATACTATAACAGGCAGTGAGAAACTGTATTATGGCCCTTTAAATACCTTTAAACTTCGCGCCATTGTGGCTACAAATAGGAAGAATGCGCACCGCGCGTGCCCTAAGATACCGGTGAAGAGGAAGAATGGAGTGGCGTGGTGGGCGTCCCCACCGCACCACTGGACCACCAGGGTAAGTTATTACAGCCTTCTATACTCACTAACTCTTCCTGTATACAGTACTGGTGTCCTCATGCACATCCCAACATGGAGGTTTGTGTCCGGAGAAAAACAAGAAACAAGAATTAACCACTAAATTCTTGTTTGCTGGACACTCACCAGTAAAAACTTTGGGTTTGGGTGCCAAGGTAGAGGTTTAAATCAATTCTGAAAAAACATGAGCAGGCATGCCAAAAAACCTTAATGAGCAGGCCATAAAAAGTCTTGCGCGTTGTTTCCTGTTAAAGGACCAGTAACATAAAAAAATTTTTTTAAAAAATTCGTTAGTACACATCAAAACAAAAACACCAACACAAATTATACTTTAAAATCACAAAGCTTTTATTAAGAAATAACTTACAGAAGCTGCACTTCCTGTCCTTTACAGAAACGGCGAAAAGGCGACCATCCATCCTGCTGGGCTCGATTTCTCCTCCTGGCTACTCTGCTGACAGCGTGTGAACGAGCAACTATTCACGGACAGGCATCATCTCTCCTCGGCTCTCCTCTCCTTCACTGTGCATGGCTTCCCTCCTCCTCGCTGCTCCCCCCAGCCAGATCCCCTGAACTGAATGATGAATTATCGGCCCGCTTGTCACTTCACAGCCGCACAGTACCTTTATTGCTGCGTATTAACGGTGCGCAGGGGGAAAGTCCTGAGGCGCCACATCCCTTTCTTTTCCTAATTGTGCTTCAACCACACTTTCCGTCCCTGCTGCAATGCACAGAGCCTGAGAGAGAGTATTTCCTAAACTTCAGCTCACCACAAGCCAGAGGCACAAGGGGTCAGGCTAAAAATGTGAGGGCAATGGACTGAGCAGCTTTCTCTGTAATCCCTTTGGCCTCCTCTTCCCCCTGCGCACCGTTAATATGCGCAATAAAGAACTGTGCGGCTGTGAAGTGACAAGCGGGCCGATCATTCATCATTCAGTTCAGGGGATCTGGCTGGGGGGAGCAGCGAGGAGGAGGGAAGCCATGCACAGTGAAGGAGAGGAGAGCCGAGGAGAGATGATGCCTGTCCGTGAATAGTTGCTCGTTCACACGCTGTCAGCAGAGTAGCCAGGAGGAGAAATCGAACCCAGCAGGATGGATGGTCGCCTTTTCGCCGTTTCTGTACAGGACAGGAAGTGCAGCTTCTGTAAGTTATTTCTTAATAAAAGCTTTGTGATTTTAAAGTATAATTTGTGTTGGTGTTTTTGTTTTGATGTGTACTAACGAATTTTTTAAAAAAAATTTTTTATGTTACTGGTCCTTTAATCATAGGTTCAATCACAGGAACAGCCTACGATTAAGTACCTCACGGTTAGCACATTGGAATTTTTGGAACGCCTGCTCATATTTTTTTCAAAATTGGTTTAAATGAGTCTTCTTGTCTAACAAAATGTCCAATTATATAATTTAATGCTTTGAATAAAAATCTATTCTTATCATTGCCCTTAAAAAGGTTGGCTATTTCATTCTACTGTGCATCGTTTGTCCCGGGAAATTTGAAGCAAGAAGAAGCTGGAAGAGGATCGCTCCGTAGTGCAGTTTCTGCTGATAGGAGCACCGGCCCACGGTTTCAGGTAAGACAATACAATCACTTGGGGGTGTCTAACATTTGGCACCCCCAAGTGCAGGATGACTTTCCTTCTCCTTTAATTTCCTTTTCCGGACACTCCAGATTTAATGATAACTATGTCAAACGGTGGCTTCAGATGATACACAGCTGGGATCCTTTCATTAGCAGATTTGCATTTTGTACTGAAAATGTTAATATACCACTTAGACACCTTTAAAGGCCTTGGTTTCTCATCAAAATTTATCTCACAGCAGGAATCAGAAATCTTTGAGGCATGACTATTTTCCACTACAGAATCATTTACTAGGTGTTAAGAGCAAATGTTAAAATGCTGAAAATGCAAAAAAAAATGTCAGACATGGTTTAAGATTTGTCATTTCTGTGTAACATACAAATCGGAGATTTTGAACATACCTCTCTGCCTCTCGCACCATGTAGTGTTGATACAGAGAGGGCATGGTCTATTGAAAATTTCTATAAATTCCATTATTATTGGCACAGCAGGACTAAATCAATGTTTATAAATGGTTATATCCCATAGTTCATAAACAGAGTGAAGTTTTGTGGTTATTTCTTTTTGGTGGCATCCTGGATCTCATTGTTATTGGTTGTTATTGGTGGGTTTTTTTTGTACTGAGATGTGTTTTTCCCTATCTTTATAATAGAAAGACTTTAATCATAATAATGTAATAGGCAGACAAATAAGGATGATGCAAAGGCAGTAATTCGGAAATAGTAAGGCTAATGCCATGAGCCTGTGTAAGGAATGCTGGGAAAGAGGAAGGCAAGGAGAGAGCAGACAGAGATCTGGCAGCAGCAGAGAGACAGAGACCCCATGTGAGGTAAAGTTTGTAAAGTGCAGGGAAAGCTGCACCAACTGCAGGTTCCACTTAGGGTGTCAGTGAGTGTCAATCAGGGATGGACTTCACTCTTCATTTAGGATCCTCAGGTTCCTGTTCCAATAGGCCTTCACTGTAGCTATTGCAGATCTAGGACCGGTTAGGGACTCAGGGAATTGTTCCATAAGAACCAAAAGGTTCATTAGTCAGGCCCATTTTCTGATCAGGGTAGGTTAGAGACCAGGTTCCAACGCCTGTTAGGATCAGTCACCTCGGCTTACTTACTGGCCCAGTTCCACCCAAAAATAGAGCCAGGACTAACTATGGACACTGCACTCGAGGGCCGGAAATAGGGGTAGGCAGAGTAGGCACGTGCCTAGGGCTCAAAGCGGGGGGGGGGGCACCAGGCACGTACCGCCTCTGTCACCTACCTCTAGTCCGGTTCCCTTCTCTGCCCGACTATCTGTGGTATTTTAGCATTTTTTTCGCTTGTGCGCACGCTCAGCCGGCGCCGTGACTGCCCGGCTTGCCTAGGGCGCCTGGCCAGTGCGGCCCGGCTCTGCTGCATTCTCTGGAATTATCGTATGGATACACATGAATGGATTACAATTGTACTGGAATTCATGGATGCAACACCAGGGATTACAGTAAGTGCTCACCAAAGCACCAAGTGTACACAACATGCAGGGGTTAATAAATGGTTAATAACTGTATTACTTTGTTCTTTACTGATATTCTTTGTATTAATTTGTTCATGGTACATGTTTTAGTAAAACAGAGAGTTCCATATTCACTCTTATTATAAATACAGCAAGTGTGGCATCTTTACTTTGTACCTGGCTGTTAAAGGAACCCATACCATGCCAGGCTACCCAAAAGGTAACAGGTAATTTGGTACAATAATAATAATATGGATTTATAATTAAAACATTTATTCCAGAACATACAAACCTGTTACTGAGTTGTATAATGGGATTTACAAGCCAACACTCCTCTATGTTTAGCTACAAATTAAAAAGAGGAGCCCTGGGAAGACACATCTGGAATTAGTGAAGTATAAAGCTGAAGTAAGAACACCAGCCTTAAAGGAGCATGGAGGTAATTAGAGAGGAAATTGGATTTCTGTTCTAAAGTGTAAATGGTCTGTGGGGTGTAATTCTAACACAGTAGGTGAAAATCCACACCGTGGCACACTTTGTAGAAAATACAATATTTGTGTGTATGTGTGTGCACGTGCATGTGTCAGTTTCTGTTAGATTTATCAATACAGGTATCATATATTTATATTCAGCACTACAGGTATGGGAACCCGTTATCCAAAAAGTTCCGAATTGCAGGAAGGCCATCTTCCATAGACTCAATTGTAACCTAATAATTAAATTGTTGAATAAATAAAATGATTTCCTTTTTTTCTTTGTAATAATAAAACAGTACCTTGTACTTTATCCCAACTAAGGTATGATTAATACTTATTAGAAGCAAAACATTCCTATTAGTTTGATTTCATGTCAATAATTCTTAGTTGACTTAAGGTATGGAGGTCCAAATTAACGAAATACACCTTATCTGGAAAATCCCAGGTCCTGAGCATTCTGGATAATAGGTAACATACTGTACTCAATAATGTATAAATACCATTTTTTTAGGGGCAAATTTAGTCGATTCGAGTGAATTTTTGGGTACTTCGACCATCGAATAGGCTACTATGACTTCGACTCAAAGTAAAATCATTTGAATATTCAACCATTTGATAATCGAAGTACTGTCTCTTTAAAAAAACTTCAACTTCAATAGTTCGCCAAATTAAACCTACCGAAGTGCTGTGTTAGCCTATGGGGACCTGCGCATTGAATACACTAAAGTAATAATCATTGCTATGTATCAAAATGATGACTTTATGGCTTATCTACTAGAGGTTGGAAATCTGTGTGCAATTTCTTCTCTTTTATGTAGAGCCAGTGAGTTGGAATCTAGATGATGATGGGAAATTGAACTTGTTAAATATATGTAGGGAGGAGCAGCAGTGGATTTACTGTATAACCTTGGCAGTTACAGTGATGTTTATCTGGTTTACTGGGTATATTTAACCACTGTAAGTCTTTTGCTTTGAAAAAATATGCAAATATTTGGTGAAGTTCCTGAGATGGGAATTTCCATGTGTTGTACCTGTTGCAAAACTTCTGCAAAAGTCCCAGTGTATGCAAATATTTAGCAACAAGTATTGAGAAAATCCTACTTCTTGGTTCTCCTAATAAAAGCTTCCGGTGTGTCAAAACGAATTGCAAAAATATCTGTAGATTGAAGATTTTCTCATTTGAGCAATTACATTCACTTACTTTGGCTCTCTAAGGAGCCTATTGCCCACGTGTTTAACATGGAACATCTCCAATAAAAATCATCCCGACCCCAGCATGCAGAACTCTCTGTATTATTGTTTGTGTGTGTAAAATGTTCGCTGTCATAGTGTCATATGTTGTGCTCTTATTGGTTGTTGGGCTATTGTACTGCGATATATCTGCCCAGTAATAATAAAGCCCCATTGTGTGTAGCCAGAAAGATGACGCTTCCTTCCAAAGGTTAAAGGACAAGGAAAGGCTATGTAAGAATTATCTTCATTGAAATGCATACCTCTATTGATGAGATCTGCACAATTCAAACCCCTCCTGTTTAAACCCTTTTCCAGTTTAAATGCAACATTCAGAAAAAAAAGCAGATTTCAGAAAAAAAAAACATAACATTCATCACACTAAGACCAAGTCGCATGAGCATTAGAGAGTTTTTCCAGGCAGAGCATGCGCATAATTAATCTTTGTGAATGTGCGCTCCCATATGTGGGTCCTGCCAATTCCCTCCCTTCCTCAAGCATGTACCAATCGCAACCAACTTTAACAGTTCTTATGGTAAATGCGCATGTCCAGTGAAAGTACTGTACAGTTATTTTGTGAAAATATATAAAATGTTAATAAACCTTTAATATTAACTCTTGCTCTGTGAAGTGTACAATTGAATCTCAAAGGGCAGGCGGAATCTTCGGGCATGTGCATTTGTTTCTGTGCGGCCATGTAGATGATGTCAGTATAACTAAGATGGCGACTGCAACGGATGGTTTCAAGTGTATCCAGTAAAGGCTCCATACTAGAGAAAATGGAGGAATTTGGAATAGAAAACCAGAAGAGGCTAAAGGGCACTTTAACATACAGCAGAGTTTAGTTAAAGCCTTTCCTTTAAAAGGGTGGCCCACCTTTAAGTTACTTTTAGTATGTTATAAAATGGTCAGTTCTAAGAAATGTTTGAATTATTTTCATTATTTATAGTTTTTGAAATATTTGCCTTCTTTGTTTGACTCTTTCCAGCTTTCAGATGGAGGTCACTGACCCCATCTAAAAAATGAACGTCCTCTATTGTTATTGCTACTTTTGTTTACTCATCTTTCTATACAGGCATTCTCCTATTCGTAAACAAGGAGCAGTGACCAGCTTCATGTTGTAGCTCCCACCCCTCCCAGCTATAGTCAGGTGATCCCACTGGTGTCTAATAAAAGGGCAGCCAAGTTTGGGAGTTTTACTTTGAAAGCAGCAAGTTGCAGGTAAAACTTAGTCCCTTTGTAAAATGTATAATGAAGCAATAGAATTCTTAATGAATCAGATAAAATTGAGTGTAGGACTGGCCAGATATGGGATGACTTTGACGTAGTTGGCCAGCTTAAATATATTGCAATATATGGACAAACAATCCCTGTTTTGTTTAAAGGGTAAGGCATTTTTCAGTAGCAGTATGCACAAAATGTCTCTGTCTTAAATATATTGATAATGGGTTGAGTGCAGAGGACTCTTGTATTTGTCTATATAATTCTCCTATTTGTATTCCAGTCTCTTATTCAAATCACTGCATGGTTGCTAGGGTAGTTTTAACCCTAGCAGCCAAATCACTGAAATTGCAAAATTAAGAGCTGCTGAATAAAATGCTAAATAATACAAAAACCACAAATAATAGATAGAGATCTAGAAATAGGTACATAAATATAAAATCACAATCTCTGGAAAAATAATCATCCTGGTAAAGTAACCATAGAATGATATACAGTTTGCTCAGTTGACTACTGTTCTGTAGCTGCCAGTGACAACTCTGACAGCTTCACCCTTCTTTAAATATTAATAGCACTTTGCTAGGCTGGCATTATCTACTTCCTTTCTTATGGTCTGATATTTCTCACTTGCTGATTAGATAAATATTTCATGATTTCATAGAGAGTTGTTAAGCTTTAACCCTGTTTAAAAGGCAGCACACAGTGTGTCCCGAAGTGTTGGTGCTTTCATACTATGTTGAAAGTGGGGACCTAAAATCCTGAATAATAACACCAAATTCATTTGGACTTTACATTCCTTTTAATGTGTAGCAAGACCAGATGTAAAAACTGCCTCATTTCAGTTTTGTTGAATATTCTTATAATTTTATATCATGTACAGTAAGTGGCACGTATTCAAGAGATTTCTATCTGCAAGTCATTTATAATGTAATACTATTGTAATAAGCACAGACCTTAAACAGATTTTTTCATTACCCATTACTGTTTGGGCAAAGGTTGTTGAAAGGGATAATTAGTAAAACCATCTGCAATAATAATATCAGCATAAAGAACACAGAGCACTCATGGGGCTTAATTTGCACCGAGGGCCGATATATATATTTATATATATATATATATATACAGTATATAAATGCATTATACTTTTTACATCATTTTGTTTTAATTGTTTAAGTTTAATATTTTACTAAAGTAGATTAAAAGGTCTGGACCATATTTTTTATTTGGTCTTTCAGGGTGAAATGAGAAGGAAGAGTTTAATGCCAATTAGACATAGATGCGCGAACAACAACCTTGAACTAATTTCAGTAAGTAAAGTTTAACTTTTAAACAAAAAATCATTTAGTGAAGGTATTTTAGCTGACCCAAAATCTATATTAGGAAGCTGCTTTCATTTTGTTACAATGATCTATTAGCTCTATTACCTCCACGAACAGTGTTTGCAATTGTGCTGCTCTTCAAAATGCTGATACATCCTCCTGTGTAATTGATTCCAACATTTTAAAAGGTACACTATAAAGATTTAGAGACCTATAAATTGAATTTTATGACTCTTTTTTTTGAGCAGCTGCAGTAGATAAGTTCAGGTTTTATCTAATCTGGAGAAAAAGTAGAAAGATATGGGGGTATACAGAACCTCTTATACCCAAGGTGGGTGCCATATACTGCTCTGGAGCTGTGGCTGTGCACTTTTTACAGTCGATATATACAGTGGGCATTATGTAGTATGGAATACCCCTTTCTAGAATAAGGTTTCCAGATCATGTGAAAAACTTGAGATGCTTCATTTAGAAGGGCTGTGGTGACTGCCTTTTGTGCTGTTTTTGGCTTTTTAAATCCACATTGGCAATAAATGATGAATTTGAAATGATAAAAAAACAGAGGGAGCACCTTTCATGGATGCATATAATTATAAGCCCAGGGACAGCTAATGAGACTAATGGAATAGTTTTTACAGTAGACATTTTGCTCATTAATGAATGGTAAATTGACATAGGTATAGTTTGTTAATGCAAATGGGACAGTATCCCCCTTGAATGCTAGTTGTACATTGCATGGAAAGGACCAGTATTGCTGGTGGCTTTGCTATTTAACTATATTTATATATATATACAGTGGTGTAACTAGATGTTACTGGGCCCCACTGCAAATTAATTTTATTGTCCCAGCATATAAAGAGACTGCCCTGTTTTACCAATATATGTTAAAATTGCTCATTATTTGGGCTGCATGGGGCCCCCTATAGCTTCTGAGCCGCCACTGCCAGTGAGGGTCAAAACGTTGATCTAAATAAAGTTATTTTTTTATCTGCAAAAGTTTTTATTAGAGTCATCGGCACAGAAATTGTTCTAAAACCCAAAGAAGGCAAATTATTTACTAAGGGATCGTGTGGATTCACAAGGAGCATACTTAAAATTAACTTAAACGATGTTTGACTCTCTTTTTTTTACAGAATGGAATATATGGGAGATGGCTTCCTGTAATTTAGAGCTTTCTGGACAAGATATCCCATACCTGTGTTTGAATTCCATCCTTTTTTTTTTAATTCTGCCTTTTTCTAACATGAAACATAATGAACCACAAACTAGATTGCTTCTGAGGCTTGACTCTTTTTGTGCAGTTCTTAGCACAATGGGATTATCATTCTTGCCATCCCCAAATATTTTTCTTCAGAATATTCAGGAATCAGGATAGGGTTTCCACCTGGCCGGTGTTTTGCCAAAGCTGGGACCTCTATTACAAATGTACTGGCGAAGTATTTTACTGTTAAATAAATAACCTGACATTCTGCCCCTGGCCCTCCTCTAATTCCTTTCAACCCCACCCCTCATTGACATACTCCACCTATATGAAACCAGGACGGTATTTTATTGCCCTGAATGTAATCAATCCATGAACACTGGGATTATAAAGGAAAATTTTTTACAAAGATAATGAAACTTGACTTTAACTGATGGTTAGTTAATTGAGGGTTAATGTAGTTACTCTGCAATACACAATGGATGCAGAATTTGAGAACATAACAATAACACTTATGATTCTAAATGAAAAGTACTTAGTTTACACCGTTTCATATACTCAGCTCAGAATGGTCTATTATAGTCCCCACATATAGCAAACCCTGTATGCAGTATTTACAGTAAGTCACATACAATACGTAAATCTTTTACTTTTTAGAGTTTGGATTTATCTCTTACTCCCCGTTTACTTATCCAGTATCTGGAAATGGTGCTGGAATTGACATACATATTCAGCACATTTTATTGCAGAAAAAAATGCCAGCAAGCATTTCACACTATTCATTATAAAAAAAAAGCACAGTCGGTCAGCTCTTTCTGTGGCCTATAGGGAGAAGACTTTATTGGTTTTAAAATATAATGTAAGCACATTTGCCACTTTTATTCCCATTAAAGATTGTTTGGAAGTGCAAGGTCAGGTGAAACAATAGGCACCAGATGATTTAAACTCAATACTTCCTTCCTACTATGAAATGCTTCCCACATGCAATAAAATACTCTGAATCATGGGCCACAGTTGTACACTTTCAAAATGATCACATCACTCATGGACATAGAATTCCTTGGTTTAATTATTGCATGGGATCTATTATCCAAAAAGCTTTAATTTAGATTTCTCATTAAGTCCTATTTAAGCAAACAAATCTAAATTGACTTATTTGCTTTTTCTCTTTAAAGGGATCCTGTCATCGGAAAACTTGTTTTTTTCAAAACACATCAGTTAGTAGTGCTACTCCAGCAGAATTCTGCACTGAAATCCATTTCTCCAAAGAGTAAACAGATTTTTTTTATATTCAATTTTGAAATCTGACATGGGGCTAGACATTTTGTCAATTTCCCAGCTGCCCCATGTCATGTGACTTGTGCCTGCACTTTAGGAGAGGAATGCTTTCTGGCAGGCTGCTGTTTTTCCTTCTCAATGTAACTGAATGTGTCTCAGTGAGACATGGGTTTTTACTATTGAGTGCTGTTCTTAGATCTACCAGGCAGCTGTTATCTTGTGTTAGGGAGCTGCTATCTGTTTACCTTCCCATTGTTCTTTTGTTTGGCTGCTGGGGGGAAAAGGGAGGGGGTGATATCACTCCAACTTGCAGTACAGCAGTAAAGAGTGATTGAAGTTTATCAGAGCACAAGTCACATGACTTGGGGCAGCTGGGAAATTGACAATATGTCTAGCCCCATGTCAGATTTCAAAATTGAATATAAAAAAATCTGTTTGCTCTTTTGAGAAATGTATTTCAGTGCAGAATTCTGCTGGAGCAGCACTATTAACTGATTCATTTTGAAATTTTTTTTTTCCCATGACAGTATCCCTTTAATATTAAAAAGCAATACCATTTTACTTGATGATACAGTCATGTTTGGGAACCCCTTTCAGCCTACATAATAATTTACTCCACTTTCAACAAAAAACATAACAGTGGTATGGGGTGGGGTGTTTTCTGAACAAAGATTTTTAGTGAAGCAGTATTCAGTTGTCTGTAATTAAATCAAATGTGAAAAACTGGCTGTGCAAAAATGAGGATAACCTTGTAAGTTTGTAATTTGAATGCATGTAACTGCTCAATAATGTAACACCAAATTGGTTGGATTAGCTCGTTAAGCCTTGAACTTCATAGGCAGGTGTATCCAATCATGAGAAAAGTTATTTAAGGTGGCCAATTGCAAGTTGTGCTTCTGTTTGACTCTCCTTTGAAGAGTGACAGCATGGGATCCTCAAAGCAACTCCAAGAAAAATACAGGAGCAGCATATGCGGAGCATTGTAAGAATGTCTTAATTACAAACACAAAACACCCCTTGGTTTTTATCCTTCTAATTCTGGTGGAGGTCTGACTGCAGTCAGTATTCAAAAATTTCACAATATCCAAAGAATAGAAAAGAACCCCCACTGGAACAGACTAAACTCAGGCAGTCACAAAATGTTATTAACACACTTATTTGTAGTAGGTTAAAAAATTAAACACCACTGGTCAGTGCATGAGGCTGAATATGCCACTTATTATTGTTGTAAAGTGCTGTGCAATAAATTATAAAGTGCAGTGCAAAGGATTATAAGTGAGGAGCATGGGAGGCCAAATTTATTGTTTCCCACAATAAATTCGGCGATTAATAAAGTGATACCAAAATTAATAACCAGTTTCTAAATTACTAGTAATACTAAGGAATAAATTGATAGTTATAATTGATTGACTAAAATGGAAATATATAATACAATAGATTATAAAGTGCTACAGTGCTAAATGGATTAGGTAATCCTTACTAAGATTCGATTAGTTGATTAACTAGGCTGCCATTAGATAGAATAAAAATAAATCAATGCTCAAATTCATGAGAAAAGGAGGAAAATGAAAAAGGAGATGGTGGAGTTGTCCCAAAACTGCTACCTAATTTGTTCTATCCCTGGGACACCACAAAGGTGGAGAAGGCAGAGTAACCGGGACTGTGGTCTCGTAATTAACTGAGCCCTAAGCTGATTTGAGAGACTACGATATCCTATAAAACCACAATTCCGCGGTCTCCTGGGAGTTTTAGTATTGCAGAGAAAGAGAAGGAGTTGAACCGAGCAAAGATTCTATCCACCACCCTCCGAAATTGTTTGACCCCAAGTTTAAATAATTGTTTAAAAGATAACCAGATCTGGAAATGAAACGCCGACGCGCGTTTCGCTATGTTAGCTTTGTCAAGGCGTAATAATAGTGTTCCCTTGGACGCGTGGTTTAAATTACTTCCGCGTCCTGCGTCACGTCAATCAGTAAATATAATAAATAATAAATAATAAATGCTCCCCAATGTCCCTGTGTGCATGGCAGCCCTTGATGTGGTAAGATTAATGCAGGATCTGCAAGTAAAGAATTGGAATAAGTAAGGGCGAGCCATAAGGGGTGTCATGTCTTGCGAGTTGGCTCCGAGTTGCGGCATGGGTGTCATGGCAACGGCGGCACCAATAGGAGGGAGGTACACGCACTCCTCGCGATAAGTGTAGTGGGAGCGTGTGAGTACGCGCGATCTCGGGGCGAGATCTCGCGAGAACTGATTGACGTGACGCAGGACGCGGAAGTAATTTAAACCACGCGTCCAAGGGAACACTATTATTACGCCTTGACAAAGCTAACATAGCGAAACGCGCGTCGGCGTTTCATTTCCAGATCTGGTTATCTTTTAAACAATTATTTAAACTTGGGGTCAAACAATTTCGGAGGGTGGTGGATAGAATCTTTGCTCGGTTCAACTCCTTCTCTTTCTCTGCAATACTAAAACTCCCAGGAGACCGCGGAATTGTGGTTTTATAGGATATCGTAGTCTCTCAAATCAGCTTAGGGCTCAGTTAATTACGAGACCACAGTCCCGGTTACTCTGCCTTCTCCACCTTTGTGGTGTCCCAGGGATAGAACAAATTAGGTAGCAGTTTTGGGACAACTCCACCATCTCCTTTTTCATTTTCCTCCTTTTCTCATGAATTTGAGCATTGATTTATTTTTATTCTATCTAATGGCAGCCTAGTTAATCAACTAATCGAATCTTAGTAAGGATTACCTAATCCATTTAGCACTGTAGCACTTTATAATCTATTGTATTATATATTTCCATTTTAGTCAATCAATTATAACTATCAATTTATTCCTTAGTATTACTAGTAATTTAGAAACTGGTTATTAATTTTGGTATCACTTTATTAATCGCCGAATTTATTGTGGGAAACAATAAATTTGGCCTCCCATGCTCCTCACTTATAATCCTTTGCACTGCACTTTATAATTTATTGCACAGCACTTTACAACAATAATAAGTGGCATATTCAGCCTCATGCACTGACCAGTGGTGTTTAATTTTTTAACCTACTACAAATAAGTGTGTTAATAACATTTTGTGACTGCCTGAGTTTAGTCTGTTCCAGTGGGGGTTCTTTTCTATTCTTTGGATATTGTGGCATTGTAAGAATGGTTACAGACAACCCAAAGATCACCTCCAAAGACCTGCAAGAACATCTTGCTGCAGATCGTGTATTTGTTCATTGTTTTACAAATCAGCGCAATTTGCACGAAGAACATTTGTATGGCAGGGTGATGAGAAAGAAGCCCTTTCTGCACTCATGCCACAAACAGAGTCGCTTGTTGTATGCAAAAGCTCATTTAGACAAACCACAGTCTTTTGGAACAAAGTGCTTTGGACTGAAGAGACAAAAAATAAGTTATTTGGTCATAACAAAAAGCGCTTTGTATAGTGGAAGAAGAACACCGCATTGCAAGAAAAACACCTGCGACCTACTGTCAAATTTGGTGGAGGTTCCATCATGCTGGGGGGTTGTGTGGCTAGTTCAGGGACTGGGCTCTTGTTAAAGTCGAGGGTCGGATGAATTCAACCCAATATCAATAAATTCTTCAGGATAATGTTCAAGCATCAGTCACAAAGTTGAAGTTACGCAGGGGTTAGATATTCCAACAAGACAATGACCCCAAACACACTTCTAAATCTACAAAGGCATTTATGCAGAGGGAGAAGTACAATATTCTGGAATGGCCATCACAGTCCCTCGACTTAAATATCATTGAAAATCTATGGGATGATTTATCAAAGGTTGAATGTTAGAGTTTTTTATACCTCGAATGAACTCACAACTTGAATGGTATGTTTTTTAAGGTATTCAAAAACTCAAATTCATCTAGTTTTTGGCGGATAAAAACTCGAATCTCTCGAATTGACGGAGTTTTTGGGCAAAACTCTCCAAAAAAGACTTAACATCTTCAGATGGTCCAAGGGACCTCTGCCATTGACTCCTACATGACCTCCACAGATTTTAGATGATGTATTTTCAGATTCGAGCTATTTCCAGGGTTGGGGGTATAAGAAATTGAGTTTTTTTTACCAGAAAATTTGAGTTTTGAACAAAAAAATCAACGAGAAAACTCGCTCGAACCTTAATAACCCTCTAAATGTATTTTAGTTAACTTAAATTTTGCTCAGAGTTACTTTTTCACTATAAAGTGAAATAAAGGCATTACAAGTTTACGAATCCAGTAGCTGCTGACAGCCTACCTAACCCCCAGTACAAAGGGAAAAATAGACAGTAAAGACAACAGAATCAAGTTATATGTATTGTCATCTCAACGGTATACAAGTACACAGTGAGAATGCATGGTGCTCTTCTGCACACCCACAGAAAAGACTTCATGTGAAGATAATTACCATTGCAGCTAGTGTTACAATGCGTATTGCAAATAGTCAGGCAAATCATAATAACAAGTCCCTATAGAAACACGAAAAAGGGCATATTTATTTATTAGAAGTTGTATGTGCTGGGACTATAATTTATTCCAAGAAAAGTGTGGTGAGAAAACCACCAAGGTTGATGGTATCATTATAGTTTACAACTTCTTCTTTCCAGAAAGCAGTATAAGAGATCATCTTGGGGGTTGGGCTCATTTTCTGCTCTAGAATAAGGAAAGAATTAACGTTACTTAATAGATGAGGTTGAAAAAATACCCTTGTCCATCAACTTCAACCTTTTTGGAACCTGCCTAATTGCTAATTGATCCAGAAGAAGGTAAAACATCCCCCATCTGAAGCCTCTGAATTTCCCTTGGGAAGGGGGGAGGAATTCCTTCCTGACCCCAAGATTGCAACCTGACCTATTACTGGATCAGTTTTGTACTATTCAGTAACTTATGTATTTTCTCACTAACTAAAAAAGCATCCAACCCTTTCTTGAAGCTATCAGTTGTACCTGCCAATATAAGAGCCTTGGGAAGAGAATTCCACATCTTTACAACACTCGTTGTAAAAGACCCTTTTCGAATTTTATGATGGAACCTCCTTTCTTCTAATCTGAAAGAATGCCCTGACGGCTGCTGGAAGGCCCTACCAGTAATTAAAGCATTAACTTATGATAACCCCCTAAGTGCCTCTTCTGAGTATAAACATTTAGGGGCAAATTTACTAAAGAGCGAAGCGGCTAACGCTAGTGCAAATTTGCCAGCATGACGTCAATTCGTTACTTTGATGATTTACTAACGGGCGCTGGTGGAAATTCGCTAGCGCACCCTTACGCCAGGCGAAGTTGTGCTATGGCGAAGGGACGTAACTACGCTAATTCACTAACTTGCGCATTTTACTGAACGTTGCCTCGTGCGCCAGACTTGCCTTTGCCAACATCAAATCAGACGAAGTGCAATAGAGTAGATAGGGCTTACTTCAAAAAAAGTCCCAAAAAAACGCTGGGTGATCGACTGAAAAAGACTGTAAATCTTTTTGGGGCACCCTCTTTCCCCCCTACATTTCCTAACATATGGCACATAAACTATACACTGGGCACATGTGTAGGGCAAAATAACTCTAACAACTATTTTATTTTATGAAGCTTTCCCAGGCTTGTGTAGTGTAATGTATTTGCTGCTATATATGCGTCCATTGTACTTTAACTTGGCACCGTATGCAAATTAGGAATTGCTAGCGTAACTTCCCTTTGCACGACGAATTAAAGCTAGTGCAACTTCGCTACCTTTCGCCTCCCTGAGCACAACTTTGGATATTAGTGAATTAGCGGCGCCCTGGCGAAACTTCGCCTGGTGAAGTGTGGCGAAGGCGTCGTCAGCGTATTTTGGGCTATAGAACTAGTGCTTTGTCGAATCTGTACCGTTTTAACAAAGAATTTGCAAAACTGTGAAATGCAATGGGCTTTTTTATCGTGTCGTCTTTTTCCAAACTGTGGTGACTATTTTTGAAAGTGACTTTTTCAGCGCATAATACATTGCAATTCATGGGATTTTTAGAAGTGAAACCCAGTGAAATGTTTCGCTCATCACTATTCACAGCTAGCCAGCCATTCATCATAACTGAGGCCTTCCATAACTTTTACCAGCTTATTAGCTCTTCTTTGGACTTTTTTTGCTTCAATGATTTTGATTTGGTTTTTGATTTTTTTTAATTTGCTCCCCAATTCCTTTTACATATGAATGTTGCTCACTGGTAAAAAAGGTTGGGGACCCCTGTTCTAGAGGCTAGCAATTGTGGGGAAAAAGCGACTAGTATGTACTTGTATATATTTAGCCAATCAAGAGGAAATTATAACTTTTATGCCAAATGCAGATCTAGGACAAAAGAATAGAAAGGTTCCCTGTAGTAGGGAAGGAATAAACATACCACGGATTTCTCATATTTATCTATGAGTGTGCTAGTTAGCCTTTCATTGATCATCAACCCAATTCAGTTTGTCTTCAAAGTAAGAAATGATAAATGATATCCAATACATAGCTATTGTAATTTTGGCTGCCAGAAAAATAAGTTATCAGTGTTCTTGTGTGAGTATTAACATTAGGCACCTGTATCTTTGTATTCAATAAAGTGTTTTGAGGATATTTCTTGAGATTGACTTGTGTTACCGAGTATATTATATACATTCGAGTCCATAACTATTGAACATTTGGACACTCCGACAAAATATGCATCACTGAGCCTTTTTGGCCACAGTGCCTAAACCAATCTTTACTAAACTGAGGGGTTTATCCTATTTAAAGGGATACTGTCATGGAAAAACATGTTTTTTGCAAAACACATCAGTTAATAGTGCTGCTCCAGCAGAATTCTGCACTGAAATCCGTTTCTCAAAAGAGCAAACAAATTTTTTTATATTACATTTTTAAATCTGACATGGGGCTAGACATATTGTCAATTTCCCAGCTGCCCCAAGTCATGTGACTTGTACTCTGATAAACTTCAATCACTCTTTACTGCTGTACTGCATGTTGGAGTGATATCACCCCTCCCTCTTTATATGCATTTTCCAATAATGAGATATTCCTGGAACAGCTGGCTGTACACTCCCATATCTTGGACCAGGTTTCTTCTGTGGTGGTGGTATTAAGGTTCCTGTACCATGCTGAAGTGGGCTTTCTCTGTTTCATTAATATCCTTGTTAAGCATTGAAAACCGAAACCTGTATATTCTAAATTACCTTCTTCTTCTGTGAATCTGTACTCTTTTAATACCTCAAAGGCCCTTGCTGAACAGCAGTGCTTGCTTGCACTACCTACATGTACCCCCAGGTCATTGACCATCAAGGAATTTCCAAACTTCGTCTCATTAAGAATATAATGGCTGCATATTTGTACATCCCAGGTGCATTACCTTACATTTATCAACGCTAAATTTTACCTGCTACCTTGCCGTCCAGATTGCAATCCTTGTTGTAAGGATGCCACATCATGGATGGACTTAATTGGGTCAATAATGAACAAACTGAATAAAAGTGGACCATTTGCAGAACTCTGCTACACCCCACAGAGCCCTGAGGCCATTCCAAATGTGGAGTAGTACAATATGTTGTATTGCTGTTCATAGTCATAACTTGCATGGAAGTGAGAAGCTGTGTGTGATAGAGTGGTCTTGCCCATTGCCAACCCTACAAATCAGTGACTGCCATATTAGCTGATAGGAGATAGGCCAGTCTAAAGTTCAAAAAGACTTTTACATTCATTTTATTATTGATAACCTGTGCTCATACAAAGGTCTCTTTTTTTTCCAATACAATATTGTTGAATGGATAGTTATGTTGAAAAAAAACCTCATTGAAAATAAAGACTGGAATATAAAGGTCATTTACGATGCTATACTGACCGCATCTGTTAAAAAAAATAAAAATTAGGTAAAGGTAGTTGGAACAAGCCGCTGATTCTGTAATGTTCTTGTTATTGTTTAAATTGTGGTTGTCCCTTCTCAACTCATTTACAGAATTCTAAAACGTGTAAATGTTCTACAGTTAAAAAAAACAATTACAGCTAATGCCACAAACAGATGGTATTGGAACAAATATGCCCAGCCTTCTGGGATTTATCATGCCTCATTCGACATAATGTGCAAGAGCAATGCATTGAAAATAACCTTGTCTTACACACAACATAATGAACATCAATGTAGCCTGCTTGTATTGAAATCGCTAAAACAAAAATTGTATTCAGAGAAGGAATAGTCTGCTAGAAAAGCTCCCAATCAGAAATCTGGGGCAATAACAGTGTACGTTGATAAATACACTTATATTTCAGATTTTATACTTTCCAAACCTGTTCCCCAGCAACTACAGCATATACAGTATATATACTATCAAATACTTGGTTAACCTGATCTCTAACACGTCTTGGGGGCCCATTTATGAAACCTCTTTTTTTTTTTTCTGTTCAAGGTTTTTAGGGGGAATACTTAAATTTTTAGAGATTTATCATACCCCAAAGCTGCTCAAAAGACCGAATCCTAAAATACACCATCTCAAACCTGCAAAGTTCATGTAGAAGTCATTGGCAGATGACCCTGAATTTGTTTCTTGACATTGTGAACTGCTCTGGGTAATCCGAAAAAGTCAAGGTTTTTGTCCAATAATCTGAAAAAGTTGAGTTTTTTGCAGCAAAAATTTTACATAATCGAGTTTTCGGAGCCTGATTTTGTCGCTACGATTTTTTTGAGACAAATTAATAATTTGTGAAAGAGAGTTAGGTTGGCTTTGTTTTCATAAAAAAATTGATTAATTTGAGTTTTAGTAAATAAACCCCTTAATGAAAGCAAAAAATATAATTGATAATGATAATGGGAAAAATGCAATCAGAGCTGGATTAGTTTTCTTTTCATTGTTTAATTTAGCATGAGCATTCTCCTTGGGTCCAAAACTGAACACTTTGGAGAAGAAACATTAGATTAAAATCATCATTAACATTATAATTTCACAATATATAAATCTGTGTAGATTCCAGAAAATAAGGGACTAAAGATTACCAGCTGCCAAGCCCTTACTACCACCATAAATGTGCTCAAAATACTGAGTTTAAATATCCTGGCCTCATTTTACAAGACCTTCTAGCCATAAAGACCGATCACCACTCAGCAGAAAATCTCCGATAACAGAGAAGCCCTTGATCATATACAGTATATATATATGTGTATATATATATAGAAATTGACAAATATGTCCCTTACTAGCACATTAAATACAGAGGAATACAAACTTGAGTTTTGGTTCAGATGCAATGCCATCTTAGCATAAACACAATAACCCAACCTCTAGAACCTCACAACTGCAAGCAAGGAATTACATAAATCTTAATTTAGGTACCTTTAGGTACCAGATGGAACAATTTGCCCCTCTCTGTGCACCTCTGTAATTACTAGAATACAAACTCCAAATGACTGGGATGTAATCATCAGTGTTTTATATCCGCTTGCATGGATTTTATTGGCACTCCAAGGGAGTTGGTTTCTTTACCTCCCCTCTGTGATCCAAACCTTTATTCAAGAATACATAACATACGTACGCCAGCACCATCACATTTTCACAAATAGCAGCTTTCACTCTGTGGAAAGTTTCCCTTTGACACATCATCAGTAACATTGACATCTGCAAACAGGACATGTATGCTGTAAAGTTCATGCAATCTAGAATGCAGGTTTACACAGGCACACCACACTTTCTCATTGCGAGTGTGGAGCTCCCCATTCGTTCAGGTTACTCACGTGACCTCCAGTCTCACATCCTGGCATTGGATTCATGTAACTCACTCGTTTATAGTAGACTTGATTCACGGATACTTTAGGATGCGTTAAAATTTTTTTCACATTCTTTATTTCTTCACATTTAAAAGAATATCAGCATTGGCACAGTGCATATAGCACACCACTGACGCGTTTCGTACCTCTATTAGAAGGTACTTCCTCAGAGTATATCTTTTCAATTACAACATGCAACTTTATAGACACCCCACATCTTAACAGAGAAAACCTTAAAGGGATATTCCAAATGGGATATGTTCAACTATACATATCTTCTATGTCTCAGCATGTCACACTTTACTTTTAAAAACAATTATTTAAAAACAACAGTGGTTAAATACATTTACAGATCTCATCCAAAGGGAAAACTTCTTAATATCAGTATAATAGGTAGGTATCTTTTAGTATATATACTCTCTAGATATCTTCTTATATCTTTACATATCTCATTATTTATTTCTCCCTTATTTTTCAGTTTATATATACTTCTCTATGCCTCTATTTGCCTAGATAGTACTTTATATCCCAATCTTTATTCAGACCTATAGGTCTCTCAGTTTCTAGGGTGAACATCCACCATACTTCTCTTCTGTTTATTAGTTTTTCCATATCTCCTTTCCTTTTTCCTAGGCTTACTTGTTCTATACCCTGAAATGAAATATATTATTTTTCGCTCTCTATACTTTTTATTTTCTCTTCTCTTTCCTAAAAGTTCTCTTCGATCTCTTCTCACAGCAGATTCATAGGCCTTCTTTAATGTCTTAAAACTATAGCCTCTTGCTGCTAGTCTGTCCCATAACTCGATTGCCCCCTTCTGGAAGGCATCCCAAGTGGAACAAATCCTTCTCAGTCTAAGATTGGGATATAAAGTACTATCTAGGCAAATAGAGGCATAGAGAAGTATATATAAACTGAAAAATAAGGGAGAAATAAATAATGAGATATGTAAAGATATAAGAAGATATCTAGAGAGTATATATACTAAAAGATACCTATTATACTGATATTAAGAAGTTTTCCCTTTGGATGAGATCTGTAAATGTACTGAGAGACCTATAGGTCTGAATAAAGATTGGGATATAAAGTACTATCTAGGCAAATAGAGGCATAGAGAAGTATATATAAACTGAAAAATAAGGGAGAAATAAATAATGAGATATGTAAAGATATAAGAAGATATCTAGAGAGTATATATACTAAAAGATACCTACCTATTATACTGATATTAAGAAGTTTTCCCTTTGGATGAGATCTGTAAATGTATTTAACCACTGTTGTTTTTAAATAATTGTTTTTAAAAGTAAAGTGTGACATGCTGAGACATAGAAGATATGTATAGTTGAACATATCCCATTTGGAATATCCCTTTAAGGTTTTCTCTGTTAAGATGTGGGGTGTCTATAAAGTTGCATGTTGTAATTGAAAAGATATACTCTGAGGAAGTACCTTCTAATAGAGGTACGAAACGCGTCAGTGGTGTGCTATATGCACTGTGCCAATGCTGATATTCTTTTAAATGTGAAGAAATAAAGAATGTGAAAAAATTTTTAACGCATCCTAAAGTATCCGTGAATCAAGTCTACTATAAACGAGTGAGTTACACAGGCACACCTTTCTTTTATAAAAAGTTCTGCTTGGATTGAGCACTGTAATGGTAAAGCTGAGCTCAGGAGAAAAATAGAAGCAGACAGCTATAGGAACCAGCAATGCTATCTCTTCATTAGCTGTTAAATTGGAGGGTGTGTTTATTAAGCTGAGTTGAGAAGAACTGAGTGTGCGCATTAGCCAACAACCAAAACAAATTCCTCAGGGAGGGGCTGAGTGGGATAGAGGAGGAGAAGGAATCCTAAGTGATTAAGTGACTGCTGCAGCCTTACTACTGACCTTCTAACAACTGGAATGGCAGGTATTTAAAGATTTCAAAAAGGCTATTCGCTGATTTTTTTGTGGGGGTTTATGTCCTTTAAGGTCCAGCGTCTGACCAGGTTTATGTTTCAACAGATATGAGCTATAGCATAGACCAGTGGTATATAGAACAACAGTTAGCTAGTGAAAAACTGGAGAATTGTCACATAAAATACATGTATGTGATCTTTTATGTAAAATGCTCCAAAACTGACAATGCCCTTCCCACACCTAGAGATCAATAAAACTTCATCCTTGCAGGTTGCACTTGTTATGTGTTGTAAAATTGTGCCAAACATAGAACTGATTCCACATTACATAAAAGCTTACTCAGAAAACCCAGGTCCCCAAGCTTTCACATGATAATGGCAATTGGGCATATATTGTACCTGTAGTCTGGACTACAACTGACAAGTTGCACAGATCTAAGGAACTTCTCAACACTAAAGGGCAGATTTAACAAAGTGTAAAAATAGAGCTCACCACAGTATAATTCTGCCACTCTCTATTCATGCCTATGAAAATTTTAGAGGCATACAGTATTCAGCAAATGACAACTCTAACTTTAACCAATTGATAAATACGCTTCTAAATCCAAATGTTTAGAGTTTGGGTTAAGAGCTTTAGTGGCAAATGGAATATTTGTGTTTAAACCAGATGAGTCTCCCACTGCATTTTCACACAATACAGCTGGTTCAGACATGGAGATTCCCTGTACCACCAATACAAATTGTGACAGTGTGTTTAGAAAACCCACCTGTATTGCATGGAACTGTACAGAAAAGCATGCATTTAAGATGTATAATATGGCCTGCAGAGAGATGCCTACTCCAGATTAATATTCCCTCCAGATCAAATAATTAGGTGGCTGCTGAGAGCAGAGCTGCTACTGCAGGTAAAAGGGGTGCACTCCCATGCCTATGGGCTCTTCCCTGGATGTCTGGAATAGACACAGTGCTGGGTGTTCCTGGTGTGGGAAAAAAAGCCTGAGAGAGGACCAACGGACCCGTGAAGCCTGAGACACGTACAGTGTCTCATAAAGAGAGACAGAGTGCCTGAGTTTGAGAGAAAGCAAGTGCCAACGAACTGGTGACTGCCTGAAGAAGAGGCTGAGTGTTTTGATAAAAGTGCAACAGTGAAGCTGACTTGGAACTGTAACAGGGTGCTGACCTTGTAGTGGACCAGAGTCTGCGAGAGGCCACGGAATAGTCAGAAAGATTACATTTTCATATATGAGAGACTGCTATCTTTTGATGATATATTGCCATATGAAGACAAACACCCTGTTAATGTGTTTTTTGTTTAACGATTAATAGCAAAGTTTTTATTTTTCTGCATTTTTGTATGTCCCTGTCTCTTCTTTGCGTAAGATAGTGTACCATTACAAAAGCTAATCTTCTCACAAATTGTATTTTTGGACATCTTTTTGCATGTGTTGGAAGCCATTTTTAATATTTTAATTATTTTAAAGGACTAAACCCTAGCCCCCTCCACTACCCACTCCTTTGCTCCCCCTCCAAGCTCCCTACCTGCAGCGTCTATTCCTTTCAAAAGTCTGCCTGTCTCCTGACCTGCTATAGTTGCCCAACGGAGTTCAAAGGCACCATCTTCTGTCTGTGTCTGATCATCTTCTGTAGACCGGCGACACAGATCTTGGAGGAGCAAGAGCAGTTCAATGTCCGGAATAAGCTTCTACTAAACATGCTCCTGCAAGATCCTTATTGGCAACTGACAGAAGAGGATTAGACGATGGCAGAAGATGCCACCTTTGAACTCTTCTGTTCAACTCTGCGGATTTATAGCAGGTCCAGATACAAGGAGACTTTTTAAAGGAATGCTGTAGATGCAGGGAGGAAGCTTGGAGGGGAGAATGGAGCGGCAGTGGAGGGGGCTAGGTTTAATTTCTCCTTTGAGAGATATGCAAAGCTAAGCTATAACACATCCTTAATGGGGGCAAAACAATTAAACTGGGTTTAATAATTAACCGACTTAAGGTATGGAAATCCAAATTACAGAAACATCCCTTATCTAGTAAAACCCCAGTCAAACATTCTGGATAGGACAACAGTTCCCTTGAGAGTGCATGCACACATTTTGGCACCCCCAGTAAATTAGAATTTCCTTGTCCTTTAAGCTGGCAATACACAGTAAACCTTTAATATGTAACTATTCTATTTAACCTAATTACCTAACCATTGCATTATGGATTCGGTCCTCAGGAGGCGGTGTTTATATAATATATATCTGGAACGGTCTAAATCCTAAGACGGACGAATGGCTAGTGTCAGAGGGTTGATATTTGTCACCCCCGCCCTCCATGACGCCATAACGCTATAGGGCCCAAGGCAGGATGGACTATAAGGGCTAATGGTCTACTGTGGACAATGGTCACTCATATAGCTTATACTAGGCAAATACAAACAAAAGATCATCAATCTGTTACTTAAATTCCAGAGTGTCAGCATAACGCCAGCCTGTCTGGTGGGGCCCCTTTTTGCAGAAGTGCTGCTCAAATTACTGGAAATACCACAATGGCCTTGGTTAGCCAATAGCTGATTGCGAGGTTGTGGACCGTTGGAGCTAGGCACAGTATGTTACAACATTCTTTTGATAACATGTAAGACTAAGTAAATCATTTAGACATTAATTGTACAAGGAGGAGTCAGACTATGTATGGTATTTCCGTGAACCCCTTGTCACAATTACTGAAAATGCCTTCTGAAAGTTATATAACGCCTGGACCAAGAGGTGTGTCTTTGGTAAGTCCTTGGCTGACATTCTGTGTGTTACTCCAACAGCTTACCCAGACAAAACTGTTATGTTGTATTATGTATGAATAAATTGCCTGACTATTACTAAAGGTTTTCCTTTACTGAGTTTTGTCTTACACGAGGTCAAAATGGTACTACTAAAAATACCATCAGCGGGCATAGCAGTTGGGCTGTCAATCTGCAAAAGATGGTCTGCAGATGCCCTATGATTGGTGTGTGTAGAATTAGTAGCTAATCCTGCAGCACTGCCCTCCAGCTTCCCTTTTAAATCCAATAAGCATCAGGGCTGGAACTAGGGAGTAAGAAGGATAGACAGATGCTTAGGGGCAACAAATGTGCAGCTGTGTGATTCCATACTAAGCCTTTCCACCCAATAATGAATATTTTCAAGTGCTAAAATGTGTGTTAAATTTGCACACAATTCTAAATGTGACACATATCCACATAGCTTTTTTTTTTTACATATCACACGCAATGCAAAGAAAACCTTTGAAAGGTCGTTTGCAATCACATTGATGAGTTTATTCACGGAGTAGGTTGCAGGAAGATTTTACAGGGCACTGAGATCCTACTCTTGCATGGAAATGTGGCTCCTGCCTAGCAGACATATTTTATGAAATCAGCCCAATCAGGAGGTTGGACCAAAATACATATTAATTTAGTACAGTTGCCAGTTTAGAAGGGGAGTGTATAACAAGACCACAAACAGCATAAAAACTATTTAAAAAACAAGACAAAGCAATATTGTACATTAGAAAATCCCTGTAAACCCCATAGGCGAATAAATTTACTTACAAAAATATTCTGCTAGTCACTTAGGGCATTGGCCCATGGAGTAATTTCTAGGAAACGGACATCAGGAAGTGGAGTTTTTTACACATTGGCACCTTTGGGCTACTTAAAGGGGACCCGTCACCCCAAAAAATAATTCCAAAACCTATTTTATCATGTTAGTCAAGCAAAATTAACTTTAATAACACTATAAAATTTATTTGAATCTTGTTTCCTTCCGTCTGGAAATTAATAATTATAGCAAGCAGGCAGGAGCCATTTTGTGGACACTGTTGTTAAGGCAAGCCTTGCATCATCTCCAAATCTTGTTTATGTACCAGAATGGGGGACCTGATGTTCATCCCCATGCCCTGGTTACACAATGAAATGGTGAAGAGAATGGGGGAATGTGTGGAGAGCAGTGACATCTAAAGTGCTGAATGGAAAGTGAAAGTAATTGTCTGCCCTGCCTGTATGCCTCAGGCATAGAGGAGGGGCAGCCAATATTTGATTGACAGCTTGAGATTTTTAAATGAGTTTACAACAGCTATGAATGAATTTAAAAAAACAAATTGGGGTTCATGTTTAATTTGAAAAGGACATTTATTATACAGCTTTTTATGTCTGGGTGACAGGTCCACTTTAAAAATGTGGCACATAAAGTGCCAGAATCAGCACAAGGTGCCATTGCCCTTACCACATCCTTTCTGCATTAATACTGTAGCATTTGTTTAAACTGTAAATTTGCAATTAGTATTCAGATTAGACATATGAATGCATTCTGTGGCTGTTTAATTAATCCCTAGCATAACTTCACATTCAGAAAGCAGAAAGGAACACTTCCTAGTCACTTTTACCTAATTACAAAGAGATTATGCTAACTTGGAGAGACTCTTTTATCTAATTAATATAAAAAATTAATTACAATTCCCGTAGCGTATATATCACAGAAGTACAAAAAAACAGATATGAATTCAGAAAAAATAATTATTTTGATTCTCTAATATGATTTCCTTGCAATAAATCCTGCACTATGGAAATCTTGTTTGCTTGATATGATCTTGCTTTACATGGTGTATCCTCTAACAGTCTAATAGACCAAACACAGATATGTTGGGAAAGTAGTCGTCATGTTCTGGAAGATAGTGCCCAACTTTGTTCCATTTGCAGTGTGCAAAACTGGCTAATTTGTCTTGTGGTTTGGCCTTTATAAGGACCAGGCTGCCACTTTCTACAAGCCTTTAAACACACTGAGCCAGGATTTCTTCATTGTCGAATGTTAGACTATTTATAAGTGTACAGACCTGGTGTGGTCCACTTTGAGTAGCATAGGAGGAAAATGCACTGAATTCCTAGAGCTTCACTTAAAGGGGACCCGTCACCCCAAAAAAATATTCAAAATACTATTTTATCACATTAGTCAATAAAAATTAACTTAAATTACACATTATAAAGTATCTGAATATTGTTTCCTTCAGTCTGGAAATTCATAATTATAGCAAGCAGGCAGGAGCCATTTTGTGGACACTGTTATTAAGGCAAGCCTTGCATCATCTCAGAATCTTGTTTGTGCACCAGAATGGGGGACCTGATGTCCATCCCCATGCACTGGCTAAAAAATTAACTGGTGCAGAGAACTCATGTAAATAAGTTTACAACAGCTATGAATGCTTTAATAAAAAATAGAAATTGGATTTCATGTTTAATTCGAAAAGGACTTTTATTATACAGATTTTTGTGTCTGGGTGACAGGTCCACTTTAAGGCCATCAATAAATACCACCTTACATCCTGCATAGTGACAGTAAATGTTATACATTTAATTTTTACTCATAAAAGGACAACATTTAATAAATAACAGTGTAACGTTTGGAGCTTTTATTTGGCTAAATTGTTTTGTAAAAGGTCCAACGTTTCTTTTCCTTCTTCTCCAAGTTCAGTCACGTCACTGTTTGATGTAACAGGTGACAGGCTGCATAAACAGTCTTTGCTTTCTTTCTCAGTAGACTCTACTATTATAATATTGTCTTTACAGCATGTTTCACTATTAGTGTCAGGTCTTTTTAAATCATGTTCTGTGTCCAGAGACCTGGTTTCACCATTGCCAGAGTCTGTTTCCTCTGTTTTAGAGCAACTGTCCCCAGATGTAACTGGTTCATCATGGCAAGTGTCTGTTTCCTCTGTTTTAGAGCTATTGTTCTCAGGTGTAACTGTTCCATCATCACAAACTTCTATTTCAGAAATAACTTCAGCTGTTGCCTGCATGTTGATTTCTTCAGTTTGCATGGTTTCTGTTCCCTTTTCTTCGACCTGCTGAACTGCTGGGCTCTCCGGGGCTTTGATGCTTTTGGTGTTCCTTGATTTCTTTTCTACATGAGGCTGTTTTTTCTGGGAGCTTGGTGTTGCTGTCTTTTTAACTGCTTTGTTTTCGTCTGCCTTCTCTTTATTGGGTGGCCCCCAAATAAAGTGTTCAGGCGGCTTATAATGAAAGCAGGCAAATCGTAAAAGTTTTCTCCTTTGCCTTCTGTCTTTAATGGTGTATACAAAATACTCCAGTGCACTTTGCCTCATACTTGGAATTATGTTGGCAACAATAGACTCCTGAAGAAAAAGCTTTACTAGTGGTGGCTTAAAGTTTTCATAGCCAAGCTCTCCGAGACTTTTCAAAATCCGGGTAATTCTTAAATAATTGTGCTGTGATCTGCAAAAACAACATATTAACTGGAGACAATATAATGGCAATAATAATGGGATATTTGTACTTTGGTTGTGCAAAATAAACATTGTTGCAGGTTTATGCCCACTGGGTTCACCCTGCCTGAGTGTATTGCACCTTTTGTGTATAGGTGAGTGCAAGTAGGAAGCATGGTGTGATGAGCTTTGCCTTTAAAATACACATTTATTATTTTTATTTAAGCATTACTTTGGAGTGTCTTGGGGACACGAAATACGTAAAAGCTCGAGATGATTGTTTGAATAAAGATTTTTTTTCTACTATCTAAAAAAAAAACTATCTATATGTGGTTTCCTAGAGAGCCCTAAACCTTTCTTATATTATATTACTTTGGAGTATTCCCATTTCTATTTGATAATTGTGGAACTACTCAAAAAAATAACATGCTGCGATTAGGTTACCCCTTGCAACTATTCATGGTGATATATTTCATTTTATAAGCAGAAGTGCAGTATCATTTACAAAGTTTGTCCAATAATTACATCAACCGATTTGCCTGGTTTCAAAGGGCCACTGTGCCTGACTGAGTTGCAACTATTATGCAAACATAGGTGCAACTGGCACAATGTATACCTGAGTGCAAGTAGGTACAAGAGCTATAGTGCATAGTGTGATGATGGGATCAGCTCTCCACCTATTACTCTAACTAGGGATGTGATTTTTTAAGTAAACTAGTCCTTCCACCTTTAGGGCAGGGGCCCACAAAGATACTGGAGAAGATAAGTCGCCCAGCTACAAACACTTCTTCTTCGGGCAACTAATCTCCCCAAACTGCCTCCCTGCTGGCTAGAATCTAAATCACATGTGGGATGGCACTCTGAACGCTTAGTTTTTCGAAGTTTATGCGTGAGGCAACTTTGCGTGACTTCAGAAAACGAAGCGCTCCGCGTGCCATCCCGCTGGCGATTTAGATTCTAGCCAGCCGGGAGACACTGCCGGCAATTTAGATTCTAGCCAGCGGGAAGACAGTTTGGGGAGATTAGTCGCCCAAAGAAGAATTGATTTGTCACTGGGCGACTAATTTACCCCAGTAGCTTTGTGTGCCCCTGCCCTTAAAGAGATACTGTCATGGGAAAACCGTTAATAGTGCTGCTCCAGCAGACTTCTGCATTGAAATCCAGTTCTCAAAAGAGCAAACAGATTTTTTTATATTCAATTTTTATATCTGACATGGGGCTAGACATTTTGTCAGTTTCCCAGCTGCCCCCAATCATGTGACTTGTGCCTGCACTTTAGGATGGAACTACTTTCTGGCAGGCTGTTATCTCTCCTACTTAATGTAATTGAATCAGTCTCAGTGGGACTTGGCTTTTACTATTGAATGTTGTTCTTAGATCTACCAGGGAGCTGTTATCGTGTGTTAGGGAGCTGCCATCTCGTTATCTTCCCATTGTTCTTTTGTTAGGCTGCTGGGGGGGGGAGAGGGTGATATCACTCCAACTTGCAGTACAGCAGTAAAGAGTGACAGAAATTTATCAGAGCAAAAGTCACATGGCTGGAGGCAGCTGGGAAATTGACAATATGTCGAGCCCCATGTCAGATTTCAAAATTGAATATAAAAAAATCTGTTTGCTCTTTTGAGAAATGGATTTCAGTGCAGAAATCTGCTGGAGCAGTACTATTAACTGATGCGTTTTGAAAAAAACATGTTTTCCCATGACAGTATCCCTTTAAGATAAAGAATCATTGCTCCTCCAGAATTGGAAGTCCAGAGGAGACAATGAAAATCATGCATACACTGCAACAATTTATAATACACCTAATGACATTGTTATAACAAACTTTTAACTGTTTCACTGAAATGTTGCTGATCTGAATTAGTGTCACTGAAAATAGTAGAATCCTCCATGTGCAGCCTGCAGTTTTCACCTCACATATTTAGCAGAGATCACCGATAATGTTTCCA
Source organism: Xenopus laevis (assembly GCF_017654675.1). Classification (NCBI taxonomy): domain Eukaryota; kingdom Metazoa; phylum Chordata; class Amphibia; order Anura; family Pipidae; genus Xenopus; species Xenopus laevis. Next base: position 97,018,558 of record NC_054379.1, read on the forward strand.
TGCCTTTGGGCTGATTATTATTCAGCTGTGATTTATGCTGCAGAAGGCACATTTGCTTGTTCTTCAGCCATGGACTCCATATCTAAACTAATCAGATCTGACACATCTGTGGAGTATAAGTCTTTATCTGGGTTAAAACATTTCTTGTAGTTTAATTTCTGTGAGACTCAACCTTTCTTTTCTTTCTTTGGAGCCTGATAATATGCACCCTAGTCTAAAGACAGGAGTTTGTTCCTTTTCGAATGAGATACATTTTTGAGATACATTCAAAAATGGACGGCTTAAAACAAAGGCACAACATAAAAAGATCTTTCAAATATCTAATGCGCTTATATGGAGTTAAAGTAAAGTGTTTGCTAACTTTGATTAGAGACACTACTGTTCCTTATTTAATCTCTTTTTTTTCCTGCAAGTGTTCAGTCTGTTTTTCCATGTGGGCGGTACAATCACTAACTGGGCATCTTATCTCAGAAAGTCAATTTTATGTTTAATTACCATTAACTGTTTTCTTACAATTACTCTAAACACTGTCTAAGATAAAAACTGAAGGACCAAACAACAAACAATCTTAGAACCGATTATGGAGTGCACATTTGACATCTTTCTGCCATAAATCTTATTCAAGAATTGTATTTTAAGCATTTCCCTCATGTGCCAACATAACTATTCTTTTCTTATAAGCAACTAACTAACCTCCAGACCCATACATATTTTGAGCTCTAAAAATAGAGGTTTAAGTTTTTCTTGTAACTAAATTACAGAATGAACCGTTAGAATTGCACTAGAAGAGTGTTAAACCTTTGATGTTGCCTCTTTATAGTTTCATGTCATGTTATTCATTTAACTTTGATCACTGTGGAATGATACAGAAAGATCAAAAGCAGTTTAAAAACGGACAACTTAAAACAACATAAAAGCTCTTTCAAATATCTAATGTGTTTAAGTAAGTGGAGTTAAAGTAAAGTGTTTGCGTAACAAAACCTCCTTGCAAGGAACAATGCATAGAAATATATTGCAGGACAGGGTGCTGCAGATTAATGCTTTAGTGGTTAAAAAAATTGCTCAAGATTCTAAATAATTTAAACTTTTATAAAACTGATGTTAAAAGAAAAAGTATTCCTTACTCTTGAAAGAGAAGGAAAGTTACATATATAAAAATATATTCAAACTCAAGGGCCCAAATTAAACATTATATTTCTTTATCTTAATTTCAAATGAAGATAAACCAGAGATGGCCACTTAAAAAAGATACTGGAGCGGTCATCCTTAACAGGTCCTTCGTCATTTCCCTCGAGCAACATAAGGAAACAGGGAATACGCAGTTGGCAAACAAGTGTAAGGTTTTATGTGAGAAGTTGGATGAAGGTATGTAAATGGAGAAGCACAGAACTGTGCTGTTAGTATAGAATCTATATACAAAGGCCCACATAACTAAGGCTTTCTCCTGTAATGTCCTTCTCCATTAATTAAATGGGGATTAATTCAGATCTCACTAGTTTAATGCCAAAATGTTTTTAGGCGTGGCTGTCCTTTAATCTAACCGAACATTTAGGGGCCCATTTACTTAGCTCGAGTGAAGGAATAGAATAAAAAAACTTTGAATTTCGAATGTTTTTATTGGCTACTTTGACCATCGAATTGGCTACTTCTACCTTTGACTACGACTTCGAATTGAATGATTCGAACTAAAAAACGTTCGACTATTCGATAGTCGAAGTACCGTCTCTTTAAAAAAAACTTCGACCCCCTACTTCACCACCTAAAACCTACTGAGGTGCTATGTTAGCCTATGGGGAAGGTCCCCATAGGCTTTCTATCAATTTTTAGATAGAAGAAAAATCGTTCGGTCGATGGATTAAAATGCTTCATATCGAACAATTCGTTTGATCAAACTATTTGCGGTAAATCCTTCGACTTCGATATTCAAAGTCGAAGGGTTTACATTCGGCAGTCGAATATCGAGGGTTAATTAACCCTCGATATTCGACCCTATGTAAATCTGCCCCTTGATGTATAATAGCATAATGGAAAGCATATACCCCTTTTCAACATGAGTGCAATGTTCTGGGCTTGTGCTGAAGATACTTTTGCCAGTTATATTAATGATAAAATAATCATGGTTTTGTTACTTCTTGAGCTAAACAGAGCAGTCAAGCAAACTAGATCTACTCCATGTTTGGTTCTTGTGAGGTAGACAATTAGATTCCCAATAAACAGAAGTCCATTGTGAGGGGGTCATCGACACACTGGCAAACTAATGGTTTACCTTGTAAGGACCAAACATGGAGTGGCTTCTATATCCGTTTGCCCTGTTTAAACTCAAGAGATAACACAAACCATAGATTTATCAGGATTAAAAGAATAGGCAAAAAAGTATGTTAAGCACAAGTACCGTTCATTGAACTCATATTGCCCCAAAGCCCAACAAGACATGACCAACAATGAGTTTATGTGTCATAATGCAAACAAGGTGGAAAATAAGAACATACTCATTCAAGTGCTGAAACCTTTCTTGCCAGTTTGGAGCCCGTGAAACGTTTCCATTTTTATCAATCAATTTGATCCCAAAAAAATCCAGCATCATCTTGTACGCCAAAAGGAATCTTTTCATTGCTTCCTTTGTTTTTTTGAACTCCTTAAAAAAAAAAAGAAGAATTTATAAATATATGAAAAGTATACTCAAGTTAATCTTATTTTAAATTGCATGAAATGTCTTACTGGGGCTGCCACTTTAAGGACCTCCAACCTAGTCGCTAGGTTATAAATAAATAATATAAAATACATTTCTTCTCATCAGATTTCCCTATGAAACTTGGGTTTGCTGGGTTACATTTCGAAATATAAATCGTAATTGTAAATTTTCTACTTTATGTGTAATCTTTAGGGATTTGGTTTTTTTCAGCAGGATTCGGATTTGGCCGAATCCTTCTGCCTGTTTGAACCACATCCATATGCAAAGTAGGGGCGGGAGGGAAATCGCGTGACTTTTTGTTACAAACCAAGGTAAAAAGTAAAAAATATTTTCCCCTTCCCACACCTACATTTGCATATGAAAATTCGATTGGGTATTTTTGCGAATCTTTCAGAAAGGATTTGGTGGGATCGAGCGAATCCAAAATAGTGGATTCGGTGCATCCCTAGTAATCTTACACTGGCTGCCATACCTGTACTATATGCTATAACTATATAATGTACACTATTCTGTTGTTTTTTTATGTCTACTTTATTTTATACTGTTTATTGTAATTTAAATTGCAAAATACAACCTTTTAAACAAAGTCTTCTGCTAGTGCATACTTCATGTGTTGTAAATTCTGCCATCTTTTTTTAAGAGCAGAGCACTATTAGCTTTAAATAATTCCTATTCAAACAGCAAGAATTCTCCAATGAGCATTCACGAGTGCAAAAAGTGCAAATACTGCTACTGCTTTTTCCCAATTTATTCACTAAAATAAATCAATTACTTCTTCAAGGGCTACCATAGAATAATTGAATACAATTGTATTCATGCTCTAGATCCTCTCTCTGTCTAGCTATTTATTTTACTTATTTACAATATGAATTTAGAATGGAAATGATGGCAAAATACTTTGTACACTACCACTGAGAAAACTCCACAATATCTTGCTGTCTTTTATAGGAGAGGATTTTGAAAGGTGAGGTGGAGAAGTAGACTAATGGGAAGTCTGGCAGAGACGGGATCTGCAGCTATACTGCAACAAGACAGTCTGGAAGAGGAGAACTGCATCTAGGCAGTGATTTCAACGACAGACAAGAAAAGGGACAGGAGATGACCTGAATACAAAAATAAGCCATGAAAATCTGGCTCATCACAATGTTGCAAGGCATCTGGTAAAATAATTAATTGTATACATTTCTGTATAATGAAAGTGGCCTTTATGAGACAAGATCAAGCTAAAATGCATTAAAATGATTAACTATAAGTTAGGAACTGCTTCTCACAGAGGTAGGTAAACAGGACTAAAAGCCCGGTCCCAAGCATTCTGGATAATAGGATCCTATACCTGTAGTTGCTTTTAACCTCCATAAAGAATATTCATTTACCTGTATGCTGTATTTGTAGGTTAAAGAATTGAATTGATTAAGGTATATTTCCCATTATTTAACATTATGTGGGCTTCAGAAGTAAACAGGGACATCACAGGGCTCTATCTTATATATTGCCACGGTGATATGAACAGTTTATGCCTTAGCGAGTGATGCAAATGATGGGAGTTCACATCTGAAGGGCCAAGTTGTATCATGCCTGAAGCTGATGCCTACAATAGAAGCCTATTATTAAAAAACAGACTGCAGGTTGTACTTACAATTACTCTTATAATTAATAAATAATATTGGATCTTACGGCTCCTTTATTGCATTAATAGATGTCACACAAGATACACTGAAAATATCAGAGCATCAAAGGGTGCTTTCTTATTTCACAAGAACCCACACGAATAGGCAGCAACCTCTCTGATATCACATGAATTTTTTTTTATATTTTTGCTCCAGAGAACAAATAAACACTCCACAAAATTAAAAAGTTTTATAAGAAAGGATTGAACAGTTTTTATAGGGCTTGACTAGGACATGCGTAGTTCCTTCTCCTGGGAAAGGAGTCGTAAATTACCTCAATTTCATACGAAGTCAGCTCTTTAGCATAGAAATTCAAGCCTTGCTCTCTTAAAGGAAAAAGCCTTGAAAAAGAGAAGACATTTTCACACATGTATACGTTTCAACAAGGATCTGAATAAGAACGTACCATAAAACAGGAGTTAAAGGAAAACTATACCCCCAAAATGAACACTTAAGCAACAGATAGTTTACATCATATTAAGTGGCATATTAAAGAATCTTACCAAATTGGTCTATATATTTAAGTAAATATTGCCCTTTTACATCTCTTGCCTTGAGCCACCATTTGGTGATGGTCCGTGTGCTGCCTCAGAGATCACCTGACCAGAAATAATACAACTCTAACTGTAACAGGAAGAAGTGCTGAAGCAAAAGACTGAACTCTGTCTGTTAATTGGCTCATGTGACCTAACAAGTATGGTTTGTTAGTATGTTTGTGTGCACAGTGAATTGTACGTTCCCAGGGGGCGGCCCTTATTTTTTAAAATGGCAATTTTCTATTTATGATTACCCAATGGCACATACTACTAGAAAAATATATTATTATGAAAATGGTTTATTTACATGAAGCAGGGTTTTACATATGAGCTGTTTTATACAATATCTTTTAATAGAGACCTACATTGTTTGGGGGGTATAGTTTTCCTTTAAAGTAATAGTACTTACCATTGTATGTAGGTGTGATTATGTTCCAGCTTTTCATAGTCACCTTTCCATTTATTTAAAATCTCTTCAATATTAACACCTGGGAGCAATCGAACCATAAACATATTAAAAGTCCATGCAAACAGGCTTCAACTAGGAAGACACATGGTAGGGAAAAATATTAAAAAAGAGTGGGGTAAGATGGGGTAAGAAAGGAAAAATAGTAGAAAAGAATATAATAGAGAAGAAACAATATTTTCAATAAATCAGAATCAGTACAACAACGGCAATGGAAACACAGGTTAGGCTAGATCTGCCTCTCAATATTTTATGAGACAAATATAAAGCGTCATTTATAAAAACAACGGTGTTTCTCAGCTTTCTAGTTGTCCCAAAACTGGTGTGTTGGCTTGGCAGATTTTGGCTTTACCAGGCTGTTATCAGCATACAAAATATTATACTACATTTTTATATGTTACTTGCATTGAAAAGTCTTTTTATTATTATTAATTTTATAGCACCAACATATTGAGCATCGCTGTAAAATAAGTGTGTTTATACAAAGAAATCACATGAATTACATACATTGAACATACAGAGTTACATACATAGCAACCAATACTGGTAAAAAAGGTGAGGAAGCCCCATGTAAAAGAGCTTACAATGTAAAGGGGAAGGGGATGAGACACAAGGTGTGGGAGTGAGCAAGATCAGAAATAAGCAAGGTAAGAAATGTATCATATGGTATTGCATTTGGTAGCTTAACAGAGTGAGGGTAGGCTTCTTTAAATAAGTGTGTTTAAGAGGTCTTTTGAAAGCAGAAAGGTTTGGAGAATGCAAAGGTGAGGAGGTAAAGAGAGAGGAGTTAAGTAGCAGGTCAGTAGAGGAGAGTAGTAAGCGGTTGGGTGAGTATCTAGAGATGAGTTCAGAGATGTAGGGTGGGGCAGAGTTATGAAGTGCTTTGAATGTCAAAGTCATTCATTTGAATTTTATTCTGAAAGGTAGTGGAAGCCAGTGCACAAATTGAAAAGAGTGGAATTGCAGAGGAGGAGCGATTGCTGAGGTGTATAAGCCTGGCGACAGTGTTCATTATGGACTGGAAAAAGTGTTTTTTTTTCCACTATTGCTTCTAATAATATTAAGCATTTTACATACAAAGCAACCAATAGCTAAATACAAAGGTGGAAAGGGCCCTGCCCAAAAAACTTACAATGCAAACTAATTACACATTTATATTATAATTAAAGGCCAAGGAAACCTTCCAGTAACCAAAAATGGACCTCTGATATAATGTAGAGAGACTTTGTGGCCACCAACCTAGCTGTATTCTAAGACCAAGCATGGGACACAAGGGGGCAAACTTTAATAAGTGTGTGGGGGTCCTTTAAAATGCTTTACTAAATTTCATTATCACTTTCTACATTTTTTTCCAATCATACTTTTTTATTGAATAGTTTCTAAAATACTATTTTACGAAAGGACATCTAAACAAATCTGAGATTTTTTTTAGATAATAAATCTTTACAACGTGTTTCTATAGGCATCTAACTAAAATGGCTTTTAAGGCAGACACACTGCTGTGGTAGCTCAGTCAACAGAAATATGTTGCACAGACACAGACATAATCATACAGGCTTCTTTATCACAGGAAAATGTGATTGTGTTTATCTTTGTCCTTATTCTTCATGCAATTTGAGCATCACCTAGCTAAAATCATATTCTGACAAGACGGCAACAATAGGAGCCATCAGCCTTAAAAATTTAGGCTTTTCACGTATAATAAGAAATCTGCCTTTTTACTCACCATCCGGTTTGAAAGGGATCTTATTCATGTAAAATCTCAGATTGCACAGGTCATTTGGAGAGCGAGGATCCTTAAAATTCTGCTAGAAAAGAAAAATCTAGGTAAATATATGCAGAGAAACGAATACTGCACATACACTTGTTGATTATCCAAATAGAAGAGAGGGATGGTGGTAAGCACAGCTTTTCCAAATAATATGCGTCCAATTCCTTAATAGTTGCTCTGTGCTGCAACTGCTTCAAAAGATCCAAGTATAGGAGAAGCAAGAGGAACTCCAGCAGTATTACTGCAAACAACTTTTTATTCCAGGCAGTGGTAAACTGTGCTTTACCACTGCCTGGAATAAAAAGTTGTTTGCAGTAATACTGCTGGAGTTCCTCTTCCTTCTCTTATACTTGGATCACTTGTTGATTATGACATGCTGGCATACATCCAGGAAGGTGCTTTCAGGAACAAAAATTATTTTAGAATGGTCTCACCAGGCTATGGGGCCTATTTATCATGCTGCATAAATCAATGGTGACTAAATGTACAACAGATCATCCCGTTCCATAGCCTAAAAACGGTGCACTTGTCAAGCTGCGTATAGTTTTTTTTAGCAATCATGTGCCTCTGTGTAAAAATCTGGTGAATATCGAAAAAACTGCTTGAAAATGCTATGTGAAAATATGGCCCCAGTACACTTTATCTTGATGCTTTTTACTGATGACAGACATAGAATTTCTCCTCTGCTACCAACTGGCTGAAAACAAGGTGATCAAAACGCTTCTAGTCATATTCCATATCAATGTATAGAAAATGTTGCTCCTATATATTTAAATGTGGTGACAGACAGATCCCCTGCTTAGAAATGCTCAAGGGGGAGAACATCGTGGGGGTTTTACAAGTACATATTTAAGTTACAGAAGTTACAGGTATGGGATCCATTAATCGGAAACCCATTGTCCAGAAAGCTCCAAATTACGTAAAAAAAGTTGTCTCACATAGAATCCATTTTATCCAGATTTTTTAAAAAGAGTTTTTAAAAAGATTTCCTTTTTCTCTGTAATAAAAATAAAACTAAGATATAATTAATTCTTATTGGAAGCAAAACCAGTCTATCGGGTTTATTTAATGTTTACATGACTTTCAAGTAGACTTAAGGTATGAAGATCCAAATTACTGAAAAATCCGTTAACCTGAACCAGGTCCTGGGTATTCTTTATAACAGGTCCCATACCTATATATGCATACCTTGTTGTTTGTCCTCAGGTTTATCAATATTCACATATAGGTCAAATTTGGATCATAGTTTTTCAAACTTTGGAGAGACATAACTAACTTTCATGTAAATATTTAGTTACATCTCTAACACTTCATAAGTTGTGATGGGAAGTTCAGTGCCAGGTGCATCATAGAGCATTTACATTTAGGGATTTGTAAGGTGAAGTGAAACATTACCAGTGATGTTGCTCATATCAACCAATCAGATCTTTGCTTTTGTTTTCTAATTTTTGAAATCTAATTGCTGATTGGTTGCTCTGGACAACATCACTGGTAATGCTTCACTCCACTTTTTACACGGCATGATAAATAGGCCCCATAAATTTTCCAGGAGTTGTGTGTAGCACACTAGTATCTCTAATTACAGGATTACAGATATTATTGCAAATAACAGATCATAATTATGACTCCAAAAACCATACCAAAATAATATAAATACATTTTCCAGTTAAAATAACTTATGTTAAGTCAAAAGTGCAGACTAAATTAACAGTTTATGAAAATGCTTTTTTCCCTGATACTACTGGCCCTCTAAGGACAATGGTGCTTATCGTAATAAAAAATATTTAGCTACTACCCAAGCTGGAAAATGCTTGCGCAGCAAAACAAGCACAGTGTGCCATCTCCATAATAGAAGTAAGTAAGCAGCAGCAGATTTTAAAAAAACAAAGCAAAACAAGTTTACTAAAAAAGTGGAAAAACTGATATCTTCAATAAGATAACTGCATGGAATTCTGTTAAAATAATATGGAAGCTACACCAAAAGTTCTTTAATGTAATCACATGTGGCATTGTTTTGGTTACTCCTTTGACCAGGACTGGATCTGTTACTTTAGCCTGTCATAAGCAGGGGCGCTCGGCCAATGAGGCAGGCTGCAGCGCTGGCCACAGGCGGCAGTGCCGCTGGCCACAGGCGGCAGCGCCAGATGCATTTCCAGGGGCGGCAAAAAGCCACTCCTGCCTCGTATGCCTCCCCACCCGATGGGTAAGCCGGCAAGGGGGGGCCGCACTTTAAGGAGCCGCCTCAGGTGGCTTCTTCACCAGAATTGCCGCTGGTCATAAGGCCTTGCCTACCTTTAGGCCTACCTCCATCTCAGACCCTCTCCACCACACACCACCTTCTGGGTGTACTAGAAAAGAGGCAGAACACCAGGGTTGCCAGGTCTAATTTTTCAAACCAGCTAAAGTCAGCTACAAAACCAGCCCAAAAATAGCCAAGAGGCACTTCAAAAGTAGCCCAATATGTGCAGTGAAAAAAATAATCTAAACAATAAATGAATATATGTGAAAATACGCCTTTTCCAAATTTTCACTGGTTAGTAAATTTTTCCATGAAGCAGAATGGGACAGATTCGCCCATCACCAGGGACTAACTACAGAGGTGGCCCAGGAGGTATAGGGGCCCATAAAGCCCTCATACATATACAATGTCAATAAATATTGGTAAAACTGGTCAACTTCTACACATTTTGATGGCCAGCAGATTTTTGCCCCAAAATGAGCTGAAATTGAGGAAAGTCACTGGAAAACGTGAGAATGCTTAAGAGTGATAGGAGACTGGGGTACAGAGACCAAAATCTGTTAGCTCCCGACTTCTACACAAGTCAGTCCCATTGCATGCTGGGTATTGTGGTCTTACATTAAACTTGGCAGATGGCCAAACAAAAACTACATTACCCAACATGCACTGGAAGATGTAGGCTTAGCACATTACGGCAATAAAAAAACTTTGGCTGGTTTCCAAAGTAAAACCAGCCAAAAGCCCAAAAAGTAGCCCAAATCCGTACTTTGGATAGTTTGTACTTTCAAAACCAGCCTGGGCTTTAAATTAGTAGCCCAATTTGCCTGGAATACCGCCAAACTGGCAACCCTGCAGAACACATGGGAGCATCCCTTTTTATAACCTGTGGGAACTACTCCCCCTCTCCTCTGGGAAAAAGGACCCAGTCTAGCTGGCTAACACATTCCCTGGGGCATAGGAAAACCTTTACACTCCTACACAGGTGACAATAACAATTACCTTAAGTAAAATAGTTCTGTCTGATTTTGTCTTATATTATAAATAAAAAATAAGCTGTCTGCAGAAACTGTCTACCCAGAAACCCAAAGTCAGTTTGGGTGCAAAACAGATGATATAACTAACACCTCTCAGTATACAGCCATTTAACAAATCAGAACTGGTTTAAATGTGACTGCAGAGCAGTACATTTCTACATCACCCTTTCAAAAAGATATACTTCCCCATCTACTCTTTATGAAAACAGGTAGTAGAAACAAATCTCCGAGAACAGAGAGTAATACAGCAGTCAACAGTTCTGCTTTTAGAAGCATCAGTTCATTTAATGAAAGTGCACTGAGCAGTATATGACAAAACGGATATGAATGGAAAGTATAAAGCTGTTCATTTTATGTCTTCCTAACATGCTTGTTTTCAGAGCTAAAAATGAAAATAGAAAGGCTGCTGCAAGGAAAATGTGAAAAGCCAATCTTACTGGATATTGGTGTCGATACTTGTATAAATCCCTCGCTGCATAAAAGCTTCTCTTTGGTTTGATGTTTTGTTCTGCAATGCTGCTGTCACCCTGCAATGCATAAAAGAAAGTATGAAAAATACAATGAAAATAGATAATAAGACAAGACATTGTCACAATGCTAAATGGTAACTAAATCCACTTTTTATGTTCTCCACAAAGCACTGTTAGGGTCTGTCTTCTGTTATCCCATGAAAGCCATATAGGCCTCTGAACCCTTTGCTTTATACTTTATAGCTTTTAGTGGACAATGGAGCAACATAAATAGTTTGCATCATTTTGAACTAGATGCTGTAAGTGCTTAACTCATGTAGAAATACTTTACATCAAGCACAAGCACCCTTTGCTACTCCATGGGTTGCAAAACTACAACTCCCTGTACCACTGCTGGCGAGGGGATACTGGGAGTTTTTCTGCAAGAACTAAAGAGGCAGGAGGGAAAAATCCTAATAAATAAGTGTAAAAACCTTACTTGCTTTGTTGTGTATTTAAATATGCGTGGAAGCTCTGTTTATTTATAAGGAGAGTATAAATATATAATAAATATAAGCACAGATTATTGCATGGAATCGTGCTGTATTTTGTATGAGCCTACTTAATAAAAAGTAGGACACAAAATGTGTGTAAAGGTGACCATAATTATAACAACTTAAAAATACAGACAAGTTATAAAATACTGACAAATAATGCTTAAAGGAGAATTTAACCGTAAACGAAATAAAACCCTACACCCACCCCCTCCCTTCTCCCCCCCCCCAGCCTAGCTGCTAACCTGGGGAAATGCCCCTAACTTTTTACTTATCCCTCGGTGCAGCTTCAGGGATCGTAGTTCACGGCAGTCATCTTCTGGGTCTGAGACCGGCAAAGCGGCTCACGCGCAACTGGAGCAATTTCCGGGTTCACGAAAAACTGTGCATACGTCAAAATAGATGGAAATTACCAAAGCGAAGGAAGAAGACACGAAGACCCAGAAAATTGCAATGCCTGAATCTGCAGTGCACCGAGGGGTAAGTAAAACGTTAGGGGCATTTGCCCGGGCTAACACTTAGGCTGGGGGGAGGAGGGTCTACGTAGGGTAGGGGGGTAGGTTTTTTTTAGTTAAGGGTTGAATTCTCCTTTAAGCTTGTGAAAAGTGGGTAAACCCAATAAGTGACATATTTAGCCAAATCTGAAGTTGTGTAATTTTGCTTATTTATTAAAAAATCTGAGTATAATGAACTTTATTGAATAAAATTGTGAAACAAAAAACATATAAACTCACAAATTTGAGGAATTCAAGCTCAAAATATAGCTGAATAGCTCAAATTAAAAAAAATGCTTAAATCTTGCCTAGGACAACTTCTGACTTCTACATGAACTCTGCAGCTAAATGTTTTAACTAAAAAGAATTGTAGCAAATATTAAAACGAGTGTTGATAAATCAGTAATTTTAAGATTGCGTTTAGATTTGCTTTATAAACACTTAATTACGTAATATATTCACTTATTTGGTCACTAGATTAATTTAGAATAAGAGTTGTTTTAATACATCCTGTAATGGTATTCCCACGCATAATAGTTGCACCATTTATTATGGATGCACGTTAAGAGCACATTTTCATTGCACATTAGCTTGTTATTTTATTTATTTAATTCAACCTGTTTCGTTTAATTCCATCCACATTAGTATTGACACTCATAGAATACATCAAAATTTCCTTTTTTTGATACGTTAAACAATTTAATAAATATATGTAACTAAAACACATGCCGTGCTGGATTAGATCAATCCACCAATTTTGGCGCATTTTCTAAGGACAAAAGCTTTATGGCATCGGCATTCTTTGCACCTGGTCATTATGTCCATCATAGTAATTCTTTGGGAGAATGCATTTTTCTGATCGTTATTCTTATCCAATGAACTCACCAGCCTTTGGTTATACATTGAATTTTACTTTATTATACATTTTATTTGAACTTGCTACCGGGTCACAGTTTACACAAAGTAATGTGCATACAGTTATGGGAACACGCTGTGATCGATTAAATCTATATTGAGCTAAATGGATCTCATGTGGATAAGCCTTATAAAACAGTGGGGTTTTTTGCTCTTACGTGTTGCGTTTATTATGAAGGCTCTGAGTGCGGACTTGCGCTTGCTTGGTCATTCATCTGTTTAACCATTGAATTGGTTTGTGGGATTTTTTAATCCCGTTTCAGTGATATTGGCATTTTTCGGGGGTATATATAGGATACAACATAATACCTCATATGGATTCTATAAGTACCAGCAATATATATATTATATGGAGGCAATTTTGTGTATTCGTCTTTTGCTTATTAAGTTGATAACTCTATTGGATTGTCTCATTTATTGATACATTATTGATTAATTAATTATAAATTAAATATTGAATTCAATTATTTATATAATTAATTATAATTTTAGTCGGCGTTCTTTTAATGTTGGATGAAGTTAATGTCAATTTTGGAATGATATCAATCTAATGAAAAATTTATAAAATGACGTTTACCTGTTTAAGAGGACATAATGACATTTGTGTACTTGTATCTTCAAAATCCTTAACCCGTACTTTTATAATGTATTATCCCCTAAATGATGTTATGCAGCTATTTGAAAAACTCCTCTTTCTGGATAGAAGTTGTTCAAAAAATAGATATGCTTAAATATTCATATTCTGTAATTTAAATTAAATGTATTTAATTTGTTTAGATATATGGATACATGTTTTATGTGTCAGCTAGCACCCAAAAAAAACCTGAGTGAGGTTACCCTCACGTCATATCCTTTTAAAAGGTTTAAATTTGTGTAACGGTTTGCTTTGACTTTGTGCCTTTGCTTTCTTATCTCTAGATACGGAATGCGTTAGAACATTTTTTTTAACCTATGGAATAAAGTTTGAATTTTATCCTAATTGATGTGTCACAGGAGTGTGTGCTCATTTCAGGATTTTCTTGCATCCCTCCACAAGCTACGGGTTTGGGGTGCTGCACCCAGGCCACCCATCTCCATCGATGAGTGTGAATAATGCTCATATCGTTTGATTAAATTTGCAGAGAAGACTGACCCTTTAGAGACAGACCTGGGGCTTTGCACCAAGGTAAATTTTTACATTGGGTGAGCTTCGATTTACAAATTGAATTGCTGAACTTTAAACTTTTGGATAGAGCCGCAGGTTTTTCTGTTTGCGTTGGTAAATCATGCCCTAAATATAATTTTTAGTCCACACATATAATGCACGTGTTTCAATTTAAATGGCATGCATGAGCTTCAAGGTGGCCATACATGGGTAGATTAAAGGAATTGTTCAGTGTAAAAATAAAAACTGGGTAAATAGATAGGTTGTGCAAAATAAAAAATGTTTCTAATATAGTTAGTTAGCCAAAAATGTAATGTATGAAGGCTGGAGTGATTTGAAGTATAACATGTCAGTCAGATCACTACTTCCTGCTTTTCAGCTCTCTTGGTTTACACTGACTGGTTACCCTGGTTACCAGGCAGTGACCAATCAGAGACTTGAGGGGGAACCACATGGGTCATATCTGTTGCTTTTGAATCTGAGCTGAATGCTGAGGATCAATTACAAACTCACTGAACATAAATGTACCATGTGGCCCCCCTTCAAGTCGCTGACTAACTCAGAGTTATAGAGCTGAAAAGCAGGAAGTTGGATTCTGGCTGTTTTATTAGACATCTGTTCACTCCAGCCTTTATATATTACATTTTTGGCTAACTAACTATATTAGAAACATTTTTTATTTTGCACAGCCTATCTATTTACACAGTTTTTATTTTCACACTGAACTATTCCTTTAAGGTTCCAATTCACTCCATTCAGACCGAAACAACAAGTTATCTCTCGATTTCCGGGCAAAAACTACTCAGATGTCCATTAGGCAGGTTTAAAAATCGTGTTGGAGCAAGGACTGCAACTTGGTGATGTGGTCCTCGCTCTCATTGGCTTGATACCTCTTTTGTGATCTAATGCTTATAGTCATATTGGGCACATTACACAGATCAGCCAATTACAACTACAAATCGGAATAATATCAATGGTTAAAAAAGGAACTACTTTTCAAGTCGTGTTTGTGAAATTATGAGAGAGACTTCTGTGTGCCAAGAACTTTGATTTGTTTGTGACTTGCATGTCATTCTACTATCCCTGGCATGTAAAGGGTAAAAAAACCCCATAAGATAACGAAAATACCTACATGTTCTGTATGAAAGGCACTGGTCACCCTGTTACCCTGCTAATAGAGCCCACACTCTGGTTGGGGGATATAATAGTCTTTTAAAAAAAAAAAATAGCCCCTATCGAAAAATAGAAAAGAAATCAGGATGACCAATGCCCTTTGACCAGTTTATACTATATACATGATATGACTAGTGACAGATATGCCGCCCTTCACCAGGCCTCATGTAGCCATTTGGAAGTGTCCCTAAATATCCAACTGTTCTTTTTAGAATTATGCCACTGCATTTTTTTTGTCCACTCAGGCTGTGAGGAAAACATTAACTCCACGTCTACATGTTCCTAATAACAGTAATATAAAGTTTCAGGATTGTATAGAAGTATTTTTTCCAATAAATCTGCACTACAGGCAGCAAACTTCAAAGCAAAGCAACGCCATGCTGTTAATCCTCTTGTATGTACAGAATTTTTCTATTGCATTGTATGATGGACCCAGAGACAAGAAGTGTTCAAATGATCTGAGCTGTTCTGTGCTCAGCTATATATGAGATATCTGTCCGGCCCACTGGTACATTTTTAAACATATTCCTTGTGGAGAACCAATTTCTTTGCTGTGTGGAAAGTACAAATCTTTTATGGTACATAAAAAGAATTACTACATCCAGAGAGATTAGCCCTGAACCTCTAAAGGCTGAAGAGATAAGTAAGAAATAGCTTAACAAAGAAGGAACAAGGAGAGATTCAAACTACATTGTACAATGCGTTCTCAAAGCTGTCTTACATTTGTCAGATGTCATGATCAAACACATATTTCACTTACACACTGGCACAAACTCTTTTTAGGGGGAAATATCATAGAATGTAGTACACCAGTAGGCTGATCTGGACTCATGTACAATGAGGGGCTTTGATGTGGCATATAAACTTACATATTCTTGCCAAAGTGTGGTATGAAAACCTCATACTTGTATTAATCTATTCAAGCTGAATTTCTCTTATTAGGTAAATAATGGCCAGTAACAGCTTTTTAGCAGTTTGTCAGCTCCAGAATGTAGGTTAAAGGGATTCTGTCATTATTTTTATGATGTAGTTTTTATTTCTAAATTACACAGTTTACTCTGCAAATAATTCACTCTACAATATAAAATCTTATTCCTGAACCATCAAGTGTATTTTTTTAGTTGTAATATTGGTGTGTAGGCAGCCATCTATGGTCATTTTGCCTGGTCATGTGCTTTCAGAAAGAGCCAGGACTATAGAATGGATAAACTGCTTTTTTGGCAGGCTGTTGTTTCTCCTACTCAATGTAACTGAATGTGTCACAGTGGGACCTGGATTTAACTATTAAGTGCTGTACCGGGCAGCTGTTATCTTAAGTTATCTGGCTGCAGTTTGTTCTGATTAATTTGACGTGTCTTCCACGTCAATCTTGGTGGTCAGGCAGCGGAGCTACTGGTGACATCTCATTGGTTCCCGTCATCCCAAATAGGCAGAGATTTCAGAGCAGTGCGAAACACTAGTCGCACCGCAAAAGCGCAAGGGTGATCTTTATCTGATCAGAGCAAACTCGCTCTAAAGGTGGCCATACACGGGCAGATTAAAACTGCCAATATTCGTCCTTTAGACCGATTCGGCAGATTATCTGCCCATGTGTGGGGGCTCCCAATGGGTCCAACCAATCATTATCAGGCCAAAAATTGGCCAGATATCGATCGGTAAAGTTTAATTTTTTTTTTGTACGATCCAGGACCGCATCGGCTAGTTGATGTGGTCCTGCAACCCGTCGGAGCCCATTTGTAGTATCATAATCCGATTGTTTGGCCCCAGGGCCAAACATTCGGATTCATCCGATATCGCCCAACTGTTAGTGGGCATATCGGGTCAAGATCCGCTTGTTTGTCGACCTTGCCAAACGAGATCTTATAGTGTATGGCCACCTTTAGGGAGCTGCTATTTGGTTTCTTTCCCATTGTTCTGTTGAGGGGGGGGGGAGTTGATACTACTCCAACTTGTAGTACAGCAGTAGAGTGACTGAAGTTTATCAGAGCACAAGTCACATGTCTGGGGGCAGCTTGGAATCTGACAATTTTTCTAGCCCTCAAAGTTAAATATAAAAAAAAATCTGTTTGCACTTTTGAGAAACAGATTTCAGTGCAGAATTCTGCTGGTGCAGCACTATTAACTGATGTATTTTGGGGGGAAAAAACATTTTGCCCATGACAGTATCCCTTTAAGAGAGAGTTTACATATGGGTGCTGCTGTGATATCCTACTCTATAAAGCTGTAACCCTGAGCTATAAAGATTTCTAATTTTAGTGCATTAGTTTCACAGACAGACAGTAACTTCCTTACATCACAGATTGCTCACTTATAAACCAAACCCAGTCTTCCTTTTAGCTCTTAGAGGCTGATTTATCAAAATTTGAGTTTGAGGGGGAAACCACTAGCCTGAAAGAAGAAACTGCTGACGAGCAACTTTTCACTTTTTTTCTCAAAGGCTAGCTTATTTAAGAACTCAAACCAAATAGTTTGCTTTTTTTCATGGGAAAAGACGCACACTGTCAAAAAACAACTTTGTTCTATTTATTTTCAATGCGGCTGAAAAACTTGATTATTTTATTGAACTGGGAAAGGAAATAAAGTTGTCAGAGATGATTTCCACTGACTTCTATACAACCTCGCCAGGTTTTACTTGCCAATTTTTTTCCAACAACATTTCTAATTTTTTTCCCCCTTTAATAAATCCCTACTTTTAAAGGTGTCAGAAGCTACTCATGCTTTTTTTCCCATGCTTTTCCTTGAATCGATTTTTGATAAATAACCCCCTCAATAACTTCATTTAACAAATATAAAGTGAACATTTAAAAAGGAAGGAATAGGCACCCTAATATTTCATAAGCAGGGATGAAGCAATGAAAACATGCCAGTGTCAGCAGGAAAATGAAGATTGATTGTCTGTTTTTGCTTGTAGCCTATACAATGTTATAATGGAGTAGTATCCTCAGTTACCCCTAGCTGATTATGCCCTTCCTCAAGACTTCTAGCCAATATCACTATAGCAACTGTTCCTGCTGAAATATTAGCAAGTGGAACAGTCATAGTTCCCGCACCTTCTTAGAAAATATGCTCCAGAATCACCACTATTGTCATTGCATCTGGACCTCACTATTACATTTATAGATCAACAATTTTCATCAAGTTGAAA
Source organism: Xenopus laevis (assembly GCF_017654675.1). NCBI lineage: Eukaryota > Metazoa > Chordata > Amphibia > Anura > Pipidae > Xenopus > Xenopus laevis. The sequence continues at coordinate 97,036,837 of NC_054379.1, forward strand.
ATAAGGCTCAAATAATACTAAACATGCTGCTATAGGTTTATCTTCTGTTTATTTATATTGAAGGAACACTGTACACTTAGGCTGAGAAAGGTAAAACACTATCCTATTTGATTTCTGCCGAGTGTAACATATGTTCTATATGCCAGGTACACGACTGTGCAGGGCTAATTTCTGTGGTAATAAAACACTGAGCCATTAAAATTTCAGTCCTGGTTACGACTGGATGAATGGCACAAGCAAGTGTAAGAAAATCAATGTATTTACCTCTGCATCCCAAGGAACAAGAAGATTAACGGAGTATCCTATGGTTAAAAGAAGCTGATGCAAGCATCCCATTGGCTTCCCTGATCCAGAATCCAGTAACTTAAAGGGGTGGTTCACTTTTAGGTTAACTTTTAGTATGTTATAGAATAGATAATTCTAAACAACTTTTCTGGCCTTCATTTTTTTTTTTTAAATATTTGCCTTCTTCTCCTCACTCTCTTCAGCTTTTAATGCTCTGTAAGGCTACAAATGTATTGTTAGTGCTACTTTTTGTTACTCATCTTTCTAGTCAGACCCTCTCCTATTCATATTCAAGTCTCTTATTCAAATCAATGCCTGGTTGCTAGGTTAATTTGGACCCTAGCAACCAGATTGCTGAAATTGCAGACTGGAGAGCTGACAAATAAAAAGCTAAATAACTCAAAAACCATAAATAATAAAAAATGAAAACTAACTGCAAACTGTCTCAGAATATCACTCTCTACATCATAATAAAAGTGAATTTAAAGGTAAACAACTTCTTTTTAACTCTTATATTCTTCAGTAGCACCTAGTACTCCACAATTGCTTGGTCAGAGCAGCATGAAGGAGTCTAATCCTGCTTACTGCCATTGGGGACAGAGCTACGATTTCAGAAAAACACTGAACAGTACCAAAAATATACTTTTAATATTTAAATCCACAGTGTTAAAAGCATTGTATTCAATATGTTCAACTTAAAGGAACCAGATTATATATCTTATTGAAATGGTCAGTTTACACTTATACATAAGTGTAAGGTCGACAAATTGTCACTCTAACCCTCCATTCTGCATCCACATCCAACCCTAACCCTCTGCTCTGCACCCGCATCTGACCCCAACCCGTCGCTCTGCCTACCCTTATATACCCGCCCCTGATGTCACGGAGGGGGCGTGGCAGAAAGGTATCTTTAAATAGTTAAAATGTACTCGCACACCCCGGCCACCTCAGCTTCCAATATATGCAAGAAAATCACTGGCACACAGGTAATGCTGGCGGGATGAAACCTTGCTTAAAATGTATTGCAGCCAGGTCCGGACTGAGAATTAAAATAGGCCCTGGCATTTCAGATACACTGAGGCCCAATCAGCCCACATAGAGGCCCAAACAGCCCCCACCAGCCCACTAAATACTGACTTTCTATGGGACCTTATAGCAGCCCCTCTGGCATTTGCCAGAACCCACAGATTGCCAGTCCGGGCCTGATTGCAGCATGCAAACGCTGCGTCTATAAATAAATAGCATACGTAGGTTGAGGGAGGGATGGGCGGTAGGAAGGGTTTGGCCTGAACCTGCCAGTGGCCGAATTCACTGTGCACGACGTCCGGAACCGGACCATCCCGCTGGTAAACCCATATCTATCAGTCCGGCCCGTATATAACTAATGCACACACTTTTGAGCAAACATAAAAAAAATCAATTTCTTTGAATTGAAAAAATTGTTACTTTTATTCTGAAGCATTTTTTTATTGGTCACGGCCTCTCTAAAAGACATTGTACAGTGGTGTGCCTGTTAGTAGTAAGTGCCCCATCCGGCATGAAACATGTTAGGCCATTTCTAATTTCTAATGAAATAGATTTCATTTATTTTTTACAACTACAACTACTTCATTTACTTTACTATGGGGCTCACATCATTTCATATTGGCTTAATGCTTTCTACCGTATGACTTATGGGGCCTTATGCATGAAGCCTCTCTATATTGCCCTTTTCATTCACTTAACTCAACTTCATTATTTTTTACGAGCTTCATCAACACCTTAATCCTTGTTATTTCAAATAGCAAATATAACACAGTACATAAAGATTAGGAAATAAGAGGTTAAATGCATTAAATGATATATAAAAGTTGTGTCATTTCCTGAAATAGCTTTTGTTATAGTTGTAAGTGGATAACTTTCACAGATATAAGGGAATACTGCAAGCTTTGTTACATTTTATTGCTTCTGCAACTGAAATTGTCCCATAAAGGCTTATGACACCACAGGAGATATGTCAGTGTTTAGCAATGACTTTTCTCCATTAAAGTAGCAGCTATAAAACATGGAAAATTGTCTCTAGTTGTTTTCAAATGTGGACAACTGAATCATCTTAACTATGCATACAGACAGCCACACTTTCAGGATAAAAATGTTTACCAGTGTCATACTTGTGGTTATTCCAATAGGCCTCAGTCTAAGTGGTATAAAGGGCCATACACCCTAATAATTACAAATATTTTTTTTTCATTGTGTTAATCAGCCAAAATAAACTTTACTTACACAATATCATTTATTTAAACTGAATTCACAATCACTGCAGGCAGGTGCCTGCCCAACGATTCCCATGCAAAGGCTACCCAGTTATAGAATTAATACTGACCCATCTTTAAATCACTTTGGCTAAATAATGTTTGCTAAAATATTAATTTGCATTCAAGAGATGAGGCCAGATACAAATCAATAATTATTTTTATGGTATATAATGTGAAAACTTATGGACAAGATTCAATCTGAGGAGGAAAAAAAAACTTTCCTCCTAATGCAGTTCCGGTTTTTTCAATAGACTTCTTATGTGATAAACGGTGAGATAAGATTTTCTAACTGAATTTCACCAGGCTGTATAGGAAAATCTGGAAGTAAATTAGGAGAAAAGCTTTTCTCATCAAATTCAATCTAACCCATTGTGTCCTAAATCATGTACTGAAGGTTAAGTGCCTAGATTTGTTGAAGTCCTTTTTCAGCTATGACTTCAAGCATAGAACCAGATTAAATTTTACGAGAACATTTTATCTCCTAATTCAATTCCAGATTGACCCACATAACCTCCTTAAAGGAGAACTCTGGATTCCAAACCAAAATTTGATAAAGAGGCCCACATAACACAGGAACCCCTAATAAATCACAGTTAACTGTTTCTTCAAAAAGTATGAATGAATGCCATTTTCTAAGGTGAAATCCAGCTGTTTAACAGTTCTTCTCTTTCTGCATCATTTGAAATCCTGGCAGGGAAGGAGGGACTAAAACACAGATGTTACAAATTGTAACAACTTCTCCACAGCTTACAGACAGCATGCAGGAACTACATAACCCACAATGCATTGCACTATGATGTTCTGTTCCATATTGAAATCATGTGTGCAGGGAATTGTGGGGTTTGGAGAATGCAGGCTGAGTACAGCTGGCTGTTGATACAAAGTAACAGTAGTCAGCCAGCTCAGCAAAGTAGTCAGCAGAAGAGCAGGGGGCTAGGCTTAGGGAACTGTTCCAAACCATTAAAAATCATCTGCATATTTATTTATTGCTGTATATTGCAAATTTGCTTGAAATTATTTTTACTTACTAGTTATGTTTTTGTGGCGTTCCCCTTTAATTTGAATCTCATCCATAAGTTTTCATGAGATAAACCATAAAGAAACGTTTACTCGTGGAATTGAATTGGTCCAATTATTTGATAAAACCTGCTGTACTATACTGCCTTTGCTACCTGCTGTCATGGAAATGGCTATATACCAGTGTGCATGATCTGATAACTGGAAGTCACAGAAACAGGGTACCATGATGTCTAGCTGTTGAGATTCACATTAGTGTCAAGTGGTCATGACTCTTAAAGGACCAGTAACATCAAAACAAATTTTTTTTAAAAAAAATTGTTAGTTTAGAACGAAAAATTATACTTTAAAATCACAAAGTCTTTATTAAGAAATAACTTACCAAAACCCCACTTCTGCTCTTCCTTCAGAAAAGGCGACAGGGCGACCATCCATCCTGCGGGGCTCAATTCCATCTCCCTGGCTACTCTACTGACAGGTCTTTGGTGGAGGAGCAGCGCGGGGGAGAGGGGATTTAGCAGGTCCCCATCCTTTTCCTCTTCTTCCTCTGCCCGTGTCTTCTGCCACCACATCTGCAAAAGGCAAAGTATAAGGCACCAGTTAGATGGGGGGAGAGTACAGGTCTCTCCCTTCAGCCACAGCAGCCTTATAATTTGCCTTTTGCAGATGTGGTAGCAGAAGACACGGGCAGAGGAAGAAGAGGAAAAGATGGGGACCTGCTGATGCCCCGCTCCCCCGGGGTGCTCCTCCACCAAAAACCTGTCAGTAGAATAGCCAGGGAGATGGAATCAAGACACGCAGGATGGGGGGTCGCCCTGTCGCCTTTTCTGAAGGAAGAGCGGAAGTGGAGTTTTGGTAAGTTATTTCTTAATAAAGACTTTGTGATTTTAAAGTATAATTTGTCTTTTTTTTTAAAAAATTTGATGTTACTGGTCCTTTAATGAAAACCCATTTCCATGCTAACAAATACAGTGGATGGAAATGACTGTCTTTAAAGGGTTACTGTCACAGGTAAACATGTTTTTTTTCAAAATGCACCAGTTAATAGTGGTGCTCCATCAGAATTCTGCACTGAAATCCTTTTTTAAAGGGGCAGATTTTTTTTTTATATTTTGAAACCTGGCATGGAGTTAGACATATTGTCAGTTTCCCAGGAGCCCTAAGGTCATGTGACTTGTGCTCTGATAAACTTCAGTCACTCTTTACTGCTACACTGCAAGTTGGAGTGATATCTCCCCCTCCCTTCCCTCCCAGCAGCCGATCAGCAGCCTATCAACAGAACAATGGGCAGCTCACCAGATAGCAGCTACCTGACATCTCTGCTAGAGGATTTGTTTGCATTGCTTAATGTACCCTAGCTGACCTATCCCTAAACTAGGGAGAACGACCCATGTCGTGGTATGATACAATGGGAAGGGGAGAAACAATAGCTGTCTCAAATCAGTTCCATCCTGAAGTGCTGGCTCCTTCTCAAAGCTCAGAATAAAGCACAATAAACTGAGATGGCTGCCTCCACACCAATATTACAGCTAAAAAAAATTACATTTGTTGGTTCAAGAATACAATTTTAAATAGTAAAGTGAATTATTTGCAATGTAAACAGTGTAATTAAGAAAGTAAACCATAAATATCATGACAGGATCCCTATAATGCCACCACTAATTAATATACATATACACTGATAAGACGCTAGATCCTCCTATGTCTTAACAAAGTCCCTTCTTGGAAGTGTTGCACAAATTCTGAAATTCTGAACTGAGAGAGCAAGATGCTTGACCATTCTTCAAGTAGACCAGCTGTTTCAAGCAGATGAGTGACTCTAATAACAGATGGCATTGCGGCTTCTGGAATAACTCTTTATATCATACATATTCAAGCCTGTGTTGCAGATAAATACGCTTATTAAAATCATCTTAGAACTTGTGATATGCTCCTTTAACAAATAAAGCTCATTCAAACCCATAGCTAATCCTGTGAGATTTAATAAATACATCTAATCTTCTAGACATTTTATACATTGTGGAGCAGCAGTTATTTCTGTTGCATCAGCAGTTCCCATGCTTGATTTTGACTGATGTTATTAAAGAAGCAATCTAAACATTTTTTGCATTTGGGTAAGCAGAACCTGATGACACTTTACACACTGTTTCCTTTACATACAAAGTCAGCAGAAGCAGGCTGAAAGTACAGTTCAATTGCTGATGATAACGGAATAACCATCAGATGATACTGCTAAGAACAAGAAAAAAGTAGAGCAGGCAATACTTCAATTTATAGGAGCAAGACTGTGATGAAAGGTATAGAAGTGCAACCTATTTAGAGCTTCAGATGGTTTACAAAGAATAATGTACCCCTATTATAAAATACAAGTACCCTGGAAGTTACCTGAATTGCCAGATTTTAATGACACAAGGATATATTTTACAGGTTATTAATGGTTTTTGTGTATTACAAGATCTATTTTTGCAGATTACTCGTGGCTTTTGTGTTTTGAAGTGCAAACAAAGTATATTTTAAAGCACTGACTGGGTTGGCATTGGTGAAAGGAATTAAAGGCATTTTTTTCTTGGCACTAAACTGGCTGCCAGCTATACATGGTACATAGGTTGTTGCTTCTGGGTGAACAGGGTACTAACAACACAGAAAGTGATGTTGGCATAAGACACTTAGGCAGACCAGGCAATCAGATCTGAGAAAAATACCTTGAAGTTCCATGATAGGGTCAAATATATGGGAAATAAAATATTACATACATACATAGTATAATAATGTAGACAAGAAAAAGATTACAGTACATGAAAAATACTGTGACTGCAATAATATGACCCCAAGACATGCTATTTTGGATAATTAGCCCACTTCATAGAAGTGGGAGAACATGACACTGATCTAGAGCAAAATGGTACTTTAGAAATTGCCCAAGATTCAGTTTAGTCCATACCATGAGAGAGAACCTTCATTTAGAATTATCTATGGTTGTTAATGAACATATGTCCTACAAGAAGTTTCTATTTTCATAGTCAGTTGCCTTGAAAGACACAAGGGTACTTGGACTGTTTCCATGCAGCCTACACCTCCTTCTTTCCTTCTAGAAGCTTAGATGCTCTAAATCCATCACCATCCTAATTATTTGTTTATATGGTGACAGCAAATTACGCATCAACAATAATTTATAATATTTATATAATATATAATAGTTATAATTTAACAAACAGGGGTTACTGAATAAAATAAGGATTCTTTCAGGCATGGTGCACTGAATATGCACAGGTTTGTCTTTGTGGAAGGTTTAAAGGTTTGGGTGTAAGGAGAGAGTCCAGAGGCTTGAAAAAAGCCCTGCAGTCAAGAATGGTATGAGGTGATGAGTGGAGAACAGGGGGGAGAATATCACACATAGGGACAGTGGAGTGGGTTTTGATTTCAGAGTTGGGACCTAGGAGGAAAGGTTTCATAATTAAGGGCCTTCAAAATGTTAGCACTTTGAATTGAATTCAAAACAGGGAAGAGATTTGCTTAGGTAAGTAGCTGATGACGAATGGTAAGATAGGTGGACAAGTCTAGCAGCAGCTATCGAAAAGATTGAAAGATAGTATATTGGATAAACCTACAACTAGGGATGCACCGAATCCACTATTTTGGATTCGGCCGAACCCCCGAATCCTTTGAATACCGAACCGAATCGTAATTTGCAGCCCTCCCCACCCCTAATTTGCATATGCAAAATAGGGATGGGAAGGGGAAAACATTTTTTTTACTTCCTTGTTTTGATTTGATTTCCCTCCACGTCCCTAATTTGCATATGGCCGAATCCCGAACCTAATCCTGGATTCCGTGCATCCTTACCTACAACCCAATCCCTTGACCCATACCTTTGATGTCCTCTCCAGTGCTCCATGCTCTATGTTCTTTCACTTGACCCATACCTTCTCACCTTTTTGCACAGTTTTCAATATACTTAGCCTTGCATTTACTCACCTAATAAACCTGTAACTTTCTGCCAGCACTTTTTTATTTTGGTTCATACAAGAACTAAATACTCCCATTCTCAAACAACCTAGCCTTGTCCCTAGCTCTCTAACCAACTATTGTCACGTTTTTTTTTACAAGACTCATGTAGATATATAGCACTGCAAATAAGCTTTCAAATAAAATATCACCATACCATAACCCTGCCATTACTGTTTGTGAACCTTTGTTAAGAAGTTGAAATGGGAATGCCCTTTTACTAATGGAATACAATTCATACAACAAGCAGCTACCTACACTAGGGTATTGTTATCTTGACAGAGAAGTCAGTGGTTTGTAAGGAAATAATTTTTCAGTCATAAATAATAATGTGCGTTCAGATACAACACAGCAAATTAACATTAGCCATAATGTCACTGAAATTATGGGCAAACTAATCCAAACTAGTGCCGCTAATAATAGAGCATTGTACTACACCAAAACCAATGATCAACAAACTATTGATTTTCATTCCCTAATAACAACTCAGCTACAGTATATAATTATGCATCAGGTAAAGCATTTAGCGGTACAATTTATGTGCTTTTACGTGCAGCCACTGTAGATAAAGACAAAAGTACAAAAGCAAGGAAATACATGCTGAATTGCCCTAACAAAATGCAGATTTATCATTCCCTCGTAATCATAACTGCTCCCTAATGCAAATGCACAATATGACTTCCTACATCCACCCCATAGATGATGAGACATAAAGCTTCTTTATAATGTTGTTATGTTCACATATACTGATGTGTGTGACATTGTGTCCCCCTCCTAATCTCATAAACACAACCATTTTTCTAGCTGGTCTCCTGGGCAATATGGTGACAACACTCTAAATATGTATCTGAACTGTATCTGCTGACATGGTTTGTTCTAGTATCCTGACCTCTGGGAACCTCTCTCTACAACCTTTTTCACACAGAATTATTACGCAGTTATCAAAAACCACCAAGGACCAGCCCCCTTTTGCCTGGTTTGCAATGAGGCATAGCACTTACACACAGTAAGTGTGTACGTAACAACCTTTTTAAAAGAGATAACAACCTTTTTAAAAGAGAAGGAAGACTGTATTTACTTGGGGGTGCCAAAAGTTAGGCACCACCAAGTGATTGTATATACTTACCTCACCCCCCGAGGTCGAACGCTCCTATCAGCAGAAAACTGCACCGTTCTGGGTTTTTTTTCCCAGCGAGCACCACAGAGCGATTGGCTTCCGGCTTCTTCTTTAAACTCGCACGGGGATGCTTGTGCAGTATCGCGAAAAGTCAAACTTTAACAAAGAAGTCGGCTATTTCATTCTACTGGGCATGCGTCTGCCTCGGGAAATTTGAAGAAGGAAGTTGAACGCTCCATGGTGCTCGCTGGAAGAACCTCCAGTCCAGTGCAGTTTTCTCCTGACAGAAGCACCGGCCCGGTGTTTCAGGTAAGTATATATAATCACTTGGGCCTGCTAACTTTTGGCACCCCCAAGTAAATAGGCCTTTTCTTTGCCTTTAAAGACATTAAACCAAAGTTAAATTGAACTCTACAACTGAATAAAAGGTAATTGCAAACACTTGGCTCAGGACAATCAATCTTTAGTAATCAGTAAGCCCAATGTCTGTGCTCACATGTCCCCCACACAGTTTATTTAGTTTGTGGGTTATATGCTTCTGGAGCACATTATATAACCTCAAGCCTATCTGGGGAAAAACATGCATAGGAAGACCAGTTAGTAGGACCTACCACATTAAACCTCCTGCCCACCAACCATTTAGCCTCACTGGTCAAGATTACTTTGGTCATGAAACCAACATGTCCCAGAAAAACAATAGCAAAAGGGAGAATTAACTGCAGAGAAAGCTAGGTAGACATTTCTTAGTTTTAAATAGGAGAGGAACAGACTAGAGATCCTGAGCAGGTCTGTTTTTTAAGACCTGTACCCAACCTGTACCCGCTTACCCTATGCCCAACCCATACCCACTTCCTTATGCCCATGTAATTGCATCATGTTAGCGCCACACCAACCTGAAATGGAGTAACACTCTGATTGCTTTTATGTTGTGAAGAAGATTAAAGGGTACCTGGGGATTCACCATCTGAGGTGAGTTTCTCAACTTGCTTCATTGGCACAGCGCCACTGTTTGCTGGTATTCAATGGTTCCCCAACCCGCTGCAGGACCCTAGAACAGACCATTCAGTAAGGAAGTAAGCTCAGGTTCCCAGAGAAGGAGGGCAGTGGGTCTGTAGTTAGCTGAAGCAAACTGCTGCACAAATAGCATGGGAAATATTGCACCTTTGAATCTATTAAATGACAACATGCTAAATTATAATCACAAGTACACAAAGTAAACTAATAAACATATTTTTTTATGGTCCTTTGTCCTAAAGAAATTTTTAATGTCTCGTCTTACAAGACAAAATAATTGTAATAACGATGTCTTGTATTTGTTGTGTACAGTGAGCGTGATGAACTGCATGTGCTTCCTGCTGAAAGGTAGAACAAAATATGAGTAATGCCTTTAATAATCCCCCACTCATAATGCTCTCCATGGCACAATTACAGAAAATGGCCTATAATCAAAATATCATAAGAGATGCACCACTTCACCGCAGGTTATCACCTCACAAAGTAAAATGGCTCATCCTCAAACACCAGTGTGGTTAACTGCTTGCACGCTTCACTTACATGCTTCCGATGCACTTCAAGGCAGCAGCGTACCCATGGGCATGGAGTGAGATGCTAAAGACAATAACAATAGATTAAGACCTATATTTCATTTGTTTCCACAAAGATGAATGGGACCAATTAATACACCCATGTGAAGTGAAATACACTGGAAAGCATCACACCAACAGCCTAGATCATCATACCCATAAAACATAATATGAAGAATAGTTGCTGGCAGTTTATATTCTTTTTTTCAGATAAATTAAAACTGAATGCTACAAAAAGCCTCACAAATTTAACAACTTGCTGAAGTTATTATGATCTGGCAGTTGATGCACATTGTTTTAGAATTGTGGATTTTCAATTCCACATGCTACAAACGGCTTACTAGGATCAGGGACAAGACTAAATAAGTAGACTATTTATCTGTACACTGAAGAGAGAGGACATATGCAGTGATACAATATAAACACAGAATATGCCTTGCAAGAAATACTGAATTTATATGCAGTGATGCAATTTAAACACAGAATATGCCTTGCAACAAATCCTGTATTTGTTAGTCCCTGAAACATGAGCTGTATGGAGAAAAGTCTGTGCACATCACCATCCAGACTTTTTTTTAATAAAAAAATTCAAAGGACTCAACCACAGAAAAGGGAAATTATACTACAGGTATGGGATCCTTTATCCAGAAACCCGTTATCCAGAACGCTCCGAATTGCATGAAGGCCATCTCCCATAGACTCCATTTTATCCTATTTTTTTTAAATGATTTCTTTTTTCTCTGTAATAATAAAACATTGCCTTGTATTTCATCCTAAATGATGTTTACATGATTTTCTAGTAGACTTAAGGTATAAAGATCCAAATTACAGAAAGATCTGTAATCTGGAAAACTCCAGGTCCTGAGCATTTTGGATAAAAGGTCCCATAACTGTATACAGCTTAATAAACTCCAGTGTTTTCTCTACAGTGATTCTTCAATAGCATATTATTTGATCATATGGGTCTATACGGTTTGAGTTAAAGGACAATATGAAGCATTTCTGTAAGCAAACACAACATAGAAGACTTGAAAGCTGCCATGCTGAAGTTTAGAATAGGAGCTCGCCCTGGCTTTCAATGTGCATACTCCTGATTGGCAATCCAAGCTGGGGAGACTGGTGGATGTTGTACAGAAGAAGAGCAGCCCCTCTTGGCTATATGGGTGATGACGTTGAATAGGGGGGTCTATGCAGGGGCCCAAGTTTATATAAAATAGTTTACTCCTAATATGGGAACACCATTCTGTCCATGAGTCTGCACCAAAAACTCAATTTGTCTGGAAAAACTGCTCATAAATTTGCAGCTGGATGAAGAGCTGCAAAGCTTGCACACATGGACAAAAACCAAAGTCTACATTATATTAAAATGTATTTTTAGGTTCCCTGCCAGAGACAGAAATGTACAGAAAAACACCAATGCAAATTATGTTTTATCCAACACAATGTTTAAAAAGTAATGGCCTGTTTTTCAAATTGTGTTGTGAATTAACACCTTGGGGGTTATTTAGTAAAATCCTAATTTATTTAATAATTTAAATAAAAAAAGCTCGAAAAAATTGAAGGAAAACCTAAATTGCTCGACCCCCGGAATTTATCAGATTATCTGGTTTAACTCATGCAGACCACCATATCTTCCAATTGGGATAGGGACATCTCCCATTGACTTATACATGATCTTGACAGGTCTGAGATGGCAAATTTTAGGATTTGGGATTTTTGCAGCATTGTGGTACAATAAATCTAAAAAGTTCTAGTTTTTTTTCCACAAAAAATTTTAGTTTTTGCCCCAAAAATCCCGACCAGATAAATTTGAGGTTTATTAAATAACCCCCTTAGTGTCATGTCTGTAGTAATAATCAATTTGACAGAGCAGATTGCAGTTTTATATAAGGTAGGAATATTTTTTTTGCCCTTGCCCTATCTGACATAATCTACTCAAGTCAAAGGGACAAATCTATGGATAAAAAGTGGTGTAGAAACATGTATATAAAAGGTGACAATGAGCAATGCTGAATTTTACAAGCTCTTTTTCCAAGATAACACCTCTTTTTCCTACATGATGTTACTCACTGCTGCACTCGCACCATGCTTGAGACTTGGGGTTTTCTGGATCAGGGATCCATTATTAAGATCTCCATAAAAATCATTTAAATATTAATTAGACCCAACATGACTGTTTTACTTTCAGTAAGAATAAATTATATGTTAGTTGGGATCAAGTACAAGCTACTGGTTTATTATGACAAAGGAAAACATTTTTAAAAATGTGAATTATTTGATTAAAAGTGATTCTATGGGAGATGGCCTTCCAGTAGTTTGGAAATTTCTGGATAATGGGTTTCAGAATAACTGATCCCATACCTGTACACAGCTTTATAATCAGGCATGACACAGAGTGTGCACTGATTAATTGGACAAGTCAGTAGCACTTTCATTATACTTTTAATATATTTTTACTTAGCTTTAGGAGTGCACCCACAACCCCCATTTGTATATGATACAGAGTGTGCCATTGCATTAAAGTGGACACAATTTTAATACCATTTGTAAACACAACTGTTACAACATGCACCTTAAGAAGTGGACATCACAGTGCAGGACCGTTCAGATAAGAACTGCATCAATGCAGTGCATGCAGATCCTTTCCTAAAATGGGCAAAATTGGGTTTTGAACTGCACTGGTGCCGCCCTTCACTGCACTATAATCTTATTGTTGGATCTCACCAACATACCAATGTGATCCTCATTTTTTTACCTGCCCAAAAGATATCAGGAAATGTTTCGCTAGATATGACTAGGGCAAGCCGTACTATGGGCCAATAACCTGGCGGCTTGTTCTGGAGCTTTTATTGGCGCACACAGGTTGATTGGATTCAATTCATTGGAGCAGGGGCACTGAGCAGATCTGATTCTCTCAGCCTGAAAGATATGCAGGATGACAACAGCCGAAGCCTTCAGCTTGTGTGCCCATAGCCTAAAGGGTCATGAAACAATTATATTCAGGGAGAATTCGATTTGGGATGAAATTCTATTCAGAAAAATGTATCTCACTGTTTTCACAGGAAAACTCTATTGAAGTCTATGGGGAAAAACTGGAATTGAATTTGGAGAAACGTTTTTTCTCCTTGCATTGAATCTTGTCCATGAGTTATCACATGATGAACTATAAGATTTTTTCTCACTGAACTGAATCTGGTCCTAGCACCTGGACCAACACTGGCTCCTGTCATTATGCACAGAATCCCAAACAACCCAGATGTTACACACGTGGGAAAAGATACACACACAATAAAATCATGTAGAGAATCAGGAGGCATGTGAGGTGCATAAAATGCTGCTGAACTTTGGTTAAAATTACAGAGCACTATTTGACCCACAAGCAGAAAACTAAAGCTTGCCATACATGAAGAGATCCGCTCATCTGAGACATCGCCAAACGAGCGGATCTTTCACCGATATGCCCACCAACGGCCGGGCTATATTGGGGTAAACTCTAGGGTTCAACGATCGGATTACAACTAGGAGCAATGGGCTCAGGTAGGTGGAAAAATTAAACCTTCCCAATCTATATAGTGGCCAGATATCGATCGGGAAGACCTGTTGGAAGCCCCCACACATGGGCAGATAAATTGCCAAATTGGTCTAATGCTGGCCATAGATGCAAATATCCGATTGTTCGAATCCTAGAACGATCAGACTTCCCCATCTCCTGATCTGCCACTAACCATTTCGATCAAATAAAGTAGTAAAAGAACAGATCAGCCGATGTTCTGCCCCTGACAGCAATCGTACGAAAGTTATGTCCGACAAAAGCTAGTGACAGTCTCCATCTGAAAATCGTATGATCAGCAATACATGCAGAGATATCGGCAGCCGACAGAAATCTTTTAACCTGTCTGATCGACCAAACGACCGATCTCCGTGGGACTCTCCACACACGGTCTGAAAATTGCAGAAATCCTCAATTCACACGATCGGATCTTTGCGTCTATGGCCAGCTTAAAGGACTGATATCGGCAGCTTTATCTGCCCTTGTATGGCCACCTTAAGTCAATAACGAGAAGGGATGCACCGAATCCAGGAGTCGGTTCGGGATTCGGCCAGGATTTGGCCTTTTTCAGCAGGATTCGGCCGAATCCTTCTGCCCAGCCGAACCGAATCTTAATTTACATATGCAAATTAGGGGCGGGAGGGGAATCGCGTGACTTTTTGTCAGAAAACAAGGAAGTAAAAAATGTTTTCCTTTTCCCATCCTTAATTTGCATATGCAAATTAGGGTTCGGATTCGGTTCGGTATTCGGCTGAATCTTTCACAAAGGATTCGGGGGTTCGGCTGAATCCAAAATAGTGGATTCAGTGAATCCCTAATATTGAGTATACAGTACATAATACGACCTAGCAAGATAGATCTTCAAATTGCCCCACATAAGCTTTTACTTTACTTTAATTCCCTGCCTACCACGACATCCCTGATACAGGACACTTAGATGGTGACTGCAGGGATCGGAAAAGCAGAACAGGAAGGGAGTAAGGTAAACACCAGTAAGCATCCCCGTGTCACACAGCATGGACTGGCTCATGCACTAAGCAGGTAGGCTGAGGCCACCCACACAGACAGACCATATGAGGTGCCCCCATTCCCTCAGGCTGTTGCTGTGCTACATTATACCTGCTCTGGATCAGGGATTTCTGCCTTCCCTTCTGCGATCACACTCTCAGCTGTTGTCTCCTCATCAACGCCTGCACTGGTCTCTTTCTGCTTGATGACTTCTTCTTCTTCATTGTCGCTTTCTCTCTTCTCTGCCCCCTCGCTCTCATCTTCCTCCTCGGCTTCCTGCTGCTCCTCTTCGCCCCCAGAGTCAGTATTCCATGTGGAGTCACAGTCTTCCACTGTGGTGGGCTCCTTGAAGTTGGCGACACTGAAGATGCTCCCCATTGGCGCGGCTGTCTGCGGCTTGGAGCAGGTGCACGACTGTGTTGGGATGACTAGAATTGCAGCAGCATCAGCACCATAGGAATAGTGAGTCCCATGTCACACTGCGGTAGCGGCAGGCTGAGCCCCGGTAGTACGGTGTGCATTATAGGACACTGATGCACCAAATTCAAGTGCGTCCTGTCCTCTGTCACTTTAAAATCTCAGTACTGCTTAGAAATCCTTAGTTCACCTTCCCCACTGCTGGTAGCACTTATGCGATCTCTTCTTATTTTGTGCTGACAGGTCCCGCCTTCTTCATTCAGTCTCCTCCCTCCCATTTCAGCTATGCGAGCTCCTCTTACTCTCTCCTGACAGGTCCCAGCTTCACCAATCATCCTTCTCCCTGCGACATCATCCATTGGTCCGCCTCCATCTGACGTCACACTTCGGCTTTCATCCATTCTCCTGAAGGGCTGCACACTCACCCGCCCTGCTTTCTCTTTTGCGCTATATGATCATTACGTTAGAAACATGAGAGCAAGCAGGGCTTTAGAAGCAGCAATACATTGTAGCCCGTAAGAATGATGGCCATGTCGAGATTTGGAGAAGGGGCCTGGGATAATGTTGCGTTGAAGGATGGGATTGGGGAAGCAGGTACCTGTCGGGGAAAAAGAAAGAGGAGATCCCATAAGCGACAAAAGCATTTTAGGACAGCCTGAGGAGAAATCAGTCTCCTGTATGTGCTCTCTTATAGAAGCGGAATGCAGATGCAGAGGACGGAGAGCTTGAGGGCTGAGTACCGAGGCGGGTGGACCGAGAAATGAGACACGAGGGGGGAGATTGGAACATGATATGTGTCCAGGACCGAGGTGTGACTGCAGCAACAATTTTAGTACATCCTCGGCCAAAGTTTCCTTACTGCATGACGTCGAAAGGGTTGGTCTATTTGGCGAGAAGGTAGGGCAGATGGGGGAAGAATAATTGTGTTGCCCATAAGAATGATGGAGGAAGGCCGTGTGATGTCATCGATTGGAGGAGGGGCCAGTACGTTAAGGATTACAGAACGCATTTCAGCACATACTCCGAGGCAATTCCTGTCCTGTATGCGATCTCCTATGCTAGAGGAATGCAACATCGTCTGCTTTTCAACTCACCCCTCCCTCAAAGCAGACATCACACCTCGCTCCAACTTCCTCGGCAGCCAGCTCCTGCTCCTCAGTCATCCGATCTGGGTCCTCACTCCTCCCTCCTCAGCCATCCGACATGTGTCCTGGGTCCTCACTCCTCCCTCCTCAGCCATCCGTCGTGTCCTGGATCCTTACTTCTCCCTCCTCAGCCATCAGGCATGTGTCCTGGATCTTCACTCCTCCCTCCTCAGCCATCCGACATGGGTCCTCGATCCTCCCTCCTCAGCCATCCGACATGGGTCCTGGATCCTCACTCATCCCTCCTCAGCCATGCGTCCTGGGTGGTCTTTTTGGGTGTTTTTTTTTAAACTTTTGTTTTTTTATGTGATGTCATTTAGCGGAGGGAGAAGTGCGGAGGGCTCAAGAGGGAAGGCGGAAGACTGAGTGCTGAGGAAAGAGGGTGGAAGGCTGAGCAGGGAGGGTGGAGGACTGAGGGCGGAAGGCGGAGTACTGAGGAGGGAGTTCGTATGGCTGATGGCTGAGAAGGGAGGGTAGAGGACAGAGGTGTGACTGCAGCATTTGAGGATTAGTGACAGTAAAAACACCCAATGCTGCATTCCTAAGCCATAGGAGATTGCATGGAGGACAGGGATTTCCTCGGAGGATGTCCTAAAATGCGAAGATTTTTAGAGAGGGGAGAGAACAAGATGCCCTTTACCTTCTGTGCCAATTACACAGCTCTTTCCCGGCAAGCACTGCTCACACTGTGACTGGATACTTGGAGACTGCGCTACCCACTGGCAGACTCTAACTCTCATGTACCCGGCTTTGCTGTGCTATTCCCACCCTGCCAGATGCGACAGGTCGAAGAGTAGTGGGGACAAAGTTGCAACTGTTCGCCTGAATATACTTAAGGAAGAGCCAGGTACCAGTAAGGATTGGAATAGACATTTATTGGAGATAAAGAAGTATGCAGACTCGTCTCTTATTCTACTCACTTATGACTGCAGTCACACCTCCGTGCTGCCCACATTTGCTGTTGCAATCTCAACCCCCTCCCCCCTGTGGCTCATTCCTCAGACCTCACTCCTCAGCCCTCATTACAAAAGCCCTTCGTCCTCAGCCCTCTCTCCTTAGCTCTCAGCCCTCCGTGCTCAAACCTCAGCTCCTAAGCAGTCAGGCTGTCACAGAACATTCAGGCTTCTGAAGCAAAATTACCAAAGTTCCCATATCATTTCCATACACAGAAAGTGCAAGCGAAACAGTGAGCTGACACCAAGAATGCACCTAGGCTTATGACCAGCGAGACGTGCAGTCCTCACTCCCTGGTTCTGGGAAATACATGGGGTTCCATGTATAAATAGTGCCAAATGGTATAGGTAGTCCCATAGGCCCAAAATAAAAAATAAGGATGGGTTGACGGTAATTGGCACAGGGGTCCACTGGGAGATCCTCTAATACTTCGGTTGAAGAGTTGCAGTGTTAGGCTTTTGACTTCAAATGACTGGACATGGGTATTATAGAGTTATTGAGTAGAGATGTCGCAAACTGTTCGCCGGCGAACTTGTTCGCGCGAACATCGGGTGTTCGCGCTCGCCGGAAGTTCGCGAACGTCGCGCGACGTTCGCCATTTTGGGTTCGCCATTGTTGGCGCTTTTTTTGCCCTCTCACCCCAGACCAGCAGGTACATGGCAGCCAATCAGGAAGCTCTCCCCTGGACCACTCCCCTTCCCTATAAAAACCGAAGCCCTGCAGCGTTTTTTCACTCTGCCTGTGTGTGCTGAAGAGATAGTGTAGGGAGAGAGCTGCTGCCTGTTAGTGATTTCAGGGACAGTTGAAAGTTTGCTGGCTAGTAATCGTTTTGATACTGCTCTGTTATTGGAGGGACAGAAGTCTGCAGGGGTTTGAGGGACATTTAAGCTTAGGTAGCTTTGCTGGCTAGTAATCTACCTTCTACTGCAGTGCTCTGTATGTAGCTGCAGTGGGCAGCTGTCCTGCTTCTGATCTCATCTGCTGACTGCTGCAATAACAGTAGTCCTTGTAAGGACTGCTTTTATTTATTTTTTTGTTGTTTTACTACTACTACTACTACTACTATAAGAGCCCAGTGCTATTAGTCTAGCAGTGTTGGGGAGTGGGACTGGTGTGCTAATCTGCTGCTCCTAGTAGTTCAGCAGCACCAACTTTAATTTTTTTTTTTTAATATTCATTTTTTTTTATTTTACTTTTTTTATTTTACTACCGCTGTAGTAGTGTATAAGTTGACCTTTTAGGCATTATTTGCCCTGTAGGCTTTATTTGCACACTGTTTTCTTCAACCCGCCATCTAGCTGTGTGACCTTGTTCACATTCTGTCTAAATATCCATAATATTACCGTCTCCAGAAAAACACCGGAGTGACTTTTTTCAAGCAGCCATAATATATTTTACGTAATCCGTATCCACCGCTGTAGTAGTGTATACGTTGACCTTGTAGGCATTATTTGCACAGTGTTTTCTTCAACCCGCCATCTAGCTGTGTGAGCTTGTTCACATTTTGTCTAAATATTGATAATATTATCGTCTCTAGAAAAACCACTTGAGTTACTTTTTTTCAAGCAGCATTCATATATTTTACGTAATCCGTATCCACCGCTGTAGTAGTGTATACGTTGACCTTGTAGGCATTATTTGCACACTGTTTTCTTCAACCCGCCATCTAGCTGTGTGACCTTGTTCACATTCTGTCTAAATATCCATAATATTACCGTCTCCAGAAAAAACACCGGAGTGACTTTTTTCAAGCAGCCATAATATATTTTACGTAATCCGTATCCACCGCTGTAGTAGTGTATACGTTGACCTTGTAGGCATTATTTGCACACTGTTTTCTTCAACCCGCCATCTAGCTGTGTGACCTTGTTCACATTCTGTCTAAATATCCATAATATTACCGTCTCCAGAAAAAACACCGGAGTGACTTTTTTCAAGCAGCCATAATATATTTTACGTAATCCGTATCCACCGCTGTGTGTAAGTGTATACGTTGACCTTGTAGGCATTATTTGCACATGTTTTTCTTCAACCCGCCATCTAGCTGTGTGAGCTTGTTCACATTTTGTCTAAATATTGATAATATTATCGTCTCTAGAAAACCACTTGAGTTACTTTTTTTTCAAGCAGCATTCATATATTTTACGTAATCCGTATCCACCGCTGTAGTAGTGTATACGTTGACCTTGTAGGCATTATTTGCACACTGTTTTCTTCAACCCGCCATCTAGCTGTGTGACCTTGTTCACATTCTGTCTAAATATCCATAATATTACCGTCTCCAGAAAAAACACCGGAGTGACTTTTTTCAAGCAGCCATAATATATTTTACGTAATCCGTATCCACCGCTGTAGTAGTGTATACGTTGACCTTGTAGGCATTATTTGCACACTGTTTTCTTCAACCCGCCATCTAGCTGTGTGACCTTGTTCACATTCTGTCTAAATATCATAATATTACCGTCTCCAGAAAAAACACCGGAGTGACTTTTTTCAAGCAGCCATAATATATTTTACGTAATCCGTATCCACCGCTGTAGTAGTGTATACGTTGACCTTGTAGGCATTATTTGCACAGTGTTTTCTTCAACCCGCCATCTAGCTGTGTGAGCTTGTTCACATTTTGTCTAAATATGATAATATTATCGTCTCTAGAAAAACCACTTGAGTTACTTTTTTTCAAGCAGCATCATATATTTTACGTAATCCGTATCCACCGCTGTAGTAGTGTATACGTTGACCTTGTAGGCATTATTTGCACACTGTTTTCTTCAACCCGCCATCTAGCTGTGTGACCTTGTTCACATTCTGTCTAAATATCCATAATATTACCGTCTCCAGAAAAAACACCGGAGTGACTTTTTTCAAGCAGCCATAATATATTTTACGTAATCCGTATCCACCGCTGTAGTAGTGTATACGTTGACCTTGTAGGCATTATTTGCACACTGTTTTCTTCAACCCGCCATCTAGCTGTGTGACCTTGTTCACATTCTGTCTAAATATCCATAATATTACCGTCTCCAGAAAAAACCCGGAGTGACTTTTTTCAAGCAGCCATAATATATTTTACGTAATCCGTATCCACCGCTGTAGTAGTGTATACGTTGACCTTGTAGGCATTATTTGCACACTGTTTTCTTCAACCCGCCATCTAGCTGTGTGACCTTGTTCACATTCTGTCTAAATATCCATAATATTACCGTCTCCAGAAAAAACACCGGAGTGACTTTTTTCAAGCAGCCATAATATATTTTACGTAATCCGTATCCACCGCTGTAGTAGTGTATACGTTGACCTTGTAGGCATTATTTGCACACTGTTTTCTTCAACCCGCCATCTAGCTGTGTGACCTTGTTCACATTCTGTCTAAATATCCATAATATTACCGTCTCCAGAAAAAACACCGGAGTGACTTTTTTCAAGCAGCCATAATATATTTTACGTAATCCGTATCCACCGCTGTAGTAGTGTATACGTTGACCTTGTAGGCATTATTTGCACACTGTTTTCTTCAACCCGCCATCTAGCTGTGTGACCTTGTTCACATTCTGTCTAAATATCCATAATATTACCGTCTCCAGAAAAAACACCGGAGTGACTTTTTTCAAGCAGCCATAATATATTTTACGTAATCCGTATCCACCGCTGTAGTAGTGTATACGTTGACCTTGTAGGCATTATTTGCACAGTGTTTTCTTCAACCCGCCATCTAGCTGTGTGAGCTTGTTCACATTTTGTCTAAATATTGATAATATTATCGTCTCTAGAAAAACCACTTGAGTTACTTTTTTTCAAGCAGCATTCATATATTTTACGTAATCCGTATCCACCGCTGTAGTAGTGTATACGTTGACCTTGTAGGCATTATTTGCACACTGTTTTCTTCAACCCGCCATCTAGCTGTGTGACCTTGTTCACATTCTGTCTAAATATCCATAATATTACCGTCTCCAGAAAAAACACCGGAGTGACTTTTTTCAAGCAGCCATAATATATTTTACGTAATCCGTATCCACCGCTGTAGTAGTGTATACGTTGACCTTGTAGGCATTATTTGCACACTGTTTTCTTCAACCCGCCATCTAGCTGTGTGACCTTGTTCACATTCTGTCTAAATATCCATAATATTACCGTCTCCAGAAAAAACACCGGAGTGACTTTTTTCAAGCAGCCATAATATATTTTACGTAATCCGTATCCACCGCTGTAGTAGTGTATACGTTGACCTTGTAGGCATTATTTGCACACTGTTTTCTTCAACCCGCCATCTAGCTGTGTGAGCTTGTTCACATTTTGTCTAAATATTGATAATATTATCGTCTCTAGAAAAACCACTTGAGTTACTTTTTTTCAAGCAGCATTCATATATTTTACGTAATCCGTATCCACCGCTGTAGTAGTGTATACGTTGACCTTGTAGGCATTATTTGCACACTGTTTTCTTCAACCCGCCATCTAGCTGTGTGTATTATCGTTTCCAGAAAAACCAACTGAGTTTTTGTTGTTGTTGTTGTTTTTTTAAAAATAATGCCAGGCAAAGGCAGGCCGCCACGCAGAGGCCGTGCTAGGGGCCGTGCTGCTATGCAATCCTGTGGCCCTAGCAAATTGCCCAGTTTTAAAAAGCCAATGACCCTGAACTCCCAAAATGCTGAAGAGGTAGTTGACTGGCTTACACAGCACACCCCATCCTCTACCGTTTCTAACTTTACCACAACATCCTCCTCATCCTCCACTGCTATGGCCACCCCACGTAACACTTCCTCCACCACCGGTGCCCCTTCTTCACTGGGGTCAGAGGAGTTATTTTCCCATGAGTTTCTTGAACTGAGTAATGCGCAACCATTATTGCCAGAAGAAGATGAAGGAGATGAGGACCTTACACCAGATTTAATTCTGGCAGAGAACACGATAGAGATGGACATAATGAGTGATGAGGAGGAGGTCCCCGCTGCTGCTTCCTTCTGTGATGTGTCAGAAGAAATTGATGCATCTGAGGAGAATGATGATGAGGAGATTGATGTTTTGTGGGTGCCTAGTAGAAGAGAGCAAGAGGAGGGTAGTTCAGATGGAGAGACGGAGAGTCAGAGAGGCAGTAGGAGAATAAGACTTAGAAGAAGCAGGGAGGACAGCCCGCAGGGATCAGTAGGGCAACAACATGTATCGGCACCTGTGTTCAGCCGGCCAACGCACCCGCCATTGCCGCCAATGCCGCCAACTTCTACTGTTACCGCCAGATCGCACACTTCCAAAAAGTCAGCAGTGTGGGATTTTTTTAATGTGTGTGCCTCTGACAAAAGCATTGTAATTTGCAATGAGTGCAGTCAGAAACTGAGCCTTGGTAAGCCCAACAGCCACATAGGTACAACTTCTATGCGAAGGCACATGAGCGGCAAGCACAAAGCACTTTGGGAGCAACACCTCAAAGGCAACAGGCAAACTAAAAGCCACACTCCTTCTGGTCCAGCATCTTACTGCTCTACCTCTGCTCTCCTTGACCCGTCTGAACCACCCTCCACTCCGCCTTCCACCTTGACCAACTGTTCCCATTCCCAGTCATCTGCCACCAGCCAAGTTTCTGTGAAGGCCATGTTTGAGCGTAAGAAGCCAATGTCTGACTGTCACCCCCTTGCCCGGCGTCTGACAGCTGGCTTGTCTGCACTCTTAGCCCGCCAGCTTTTACCATACCAGCTGGTGGACTCTGAGGCCTTCCGCAAATTTGTAGCAATTGGGACACCGCAGTGGAAGGTACCCAGCCGCAATTTTTTTTCTAAAAAGGGAATACCACACCTGTACCAACATGTGCAGAGCCAAGTTACCGCATCTCTGTCACTTAGTGTTGGGCCAAAGGTCCATATGACTACTGACGCATGGTCCTCCAAGCATGGTCAGGGCAGGTATGTCACCTACACTGCCCACTGGGTGAACTTGGTAATGGCTGGGAAGCAGGGAATGGGTAGCTCAACAACAACAGTGGAGTTGGTGTCACCGCCACGGATTGCACGCGGTTCTGCCACCACCTCTACTCCTCCATCGCTCTCTACCTCGTCTTCTTCTTCTTCTTACTCTGCTGCTGGGTCCTCCTTCTCCTCCTCCACACCTGTGCACCCCCAGCTCCCCCTAGGCTATTCGACGTGCCAGGTACGCCGTTGTCACGCTGTCTTGGGGATGACGTGCCTGGAAAGCAAAAACCATACCGGATCTGTACTCCTGTCATCTCTGCAGTCACAGGCCGATCGGTGGCTGACCCCACACCAACTGCAGATCGGAAAAGTGGTGTGTGACAATGGAAGCAATCTGTTGGCAGCGTTGAGACTAGGCAATTTAACACATGTGCCCTGCATGGCACATGTGTTAAATTTAATAGTCCAACGTTTTGTCTCCAAGTACCCAGGATTCCAGGACGTTCTCACCCAGTCCAGAAAGGTGTCGGCCCATTTCAGACGTTCCTACACAGCCATGGCACGCCTTGCTGACATTCAGCAGCGCTACAACATGCCAGTCAGGCGTTTGATTTCTGACAGCCAGACTCGCTGGAATTCAACGCTCCTTATGTTGGAACGTCTGCTGCAACAACAAAGGGCCGTCAACGAGTACCTTTTTGAACTGGGTGGTAGGACTGGATCTGCACAGCTGGGGATTTTTTTCCCCCGTTACTGGGTGCTTATGCGCGATGCCTGCAGGCTCATGCGACCTTTTGAAGAGGTGACAAATATGGTCAGTCGCACCGAAGGCACCATCAGCGACCTAATACCCTTCGCTTTCTTCCTGGAGCGTGCCGTGCGACGAGTGACAGATGAGGCTGTAGACCAGCGTGACGAGGAGCTGGAAGCGCACGATTTCTGGTCGGAATCACCAGAACGAACCCAGGCACCTGCTGCAACGCAGGGAGAGGTGCCAGAAGTGGAGTCAGAGGAGGAAGGTGGCTTTGTGGAGGAGGAGGAGGAGGACCAACAGGAGCAGGCTTCCCAGGGGGCTAGTGGTGACCTTTTGGGGACCCCTGGTCTTGTACGTGGCTGGGGGGAGGAGACCGTGGATGATGCAGTCCTTGATAATGAGGAAGCGGAGATGGATAGCTCTGCATCCAACCTTGTGAGAATGGGGTCTTTCATGCTGTCATGCCTGTTGAAGGACCCCCGTATCAAGAGGCTTAAGGAGAAGGACCTGTACTGGGTCGCAACGCTACTAGACCCTCGGTACAAGCATAAAGTGTCAGAAATGTTACCAACATACCACAAGTCCGAAAAGATGCGGCATTTACAAACCAGCCTGCAAAACATGTTGTACAATGCTTTTAAGGGTGATGTCACTTCAGGAACTCATCAACATTCCAGGGGCAGAGGTGCCAGTAATCCTGCCACGAGCACACCTGCAAGGACAAAGCCCTTTGGCCAGTCTGTAACGTCAGACATGCAAATGTTTTTCTGTCCAAGGCAGCGCCACAACCCTTCTGGATCCACCCTCAAAGAACGCCTCGACCGGCAGGTAGCGGACTACCTGGCATTAACTGCAGATATCGACACTCTGAGGAGCGATGAACCCCTGGACTACTGGGTGCGCAGGCTTGATCTGTGGCCAGAGCTGTCACAATTTGCCATGAACCTCTTGTCTTGCCCAGCCTCAAGTGTGCTCTCAGAAAGGACCTTCAGTGCAGCAGGAGGGATTGTAACTGAGAAGAGAACTCGCCTAGGTCACAAAAGTGTCGATTACCTGACCTTTATTAAAATGAATGAGGGGTGGATCTCGGAGGGTTACTGCACGCCGGAAGACTTGTTCTGACTTCTATGCAGCTGTCCTTCTCTTCAAGCCTCATGACTCCACACACAGCTGTCCTTTAGCGTCCTCCTCCTCCCTCCGCCACCGTTACAAACTAGGGTGCAAACCCTACTGGTTTAATTTTTTCTGGCCTCTGTGCTTCAGTGGCTGCAATCAAAAAAACTGGGCAAACAATGTCTACAAGGTCAACGTATGGCAAAAAATGACTATTTTCAGCATTTATATGGCATATTTTTTCTGGCAACTGTGCTTCAGTGGCTGCGTCCAAAAAAATGCATATTTTCTGCATTTATATGGCATAATTTTTCTGGCCTCTGTGCTTCAGTGGCTGCAACCAAAAAAATGCATATTTTCAGCATTTATATGGCATAATTTTTCTGGCCTCTGTGCTTCAGTGGCTGCAACCAAAAAAATTTATATTTTCAGCATTTATATGGCATAATTTTTCTGGCAACTGTGCTTCAGTGGCTGCGACCAAAAAAATGCATATTTTCAGCATTTATATGGCATAATTTTTCTGGCCTCTGTGCTTCAGTGGCTGCAACCAAAAAAATTTATATTTTCTGCATTTATATGGCATAATTTTTCTGGCCTCTGTGCTTCAGTGGCTGCAACCAAAAAAATTTATATTTTCAGCATTTATATGGCATAATTTTTCTGGCCTCTGTGCTTCAGTGGCTGCAACCAAAAAAATGCATATTTTCAGCATTTATATGGCATAATTTTTCTGGCAACTGTGCTTCAGTGGCTGCGACCAAAAAAATGACTATTTTCAGCATTTATATGGCATATTTTTTCTGGCCTCTGTGCTTCAGTGGCTGCGGCCAAAAAAACTGGGCAAACAATGCCTACAAGGTCAACGACGTTGACCTTGTAGGCATTGTTTGCCCAGTTTTTTTGGCCGCAGCCACTGAAGCACAGAGGCCAGAAAAAATATGCCATATAAATGCTGAAAATAGTCATTTTTTGCCATACGTTGACTCAACGTATATGGCAAAAAATTACTATTTTCAGCATTTATATGGCATATTTTTTCTGGCAACTGTGCTTCAGTGGCTGCGACCAAAAAAACTGGGCAAACAATGCCTACAAGGTCAACGTATGGCAAAAAATGACTATTTTCAGCATTTATATGGCATATTTTTTCTGGCAACTGTGCTTCAGTGGCTGCAACCAAAAAAACTGGGCAAACAATGTCTACAAGGTCAACGTATGGCGAAAAATTACTATTTTCAGCATTTATATGGCATATTTTTTATGGCAACTGTGCTTCAGTGGCTGCGTCCAAAAAAACTGGGCAAACAATGCCTACAAGGTCAACGTATGGCAGTTGTTTAAAGAGAACAGTAGATTACTAGCCAGCAAAGCTACCTAAGCTAAAATGTCCCTCAAATCCCTGCAGACTTCTGTCCCTCCAATACAGAGCAGTATCAAGCAGATTACTAGCCAGCAAACTTACTATCATCTGTCCCTGAAATCACTAACAGCTCTCCCCCTACACTATCTCTTCCAAGCACACACAGGCAGATTTTTCAGATACATTTTTGCCCTTGATCCCCCTCTGGCATGCCACTGTCCAGGTCGTTGCACCCTTTAAACAACTTTAAAATCATTTTTCTGGCCAGAAATGTCTTTTCTAGATGTTAAAGTTCGCCTTCCCATTGAAGTCTATGGGGTTCGCGAACCGTTCGCGAACCGCTCGCATTTTTGCGCAAGTTCGCGAATATGTTCGCGAACTTTTTTTCCGACGTTCGCTACATCCCTATTATTGAGAATGCAGAATAGAATAACCTGGATTTCATTAGAGATTTGGTAATTTTGGGTGCACTCCCAGTGGTGGTTTTAGGGTTGTACAATAAAGTGGCAGTGATGGGCAAGTTTCAAACTCTATATGCCCACTGACCACTCTATACGCCCACTGGATTATATAACCTGTATGTGTCCAAGCATGAAGAAAGCATACCAAGCATCAGGCAGTCTGTGGCAAAGGTACCAGGAGGATGCTGGGAGTTATCTAGCAGCACTTGGAGAGCTGCATCAGACGGGTCCCATATCCAGTGTGGGGCTTTGAGAAACACAATGGCTCACATATCCAGCAGGTGAAATCAGTCCCAATTCCCTACATACAAACCCATGTGACACAGACTCAATTGTACTCACAGCAGCACATTTGCTCATGAAATTTCTGTGCCTAGTGCACAGGCAGGTTCTGGTCTAGTGGTGTAACTATGGGGGCCCACAAACCCTGCAAAATGTTTACACCAGGGACCCCCCCAGCTGAAACTGCAGATGACCCACAGCTCATCTAAGATTGCTTGTCCCACAAGCACCTCTACAAAATGTTTACACCAGGGACCGCCCCCCAACTTAAACTGCAGGTGGCCTGTAGCGCATGTGAAATTGCTTTAGATTGCAAGTATATTTTGCAACAGCCTATAAATTCCTCCCTTCCCTGACCTGCTGACAGAAACCCCTTATATGGAAAGTATAGCCTATTGTCTGCCCATTCCTTTACCCACTCAGCGCATTTACCTTCCCAGTGACCCAATTTGGCAACTCGCCAACCCTGATAGAGGGACGGTAGAAAGTTACTGCACATGCGTGCCCACCCAATATTAATGTATATAAGGATATACCAGAAAATGCGTGTGAAGCTTACTAGCTCACTAGTCAAAATCCAATAACAATAAATGCTCTTTCAAACCCTTGGTGTCAACTGTATCCATTGATAATATCCACTGCATCTCCCATCTAAATAACATTACATTTCTGTCCCCTCCCTTTCTGGTGGGCAGTGGCGGAACTACCGGGGGAGCAGGGGGTGCAAGCGGGCCAGGGCCCGCACCCCCTCAGGGTCCCCCCGGCAGCCCGTGCGCCACTGAAAATGCGCCCCATACGGAGGGGGGCAGGGCCCGGCTGCGTGTCACGCACCAGGGCCCACCCCCCTCTAGTGACGCTACTGCTGGTGGGGTATTTTATCCCTTTAATATGTTCATCGACACAGGTCCTATGCAAGACATCTTCCTGTGGAGAATGAGAGTCTTCTGCAAAACAAAAAGAGAAAAAACAAGTTAAGTGTAAATAGTAACCATTTGAGGCTACAAGTTATGGGCCTATGAGCAGCAACTTTTAAGGTCCCAACATCTATAACAATTTTGTTATTGGAAACCTTGCTTGGTGGTGTGTTCACTCACAATGCACAGGGTAACCCTGTGGATTCTGGTTCACCGATGCCCATTTGGGTGAACGCCGGCGTCAATGGAAACCAAACCCGGAAGTGCGCGCCTGCGTACCCGGGACCGCAGAGAGACGCGCCGGGACATAAGAGAGGCAGTAGAGTAGTAGGCGCGTCTTACACTCTCATTCAGCAAATGCTAAAATTGCACCTCAGTTGGCCTTACAGCAGCTCTTTTATATCCTACTGTCCTTGTGCCTGCCTAGGGCCTGTGGCACATGAATTCTCTGCTATTCACTTATTTCTATAGGGGCTATACTTGCACCACCAAAAAAATGTTGGAAATCCCCCTCCTGTGTTTAAGGACGTTGTTCTCATTTGAAAGCCAGAGTTAGAAAAAGGCAAATAATTCAAAAACTATAAAAAAAAAAACAAATTATGCAGACCAATTAGAACTGGCAATTCTATATCATACTAAAAGTTAACCACCCACTAGGAATCACATAAATCCACTAGCATGCCAGTGTTTTTATTCAAACATCAGGTGGCACTGACCCAAAGCAAGTCACACAAAGTAACTCATACACAGGCTACTTGTTATATTTCCCACAGTCTCTCAAATATACCAAGCAGTCATTGATACTAATTTGTACCTTTATTCTGAGGTACTTGTTTATAAGCTCTAAAATTCAAAACATAGTTTTTAATTATATATATTGGGATATTTACAAAGTTTCTGGGACTTTTTTCAAATACAAGCTCTAGGGCCAGGCCAATAAGTTTTGGCACCCTAGGCAACTCTGTGCTAGACATTGCCCAGTTACTAATTATAATAAGTGTATTTAATATCCAGGTGTCCCATATTCCAGTGTATAGCTCCATCTGATTATCCAGATGGTATTGTAGTTCTTTTCTGTGTATTTTCTTTACTTTTACAAATCAAAAGTGTTTGTGTATTTCATGCTCTCATCATGGATTGATAAGCAAAAAACAGGAGCAAGGGGACATCCACTGGTATCCCGATTATAGTCATTTCCTTCATAAAACAAAATAATTAGTATAGTGGGTCAAGATTTATCCCATTGTCAAAAGTGCCCTTTAAAGGACAAAAGGTGGGTGTAGAGACAAATCTGTAAGGGGGCTCAATTTCTGAAGCCTGTCATAACCGCGCTCATTAGGGGGAACAACTGTTGTGTTATCTTTAAAGTAAAAATTGATAACGGTTTCTCTGCATAATGGCTGATATACCAGTTATAAAGCCAAAGTATTACAAGTTCCGTTGCCAAAGTGAGTTAACCCATGACAATCTAAATTGCCAGAAGAGAAAAAACTGCCCTAAATTACTGAGCATCCTGAAGCCTTTCCGGAGCGTCTATGGAATATATGCTACACTTGACCAAACGAGTTGTCCTGGTTTGAGGACAAGTTTAAGTTACATGGAAACCATGAGTACTACCAAACAGATCCTCCGGTAGGCTCCACATAGGGGGCTACCAGTGTGGCTCACGTGTAAAAAAGGTTAGGGATCCCTGCCCTGAACCAATATATAGTCTTCTTGCTCTTGAGTTACTGTGACCTTAGATACTGCCATTCTGCATTGTACAGTTATGGGACCTGTTATCAAGAATGCTCGGGGTTTTCCGGATAAAGGATATTTCCATATTTTGGATCTTCATAAACTGTCTACTAGAAATGGAAACATTTCCTTGTACCTTGTACTGGAGCCCAATAGGCTGATTTTGCTTCCAATAAAGATTAATTCGATATTAGTTGGGATCCAGTACAAGGTACTGTTTTATTATTACAGAGAAAAAAGGGAATAATTTTTAAAAATTTTAATCATTTCATTATAATGTGTGCACTGATTATATTCAAAGCAGCTGATGGCGTGTGTCTTAGTAAACACAATTTCATTAAATCGTCTTGATGAGGAGAGAAGACTGATTAAAAAAACAGTGGCTGACCGGTCACTTATCTGACAGAAATAACTCTTTGATACACCGTGCTGACCCTGAGGCAGAAGTGTGAAGGAGTTCTGAATCTAGTGTTTACAAGCAGAGGTGGCCCCTACACGTGCTTCAGCTATGAGAACCGGTGTCCACCAACAGTATCATAATTTTCCTAGGAGATCCCTCCAGGGCACGTACAGAGGATGTATGGATCAAATGGAACCATTATTATTCTGCCTTTGGCAAAAACACAGGTATTGGCACACATTGTTCTCAATGTATTTCTTTTCTTTTTGTCCTGAGAAAAGTCTCAGACTAAATGCCCCAAGCTTCATTATACTACAGGAATTTGTTGTGAAAATCAAGGTGGGGCTGGACCACAAATATCTCCAATTGTAGATTATGGGTAGTGCCCAGTCTAGTGTTGGGTAATTTACTTTATTCCTTTATTTATTTTATATATTTACTTATTTATTTTTAATACAATACATTCTGCAGTTTTATTGTATGTCAGATTTTATTATTGGCATTGGCATTTTTTATTATTTTTATGTGAAAAAAAGCATAATAATATGTAAAACAATATTTTGGTTGCTATCTATTCATTATCTCTTGTTTAGTAAAATACAGTAAATGTAAAGGTAATAATGAAACAGGACAATGTTCTACAAATGTGTAGGGAGAAACTGACCTAATACAGAGTCAGATTATTGGTTAAAATGCTGAGACATGCTGCAAAAGTGTAACTATAATTTTCTTGGCCACTACTATGTAGCTCTATACATTCACTACCCTCCTGCAATAGGTCAACTCAATATTGTATGTATAAATGTAGGTCTGTAGCTAGGTGTAAAACCCCAGCATGTGGGCCCTAAATCATCCTGGCTTGCTATTTGAAATGGCTTCATTTACACTATATTCTGTCAGTGGGCAGCTTTCAGCAGTGCTGCTTAGGAACATCCCTATACAAATGTAATCCTGCCCATGAAAATATTAGATGTAACGTATAATTGTAGTAATAGCAATCCAAAAAAAGCAAGTTGATTATTTTTGCTGATCACTTCTCCCAAGGCAATTAGGCTAGTTATACACAGTGAAATTGAATGACCAGGTGTCTCAGTTTAGAGAGATTAGGCCATGGTCTAATATAAATGGCTTCTGCTGCTGTTATTTTTTATCTTCCTTAACCACATGATGGTAGCAAAGTAACAACACGGGGTGCAGGGATATACATAAGTAGAAAGAATGTAATTGAGAGACTGCTGGTCCCTTTAAAATGATTCTTCTAGTATAGATGATCCCATCTATGGCGTTTGATGGGTTTGCAATATCTGTTTAACCTTTGGGAGTCAATAGAGGTCACTCAGTGCAGAAATATTAAACTACAGACCTTCCAATGCTGAAGGGAATATGTCTCACACAAGAGATATGAAAGCCACCTCTTGTCCTATGGTAACATGCATAGCCTTCATTAACCAGCTTCCAGGCAGCTAATAGCTCAAGCTATATCTCAAACATGGTGTAACACACAAAGGACTAGCTATCTTTGTTGTCGGTGGGGTGGAATAATTTTATTGCTGTATTCCATGCCCATGCCCTTAGTTTCCCATCGGTGCAGCAGGTAATCTACTCCACCTGCTCCATCCTCCAACAGGAGAATGACGTGGTGGTGAGGGACAGCAGCACCCACATTTCAGGTGGAAATGAGAATTAATGGCTCTTTATTTTTTATACAGACTCTGTATTACAGAAATAGCCAGCTAGGATAAAGAAGGTCCAGTGACCACTAACTGTAATTGTCCTATTGCCTTAAATATATATGGATTTTTATGGAAGTGTAAACCAAACTATTATTTTTTTTTTTCATTTTTGGGTGGAATGGGACAAAAATGGTGGGGAATCAGTGGAGGTAATACAATATATAAAGTTAATTAACATTATTTTTTAATATAGGCTAATATTTTTTAATATAAGGCTTCTGATGAAGTGACCTATGCAGTCACGAAACATGAAGAGCCATGCACTCCCCTGCTCTATACAGTACATCCACTTCAAATAACAATAATGTTTTTAACGCATATTTAATACAATTGGATTTTTTACCAGTACATGTTGTACTAGAGTACCCCATCCTATTTGGATCCAGCTACGCTTTAAGTGTGCCTATCCATTGTTTCTCCAAGTAAAATTATTTCTTAACCTCTTATACTGTTATAATGTATACGTTTTGCTGAGTATTTGGTGAATGAGGCATACTATACTCATGTAAAAAATTAAATTTGAGTACACAATGTTAATAATGACAGCTGGATCATTCTAAGGCAGGGGTGCCCAAAAGATAGATTGGGATCTACCAGTAGACCTTTAGCTGGTGATCAGTAGATCTCAATACACTGTCCACAAACAGTTTGTCTAAATCACCCTCCTATTTCATGCTTTTCATTAAGATATTTATTATGTTAAGATTTCATAACAAATAGTTGTTTGTTAAATATAGCAATATACATTTTCCCATGAGTCAGTATTTAAGTAATTTTTTCCATGGAATATAATGCTAACAATGCTTTTATTTAAGTAGATCATAATGGGACAACATCACTAAAAGTAGACCTTGCAAATTAGTTAAGTATGGGCACTCCTGTTCTAAGGAAAACTAGCATGTCTGGATATAATATAAAGACTCACACAGTCTGAACAGGATCCCTGTAATCTAATGGCATTGCTGAAAGATCTCTCCAAACTGATATTCAAGCTGGGAAAACAACTGCAATTAGTCAAATATTAAGGAGGGGAACTCTGAAGGCATAGTGGCCCTTGATGAACATCATATTCTGTGCTGCATGCTTTTAGATACTATACAACTCCTACACCTGTCATAATTCTCTTGTAGGTGTTGGGCTGTAAAGCAAAGAGAGAAAAGCTAAATTGCCTCAAATGATTTCTTAGAGGATCATTTTTTAATGGTGGAGCAATATGAACCGTCCTGACCTTAACAGTGTGGTGGTTTGTTGCTAAAGTTGATACATTAAATTCAAAGGGAAAATTCAACAAGCCTAAGACTTATATATTGCGAATGATAAAGCATGTGACATTCATGGTGGCATCTGCTTGTTATTATACTGTATTTCCAAGATCATTCCTAGGGGAGTTTGTTGATTGCTTGTTTGTTATTTCTGTTGGTCTTTCTTACCTAATTTATGTTTTCTCTGTGCCTCTTGCAGTTTGATAGATGCTTTCTCATCATGGCCCATTCATGGACTCAACATCTTCCCAGACTCCAATTGCTGCATCTGTGCTACTGTATCATACACTCTTATAAATGGCTTCTTTGGTGCCGTTTTTCGGCGGCAGATGAAAGAGAGTGAAAGGTACTTATATATTCAGCATATACTGAGGCAGGGAACGAGATACAAAGGAACAGTGCATGTAACATAGCTCAGTCACAGACGAAAAACCACTGGAATAAAGAAGGGAAACGTATACAATCCATTATGCTGCTTTATAAGGCTTCTGTCTCTAATGCTGCAATGCAAAACATATTGGAAAGTTCAGTGTGTATAGAAACACCTTACTACAGCCATAGAAGTGATCGTTTCCCTGATTGCATCTTTTGAATGCCAATACCTTCCAGTGTACACAGTTTATAGATGGCTCTATAGTTGGAGTGGGAAAAAAGACACTGCATTTGATATTTATATCTGCTATTTTTTTGAAAGTGTTCCTCTACCAAAATGTAAAGTATGTTCATATAAGAATGTGAGGTAAGTTAAAATCTTATATTTATTACGGCAGATATTACATGACACCTGTCCCCTTGCAGCTCTCATCCAGAGATACCTGAGGAGAATAGTGAAGACACTTACTTGTGATGTAGAAATGACAAAGAATGAGCTGGAGATACTACAAAATAATGTAATAGAAGCAGAGAGTGAGCTGATGAAGATTTCTCACAAAAAGAAAAGGAAAATGAAGTCTTGCAAGAAGAAACAAAAGACTGACATGCCAAAGTTAAAGAGATGATGATACTGTATTTTCCCTTTTATCAATGCTTTATTCCTGTGCTGAAGCCAAAACTGCACTGCTGCAATGTATAGTTACAGATGCTGGCTCCCTTGTGCTTATGAAACTCTTCCTGAAGCAAAAACCAGTAGTGAGACAGCAGCTTCCATGAGAAACGACTGAACAAACCTGCTGCTTTTATAAAGCTGGTCATAGATATATTGCTATCTATAGTACATACATTACATGTCAGTCTTGACTATTGGCTCAAACAAAGGCAGTTTCTATTTCTGAGATCAGTCATCCCATATTAACTTGTCAATCAAGCCTAGAGTTTTTCCCAAAAAGCCAAATGATTAAAGCCATTAAATTTATGTGTAACCTACGCTGTCTTTTACTGATAATCCTTTTGTCATAAATAGAGCAATATGTTCTGAAGAGAAAGAAATTTGTCACAATCTCATGTGATGAATATGGTACAAATATGAAAGTGAATATCCAGAGTGGTTTGGACCGGGGGTTTCTGGATAAGGTGTCTTTCTGGAATTTGGATCACCATAGGGGTTATTTACATATGCAGATGTACTAAGCAAGGGGGCGGGGCATTCGATTCAGTTGTGTCAGATTCACCAAAATTATAGCATTTTTCTGGGTTTTTTTGGCACAATAGACACAATAATGTGAATTCATGAGAATTTATGCTGCTATGAAACTATGTAATGTTTTACCATTTTTCTGGCAGAAGATTTACAATTGCAGACCCAAATTACAGTATTGTTCCAGTTAATGTCAATGTGTCAATATGCGCAGCAACACTTCCTCAAGGCAGTTATTTCTGAGGCTTCCATGCACTCCAGTGCACCCTGCTCCTTATTGAACCAAATGCAACTAACAGGCTTTTTGATGTAAGGGGCAAATGTAGGGACTTGTGTATTGACACAAGGGGCTGAAATTCATGCAATTTTTTGCTTTACACTTATGATGGCCATAACTGAGAAGATCCGCTCATTTGGTGACTTTGACCTTAACCCAATATGTCCACCAAAGGCAGGGCAATATAGGGTTAATCATTACAACAAAAGAAATGGGCCCCGACGGGACAAGGACTGCATCAACTAGCCAATGCATACCTTGATCTCCAAAAAAATCAAACCTGCCTGATCGATATTTGGCCAATTTTTTGTCTCATGCAGTATCTATTGGGGAGACCCTTAGGAATGCCTCCTACATAGGCAGATAAGCTGCTGAATCGGTCTAAAGGACTGCTTTCATCTGCCCATGTATGGCCACCCTTACACCTTTAGAGCTGATTTATGAGCAAATTGCACAACTGCAGTTGCTATAGGGATTTACTGGAGATCAGTGACACAATGAGCTTCTGGTTGATCTATTGTCATTTGGGAATTTATAAATGTAAATTAAAAAATCATATTAAATTACATTGAAGGAATTATTCTGAATCAATTTAATTTGAATAATTAGGAAAATTGTAATTTGACCAAGAAAACTCCCATAGCCTTCAGTGGCATTCCATGTCTTAATCCAGTCATTCATTTGATGATCCATAAAATAAATATTCATGTGTATAAAATCATTAGTCAGTTGGATAGATTGTACAGCGCTGCATATCCAAGGAGTGCTATATAAATATACATATTAGTCAACTTTTGCAATCCTCTAAATCAATGCTGTCCAACTTCTGTGGTACCGAGGGCCGGGAGATTTTCTGGCCAACATGGTGGAGGACCACACCCACTTTAAACCATACCCATGTTACCACATGACCATGTCCATATTAATTGTGGTAGCACACCAAAAAAACAAATGGTTGGTGCTCACTGCAGGGATATCACTTATCACTAATATGTGAAAAAAGTTGTCATATTAAGACATACCCTTAAATCCATATGCCTCCTCCTCCCCTGTGCATAACAAAGCATGATTAAACACCTTAGGGGCTGCTAACAATAATTTTCAAATGCTAACAAACCCCCAGAACAAATACTAGGCTTATGTTCAACAGGCAGGGCACACACAGGGCGCATAGGGCAGCCGGAGTATGGCACACACAGGGAGCATTGGGCAGGCAGAGTATGGTACACACAGGGAGCATAGGGCAGGCAGAGTATGGCACACACATGGAGCATAGGGCAGGCAGAGTATAACACACACAGGAAGCAAAGGGCAGGCAGAGTATGGCACACCCAGGGAGCATAGGGCAGTCAGAGTATGGCACAAACAGGGAGTAAAGGGAAGGCAGAACAGAGCAGGAGACAGGGAAACTTATCAGGATGTACTACATACAGTGAGACAATGCTGGTGCCCCTCCAGAAATCTGAACAGTTGAACAATGTGGGCATTTTCAGCCTGGGTCTCAGATGTGAACAGTACAGGACTTTTAAGGTGTGAAAAATAGAGGGGGAATTACATGTGTGAACAATACAGGGGATTACAGTCTAAATTTGAAGTTTAAACAATGCAGGGGCCAGTTAATCTCTGTAGTGATACCTTTTAAAGTTTACATATAGTAAGCAGACACATCAGGCAGACTTTCATTTGGGGGGGCCACACAAGGGGGGAGTCGAGGGTCGCATGTGACCCACGGGCCACCATTTGGAGAGCCCTGCTCTAAATGATAAATAATTTCATCCTCTTTCTAAATATGTGATAATAGCACAACATATAAACTAGTGGCTATCTGTACTGTCAAAATGCAATATAAATGACACAATCATCTTAAGTATCAAGTATAAGGCAACACAAAATAATATAATTTATTTTACACTTTATTTGTTGGTTTGATATTTGATAAATGAGCATGTTAGCTCATGATTTTTCTAGAAGGTTGTATCTTCAAATTCTTTCTCCTTTTTATACAGGTATTGTTTCCAGCATCTCTCCTTCTGATTCTGTCTTTTTTATGAGAACAAAACCCCCCAGATTTTTTTTCAGGGGCATCTTTTTGGCTAATTCACAGTGCGGAGAGAGAAGGGGGAAATATCAGGCAGTTAAGGGGGGCTTTAGTTACCTGGCGGGATTTAGTTCGTTAAGATCACCCCTGATTCCTCTCTTTTCCTCCTTCCTTAGGTACTCAGAGAAACAGTGACATTTGCACTTGTAGAAAAGTAATGTATTGCTGCTCTTGTGGGTTTACTGATGAGGATATTTTAGGAAATTCAGTAATCTCTCAGGCCATAAAGCACTTAACAAGGCGCTCCCTCATTATTGGAATACCAAATGTGCAGCTGGGATTTCCATTATTTAGTACAGTATGTCGTAAGCCAAAGTAATTGCATATAGGACACTGTTGTTACAACCCTTAGCTTGTGCTTTTACATCAGCAATAAATACAGTGTTATTCAGACGATCAGGAACCACATTTTGATAAATGGCTTCCATCTGCTATAAAATTGACTGTGGAACAGTAAGCGGGAAAGCATGTACAAGCTCTACTCTCTTACTTCTGTAACAAGATGTAAAGCTGTGTCTCCCATCTATATATCGACATGAATTTGTACAGCCAGTCCAGACAGAGGGTGTTTTTAAGACCAAGGTGTGGCTGAAGAGTGAAGCCCCTCAACTGCCGACTACTATGGGAGACAAAAGACTATAGGAAATTTTCAGGGTTGCATAATCCTTTAGTTTTAGGCCTGGTTCAGGGATCCA
This sequence comes from Xenopus laevis, assembly GCF_017654675.1. Classification (NCBI taxonomy): domain Eukaryota; kingdom Metazoa; phylum Chordata; class Amphibia; order Anura; family Pipidae; genus Xenopus; species Xenopus laevis. Next base: position 97,074,777 of record NC_054379.1, read on the forward strand.
AAGAGATGTTTGATCGCAAGTGGGAAAACACAATGCAGACTCAGTAGTAGCAGTAACATTGTTAGGGCTGGGATCACTTCTGACTTTTTTGTCTTTTTCCATCAGATTCATTAATAATGTTTTCCCTTGAGTGACGTTCCTGATTATGAGCAGATGTCACTCTATATGACACTGCATTTCTTCAAAGGATTCAAACATATTTTTTGCCTTCTCTTGTTTGTAATAGTTTGATTGTCGTCTACATGGTCCCATTCTTGTAATGTTAACGTCCAACCTGGAGTGATGATATGATGGTGTCCATATTGAAATCAGTTAGAACTGAAAATAAAATAATGGATAGATAATGATGGTTTTATTAAGCAAGTTGGGTAAACACTATTGCTTGTCATTTAAATGCTTATATGCTCGCTGCAGCCTGCCCAATGGCCTGACCTTTTCATAGTTCAGCCTTACATCTACCAATCATTGCACAGAGCAATGCTGCTCACTTTGCAGATTGACTGAGGGAAACATTAGGCCTGTTCACCATCATGTTCACCTTAGTCTCAGCCAGTGAGCCTGTGATTGGCGAAAGTAACTTAGGAGCACCAATGCTATTGTCATGCTCCTGGTTGGTTAAAAGTGCATTTTTTGCAGCATCAACTATATCCAGTGTATTTATATATAAAAATTAAAAAAAGGTCTTCTAAATATGAGGCAGAGCAGTAAGCTGTGTGTTGCTAAATCACTCAAGTTTATGTTTAACAATGTTTGTTTGATAATTAATATGCACCATTGGGCATAGCCTGTCCAAATATGAAATGGAATGAAGTAAACAATATCATCTCAGTTGCAATCTCATCTTGCATAGGTTGAAAATAGGTGATCGGGTGTGCTCATAAAGATTTTCAATAACTACACTTAGTAGGTAGCAACTATACTCTTAACAGCAGATACTGAATTACAGCTTCCAACAGCTGCAGGAGAATGTGAATTGTAGTTTAATATCTGCTGGATTGCTGGATTTCTGGACAAGGCTGTCTGCCTGCAATAGGAGATGAAAGGATACTGCTGGGCCTGAGGGCTAAGGTGAATAGGCTAAGGTGACCCAGGTTGCAGGCTGGGTCCATGTGAACTTCAACAATATGTAGTAATCATATAAAAAATAGATCAATTATTAAAGGGCATGTAAAGGCATACAAATAAAATCCCATTTTTACTTTATTTAATGAAAAAGAAACCTATCTCCAATATACTTTAATTAAAAAATGTGTACAGTTTTTATAAGAAACCTGACTGTATGCAGTGATATTCTCCCTTCATTTACTGCTGTGGATAGAAATTGTCAGACGGTCCCTAACTGCTGGGCAGGGAAACAATCATACTTATGAACAGCAGGGGGAGCCCTTGCCTTACTTCCCAGCCTTTCAGAACTCCAGCAGCTTTGTTTCCCTGTAAAACAGTCTGCGACTGTATAGATTTGTATTAGATTTTATTTTTGCCTTTACATCCCCTTTAATGTTTCCAACTCCAGCTCCAGGGACAAAGATCATGGAGCCAGATTTAAACAGATAAACTGGGATTCTATTTGGAGGATTAATTTGCTGCTGCCACTGGTTCTGCAGAGTTGGAGCAAGTTTGTATTAGATTTTATTTTTGCCTTTACATCCCCTTTAATATTTCCAACTCCAGCTCCAGGGACAAAGATCATGGAGCCAGATTTAAACAGATAAACTGGGATTCTATTTGGAGGATTATTTTGCTGCTGCCACTGGTTCTGCAGAGTTGGAGCAAGTTTGTATTAAACAATACAAAAACTATAAAATCCACATTAGATTACATGACAACACAGGACCCAGTGCAGTCTGCATATTCTGATTATTAATCAGTCTTGCTGTATTGGCTTCTGGCAGATATTGTTTGACTTGTGCTGTTTTGATAATTTATGATGATCCCTAAGCAGCAGCCCAGGCCACACTGAGCATGTGCACAGTCTTGGCCTTACAACAATGTTTAACAAAGTTACAAGATGACAGCACATCTTTTAACTTTGTTCATAAGTATGATTGTTTTCCTGTGGCCAACTTTGAAAAGCATAAATCATTTGTTTGATTAGGCTTTGTGGTTCAGTAAGTTCATGTTTATGTTTAGTATACAAAATACAGCATTTCTAGCCTTATCCTATTTTAGACGTTCCTTGTCCTTTAAGTGCATCAAAGCAATATATTGAGTGCTAGCTCAATCTATTTTTGGTCAAGGTATCACTCAGTAGCAGAGAAAGTATTCACTGACTTGGTGGATATCATAATTAACATACAACTACACTCTCTTATTTAAGAAGACAATAAATACAATGTTGTCATGATAGCAGCACTTTACTTTGGCTAATACTGGTGTTGTTAAAGGAATTCTGTCATGATTTTTGATTCAGGGAAGGAGTTATTAATACAAACACCACTATAGACCAATATAGCCATTGAAAAAGCTTCTGCACTCCTGCAAATCGTTATAATTTGTGTGTAATGTTTGCGAAGAATAAATTAGAGCGTGACACAGTAATAGAAAGAACATACATATTTTTTCAAACCAAAATGTTAATGCACAGGGCTGTTGAATCACTTCCTAATTTTTTCATGCTTATATTCTAGGCTGTTAATTATTGTATGATATTCCCACGGTTACATCATCCACATGTCTAGATTTGTATGTGGCCATATAAACTGGGAATCTGTAACTGAAGGCAACCACCTTACTGGTACACCTTTTAGAAAATGATGGTTGTGAGCAGAGAAGAGACATCTAAAATTGTTCTGGTTGGCCACATTTGTGAATGGTCCTGACCACTTAGTTTTGATGGTTATGTGTGACTGCAGCTCCCTACAGGTCCAAGCCAGCCAAAAACCCTACAAATGGCTCATAAATGGGTGTTTGTATAAGGGCTTTCAAATAGGGGGTAGGTAGAAGTGTTATGTGTCTTGTTCACAACTCGGGGAGTGGGGGTACAACTGCAAGTGGAGCAACTTGTGGGGAGGGAGTGAGCAGGCAGGAACAGAGGGAGAAATGGGGGGGCGTCGATTGGCAGAGGCTCGGGTTGGCAGAGTGTATACCAGTCAGGGCTGTGTGTTGGGTGTAACCGGGCAGTACTATTGCTTTGGGTGCTAATAGAACTTGACCTGTCTCTGGTTTGTTCTGAATTGTAGGAAAAAACTGTTTGTTTATAATTTTATACTTACACATTTTAATGACCTTACCATCTTTAAAGAAACTATTAAAGAAAATCTTAAAAATTTGACAATTTATGTGATTTAAGTTGACAATACACTGGCTGATGCTCCACACAAAGGATAAACAAAGGAGCGTATTTATTAACATTGCAGACAAACATCTCTGGTGATGTTGCTCACAGCAATCAGAGCTTTGCTTTTGTTTTTTAACTTGTAGGTGGCTGTTCAAATCTAATTGCTGATTGGTTGCTATGCTTTGGGCAACATCACCAGGAATGTTTGTCTCCAATGTTAATTCCGTCAAACAACAGAATATGCCTCGAAAATATTCAAATTCACTTGTTCATCATGTCACTAACTACTGTAATACTATTAAATGGCCTGCTTCCAGAACTGTGTACTGCAATTTTATCTTATTCCTACAAGATTGGGGCATGGGCTTTTGAAACCAACTACTGTGTTACCTGTCCATTTCCAGATTGTTTCGCAGCTTTGTTTAAACCGGCCACACTGCATAAACAAATTTGCCCTGGTATGGCCATCTTTAAACATAAATCATTTTGAGTACAATTAATTTAATGAACTTGGTGCAAACAAGTTCACGGTCTGAAACTATACCAAAAAAGTTTTATCTTAAATCTAATATATCTTTTGGGAGGCTCCCTTTCCTAGCAGATGTATTAGAGCTCACTCAAATAACCAATTTCATCTAATAAATAGCTGACTTTGGTACAAATACTTCAGGTGGAGAGACAGGATTTCTGGTGATTTTATGAGCTCTAATACATCATCTAGGCAAAATAGAGCACCCCCAAAGGCAATATTTAACCTTATGTCTCCTATATAAAGACAGATGCTGCGTGAGAGATAGTGAAGACATACTTGATTATTTCAGAAACTGTACAGAATTTCAAATTGATTATATTTAGAAAATGCCTTGTTTCATTTGTTTAATTGTTGTGATAGTTCCCCTTTAATCAATAAATTTCATGTTGCTGGAGATAAGGGAGATTGAAGAGATCCATAGTACTGTGTGCTTTGCATCATATCTGCTTCAGTGCTGACATGAACTACCTCTAGTTGGCAAACAGTCTGCTTTGGATGGGAGCAATTTAAATAACAAGTCTTTTTCATTTAACACAGCTGCAAGCAGACACCTAATAAAATAAATTGCTTTGCATCAAAAGCCTACTTCTCTCTGCCATGATAAATAGACCAGTGAGTGAACTTGAACGCTTGGGAAAAAAAAGAAAACCGTAAATTGAAGGAAATGAAACATGAATTGTACTTTGCTGTGACAGCTATTACTGCTGTAGAAACAAATTGTCTTCCTTTCCAAAAATATTCCTTTGGTGGCTTTCTGTTTTAATACTTACTAGATATCAGAAGTGTTTTACAGTACAAACTACACCAGAACGTTCTATCAATAAAATGATTTATGCCAAGGTCTGACATTTGCACAAAATCACAAAGTTGCAAAGTATCCTGTCATTTTTTTTCTTGGTCCCCACAAAGCAGTCAAATTAATTTTACTATTAAAGGGGTTGTTCACCTTTGAGTTAACTTTCATTATGATGTAGAGAGTGATAATCTGAGGGAATTTGCAATTGATTTTCATTTTTTATTATTTGAGTTATTTAGCTTTTTATTCAGCAGCTCTCCAGTTTGCAATGTTTAGCAATCTGGTTGCTATGGTCCAAATTTCTCTATTAACCATGCATTGATATAAATAAGAGACTGGAATACGAATAGGGGAGGTCCTGAATAGAAAGAGAAGTAATAAAAACTAACAATTACAATACATTTACATTACATTTATTTTTTAGATTTTGAAAACGGGAAAGAGTCAGAAGAAAAAGGCAAATAGTTAAAAAAAACTATAACAAATAAATAATGAAAACCAGTTGAAAAGGTGCTTAGATATGTTCAATCTATAACATACTAAAAGTTATCCTAAAGGTGAACCCCCCTTTTAAGGGTAACATTAAAGGCTGCAGATAAAGTAAAAAAGTCAAGAAAAGTGTAGTACAGGTATGGGACCTGTTATTCAGAATGCTGAGGACCTGGGTTTTCCAGATAAGGGGTCTTTTTATAATTTGGATCTTCATGCCTTAAGTCTGTTAAAAAAATTATTTAAACATTATTAAACCTTGTGAGATTGTATTGCCTCCGATAAGGATTAATTATACCTTAGTTTGGATCAAGCACAATGTACTGTGTTATTATTACATAGAAAAAAATAAATCATTTTTGAAAATTGTAATTATTTGATTAAAATGGAGTCTATGGGAGATGGCCTTCTCTGTAATTTGGAACTTTCCTGGATAGCGAGTTTCCAATTAACGGATCCCATACCTGTAATGATAATGTTAACACACTTGTGCAGCACTCCTAATAACTACTATAGTTCCTCAAATTAGTAATATCAATACCATGAAGAGTTCTTTGGCAGTTACAGACAAAAAAGAGGCAGTGGACAGTTTACCTCATATATTTATATACAATACTTGCATCCTAAGGTTCTTGGGGGGTAGTCACAGACCATACTGTATGTTCACATATAGCGCATAAACTTTCCCAGTGTTACTAAACATCCACAGCTGGGAGACAATGTGGTTATTTATTAACAGTGACCAGATTTGCTCCTGTGCAGTAATCTGTGGCAACTAGTCAGTAATTAGCTCTGATCAGCCAGCTGCATCAATTAGTATAATCTATTTAATTAGCTCAATTCAGACAGGCTGTTTGGACTATACATGCTATATCATACACAAGAGCCATGAATATTCTGTAAATTATATAGGGAATAAAGTACCCCTCTTGTAAATTATAAGGATATTACCGAGGACATGACTATATAAAAACACGAGGCTGAAGGCCAAGTGTTTATATACAGGTCATGGAACTCCGAGGTAACTTCTAATATCCTCATATTTTGCAACAGGGGTACTTTATTTATTATAATACACAAATTTCATTGAGTCATGTGACAGAAATGACATTACTATTCACCGTTAATAACTGATGACATCATTACTCACCGTTTATAGGATATAGGATATATACACAAAAGTCATATATTTCTTGATATAATTTACAAGAAATATATGACTTTTGTGTATTATAGCCTTATACTGTAAATGGTGCTCAATGATGCAATTGATTATAATCGGAGCTTAGTGATGTCATTTCTGTCACATGACTTACTGAAAGTTGTGTATTTTTAATAAATAAAGTACCCCCTGTTGCAAAATATAAGGATATTCTCACCTCTGAGTTCCATGACCTGTATAAAAACATTTGGCCTTCTGCCTCGTGTTTTTATATGGTTATGGAACTCCTTGGTAACTTATAATATCCTTATATCTTACAATAGGGAGTACTTTTTTCACTATATAAGTATGTGTTCATTCCCGCAGCAGAACTAGACTACTGTCATACCCGTCATTTTTTACCTAGACTGAAGCTTGATATTCGCTATTTAGTACCATAGTTCTCCATGGGAACCTATAAATTCTTCTCAGTAACTATTCACTTATTAAGCAAGTGTCTGGTTGCCGTGATAAACCATGCTACATCATACATACAAATAATTTCATATTCATTTCTACTACACAGTGATATAGCATAAGGCATACAGTATGCTGACTGCCGGGTTGCCATCTGTCCGGTTTTGACCCGGACAGCCCGGTATTTTGAGGGGCTGCCCGGGTCTATACTTCCTGCCCGGTTTTCCAAATAAGGAAAACCGGGAGGGATTCCCTTGATTGACACAGCGATCGGCCAATTGCTGATCGCCACGTCATAGCCCCGCCCACTGACATCACAGGTCCTCCCACTGACATCACAGACACACCCAGACACGCGTGACACCACTTCTGCAACGTCTGTGCACGTGATGTCACACGCACGACGTACGGGGCATATTTAGGTTCGATGCCTATGGCAGACAGTCACTACTGTCACTGCTTTGTGAGCCTCACGGGTCACACTTTTTAACTTTTTATTGCAATCAAAATACCCCATCTGCCATATGCACACCAGTTTGGGACTTAGTTAGGGACCTAGCTAATACTCAATTTCTGGCACCCGACTATGATCTTTTGGCAGAAGCTACAGTGTATGAAACGTCTCAGACCATCTCTACAGGGCATGTTCAACACCCTTTTGGGAAGATCCATAAATTAACCATCTAAGGACAAAAAATGTATACACTGTCATTATGAATAGGGTTGCCACCTGACTGGTAAAAATTGGCTAATCCCAATGTCATTAATAGGGAAAAAACATAAATATATAGGAAGGCTGGTATTTTTTTTCCAGAAAAGGTGGCAACCCTAATTATGAATGATGCCATTTGCAGATTTCACTATACAGATGGCCATAGATGTTACAATTACGATCTTTCCTGGAAAAGATCTTTCCAGGAAAGATTGTTAGTTTCAGAACACACGTGTAGAACTGAATCGTCAGATATACAGGTAGAAACAATAGAATTCTACCTGTATCTGACGATTCAGCACTAACAATGGCCGATATTCGGGTGCCTTCAAAATCTCCCGTCCGTTATCCAAGTCTTCTGCCGATATCTTGTCTGCCACCATACACGCACCGAATATAGGAAGAAAATTAATTTTGTACGATATTATCGGTGTGCCTATGGCCACCTTTACTTTGAAACAGAGCTAGCAATTTACAGGATGGAATTCTCAGCACTTGCATAGTATTTAAAAAAAATACATGCACTTTTTAATACATTCATTTTTTCATCAAGAAATCATCATTTTTCATTCAAGAAATTTTGGTGTTGCTGGTCTTATATATATATATATATATATATATATATATATATATATATATATATATATATACAAAGTTATGGGAGCACTTCAAGGCTAAGTACATAAGCAAGAGCAGTGTCAAAATCAGGGCTGAAACTAGAGGTAGCAGGGCCCGGGGGGGGGGGGTAGTTAGGGTATGCTAGGTACATATATCTTCTGTCTGTCTAACCTTATAATTAAGTAGAGAGTCATATTACCATCTAGATACTGCTGCACCTGTTGTTCTTGCTTTTCTTTTTATAGTTTTCATGTCCAAACCGACAGACAAAATTACATATTTAGAACCCAAGAGTTTCCATCAACTGTCTACGATTAAGAGTCTGCCGTATAGTCAGCTATTACAAGTTAGACAGATTGTCTACAGACAGTAAGTTTGCCAAGAGGGCAGAGGAAATGTTGACACATTTCCAAAGCAGAGGATATGGGTCTTAGCTCTTGTGAGAAGTGAATATAGGGGCCAGGAATGCCCAGAGGACTGACCTGTCCTCTAGAAAGAAATCAGAGAGACTACCATTTGTCAGCACATATTCAACAAAGTCTGGACATTTAAAAAAGATCATTCACAAACATTGGCATATTTTGCAGATGGATTTGAGTTTAAAACCTTGGGTGACCATGACCCACCAATGTTGGCATAGAAGCTGGCCACCAACCCGAGAGACCAACTGGTACATGCGTTAAGTGATCCCCCTAAGAAACAAGGTACATGATTAAGTGGTACAAGAGGGATGTACAAATGTGGCAGATGTGTGAATTGCAATTTTGTTTATGGGTATTGAACGAGTCATGGCACACCAAACGGGGGGGGGGGGAACAGAGAATTACTCTTGAAACAACGGGAATTAAAGTGGATCTCAGTTGAGGTGGTGCACTGCGTGTATGCGGATGCGCCGGTGATTGCCGCGTGCTTGCACATGCGCCAGCGTGCACAGTGTTTTTTGCTGCAAACCTCCCGACAAAGGGAGGCATTAAGGAGCCTTTGTATCGCTCGGATTTGTGTGCGGAACTGGGCTGGCGAGGTCCACAGGAGCCAGGGGCCCACCGGGTTTTTTCCCGGTGTCCCGCAGGTCCAGTCCGACCCTGTAATTGAACTTTTGGCATACGCAAATGCACCAGAATTCCCCTTGATAAAGGCTTTTCACCGAAACGTCGGGGTGATTCTCATCCCTGGCAAGGGTGTCTGCTCACTTGTTTGACTTGGTATACGCATTGTGAATTGGTGGTATGTAAATTCTTAAAAAACATTTAAAAATGTTTTTTCTCTTTAATATGTAAATACTCTTGATTCAAATTGACTGTATACGTTTGTAAATGCAATTATATTACATAAAAAAAGCTTTTTAAGAATATCACTGTGTGAATATGGTAATGATTACTTTTTGAGTGTGCACGCCCTATATATTTACAATAGTATAGCTGTGTCCACTTTTTGGGAGTGGTTTGGGGCTATGTTGCACCTCTCTTAAAAAACAAAAAAAAAATTCTAATTGGAGTTCCCTCCACCCATTGTTGTTTATAAGTACATAAGCAAGAGCAGTGTCAAACACAGGGCCAAAACTAGAGGTAGGCGGGGGGTGGCTTAGGGTATGCTCGGTACATAAATCTTCTGTCTGTCTACCCTTATAATTAAGTAGAGAGTCACATTGACCATCTAGATAGTGCTGCACCTGTTCTTGCTTTTCTTTTTATAGTATTCATGTCCAAATCATAACTAGCATGTCAATACATCAGTATTTTTCCTTCTAGCTAATACTTACTCTCCATAGTATTCTTTTTACCTTTCTCGAAACCCAGGTTGCATGTAAATCATTCCGTAGACCTATGTGTAAATAAAATGCCCCATCTAGTGGTGAGATATGTTATTTCTAGTAAAGCTTTACTGTACAACTAGTCTGTTGTGATATATAGGAATACATATTCATGCACCTTGTGTTATTATATTGTGGCAGGTTTTTTTATTGAATAAAGATCTTTACAATATTTAAAGACAAAAGCAATGCAATCAAAGTTGAAAAAAAACACCTATAATGTTTAAATATATTGCATGTCATGGCATGATAAATAGGCAGCTATTTGTAATGCCGTGTGTGTGGCAATGAAGAAAGAAAGAGTAAAATAATTTTCAGGTAAGTAGTGAGCTTATATCTTTAATATTCAATTATCAATTTGACATGGGACATGGCCTGGGGTAAAGCTTTTGTTCTCCTTTATATGCTAAGGTAAAACATTGTGAAAATATAATGTAGAAAAGTAATGATTCTCATTATGACAAATCATATAAATGATAATCATTACACTTCACAATTTATATATTTTCAATAATATAGTCAACACAGTACAGTATGTGCGACTAAGCAATACAAAGGAACTATTAAATCTATACAGTCAAAAGGCAATTTCATGCAAAAAAAATAGTTCTGGAGTAGTAGAACTGGATCTGGAGTCTAAAACTGTAATGCCATACAGTTGTATTGTTAGTGGAGATGAACATCTACAGGATCATTTGAACTTTAAAGATAATTGTCACAAAGGGGGTTATTTACTAAACCTCAAATTTATCTGGTTGGACTTTTTGGGGTAAAAACCGGAATTTTTAGGGGAAAAAAACGTACCTTTTTCGACATTTATCATACCCCGATGCTGCAAAAAGCCTGAATCTGAAAATCTGCCATCTCACACCTGTCAAGGTCCTGTATAAGTCAATGGGAGAGGCACCATTCTAAATTTAAAGATATTGTTGTTTGTGCTGGGTTTAGGCCGAAAATCTGAAAAATGTGGGGGTTTCGGGCAAAAACCCCAAAAAAACTAATGATTCAGGAAAATAGTCTGAAAGTGTTTTCGCTCGATTGGTGTTTTCCCGAACAGATTTATTTAAGTTTTTTTTATTAATAAATAAGGTCAGATCGGCATGGGAGTTTGGTTGTGTGTTTTTTTAAATAAAATATAGATATATTCTGAGTTTACTAAACTCACCCAAAGTGATTAAACTCAGTTTTGACTACAAATGTGTAACATTCGTGGCTTGCAGGCTTTGCACCCATACACCCAATACAGGATTTAGTTCAGGATTCTGTTTTTTAAGAAAGTCACCAATAACAAAAACTTGACCTAGCTGTGAAGCTTCTTCCATTTGTAAAACTAGTTACTATAGATTGGATATAGATTGAAAACTGGGTGCCTCTCTCTTTTTTCAGTTACGCTAAAATGTTAATGCTGTTTGCCTCTCAGACACCGGACTTAAATGAAACATGTTTTTCAATATGATACAAGAATAAGAAGAGCTTTTGCTAAGATTGTATTCTTTCTGTTGTTCCAATATTTAAAATGTTTAAATTCTATATATCTATATAAAGAAATAGTGGATTATGTTTTCTCTGCAGATAAAGTAAAACAATAACTGTGTCTTTGTTTGCATATTTAAATCTTTAAAAGGCAAAAGGTATAATACAATGCCCAGCATGCATTGGGACTGAACAAAAACAGCTCTTTGTGCGATGCTGCTGTTGGATTTTATCTAAAATATAAAAATGAATTCGAGTCAATTATGATTATAACAACACGGAAATTACGGAACATAAAAGAAATGCGTCCGACCTAAAACCCTTGAAGCTTGATCCGAGAAAACATTCTATTGTTACCTACAGTTCCAAGAACAGAGATACAAGAATACAGACTTGTTTCTTTGTCTGAACCTGCAAAACTGCAGTGAAATCGATTAGCAAAGCCCCATGTCATGCAAAAATAGAATATCATACGTTAATAAGCCTAATTAAATATGAAATTTAACCAATGTGAATAACCAATAGTTGTTGCAATGTTGACTAACAAGGTTGATGGGGTTGGATTTTAACTAATGTTTTTCAGTCGGGACAAGAATCATTCCAAAGTCACCCCCCTGCTGCCTCCCATAGTGTTGAATGAGATATGCCTGAAAGGGTTAAATGTTGCTTTTCAACCTCAAAACATGCACTAGAGCACTTTCAGACGTATTCCATTTAACTGTATGCAATCTGAAATCCGTCCTGCGTGATACTGTATTTAATTCCAGCTGGTATTGGTAGTATTGTTGTTTAGTGTAAATGCAATTGCAAGGGCACAAAACTTCACAATTTATTCTATTACAAAATAATTCATTGACTGATTTATAATTGACTTTTAATAAAGATTATTATACAAAATAATAGGGATGGGCATCCTGGAGCCCGCTAGATTTTTTTTCTAGAGGACTAACTAAACTAAAACTACCAGAGGGCTAACTAACACTACCAGAATCCTACAGATGCTAGCACTTCCAGTAGTACCAAATGTCTGCAGAGCGCTGCAGCTGCTTGCACATTTTTATGCAGAGCTGTGAAGAGATTGTCAAATCATTAATCCAGGGATGACCAAATTGTACGCAAATATAAATCAGCACAATTACTTTAAATTTCATACTGTTATATACAAACCAAGGGAGTGCAAAACTGTTGCTAGGGCTAGTAAGCCCTAGCAATTAGCCATGATTTTATTCTTCTGTAGAACAGGTAATACTTTATTGAAGGACATAGTTTCAATGCAGTTTATGATAAGGCAATTTGTATAACGCAAATGATGGTGCTTATATCTAGAATTGATAACCATTATCGATTTCCCTACACAGCATGTACAAATGTTGAACAGTAGTTTTTACATTTTTATTTCTAAGCTTGCCATAATAAAGAAACATGAACATGAATTGTGCATTGCTTCTGTTGTCTTTTTGGACTCTGAGGAGAAGGGGAGACTGTGTGATCACACATTTACAGCAAGTGTTGGGTTAAAGCACAACAAGGAAAGTTGTGCTCACCATTAAATTTTAAACCATTAGCCAAGGATGCAATGAGGCTGTGACCACGATTCAAAGATTCAAAACTGATTCCAGTGGTGGCCAATAAAAGGGCAACCATTTGGGAGCCTTACATTTGAAGCAAGCAAGTTGCAAGTATAGTCCCTATTTAAAAACATTGTTTTTTGTTTAAAGGAGAGGGAATTGTTTAGTTGCTTAATGTACATGTCTTATATATACAGGTATTTGATCTGTTATACTTCTTATAATGGAGCTTCATACTGTAAATAAATACAATAGGCTGTTTTTGCCTCCGGTATGGATTAATCACATCTTAGTTTAGATAGAGTACAAGGTACTGTTTTATTATTAGAGAGAAAAGGGAAATACATTTGACAAAATTGGATTATTTGGAGGAAATAGAATCTATAGGAGATGGCCTTCTCGTAATTCAGAATGTTCTGGATAACGGATTTCTGTTTGTCCAGCCAGGGAGAACATTTTTTTTTTAATTCTGGGGACAGATCTCTTAAGGCCAGATTTATCAATGGTTGAACTAAACATTTGAATATTTTAGTGTAATTAGACTAGGGAATAGTCCAAATTCGATTCAAATTAGAATTTTGAAATTTATTATGTACTGGCCCTTCGAATTCAAATTCGACTATTCGCCATCTAAAACCTGCCAAATTGTTTAGCCTATGGAGGACCTCCTACAATCAATTTGGAGTAGTTTGGTGGACTTTTGAAAAAAAAATTTCACAAAAAAAAAACAATTTTTTGTGTGAAAAACTCGAATCGAATTGGATTGAATTCGATTTGAATTTTATTGGTGTTTGAAGGAAAATCCTATCCACCCGAATTTATAGATTTTGATTGGTCGTTTATTTTATATTTAAATTTCGAGTTTATGGGAGTTTATCAGAGTTTTTAGAAACTCCCATGAACTCAATATTGGACCCTTGATTATTATGCCCATTAGAGTATTGAATCTTGTATGTGGATACCACTTGCTTTATCTGCTTTTATCAAAACTTTATGGTTGAGGCATTTTGCCCCTTCCATTTCAGTGTAATAGACTTTGGTGCATATGTAAACAAAAAGGAATAAAAGCTCTCTTTTTTTTGGCTACCCACCTCCTACTGTGCTTCTTGCAGGGACCATAAGAACACACCCACTACTCATTTGAAACACAGAAAGGTACCAGAAAGGATTGCTGGTGAGATTTAATAATGGAGTTATTTTTTTGAGATGATGATTATTTTTATTATCCACCACCATAAAGTATTCAATACTGCTTAAACGAATAGGGAGAATTTTGAGTTATGTTTTATGTCCCCTTTACGGTGTAGCATATTACATTGCAAATAAATAAATCATGTCATAATTTAAAGCTGTGAACATTTTTTATTAGGAACAGAAATCTAAATTGAGAATTGTCTGACATTTTTAGAAATTCTCTTCAATATTAATCAACACCTTCTGTTATAAAGTATGTTATCCCCATTAGTAGTGAGAACATTTCAATTAACACAGGGACTGGTGAGAGGCTTCTCATGAATATAACAGCAAATTAAACTGAATTAAAAAACATACTCTGAGGAAATATCAGTAAATTACAGAGGGTGTACTAGTAACTCTGTTCCTGCTTTAGCGTTATACAGCCAACAAAACCTTCAGCTTCAACTCATTCAGAAGGCATTGGTACCTTACTCCACTAAGTAAGTAAAGCCTCCAAAAAACGTGGTTGCTAGAGAAAAGTTGCTCGTAATTAGATAGATATGAAAATTACAAGTATGATAGCTGTACAACACATAATTTAAAAACTCTAAGGCCATAAAAAAGATGACCAATGATGGCAATTTGTTTCAGAATACTGCTGTTTATAGTACAATAAAAGTTATTTTCAAGGTGAACTACCCATTAACGTCTAAACATTTTAAACAGAAATTTGTCAGATACAAGCTTTTCTGAACATATCAAGCATTAGGAAAGAGGATGTGAAACACCATCACTAAATACCTTGATTTTCATACACATTGAACATATACTCACCTACTTCGGGTAAGTGAGTGCCTTATGAGGGTTTGGGTGGGCAAATCTTTCTGGATGTTTAAGGTAGACACAATGTATCCTAGAGATCTCAATATTAATTTAGATTTGTCCACTTTTTTAGATATTTTCAAAATGTTACCCTCTATCCTTATCTGCATTGTATTTAAACAAATCTACTGTTATTTCTAACAACGATGCATCTATTTCAAATTAGTATTTTATTGTGGCTGTTATAAACTAACTATATGTTACATGGTGTAATTACTCATGTGTTTGACCATATAATTCAAGCCAATTTGCCTCCATGATGTTTTCTTTCTGTGGACCTAAATAGTGTTGTGTGATATGCCAAATCCAAATAAGTAATTTGTAAGTATACTGCTTATAACTTTACTAGCCTAAGTATATATTTTCAGAGTATATATTCAATATCAGTTGGGACAGCCATCATATTGGCCCTCTACATTTACCTATAAGCTGCCAACTTGGTCAAAAGTGGTCAAGTTGGCAAGAAACACCTGCCCATGTATGGCTACTACTTTTTTGACAATGGGTAAGAGCCTATGCTGCAGTTGAGGCAGTTATGGGTAATAAAACATGCACATTTTGTAACCCAAGTTCTTTCCAGTTCAGTAGGAGGACAAAAATATGCTCAGAATCACTTCCTGTTAATTTCAATGATAACCTCCTACTCTTAGCACTTGAAAACTCTGGCTAATGCGTGTTCAAACAACACCAAGCCTCATTTACAAAGTGCAGGAGATGGTGCAAAGTGAAAGAATTGGCCCAAATTAATAAATTTTTCATACTTTTGCACCCTGCTCCGTACTGAATAGCGTCCCATGAATACAGCACTTCCTTTGTCTGTCAGTACTGATTCATGAGAGGCAGTGGGGGAGGCAAGTGTAATTTATTTTTATAACTCTTTTTATTTGAAGCACAGTGAGGAACAAGCTTATGAGTGACAAATGTTATGATGTTTGTGCTACTTTGCACTACTGCACTTCGTTAAATGAGGATCAGGATATTGTAAACATTTTCTTAAATATATGTGATCACTGGTGTAATTGTGAATACTGTATATGTGTGGTCTGATGTCATTGGTGTAATGAATAAAACCATATATTTAGGGGCACATTTACTGAGTTCGAGTGAAGGATTAGAATAAAAAATACTTTGAATTTCGACCCGCGACTACGACTTCGAATCGAACGATTCAAACAAAAAATCGTTTGACTATTCGACCATTCGATAGTCGAAGTACTGTCTCTTTACAAAAAACTTCGATCACCTACTTCGCCACCTAAAACCTAACGAACATCAATGTTAGCCTATGGGGAAGGTCCCCATAGGCTTTCTAGGCAATTTGTGATTGAAGGAAAATTGTTCGATCGATGGATTAAAATCCTTCGAATTGTTTGATTCGAAGGATTTAATCGTTCGATCGAACAATTTTTCCTTCGATCACAAATTCTACATTCGTACTTAATGCGGTAAATCCTTCGCCTTCGATATTCGAAGTCGAAGGATTTTACTTCGTTAATTAACCCTCGATATTCGACCCTAAGTAAATGTGCCCCTTAGTCAAAGGCAACTGGACATTTAGAGTTTTTCAAACATTTCACCACTCTTCCGAGTGGTTTGACTTAATTCTACTAGATACTGTATATCATGACCTGGATAAATGAAAACCATCATAATTATATATTTGCCAGTATGTTTTATCAGTGTTCATATACTTTGTGCAGGGCAGGGCATAAAGTGCAAAAAAATTAGGCCATTCTGACATATTTTTTGAACTCTGCCCTCACTTAAAACTTAAAAAAAAAAAAAGCACTATAGTTAACAGGTGAAAGTTGGGAGAAGCACATACATAGATGCACAGAAATTCACATTGGCTCTGCTCTGCCTTTAGCCCTGCCCATCCATATTCATAGCACAATGGTGTTTCAGCAAAGTTTAAGAATATTATACTATGTTATTTAATATCTTCTCTTCATTATAGTTTGATTTTGGAATCCTATATTTATACACCCACCAAAAGGGAGTAGATATATGAAAGAGCGCCTCACTTGGGGAGTGTTAACTGACTGTTTTTCAGTGCAAATATACAAATATAAAAAAACATTAATGAATGAGAAATTGTATATTATTTCACATTTTACAATTTAAAAATGAATTTCATGGACAATCACCTGGTTTAAAATGAGGGATCTCTGATTCACTTACATGGTAACATTTAAATAAAGACTGTATAAAAGCAGTACCTGCCAGATACAATAAATGACACCGGTCGAACATAAAGTTCAAGCAGAGGAAACACAATATTTTTCATTGTCAGACTTGCTGTGTCATAATGTAGAACCAGAGGTGTTAATATTACATGACAGCACTAGACAAATGACTGCAGCTTTTGGGAAAAGTTATTTTCCTTGTCTTCTATAACTGACAAGTGCTTCCTTTCATATACTGGCACCAGCAGCCCATAAATAACTGTTCATGGAGACATTCATACCTGTGTGTTGAATGGGAAGTAAATGTATATGTTTATAAACTGCCAATTTTATAGTGTATCATGTACTTTTACTTTCTCAGTTTGCCTTGAAATGCACATTTAAAATGTCTCTTCTAATTTCCAAATAAAATAAATGTATGAATGTGTCATAATACATATGCTATGTCTTCTGAATCAGTTATTTTTTAACAAAATAAATGCTTTTAGTTCTTATTTGCAGTATAGCTGCTCTGCGTTTTTTGCCCAGTATGTGGGGCACATTGATTAGAGCCTGTCCGTGAGCCATATCAATGAGAGACTCATAGCCGGCAGCAATAGTTTTATTACTGCCACGGATCAGACATCCAGCGTCTATACCACTCATTCAAAAGCATTAAAAGGCCACCTGATGGGTCATTGGGATAATGTAGGCACTTTAGTGGCAAATGATTCAGCATCAGTTGGAAAAGATTTAACTTAGTGTCTAGACTTAGACTAAGTTTGTGTCTTAAAAAGCCTAGGTCATCACT
This sequence comes from Xenopus laevis, assembly GCF_017654675.1. NCBI lineage: Eukaryota > Metazoa > Chordata > Amphibia > Anura > Pipidae > Xenopus > Xenopus laevis. Next base: position 97,092,704 of record NC_054379.1, read on the forward strand.
GGAGGGAATAAATGTCCTTAACAACTAAGTTAAAAGCACAGTTCCAGCTTGTATGGAAGCTACATATAAAGGTGATCAAATACTGTTGGTAATAGGGGAAATACATAGAAATACATGGCAAAAACCTACAGCTTATATTTTACAGTCTGATAAGATATCATTTAAGAATGTATACCATATTATAACTTTCCTGTATATCCTGATTATAAGGGGCATATTTATTATACTGTGTAAAACTCAAAATTCGCAGCAAAAACAGTTTACCTCATGCGAATGGAATATTTGCAGCCGTTATTTTACATAGCTTCTGGTGGAAGTCACTGTAAGAAAAAATGTTCAAAAATGTTAAACATTTTTAATGGCGAACCTGCCGATGTCTGGTGTATTATCCTGCTGTTTTTTACACAGCATAATAAAAATACCCCTAAGTGTTCTACCTGTGACAGGGTGAAGTGTGAGAGTACAATATACAGCTGTGCCCATTCATTGGCTGATATAATCTATCATGTATGTGTGCTTTTAGTTTGTGTGTGAGGGCAGTGCATCATATGAGACATAGGGTAGACTAGTATTTCAATTATCCAATGACACATACTGATAAAAAAAAATATGTATTTGTATGAAACAGTGCAAAATTATTTTATAAAGACTTGCAATGTTTAGGGGCATAGTTTTTCTGTAATTGCTTTGGTTTGTGCTCAGCTCTAACATCCCACTGAATCATCAAGCCCCTAAAATGAACATATATATATATATATATATATATATATATATATATATATATATATATATATATATATATAGGGACCTAAATCCCCAAAAAATGTTGATGTAGACTTTCTTAAAGTTTGTCTCTGCGAACTTGCAATTTACAAAATAACTGCCTTTTGCACAAATTCTGCATGTAGAGAGAGGATTTCTGGTGACTTTAATAGAGTGAGCTTTAATACATCTTTTAGGCAAAAGAAGCCCCCCTATAAGATATATTTGATCATTCATCTGACACCCAACTCCTGCATGAAGAGAAAATGAAGAGAAACAGATGCTGAGAGAGGAATAGTGAAGATAAAGTTGATTATTTCAGAAACTGTACAGAATTTTTAATTGATTGTATTTAGAAAGTCTCTTATTTTAGTATGCTGAATCTAATATTACATTTTTATTAAAAAAAATGCATGCCTCACAGTATATGTCTGTCTAAACCTGCTAATTGTGTTTCTTTACCTATAATCAAGGGTTAATACATAAGAGGGAGAATGATTCAAATATATGGAGCTACAATAGTAGCTATTATCTTGCTCATATATTAGGTGGAAGCTTGAGGAATATTTTAACATCACCATGTATTATAATTGACATTTGTGAACAAACATTACAGATTCATTAAGCAATATTAAATGCAGAGATTTTCAGACAGCTAAAAAACGGCCTCCCAAACTTCCCATTGACTTGAACTGAAGTGACTTGAATTGAAGTGCAGGTGCATTTCCAGGACAAAAAGTCCCAAAAAACTACAAAGAATACCACAAAAGTATTGCAGATTGGCCATACTGTGTTCTTTAAAGATTACATGCAGCAACAATGCCACAATAATTTTATAAACATTCCTGCAACATGCTCTAAATAGCATTACAATTCATTTTCCACATCTAAAATATGAAAACAAAGAACAATGTCATTAAATATTAATTAACTCTCAGCACATTTCTTTTGTTAGGGTGTTCCCAAGCGATTATGGAAAATGGTAATAATTAATGATTTCAGTGATGCATAATACATTTGTTTTCTGTAAAATAAATACAAAACAGTGCTGTTTTTCAGATCAGATTTTCTGTGGTTGTTTCACATGCAGAAGAGGACACAAGATATGAAATTATACCCAATGGATAGGGGTCATTTACTACAGTATGTGCGAGGCAGGGTTCAAAGTGCAAAATCTTAGCACATTACACCACATTTAATTTACTTTCATGTATTCATGAGGGGCAAGTGGGGGGGAGAGGAGGTATGAAGGTGTCCACCCTTGCTTAGTCTAACTTAAAGGGGGCATAGCACCCTAACAAATAATTCCAAATCTCCAGATTTCCCTCCTGGACTACAAAAAGGGTATTTTCACAACTGGAATGAAGGGCGCGTGTCACAGATATTCCATATTTTCCCCACTGCCACACTACCCAAATGGGAACAAATAAGGGAAAACTTCAACCTCCCTCAAGGTGAGCAATTTAAGTTCCAACAGGTCTCAAGCTATATATCACAAACCATTAGAGCCAACAAAGGGGACCAACTCTACAAACTTTGAAAACAGATGCTGGCAAAAACAACCTCCACTTCGCACCATTTCAGTAATATATGGGATACTCTAATCTCAAACTGCTACTCCCATACAAAGCCTATCCCACTTCAAGAAATGGGAAAAAGAGTTGAACATAACCTTTACTACACGGGAGACAGAGGACATTATTTTGAAATCCTTTACGGGACAAAGGAGTTGTAGAATTCAAGAGAATAACTATAAAGCCTTCACAAGATGGTAGAACACACCCCACAAACTGAGCAAAATATTCCCAGGCACCCCTGTCAAATGCTGATGATGTGGCTCCTCTACGGGCACGCTATTACATATACTGTGGGAATGTGCGGGAATACAAACATTTTGGAAAAAAGTGATTGACATTTGCAATACTGAGCTACAAATGACGATACCAATAGACCCGGCAACTATACTCTTACATCACAATGTATACTCCGTTTCTATCTATAAGAAATCTCTTATGCAATACGCCTTGAATGCGGCTAAGATACTAATTCCCCAAAAATGGAAAACGTCTACGATACCTACAATAGAGGAATGGACACTTGAAATGGAAGAATAAAGCAACCACTGGGCAACTTGGAGACCCTGGCTCATGTACATTGAAACTACACAAGGGGGAATATAACAAAGGAGATGTTACTAAGTAAACTTTACTAGATATGTCACACTGCCAAACTAGGAAACTAATAGACCAATGGTTTAATATGTCTAGTGTGAGGTAGAAGATATATGACAACCCCCTTATGTAGCAGATATTTCCCAATGTGACAACAAGGCACAAAGGGTATTATGATCAACCTTGATGTAGATACAGTATGTAATTCAGATACAGGTTAAGATAGAGACCTGTCAGCCCGGAATTCCCCTACCCCCTCCCCCCTTATCCCTGGTTAAAACCAATTCTTGGACGTACAATTCTCAGACAGGACAGTAGTGACAACAACCAACTTCAGGCAACGAATGATAGTTTTTTTTTCCATTTGAGATATGCCTTCTTTTCTCTCTGCATAACACAAGTGTGACCAATATGTCTATTGCATAATACTATGTATAGATCATAACAATACAATTGCTGTATGTTCAAGATTTGAATCTGTTAATCTAAAATAAAAATTTAAAATTTAAAAATAAATAAATAATTCCAAATCCTATTTAATGCTGTTTTTCAAGCAAAATAAATTTCACTTACACTATAAAAATTCTTTAAATCTTGTTTATTTTAGTCTTAGAATTCACAATCGCATCAAGCAGGTAGGTGCCATTTTGTGGATACTGTTATTAAGACAAACCAAAATCACCAGAATGGGGGACCTGTTGCCCATTTCCATGCACTGGCTACATAATTAGATGGTGAGGAGGGAATGGGAATGTAAGGAGAGCAGTGACATCTAGGAAATGCAGAATGGAAAGTGAGAGTAATTAGCTGCCCTGCCTCTATGCCTAAGGCATATAGGAGGGGCAGGCAATATATGATTGACAGCTGAGACTTTAAACAGGTATGAATGTTTTCATTAAAATGATAGTTTTGGTGTCATGCTTAATTTGAGGAGGACGTTTATTATCCAGCTTTTCATGTCTGGGTGACAGGTCCCCTTTAAGCATCATTCAGTTGAACTAACTAGGGAGCGCCGGCAGTTGCAGGTTGTAATAGAGCTCTGTATTTATTGGCAGGTGGTGAGGACAAGACTGCCTTGCACCCGCCAGAGCTGTGATATGTGCCTCTCACCAGATTTTTTTAACCAGTGTAATGGTCAGAATGCAGCTGCCATGAAAAGTCTAGGTAACAAAAATATAATAATTAAAATGGCACTAATGCAAACACAAAATAATGTAATATATGTTTCAAAATAAAACACCAGCTAACATAAATGTATGGGGTGGAGGGGATTCCAGCATGGAGACATGGAGTCAGCATAAGACATAGCCTATTAAACAAAAGTGCAGAACTGGACACTCCTTATTTGTCTTGACAATGCTTATGATTGCAATAAGTATGGTATAATTTAGGATAGAATGACACAACAAACATCAGTTGAAAATTTCATAAACATTAAAAAACACGTATATTGATTGACACATATTAAAGACTTGGGGGCTCATATATGTATTTTAAATTAGCAAAAATAAGGAAAAATCTGTGATGGTGTGGAGCCTAAACAATCCAACAATAGTTAAATAGACCACTAGATGGCAGTAAAAAGCTTTTTTTTTATCTGTAGCATTAATCTAATAAAATAACAATATGGATAAACCTGCAGCAAATATACTTATGCTTTTCATTCTTACATTCACAGCTCATTTGTTCCCTAGTAGTCTGTACAATTGCTTCACCCATCATGCTAATTTGGTACACAGTGTGATTGCTGCAAAATCTGTTTTTCAATTTACAGCAAATATTGTAATTGTTGCAGTGGCAATGAATGTGCTGCAAATATATTGTTGCTTTTTCACATTATGCTATGTATAATAACTGTAACAGTATGTTAAATCCTGATAACCTTACATGGTCCTGTAAAAACAGATTGTTGTCATTATTTAACTTTTAGGCAAAGACATATTCTTTATCATTAAGTTGTACTGTGCCGAATGCTATGTGCCTACTTCTTTTATCACATGGAAAACAATATTCACAATCTTTTCCTACAAGTTGTGTCTTAATTGTCCACTTTTTCTCTACAGCAACACTAAATTATTGTAAGGAAACCTTACCTGGCGTCCCAAGATGGCATCTCCCAAGATGGCCGCGGCTTCCATGTGGTTCCTCCTGGTCGCAGCCCTGTGACATCACGCCAGAGTCTATCGAGGTGCCGGCGTCAGATTGGTTGCCGGCGCCAAAGCGTCAGCATCAGAATGGACGCCAGCATCGAAAACGCATGCGTGTGGACGCCAGCGTCATGACGCCACTGTGTCTATTTTGGCGCCAAAGGAGGCCTATAAAAGACGCTGAGACACTGCTCACATTGCCCTACAATAGGTTCTTCATTCTGAGTTCCTGGGTGCGCTTCTACTGTTATTGTCTTGACCTTTGTGTATTGATCCTTGCCTGTTTCTGATTACCGAACCCTTGCTGCCTGAACCGACCATATTGCCTGGACTTGACCACTCTCTTTCTTAATCCTTGCCTGTACCGCGATCTGTTCGACTGGTGCTTCCTCCTTGGTCCGCTATTCCTGTCTGAGTCTTCGGGCCCCTTACAATTATATACTATTATATTCTCCTCAAGAGTTATGGGTGGCATACAGTGGCGGATTAATGACATGTGGGCCCTAGGCTACATCCGCACAGCCCCCTTCTAGGCTACTATGTTGGGTCAGGTTAGGCTCATGCCAGTGACATGACTGTATCTGCACACATCCAGGTGCATGCTACGCGTCTCGCCTTCTTCTACCAGAAGGTGTGTCCAACAGGACTCAGCAGCACAAATAAATAGAAATATTAAAAAAAATAGAAATGGGCCCCTATGCTATAGCCTAGGGTAACCTGTTCATTAATCCACCCCTGGTGGCATGTAAATGGAAATGAGTTTGAATGCCTCTCTAGAGCATGTCATACATCTATATTAATTTATACAGTGTTAACCTTATGAAAAAATAGTTTAGACCATGAGACCATGAAGGACTGTATTTGCGACATAAACCTTGTACTGTTTAAGGCACAAAATGCGTAGGGATATGGAGTTGCTGATGATTTTAATGTAACTATAAATAAAGATTTTGTACTTTTAATTTTGTGGCCCTTGTGGAGTCATTAAGTAGCATAATGCCCATGTTTCTGCTGTTGCTGACAAGAAGGTATTAACAGAATCAGCCATCACAACATTATCTGGCAGGGCATTCCACAACCGAACTGTCCATACCGTGAAGAACCACCTACTCTACTTTAAATGAAAGTTCATTTCCTCATGTCTAGAGGGTTGGCCTCTCATTCTTGGATCCTCTGCAATCTGTCTTTAATGTCCTCTAATGTGCTGTAAAGAGTAATCATGTCCTCTCGCCTCTCTCTCTCCCTGTAGCTTATTAATATTCTTTTAGGTGTAACACCCTCTTGGTGACCCCCCTGGTGCCAAGGTTATACATTCTTACAATCTTCAGGACCTAAGTCCCCTTTGCAAGGTGAAAGGGATCTGGGAATTTCCTCTCTTGGCAGTGCCTCCACCTAATGGGATCCGGGAATACACCTGTGGGTGGCCTCATTATCAAAACATTCAAACACACAGATTTCTGTGTAACATATATAACTTTATGCAAGATTTAAGGCAAAGTTAGATATACATTTGCATGATATAAATGATCCACTGCCCTGGAAATATCTGCTGTCCAATCTTGGCACCTCCTTGCCAAGTAAAGTACCCACTCTGCTCCGGGTGGACAAAGAGTCTCAGTCCCTTTTCTCCCAAAGAGCTCTTAAATATCCCACGTAACACTACCTGCCCAAATACCTTTCCCGCTGGACAAATGTATTTACTCCCATGTGGCAGGCACACAAACAAAGCCTGTATCACACTCAGGAGACGCATTGGATCCTCTCTTTTCCAACCCTCCCTCAGGCACGACTCACCCTGGGAATTTACACAGATGGGTAGGCTCACACAGAGCTGGAATAGGCATCCACAGAAGCTCCAGGCTCTCCTAGCCGAGCACACAACTTGCTTTATCCTCCAGCTGAACTATAGATCCCAGCACTCTTCATAGTGCGAGCATGTAAAAGTCCAGTTTTGCATTTAGGCGCTCAGACCCTCCTGGTCTAGCTCCCAGGCTGGGGGCTGCCGCACCCCAGCCATCCAGGGTTTCCTCCAGCTTTTGCCCCTTACATCTTTGCAGCAATTCTGTCCACCCACTCTCAGTGAAAGTGAAATGCAACATTATGAAAACAGACCCATATCAGAAGGTTGGGGGATTTATAGTTTGTAGAGGGTTGCCCATTATGAAAACAAACAAACATTTTAGCAAATACCCCACACAGCCTCCCAGTATTGTTGAAGTAGTGCTACAGGTATTAACATTACTCTAATTACTAATTTTCAGCAATTCTATTTTTCCAGAGTCTTATGTCCACAGAGTCTTATGTCTTATGATTTGTTTTCTTCTTTATCACATTTAAACATTTAGCTGTTTTATTAGCCTTAAGTTATGGTGTTCCAAAGTATAGAAAACCCCCTCATCTTGGATCTTTTGGCACCAAGTATTCCACATTATAGTTTCTATACCTGTACTAGTGTTGTGAAATGAATGAAAAGCATGCAAGTGAAACATTTCGTTTCAGTTATTTCTCCAGTAGCAATGAGTTCCCTGTTGGGAGAAACAAAACAAGTTTTGGCAACCAGGCAGATTTGTCATTAAAATAACCTATTTTACCTTCAACGTAAAGTCAATCAAGCCTTCATTTTATAGCAGTTAATGTACTCAGTTTGCCAAATGACTCAATTTGCTGTATTCTTTGAGTTCCTAAAGAACATTCATTAAAATTGACTTTCATTTGCCAAGACCACGCTAGCAAGTTTCAGCAAATAGGTAGGTGACTTTACTTAGCGTTTTTGTTTAATACTCTCATTGCAGAATGCTTAGTCATTCATTTGAAACTGCATTTTCCACAGGCCCTCATGAAGCATGAAGTTGATTGAAACAGGCACAAAGCTTTCTGGATTAGGAGTCAAGAGAATTAGAAGAATTTGAAATAAAATATAACAGGACAAAAATTCTACAGAATACATATGTTATATTTGCTCGTTGTTCTCCAGGACAGTAGTACAGTATATGCATCCTTAGCGCTCTCTCTCTCTCTCTCTCTCTAGGGGGTAATAACATTGTGTATTGGGAATAAGATACACTTTTGCTTATAGCATCTTTAGAATATTAAAAACATATCTGCAGAGTAGTCCTTCAATACTATGGAATGCCACAGTATCATTGGCCAGATAGGTGGTCAGATACAATTGCCTGGGAAATCAGGTTGCAGACCCACAGGGGCTTCCTAGCGAGATATCTAGTTGCAACTGTTTGTACCCCACGGAATGCTGAATCTGACCGGTCCAACTCTGATAGATTGATGCGCCATTGTAGGCAGGCCCAATGTATTGTGAGCATAAATTAATTTTTGACCTCCTCCTGGATGAGTGGACAGTCCCATAATAATAGTTACTTATCAATTGACATTCAAAAGTAAAAAAAAACGTACTGCTTATTAGTTGCTATTGACAACTCTTCAGCAGTGTTTGAGGGATGTGGGTGCTGGATATTATCTATTCTAGGGAAAACAGTATAATAGTTTTTTTTGTATGTTATTCATTCAACTGCTGCTGTTAAATGATTAATTCCCTTCCCTGCTGCTGCTAAATGATAACTAATTGTTTGATGGTGCACTGGATCAGGTACAGCTTTGACCGTGCATCTCTATAACTGCTTTGCCTGACTGAGTGTATTACTGCTTATAGCACTTATAAAGGCACACATCTGCTCACTGTACTTTCATCTGCTAGGAAAAGCAACTACAAAGGTGCAACAGAGGCAGTTGTGCTACATATTCCTTTCTGCCAGGCAAAGCACTTAGAGAGCAGCAAAGGCTTGAATAATTCCCCCAACAAAGTGCTTTCCTTCTCTGCAGGAACACATACTACATCTATTGAATCTTTCTATGCTAGTTTCTAGTTTCCACAAGAAAATCATCATTTGTCTCAAAGTGATACAGCAAACTGTTTGCTAGGATATTATTATTTTTTCAATTTGTGTATGCATATATATGTATATGTGTAGGGCACATTTTATCCAAAATGCTCAGGACGTGGGGTTCTCCAGATAAGGAGTCTTTTTGTAATTTGGATCTGTGTGCTATAAGTCTTCTAAAAACATTTAAAAATTACGAAAACCCAATAGGCTTCTAATAAGGATTCATTGTATTTTAGGTGGGATTAAGTACAATGTACTGTTTATTATTAGAGAGAAAACGGAAATAGTTTTGAAAATAAATTTGAATTATTTGCTTAAAATGGAGTGTACTGTTGATGGCCTTTCCATAATTCTGAGCTTTCTGGATAACAGGTTTCCAGATAATGGATCCCATAACTGTATTTTAGTTTTAGGCTCTAACCAGCAATTTTTTTTGATACCATGAATTTAATATCACCTACTTTTCACCATCCTGTAATATGTAAGGGCATTAGAAGTCACTGAGTAGTACAAGGGTTTGGTATCAATGCAGCTCAATAATTATGACATTTTGCTATTATTGCGCTATATATATATATATATATATATATATATATATATATATATATATATATATATATATATATATATATATATATATATATATTTAATTTATTCCTGCTTTCTGTCTCAGGCACATTTTTAGTTCAGCCCCCAAACTTTACATAGTCTCAGTTTTTCCATCACTAATCCTGTAATATACCATTGAATCGTTATGAAAAAAAATTATTGGTAACTGACAGTTGCTTTGCAGGGGTATAACAAGGCACATATTCTTGAGCAATACTGAAGATGGCCAATTAGCTGCTTAAGGGGCCTGTGTATTAAGGAGTGTAAAAAGACACAAAACATCCCTATACTGAGTAAAATAATGAGGATTTTTCAAGCTGTGTAATGAATGTATACAATTTGGACTCCTTTTCCTTTGATGCTCATGTACTGTGGTGGAGCTTATGGCTATGATACATAGTATACTGTGAAAATAGAGGTATAGAATTTGTTATCCAGAAGCCCATTATCCAGAACAAAAAGGAAGGCCATCTCCCATAGACTCCATGTTAATCAAAAAAATAATTTCCCTTTACTGTATAATTATAATTTTCCCTGTACTAATTAAATAGTACCTTTTGTTTGATCTCAACTAAGATATAATAAATCCTTATTGGAGGCAAAACAATGCTGTTTTTTACTGTTTAACTTATTTTTAGTAGACTTAAGGTAGGTTGATCTAAATTACAGAAAGACTACTTATCCGGAAAATCCCCAGGTCCCAAGCATTCTGGATAACAGATCCCATATCTGTACAATGACTCCATATATGGATATATATATATATCTATTTCTTGTCACTTACAAGTATGTGTATATGCATTTTGCTGTGTCTCAATAAAAATATGTTGGTTTCTGGTACTATATATTTTAAATATGCAAACATATGACCAGTGTGTGACAGCTTACACAGTAGTAGTTTTCAAGGTTTATTAAACAAATTTCTGTTAAACATGATATTGTCCAACATATTTAGACAATCAGTATGGAGCAGATAACCCACAAACACTTTCACAGCAACATTCTAGGACTAAAAGTATTGATTTATCATAAATGAATAGTAAATAATATGTTTCCCCAGTACATATACAGTTTAATAACAAGTGACTTATAATTGCATAGTTTTGGTGCTGACGGTGTAGCATCACGAGGATCTCCTTCATCAAGATATGACACTAAAGTAAAAATATCAATACTGGGCTAATACAAACAAACCCTTAATTGCTTACAGTTTAGTCTTGCTTTAACTAGACCTTAATTTTAAGCTTTCTCTAATTACATTTTTTATGAGGTTCTGCCAAAGGACTGGGGTAACTGTTTTACCTTGGAAATTACAAATATACACTGGAACTGGTGGGAAATGATATGCAAAAATAAGTGCATCACACATTGATACTTGCTCTCTATGCTTATGTACCTGTAAATGAGTGTAAAACCATGCAGTTTGAAAACTATTCAATTGGTACATCTCTACATTTTCTGGATTCTCCTTCGGAATATAGCACCGATGGTCCTAATTCCAGTAGTACTAACTTCACTTATATACCTTGGTGGAGCTTATGGCTTTTCTTCTTACTAGTTCTATCTATCTGAAGATTTTACTAGGAACTATTCCTGCACTATGTGCAGTATTCATCAATTATGGGATTCCCTATAATAATTTTGAGCACTCCCAGAACAGATAAATCACTGCCAGATCATCGCTGACCCATTCTAAAAAGCATCTGCCCTTTAAGGCTACACATTAATTGTTATTGCTACTTTTTATTTCTCATCATTCTTTTCATGTTTCTCCTATACATATTTCAGTCTCTTATTCAAATCAATGCATGGTTGCTAGGCTAATTTGGACCCTAGCTACCAGCTTAAAATGCAAATTGAAGAGCTGCTGAATAAAAAAAGCCAAATAACTCAAAAACTTGAATAAAAAATAAAACCAATTGCAAATTGTCTCAAAATATCACTCTCTACATTATTCTAAAAGTTATCTCAAAGGTGAACCACCCCTTTAACCACCCACTACAGGGAAAACTAGATAAGCATTGGTTAGCTATTTGTAGGCCCCTTATTTTGCTGGAAAGCTATTATATATATAGAGGGGCTTGTGTGCAGCATTTTCTTGCTGTTCATAGTTGAGTCTAAGATAAAAATTAGTTTCATGTAATCTATAGTATTATAAAACCAGTTATTTTTTAAACTGTGTGCCATTTTAATATCACTATTAATTATATGATGACAAATGTGATGTATTGAATATAACAGAACCAAATTATTTTTTGTAATCAGTTTATTGATGTTTATGAATCTGCCTTAGCTACAGGAAATCATCATTTCTTTTACATTTCATTTACATTGCAGCATGTTTAAATGTATTATTAGGAGAGAAAAGCAAAGACAGGCTTCAGTTCCCTATCACGTCAGCATAGTTGCTGATTAGTTCCTGTCCTACAGTGTGCTACAGTGTGCTGAGTGCTGCTGGCTCCCCTGCACAGACAGAGAATTCAGCAGGCAAGAAGTGGAACAGATGGGCAGGGCTAGTAGGGTTTTTCCAGAAATTTTCAATAAAGTAACCAGAAACACAGCTCTTTAAAGCACATTTCTTCTATATCTGTCTGGTACATTCTTGTTTTTTTACATAAAATGTCTCCTATAATAAAATGACAAACTGTGGATAAGGAGCTGCCAGATTTAGTTTTTATGTAAGGAAGTAAATAATACAGTATTGCCATACATTTGATGTTTTATTACCATACCTTTGATGTTTAAGACACGGAAAGGGGGTCACAACATATTGCCCATGCCCACTTTTTGTCACACACCTATAATGCCATGCCAATTTTTTGTTGCCAGTTATACAATTTGGAAAAATGCTCTAGAAACACCCATTTAATTAATGTCCAATTCCTGCTCACTATGACATTCCCATGACTCAATACTCATTCCCCTATAGTCAAACCTAATATCTCCTGCTGAAACCAACATTCTAGGTGCATAGGCCTTTGATTTATTGCAAAGTTTAAATAACATTAACAACAATACATAAATACTGATAACTCTCCATGAACAACATCTCTTAAACTAAAAATAATAATAAAAATTCAAATTCAAAGGACAGCCTTCTTCTTTCCCAAGCCATGCCCTTTTGCTCCACCTGTCTAGGCTCACATAACAGGGCCCTCTAAGAAAGAAAGAAAGCATATTTATCAACTGTTGATTTGTCCTTATAGCAAGTTATATGAAATGGGTGGTGCCCTGAGTTAAGCATAGCCATACAGTTTTATAATTTCAAGATAACTGCATATTTTGTTGTGGGAACCAGTAAATTCTAAATATCACTCTGTGTTGTCGTCTGATCTGTAAGTGACTGATTTCTTTGATTGGTCTCTGACACTTTTGTTTCAAAGCATAGAAAATTGACATTATATCAGAAGGTTGAAAAAAGTACCAAAATAAATACAGAATGTGTATTCGTAACAGCTGTTGCTATGCTGAGCAACAGAACAATTCAAATTCACATAACCAAGGACAGGCACTTCTAGTGTTCAATCTGCAAAATGACACGCTCCAGCACATATAGCATCTATATGTTCCTTTGGCCTAGCCCTTAGAATAATATATACATATGCATATTCTGCATATTACTTTAGCAAATCAACATATATCATTGTTTTTCTGCATTTGTTTATACTATTGTACTATATTTTATAGACATTTAAATGAAATGAGAGCTTTACTGTCTGTATCAGTGAGGCGGGGTTTAACCCCAGCCTATACTAACACAAGTTTACTTACTGTATGTCCATTATTACTGTATATCTTACCTTAGTCATATCTGTAAAATTAAATCATTTCCACTGATGTCTACAGACTCATGTAAGTTTAAGTCTGTCTAATTGGTGATTTTCCTTTCATCGTTCATTAATTGTGACTTATCAGTGATTGAAAACGTATGGCCTTAGACATACAGGTGACTTTATTGTGATGCTTACATGCTTTGCTAATGCCTATTGACAAAGAAAGGGAAAGGAAAATGGCAGATAATACAGATGAGACATTATAACAAATTGCAATCTCAGACTCCATTTGCCATGTTTTTTACCTAGAATGAACAGTGGTGTCTGTTTTGCACAAGTATTGTGGGTAAAAACATTGTAATTGCACCCACCACACTATCTCTCACAGGATGCTACTTACTCTTAGGCTGGCCTTTCTCAAGGCACATGTATCCAGAAAGACTTCTTGGACTATGATTGCAGTGTTTCAGGGGTTAAAGAAATAGAAACTACAAACAGACCCTTCACAAACAGCCCTAAATTCCCACAGGCTAAAGGAGCTAAATCTAGGCTTTATGGGAACCCACTTTCATTACTGCAAATCTTTGACAGACCACCCTCAATGCAATAGTATTTTAGAGCTGCCAATAAGCAAACTACATCAAGCAAGAGCTTATAAATCAAATTGCTACCTATTTAAAACAATATATAATTTATAAGCATAACTGGGTATTTGTGTCCAAAGCTGTGTGGTTGTGGTGATGTGGTTGCGATTGACACCACTACCTTCATGCTGCCTCCTCTTGCAAAGAGAGCTTTGTCCACTGCAGGGGAATCCTGATTCTAGCATTTTTATGGAACCTTAACAGTTGCTGTGGTCATAAATTATCAATATAAATACTAGGGGCTAATAACAAATTTCCACAACCTTTCAAAAAGATGCACATTGGTGACATTATGGTGTGTTGCATATACTGCAGTTGAGAGTTGCTCCATTTAGAGAAGGGAATACATTTACATGTGAAGTTCACACAAAATAAACTCATACACATTGGCATGATTTCTACTAAAGCTGCTCCCCTCTTAGGTATTTTTTTGAGATCCTGTAAATTGTAACCAAAGTCCAGCACATGTTAATATACCCCCATGGCTTTAATTCCCTACCCTTCCTCCTTTTCCCTAGTTGCTGGGCAAAAGCTCAATGGGCAGAGTCCCTAAAGGCCGAAGTGACTAACTCTAGTGAAAATTCACCAGCGTGACGTCATTTCGTAACTACGCAGATTCCCTAATGGGCGCAGGCATCACTTTGCTAGTGAAGGAGATAGACGTTCGCACTCTAACACCAGGCGTATTTCTGCTCTGGCAAACGAAAGTAACTTCACAAATTCATACTTAGTCTGAGATGAATGACATTTAGACTATAATGAGCTCATCTGTATGTTATTGAGACAGAGGATGTTAAAAGAAAATCATTCTTATTAAAGTTACCAGAAGTTTATTTGTTTTCTGGTCTATGGCTTTGCAATTAATGTCTTGTTAAATAGGGTAGTGATGCTAGATACATTTCCAAATGATCCAGACTGGTTGTTTCATTTTTTTAGAGTAATGCTAATAGAATAATGTAGGAAGGCATTCTATAAACAGCAGTTTCAAAGAAAATCAAATGATTATCATACCTCGGAAATAAATGCTCTCTAGAATGGCTAAAACATTTTATGGGTGTTTGCGTAAACTGCTTATTCCTGCCCTTGTTACATACCAAGTTGCAAGACAGAGTACTTTATTTATAGTGAGTGGTAACAGGAGAAAGCAGAACAGCTTTGTGGAACACATAATATTAGGGTTATATACATACTTACATATACGTATTTACTGGTGATGGGATTGTCTATAAAAGGATTTTTATGTGAGTTTTTTGGAACCCAGTTATACTTGCCACCTTGACCATCAGAACAATTGATAACCCTATTAACAACAGTAAGCATGCTGGGGATTACTGAATACACTCAGCACTTACAAAGTAAAGTCAATTGTACATGGTTAGCAGTGAGTCCTCATACAACTAATAAAACCTACCTAGCTTTGAAGCACAGTTGAATTTGGATAAAAAGTTTAATGTAAATAGACAAAATAGCTACATTGATAATGTATTTTTTATTAAAATACATATGAATACATATTGTACCAATACTGATGTGGTGGAATATTTACAAAGAATTGGCACATAAAAGCACTTAAAAAAGAGTTGCAACTGCGCAGAACCAATTTTTGAAACCCGGACCTGCAAACCAGACAAGCAATCCACATTTTTACCAGCTACCTGACCTGACCTGCAACTGTCTTATCCGTAAGCCGATCTGCAACCCTCTGACCAACATTAAACAGAACTGGAACTGGAAGTGACATAATCAGAAGTGGATGGGGACAAAAAAAGTTTAAAAATCATTTAAAGGAATAAAATATAGATAATATAACATAAGATAAGAAATATAGATGAGAACCACAACTCCCCCCCCCCCCGAAACCGGCAAACCCACATCTATACCCAGACCACAAAACCCTATCCACAACCTGCATGGTACCAGCTTTTCTTGCAGGTAACTGTTGCCATTCTGCTTAAGAGATGGGATAACCAGTAAATCAATCTCACGTAAGCCTGCAGCTTTCTTTTAGACAGAGCAGAAACTGCACACAGACACCATGTTTCTCTTGTTTCAAGAAGACATACAGTAACTTTATTAACACTTCTGCATTAGCATGTTACATGACACTGTGTCAGTATCAGACCAGTATGGGATCTGTGTGAGAGCACGCACATTAATACATATCTTAACACTCCCACTTGCTCTCATATTACAGAAAGACATATTTAGCATAAATGTATAGTACAAATCCTCCAAATATGTAATGTACACATTTTCCCAGTTTAAACTTTGCTACTGGCTTAGTCATAACATCTGCTACCATTTTGTTTGTGGAACCAGTGGCGGGCCAAGCCAACCGGGTGCCCTAGGCGACCCGGGTGGCCACCACGCTCCCCTCCGTGCTCCCCTTCGCGATCGCTCAGCAGACGTGCGCGCTCCTGAAAACATTGTGTGAACACATGCGCACAATGCTGGAGGGGAGAGTATTACAGCGCCGGAGGCAGGGAGGCAGCGCAAAGCGACCGAGGGGAGTGGTGAGAGGCCGGGAAAGTGACTGAGGGGAGGGAGGCGGGGAGGAGCGCTGGAGGAGTGGGAGGAGAAGCAAACATGAACTAGGGGTAGGCAAAAGTCAGGTACCTGCCCTGCGCCCCCCTTTGGTTGCGCCCTAGGCAGGTGCCTCTTCTGCCTACCCCTAGTTCCGGCCCTGTGTGGAACAATAGTCAAAAGTTATCTTTCCTTCGCTTAATACAGATGTAAGAAAATTATATTTGATAACAACATGTTTGCACCTCAAGTTTTAAGTTCTCCTTATATTTTCTGTAGCTTAACTCAAAATCAATAGTACCTTTGCAGTATCTCATCACATGTTTCAGATCTATCTGCATTGCTTTTTATTGCATAGACCCATCTACCCCCACTGCATTTTTACCTTCTGGCATAGTGGTCAGTGTGAATGTTTCATTCTCTTTTAGTGAATCTATTTCATCTTTCATTGCGTTAAGCCATATCTGTGACTGGGGTGAATCTATGGCTTCTCTAAAAGTTTGTGGTACTTCATTTGCTCTGTAACAGTAGTCAATGTTTGTCAGTATCTGATCATTACAATCTGACTTTAATACATATCAATCTAAGTACTGAGGGGCTTTACTGTCCCTTTTGGCTGTCCTGTATTTGGCCATTATCATTGTCCTCTGCACTCTCAACTTCAGATACTGGGACCTCCCCTGGATTTGGATTTAATATAGGGCGTACACACCTTTCCCTATAAATGTTATCATCAGCATCTAACACATCAGTTTGAGTTTGTCTCTCAGTCACACTTTTCGTAAGGAACTTTACTAGCCTGTGTTTAAATAGCTTTCCAGTGCTTGGGTAATACACCAGGTATGAGGGACTATTTTTGTCGTATCCTACAAAAATTCCCTTTTTACACTTTGAGTCTAGTTTCTTACTGTCATACTGGTATGCAAAACATTCTGACCCGAACGTTTTCATGTATGATAGATTAGGCTTTCTCCCAGTATGTGGTATGGAGCCTTAAACCACTGTTAAAACACCTGTTGTGAATCAAAGCAGCAGTCATTACTGCATCTGTCCATAACTCTTTTGGCAATGTACTCTCAAGTAACGTACACCTTGCCATCTCAAATAGTGTTCTCTAATTTCTCTCAGCAGTCCCATTTTGATGGGTGAGTAAGGTGTTGAGGTCTCATGTCTTATGCTCTTCTTACTGAGCAGTGACTGAAAGTTCTTCTATGCCATTACCAGACCGTATGCATTTGATAGTCCCATGGGGGCAGTATTAGCAATGAACTTTTCTATGGCTAATACTGTATCACTCTTATTTTTCAGAAAGTACACAAATACTGCACCAGAGTAATCATCACTGAATGCTATGGCATATCTAAAACCATATTTTGCTATTGGCTCTATGGAGCCTGCTAAATCAGTGTGTACTAGTTAAAGTGATTGATTGGAATGAGTGTCAGACTCTATGTTTCTGTTCTGAACACATTTTTCCTAGGTACAAATTTTACAATTTTGGTTAGAACTTACCCTTAATCTTCATTCCATCAACTACATTTTGTAGTTTTAAAAGATCATCATACACCATGCATTAGCTTTGTAGCCCTTTTAGTCGCCGTTGGAGCAGACAGGGCTAATTTTGTCTCTATGGGATCTATATCACATCATCAATGTTTGGGCTGACACAGTATTTCTCAGTGTCCTCAAACTTCCGAAAATGCTGAAGTGCTGAAATGGCTGTTTCTGAACATATTATATTGTTTGTTACACTTTCATATGCAGCTTTCTGAAGAGATGTTAACTTAGTGTATAAGCTAATTATTTGTGGCTTACCTTTGCCAGCATAGTGTTTTCTCAGGATTGGAAGAGCTTTGATTCCATCATCAGCTGCTTCCCTCATAACCAGAGACAGACTGTGAGGACTTAACCGGACGCCCGCCATACCACGCCAATTCCTCTCATACGCCGGCGCTGGACTCTTAAGGTGTGCCTCAGCGGTTCTTAAAGGCACAGGCGAGCTAGCATGATGACGGCAGCGTGCAATTGGCGCAAAATTTAAAAGTATAAATAGCCTATTTTGATTACTGGACCTTGCCCGTGATTTGTTCCTGGTGCTTAGCTGTTGCTATTCTGATTCTGAAAACCTGTTATTAACTACCTATTGTGACTCCTGCCTGTTCTTGACGATTCTATTTTCTGTAATTGCAGAAAGAAAAAGAAACTGACCCACAGAACTGCACCTTCCCATACCAAAATACCAAGACTCCAGTGAAGCAAAATTAAAGTAAAACTTAACTTTTAATAAATCCTTAAAACCAAGGTCTAGAGAGCAACATTAAAATTAAGGTTAGGTATTGGAGACTGATTGACTCGGCAACACCGGGTTCGAGGGGAAATGTGCAAAAAAGCACTTAGATCAATACAAAGTTGCGGTTGGAGCGCAACTGGTAATTACTTAGCACATCGGCCAAGCAACATCTGTCTGGTACAACCAAGGCTGCCCCACACCAAACCAACCCCTTCACCCACTTGAGGATCCCTCCCTTCTGGTATGAGGTTAGAGTAGTGAGAACCAAGGTAACAAAAGCCCTGAAGCGCTTAGGTGCGTTTAGAGCACAAATGTACCAAAGGTACAAGTATCAACTAGTATCAGACCCACGGATCATTGATTTGTCCAACCCCTTCACCCACAGAGGTCCCCTCCATTTGTGGTCATACATTGTCAACTGTACAGTATATTATCAGTTCTAGTTATCAGAAGCTGCTAATGTATGACCACAAATGCATAATAGCCTTTCCATTATGCTACAATTATGCTACAATTGAAACATTTTTCATTTCAATTTGTGACGATCATTCTTATATATTGTGGTCTTTCCTTTTGCCATTCTATGCTCATATAACCAGTGCGCCTCGTTGACCAAGCACTGGTTTCATATGACAAGTTGGAGACATGACCTATAGCTGTCTTTTCACACTCACTTGATTAGTGAGAAGGATACTCACTGTTTACCCCCCAAAGATATATGCCCTTTTGGCACCTTTTCCCCTAATCCTGTTGCTTTACTAGACAGGTTAATGTGGAGATACAGATATATTTTTTGTACGTTGAGCATTTAAAGTTTTTTCCCCAATATATCCACATTGTCCTGCATAAGTAGGAATATGCCATTACTTGCCACTAGCATACATCGCTATTTTTGTCAGTGTATTTTGCAACAATGAATCCGTCTTCGCCTTTTGGTAAAGGATGTAATCAGACGCATTACAATGTTGCGCACTGGGCTGCTGTAATCTCAGATAGGGTTTACATTTCGACAGCGCCCTGCCCTACTGTGATGCATAGCGCGGTGATTGGCTCCTACTCCACTACGATGCTGATCATGAGGTGGAGCACTCCGATTGGTTAATTCAAATCGTTACTGGCTTTTCCGTGGTGTTAAATAGGAGTGCGATACCGGTTTCTATCTTGCCTTTGACAAAGCCCGCAATTTGACGGTTGAAACGCGCGTCAGGCGCATTTTAGCTTCTGGTTAGGCAGGCGTCTGATAGGGACATAGAATTGGGTGACTGGGTGATCGGATCGGGAGGGGACCTCTGTGGGTGAAGGGGTTGGACAAATCAATGATCCGTGGGTCTGATACTAGTTGATACTTGTACCTTTGGTACATTTGTGCTCTAAATGCACCTAAGCGCTTCAGGGCTCCAGGGCTTTCGTTACCCTGGTTCTCACTCCTCTAACCTCATACCAGAAGATGGATCCTCAAGTGGGTGAAGGGGTTGGTTTGGTGCAGCCTTGGTTGTACCAGTCAGATGTTGCTTGGCCGATGTGCTAAGTAATTACCAGTTGCGCTCCAACCGCAACTTTGTATTGATCTAAGTGCTTTTTTGCACATTTCCCCTCGAACCCGGTGTTGCCGAGTCAATCAGTCTCCTATACCTAACCTTAATTTTAATGTTGCTCTCTAGACCTTGGTTTTAAGGATTTATTAAAAGTTGAGTTTTACTTTAATTTTGCTTCACTGGAGTCTTGGTATTTACGGATGGGAAGGTGCAGTTCTGTGGGTCAGTTCTTTTTTCTTTCTGCAATTATAATCACTATTTGACCCTGCACACCATCCTCTGTGTTTGATGGGTGGTGCTCCCGAATCATTTACTCTTTTTCTATTTTCTGTATCCTGACCCCTTGCCTGATATCCGACGCCGATTCTGCCTTATCCCTCTGATTGACTTCCTGGTTTGAACCTTGCCTGCCGGACTACGTTTGTTCTCTGCCTGCCCCGACCCGGCCTGTTCTGATTACGATTTTGTATCACGCTTTGTACTGTGATCTTGAGCTCAAAGACTCTTGCCTTACAGTTGTGCCCCTCTGCTTGTCTAGAACCCCTCACTTTGCACCTCTCGTTTTAAGACCTGGCGGCATCTGAGTAGCTGAGGGCTCCTCCCAAAGCCAAAGGCGGCTGCTACAGGCGGAAGCATGAGCCGAGACCAGGGTGCTTGGCATAGGTTTTAGATTTAGGGTGCCAACCATTACACAGACTTTTTTCATCCAAATATATAATATAATTAACTCTGCATAAGCCTCCTCTTTCTTACTTCTGTCCTCATCTGTGAGTTCATGCAGGATGGTTTCTTTAAGATGCATCAGGTGCATGTGTGCTATTGCGCTCGCTGCACTAGAAGAGCCAAATTTCCATTTTAAAAAAAAATGGAAATTCAGCTCTCAAAGCTACCATAGGCGGTTTTTTGTTCTCACCTTGCCTCATGGCCGGAGCGGCCCTGCCTGCTCAATCGGTTGCCTTCCTCTCTCCTGGGTCCATAACCTGTTGCCATTCTGCTTAAGAGATGGGATAACCAGTAGCTCAATAGCACGTGAGCCTGCAGCTTTCTTTTAGACAGAGGAGAAACTGCACACAGACACCATGCTTCTCTTGCTTCAAGAAGACAAACTTTATTAACACTTCTGCATTAGCAGTCAAAGATCATGTCTCATGACACTGTATCAGTTTCAGATCAGTATAGGATCAGTATGAGATCCCACACACATTAATACATATCTTAACAGTAACCCATGGCCCACTGCAGGACTCTACTCGTAGACACAAAATCTGCCTTTACTAAAAAACACTTTTTTAAATGGAAAATACCCCCCTCAGTGAATTTGTAGTTTATGCAGAGGGTCACCAAGCCCCTGCCTAACTGAATTACTGCCATTTGCCCAACATACCTGCTCCCCTGGTACTAGGTTCAGTACTGCAAATCTGCAAGTGATACAAGTGGAAACCATCTTCAAGTTGTTTCTGTTCCCAGCATAGATCTTGGGTGGCAAGCAGGTGAATGCACACTGAAAGCTGACTTATGATCCTAGGTGGACATGCAAGCTCCTGGTGACTAGTCTATGAGATCCATGCTGGGAATGAAGTAAAGCAGCCAAAGGTGGCAGCCACCAGCATCACTGCTTAGCTCTACAGCTCTGGGTGGAATGAGGGTGCACAGCTAAAGTAATGAAAATGTAATGCAGTGTTGCCCTGCACTGGTAAAACTGGCGTGTTTGCTTCAGAAATTCTACTATTGTTCATATAAATAAGCTACTGTGTAGCAATGGAGGCAGCCATTTAAAGGAGAAAAGGTTCAGGTTACACAGCAGATATCAAATAAGCCCTGTCTGTCTGATTGTGTTATCTGTTATCCATTCGTTAACCTGTGCCATATAGTCGTTTTTCAATTTCCGCCATTGCTATACAGCATCTTGTTTATATGAACTATAGTAGTGTTTCTGAAGCAAACAGATCAGTTTTACCAGTGCAGGGCAATAGTACATGATATTTTCATTACTTTAAAACACTTTAATTTTTTGGTGTTACTGTTTCTTTAAGATGGGGTTACTGGAGTGATGTACATGGGTTGGAGCCAGGTTGCCTGTGGAGTGCAAAGATAAAAATTTGCCAATATTTCAGGCATGTAAATACAGGAGAGGCCCCTCTAAACACAACAGAGCATAGAGGCAATATGCCCAGATTACTCTGTATTTCGTTAGATCTGCAAGATAACACACATTTTATAAGGTATGTATACAAGGTTAATTTATAATTTGGCATCATAAAAATTATCACTGGCTAAATGATTCTTAAAGACTAATGAAATATATACCTTCTTTGCAATAACTATACAGTAAATATTGCCATTTTACATCTCTTGCATTGAACCACCATTTTGTGATGGTCTGTGTGCTGCCTCAGAGATCACCTGACCAGAAATACTACAACTCTACCTGTAACAGGAAGAAGTGTGGAAGCAAAAGAGATAACTCTGTCTGTTTTGTGGCTCATGTGACCTACATTGTTTGAGGGGTATAGTTTTCCTTTAAGCTGGCCACATGGGTGGATATCATGAAATTAGTACATGTTTGTCCAACACCTAACTGAGTTATTGTACAGACCTGAGACTTCCAACTTGCATATTAAACATAGCAACTGATTAAAGGGAATGTCAACCCAAATTATAAGTGTTTGCCTAATAAAAGAAAAAATAACTCTAAGCAACTTTGCAGTATACATTCATTACAAATTTTCTAGAGTTTTTTTTTATTTGTATACACATTGTTATTGAAAGCCGTGTTTCAATAGCAATTGTATTTTTAAAATCACTGAATGTTTTTAATAGACGTATTTTTGCAAGTTGCTTAGAATTACGTTTTCTTTTATAAGGAAAATTTTTATTTTTGGCTTGATTTGCCCTTTAAGCTGTGGCCTCAAGCTTTCCTTCTCTCATGCTTACAATAACATGGATTAGACAAGAAATATAGTTGTCAAAAGTTAGGGGCATATTTACTTACCTGCGGGTGGTAACACTAGCAAATTGACGCTAGTCTACCCTCGAGTAAATCTGCCCTTTAGAATCTTGAGTGATTAGCAAATAATTTCCTGCTAAATAAATTGAAAATGAAGTGTGAAGCTTTTGCATGATGCATAATGAAAGTGGCCAAAGGCCTCATTACTCATGCGATGTATTGAAAGCTGTAGTGTAAGGCAGCTTCATTTAGAAGATTCATTTTCATAATAAAAGCAGGGAAAAGCTGGATAATTTCGAAAAATTAAATAGCACACTTGAAAATTATGATATTAATAACCATCCTGAATAAAAAAAAACATAACAGTCTAGAGGCAAATAATGAATAATCCAACCAACTTGTAGAACAGGCTATTAAAATGTGTTTAGGCTACTTTTAAACATGTCTGAATATTGGTTGTGACGGCATGGGAGATATTAGCCAGGCTCTAAAATGAATGCATAATACTGAAAGAATTACAAAGTGCTGCTTTTTGTAACGGATCCTAACATTCAGAAGAGGAGCTGCTCATATGGGATTCATTGTGGTAGGCATTGTGGCGAGACCTTTTGTATTCCTGGTTGTGCCAACAGGTAAAATGGCAAGAGCAGACTGACTGGTTTAGACTGCTGCAAGCCAGTAAGGGTTATTTGGCTGAAATGCAATTCTTTGTATTTTTTTTATAGGTATGATGACTGGATTCTAGCTCTAGTAGGCTCTTTATGTTATGTTTTTGGTTTCTGTACCAGCAAAAGGCAACCACAGCCCATTAACAATGAAGATCTGTGAAAATACCCTAGTAGCTCCCCATCTCCTTTTTTACTGATTCACTGTACATGTTGTTCTGTGCTGCTGTCACTTACTGAGCTTAGGTACCCACTCAAAATATACAGTACACATAGAATATAAATGTCACAATATAAGGCTGATTATTAATTAATACAAATAACTACTACATGGCAGCACAGAAATCAGTGAAACTAACATTGAAATGTAATAATCCGCCTTGTAGCATCATCTTATATTACAGGCAAACCTAATTTTCTGCTCGAAAATAACAGTTGCTCAGAGCCCACTGAGCATGTGAATGTCGCAGACACTTTCCAAGATGGTGATCCCCTGTGACAAGCTTGAAGTCCTGGATCATTGCTGCTATTGAGAAGCTGAAACTTTACGCTGGTGCAATAAGTTCAGCATATAAAATATGGCATTTTTAGCAATATTCATCTTTAAGGTTTAGTTCTCCTTTAAAGATATGAAAGGCAAACATGGAGGCAGCTAACATATTGCTATATCCCAAGAATATATGAGTTTATATGAGCTGCCATTGAAGTTCCTCCTATACCTGTGGGTATACTGGATGAAGGGGTTGGAGTCCATTTTTACTAAAGGTACAGGTTGGTATTTTGTAATTCTATAACTCTGTGTGGGGCTAGGTGGAGGGAACAGTCTATAGTCCCACACTTTTTATTAGATTGCAGTGATTGCCCTTATCAAACCAAAGAACTACATTATAACACACAGCCCTTTGCTTAGTAAGGACATGCTGAGAACTGTAGTAATGATAGAACTGTTACTGGAGTCCCACATTATTCCTGTCCCTGCCTGTCGGCACCTTTGGTAACAGCACCTATTGTAACTGGTCACTTTATAGTGTCATACAAAAATCTTGTAGACGGAGGGATTCTAATTATGTTTAGAAAGGTATTCTAACTTAGCCCATAGGCTTTGTCAGTTGAGGAGAAAACATCATAAGTGTAATAATATGCATGTTCTGTCAGTAACCAGAACTGCATCAAATAGTTAGGCTCATCTCTTAATTAGGACCAAAGCACACTGAGGTTTTAATTGCGTCTCCTAACAATGGAATTCTGGGTCATTAAGGTTTTGCGATCCTTATTCATTCTAGCACATCAAAGCAGTCCTTACATAATCCATTAATGTGGATATTTATCCTACCACTGGGAGTAATGAGACGGCTGCTTCAATGGTAAAAAATGGTCAAAAAATAAAAACAGAGGGCCAGATTGAGAAAAGTCGTGGATGGAATTCAATTCGAGGAAAAAAAAACTTTTCTCCAAATTCAATTTCAGTTTTTTCCCAATGACTTCAATAGAGTTTTCATATAATAAACAATGAAATCATTTTTCTGAATTAAATTGCATTTCAAATTGAATCTCATCCATGAGTTTTCACATGATAAACCTTTTTCTCACTTATTATTATTTCTCGCTTATTCTAATTCTGTCTCTGGATAAATATGTTTGGAAATGGCAGCTCTGTAAAAGGCATTACAGTGTTGCCTATTTTCAATAGCAGTAATAAAAGATAATGCCTATCGAATTCTAATCTGTGCTTGCAGCATGCCATGTCAATGAAATGTGCTCATGCTATTCAGTGCTGAGATTTCTGACACTTTGGTCTCTAAATGCAGTCTGACCAGAGCTTTATTTAAACATTGATTTCTAAGCAGACGATTTCACCCGTGGCCATTTAACAATTTATATGTGATTGCGGGCATGACAGTGGTGCTAAACTTTCCACAACACTGCATGATGATGCCATGCACAGCTGATGGTTCTTTGTTGGTATTAACTGATTATCTACAACCTTTGCTCTGTCAAAATGATTGTACCACTGGAGCTAATACATATAGGGGGACAATCAATATACCCTTCTCCCTGCAATGCTCTTGCACAACCCAAGTTATTTTACTGCTATTGGGCCACACACATTGACATATGGATTGCTACTGAAATACTGTAGATATTGAGCTCAGTATACCTTTTTCGTAACATTTTTTTTTTGCAGGAATAGAATGTGGCATCATACTACCAAGGGCTTGTTATTTTAGTACATCATATAAAGACAGTATTAATACCCTAGATGAAGTGTGTCTCAGAGTCAGAGCTGGTCTTTTGTGCCAGCTGACATCATACAAATTAGCAGATCAATATGTCACTGTATAACAGGGCTCTGTAGAAGTTCCACCACCAGAAAAGACAGTGTCCAAAATCCTGTCCTCCAACATACTTGCAAATAGATATAGGAGGTGTTATGCTTACAGACCTGTGATTTAATGCTGACAATACAAGCACTTATTTTGCTTTAACTACTGTATACTTGACGTGTGTAGCTCTAACTAGAGAGTATGAAAGTAATGTATTATTCATTATACAACTTGCATAACAGTAGCATATCAATATTTTAAATATCTTTATAGTAAAGGTATGAACCCATGGTGCTACATTCCAATTTCACCTTCTATCTCTCCATATGCCAATGGGAAATTTCATATAATGATGTACCAGCACAAGATTCTTTTTCCATATGTATAACTGCCCTTCCTTCAGTGCCCCTCTTCCTTTTACATGTGTCTCATGCCCATCCCACCACATTTCCCCACTGGCTGACAGGTATTAATGTCAGGACTTTAGTGTATTCTTTCCATACTTGCCCTGTACACTGCCCTGTACTTTTTACCTTGCACCTTATTCAACCATTGTTTTGGCAAGAGGTGCAAGTATAGAGCAGTTCATATTGATGCAAGCACCTTTTTGAATAGTATTTGGATAGTCACACACATTTTGTGTTTTCTATGTTTATATATGAACTCATTTATTTGGGAAAAGTTACATGGGCCACCCAACCGATGTACTGCACAGATAGTTACTGAAATGAATAAATATTGACCTGGAACATACTGTAATATTTTTACTTGAATAGAGAACTGGCTGAAGCATGGGTTGCAAAATCTTGTGGTAAATAGTCTATTTTTTGAATGGAACAATTAATGGAGAACTGCAGGGGTCTGTCCTTGGACTTTGCTTTTCATTTCCTATTAATTGTGCAAAACTATAAGTTCCATGCAGGAGAACTGGACAACAAATTGCCATGTGTTTCAATTTTGATAAACATAGGTCTATATCAGGCATGTCCAACGTGCGACCTGGGGGCCAATTGCGGCCCGTTTTCAAATTTACACCGGCCCTCAGCCTCCATCATGAAATTAATAAAATGAGGCCCACCAGCACAGTGCGATCAGGAATCATGTAGCCATAGCAGTAATATTAACCCACATTAGTGAAATGATCTGCCACTTGGTCTATACTGCTGCCTGGGTGCTGAAGGTGTTAGCAATAGACACATACTGGCATGTAGAGACGCGTTGTTTTCGCATACTTCTTTAGGGCTGAAGGTGTCAATAGACGTACTGACGTGCCAGTACAGTAACCTAAAGACGTATGGCATCATTACCTTCCAGTTCGTGTCTATTACTAACACCTTCAGCACAAAGGCAGCAGTATAGACCAAGTGGCAGATCATTTCACTAATGTGCCCAAATATTACTGCTACGATTACTTGATTCCTGTAATTTAATGTCAATGGTTCAAAGAATGTCGGGCTGAATTGTCGGCCCCCATACATTTTCACCTCACCAAATCTTGCTCTTGTTGCAAAAAGTTTGGACACCCCTGGTTTATACCCTAGATTGTAGTGTATTAGTGGCCTCCTTAATCAAGAAGGATTCAAGAATTTTTTGGACAACAAGCTGTGTAACTCTAGACAGTGTCACTCAGTGGTAGTAAAGCAAATAAAGTACTGTCTTGCATAAAAATGGCATTAAAGGAGAATTCAACCCTTAACTTAAAAAAAACCCTACCCCCTACCCTACGTAGACCCCCTCCCTCCTCCCCCCCAGCCTCGCTGCTAACCTGGGGAAATTACCCTATATTTTACTTACCCTTTGATGCAGATTCTGGGATCGCAGTTGATGGCATTCCAGGTCTTTGGTAATTTGAGACCGGCAAAGTGGCGCATGCATATTTGGAGCA
Source organism: Xenopus laevis (assembly GCF_017654675.1). Classification (NCBI taxonomy): domain Eukaryota; kingdom Metazoa; phylum Chordata; class Amphibia; order Anura; family Pipidae; genus Xenopus; species Xenopus laevis. The sequence continues at coordinate 97,120,878 of NC_054379.1, forward strand.
ATTTCCCAGATTCACGACAACTGTGCATGCACCGGGGTAGCAGCTAGGCTTTGGGGACGGGAAGGGGGTCTACATAGGGAATGGGGGTAGGTTTTTTTTAAATTAAGGGTTGAATTCTCCTTTAAGGGATCATCAAGGGATGAAAGCCATTTTTGCCTCTTTAAAGATCCCTTATAAGGCCTCACCTGGAGTATGCAGTGCAGTTTTAGGCTATAGTCCTTAAGAAGGATAGAAGGATATTAATGAGCTAGAGAGAGTGAAGAGATGTGCAACTAAATGGGTGAAAGAGATGGAATATTTAAACTATGATGGTAGACTGTCAAGGTTGGGATTGTTTTTACTGTAGAAAAAAACGTGAGGAGACATGATTTCTCTTTACAGGTAAATTTAAGGACACGCATTTAGATTTCAAGCAGCTAATATCTGGTGGGTGATGCTGTGATGGCTGATTCTATAGACAACTACTTGAACAAGCATAATGTCCAAGGCTATAGTGATCTTAAGATGTACAGTTAGCTTAGTATTGGTATTAGCATATATAGTTTATATATTTGAGTCCAAAAACAGGTCTGTATAAACATACTGTATATAACTGTATACTGTATATACTGTATATGTGTCATAAATATTACTTTCCGTTCTATATTTCTATATTTTTATTTGCACTTAGTTCCTATTTACCTCCCACTAGATGGTGCACCAAGACCTCATCTTAAAAAACAAACATTATTATTATATGTTTTAATGTTGCAGAGAAAGACATAGACAGGTTTTTGTGCACCTGCATTGACTGGCAGTGCTGGAAGTCCATCTTCTGCCTAATAGAGTCAAAACCAACCTGAGGTGCATCTCTAATGGAGGCTTCTTTGTGTGGCCCCACTCATAAAGGGCCAAAAGGTCATGGACTTGATTCCCACCTCTACTTAAAACTCACTGTCAAAGCAGGTATGGTTGCTTGTGCTTCAACTAATCCTGGGGAGTGAGGGAAAGACAAGTGCCGAGAATCCGCCTTCCATTTGGCCACCCTTTTTCTTACAGTGCTTGTCCTTCTAAGCTACCCAGGTATCTGTTTTAGGCCAGGGGTTCCCTATCTACAATTTTGCCTTTACCTTTGCATCAACTTGGGTCTTTTTTCCCCCTATACAGACCCTTTTTTTAGGTTTGCCTAGCATAAGCCTGAAGTTGACCTTGGCAAATTGCTTAATGAGGACAGTGTTCTGTACCAAACTTTAAAAAATAAAGGATTTGAGAAGCTGATTATCAAATGTTGATTACTCGTTAATGTAGCCTAAGGAAAATGCAGCGTTGGCGCTTTGCCAAACCCTGCGAATCTGTCACTTGTTAATGTATTCTGAGGAAGAAGCAGCCTATGCCTTTGTGTTCAACAGAACACCTGCCTGTGATGGAAGGGGGGCCTTGCTGAAAAACAACAAGCGATTTGAGAAACCAGGTAATATGCCGCATTCTCCATAGTACAGCCACATGGGGATGCTGGTTTTGCCGACTCCAAAGAAGCAGTCACTCTTGAATGCATCCTGAAGTAAATGCCACCGCCTAGAAGTGCTGGGAGCATTTCCAGATGACTGTAATAACCTATTTTCCCCTTGTGCCTGTACATTGACTGGCAGTGCTGAAAGTCCATCATCTGCCTAATAAAGGCAATACCAACCTGAGGACCATCCCAAAAGAAGGCCTCCTGAATTTCTGTGTCACTAGAGTGCATGCCTTTGGTCCAAAACCCAGTCCAAATGGTTGTGGTTTCAATTCCCACCACTACCAAAAAGCTACATTTTCATCTGGCTACATTAAGGAGTAACCAACCTTTGCTAATCAGCTTCTCAAATCCTTTTTTTTTTTTTTTTTAAAGCTTGGTACAGAACACTGTCCTCATTAAGCAATTTGCCGTGGTCAAACCAGGAGATTTGCTGCATGCGCCATAGAACAGCCACACGGGAATGCTGGTTTTGCTGACTCCAAAGAAGCAATCAATCTTGAATGACGCCTGAAGCAAAAGCGACTGGCGAGCCTACAACTGCTGCGAGCAGTTCCATATGACTGTAATACCCGATTGTCCCCTTGTGCCTCTGCATTGACTGGAAGTGCTGGAAGTCGTTCTTATGCCTAATAAAGTCAATACCAACCTGAAGTCCATCCCTAAAGGAGCCTTCCTGAATAGCTGAGTCATTAGAGTTTGTGCCTTTGGTTTAAAACCTTGAGGGTTCAATGTCCACCACTGCCAAAAGCTCACAACACCAAAGCTACATTTTCATTTGGCTACATTAACAAGTAACCAACCTTTGCTAATCAGCTTCTCAAATCTTTTTTTTTTTTTTTTTTTTTAAAGCTTGGTACAGAACGCTGTCCTCATTTAGCAATTTGCCACGGTCAACTTCAGGCTGATGCTAGGCAAACCCCATGAAGGGTTTTGTATGGGGAAAAAATACCCAAGTTGATGCAAAGGTAAGGACAAGGTGCTAGATGGGGAACCCCTGGCCTGGGGTAGATACCTGCATAGCTTAGAAGGACAACCCCGTTGGAAAAACGGGCAGCCAAACAGAAGGACTGCTGGCATTTGCTCTTCCATCACTCTCAAGAGTTGGTTAAATTACAGCAGAAAAGAGCTGCTTTGGAACTGAGTTTTTAGCAGAGGTGGCAATCAAACCCACAACCTTTTGGACCAGAGGCATGCACTCTATTGACTCAGCCATTTAGGAAGGTTCCTGTCCTGCCTCTCCAGTCTAAGCACTACAATATGATCTCATCTTAACTCACGGTTGTGTTGAGATGTCTATAACTGCAGTCTTAGGTAGATTGTCGGACAGTGACTCGATCCAATGACACCTTGAAGATCATGAAGAAGTTTATTTAAAACTGTGTAGATCAAATACCGATGAACAAATGGATAGGTCAAAAAATCATAGTGTGAACAGCTAACAGAGCATGTAACTGAATGCAGGTTGAAGCTGGAATGAGCTAGAATGAGAAGTAGGGGAGGAGACAAGGGATGAGAGGAGGCTAAGGGAAGAGAGATGAGACATACATAAGAAAAAGGCAAACAATGCATGTGTAACATGACACTCCCCGTCGGAATCTATGATTTCTAATAACAATAATAACTTTAGTTCAAGTCCGGGTATATTAGATACTTTTTCTGCTTGGAAGACCTGCGTCAGAAGAAATGACAAAGAGCAACAGGCAACATTACTACAAAAGAAGTACTTTTTCAGAGGGGAAGGCAGCAACAGCACCAATCCTTCTTACCTCCCTTTGCATCAGGTCGATGTTGGGAGTCTATCTTCCTGTTTGGGCAGAAGCAGTACCAGTTCTGATATGGGTCTAAAGTGCATTAGCAAGATGTTGAACCTGTTTCCATTGTTGTTTGTAAACATTGGTACAATCGAAAGCCTGAGGTGGAATAGTATCTATCCCAATCTTTTGAGTTAGAAGGGTGGCTGGCGTTAGCAAAACTGGAGACTCTGGGTCTGAGGAAATGGGAACAAGAGGTCTTGCATTGATTATGGCACCTCGGCAAGGAAGGTGACCAAGACTTCATGTGTGAGATGAGAATATTTGTGGTCCAGCAGCATAGAGTCCAGGATTTTCCTCGAAATCCCGATCATGCGTTCTCAAGAGCCTCCCATATGTGAAGAATGAGGTGGGTTAAATTCCCACTTACACTTGTTGATATAGAAGAAGTTCTCTATCTTCTCTGCTCCAGTAAAATTTGTCCCGCAATCGGATCTGAGTAACTTAACAGGCCCACGAATGGAAACAAATCTTCTGAAGGCGTTAATGAAGCAAGAAGATTCTATAACTTCATTGATGCTATAACTTCAATGTGCACTGCGCGAATACTCAAACAGGTGAATAGCACAGCCCAACGCTTATTAACGACTTCGCCACGAGTCTTACGTGTAACTATGCTCTAGGGGCCGAAGACATCAATACCGACATTGGTGAAAGGTGGCTCGGTACTCAATCTGTCTGTTGGAAGCTCTGCCATCTGTTGATTTAGATGCCTTCCCCTTAGTCTTTGACACTCTACGCACTTATGAAGTATGGAGGATATACATCTTTTCATCCCGATTATCCAGAAACCAGCAGCCATCACTGCTCCTTCTGTGAAGTGCCGGCCTTGGTGTTGGACTTGCTCGTGGTAATGTCTGACTATCAGAGCAGTAATGTGGTGGCGGCCTGAGATGATGAGAGGATTTTGCTCTTTGCTAAGCACATCAGACCTTGCAATGCGACCACCAACTCGAAGTAGTTTGTTCGGATCAATTATTGGATTCAACTGGTATAGAGGGCTATGTTTGGATAGATTGAGTCCTTTTGAGAAGTTGTGGATCTCTTGTGAATATACTTCATGTTGGACACATTGGATGATGACTCTCTCTGCTTGAGCAACCTCTGCAATGATGGGAGGCCCTTTACAGATGTGCCACTTACGACACTCATGATTTGTTTCCCCTTTACTTGCGAAGTGATGAGCAATGTGAATAAGACGTGCAGTCGCTTGTACAGCGGAAAACCACTTAGAAAAACGCTCAAATCGGTGAGGTTTCAGTTTTGTCTTTGTTTCCACAGAGGTGTTAAGTGTAACTGCAGTGGCCTTGATTTCCTTATCAGACGCCGGATGAATAAGTTCAAAGGTAGACTCTACCGGACTTGAGAAGAATTCTTCGTTCAAGAGCACTGGTGGGTATATCCATGATATATTCAGAAAGGTGGCAGCAGGCCTTGCTCGACTGCCTAGGTCGGCAGGGTTAAGGTCGGTGGGTACATAGTGTCATTGTTCTGACGTGGAGAATTTCCTAATACGATCCACAAGATTGCCAACATACACATGGAACTGTCTTGTTCGATTGTGTAGGTAACCTAGCACTATTTTGCTGTCTGTGTAAAAATCAAAGGAATTAATGTCAAAGTCCATTTCGTGCTCAATAGTTACATAGTTACATAGTTAAATTGGGTTGAAAAAAGACAAAGTCCATCAAGTTCAACCCCTCCAAATGAAAACCCAGCATACATACACACACCCCTCCCTACTTTTAATTAAAATTCTATATACCCATACCTATACTAACTATAGAGTTTAGTATCACAATAGCCTTTGATATTATGTCTGTCCAAAAAATCATCCAAGCCATTCTTAAAGGCATTAACTGAATCAGCCATCACATCACCCGGCAGTGCATTCCACAACCTCACTGTCCTGACTGTGAAGAACCCTCTACGTTGCTTCAAATGAAAGTTCTTTTCTTCTAGTCTAAAGGGGTGGCCTCTGGTACGGTGATCCACTTTATGGGTAAAAAGGTCCCCTGCCATTTGTCTATAATGTCCTCTAATGTACTTGTAAAGTGTAATCATGTCCCCTCGCAAGCGCCTTTTTTCCAGAGAAAACAACCCCAACCTTGACAGTCTACCCTCATAATTTAAGTCTTCCGCCCCTCTAACCAATTTAGTTGAACGTCTCTGCACTCTGTCCAGCTCATTTATATCCCTCTTAAGGACTGGAGTCCAAAACTGAACTGCATACTCCAGATGAGGCCTCACCAGGGACCTATAAAGATGCATAATTATGTTTTCATCCCTTGAGTTAATGCCCTTTTTTATGCAAGACAGAACTTTATTTGCTTTAGTAGTCACAGAATGACACTGCCCAGAATTAGACAACGTGTTATCTACAAAGACCCCTAGATCCTTTTCATTTAAGGAAACTCCCAACACATTGCCATTTAGTGTATAACTTGCATTTATATTATTTTTGCCAAAGTGCATAACCTTGCATTTATCAACGTTGAACCTCATTTTCCAGTTTGCTGCCCAGTTTTCCAGTTTAGACAGATCACTTTGCAAAGTGGCAGCATCCTGCATGGAACCTATAGTTCTGCACAATTTAGTATCATCTGCAAAAATAGAAACAGTACTTTCAATGCCCACCTCCAGGTCATTAATAAACAAGTTGAAAAGCAAGGGACCTAGTACAGAGCCCTGCGGTACTCCACTAACAACACTGGTCCAATTAGAAAATGTTCCATTTACCACCACTCTTTGTAGTCTATCTTTTAGCCAGTTCTCTATCCAGGTACAAATACTATGTTCCAGGCCAACATTCCTTAATTTAACCAGTAACCTTTTGTGTGGCACTGTATCAAATGCTTTAGCAAAGTCTAAGTAAATCACATCCACTGCCATCCCAGAATCGAGGTCTCTACTTACATTCTCGTAAAAAGAAATTAAGTTAGTCTGGCAAGATCTATTACGCATAAAACCATGCTGGCACAAACTCATAGTATTATGATTTGCTATGAAGTCCAGTATCTTATCCTTTATTAACCCTTCGAAAAGCTTTCCTAATACTGACGTCAGACTAACTGGCCTATAGTTTTGAGGCTGAGAACGGGATCCTTTTTTGAATAGAGGCACCACATTAGCAATTCGCCAGTCTCTCGGCACTATGCCAGATCTCAATGAATCCTGAAAAATTAAGTAAAGAGGTTTGGCAATCACAGAGCTAAGCTCGCTAATTACCCTGGGATGAAAACCATCTGGCCCTGGACCTTTGTTAATCTTAACATGTTCAAGTGTCTTTTGAATTTCTTCATGTGTGAACCATGCATCATTAGTTGTATTACTAGAATTGGGAGTATTAAGAAGGAAACCTTCACTTACTGGTTCTTCATTTGTGTAGACAGATGAAAAATACGAGTTCAGAATCTGCGCTTTTATTTTGTTTTCATCAACCAGCTGACCCCCCTCTGATAGTAAGGGTCCCACCCCCTCCTGCTTCATTTTTTTACTATTGACATATTTAAAAAATAATTTTGGATTTTTTTTACTGCTTGCTGCAATATCCTTTTCTATAGCAATTTTAGCTTGCCTTATAGCTTCTTTGCATGATTTATTGGCCTCCTTGTACCTTATAAATGTTTCGGCTGTACCAGCTAACTTGAAAGCCTTAAAAGCACGTCTTTTCTTACCCACCTCAACACCAACGCTTCTATTGAACCAAAAAGGTTTTGCTTTGCAACGACGTTCCTTGCTTACAAGTGGAATATACTAACAAGTGTATTTATTAAGCAGCATTTTAGCAATTTCAGCAATTTCAACAGCTAACGTGGCTGCACAGAGTTCGAGCCTTGGGATGGTATGTGCAGGCTTTGGAGTTAACTTAGTTTTGCCCATGACGAATCCTGCATCTATTTTACCGTTGAAGTGTACAACTCGGAGATAAGCTACTGCAGCTATGGCTTCCATGGATGCATCAGAAAAGACATGGATCTCCAGTTTGGTAGCATTCTTCAAGGAAGCAGGAATATAAGAGTGTGGTGTCTTAAACTGTTGCAACGCCTGGAGGGACTGCTTCCAGGATTCCCACCTTTGTTGTTTTTCTTTGGATAAAGGGGTATCCCAGTCAGTGTTCTCTGTAGTGAGTTGTCTGAGTAATATCTTACCCTGAATGGTAAAGGGTGCTATGAATCCCAAGGGATCGTAGATGCTGTTCACTGCAGACAGTACTCCTCTTTTTGTGAAGGGCTTCTCGCTGGCTGATGTTTGAAATGTGAACGTGTCTTGTTTCACATCCCACAGCAACCCAAGGCTGCATTGTGTGAGGGAAAGGTCAGATTCTAGTCAGAATTCCATAGCACTGACAGCATGATCATCAAAGGGAAATGCTCCCATTACCTCATTGCTGTTGGAGATGATTTTGTGTAGTCTGAGATTGGCAGTAGCGAGCATGTTCTGAGTTCTGGTGAGAAGGTCAATGGCCTCTTCTTCCGTTGGTAGAGACTTAAGACCATCATCCACGTAGAAATTCCTTTCGACAAACTGATGTGCATCCGTTCCAAACTCTTGTTCACCCTCTTGGGCTGTTTTTCTCAGTTCGTAAATTGCGACTTCGGGGGAAGGGCTATTCCTAAAAAACGTGAACCTTCATTCCATAGTTGATGACCTCATTGTTGACATCATTGTTGCGATACCATCGGAATCTGAGGAAGTTTCTGTTATCTTCACGGACGATGAAACAATGGAACATTTGTTGAATGTCGGCCATAATGGCAACTGGCTCTTGTCTAAAGTGGAGTAGGACTCCTAGGAGGTTGTTGTTCAGGTTAGGTCCAGAGAGAAGATTGTCATTGAGAGAAACACCTTCTTGACGAGCACTTGAGTCAAAGACCATTCTAATCTGGTCAGGCTTGCGAGGATGGTAGACACCAAAACATGGAAGGTACCAGCATTCTTCTCCATGTGAAAGAGGGGGTGCTGGTTCAGCATGATCTCTCTTGAACACCTTCTGCATAAATTCAACAAAATGTTTCTTCATTTCCGGTTCAGGGTGCGCTCTAAGGAGATGAACCGCAAATCTGCCTGTTGTCTATTATTTGGCATTCTCTTCCTCGGAGTGCGGAATGGTAACGGTGCTACCCAGCTGTTGGAATCATCTTGATAGAACTCTTTACTCATGGTTCTCAAGAATTCTTTGTCTTCCATTGTGCCCGCTAACTCATTGTCTTTTGTGGTTACCTCAAACACTATGTTACCAATGTTGTCATCCCGAAAGATGAATGCTTTCCCATCCTCTAGTATGATGCTCTCTTGTGTACCATTGCTACACAGCTTTTCTTTCACACTATAGTGATGTTTTTGTCGTGGAAAGCAAGTGGTACGTCCATTGGGCAGGATGTGTGTTTTGAAGGAAGAAACAGAGAGCGGTTTCCCGGCATTGCTAAGACAGACGTTGCCTATAATGACCCAGCCAAGATCCAGACGCTGGGCGTAAGGTGCATCGTGTGGGCCGCTGATTTGACGGCGCACCTTGTGCACCCTTAGAATGTCTCTCCCGAGTAGCAACAGCATATCAGCATTTTCATCGAAGGCTGGTATTTGTTCAGCTATGTCCTTCAAGTGAGCATGGTGCAAGGCAGATTCAGGAGTGGGAATCTCATCCTTGTTGGTTGGGATCTGATTACACTCGATAATAGTAGGCAAGGGTATTTTCAAGTTGCTATTGAGAGGAGTAACTACAAGGCCACTGGCTCTTCTACCCAAGACTTCTGTAATGCCTGCACAAGTACCTAGGGTATAAGGTATAGCATCTCCTGCGATGCCTAAGAGATCAAAGAACCTTATACTTGCGAGAGATCGGTTGCTCTGATCGTCCAGAATGGTGTACAGTCTTATGGCCTTTTCAGGTTGGTCCTTTGTGTATACATGAACCAAGCATATCTTAGCGCAGGATTTCTCACAAAGTCCTTCTCCACAGACTTCAGTGCATGTTGAGGACACTAGTGTGGATGTAGTTATTTGTTTGACGTGCTCCCCGCCAAGCTTTCCCCTGGGGAAAATGTCTGTGAGTGGAGTAGTGCTGTTTTGGTACAGATGAAGGGCTTGTACGTGGTTGTCACTTCCGCACTCCTTGCATTTAATGATGGCCTTACAGTCCTTTGCAAGGTGTTCTGTGGAGGCACAGCATCTGAAACAATCTCCAAATTCCTTTAAAAGTTCCTTACATTCCTGTAGAGGTTTCTTTCTGAAGCCGATGCACTTCTTAAGTGGATGTGGCTTTTTATGTATGGGGCATTGACGATTTGGATCCTCTAGTTTCTTGTTTTGTTGAGTCCCTTGAAGAACTGTAGCAGGAGCAGGTTGAACATCGCCCCTTTTTACTGATACTGGGCCCCTGCGGTCTCTGTGTGTTGTGCGTGTGTTTGCAAGTCCTGGAGATGGTGGACTGAGAGGATTATAGTCACCATAGAAGAAATTTGGGTCGTTCTTAGAATCCGCAATTTCTTTTATGAAGTTACAGAAATAGGAAAAGGGAGGAAAGGCAACTCCGTACTTTTTCTTGTAAGTAGATCCCTGACTAACCCATTTTTCTTGGATGCCATAAGGTAGCTTAAGGACAATAGGGTTGATGCCACGAGGGGTGTCAAGGTAACTAAGCCCCGGTAGGCGGGTGTCTGCTTTAGCTAGTTGGAGCTCTAGTAGAAGATCACTGAGTTCTTGAAGCTTTAGATTGTCTTTAGCTGTAATCCTCGGAAAACCTTGCAACCTTTTGAGTAGGGCATCTTCGATGGCTTCAGAACTACCAAAACTACGTTCAAGTCTGTCCCATGCAGCGTCGAGACCTGTAGCAGGATTGGAAGTGTAAACTGTTTTAAGTCTCTTGATGCGTTCAGCAGACTGGGGACCTAGCCATCTGACGAGTAGATCCAGTTCCTCTGCAGGAGTAATATATAATTCGCTGATTGTGGCTTTAAAGGTGTATTTCCAGCCTCTGTAATTTTCCGGTTTGTCATCAAACATGGTGAGGCCCGTCCTGGTGAGTTCTCTGCGAAGGATATACTTAGCAAACTGTGACATGTCTGTGTTTTTTAGACTTTGGGTATTCGATTGCAGGCGGAACAGAGTTGATTGTAGTGGCAGGTACATTGATGTTGAGTGGCTTGGGAACATAAGATGGTGCCAAGGCGTTTAACACCGGAGCTGGGGTACAGTCCAAGGGTGTGTGGGTTTGTAGCTGTAAATTAGTGGGTTGGTTAGTAGGTGGCAGGTTACTGTGATATTGAGGTAGACGTCTTTTCTACCCGTACCTGTGCTTTGGCTGCTATGGAGTTTCGATGAGGTCTGTGATGAAACTGATGCATAGGATTTAACAGAGTGATTGCTACTGACGCCTCTTTCATTGTCACTTACAGCTTCTTCTAAGACTCTTACTCTTGCCATGTCTTTGGCGTGCTCACATTGTTTCTCCAAAACTTCCATCTGCGTGTTTTTAAATGCAGCCTCAACTTCCATCTCAGCCTTCTTTTGGGCAGCAACAGCTTCCATCTCTGCCTTCTTCTGTGCGGCCTCAGCTTCCATCTCTGCCTTCTTCTGTGCTTTCTCTTGGGCGAAGGCTGCCTGGATTTTAGAAGCTTCGGCATCAGCTCGGGCTTTGATGAGTTGTTGACTGAGAGTAGAAGATGTTGATCTTAAGGATTTGGAAGATTGTGTGGAGCGCTTAGAAGTTGTGGAGAGATGGGATCTGAAGTCATAGAGATGTGCGATTTTTACATCTGTTTTTGCCCTTATTTGTATTACTAAATTATCTCTTTCAAGATTGAGTCATTCAATTCCTTTAGTTCTTGTAAGGAATTTTCTGTGTTGTGCCGCTTTAAGAGATCATTATATTTGTCAGACAGTCTTTGATAGTTCTCATAAGAAGCATTCAATTGCTTAACAGCGCCCTCTAGGTGCAATACCTCATGAGTTTGTTATGACAGAACTGACATGTATTCAATAGTCTTAGACCATAAGTGGCTGATGTTTCTCAGCAGCTCCTCCATGTCAGCCTCATCGTTCTCTTGAACTTTACAAGTTGGTTTCGTTGAACGTTTTTGTTTTATGTGGCTTTGAGGATCTGACCCCTGAGCTGTAAGAAGTTCAAATTCTTGCTGTGTATTAGGTTCTTCAGGTTGTACATCGTCTTGCTGGTGCATTGTGATGTCAGGCAGAGGGTAGAATAACAAGGAAGGTGTGTTTATGTAGAAATGTATCAATCTTCTGCCTCAGGGAGATGGTTTCCTAGGCAACCAGTGCGAGGGCCTCAGGTTGGTATTGACTTTATTAGGCAGAAAATAGACTTCCGGCCCTGCCAGTCAATACAGATTCTCAAGGGGACAATGGGTTATGACATCTGGATCTTACCTCAAATTTCCAGGCCTTTCAGGGTTCTTTATGCCTATACAGAACACTTTATTCTATGCAGGCTCAGCAGTGGCATTTTCTTCAGGCTGCATTCAAGAGCTACTTTGGAGATAGCAAAACCAGCACCCCCACATGGCTGTTCTGTGGCGGATGCAGCAAATCACCTGGTTTCCTTCCCCAAAGGGCCCAGCGTATGAGTCCCAGGTCTGCATTTCAGGGAAAGGTGCATTTTTTGGGCTACATTAATGAGTAACCAATATTTCACATTTGTTAAAGCACCAAAACTGCCATCGCTAATCAGTTTCTCAAATGCATTCTTTCAAGAAGGTTCATCTGTGCCATCTTCTGCATGCAGCATTCAAGAGCGACCTCAACTTTCTTTTTTGCAGAATCGCAAAAAGCTGCCTTCGCTAATCATGTACTCAAATGCTTTTTCTTTTTAAGCTTTGTACAGAACACTGTCCTCATTAAGCAATTTGCCAAGGTCAACTTCAGGCTGATGCTAGGCAAACCCCAAAAAGGGTTCTGTATGGGGAAAAAATATTCAAGTTGATGCAAAAGTAAGGGCAGGGTGCTAGATGGGGAAGCCCTGGACTGAAGTAGAAGTACAAACTGGCGTAGCTTAGAAGGACAACCCCTTTTGGAAAATGGGGCAGCCAAATTGAAGGCAGATGATGGCACTTGCCCTTCCATCACTTTTGAGAGTTTATCTAAGCAGATCTGCTCAAACCCACAACCTTTTGGACCAGGTTATCAACGAGAGCTGTGCGCTCTACCGACTGAGCTATTTAAGCAAGCTTTTTTGTTAAAGGGCCTAAGGTTGGTATTGACTTTATTAGGCAGAAGATGGACTTCTGATCCGCCAGTCAATGCAGAGGCACCAGGGGACAATGGGTTATTACAGTCATCCAGAAATTTTCCCTGCCGGTCTGGTTTCCTGTGGTGTAATGGTTAAAGCTCCTGTTTCCCCCCGTGTGGTCCAGAGTTCAGATCCCTGGTGGGTGACCTTTTAAGGTTCTTTATGCTTGTACAGAACCCTTTATTGTATGCGGGATCGCCATTGGCATTTTCTTCAGGCTGCATTCAAGAGCAACTGCTACTTTGGAGATGGCAAAACCTGCACCCCCACATGGCTGTTCTATGGCTCATGCAGCAAATCACCTGGTTTCTTTCCCCAAAGGGCCCGGGTTGCGAGTCCCAATGGTGCATTTCAGAGAAAGGTACCTTTTCTTCGGGCTACATTAATGAGTAACCAGTATATCACATTTGTTAAAGCACCAAATCTGCCTTTGCTAATCAGCTTCTCAAATGCTTTCTTTCAAGAAGTTTCATCTGTGCCATCTTCTGCATGCTGCATTGAAGAGCGACCTCTACTTTCTTTTCAGCAGAATCGCACCAAAGCTGCCTTAGCTAGTCAGCTTTGCAAATGCTTTTAAGCAATTTGCCAAGGTCAACTTCAGGCTGATGCTAGGCAAACCCCAAAAAGGGATCTGTATGGGGAAAAAAATATTAAAGTTGAAACAAAGGTAAGAGCAAGGTGCTAGATGGGGCACCCCTGGCCTGAAGTAGAAGTACATACCGGCGTACCTTAGAAGGACAACCCCATTTTAAAAAAGGGGCAGCCAAATGGAATGTGGAAGATAGACTTCTGGCACTTGCCCTTCCATCACTCTTGAGAGTTTATTTACGCAGAGCTTCCCTGGAGCTGAGTTTTTAGCAGAGGTGGGAATGGAACCCACAACCTTCTGGACCAGGTTATCAACAAGAGCCGTGCGCTCTACCGACTGAGCTATTTAGGCAGGATCTTTTAGGAAAGGGTTTAAGGTTGGTATTGACTTTATAAGGCATAGGATGGACTTCTGGCCCGCCAGTCAATGCAGAGGCACAAGGGGACAATGGGTTATTTACCAGCAGGTCTAGGTTCCTGTGGTGTAATGGTTTAAGCTCATGTTTCTGCCCGTGGGGTCCATAGTTAAAATCCTGGGTGAGTGACCTTTTAGGCTTCTTTATGCCTGTACAGAACCCTTTATTCTACATTGATGAGTAACCAATATTTAACATTTGTTAAAGCACCAAAACTGCCTTCACTAATCATCTTCTAAAATTCTTTCTTTCAAGAAGTTTCATCTGTGCCATCTTCTGCATGCTGCATTCAAGAGTGACCTCTACTTTCTTTTCAGCAGAATCGCACAAAAGCTGCCTTCTCTAGTCAGCTTTGCAAATGCTTTTTTTTTAAGCTTGGACTGTCCGCATTAAGCTATTTGCCAAGGTCAACTTCAGGCTGATGCTAGGCAAACCCCAAAAAGGGTTCTGTATGGGGAAAAAATACCCAAGATGATGCAAAGGTAAGGGCAATGTGCTAGATGGGGAACCCCTGGCCTGAAGTAGAAGTACATACCGGCGTAGCTTAGAAGGACAAACCCAGTTGGAAAAAGGGGCAGCCAAATGGAAGGCGGATGATGAACTTATGGCACTTGCCCTTCCATCACTATTGAGAGTTGTTTAAAGCACTGCAGACAATAGCTGCCCTGGAGCTGAGTTTTTAGCAGAGGTGGGAATCGAACACACAACTTTTTGAACCAAGTTACCAACCTGACTCGTGCGCTTGACCAACTGAGCTATTTAGGCAAGCTCTATTAACACCGTGACTCGGGTTGGTTTTGACTTTATTAGGCAGAAGATGAACTTCCGGCCCTGCCAGTCAATGCAGAGACACAAGGGGACAATGGTTTCTTACTGTCATCCTGGAAATTACAACAACAGGTCTATGTTCCTGTGGTGTAATGGTTAAAGCGCCTATTTCCGCCCGTGGGGTCCAGAGTTCAAATCCCGGGTGGGAGACTTTTCAGGTTTCTTTATGCCTGTACAGAACCCTTTATTCTATGCAGGTTTGCCGATGGCATTTTCTTCATGCTGCATTCAAGAGCGACTGCTACTTTGGAGATGGCAAAATCAGCATCCCCACACGTCTGTTCTAGGGCGCATTCAGCAAATCACTTGGTTTCTTTGCCCAAAGGGCCCAGCGTGCGAATCCCAGGGGTGCATTTCAGGGAAAGGTGCCTTTTCTTCAGGCTACATTAATGAGTAACCAATATTTCACATTTGTTAAAGCACCAAAACTTCCTTCGCTAATCAGCTTCTCAAATGCTTTCTTTCAAGAAAGTTCATCTGTGCCATCTTTGCCACAAGGGGAGAGAACTGTTTGGACAAAGTCTACACGAACGTGCGTGGCGCCTACAAAGCCTTTGCGCGCGTCCACATAGGTTCCTCCGATCCCCAGACAGTGATGTTATCACCCACATACACATCGCTGCTCAAACACACAAAACCAGCCAGAAAAACCATCACAGTCTGGCCGAGTGGAGCTGTGGAAGCACTTCAGGACTGTTTCGACTGCACAGATTGGAACATGTTCAGGGAGGCTGCTACCCACATTGGCTCCATGAACTTGGAGGAGTACACAGACTCTGTGACCTGCTACATCAACAAAAGCATAGAGGATGTTACCGTCTCCAAAACTGTCACCACGAGAGCCAACGAAAAACCCTGGTTTACAGCAAAGGTTCGTGCACGGCTAAGAGAGAGAGATGCCGCTTTCCGATCAGGGGACAGAGTTGCTCTTAAAATAGCCAGGGCCAACCTCTCTCGAACCATCCAACAAGCAAAGCAGGAGTACACACTGAAGATTCAAAATCATTTCGACAACTCAAAAGACTCACGCAACTTATGGCAAGGCTATCACACAGTACAAGCCTGCGCGGAGCAGCAGCGACGAAGACGCCACACTTCCAGAGGAACTGAACAAGTTCTACGCACAGTTTGATGCGCTAAACAAAGAGCCTGTGAGGAAAGCCACACCTCCTCTCACCGACCAAGTCATCTGTCTACCCACGGCCGACGTGAGGCGAACCTTAACCAAGGTCAATCCACGAAAGGCTGCCGGACCAGACAACATTCCTGGTCGTGTGCTCAGAGACTGTGCGGATCAGCTGGCTGACGTCTTCACTGACATTTTCAACACATCGCTAAGCCAGATGCTTTAAGTCCACCACCATCATTCCAGTGCCAAAGAAATCTTCAGTAACCTGCCTGAATGACTACCGCCCTGTTGCACTAACCCCGGTCATCATGAAATGCTTCGAGAGACTTGTGATGGCACACATCAAGAGCACCCTCCCCTGCTCACTGGACCCACTACAATTTGCATATCGTCCAAACAGGTCAACTGAGGATGCCATGTCTTCTGCACTCCACCTCTCACTAACTCATCTGGACAAGAAAGACAGTTATGGGAGAATGCTGTTCATAGACTTAGCTCAGCATTCAATACCATCATCCCTCAAAAGCTGAGTGAGAAACTAAGAGAGCTGGGACTGATTACCACTTTGTGCAATTGGATCTTGGACTTTCTGTCAGAGAGGCTCAGTCTGTTCGTATCGGCAACAAGGTTTCCAGCACCATCAGATTGAGCACAGGAGCTCCTCAAGGATGTGTTCTCAGCCCGTTGTTGTACACATTGCTGACACATGACTGCATAGCTAGACACAGCTCGAACCACATCATCAAGTTCGCCGATGACAAAACTGTGGTGGGGCTCATCAACCACAACGACGAGTCGGCGTACAGAGATGAGGTTCAGCAGCTGGCAGTCTGGTGCAGTGAGAACAACCTATCACTGAATGTGGATAAAACGAAAGAGATGATAGTCGACTTCAGGAGAACTCTCCCTGTTCACACACCACTCAACATCAACGGCTCCACAGTAGAGACAGTAAAGAACACCAAATTCCAGGGAGTCCACATCTCTGATGACCTCACATGGACCACCAACACCACCTCCATTACCAAAAAGGCTCAGCAGCATCTTCACTTCCTAAGACGACTGAAACGGGCCAGCCTTCCGCCTCCCACCCTCACAGTGTTCTACAGGGGCACAATAGAGAGTGTCCTGACGAGCTGCATCTCCATCTGGTACAGTAGTGCCAGATCTGCTGACCGGAAAAGTCTAGAGCGGACTGTCAGAGCAGCTGGCAACATCATTGGAGTGGCTCTTCCATCACTGCAGGACATCTTCCACAAGCGCTGTGTAAGAAAGGCCTCCTGTATTGGACTGGACTCCACACACCCCTCACATGGACTGTTCACGCTGCTCCCATCCGGCAGACGCTTTCGCAGTATTAAAGCCCGAATAACCAGGCTGCGTGAAAGCTTTTTTCCACAAGCTATCAGATTCCTCAACTCACTGCCTGCCCTCCCACTACATTCCAGACACACCTGAACTGTGAACTTAACTTTGTGAACCGTTTATTTATTTGCACAATTCTAAAGGTTTACACATGTATATATCCAATTTCTGCCAATATATTGCACATTTCATGTTTACATATTTATTGTGTATTTTTAAGTGCCTTTTTGTGATATATACTAGCTGGAGCCACGTCATCTCGTCTCACTGTATATTTGTATACTGCTGAGATGACAACAATCAAGACAGTTCTAGGTTCCTGTGGTGTAATGGTTAACGTGCCTGTTTCCGCCCGTGGGGTCCAGAGTTCAAATCCTGGGTGGGTGACTTTTCAGGTTTCTTTATGCCTGTACAGAACCCTTTATTCTATGCAGGCTTGCCGATGGCATTTTTTCATGCTGCATTCAAGAGCGACTGCTACTTTGGAGACGGCAAAATCAGAACCCTCACATGGCTGTTCTAGGGCGCATTCAGCAAATCACTTGGTTTCTTTGCCCAAAGGGCCCAGCATGCGAGTCCAAGGGTGAATTTCAGGGAAAGGTGCCTTTTCTTCGGGCTACATTAATGAGTAACCAATATTTCACATTTGTTAAAGCACCAAAACTTCCTTCACTAATCAGCTTCTCAAATGCTTTCTTTCAAGAATGTTCATCTGTGCCATCTTCTGCATGCTGCCTTCAAGAGCAACCTCTACTTTCTTTTTGGCAGAATCGCACCAAAGCTGCCCTCGCTAGTCAACTTCTCAAATGTTTTTTGCCAAGGTCAACTTCAGGCTGATGCTAGACAAACCCTTAAAAAGGTTCTGTATGAGGAAAAAATACCCAAGTTGATGCAAAGGTAAGGGGAAAGGTGCTAGATGGGAAACCACTGGCCTGAAGTAGAAGTACATACCGGCGTAGCTTAGAAGGACAACCCCAGTTGGAAAAAGAGGCAGCCAAATGGAAGGCGGATGGTGGACTTATGGCACTTACCCTTCCATCAATATTGAGAGCTGTTTAAAGCACTGCACTGGAGCTGAGTTTTTACCAGAGGTAGAAATCGAACCCACAACCTCTTGGAACAGGTTATTGACCTGAGACGTGTGCTCTACCAACTAAGCTATTTAGGCAGGCTCTATTGAGATAGGGCCTCGGCTTGGTATTGACTTTATTAAGCAGAAGATGAACTTCTGGCCCTGCCAGCCAATGCAGAGACACAAGGGGACAATGGTTTCTTACTGTCTTCCGGAAATTACACCAACAGGTCTAGGTTCCTGTGGTGTAATGGTTAAAAAGCCTGTTTTCGCCCATGGGGTCCAGAGTTCAAATCCCAGGTGGGAGACTTTTCAGGTTTCTTTATGCCTGTACAGAACCCTTTATTCTATGCAGGTTTTCCGATGGCATTTTCTTCGTGCTGCATTCAAGAGCGACTGCTACTTTGGAGACGTCAAAATCAGCACCCTCACATGGCTGTTCTAGGGCGCATTCAGCAAATCGCTTGGTTTCTTTGCCCAAAGGGCCCAGCGTGCGAGTCCCAGGGGTGCATTTAAGGGAAAGGTGCCTTTTCTTCAGGCTACATTAATGAGTAACCAATATTTCACATTTGTTAAAGCATCAAAACTTCCTTCGCTAATCAGCTTCTCAAATGCTTTCTTTCAAGAATGTTCATCTGTGCCATCTTCTGCATGCTGCCTTCAAGAGCAACCTCTACTTTCTTTTTGGCAGAATCGCACCAAAGCTGCCCTCGCTAGTCAACTTCTCAAATGTTTTTTCTTTTTAAGCTTGGTACAGAACACTGTCCTCATTAAGCAATTTGCCAAGGTCAACTTCAGGCTGATGCTAGACAAACCCTTAAAAAGGTTCTGTATAAGGAAAAAATACCCAAGTTGATGCAAAGGTAAGGGGCAAGGTGCTAGATGGGAAACCCCTGGCCTGAAGTAGAAGTACATACCGGCGTAGCTTAGAAGGACAACCCCAGTTGGAAAAAGAGGCAGCCAAATGGAAGGCGGATGATGGACTTATGGCACTTACCCTTCCATCAATATTGAGAGCTGTTTAAAGCACTGCAGACAAGAACTGCACTGGAGCTGAGTTTTTACCAGAGGTGGGAATCGAACCCACAACCTCTTGGAACAGATTATCGGCATGAGACGTGTGCTCTACCGACTAAGCTATTTAGGCAGACTCTATTGAGAAAGGGCCTCGGCTTGGTATTGACTTTATTAGGCAGAAGATGAACTTCCGGCCCTGCCAGTCAATGCAGAGACACAAGGTGACAATGGTTTCTTACTGTCATCCGGAAATTACAATAACAGGTCTAGGTTCCTGAGGTATAATGGTTAAAGTGCATGTTTCCGTCTGTTGAGTCCAGATTTTAAATCCCAGCTGGGTGACTTTTCAGATATCTGTATGCCTGTACAGAACCCTTTATTCTATGCAGGCTTGCCGATGGCATTTTCTTCATGCTGCATTCAAGAGCGACTGCTACTTTGGAGACGGCAAAATCAGCTCCCCCACATGGCTGTTCTAGGGCGCATTCAGCAAATCACTTGGTTTCTTTGCCCAAAGGGCCCAGCGTGCGAGTCCCAGGGGTCCATTTCAGGGACAGGTGCCTTTTCATTGGGCTACATTAATGAGTAACCAATATTTCACATTTGTTAAAGCATCAAAACTTCCTTTGCTAATCAGCTTCTCAAATGCTTTCATTCAAGAATGTTCATCTGTGCCATCTTCTGCATGCTGCCTTCAAGAGCGCCCTCTACTTTCTTTTCGGCAGAATCGCACTAAAGTTGCCCTCGCTAGTCAACTTCTCAAATGTTTTTTCTTTTTAAGCTTGGTACAGAACACTGTCCTCATTAAGCAATTTGCCATGGTCAACTTCAGGCTGATGCTAGGAAAACCCCTAAAAGGGTTCTGTATGAGTTAAAAATACCCAAGTTGATGCAAAGGTAAGGGCAAGGTGAAAGATGGGGAACCCCTGGCCTGAAGTAGAAGTACATACCGGCGTAGCTTAGAAGGACAAAATCAGTTGGAAAAAGGGGCAGCCAAATGATGGACTTATGGCACTTGACTTTCCATCGCTATTGAGAGTTTTTTAAAGCACTGCAGACAAGAGCTGCCCTGGAGTTGAGTTTTTACCAGAGGTGGGAATCAAACCCACAACACTAGGTTATTGACCTGAGACATGCGCTCTACCGACTGAGCAATTTAAGCAGGCTCTATTAGGAATGGGTCTCGGGTTGGTATTGACTTTATTAGGCAGAAGATGAACTTCCGGCCCTGCCAGTCAATGCAGAGACACAAGGGGACAATAGTTTCTTACTGTCATCCGGAAATTATCCCAACAGGTGTAGTATCCTGTGGTGTAATGGTTCAAGTGCCTGTTTCCCCCCGTGGGGTCCAGAGTTCAAATCCCGGGTGGGTGCCTTTTCAGGTTTCTTTATGCCTGTACAGAACCCTTTATTCTATGCAGGCTTGCCGATGGCATTTTCTTAATGCTGCCTTCAAGAGCGACTGCTACTTTGGAGACGGAAAAATCAGAACCCCCACACGGCTGTTCTACGGCGCATTCAGCAAATCGCTTGGTTTCTTTGCCCAAAGGGCCCAGCGTGCGAGTCCCAGTGGTGCATTTAAGGGAAAGGTGCCTTTTCTTTGGGCTACATTAATGAGTAACCAATATTTCACATTTGTTAAAGCACCAAAACTTCCTTCGCTAATCAGCTTCTCAAATGCTTTCTTTCAAGAAAGTTCATCTGTGCCATCTTCTGCATGCTGCCTTCAAGAGCGACCTCTACTTTCTTTTCGGCAGAATCGCACCAAAGCTGCCCGAGCTAGTCAGCTTCTCAAATTTTTTTTTTTTTTTAAGCTTGGTACAGAACACTGTCCTCATTAAGCAATTTGCCAAAGTCAACTTCATGCTGATGCTAGGCAAACCACTACAAGGTTTCTGTATGAGGAAAAAATACCCAAGTTGATGCAAAGGTAAGGGCGAGGTGCTAGAAGGGGAACCCCTGGCCTGAAGTAGAAGTACATACCGGCGTAGCTTAGAAGGACAAACCTAGTTGGAAAAAGAGGCAGCCAAATGGAAGGCGGATGATGGACTTATGGCACTTGCCCTTCCATCACTATTGAGAGTTTTTTAAAGCACTGTGGACAAGAGCTGCCCGGGAGCTGAGGTTTTAGCAGAGGTGGGAATCGAACCCACAACCTTTTGGAGCAGGTTATTATCCTGAGCCGTGCACTCTACCGACTGAGCTATTTAGGCAGGCTCTATTAGGAGTGGGCCTCGGGTTGGTATTGACTTTATTAGGCAGAAGATGAACTTCCTGCCCTGCCAGTCAATGCAGAGACACAATGGGACAATAGTTTCTTACTGTAACCTGGAAATTATCCCAACAGGTGTAGGTTCCTGTGGTGTAATTGTTCAAGCGCCTGTTTCCCCCCGTTGGGTCCTGAGTTCAAAACCCGGGTGGGTGACTTTTCAGGTTTCTTTATGCCTGTACAGAACCCTTTATTCTATGCAGGCTTGCCGATGGCATTTTCTTAATGCTGCCTTCAAGAGCGACTGCTACTTTGGAGACGGAAAAATCAGAACCCCCACACGGCTGTTCTAGGGCGCATTCAGCAAATCGCTTGGTTTCTTTGCCCAAAGGGCCCAGCGTGCGAGTCCCAGGGGTGCATTTAAGGGAAAGGTGCCTTTTCTTCGGGCTACATTAATGAGAAACCAATATTTCACATTTGTTAAAGCACCAAAACTTCCTTCGCTAATCAGCTTCTCAAATGCTTTCTTTCAGGCAAGTTCATCTGTGTGCAGGGATCGAAGATTCAGCGCCTTGTTTTTTTCGGTTTTCTTTATATAAAAGAGCAGCACCTGTATTGTGTCGATCCACTATTCGATGTTTGAGGTAAAATGAATAAAAGAGGTGATAGGTGCGCTGGACAGCAGTGTTAAAATCTCCCAACCTAAAAAGAAAAAAGCATTTCCGATGGTATAGTATGTTTGTGCAAGTAACCTATTTGATTTGATAAATGAAACTACTCACATTATTCTAGCGGTTTTCAAGCTTGTAGTGTATCAATCAGATAAATTCTTGCATCGTGAAAGGACTTTTTTCTAGAGAAAAGAAACTCAAATAGTGCAATAAAATAAGTGACTCAGTGGATGGTAAATGCCGTCCGCGCTTACCCCACAGTAGTTTAGTAATGCGAAGCTGAGAGCGCCTGTCTGAAAACTCAAGAGTTGCAATCACATTCAGCGCCATGTCTCTCCGTGTTCGCTAGGGTTGGTAGCGGCTCTTATGATCTTCCGGCGTCTCTGCAGTGGAGATGTTCACCTCTCAGGCCAATCGTTGCGGTAAGCGGGTCCGTCGCTGAATTAGCAGTACGATCTTCGGATTCTCTTTTCTTTACAATCTCCTCGTGCAGATATACTTGACTTGGAAGCGGTCAGTCACGGGAACAGAAAGGATCAGTCCAATCTCAATTTAGCGTTAACCTGGTATCTAGTGGGGTAATTGTCTCGTTTAGAGCACCAGTTAATCTCTATAGGATATTACGAGAGTTAAACACTGTGATAATAAATAATTTTACTTTATTAGAGAATAATTTAAGAGTAATACAGCCCAACGCGTTTCGTATTCAATAATACTTCCTCAGGGGCAAAGGTTAATTCACCCTTTAAGGTAGCCTTTTATTTGGCTGGTGGGTGGTTCTATCAATTAGCACAATTAGCAATTAAGACAATGCATACATCAAATTTCCGTAAAAAATAAATTAATCTGTTAAAAAACATTTAAGATCAATATCAATATTTAACCCTCTAGGTGCGAGTGTTTTCAGTTTATGGATCCAATACAGTTTCTTCCTGGGAAATTGATTTAATTATATTGCTTCCTCTCCAGTGGGTTCTTTTGTGGATAATTCCTGCAAAGGTTAATAAGGATGGATCTGAATTGTGGTGACTTTTAAAATGAGCGGACACACTGTGTGTCAGTACACCTTTTTTAATGTTGTTCATATGTTCTCCTATCCTTGTCTTAAGACACCTGCCTGTCCTTCCTATATATTGTAAATTACATGGACATTGTAACAGATATATAACATTAGTGCTGTTGCAAGTGATCAAACTTTTAATGTCAAAAGTTTCTTTAGTTACTTTTGATTGAAATTGGAAACATTTTTGTTCTTTAATTTTGCAAGTTCTGCAAGCTTTGCATTTTTTGCATGGATAAAAACCTTTATTGTCCTGGGCAAGAAATGTTTTAGTTGCTTTCTTTTCTACCGGTATACAGCTGGGTACTAAAATTTGTTTTAAAGTTTGTGGTTTTTTATATAATATTTTCGGTTTTTCTGTTAGGTGGTGGGACAGATCTTTGTCTTTCTTTAAAATATGCCAATGCTTTTGCAAGATCTTTTCAAATTTATTTCTAGAGCAATTGTAAGTAGTAATAAAGGGGATGGAATCATTCTTATTATGTTTTCGTTTCACCGGATTTTTTAACATTTCTCCACGATCTTTCTGGTCACATTTGATTTTTACATCTTCAACTATTTTTTCACTGTATCCCTTTTCCCTAAATTGTTTCCTTAGGATCTGACATTCATTATCATAGTCCTCTTTTTTGCTGCAATTTCTTTTTGCTCTGTTAAATTGACTCAAAGGGATATTGTTTAACCATTTCTTGTGGTGGCAACTATTTTTTAAAATGAAGCCATTGGTATCCGTAGGTTTTCGGTAAAGATTAGTAATGAGACTATTGTTGTCAACCGAAATAGTAAGATCTAAGAAGTTGACATTACTTTTGCTGACGCTGCTGGTAAGTTTGATGTTAAAGTCGTTTAAATTCAGCGTATCTAGAAATAAGGTTAATTCTTCATTGGAGCCTTGCCAGATGAATAGGCAATCGTCAATGTAGCGCTTCCACGTCAATAGTCCCTTAGTTTGATTTATTACTGGATTAATATATTTCTCCTCCCAAAGCCCCATAAAAAGGTTTGCGTAACTAGGAGCAAATCTTGTTCCCATGGCTGTCCCTTTAATCTGCAAGTAGTAATCGCCCTCAAACCAAAAATAGTTGTTATTCAAAATAAACTTAATTCCTTCTAGGATAATTTTCTTTGAGCAATCGTTAGGGAGGAGTCTTGCGTGAGAAAGTGATTCACTGCGGTTAATCCTAATTGATGGTCAATAATAGTGTACAGGGAGGTGACGTCACAGGTACCAATTATGTAGTTGTCATTCCATGTAATTTCGTTTACAAAGTTGATAGTGTCTATAGTATCTTTCAGATAGGACGGTAAGGTAATCACATATTTTTGTAAGAAGAGATCAATATACTCTGATAGGTTTGCTGTTAGAGAGCCACATCCAGAGATGATAGGACGTCCTGGCGGGTTAGTTTGACTTTTATGTATTTTCGGCAGTGTGTAGATAACCGGAACTTTAGGATGGTTAACTTTGAGATATTTATATTCTTTCGTATTTAATATTCCCTTGTTTTTGGCATCATCTAATAGTTTGATAAGTTGTCCCTTATGTTCATTAGTTGGATTTGTTCTTAATTTCTTATATGTAGTTAGATCAGATAGTTGTCCCTTGATCTCATTTAGGTAGTATTCTTTTGATAATATCACGATTCCTCCCCCTTTATCCGCAGGTTTAATAATAATGGTCTTGTCGTTTTTTAAATCCTTGAGAGCTTTCTGTTCATTCTTTGTGAGATTTGATTTTTTTGAATTGTTAAGATTAAGAGTATCCAAATCCTCTAACATGTCTTAAGACAAGGATAGGAGAACATATGAAAAACATTAAAAAAGTGTACTGACACACAGTGTGTCCGCTCATTTTAAAAGTCACCACAATTCAGATCCATCCTAATTATCCACAAAAGAACCCACTGGAGAGGAAGCGATATAATTAAATCAATTTCCCAGGAAGAAACTGTTTGGATCCATAAACTGAAAACACTCGCACCTAGAGGGTTAAATATTGATATTGATCTTAAATGTTTTTTAACAGATTAATTTATTTTTTACAGAAATTTGATGTATGCATTGTCTTAATTGCTAATTGTGCTAATTGATAGAACCACCCACCAGCCAAATAAAAGGCTACCGGAAAGGGTGAATTAACCTTTGCCCCTGAGGAAGTTCACCTGTGCCATCTTCTGCATGCTGCCGTCAAGAGCGACCTCTACTTTCTTTTCGGCAGAATCGCACCTAAGCTGCCCTCGCTAGTCAGCTTCTCAAATTTTTTTAAGCTTGGTATAGAACACTGTCCTCATTAAGCAATTTGCCTTGGTCAACTTCAGGCTGATGCTAGGCAAACCTCTAAAAGGGTTCTGTATGAGGAAAAAATACCCAAGTTGATGCAAAGGTAAGGGCGAGGTGCTAGATGGGGAACCCCTGGCCTGAAGTAGAAGTACATACCGGCGTAGCTTAGAAGGACAAACCTAGTTGGAAAAAGAGACAGCCAAATGGAAGGCGGATGATGGACTTATGGCACTTGCCCTTCCATCACTATTGAGAGATGTTTAAAGCACTCTGGACAAGAGCTGCCCTGGAGCTGAGTTTTTAGCAGAGGTGGGAATCGGACCCACAACCTTTTGGACCAGGTTATTATCCTGAACCATGCGCTCTACCAACTGAGCTATTTAGGCAGGCTCTATTAGGAATGGGCCTCGGGTTGGTATTGACTTTATTAGGCAGAAGATGAATTTCCGGCCCTGCCAATCAATGCAGAGACACAAGGGGACAATAGTTTCTTACTGTCATCCGGAAACTATCCCAACATGTGTAGGTTATGTGGTGTAATGGTTCAAGCGCCTGTTTCCGCCTGTGGGGTCCAGAGTTCAAATCCCGGGTGGGTGACTTTTCAGGTTTCTTTATGCCTGTACAGAACCCTTTATTCTATGCAGGCTTGCCGATGGCATTTTCTTAATGCTGCCTTCAAGAGCGACTGCTACTTTGGAGACGGAAAAATCAGAACCCACACAAGGCTGTTCCAGGGCACATTCAGCAAATCGCTTGGTTTCTTTGCCCAAAGGGCCCAGCGTGCGAGTCCCAGGGGTGCATTTAAGGGAAAGGTGCCATTTCTTCGGGCTACATTAATGAGAAACCAATATTTCACATTTGTTAAAGCACCAAAACTTCCATCGCTAATCAGCTTCTCAAATGCTTTCTTTCAGGCAAGTTCATCTGTGCCATCTTCTGCATGCTGCCGTCAAGAGCGACCTCTACTTTC
This sequence comes from Xenopus laevis, assembly GCF_017654675.1. Classification (NCBI taxonomy): domain Eukaryota; kingdom Metazoa; phylum Chordata; class Amphibia; order Anura; family Pipidae; genus Xenopus; species Xenopus laevis. Next base: position 97,147,036 of record NC_054379.1, read on the forward strand.
TTTTCGGCAGAATCGCACCTAAGCTGCCCTCGCTAGTCAGCTTCTCAAATGTTTTTTTTTTAAGCTTGGTACAGAACACTGTCCTCATTAAGCAATTTGCCAAAGTCAACTTCATGCTGATGGTAGGCAAACCACTAAAAGGGTTCTGTATGAGGAAAAAATACCCAAGTTGATGCAAAGGTAAGGGCGAGGTGCTAGAAGGGGAACCCCTGGCCTGAAGTAGAAGTACATACCGGCGTAGCTTAGAAGGACAAACCCAGTTGGAAAAAGAGGCTGCCAAATGGAAGGTGGATGATGTACTTATGGCACTTGCCCTTCCATCACTATTGAGAGTTGTTTAAAGCACTGTGGACAAGAGCTGCCTGGAGCTGAGTTTTTAGCAGTGGTGGGAATTGAACCCTCAACCTTTTTGGACCAGGCTTTTATCCTGAGCCGTGCGCTCTACCGACTGAGCTATTTAGGCAGGCTCTATTAGGAATGGTCCTCGGTTGGTATTGACTATATTAGGCAGAAGATGAACTTCCGGCCCTGCCAGTCAATGCAGAGACACAAGGGGACAATAGTTTATTACTGTCATCCGGAAATTATCCCAACAGGTGTAGGTTCCTGTGGTGTAATGGTTCAAGCGCCTGTTTCTGCCCGTGAGGTCCAGAGTTCAAATCCCGGGTGGGTGGCTTTTCAGGTTTCTTTATGCCTGTACAGAACCCTTTATTCTATGCAGGCTTGCCAATGGCATTTTCTTAATGCTGCCTTCAAGACCGACTGCTACTTTGGAGACGGAAAAATCAGAACCCCCACACGGCTGTTCTAGGGCGCATTCATCAAATCGCTTGGTTTCTTTGCCTAAAGGGCCCAGCGTGCGAGTCCCAGGGGTGCATTTAAGGGAAAGGTGCCTTTTCTTCGGGCTACATTAATGAGAAACCAATATTTCACATTTGTTAAAGCACCAAAACTTCCATCGCTAATCAGCTTCTCAAATGCTTTCTTTCAGGCAAGTTCATCTGTGCCATCTTCTGCATGCTGCCGTCAAGAGCGACCTCTACTTTCTTTTCGGCAGAATCGCACCTAAGCTGCCCTCGCTAGTCAGCTTCTCAAATGTTTTTTTTTTTAAGCTTGGTACAGAACACTGACCTCATTAAGCAATTTGCCTTGGTCAACTTCAGGCTGATGCTAGGCAAACCCCTAAAAGGGTTCTGTATGAGGAAAAAATACCCAAGTTGATGCAAAGGTAAGGGCAAGGTGCTAGATGGGGAACCCCTGGCCTGAAGTAGAAGTACATACCGGCGTAGCTTAGAAGGACAAACCTAGTTGGAAAAAGAGGCAGCCAAATGGACTTATGGCACTTGCTCTTCCATCACTATTGAAAGTTGTTTAAAGCACTGTGGACAAGAGCTGCCCTTGAGCTGAGTTGTTAGCAGAGGTGGGAATCAAACCCACAACCTTTTGGACCAGGTTATTATCCTGAGACTTGCGCTCTACCGACTGCGCTATTTAGGCAGGCTCTATTAGGAGATGGCCTCGGGTTGGTATTCACTTTATTAGGCAGAAGATGAACTTCCGGCCCTGCCAGTCAATGCAGAGACACAAGGGGACAATGGTTTCTTACTGTCATCCGGAAATTATCCCAACAGGTGTAGGTTCCTGTGGTGTAATGGTTCAAGCGCCTGTTTCCCCCCGTGGGGTCCAAAGTTCCAATCCCAGGTGGGTGACTTTTCAGGTTTCTTTATGCCTGTACAGAACCCTTTATTCTATGCAGGCTTGCCGATGGCATTTTCTTAATGCTGCCTTCAAGAGCGACTGCTACTTTGTAGACGGAAAAATCAGAACCCCCACACGGCTGTTCTAGGGCGCATTCAGCAAATCGATTGGTTTCTTTGCCCAAAGGGCCCAGCGTGCGAGTCCCAGGGGTGCATTTAAGGGAAAGGTGCCTTTTCTTCGGGCTACATTAATGAGTAACAAATATTTCACATTTGTTAAAGCACCAAGACTTCCTTCGCTAATCAGCTTCTCAAATGCTTTCTTTCAAGAAAGTTCATCTCTGCCATCTTCTGCATGCTGCCTTCAAGAGCGACCTCTACTTTCTTTTTAGCAGAATCGCACCAAAGCTGCCCTCGCTAGTCAGCTTCTCAAATGTTTTTTTTTTTAAGCTTGGTACAGAACACTGTCCTCATTAAGCAATTTGCCAAAGTCAACTTCATGCTGATGCTAGGCAAACCTCTAAAAGGGTTCTGTATGAGGAAAAAATACCCAATTTGATGCAAAGGTAAGGGCGAGGTGCTAGATGGGGAACCCCTGGCCTGAAGTAGAAGTACATACCGGCGTAGCTTAGAAGGACAAACCTTGTTGGAAAATGAGGCATCCAAATTGAAGGCGGATGATGGACTTATGGCACTTGCCCTTCCATCACTATTGAGAGTTGTTTAAAGCACAGTGGACAAGAGCTGCCCTTGAGCTGAGTTTTTAGCAGAGGTGGGAATCGAACCCACAACCTTTTGGACCAAGTTATTATCCAGAGCCATGCGCTCTACCGACTCAGCTATTTAGGCAGGCTCTGTTATAAATGGGCCTCGGGTTGGTATTGACTTTATTAGGCAGAAGATGAACTTCCGGCCCTGCCAGTCAATGCAGAGACACAAGGGGACAAAAGTTTCTTACTGTCATCCGGAAATTGTCCCAACAGGTGTAGGTTCCTGTGGTGTAATGGTTCAAGCGCCTGTTTCCGCCCGTAGGGTCCAGAGTTCAAATCCCGAGTGGGTGACTTTTCAGGTTTCTTTATGACTGTACAGAACCCTTTATTCTATGCAGGCTTGCCGATGGCATTTTCTTAATGCTGCCTTCAAGAGCGACTGCTACATTGGAGACGGAAAAATCAGAACCCCCACACGGCTGTTCTAGGGCGCATTCAGCAAATCGCTTGGTTTCTTTGACCAAAGGGCCCAGCGTGCGAGTCCCAGGGGTGCATTTAAGGGAAAGGTGCCTTTTCTTCGGGCTACATTAATGAGTAACCAATATTTCACATTTGTTAAAGCACCAAAACTTCCTTCGCTAATCAGCTTCTCAAATGCTTTCTTTCAAGAAAGTTCATCTGTGCCATCTTCTGCATGCTGCCTTCAAGAGCGACTTCTACTTTCTTTTCGGCAGAATCGCACCAAAGCGGCCCTCGCTAGTCAGCTTCTCAAATTTTTTTTTTTTTAAGCTTGGTGCAGAACACTGTCCTCATTAAGCAATTTGCCAAAGTCAACTTCATGCTGATGCTAGGCAAACCTCTAAAAGGGTTCTGTATGAGAAAAAATACCCAAGTTGATGCAAAGGTAAGGGCGAGGTGCTAGATGGGGAACCCCTGGCCTGAAGTAGAAGTACATACCGGCGTAGCTTAGAAGGACAAACCTACTTGGAAAAAGAGGCAGCCAAATTGAAGGCGGATGATGAACTTATGGCACTTGCATTACTATTGAGAGTTGTTTAAAGGACTTTGGACAAGAGCTGCCCTGGAGCTGAGTTTTTAGCAGAGGTGGGAATCGAACCCACAACCTTTTGGACCAGGTTTTTATCCTGAGCCGTGTGCTCTACCGACTAAGCTATTTAGGCAGGCTCTATTAGTAATGGGCCTCGGGTTGGTATTAACTTTATTAGGCAGAAGATGAACTTCCTGCCCTGCCAGTCAATGCAGAGACACAAGGGGACAATGGTTTATTACTGTCATCCGGAAACTATCCCAACAAGTGTAGGTTCCTCCTCCCGTGGGGTCCGGAGTTCAAATCCCGGGTGGGTGACTTTTCAGGTTTCTTTATGCCTGTACAGAACCCTTTATTCTATGCAGATCTGCAATCAAGAGCGTACTCTACTTTCTTTTTGGCAGAAACGCACCAAAGCTGCACTCGCTAGTCAGCTTCTCAAATGCTTGTTTTTTTTAAGCTTGGCACAGAACACTGTCCTCATTAATCAATTTGCCAAGGTCAACTTCAGGCTGATGCTAGGCAAACCCCAAAAATAGTTCTGTATGGGGAAAAAATACCCAAGTTGATGCAAAGGGGAAGCCCTGGCCTGAAGTAGAAGTACATAGCGGCATAGCTTAGAAGGACAGCCCCAGTTGGAAAAAGGGGCAGCCAAATGGAAGGCGGATGATGGACTACTGGCACTTGCTCCTCCATCACTCTCGAGAGATGGTTTAGGCACAGCAAACTGGAGCTGCGTTTTTGGCAGAGGTGGGAATTGAACCCACAACCTTTTGGACTAGGTTATCAACCATAGCCGCGCACTCTACCAACTGAGCTATTCAAGCAGGCTCTTTTAGGGATGGGCCTCAGGTTGGTATTGATTTTATTAGGCAGAAGATTGACTTCCAGCCCTGCCGGTCAATGCAGAGGCACAAGGGGACAATGGGTTATTACAGTCATCCAGAACCAATAGCTGGAGGTCTAGTTTCCTTTGGTGTAATGGTTAAAGCGCCTGTTTCTGCCCGTGGGGTCTTGAGTTCAAATCCCGGGTGGGTGACTTTTCAGGTTTCTTTATGCCTGTACAGAACCCTTTATTCTATGCCGATCTGCAATCAAGAGCGTACTCTACTTTCTTTTCAGCAGAAACGCACCAAAGCTGCACTCGCTAGTCAGCTTCTCAAATGCTTGTTTTTTTTAAGCTTGGCACAGAACACTATCCTCTTTAATTAATTTGCCAAGGTCAACTTCGGTCTGATGCTAGGCAAACCCCAAAAAGGGTTCTGTATGGGGAAAAAATACCCAAGTTGATGCAAAGGGCAAGGTGCTAGATGGGAAGCCCTGGCCTGAAGTAGAAGTACATAGCGGCGTAGCTTAAAAAGACAGCCCCAGTTGGAAAAAGGGGCAGCCAAATGGAAGGCGGATGATGGACTACTGGCACTTGCTCCTCCATCACTCTCGAGAGATGGTTTAGGCACAGCAGACTTGAACTGTGTTTTTGGCAGAGGTGGGAATTGAACTCACAACCTTTTGGACCAGGTTATCAACCATAGCCGCGCGCTCTACCAACTGAGCTATTCAAGCAGGCTCTTTTAGGAATGGGCCTCAGGTTGGTATTGACTTTATTAGGCAGAAGATTGACTTTCCAGCCCTGCCGGTCAATGCAGAGGCACAAGGGGACAATGGGTTATTACAGTCATCCAGAACCAATAGCAGGAGGTCTAGTTTCCTCTGGTGTAATGGTTAAAGCGCCTGTTTCTGCCCGTGGGGTCTTGAGTTCAAATCCCGGGTGGGTGACTTTTCAGGTTTCTTTATGCCTGTACAGAACCCTTTATTCTATGCAGATCTGCAATCAAGAGCGTACTCTACTTTCTTTTCGGCAGAAACGCACCAAAGCTGCACTCGCTAGTCAGCTTCTCAAATGCTTGTTTTTTTAAGCTTGGCACAGAACACTGTCCTCTTTAATCAATTTGCCAAGGTTAACTTCGGTCTGATGCTAGGCAAACCCCAAAAGGGTTCTGTATGGGGAAAAAATACCCAAGTTGATGCAAAAGGGCAAGGTGCTAGATGGGAAAGCCCTGGCCTGAAGTAGAAGTACATAGCGGCGTAGCTTAAAAAGACAGCCCCAGTTGGAAAAAGGGGCAGCCAAACGGAAGGCGGATGATGGACTACTGGCACTTGCTCCTCCATCACTCTCGAGAGATGGTTTAGGCACAGCAGACTGGAGCTGTGTTTTTGGCAGAGGTGGGAATTGAACCCACAACCTTTTGGACCAGGTTATCAACCATAGCCGCGCGCTCTACCACTGAGCTATTCAAGCAGGCTCTTTTAGGAATGGGCCTCAGGTTGGTATTGACTTTATTAGGCAGAAGATTGACTTCCAGCCCTGCCGGTCAATGCAGAGGCACAAGGGGACAATGGGTTATTACAGTCATCCAGAACCAATAGCAGGAGGTCTAGTTTCCTCTGGTGTAATGGTTAAAGCGCCTGTTTCTGCCCGTGGGGTCTTGAGTTCAAATCCCGGGTGGGTGACTTTTCAGGTTTCTTTATGCCTGTACAGAACCCTTTATTCTATGCAGATCTGCAATCAAGAGCGTACTCTACTTTCTTTTCGGCAGAAACGCACCAAAGCTGCACTCGCTAGTCAGCTTCTCAAATGCTTGTTTTTTTAAGCTTGGCACAGAACACTGTCCTCTTTAATCAATTTGCCAAGGTTAACTTCGGTCTGATGCTAGGCAAACCCCAAAAAGGGTTCTGTATGGGGAAAAAATACCCAAGTTGATGCAAAGGGCAAGGTGCTAGATGGGAAAGCCCTGGCCTGAAGTAGAAGTACATAGCGGCGTAGCTTAAAAAGACAGCCCCAGTTGGAAAAAGGGGCAGCCAAATGGAAGGCGGATGATGGACTACTGGCACTTGCTCCTCCATCACTCTCGAGAGATGGTTTAGGCACAGCAGACTGGAGCTGTGTTTTTGGCAGAGGTGGGAATTGAACCCACAACCTTTTGGACCAGGTTATCAACCATAGCCGCGCGCTCTACCAACTGAGCTATTCAAGCAGGCTCTTTTAGGAATGGGCCTCAGGTTGGTATTGACTTTATTAGGCAGAAGATTGACTTCCAGCCCTGCCGGTCAATGCAGAGGCACAAGGGGACAATGGGTTATTACAGTCATCCAGAACCAATAGCAGGAGGTCTAGTTTCCTCTGGTGTAATGGTTAAAGCGCCTGTTTCTGCCCGTGGGGTCTTGAGTTCAAATCCCGGGTGGGTGACTTTTCAGGTTTCTTTATGCCTGTACAGAACCCTTTATTCTATGCAGATCTGCAATCAAGAGCGTACTCTACTTTCTTTTCGGCAGAAACGCACCAAAGCTGCACTCGCTAGTCAGCTTCTCAAATGCTTGTTTTTTTTAAGCTTGGCACAGAACACTGTCCTCTTTAATCAATTTGCCAAGGTTAACTTCGGTCTGATGCTAGGCAAACCCCAAAAAGGGTTCTGTATGGGGAAAAAATACCCAAGTTGATGCAAAGGGCAAGGTGCTAGATGGGAAAGCCCTGGCCTGAAGTAGAAGTACATAGCGGCGTAGCTTAAAAAGACAGCCCCAGTTGGAAAAAGGGGCAGCCAAACGGAAGGCGGATGATGGACTACTGGCACTTGCTCCTCCATCACTCTCGAGAGATGGTTTAGGCACAGCAGACTGGAGCTGTGTTTTTGGCAGAGGTGGGAATTGAACCCACAACCTTTTGGACCAGGTTATCAACCATAGCCGCGCGCTCTACCAACTGAGCTATTCAAGCAGGCTCTTTTAGGAATGGGCCTCAGGTTGGTATTGACTTTATTAGGCAGAAGATTGACTTCCAGCCCTGCCGGTCAATGCAGAGGCACAAGGGGACAATGGGTTATTACAGTCATCCAGAACCAATAGCAGGAGGTCTAGTTTCCTCTGGTGTAATGGTTAAAGCGCCTGTTTCTGCCCGTGGGGTCTTGAGTTCAAATCCCGGGTGGGTGACTTTTCAGGTTTTTTATGCCTGTACAGAACCCTTTATTCTATGCAGATCTGCAATCAAGAGCGTACTCTACTTTCTTTTCGGCAGAAACGCACCAAAGCTGCACTCGCTAGTCAGCTTCTCAAATGCTTGTTTTTTTTAAGCTTGGCACAGAACACTGTCCTCTTTAATCAATTTGCCAAGGTTAACTTCGGTCTGATGCTAGGCAAACCCCAAAAAGGGTTCTGTATGGGGAAAAAATACCCAAGTTGATGCAAAGGGCAAGGTGCTAGATGGGAAAGCCCTGGCCTGAAGTAGAAGTACATAGCGGCGTAGCTTAAAAAGACAGCCCCAGTTGGAAAAAGGGGCAGCCAAACGGAAGGCGGATGATGGACTACTGGCACTTGCTCCTCCATCACTCTCGAGAGATGGTTTAGGCACAGCAGACTGGAGCTGTGTTTTTGGCAGAGGTGGGAATTGAACCCACAACCTTTTGGACCAGGTTATCAACCATAGCCGCGCGCTCTACCAACTGAGCTATTCAAGCAGGCTCTTTTAGGAATGGGCCTCAGGTTGGTATTGACTTTATTAGGCAGAAGATTGACTTCCAGCCCTGCCGGTCAATGCAGAGGCACAAGGGGACAATGGGTTATTACAGTCATCCAGAACCAATAGCAGGAGGTCTAGTTTCCTCTGGTGTAATGGTTAAAGCGCCTGTTTCTGCCCGTGGGGTCTTGAGTTCAAATCCCGGGTGGGTGACTTTTCAGGTTTCTTTATGCCTGTACAGAACCCTTTATTCTATGCAGATCTGGCAATCAAGAGCGTACTCTACTTTCTTTTCGGCAGAAACGCACCAAAGCTGCACTCGCTAGTCAGCTTCTCAAATGCTTGTTTTTTTAAGCTTGGCACAGAACACTGTCCTCTTTAATCAATTTGCCAAGGTTAACTTCGGTCTGATGCTAGCAAACCCCAAAAAGGGTTCTGTATGGGGAAAAAATACCCAAGTTGATGCAAAGGGCAAGGTGCTAGATGGGGAAAGCCCTGGCCTGAAGTAGAAGTACATAGCGGCGTAGCTTAAAAAGACAGCCCCAGTTGGAAAAAGGGGCAGCCAACAGAAGGCGGATGATGGACTACTGGCACTTGCTCCTCCATCACTCTCGAGAGATGGTTTAGGCACAGCAGACTGGAGCTGTGTTTTTGGCAGAGGTGGGAATTGAACCCACAACCTTTTGGACCAGGTTATCAACCATAGCCGCGCGCTCTACCAACTGAGCTATTCAAGCAGGCTCTTTAGGAATGGGCCTCAGGTTGGTATTGACTTTATTAGGCAGAAGATTGACTTCCAGCCCTGCCGGTCAATGCAGAGGCACAAGGGGACAATGGGTTATTACAGTCATCCAGAACCAAGAGCAGGAGGTCTAGTTTCCTCTGGTGTAATGGTTAAAGCGCCTGTTTCTGCCCGTGGGGTCTTGAGTTCAAATCCCGGGTGGGTGACTTTTCAGGTTTCTTTATGCCTGTACAGAACCCTTTATTCTATGCAGATCTGCAATCAAGAGCGTACTCTACTTTCTTTTCGCAGAAACGCACCAAAGCTGCACTCGCTAGTCAGCTTCTCAAATGCTTGTTTTTTTAAGCTTGGCACAGAACACTGTCCTCATTAATCAATTGCCAAGGTCAACTTCAGGCTGATGCTAGGCAAACCCCAAAAAGAGTTCTGTATGGGGAAAAAATACCCAAGTTGATGCAAAGGGCAAGGTGTTAGATGGGAAAGCCCTGGCCTGAAGTAGAAGTACATAGCGGCGTAGCTTAAAAAGACAGCCCCAGTTGGAAAAAGGGGCAGCCAAATCGAAGGCGGATGATGGACTACTGGCACTTACCCTTCCATCACTCTCATGAGATGGTTTAGGCACAGGAGACTGGAGCTGTGTTTTTGGCAGAGGTGGGAATTGAACCCACAACCTTTTGGACCAGGTTATCAACCATAGCCACGCGCTCTACCAACTGAGCTATTCAAGCAGGCTCTTTTAGGAATGGGCCTCAGGTTGGTATTGACTTTATTAGGCAGAAGATTGACTTCCAGCCCTGCCGGTCAATGCAGAGGCACAAGGGGACAATGGGTTATTACAGTCATCCAGAACCAAGAGCAGAAGGTCTAGTTTCCTCTGGTGTAATGGTTAAAGCACCTGTTTCTGCCTGTGTGGTCTTGAGTTCAAATCCCAGGTGGGTGGCTTTTCAGGTTTCTTTATGCCTGTACAGAACCCTTTATTCTATGCATATCTGCAATCAAGAGCGTACTCTACTTTCTTTTCGGCAGAAAAGCACCAAAGCTGCACTTGCTAGTCAGCTTCTCAAATGCTTGTTTTTTTAACACTGTCCTCATTAATCAATTTGCCAAGGTCAACTTCGGTCTGATGCTAGGCAAACCCCAAAAAGGGTTCTGTATGGGGAAAAAATACCCAAGTTGATGCAAAGGGCAAGGTGTTAGATGGGAAAGCCCTGGCCTGAAGTAGAAGTACATAGCGGCGTAGCTTAGGACAGCCCCAGTTGGAAAAAGGGGCAGCCAAATGGAAGGCGGTTGATGGACTACTGGCACTTGCTCCTCCATCACTCTCGTGAGATGGTTTAGGCATGGCAGACTGGAGCTGCATTTTTGGCAGAGGTGGGAATTGAACCCACAACCTTTTGGACCAGGTTATCAACCATAGCCGCGCGCTCTAGCAACTGAGCTATTCAAGCAGGCTCTTTTAGGAATGGGCCTCAGGTTGGTATTGACTTTATTAGGCAGAAGATTGACTTCCAGCCCTGCCGGTCAATGCAGAGGCACAAGGGGACAATGGGTTATTACAGTCATCCAGAACAAATCGCAGGAGGTCTAGTTTCCTCTGGTGTAATGGTTAAAGTGCCTGTTTCTGCCCGTGGGGTCTTGAGTTCAAATCCCAGGTGGGTGACTTTTCAGGTTTCTTTATGCCTGTACAGAACCCTTTATTCTATGCAGATCTGCAATCAAGAGCGTACTCTACTTTCTTTTTGGCAGAAACGCACCAAAGCTGCACTCGCTAGTCAGCTTCTCAAATGCATGTTTTTTTTAAGCTTGGCACAGAACACTGTCCTCTTTAATCAATTTGCCAAGGTCAACTTCGGTCTGATGCTAGGCAAACCCCAAAAAGGGTTCTGTATGGGGAAAAAATACCCAAGTTGATGCAAAGGGCAAGGTGCTAGATGGGAAAGCCCTGGCCTGAAGTAGAAGTACATAGCGGCGTAGCTTAGAAGGACAAGCCCATTTGGAAAAAGGGGCAGCCAAATGGAGGGCTTATGATGGACTTCTGGCACTTGCCCTTCCATCATTCTTTAAAGTTTCTCTGAGCAGAGCTGTTCTGGAGCTGAGAATCAAACCCACAACCTTCTGGAGCAGGTTATCAACCAGAGCCGTGCGTTCTACCGACTGAGCTATTTAGTTCAGGCTATTTTAGGGAAGGGTTTAAGTTTGGTATTGACTTTATTAGGCAGAAGATGGACCTCTGGCCCGCCAGTCAATGCAGAGGCACAAGGGGACAATGGGTTATTGCAGTTATCCGGAACCTTTACCAGCAGGTCTAGGTTCCTGTGGTGTAATGGTTAAAGCTCCTGTTTCCACCTGTGGGGTCCAGAGTTCAAATTCCGGGTGGATGACCTTTTCAGGTTCTTTATGCCTGTACAGAACCCTTTATTCTATGCGGGCTCGCCATTGGCATTTTCTTCGGGCTGCATTCAAGAGCAACTGCTACTTTGGAGACAGCAAAACCCGCACCCCCACATGGCTGTTCTATGGCTCATGCAGCAAATCACCTGGTTTCTTTCCCCAAAGGGCCCGGTGTGCGAGTTCCAATGGTGCATTTCAGAGAAAGGTGCCTTTTTGTCGGGCTACATTGATGAGTAACCAATATTTCACATTTGTTAAAACACCAAAACTGCCTTCGCTAATCAGGTTCTAAAATTCTTTCTTTCAAGAAGTTTCATCTGTGCTATGTTCTGCATGCTGCATTCAAGAGCGACCTCTACTTTCTTTTCAGCAGAATTGCACCAAAGCTGCCTTCGCTAGTCAGCTTCGCAAATGCTTTTTTTTAAGCTTGGACTGTCCGAATTAAGCAATTTGCCAAGGTCAACTTCAGGCTGATGCTAGGCAAACCCCAAAAAGGGTTCTGTATGGGGAAAAACTATTCAAGTTGAAGCAAAGGTAAGGGAAATGTGCTAGATGGGGAACCCTGGCCTACAGTAGAAGTACATACCGGCGTATCTTAGAAGGACAAGACCATTCGGAAAAATGGGTAGCCAAATGGAAGGCAGATGATGGACTTCTGGCACTTGCCCTTCTATCATTCTTGAGAGTTTGTCTGAGAAGAGCTGCTTTGGAGCTGAGATTTTAACAGAGCTGGGAATCAAACCCACAACCTTCTGCCCGTGGGGTCCAGAGTTCAAAACCCGGGTGGGTGACTTTTTAGGGATCTTTATGCCTGTACAGAAACCTTTATTCTATGCGGGCTCGCCATTGGCATTTTCTTCAGGCTGCATTCAAGAGCGACTGCTACTTTGGAGACAGCAAAACCGGCACCCCCACATGGCTGTTCTATGGCTCATGCAGCAAATCACCTGGTTTCTTTCCCCAAAGGGCCCGGCGTGCGAGTCCCAATGGTGCATTTCAGAGAAAGGTGCCTTTTCTTCGGGCTACATTGATGAGTAACCAATATTTCACATTTGTTAAAGCAGCAAAACTGCCTTCGCTAATCAGCTTCTAAAATTCTTTCTGTCAAGAAGTTTCATCTGTGCCATCTTCTGCATGCTGCATTCAAGAGCGACCTCTACTTTCTTTTCAGCAGAATCGCACCAAAGCTGCCTTCGCTAGTCAGTTTCGGAAATGCTTTTTTTTTTAAGCTTGATACAGAACACTGTCCGCATTAAGCAATTTGCCATGGTCAACTTCAGGCTGATGCTAGGCAAACCCAAAAAAGGGTTCTGTATGGGGAAAAAATATTCAAGTTGAAGCAAAGGTAAGGGCAAGGTGCTAGATGGGGAACCCTTGGCCTGAAGTAGAAGTACATACCGGCGTAGCTTAGAAGGACAAGCCCATTTGGAAAAAGGGGCAGCCAAATGAAGGGCTTATGATGGACTTCTGGCACTTGCCCTTCCATCACTCTTTAAAGTTTCTCTGAGCAGAGCTGTTCTGGAGCTGAGATTTTAGCAGAGGTGAGAATCAAACCCACAACCTTCTGGACCAGGTTATCGACCAGAGCTGTGCGTTCTGCAGACTGAGCTATTTAGGCAGGCTATTTTAGGGAAGGGTTTAAGGTTGGTATTGACTTTATTAGGCAGAAGATGGACCTCTGGCCCGCCAGTCAATGCAGAGGCACAAGGGGACAATGGGTTATTGCAGTTATCCGGAACCTTTACCAGCAGGTCTAGGTTCCTGTGGTGTAATGGTTAAAGCTCCTGTTTCCACCTGTGGGTTCCAGAGTTTAAATTCCGAGTGGATGACCTTTTCGGGTTCTTTATGCCTGTACAGAACCCTTTATTCTATGCGGGCTAGCCATTGGCATTTTCTTCAGGCTGCATTCAAGAGCAACTGCTACTTTGGAGACAGCAAAACCCGCACCCCCACATGGCTGTTCTATAGCTCATGCAGCAAATCACCTGGTTTCTTTCCCCAAAGGGCCCGGTGTGCGAGTTCCAATGGTGCATTTCAGAGAAAGGTGCCTTTTTGTCGAGCTACATTGATGAGTAACCAATATTTCACATTTGTTAAAACACCAAAACTGCCTTCGCTAATCAGGTTCTAAAATTCTTTCTTTCAAGAAGTTTCATCTGTGCTATGTTCTGCATGCTGCATTCAAGAGCGACCTCTACTTTCTTTTCAGCAGAATCGCACCAAAGCTGCCTTCGCTAGTCAGCTTCGCAAATGCTTTTTTTTAAGCTTGGACTGTCCGCATTAAGCAATTTGCCAAGGTCAACTTCAGGCTGATGCTAGGCAAACCCCAAAAAGGGTTCTGTATGGGGAAAAAATATTCAAGTTGAAGCAAAGGTAAGGGAAAGGTGCTAGATGGGGAACCCTGGCCTACAGTAGAAGTACATACCAGCGTATCTTAGAAGGACAAGACCATTCGGAAAAAGGGGTAGCTAAATGGAAGGCAGATGATGGACTTCTGGCACTTGCCCTTCTATCATTCTTGAGAGTTTGTCTGAGCAGAGCTGCTCTGGAGCTGAGATTTTAGCAGAGCTGGGAATCAAACCCACAACCTTCTGCCCGTGGGGTCCAGAGTTCAAAACCCGGGTGGGTGACTTTTTAGGGATCTTTATGCCTGTACAGAAACCTTTATTCTATGCGGGCTCGCCATTGGCATTTTCTTCAGGCTGCATTCAAGAGCGACTGCTACTTTGGAGACAGCAAAACCGGCACCCCCACATGGCTGTTCAATCGCTCATGCAGCAAATCACCTGGTTTCTTTCCCCAAAGGGCCCGGTGTGCGAGCCGCAGGGGGTACATTTCGCAAATGATTACTTCCCTTTCACCTTTCAGCATTGGGCTGATGGAATGTTTTTTTTCTATTCTAAGCAGGGGTTAATACATAGAAACATAGTAAGCTAGGTTGAAAAAAGACACACGTCCATCAAGTTCAACCTTTTTACTTCTTTTTTAACCTGCCTATCTGCCAGTATTGGATGATGTCATAGTTCACAAGGTTCTGAGACACCTTTGAATAATTCAGCCAATTTAAAATGAGTGTACTAAAAATAAGCAAATTACTCCACCTTCAGGCAATTATGCCTCTTTGTACTTTTCCATTTCATCTGTGGGAAAGTAGTAACATGGCTTGTATTGAATTTCTACTTCTACCTAGATCACCTGATAGCAGTAATTTTCCCAGGGCTTTTTAAAAACCTATACTACCATAAAACGAATATATAATTTTTACATTTAACATTTGGATATTCATCGGCTCCTACGAATATCCTATTTTATTGGCAACAAGTGTACAATTTTTTTATGGTTTATGTAGGTTTTCATACAGTAGTGCTGCAGTGAGCCATAAATTACACGTGACCCTTTTTTATATTCCCGTGCAAGAACTAAAATCCTTGTATTCTACATATCTTATCTGCTATTGTTTATATGTTATCTGCATGTAAACATGAACCTTTTTAACCCTTTGCCTGCCAAGCACGTACGCTGTACGTTCTGGCAGGCAAGGGCTTTATCCCCAAGAATGTGCCTAGTACGTTCTGGCAGAAATCAGTGCTGAACTCTGCATCAGCGGCTTTAGCCGCCTCTGCAGAGACTTAGCAGTGCTGACAGCCCCCTGGGCAACAAGGCAGGGGGGCTGTCATGTCGGTCCTGCAACAGGATTGTTGCAGGGTGACCTAAAATCGCAACAAGAAGAAGCTGCTGAACTTACCAGTTCCTCCGGCTTGCTTCTTCTTTCTCCTTCACTGGCGACGCCCACATACTTTCTGGCTGCAGTGACTCAGCATACAAGCTGCTCCAGGAGTTCTCCAATCAGATTGTCCCTCCTGCTCCAGGAATGGTAAGTGGCCTTCATTTACACACTATACACACTTATATACATCTGTACACACTTACACACTCATTTTAGTAAAGATTCTTTTTTTTTCTTCTTTTTTTGTAAAGTTATGTATATTTATTTGCACTTCATTTCACACTAATATACACACTTACACACTGTCACACCAAGTTTAGAAGTGTATACTTTTTCATTTTAATAAGTTATGTTTTTTACCCCTAAAAACTGTTTGTTTTGGCAGCATGACTATTGGGTAATCAATTTTGGCCACTAATTATGCTGTTGAATCAGTCATTTTGTTATTTCATTGATTTACACAATTTTTGTGGTTTTATTGCAATTTTATTCCTGCATTATTTTTCCTTACTTATCTTTAGTATAGTTTTGCTATTTGGTGCTTTGGTATAGAAATAAATATTTTACTTAAAATAAATATTTTACTCCGTCAGAATATGTTCTTTCCAAAAATATATGGTGTTCTGGGGTCTTGTTACAGTTTGGGGGTCTTACATCACATAATGAGTTGGCTAGCGTGAAAAACACGTTTTTCACGTACACACGTACACACTACATACTTTGGTAAATCTATGCATATTGGGCATCAAACTATTCATTAGACCTCTGACGTCGATATTTAGGGTTATTTTTCTTTCTACGTAAAACATTGTGTGCAAAAAATGCGGCAAACTGCTAAATTTTTAGGTGATTTTCTGAAATATTGTAGAAACCTCTACGTTTATAAAAGATTTGCAGTTTGGTAGTTTGGTGTAGAAAGACGTCTTTATCTTTTTTGGATTCATCAGAATGTGTACTTTCCAAAAATATATGGTTTTGGGGGGGTCTTTGGAGGGTCTTGAGGCACATAATATGAAGTCATGGGTCTATGTTCACAGAAGGTGAATCGGCAGCTGAGAAAACTCATATGCACTATTTTTATTTGGGGTCCGCACATGCCAGCTGCCTTGGTATATCAATGCATATTGGGCATCAAACTGCTCAGTAGACCCTTGGCATCAATATTTATGGTGTTTTACAATTGTATGTAAGAAATTGGGTGAGATAAATGCGTCCAATTGCAATATTTTTAGCCGATTTTCAGAAATGTAAAAACCATTGCTTTTATCGCCAAATTTAGGAAAGGCTTGCGACTTGGTACTTTGAAATACAAAGACATGCATACCCAGTTTGGATTTGTGGGAATGCAGTTTGGATTCAGAAAATATATGGTTTTCTGGGGTTTTCTAGCTTTGCCCCCCCCCAAAACTATGTCAATGTGTTGATTTTTTCGGTACCTGAAATGACAGACCATATAGGGGTCTTCCTTTTGGGGCCCCTATATGCCACGTGCTTGGATACACCTATACATATTGGACATCAAACTGTTCAGAGGACCCTAGGCTTTCATATTTGGGGTGATTTCTTGTGATACCTAAAAGTATGTGGGAAATACGATGCTGCATGGTGGAAATTTTTAGGTGATTTTTGGAAATGTCACCAAAATCACCAAATTTAAGAATGGTTTGCGGCTTGGTACTTTTGAGTACAAGAACATGCATACCCAATTTGGATTTGTGGGAATGTGTACTTTCAGAAAATATATGGTTTTCTGGGGTGAACTTACTTTTTTCTACCTTTGCCCCCCCCCCCAAACTATGTCAATGTGTTGATTTTGCGGTACCTGAAATGACAGACCATATAGGGGTCTTTTTTTGGGGCCCTTATATGCCATGTGCTTGGGTACACCTATACATATTGGACATCAAACTGTTTAGAGGACCCTAGGCTTTCATATTTGGGGTGATGTCTCGTGATACCTAAAAGTATGTGGGAAATACGATGTTGCAGGTTTGAAATTTTTAGGTGATTTTTGGAAATGTCACCAAAATCACCAAATTCAGGAATGGTTTGCGGCTTGGTACTTTGGAGTAAAAAGATATGCATAACCAATTTAGATTCGTGGGAATGTTTACTTTCCGAAAATATATGGTTTTCTTTGGTGAACTTACTTTTTTCTACCTTTGCCCCCCCTCCAAAACTATGTAAATGTGTTGATTTTGCAGTACCTGAAATGAAAGACCATATGGGGGTCTTCCTTTGGGGGCCCCTATATGCCACGTGCTTGGGTACACCTATACATATTGGACATCAAACTGTTCAGAGGACCCTAGGCTTTCATATTTGGGTGATTTCTAGTGATACCTAAAAGTATGTGGGAAATATGATGCTGCAGGTTGGAAATTTTTAGGTGATTTTTGGAAATGTCACCAAAATCACCAAATTTAACAATGGTTTGCGGATTATTACTTTGGAGTACAAAGACATGCATACACAATTTGGATTTGTGGGAATGTGTACTTTCTGAAAATATATGGTTTTCTGAGGTGAACTTACTTTTTTCTGCCTTTGCCCCCCCCCAAAGGCAGACCATATACATATTGGACATCAAACTGTTCAGAGGACCCTAGGCTTTCATATTTGGGGTGATGTCTCGTGATACCTAAAAGTATGTGGGAAATACAATGCTGCAGGTTTGAAATTTTGAGGTGATTTTTGAAAATGTCACCAAAATCAACAAATTTAAGAATGATTTGCCGCTTGGCACTTTTGAGTACAAAAACATGCATAACCAATTTAGATTCATGGGAATGTGTACTTTCCGAAAATATATGGTTTTCTTTGGTGAACTTACTTATTTCTACCTTTGCCCCCCCCCTCCAAAACTATGTAAATGTGTTGATTTTGCAGTACCTGAAATGAAAGACCATATGGGGGTCTTCCTTTGGGGGCCCCTATATGCCACGTGCTTGGGTACACCTATACATATTGGACATCAAACTGTTCAGAGGACCCTAGGCTTTCATATTTGGGTGATTTCTAGTGATACCTAAAAGTATGTGGGAAATATGATGCTGTAGGTTGGAAATTTTTAGGTGATTTTTGGAAATGTCACCAAAATCATCAAATTTAACAATGGTTTGCGGATTATTACTTTGGAGTACAAAGACATGCATACACAATTTGGATTTGTGGGAATGTGTACTTTCTGAAAATATATGGTTTTCTGAGGTGAACTTACTTTTTTTTGCCTTTGCCCCCCCCAAACTATGTAAATGTGTTGATTTTGCGGTATCTGAAATGACAGACCATATAGGGGTCTTCTTTTGGGGCCCCTATATGCCATGTGCTTGGGTACACCTATACATATTGGACATCAAACTGTTCAGAGGACCCTAGGCTTTCATATTTGGGGTGATGTCTCGTGATACCTAAAAGTATGTGGGAAATACAATGCTGCAGGGTTGAAATTTTGAGGTGATTTTTGGAAATGTCACCAAAATCAACAAATTTAAGAATGATTTGCCGCTTGGCACTTTTGAGTACAAAAACATGCATAACCAATTTAGATTCATGGGAATGTGTACTTTCCAAAAATATATGGTTTTCTTTGGTGAACTTACTTATTTCTACCTTTGCCCCCCCCCTCCAAAACTATGTAAATGTGTTGATTTTGCAGTACCTGAAATGAAAGACCATATGGGGGTCTTCCTTTGGGGGCCACTATATGCCACGTGCTTGGGTACACCTATACATATTGGACATCAAACTGTTCAGAGGACCCTAGGCTTTCATATTTGGGTGATTTCTAGTGATACCTAAAAGTATGTGGGAAATATGATGCTGTAGGTTGGAAATTTTTAGGTGATTTTTGGAAATGTCACCAAAATCATCAAATTTAACAATGGTTTGCGGATTATTACTTTGGAGTACAAAGACATGCATACACAATTTGGATTTGTGGGAATGTGTACTTTCTGAAAATATATGGTTTTCTGAGGTGAACTTACTTTTTTCTGCCTTTGCCCCCCCCCAAACTATGTAAATGTGTTGATTTTGCGGTATCTGAAATGACAGACCATATAGGGGTCTTCTTTTGGGGCCCCTATATGCCATGTGCTTGGGTACACCTATACATATTGGACATCAAACTGTTCAGAGGACCCTAGGCTTTCATATTTGGGGTGATGTCTCGTGATACCTAAAAGTATGTGGGAAATACAATGCTGCAGGGTTGAAATTTTGAGGTGATTTTTGGAAATGTCACCAAAATCAACAAATTTAAGAATGATTTGCCGCTTGGCACTTTTGAGTACAAAAACATGCATAACCAATTTAGATTCATGGAAATGTGTACTTTTCGAAAATATATGGTTTTCTTTGGTGAACTTACTTTTTTCTACCTTTGCCCCCCCCTCCAAAACTATGTAAATGTGTTGATTTTGCAGTACCTGAAATGAAAGACCATATGGGGGTCTTCCTTTGGGGGCCCCTATATGCCACGTGCTTGGGTACACCTATACATATTGGACATCAAACTGTTCAGAGGACCCTAGGCTTTCATATTTGGGTGATTTCTAGTGATACCTAAAAGTATGTGGGAAATATGATGCTGCAGGTTGGAAATTTTTAGGTGATTTTTGGAAATGTCACCAAAATCACCAAATTTAACAATGGTTTGCGGATTATTACTTTGGAGTACAAAGACATGCATACACAATTTGGATTTGTGGGAATGTGTACTTTCTGAAAATATATGGTTTTCTGAGGTGAACTTACTTTTTTCTGCCTTTGCCCCCACCAAACTATGTAAATGTGTTGATTTTGCGGTATCTGAAATGACAGACCATATAGGGGTCTTCTTTTGGGGCCCTATATGCCATGTGCTTGGGTACACCTATACATATTGGACATCAAACTGTTCAGAGGACCCTAGGCTTTCATATTTGGGGTGATGTCTCATGATACCTAAAAGTATGTGGGAAATACAATGCTGCAGGGTTGAAATTTTGAGGTGATTTTTGGAAATGTCACCAAAATCAACAAATTTAAGAATGATTTGCCGCTTGGCACTTTTCAGTACAAAAACATGCATACCCAATTTAGATTCGTGGGAATGTGTACTTTCCGAAAATATATGGTTTTCTTTGGTGAACTTACTTTTTTCTACCTTTCTCCCCCCTCCAAAACTATGTAAATGTGTTGATTTTGCAGTACCTGAAATGAAAGACCATATGGGGGTCTTCATTTTGGGGCCCCTATATGCCATGTGCTTGGGTACACCTATACATATTGGACATCAAACTGTTCAGAGGACCTTAGGTTTTCATATTTTGGGTGATTTCTAGTGATACCTAAAAGTATGTGGGAAACAGATGCTGCAGGTTGGAAATTTTGAGGTGATTTTTGGAAATGTCACCAAAATCACCAAATTTAACAATGGTTTGCGGCTTGGTACTTTGGGGTACAAAGACATGCATACACAATTTGGATTTGTGGGAATGTGTACTTTCTGAAAATATATGGTTCTCTGGGGGTGAACTTACTTTTTTCTGCCTTTGCCCCCTCCCCAAAACTGTAAATGTGTTGATTTTGCGGTATCTGTAATGAAAGACCATATAGGGGTCTTCTTTTGGGGCCCCTCTATGCCATGTGCTTGGGTACACCTATACATATTGGACATCAAACTGTTCAGAGGACCCTAGGCTTTCATATTTGGGGTGATTTCTCGTGATACCTAAAAGTATGTGGGAAATACGATGCTGCAGATTTGAAATTTTTAGGTGATTTTTGGAAATGTCACCAAAATCACCAAATTTAAAAATGGTTTATGGCTTGGTACTTTGGAGTACAACAACATGCATACCCAATTTAGATTTGTGGGAATGTGTACTTTCCGAAAATATATGGTTTTCTGGGGTGAACATACTTTTTTCTACCTTTGCCCCCCCCTAAACTATGTCAATGTGTTGATTTTGCGGTACCTGAAATGACAGACCATATAGGGGTCTTCTTTTGGGGCCCTTATATGCCATGTGCTTGGGTACACCTATACATATTGGACATCAAACTGTTCAGAGGACCCTAGGCTTTCATATTTGGGGTGATTTATATTGATACATAATAGTGTGTTGGAAATACGATGCTGCAAGCTGGAAGTTTTGAGGTGATTTTAGAAAATGTCACAGAAATCACCAAATTTAGGAAAGGGTTGTGGCTTGGTACTTTGGAGTACAAAGACATGCATACCCAATTTGGATTTTATGGCAATGTGTACTTTACGAAAGTATATGGTTTTTTGGGGTGAACGTACTTTTTTCTACCTCTGCCGCCCCCCAAAACTATGTAATTGTGTTGATTTTGCAGCACCTGAAATGACAGACCATATGGGGGGTCTTCATTTTGGGGCCCCTATATGCCACGTGCTTAGGTACACCTATACATATTGGGCATCAAACTGTTCAGATGACCCCAGGCTTTCATATTTGGCATGATTTACAGTATCTTGATACTCAATAGTATGTGGGACATACGATGCAGCAGGTTGGAAGTTTTGAGGTGATTTTTGAAAATGTCCCTAAAATTGCCAAACTTAGGAAAGTTTTACAGCTTGGTGCTTTGGAGTAGAAAGACATGCATACCCAATTTGAATTCAGGGGAATGTATACTTTTCGAATATATATGGTTTTGTGCTGTAAAAATACTTTTTCTACCTTTGCCCCGCCCCCCAAAATGATGTAAATGTGTTAATTTTGCAGTACCTGAAATGAAAGACCATATGAGGCCCATATATGCCACGTGCTTAGGTACACCTATACATATTGGGCATCAAACTGTTCAGGAACCCCAGGCTTTCATATTTTGGGTGATTTATTTTGATACATAATAGTGTGTTGGAAATACGATGCTGCAAGTTGGAAGTTTGAGGTGATTTTAGAAAATGGCACCAATATTGCCAAATTTAGAAATGGTTTGCGGCTTGGTGCTTTGGAGTAGAAAGACATGCATACCCAATTTGGATTCAGGGGAATGTGTACTTTCTGGAAATATATGTACTTTTTTATAACTTTGCCCCCCCCCCAAACTATGTAAATGTGTTGATTTTGTAGTATCTCACATTACAGAACTGATAGCTCAAATGTGTACATTTTAGGGCCCCTATATACCACATGCTTAGGTAAACCTATACATATTGGGCATCAAACTGTTCAGTGGACACCAGGCGTTTATATTTGGTGTGTTTTGCATTGATACCTAATGTATGTAGATGCGAGATATGATGCTGTAGAGTGGAAACTTTGAGGTCATTTTTCAAAAAATTCACCAATTTCTATAAAACATTATAACTTTAGGAAACAATTGATATTTTGGAGTACATAGAACTATTTAACCATTTTTGATTCACGAGAATCTGTTCTTTCTAATAATGGGTAGTTTTCTAGGGTGAACCTACTGTTAGTGGAATGTTTGGCCTTGAAATCAGAAGTATGCCGTTTGGGGAGCGGTGCTTTGGAAATTTTGTAGTGTACTGCTTGTAGATTTTGATCTATACAAGTGAGAAATTGCCATAAAACTATATATATTTGGTATTGCCACGTTCAAGAGACATAGGGGTATATTTATCAAAGAGTGAAGTTAATAGTGAAGTTCCGCCACTAGAATGAAATTCCGCCACTTTCGATTCATTTCTATGGGATTAAAGGCGTAATTATCAAAGGGTGAACTTTCACTTTCACCCATTGATAAATATGCCTTTCAAAATCCCATAGAAATGAATTGTGAGCTGCGGAATTTCACTCTAGTGGCAGAACTTCACTCTTTGTTAAATTTACCCCATAGACCTTTCCAAATCGGCTGTGTTCTTGTACATAAAATAAATGATGTTTCTGATATATGTGATTGTTCTTTGTAAAACATGATTTTTTTCATTTTATTAGACACTTAGAATCCTATATTTTTTACAGAAGTAGAATTACGCCAACATTCTTGCATATTTTGAAAGTTCAGGTTGTCCTGAAAAAAAAACAATATATTGTTTTCCTGAGTAAACTAAAAGACCGCCCCAGGAAAGGCCCTTAAAGTGAAAGAGTACAAAATGTCTAAAAACTGCTTGGCAGTAGATGTTCGCATCTAGGACAAAACGGCTGGCAGAGAAAGGGTAAAGCTGGAATCTTCTGTATTCCACAGAAAATGGGAAGAATACGTGTCCAATGGTAGCACCCTCTTATATCAAACAAAACCTCTTTAGTGAACACAGAGCCAAGCCACTTGTCCTAACCTGTCCCTAGCATACAGAGTTCTCATTTCATTTATAAACTCGGTAAACAACAAATACATGGTTGAAAAACAGCAAGTAAACAAATAACAGCATAGGAGATGAATGGGAGAACCACCCAACTCCTCACCACTACATTTAAGGTCCATCAGATCATATACAGTTCACAGTTCACCTACTTACAAACAATGCTAACAACAGAAGCAAAGCCGGTTTTCCAGATAATGGATCTTCACGTAATTTGGATCTTTAAACCTTAAGTCTACTAGAAAACCATGTAAACATTATGGGGGTTTATTTATTAAGGACCAAGTTGTGTTTTCCACGAAGATTCGAGTTTTCAAGGTTATTTTTTGGGGCAAAAATCTAATTTTCAGGTTAAAAAAACCCTCTAAATTATTATAACCCGAACCTGGAAATAGATTGAATCTGAAAATACACCATCTAAAACCTGTCGAGGTCATGTAGGAGTCAATGGCAGAGGTCCCTTGAATCTGATGTTAATAACCTTCTTATTTTTTCTGAGATGTTAATAGCCTTCGAGTTTTTTTCTGAGTGTTTTGCCCGAAAACTCAAACAATTCAAGCGACTCGAGTTTTTTCAAAAACTTGATGCATTTGAGTTTTCGGATTGTTAACCCTGAACTCGCTGAGTTTTTTCCATTCAAGTTTTTTTCTTAAATTAGAAACCATTCGGATTGTGAGTTCATTCGAGACATTAAAAAACTCTAAATTCAACCTTTGATAAATAACTCCTGTAAGAGGGAAAAGATATTGATTACGTGTGTATTTCACCAGTATTAGGCTGGTGAATACAGAACTCCAGGAAAAGTGTGTGTTTCTGCAGCAAGTGACTCTGTGTGTTTTGCGAGCTCAGGAAATGCTGGATGAATGGGTTCCTGGAGTGAATGGAGGAGAGTAGGGTGGGCTTTCCATTTCCATCTCCATTATGGGGTTTCAGCTGCCAAGCTAGTGGTAGCTAGGCAATTAGGCTGCAGGTGACATGTCGTTTAAAAAAAAGGTGTGGGATTACACCTCAGGGCTTCAGGGCTTCCTCCTGGAGGAGGAGGAGGGTGACGGGCCTTGGACACCTCCAAGTGCAGGAGAGAGGTGTGATTATGTGTGTAGCTGGGAACGAGATTGTGATTCCCCGCTGACCTGAAGTTTGGAGAGAGCTTCAAAGGACTGGAGAGAGGGAGAGAAACCCCCCCCCATGAGTCTGGGTGTCGAGTGTGAGTCCAAGAGAGGATTCTTGGATTCGTGTACTGTGAAAGCTGCAAGTACTGGAAAGTTGTGTCAATGTGTACACCAATGTGGGTGATGAACTGGGACTGTTAGTCCTATGTGAAGCTAGTATGCTAAGAAGTGGAGTTTGTTCCTAATAAAAGCCAGCCAAGCTGCATTTAAACCGTGGAAGGTGGTGTCAGCCTCCATTTCTGTGCATACTCTGTGCCATGGCCTATGGTCTGAGCTACCTGAATGTCACGCCCCCTAAATAAACCCAACAGGCTGGATTGAATTATTTGGATAAAATTGAGTCTATGTGAGATAGCCTTCCTGTAATACAGAGTTGTCTAGATAGCAGGTTTCCAGATAACTGATCCCATACCTCTACAAATGGGGAAATTTCCTACCAACTAATAGACCGAACCAAAAGTTCAGTTGAGATTTGCCTTGAATAATATGTCCTAAACACTTGAACTATTGGAGGGTGTCCTTGCTAAAAATTGTGTGTGACTTTAAACAGGAATTAAACCTGAGAATTTTTTTTTAAAAAAAGCCAGTCTCTGAAACATTGCAGAGTTCGTTCGTTATTCAATATAAATCCTATTTTATGATAGCATATATAAGAAAAGATATTTTGCAGCAAAATTCTGCAGCTGTAACGGTACACAGAAATCTATAAATGCATTAAAAAGCAAGAGATGATGAACTAATGTCAGGATTCTATTCAAGTGCATTTATTCTCATTGGAAGATGTAATGCAGTATTGATCTATGGAATATTTGTTATCAGTGATTTTGCAGGCTTTCTTAACAAATGCATTATTTCCAATTTTTTAACAATGGTTAGCTGTGTCTGTAACTATTGAAGTAAAAATGTCTATAGAAACATAACTGACACCTTTAGTCTGGCCTTTTTATACAGTTAGACATTTATTCTTAATACTTACTCTTCTAGAAAGCTTTAGAATGATTTACCGTAACAGCTCCAAGTATTTCTATAGAATGACTATTCTTAGTGCTTCTTCACACTAGTGGTTTTGTACAATGGCTGCTGTTTTATGTCTTTACAAAACAAGACTGTGGCATGATGAAAAACTTAAAGGTTAAAGCAGCCACTCACAGCTTCACAATATAACACATTAGTCTTAATAAGCAGAGGTTGGGATCATATAGATCCGCATCAGGTGTAATGTATAGCAGCCAGCAAGAATGTGCAATGTATTGGTAACCTGTTTAAAGAGCAAATATCAAATAGGTTGGTTATGGCTAGGAGAAATATTACAGATTTTGTGATTCATTCTGTATGTTTAGTTTAACTGTGTTGTGGGGGTCTTGTACATGGGTTTCCAAAGAAATTTATATAGTCCATTTGCAAAGACCCCTGACAGAGGTGGATGAGATGTATGCAAGGAGCAGAGAGCATTGCCCATCAACAGCCCCTAACTTGCATGTCTGAATGACTTTAGGGGACAGGTAGGGGGCTGAAGGGGGTCATCTATGTGCCTTCCCATACCCCTCATGAATACAGGGCTCCCCTCTTATTTATTATATAAAATAGGATCCAAAAGACAAAAGAGAAAAAAAGTTGCCATTGCTCAAATTAAGCCTTTTTGAAACCCTTTAAATTCATTTTACACTTCACCCAAAATATGTAAGCTCATGTGCCAGATCAAGGTCCCTCATTTAAGGTGAGTCCTACACTGCCTACGGTGTACTAAATAATGAAGTACATTAAAAAAAAAACCTAACGTGGTATAAGCAAATGGAGTGCTGTAACCATGTTGTTTGACTCTTGGCTCAAACTCTACTGAAAGAAAGCTTCTAAGTCCCAGCGAATTAATAAACACCTGTGCCTGAATAATTTTCCTTTAGGCTGAATGGTAGCTAGAAGTAATATTTGGCTATAAAATATGCAAAAAACAGAGAGAAATCATGAACATTCCGTCTAACCCATGCTATAGTGTAGACCAGTTTCTATTTTTTCAGCTCAGGCTACAGTGTAGGTTTTTTACAGGTTAGTCCAAGTGCTGCAAAAAATTGCAGCTGGTCAATGTTACAATGTACATGATTCATGATTTCTCTGTCTGTTTTATGTACAAATACGACAAATTTGTATAGTAGAACATGATAGAATGTATTGCAGGTGCTTCTGTAGGGCCAAATAATTTTCCTGGGAACTCCATCTACTGAGGTTCCTTAAAAATCTACGTAAACCCATAGGTCATTTAAAGGTGTAGTTGCTCCAAGAATTGTCATAATGTATCATGCGACTCTTATGGGCATATTTATTATGCTGCTGAAAACTAAATTTACAGGAAAATGGTGAAAAAAACTGTGTAAACGTGTTGAATTTGATACCATTCAATCGGCATATTTGCAGATATGCCACCGTTAGTTCACATTACTTATGGCAGAAGTCATTCTAAGAAAAGACACGTAATCATTTTACTCTGATTTTTACACATGCAGCCTGGCGATGAGTGGTGTATTATCCTGCTGTTTTTTTTTAAATAGCATAATAAATATTTAGTAGCGGCCAGAGTGTTGTAGACCTATAATTCTCAGGTAGAACTCATACAATGGACAATAGTTCTTAAAAAACAATAACTACTTTATTGCAATGGCAGGACAATATTCAGATCTCTTGAGAAAGTCACAGATGATACAAAGTTGTTCAGCAGATACTCACAAATAGAAACTTCAGAAGTGTTTGCACATCAGGGGCCAGTAGCTTGCAATTGATGTACCACAGCATTCAGGCTCCCCTATTGGAACATAAGTGGGACAACATCTACCTACAAGTCCAAATACCATGAACTAGCTCTCACTCCTAGAGCAAGCTATAAAAATGTATATTCTTACAATTATCTTTACTAATAAGCCTACCTCCTCCTAGGCTCCAATCTTCTCCAACCTTCCTGCCCAGGGTGAATCTGGAAATATACTAAACATTGATCCCTCCAGGTCAGTTATGGGACTGCCAGGAACATTTCTTTTTTTTTTTTCAATTTGACAATTTTTATTGTTTTTCAGATAATATTCAAGAGAAAGAGAGAAGATAGAAAAAGAGGAGTGGTGAGTCTCAGAAGGTGAGTAGTGAATAGAGGGGAAGGAAAGGGGGGGGGGGAGGGGAGGAAGGAAGGGTACCGTTGATAGAGATGTCGCGAACTGTTCGCCGGCGAACTTGTTCGCGCGAACATTGGGTGTTCGCGCTCGCCGGAAGTTCGCGAAAGTCGCGCGACGTTCGCCATTTTGGGTTCGCCATTGTTGGCGCTTTTTTTTGCCCTCTCACCCCAGACCAGCAGGTACATGGCAGCCAATCAGGAAGCTCTCCCCTGGACCACTCCCCTTCCCTATAAAAACCGAAGCCCTGCAGCGTTTTTTCACTCTGCCTGTGTGTGCTGAAGAGATAGTGTAGGGAGAGAGCTGCTGCCTGTTAGTGATTTCAGGGACAGTTGAAAGTTTGCTGGCTAGTAATCGTTTTGATACTGCTCTGTTATTGGAGGGACAGAAGTCTGCAGGGGTTTGAGGGACATTTAAGCTTAGGTAGCTTTGCTGGCTAGTAATCTACCTTCTACTGCAGTGCTCTGTATGTAGCTGCAGTGGGCAGCTGTCCTGCTTCTGATCTCATCTGCTGACTGCTGCAATAACAGTAGTCCTTGTAAGGACTGCTTTTATTTATTTTTTTGTTGTTTTACTACTACTACTACTACTACTACTACTATAAGAGCCCAGTGCTATTAGTCTAGCAGTGTTGGGGAGTGGGACTGGTGTGCTAATCTGCTGCTCCTAGTAGTTCAGCAGCACCAACTTTAATTTTTTTTTTTAATATTCATTTTTTTTTATTTTACTTTTTTTTATTTTACTACCGCTGTAGTAGTGTATAAGTTGACCTTTTAGGCATTATTTGCCCTGTAGGCATTATTTGCACACTGTTTTCTTCAACCCGCCATCTAGCTGTGTGACCTTGTTCACATTCTGTCTAAATATCCATAATATTACCGTCTCCAGAAAAAACACCGGAGTGACTTTTTTCAAGCAGCCATAATATATTTTACGTAATCCGTATCCACCGCTGTAGTAGTGTATACGTTGACCTTGTAGGCATTATTTGCACACTGTTTTCTTCAACCCGCCATCTAGCTGTGTGACCTTGTTCACATTCTGTCTAAATATCCATAATATTACCGTCTCCAGAAAAAACACCGGAGTGACTTTTTTCAAGCAGCCATAATATATTTTACGTAATCCGTATCCACCGCTGTAGTAGTGTATACGTTGACCTTGTAGGCATTATTTGCACACTGTTTTCTTCAACCCGCCATCTAGCTGTGTGACCTTGTTCACATTCTGTCTAAATATCCATAATATTACCGTCTCCAGAAAAAACACCGGAGTGACTTTTTTCAAGCAGCCATAATATATTTTACGTAATCCGTATCCACCGCTGTAGTAGTGTATACGTTGACCTTGTAGGCATTATTTGCACACTGTTTTCTTCAACCCGCCATCTAGCTGTGTGACCTTGTTCACATTCTGTCTAAATATCCATAATATTACCGTCTCCAGAAAAAACACCGGAGTGACTTTTTTCAAGCAGCCATAATATATTTTACGTAATCCGTATCCACCGCTGTAGTAGTGTATACGTTGACCTTGTAGGCATTATTTGCACACTGTTTTCTTCAACCCGCCATCTAGCTGTGTGACCTTGTTCACATTCTGTCTAAATATCCATAATATTACCGTCTCTAGAAAAACCACTTGAGTTACTTTTTTTCAAGCAGCATTCATATATTTTACGTAATCCGTATCCACCGCTGTAGTAGTGTATACGTTGACCTTGTAGGCATTATTTGCACACTGTTTTCTTCAACCCGCCATCTAGCTGTGTGACCTTGTTCACATTCTGTCTAAATATCCATAATATTATCGTCTCTAGAAAAACCACTTGAGTTACTTTTTTTCAAGCAGCATTCATATATTTTACGTAATCCGTATCCACCGCTGTAGTAGTGTATACGTTGACCTTGTAGGCATTATTTGCACACTGTTTTCTTCAACCCGCCATCTAGCTGTGTGACATTGTTCACATTCTGTCTAAATATCCATAATATTACCGTCTCTAGAAAAACCACTTGAGTTACTTTTTTTCAAGCAGCATTCATATATTTTACGTAATCCGTATCCACCGCTGTAGTAGTGTATACGTTGACCTTGTAGGCATTATTTGCACACTGTTTTCTTCAACCCGCCATCTAGCTGTGTGACCTTGTTCACATTCTGTCTAAATATCCATAATATTATCGTCTCTAGAAAAACCACTTGAGTTACTTTTTTTCAAGCAGCATTCATATATTTTACGTAATCCGTATCCACCGCTGTAGTAGTGTATACGTTGACCTTGTAGGCATTATTTGCACACTGTTTTCTTCAACCCGCCATCTAGCTGTGTGACCTTGTTCACATTCTGTCTAAATATCCATAATATTACCGTCTCCAGAAAAAACACCGGAGTGACTTTTTTCAAGCAGCCATAATATATTTTACGTAATCCGTATCCACCGCTGTAGTAGTGTATACGTTGACCTTGTAGGCATTATTTGCACACTGTTTTCTTCAACCCGCCATCTAGCTGTGTGTATTATCGTTTCCAGAAAAACCAACTGAGTTTTTGTTGTTGTTGTTGTTTTTTTAAAAATAATGCCAGGCAAAGGCAGGCCGCCACGCAGAGGCCGTGCTAGGGGCCGTGCTGCTATGCAATCCTGTGGCCCTAGCAAATTGCCCAGTTTTAAAAAGCCAATGACCCTGAACTCCCAAAATGCTGAAGAGGTAGTTGACTGGCTTACACAGCACACCCCATCCTCTACCGTTTCTAACTTTACCACAACATCCTCCTCATCCTCCACTGCTATGGCCACCCCACGTAACACTTCCTCCACCACCGGTGCCCCTTCTTCACTGGGGTCAGAGGAGTTATTTTCCCATGAGTTTCTTGAACTGAGTAATGCGCAACCATTATTGCCAGAAGAAGATGAAGGAGATGAGGACCTTACACCAGATTTAATTCTGGCAGAGAACACGATAGAGATGGACATAATGAGTGATGAGGAGGAGGTCCCCACTGCTGCTTCCTTCTGTGATGTGTCAGAAGAAATTGATGCATCTGAGGAGAATGATGATGAGGAGATTGATGTTTTGTGGGTGCCTAGTAGAAGAGAGCAAGAGGAGGGTAGTTCAGATGGAGAGACGGAGAGTCAGAGAGGCAGTAGGAGAATAAGACTTAGAAGAAGCAGGGAGGACAGCCCGCAGGGATCAGTAGGGCAACAACATGTATCGGCACCTGTGTTCAGCCGGCCAACGCACCCGCCATTGCCGCCAATACCGCCAACTCCGCCAACTTCTACTGTTACCGCCAGATCGCACACTTCCAAAAAGTCAGCAGTGTGGGATTTTTTTAATGTGTGTGCCTCTGACAAAAGCATTGTAATTTGCAATGAGTGCAGTCAGAAACTGAGCCTTGGTAAGCCCAACAGCCACATAGGTACAACTTCTATGCGAAGGCACATGAGCGGCAAGCACAAAGCACTTTGGGAGCAACACCTCAAAGGCAACAGGCAAACTAAAAGCCACACTCCTTCTGGTCCAGCATCTTACTGCTCTACCTCTGCTCTCCTTGACCCGTCTGAACCACCCTCCACTCCGCCTTCCACCTTGACCACCTGTTCCCATTCCCAGTCATCTGCCACCAGCCAAGTTTCTGTGAAGGCCATGTTTGAGCGTAAGAAGCCAATGTCTGACTGTCACCCCCTTGCCCGGCGTCTGACAGCTGGCTTGTCTGCACTCTTAGCCCGCCAGCTTTTACCATACCAGCTGGTGGACTCTGAGGCCTTCCGCAAATTTGTAGCAATTGGGACACCGCAGTGGAAGGTACCCAGCCGCAATTTTTTTTCTAAAAAGGGAATACCACACCTGTACCAACATGTGCAGAGCCAAGTTACCGCATCTCTGTCACTTAGTGTTGGGCCAAAGGTCCATATGACTACTGACGCATGGTCCTCCAAGCATGGTCAGGGCAGGTATGTCACCTACACTGCCCACTGGGTGAACTTGGTAATGGCTGGGAAGCAGGGAATGGGTAGCTCAACAACAACAGTGGAGTTGGTGTCACCACCACGGATTGCACGCGGTTCTGCCACCACCTCTACTCCTCCATCGCTCTCTACCTCGTCTTCTTCTTACTCTGCTGCTGGGTCCTCCTTCTCCTCCTCCACACCTGTGCATCCCCAGCTCCCCCTAGGCTATTCGACGTGCCAGGTACGCCGTTGTCACGCTGTCTTGGGGATGACGTGCCTGGAAAGCAAAAACCATACCGGATCTGTACTCCTGTCATCTCTGCAGTCACAGGCCGATCGGTGGCTGACCCCACACCAACTGCAGATCGGAAAAGTGGTGTGTGACAATGGAAGCAATCTGTTGGCAGCGTTGAGACTAGGCAATTTAACACATGTGCCCTGCATGGCACATGTGTTAAATTTAATAGTCCAACGTTTTGTCTCCAAGTACCCAGGATTCCAGGACGTTCTCACCCAGTCCAGAAAGGTGTCGGCCCATTTCAGACGTTCCTACACAGCCATGGCACGCCTTGCTGACATTCAGCAGCGCTACAACATGCCAGTCAGGCGTTTGATTTCTGACAGCCAGACTCGCTGGAATTCAACGCTCCTTATGTTGGAACGTCTGCTGCAACAACAAAGGGCCGTCAACGAGTACCTTTTTGAACTGGGTGGTAGGACTGGATCTGCACAGCTGGGGATTTTTTTCCCCCGTTACTGGGTGCTTATGCGCGATGCCTGCAGGCTCATGCGACCTTTTGAAGAGGTGACAAATATGGTCAGTCGCACCGAAGGCACCATCAGCGACCTAATACCCTTCGCTTTCTTCCTGGAGCGTGCCGTGCGACGAGTGACAGATGAGGCTGTAGACCAGCGTGACGAGGAGCTGGAAGCGCACGATTTCTGGTCGGAATCACCAGAACGAACCCAGGCACCTGCTGCAACGCAGGGAGAGGTGCCAGAAGTGGAGTCAGAGGAGGAAGGTGGCTTTGTGGAGGAGGAGGAGGAGGACCAACAGGAGCAGGCTTCCCAGGGGGCTAGTGGTGACCTTTTGGGGACCCCTGGTCTTGTACGTGGCTGGGGGGAGGAGACCGTGGATGATGCAGTCCTTGATAATGAGGAAGCGGAGATGGATAGCTCTGCATCCAACCTTGTGAGAATGGGGTCTTTCATGCTGTCATGCCTGTTGAAGGACCCCCGTATCAAGAGGCTTAAGGAGAAGGACCTGTACTGGGTCGCAACGCTACTAGACCCTCGGTACAAGCATAAAGTGTCAGAAATGTTACCAACATACCACAAGTCCGAAAAGATGCGGCATTTACAAACCAGCCTGCAAAACATGTTGTACAATGCTTTTAAGGGTGATGTCACTTCAGGAACTCATCAACATTCCAGGGGCAGAGGTGCCAGTAATCCTGCCACGAGCACACCTGCAAGGACAAAGCCCTTTGGCCAGTCTGTAACGTCAGACATGCAAATGTTTTTCTGTCCAAGGCAGCGCCACAACCCTTCTGGATCCACCCTCAAAGAACGCCTCGACCGGCAGGTAGCGGACTACCTGGCATTAACTGCAGATATCGACACTCTGAGGAGCGATGAACCCCTGGACTACTGGGTGCGCAGGCTTGATCTGTGGCCAGAGCTGTCACAATTTGCCATGAACCTCTTGTCTTGCCCAGCCTCAAGTGTGCTCTCAGAAAGGACCTTCAGTGCAGCAGGAGGGATTGTAACTGAGAAGAGAACTCGCCTAGGTCACAAAAGTGTCGATTACCTGACCTTTATTAAAATGAATGAGGGGTGGATCTCGGAGGGTTACTGCACGCCGGAAGACTTGTTCTGACTTCTATGCAGCTGTCCTTCTCTTCAAGCCTCATGACTCCACACACAGCTGTCCTTTAGCGTCCTCCTCCTCCCTCCGCCACCGTTACAAACTAGGGTGCAAACCCTACTGGTTTAATTTTTTCTGGCCTCTGTGCTTCAGTGGCTGCAACCAAAAAAACTGGGCAAACAATGTCTACAAGGTCAACGTATGGCAAAAAATGACTATTTTCAGCATTTATATGGCATATTTTTTCTGGCAACTGTGCTTCAGTGGCTGCGTCCAAAAAAATGCATATTTTCTGCATTTATATGGCATAATTTTTCTGGCAACTGTGCTTCAGTGGCTGCGACCAAAAAAATGCATATTTTCAGCATTTATATGGCATAATTTTTCTGGCCTCTGTGCTTCAGTGGCTGCAACCAAAAAAATTTATATTTTCAGCATTTATATGGCATAATTTTTCTGGCCTCTGTGCTTCAGTGGCTGCAACCAAAAAAATTTATATTTTCAGCATTTATATGGCATAATTTTTCTGGCAACTGTGCTTCAGTGGCTGCGACCAAAAAAATTACTATTTTCAGCATTTATATGGCATATTTTTTCTGGCCTCTGTGCTTCAGTGGCTGCGGCCAAAAAAACTGGGCAAACAATGCCTACAAGGTCAACGACGTTGACCTTGTAGGCATTGTTTGCCCAGTTTTTTTGGCCGCAGCCACTGAAGCACAGAGGCCAGAAAAAATATGCCATATAAATGCTGAAAATAGTAATTTTTTGCCATACGTTGACTCAACGTATATGGCAAAAAATGACTATTTTCAGCATTTATATGGCATATTTTTTCTGGCAACTGTGCTTCAGTGGCTGCGACCAAAAAAATGCATATTTTCTGCATTTATATGGCATAATTTTTCTGGCCTCTGTGCTTCAGTGGCTGCAACCAAAAAAATTTATATTTTCAGCATTTATATGGCATAATTTTTCTGGCAACTGTGCTTCAGTGGCTGCGACCAAAAAAATGCATATTTTCTGCATTTATATGGCATAATTTTTCTGGCCTCTGTGCTTCAGTGGCTGCAACCAAAAAAATTTATATTTTCAGCATTTATATGGCATAATTTTTCTGGCAACTGTGCTTCAGTGGCTGCGTCCAAAAAAACTGGGCAAACAATGTCTACAAGGTCAACGTATGGCGAAAAATTACTATTTTCAGCATTTATATGGCATATTTTTTCTGGCAACTGTGCTTCAGTGGCTGCGTCCAAAAAAACTGGGCAAACAATGCCTACAAGGTCAACGTATGGCAGTTGTTTAAAGAGAACAGTAGATTACTAGCCAGCAAAGCTACCTAAGCTAAAATGTCCCTCAAATCCCTGCAGACTTCTGTCCCTCCAATACAGAGCAGTATCAAGCAGATTACTAGCCAGCAAGCTTACTATCATCTGTCCCTGAAATCACTAACAGCTCTCCCCCTACACTATCTCTTCCAAGCACACACAGGCAGATTTTTCAGATACATTTTTGCCCTTGATCCCCCTCTGGCATGCCACTGTCCAGGTCGTTGCACCCTTTAAACAACTTTAAAATCATTTTTCTGGCCAGAAATGTCTTTTCTAGATGTTAAAGTTCGCCTTCCCATTGAAGTCTATGGGGTTCGCGAACCGTTCGCGAACCGCTCGCATTTTTGCGCAAGTTCGCGAATATGTTCGCGAACTTTTTTTCCGACGTTCGCTACATCCCTAACCGTTGATTGTCATCCGTAGGGAGGGATTTTTAACTGCTGAAGATTATTACTTTTTGCTGATTTTGAGTTGTTTTTGAGGGTCTTCGTTATCCAAGTTATGCCAGTGGTTTTTTTTTTTTGGTTTTTTTTTGGGGGTTTTCCTTAGAGGATCTGAGATTTCAGCTTCCATTGTTTCCATAGTTCGTGGGTGAGTTGGTCTGTTAACACTTGTTTAGAGGTTGTCGCGGCGAATCTTTCGTATACAAGATTGGAGTCAATTAGAATAATTAGATGTGTCTTGTTTGGAATTTCTGTGGATTTCCAATGTCGCGGTATCAATAGGCGAGCTGCTGTTAGTATGTGGAAGAGTAGTTTTCTGCTTGGTGGTGCTATGTTATCCAATCCATGATTCAGCAGTGCCATTTCTGGTTTTAAGTGTGTTATTGTGTCGAAGATTTCCGATAGTAGCTGATTTACTTCGTGCCAGAAAGGTTTTAATGCGTGGCATGTCCACCATATGTGTAGCATATCTCCTTTGGCTGTGTTACAGCGCCAACATCTGTCTGATACGTTTGGGAACATTTTGCCGAGTACTGATGGTGTTTTATACCATCTGTAGATTATTTTCTTGTTGTTTTCTATATGGTTTGTACACTTGGTATATTTAGAAGCTATATTCGTTAAGCTGGTCCATTGTGTCGTTGTGAGTTCGAGATGGAGGTCCCTTTCCCAATGTTGGATGTGTAGTGGTTTTGTTTCACTTAGGTCTGGTAGAATCATTTTGTAGACACTGGATAGGGCCTTCTTTTTTCCTGCTCTGAGGAAGCACAGTTGCTCAAAGCGTGTTTGTGGTCTCGATAGGCTACTTATATATGGATTTAGGTAGTGTCTTAATTGCAGGTATTTGTAGAAGTCTTGTTTGGGCAAGTTAAATTCCATCTGCAGGTCTGTAAATGATTTTAAAATATCATTGGCGAGAAGATGTGATATTTTTGTAATTCCTGATGCTTCCCAATTTTTTAAGGAGAGGTCTTCAATTTCGGTTTCCAATATCCTGATGGGAGAGTTTCTCGCCGGAAATGCATGGATACGTCTATTGGTTTTTGCTTGGTTCCATATCTTTAGGGCTGTTTTTGTTGTATGGTATAGGGTGTTGGATTTTGTTATTTGCGGCATTGTTTTGGTCCATACTAATTGCTGAAGTGTATATGGGTATATTTGTTGTTGTTCTATTTCTAGCCACTGTTTGTGGTTTGGGGGGAGGTTCCAAAGTGTGAGTTGTTCCAGTATTGACGCCTTATAATAGTATTCTATACTTGGAACTCCGAAACCTCCTTCTTGTTGTCTGAGTTGCATTAGGCACCGTTTGATTCTCGGTTTCTTTCCCCCCCATATAAATGTGTCTAGTGTTCTTTGGGCTTGTTGGAGGAAAGATTTAGGGATTTCTATTGGGAGGGTTCGGAAGAGGTATAGTAGTTTGGGCAGTGACATCATTTTAACTGCGGCTATTCGTCCCATCCAAGATAGGTATAGTGGCTTCCATTTGTCCAACTGTACTTGAATCTCTCTTAGAGCTTTTGGGAAGTTGTTGGTGTAAGTTTTTGCTATTGAGTTGCCTAGTTCCGTTCCCAAGTAGGTGATTGTATCTTTCCGCCATTGGAAAGGGTAAGTTTCTCGTAGTAGTTCCTTTACGTGTTTTGGGATGTTCAGCGCTAATGCTTGTGTTTTGGTTATATTTAGTTTGTAGTAAGAGACTTGGCTGTAAATTGATAGGATTTGAGTCAAATGTTGAAGTGATTTTCCTGGGTTTGTGAGTGTTAGTAAGATGTCATCTGCAAATAATGCTAGTTTGTACTCCACTTTTCCAATAATAATTCCTGTGATGTCTGGTAGGTCTCTAATTGTTTTAGCTAGAGGTTCCAAAATCAGGTTGAAGATCAGTGGGGATAATGGACAGCCCTGTCTTGTTCCATTTGTGATATAGAGGCGTTGCGATAGAAATCCCATATTGTTGACTTGGGCTGACGGTTTTGAGTACAGTGCTAGTATCGCGTGTAGAATATGTCCTTGAAATCCGAATGCTTGAAGTGTTTTTTCCATGTATAACCAATGTACCCTGTCAAAGGCTTTTTCTGCATCTAATGCTAATAGCAGGGTTGGTGTTTTTTGGTGTGTGACTTTTTCTATGAGGGATAGGAGTTTCCTGGTGTTGTCTGTACCTTGGCGTCCTGACGTGAAATCCGACTGATCATTGTGTATTATATGTGGTAGGATAACTTTTAGCCGGTTTGCTAACACCTTTGCATATAACTTTGTGTCACCGTTGAGTAGTGAGATCGGTCGGAAGTTGGCACATTGATTCGTAGGCTTGCCTGGTTTGGGAATGGTAGATATGGTAGCTGTCAGCATGTCTTCTGGCAGTGTACCTTGGCTGTGGATATGGTTAAATAGTTGGGTTAGTTGAGGGACCAGTATTGCCTGAAACCGTTTGTAGTAAGCAGTTGTGAGTCCGTCTGGTCCTGGTGCTTTTCCTGATGGTGTTGTGTTTATTGCTTCTTGTATTTCTTGTGCATTAATGGGTGAGTTTAGTAGATGTAGTTGTTCTGGAGTTATTTGTGGGAGTCTTGCTTTTGTTAAGAATGCATTGATACTTTGCTGAGATGGTTGTGGGGTGTCTTTGTCCCGTGCTAGATTGTACAGGGATGCATAGAATTCTGCAAATTTATCTGCTATATCTTTAGGGTTAGTTATTTTATTGTTGTCTTTATCCAGTATGTGGTCTATAGTGTGGTTCTGTTGTTTCCGTTTTAGGGTGTTAGCTAGTAGCTTTGATGCTTTGTTTCCTTTCGTATAGTGGGATAGTTTTAGTCGTTGCAAATGATAGTTAAGTTTAATTAGGTCCAGTTCGTGCAGTTTATTTCTAGTTTCTCTGATTGTTTTAGTTATTTGTTTATTAGGTTGAATTTTGTTTCGTGTTTCTAAGTCTAGCAGCTGTTGGAGCAGTTCTTGTCTGTTTTTTTCCCTTAGTCTTTTGAACCTGGATCCATATTTTATTAGGCATCCCCGAATTACTGGTTTGTGTGCACACCAAAGAGTGGTTTCTGAGATTTCATTAGTGGCGTTGAGAGTGAAGTATTCTTGCAATGTTTGGGTACATTGCTGGATGACTTCATTGTTGAGGAGCAAAGATCCGTTAAGCCTCCAGTGTGTGGAGGGTAAAGCAGTGTTGTTTATTTTGCATTTGATGGTGACCGGTGCATGGTCAGACCATGTTATTACTCCAATCTGCGTCTGCGTAATGTTTTGGAGAGAGTCTTTATCCGTAAATACGTAGTCTATTCTTGAGTATTTTGCATGGGGATGTGAATAATGGGTGAAATCTCTTTCTGCGGGGTGGTAAGCTCTCCAGGCATCAAATAGGTTGTGATAATTTAGAAGGTTTTTCAGATTAGTTGCGTGGGTGAGAGTCTCTTGTCTAGGTTTTTGGATTTTCTCTGCTTTGGTGTCCCAGTCTTGCGACAGTGGTATATTAAAGTCTCCTGTTACAATAATGTTGCCTTGTTTGATTTTGTTTAAGGTTCTAAAAAAGGTGCGATAGAAGGAGGATTGTTTTGCCGTTGGTGCATAAACTGAGGCAATGGTGTAGGTATGGCCTTGCATTTCTATTATAGCTATAGCATATCTGCCCTGTGGATCAGTTTGTTGTTTTATTATTCGAGGGGAAATTGTGGAGTGGAACCAGATAGCAACTCCTCTTTTTTTTGTGTTGCTGCTTGCAAATATTTGTAGTGGGTACTGTTTGCAGTCAAGTTTAGTGGGGTGTCCTGCTTTAAGATGTGTTTCCTGCAGGCAGAGGATTGTAATTTTCTCTTGTTTGGCCCAAGTCAGTAATTGGGACCTTTTGTTTGGGCTATTAAGTCCATTAACATTTATTGTTGTTATTGAGACTGCCATTGTGAGTTGCAGGGGGTGTGGTGCTGTCTTGTATTACTTACAGTTCGTGATTCGGTAGAGGTTGGTTTTCGCTGTGGTAGGGCTGTCCTCCTTGTTGATCTGTTGCTTTTTCCCTTGCAGTGCATCGGTGTGGACAAAGCAGCAGCAGTTGGCACCCTGTTTGGGAGAGGGGGAACGGTAGTGGGGAGAGAAGAGGTGTGAAAGATAGAGAGGAAAGGTAGAGTTATAAACATCCAATTCAAAACATTTGAACATATCAACATATTTACAGCAATGCAGCATGTAGCATTGCCTAGGGTGGCTTTACTCTGTGTGAGAAGGTTCTTCCTGGCTTGTAGGATGGTATATGTTATGATGTTGGGCATCTCCACATATGAAGCCATGGGTGGGGGGTAGTACTGTCCATAAGAGTGGTCGTCAGGGGGGATTGATTGATGATTGGTGTTGTTGCAGTCAGGTTTGAAGAGTTTAGCTTGACTGTTTATCAGACTCACTGGGTGAGACTTGCAGTTACATTTCAGGTTTTTTCGTTTGTCTCCGTATCGTAGTTGGTTTGTAGCATGTGCCTGCTGGTGGTCCTGCGGTGGCTGGGCTTGTTCACC
This sequence comes from Xenopus laevis, assembly GCF_017654675.1. Lineage (NCBI taxonomy): Eukaryota > Metazoa > Chordata > Amphibia > Anura > Pipidae > Xenopus > Xenopus laevis. Next base: position 97,186,550 of record NC_054379.1, read on the forward strand.
AGCCATTCCTGCGGTATTTTGGCTGGTTTAGAGGCTGTTCGTTGTGGCAGGTCTTGTTGGGGCAATATTTGCCACTGCTTCAGTAGCTGTATACCCTGTTGTGGTGTATGCAGGACATAAGGTGTGTCCTTGTAGAAAATTCTTAGTTTCACTGGGAACAGCCATCTGTATGAGATCCCAGCTTCTCTCAGGGCTGCTGTTGTGACATTGAAATCTTTACGCTTCTTCATAGTATGTGCCGAGAGGTCAGGGTAGCATTGTAGCATGGAGTATTTTTCGGGAATTGCTTGTTTGTCCCGGAATGCCTTTAGTGTAAGTTCTTTAATATGGAAGAAATGCATTCTCAGTATCACCTCTCTGGGAGTGTTGGGAGGGGCATTTCTGTTTTTTGGCAATCTATGGGCTCTGTCAATGAGGAGGAGGTCAGTGTTTTCTTCTGGGAAGATTTCTTGGAGCATGTCATTAAGATATTGATGTAGATCCTCCATTTTTACTTGTTCAGATATCCCTCTCAGCCTTATATTATTTCTCCTATGCCTGTCCTCTATGTCCGCCATTTTGTCACTTATCTGTTGCAGCTCTGATTCTAATGCTGTATTTGAGTCTATAAGTTCATTGTGTGAGCTCACTAGCTCTGCCATTTTATTTTCTAGGTGATTAGTGCGGTCACCTATTTGTTGAACCTCCCTGTGGAGCTCTGCAATCGCCCCTCTCAAGTCTGCCTGGAGGTCAGTGCGTAGCGTGGTAAGTAGGCCTTTAAGAATGGGAAGCGTTATGGTTTGTGGGGAACTAGCGCTCATCTGCGGTTGTACTATTGTACTTGCCTCGTCATCTGTGCGCGTGGGGCTGCTGTCCCCATAGCCGCCACCATCTTGGGAGGACAGGCCAGCTTCCAGCTGCGTTCCCGATTTGGGGTAGAATGCCGTCATTTTTTGCGGTGATGGTTTCTTCCGGAGTTTCTCCATGGTCAGCGGGTAGGTATCGGTAGTTCACCGGCTTTGTATGGCAGCTAATGGCGCTTAAACCTGCTTTTTAAAATTCCCCTGCACGGAGCTCTTTAGTTTGCCTCCTGTCGCATCGAGCGTTGGCTCCGCCCCCCCTGCCAGGAACATTTCACATGAACAGGAAACAATTCCCAACTATATTTTAGGACCCAACTTAGATATGTATAGACTTTAGGGGTCTTCCTGTAAGCATAAAGAGTAACTACTTTGTCAGTCCCTTACACCTACATAACTATAATGACCACTTAACACTATAGGGCTCACTTTTGTGCCTCTTAGTACTCTTGCACTTCTGTCTGGGGTCTTTGTAAATTACCCCTTATAACTGTGCAAACCCCTTAGTAATAAGATAGACAAGGTAATCAAAACAAAAACTAAATACATATGTAAAATACACAAAACATTTGTTTTGAAAATGAAGGAGGTAGTAAAACTTCACCTACTTACATTATCAGCAGTAGCTTCAGCTTCTACCTGGCCATACACATATAAATAACCACCTTTCCAACCAATATTCCTGGAAAGATTGTTCACTATCCTAAAGAGTAATATATAGCAGATGAGGAACAGAAGGACAATATCATTGTTATTTTCAGATTCAAAACAGACTGACCAATATAAATGCTTGTTTAAGCTTGTCTGACCAAACTTTTCCTACTGACATATAGAATTACATCCATGGTGCAAAGCTATCAGGCAGTGTAAATGGTATAATATATGGTATATAGTATTTATAAAACTGTGTTTCATTTCTTGCGCATGATTTCAAGATGTCCATTGTGAAAATCATCTTTTAAGAACAACAAATTACAGTATTTAAAATGGGATGTATTTAAATTCACATTGCTTAATTTCTGTGCTTTTATTCCATTATTTTATATTAGGCAAATTCATGTAAACTCTGTTGGGAAGCTACATAAAAAGCGATGGTGGAAAGCAAACATCATTTGCCGAGCAGCAGCCGCTTCTTTTTATGATGAAATTCTACATACAGTTACAGTACCTGACTACTCCAAATCAATATACAGTTTGATAATTACCCTGGGTTTTATGCAACAATGCCTTGAATTCAGATGATGACGGATTAAAACATTTCAAGGCAAACCATTTTAAGTATATATATATATATATATATATATATATATATATATATATGTATATATATATATATATATATATATATAGTGCATGGCAGATATCACAGGGACACAGTGGGCAACATTTGTCCACTGTGTAACAACATCCACTCAAATCCTTAAATGGACTTGCCTCGGCTGATCTGTAATAGCATGAAATATATTCTGTACCTATAGTCTGGTCAATAAATTCAGTCTATGCCTATCAAAGTATACTTTTTCAATGTTTTACATTTAGTGTATAAAGAGATACAAGTGTATAATAGGGTGTACCATTTGTGTGTCCAGCATCAATATATTTGTATATATTTATGATAGTAGTCTGAAACTTGTGAATATGTGTTGGTATAAAGGAATTCTCAAGACAACAACGGCTCATCTTCACATCTGACCATCTGTGCAACCATCTGCACACTTCCTCTGAGCACTGGGCTCAACAGAAAAAGACATTATCAATTGTCTCTCTGGCTGTTAGCTCTTTCTGGAGAAGCAGAATTATGTCATATGGGTATATGCTTTGAGGCAGAAACTACAGTGTTATAGGCCAACCCAGTGCCCCAGAACTATAAGGAAACTGGATTCCAGCAGAGGGAAACTTAATAAATATAAAGTGGGTATATGAATACTGTGTTACTGCTTAGAATTGTGCCACAGGCCTGTGGCTACATAATAGCCTCCACTTGCTTTCTCTGGTAATAGCATTATTAGTTTCTGATGGTGTATACCAGATATGGCACATTATATGCAGAAGCTTTCTCTACTTGCTAAATTAAATCCAATTTGTGTGTAGTCACACCAACATGTGTGTTAAACACATACATATACCTGTACTGTATGTTGTTTAAATGTTTGATAAGTATATAAAGCAAAGATTAGCAGTAACCACAGCACACATCACATATAGTGCATACATAGCAGTTACTCATATGTGCTATATAATTGCTATATATATATATATATATATAAAAGAAAAAATGAAACCGCACTCCTAGGACTTTAGTGAAAAACACATGGTAAGTTTATTTCAACGTTTCGGCTACTGCACTCGAGCCGTCTTCAGGAAGTGAAACCCCTAACCCCAACCGCCACCTTTAACCCCAAAATTGGCGCCAAAATGCAGTGTGACATCATCATTACACCTATCAAAGCATTAAAAGACATCTTTGTGAATAATATAATAAAAACTATGCAATATAGATGCAGTAATAGCATGTGTAAACAAAGTGTGTGCGCTAACACGGGGCTCATAAAGAGCCTACGTGTGACTCATCCATGAAGTGACCCGTTATGTGATTAGAAAGGTGAGTGACAGCAACCACCCCGATTGTCGGATCCATAGGGGAGTATCGATAGTTCCTTATTCATTACACAGGAGGACGCACAGGCACATACCTTCTTGCATTTTCGCCCCTTAGACAGTGGTCGGACCAACTCACCGTACCCCTACTCCCTTTCATCGATCGCCTAGGTCAGCTGCCAAACGAAAGCCCGTCGAGCACATACTACCTTTCCGTCGGCTCGCTGACAGTATCTAGGACACACCTCCCGATACGTCACCGTGAGAGGGGTTCCCTGCTGTTAGGAGTCCGGACTGTCAGTTTAGGTGCAGCGTCACGCTTAGTCCTTCCCATATTTAGACGTCACTCATCACAGGCAAGCCCTATTGGGAGCGCCGAGCCTGGTATAGTTCCTGGCCTTCGCTCACCAGTTTTGCGGGCACCATGGCACTGTGTCTGCGATTTGATCGCTTTTAGAGAGTGTCTGTCATACATGGTAATCCCAAACAGCGTAGTAGTGCTGACCTTCTGGGCCATTTCTCGCAGTTACCTGACCATTTGCCGAAGCCTGCTAGGGATTATAAGGATGGTTGGTCCGTCGCTCTGCCGAGGGCCGACCTACTGGCACTGTGGTCCATCTCTGGTATGGCAGGGGGGGTAGGCATGTCAAATTATATTAGAGAGGTTGGAAATAATCACATTATAATGGCTTAAAGAAACAGAGGCACAAATTCTATCAGAGCTGGTGTTGCTAGGGAAGCACCCCCTAGTTACACGAAAAAATAAGTCAAAAAAACATATTATATATCAAAAATAGCATGCAAAAGAAAGACAAGCAACATGTTAGCTAACTGTCCATCATCCAAGTCAGTCTATAGGGCGGTATTGTATAACAAAAGAAACATGGTTCGTAAGTATAATTCAGGCACACGGAAGTATGTATTATTTCGCCCGTGTATTCTAGAAGGCTAGATCCATGGCTTCCCTAGACAGATACTCATATAGACAGAATGGGTGGAGCATGTTAAGGATTAGTAAAAAGGGGACATTGGTAGGGTCTCATTTAGACCTTTTGGTGTCAAGGTTTCCAACTTGAAGATCCAAAGGGACTCCTTTTGTAGAAGAAAAAGGTTCCTATTGCCCCCTCTCTTGAGTGGAGGGACATGATCAATAATCATGTGTCTGAATTGGGGGAGCGTGTGGTTCATCTCCAGCCAATGCTTGGATACTGGCTGGTCCGCTTTGCCATTGGTTAATGCATTCCTTATCACACAGCGGTGATTGTTCATCCGTTCACGGTAGGTTGTGGAAGCTTTCCCAACATAATGCAGACCACACGGACACCAGATCATATATACCACATGGTCCGTAGTGCACGTAACCCGGTGGTTGATTTTAAATTTAGCTCCAGTTCATGGGTGAGTGAAATGAGTGCCTTGTAGCACTGATTGGTGCACCAGCTCTGAACACTAGATTTTTGATTCATCTACTCCCCCAGTTGTTTGGGGGTCAGTAGGTGTTTCTATTCTGGTGGCACATTTAGTAACATGAAGATACTTTGCATTTGTTTGATTTATTTTTGCTTAAGAGGAATTCTACACCCACAACACCAGCAACTACCTGACCAGGAGGATTCACCTAAGAATGGAGGACACACTCACTAACATCGAAGTGGATACTTTGGGAGTCCACACCTTCACTTCTGAGGACGCTGACCGCATCCTTTTTGCAGACCTCCCTTCCACCACTGATTCTGGTAGGACCGCTCGAGACTTGTACCATAATTTACTTAATCTAAAGAAAAGAGAAGTTGATTTGTTTTTGCATGGCACATATCTGTCTGGCTACCATAGGCAGAAGTTGATTCCCAGGGGCTTTAGAGTAAGGAATGTTCCCACCTTAGGGCGTTCCAATGCGGACTTTTGCAGCGAATGGTGCAAAATTTTGAACAAATGTTCCTCTGACCTACTACTATTGGTCGTTGAGTTTGTCGGCAAAGAACTAAAATTGACCCGAGAAGAAATAACCGAGTTCGAATCACACCATTTGCTGTCTTTGTCCCAGGATAAATCTATTGATTGGATTAAAAACATTGAGTCAAATGTAAATAAGTACAGACAGGAATTAACTTCTTTTAAAGAGAAAACACTGACAACTGTCAAAGAAGACTATAGACAGAAGAAAGTCTATAGGTGGCTTCTAGGCATCTCAGACGACAATAGGAGAAGGCCTGTTCGCAGACACAAATCATTAGCATTGACCACTGTCGACAGCTCGGGTGATTTCACAGACTCAGACCAGGGAACTCAATCCAGCGGCCCAAAACTTTTTTTAGGGACCCCTACCCCAGCCCTCCAAGACACAGAAGGGGTAGACGAGGGAGAACAAGGAGGGGCGGCAAAAAACATTATAGGAAAACCACCACGCAGGGGGAGGAGGAAAACATAGTGGTTAACCTTTCCCAACACAAGCTAACTATGGGGGAATCCCGCTTACTGAACAGAGGCCTTAAGTTTGTACCCACCAATCATTCAACTCCATTTGGGGTATATCAGGACATTCACAAGTTTAAGAGACTGTTAAAATTACGTGACTACTATAAAGACAAACAACGGGAACCCCCTCCACAGTTTAAAGCTAGAAGCACATTTGATCCTCCAAATACAGCCCCCTCGATTACTACATTTACGCACCTATTGACTAAGGACAGTACGACAATACACCAGAACAAGCTACAAAATTACTCCAACCTGACTCAGGGTGAAAGGGAAGCTATGAAGACGCTGAGAGCAGACAAATCACTAATAATTAGACAAGCGGACAAAGGGGGCGCGATAGTCCTGTTGGACTTGACGTACTATGAATGTGAGCTGTTGGACCAATTAAAAGACTCTAGGACTTACAAACGCCTACCGGGGGATCCCACCGTCAAATACAAAAAACTCTTGACTCCCTGATCCTGATGGCCCTGGACGCTGGGTGGATTGAATCAGGGACACACAAATTCCTAACCACTGATTTCCCCAAGGTACCGTACATCTATACGTTACCAAAAATCCATAAATCTTTGTCAAAACCGCCCGGCAGACCAATAATTTCGGCTATGGGGTCACTTTTTCAACCGGTTGCCCAGTATTTGGACTCCTTCCTACAACCACTGGTACAGGGGATGGATTCATACATCAGGGACACAACACATTTATTGACTCTTTTGAATGAAATTAGTGTCCCCCCAGGGAGCCTACTGGTCACTATGGATGTCTCCAGCCTATACACTGTGATCCCCCATGACAGTGGGATTGCAGCGTGTAGGTCAGCACTAGCAGACAGCCAACATGGGACACCCCCTGTTGATTTTCTAATATCACTTCTTGACTTAATACTCTCACACAACTACTTTACCTTTAAGGATGCTTTTTTCTTACAGACCTCTGGGACAGCAATGGGGTCTAACGTAGCCCCCTCTTTTGCAAATCTGTTCATGCAACAATATGAAAGGGATTTTTTGCTACCCAGGGGAGGCACCAAAATTCTTTTTTACAAAAGATATATTGACGATCTGCTTTTCATCTGGGAAGGGACTGAAAACGAACTGTCAGGGCTATACCAAGAGTTAAATGGTTTAAATTCGCCAATCAGATTGACCATGACATATGACGCAGAACGGATCAACTTTCTAGATATCAGTATCTTTATAGATGGTGACAGACTGGGCACGACTTTATATAAGAAGCCTACAGACAGGAATAGTCTGATACATGCACACTCACATCATCCATCTCATATGTCTCGGGGGGTCCTGTATTCCCAGTTTCTAAGGATTATTATAAATAACTCTGACCGGGATAGAGCCGAGTTACAACTTCAGACCCTGGCCCAACAGTTTGCTTCCAGAGGTTACACGGACACAATGATACAAGCTCAACTAGAGAGAGCGAAATCCCATACTCAGGAGGAACTTCTACAACATAAGAGGTCTACTTCCAAGACCACCCCTGATATCATTTTTTTGACAGAATGGTCGGATGCCAGTCTTCACGTCAAGAAAGCCTTAAAAGAGAGATGGGAGATCATTAATACTGATGCCAACTTACCGTTCCTTGGCAACAGGGACCCCATGGTGGCTTACAAGAGAGGGCGGAACCTTAGCGACATGCTAGTGGTCAAGGATTTATCCAAGAATGCTGTAACAAAGATGACCTGGTTGGAAAGACCTTTGAAAAATGGATGCTATAGATGTGCTAATTGTTGTACCGGCAGTGGAATGCTACAAGGCACTCATTTCACTCACCCACGAACTGGAGCTAAATTTAAAATCAACCACCGGGTTACGTGCACTACGGACCATGTGGTATATATGATCTGGTGTCCGTGTGGTCTGCATTATGTTGGGAAAGCTTCCACAACCTACCGTGAATGGATGAACAATCACCGCTGTGTGATAAGGAATGCATTAACCAATGGCAAAGCGGACCAGCCAGTATCCAAGCATTGGCTGGAGATGAACCACACGCTCCCCCAATTCAGACACATGATTATTGATCATGTCCCTCCACTCAAAAGAGGGGGCAATAGGAATCTTTTTCTTCTACAAAAGGAGTCCCTTTGGATCTTCAAGTTGGAAACCTTGACACCAAAAGGTCTAAATGAGACCCTACCAATGTCCCCTTTTTACTAATCCTTAACATGCTCCACCCATTCTGTCTATATGAGTATCTGTCTAGGGAAGCCATGGATCTAGCCTTCTAGAATACACGGGCAAAATAATACATACTTCCGTGTGCCTGAATTATACTTACGAACCATGTTTCTTTTGTTATACAATACCGCCCTATAGACTGACTTGGATGATGGACAGTTAGCTAACATGTTGCTTGTCTTTCTTTTGCATGCTATTTTTGATATATAATATGTTTTTTTGACTTATTTTTTTGTGTAACTAGGGGGTGCTTCCCTAGCAACACCAGCTCCGATAGAATTTGTGCCTCTGTTTCTTTAAGCCATTATAATGTGATTATTTCCAACCTCTCTAATATAATTTGACATGCCTACCCCCCTGCCATACCAGAGATGGACCACAGTGCCAGTAGGTCGGCCCTCGGCAGAGCGACGGACCAACCATCCTTATAATCCCTAGCAGGCTTCGGCAAATGGTCAGGTAACTGCGAGAAATGGCCCAGAAGGTCAGCACTACTACGCTGTTTGGGATTACCATGTATGACAGACACTCTCTAAAAGCGATCAAATCGCAGACACAGTGCCATGGTGCCCGCAAAACTGGTGAGCGAAGGCCAGGAACTATACCAGGCTCGGCGCTCCCAATAGGGCTTGCCTGTGATGAGTGACGTCTAAATATGGTAAGGACTAAGCGTCACGCTGCACCTAAACTGACAGTCCGGACTCGGCCTGACAGCAGGGAACCCCTCTCACGGTGACGTATCGGGAGGTGTGTCCTAGATACTGTCAGCGAGCCGACGGAAAGGTAGTATGTGCTCGAAGGGCTTTCGTTTGGCAGCTGACCTAAGCGATCGATGAAAGGGAGTAGGGGTACGGTGAGTTGGTCCGACCACTGTCTAAGGGGCGAAAATGCAAGAAGGTATGTGCCTGTGCGTCCTCCTGTGTAATGAATAAGGAACTATCGATACTCCCTTATGGATCCGACAATGGGGGTGGTTGCTGTCACTCACCTTTCTAATCACATAACGGGTCACTTCATTGATGAGTCACACGTAGGCTCTTTATGAGCCCCGTGTTAGCGCACACACTTTGTTTACACATGCTATTACTGCATCTATATTGCATAGTTTTTATTATATTATTCACAAAGATGTCTTTTAATGCTTTGATAGGTGTAATGATGATGTCACACTGCATTTTGGCGCCAATTTTGGGGTTAAAGGTGGTGGTTGGGGTTAGGGGTTTCACTTCCTGAAGACGGCTCGAGTGCAGTAGCCGAAACGTTGAAATAAACTTACCATGTGTTTTTCACTAAAGTCCTAGGAGTGTGGTTTCATTTTTTCTTTCGTATGCTATCAATAACCAGCACCCAGGCATTTTGTTGGTTGATTGGTGCACCAGCTCTAACATGAGCACAAACAGTCATCTGCTTAATTGTTGGAACTTTACAAATTACAAGAAACAACAGTTTACACAGTTAATACAAGTGTATTCTTTTGAGCATCTGTGCTTGTTGGTGAGGCCTTAGGTATTAACCTTTTTGCTACACTTGTTGGAACTTCAGGATGCTCTAATAGTTGTTTTAATCCTGATTGTATCAGAAGTCTTTCCTTATTCCAGCTCTTTCACAGTGCTAGATTTAAATTCCTACAGCCCCAACAGAATCATTATGCATATCAAGTGATTGCTACCCCATTACATTAAAAGTTGTTATGGGATTTCTTGCACCGAATCCAGGTCTGCTAAACATGCCTTTTTATTTCACTGTACCTTCTCATGGACTTTCAACACAGGGCACACTAGGCCTTGCATTCGAGGCACACTAGGCCGTATTTAACATAGTCCCTCTTCCACTGGGTCCTATCTGGGTGAAGTTCTGCTGGGACACTTGTCCCTTCCTTTCTACTCCGTGGAGCCACAGCTGCTCATCTCACTAACCTACCACTAACTCTTCCCGCCTACAGTGAGCTCCACAACTCTAACTTGCCACTATTTATTCTGTCTCAGTGATCTCAGGTGACCTCAGGCTCTCTGGCATCATTCACTTGTTCTTCCCATGAGCCAAAAAGGAAGTAGTGCCCTGCTCTCCCCCATATATAATCTCCATCTGGGACTTTCCCTTACCCAACAACACCACCTGGTGACCAGTTATAACTAGCAATACTTGTATAACATCATTTATCCTACGCCTAACACAGGCTTTGTTTGACTTCACTAGTTTTCTAGGTAGCAAGGTTGATTGCAGGCTTCCTACAATTTACATTATACCTAAGGGCTAAATGTTAGAATTTCCATACCACTTGCTGCAAAGTTAAGTCAGGAAGAGAATAAAATATAGGTATAATATAAACAGATACCAGAGTAAAAAAAATGTTTTATCACACCGGGCCCTATTTACAAAACTTGGAATAGATTTAACTATAGCAATATGGTGCCCATGACGACACTGCTAGTCTATTCATACCTCTTCCCCTCAATAATTTTCCTCTATTCACTGATTCTTGCACAGTTTTATTGCCCTGCAGTTATTTTGCACCAGCTATCCTATGAATTATGCACTTGTTCAGCAATGTAGTATCTGACAGAATGCTGCTTGAAGGGGAATATCTCACATACATGATATTGAAGTCTTATTGAACATAGAAACCTCGGGTCACTTTTACCTATATATAGAACACAATGGGGACATAAACCAAGAGTCATTAACAGAGAATATTTGTCTATCTTTTTACAGATTAACCCTTTGAGAAAAGGACTCAAGAAGTTTTATAACTTTATCACTGGAACATTTCACTTGGAGGATTTTCATGTGGGACTTAAAAGTATTGACTTTTCACCACATTCTCTTATTTGGGCCAGGCTGAAAAAATTACCCATTAGCAGTGGCCTGAATGCAATTTCACTAATGAAGGGTGGCGTTATAAGGTTTAAAAGTCTGTATGTTTTTGTATTTGGTTACACTTGACAAAGAGCTATGCTCGAAACATGTAGTGGTTAATAAACAGCACATTTTTTGCAGCAGTTTTGCGCTTAATTGAAGTCCATTACTATTTTCTATATCCTATTTGGCTTCGTTGGACGGAAGTGCCAGTAATTGAACTACATATTGAATCCTCACAATTTAGCATTTGTCTATTGCATCATGGGAGAGCCGGTTATCCTTCTTCTATTATCTTTCTCTGAACACCTTCTTCTTCTTTTTAAAAGGCCCCTTTCTGTCATCACTCTTCTCCTTATCTATTGCTGTCAGTGTGTGCAGTGACTGTTGTTGTTTTGCCATTTGACTCTCAGTTGGCACATTTCAGTTTCACATAATTAAGGTAATGCTATCATCAAAAAATAAAGTTTGTTTTTATGCCAGAAAATCATAGGAAGTGTTTCAGTAGTCTGCGGAATAGACATTATTTTTTCACTGTGCACTGAGAAAATCTTTAAGGCCAATGACAGACAGTATGTTTTATTATCTGCACTTCATCTTATCCAGTGTGTGTGTGTAAATCTCTGCTAGTACAAGATTTCAGCAATGTAAGAATTCAAATTTGTGTTACGAAATTTAAATGTTTCAACAGCAGAGATTCAGACTGGCACAAATGCAAAGATATTTTAGGCATTTTGTCGCCCGTACTGGAGAAGATTAAGTGCAGGTTATAAAACGTCCCCTCTGTCATCACCCTTAGATGCTTCTGTGTTCGTACAGAGAATTGTAATCAAAGTATCATTCCTTACGCTCAGAAAGCAGCAGTTATATCCTGCTTTATTGCTGATGTTCTAGCGGTAATGTAATAAAAGTCACACAGTCTATACCAGATCTTGTAACAAATAGAAACCAAATAAGATGTTATAAGTGATAATAAATGTCACTTGCTGATCAGTTGCTATGGGTTTCTAGACCTTGCAGACTGTTAATATTCATGGACTCCTTTAAAAAATACAGACCATTTTCAGAGATGAAAGTTAGCTTTGTACTTCCTGTCTGTCATCTCCCACTTACCCAATTCGCTATCAGCAGATAGAGAAAAACATTTATCTTTAAACTACTTGCTACATTTCACTGTCTATAGAAATAAGCCATGCTCTGTTCAACCAACATCAACTATTTCAACTGCAATAACTTGAATGAATGAAACATCCCCAGAAATGGAAGACCTCTCACTGTAATATGCTGAACACAATACATCCTATATTCCTTTTAATTGTATTTTTTACTATTTCCGAAAATAAATTCTATGGTCCCTTGTTCACCTTGATTACTGGCAGTTGCACAGTGCAGGGGCGTAACTACAGAGGCAGTAGGGGATCCCGGGAGCTATAGGGCCCCTAATTCATATACAATTTCAATAAATTTTGCATAATGTGCTATGGGATCTAGTAATATGTGTCTGGGATCCATTAATAATAACATATATATATATATATATATATATATATATATATATATATATATATATATATATATATATATATATATATATATCTATATTGACAACCTATTCTGAAATGTTGTGAATGTTTTCTTGAATCAGGTTATGGATTGACAGCCCAAATACAAACACATGTTTATGTATGATGTTGCATTAAGCTGAGAATTAGTGATGGGCGAATTTGCACCGTTTCGCCGGAAAATTTGTGAATTTCCCGCGAAATTCGCGAAATGGCGAAAAATTCACGAAACGGCAAAAAATTCACGAAACGGCCGTTTTTTTCGGGCGAATTTTTGCGGGCGTTTTGCAAATTTATTCGCTGGCGGCGAATTGCGCAAATTCGCCGCGAATTCGCGCCTGCCGAATAAATTCGCCCATCACTACTGAGAATACATGGTAAAATCCATTTAATTAGGAGACCCAATCAAGCCTTGATAAACAGGTACACTATGTTGAGATCACATGATAACATTCTTAACTTAAACTATTTTGTTTTCACTTGAAATCCTAAATCAAGTTCAGCACAAAATTTAGGTCTGTAATAGATAAGATGTGCAGCTGCATTCTGCTAGGGCTAATCGTCAGAAGTGAAACTTCAGTTAGTTAATAATCATCAAGAGATGCAAAATGCTACCCTTTAAAGGGGAAATATACCTCCTTTTTTATGCAAGCTCGTTCAGATGGGCTTTTGTATAAAAAGATTCATAAACTCTTTCTTAACTTGCGCATTGCAAACTTTTAAGAAGTGCTCAAAGGTGTCAGAATCTTTTGGAGAAAACATTACAGCTTTTTCAGTAAAACTTTTTATTACATACACTGCACACTGGTGCAAACTATAAAATTCACAAAGCAGTTTCCGGGTTCACAAAAGCTATATTAAATTTGTGCAAAGGCATAAATTTTCACATTGCGAATTATTATTTTGTTACCAATTTTTATTATGTTCCCCATATAATATATTTATTTGTACACAGACTTACATGATTCCACTGAATGAAAGCAAACCATCATAGTCTGTCTTTACTTCCAGGGACCATTTCCTACCCCCTTAGGCTCACAGAATGATCCAACCCCTTCCTCATCTTGTTCTATTGTGAAGTGAAGGATTGTGGGACTTGAAGTCTCTCTACTTTGCAGAGAAACAGGACACCACCCAGTATAGGTAGCAGAGAGATGTTGAGTCTCAGAATCTGTAACTTAACAATGGAACAAGATGAGGATTGATGAAGGTGGATATTACACCATGAGCCTAATGGGGAGTTGGAAATGGTTCTTACAGGTATTATGGTTTCCATTCCATATGTGGAATCAGGTATGTCTGTGTAAAAAAAACTCAACAACATTTATATTTATAATTGGATGTATAAATGTGGTGTTTTAGTGTTTTTTCTACATAAGTCCAACTGATAAGCTCATGGCAAAAGCTGATATGTAACTGGGGAAATAAGACTAGCCATGAACATTACAACTTTTCCAAATAATAGAGAATAAGAGAGATGGGAGCAGAAACTAAGAAAATTACAAAATTACAACATTCAATCTACATTTTAGAAGTCACTGGCATACAATGGGGTGTGATACAAGACAACGACATTCATTTCACTTTTTCCGGTGTGATCTGACAGACTCCTCAAGCTGATGCCCAGTTTTAATATTTAGTATAGGAAAGTGATTTAAGTTTTTCACTACAGAAGGCCTATCAGAGATGCTACTTCAAAACACGGTTAAAAAAGAATGGACTCTGATAATACAAATACACATTTTAAAATATTATGTTGGTAATCTAGTCATTTCCAGCAGCTCAGTATTTTTCTTTGATATTCTCTAATATTTCTTTTTTGAACATCTCTGTAATTAAATATTGAGCTTCTTTTTTTATTAAGCACAGAAATAAGCCCTAGAGAGAAAAAGAAAATCATCAATCAAGCAGTCATGTTTAAAAGGAATGTTTTCAAGTTAAGATTATGGAATAAGGGATAATTGTTTTTAAATTAAACTGTACAAATACTGCTATTAAAAGTAACTTTATTTTGTTCGATATGAATTATGATTTGGGTTTTTTCCCATTATTTTATCAAAGTATGCATTTTGTTATATCTATGCAGTAAAAAAAACCTGGACAAGCAAGTTTGCATGAATTTCATTTAATATAGGATATAGGTTCTATTTATTGCTTTTTTCATGTTAAAATAGCTCTAATCCCAGTAAGATCCCACTACAAACAATGAAATTGACCAAAAGGCAGGCAGTTGTGTGTTTACTTCAATTCTGTATTTTTTACATGTTCAAAACAAATATTTGGGCATGCATTACCTGGTACCAATGTATTTGTATACACATTTGCACATTCATTAGCTGGCAAGCTAAAACAAATATTATTTGTAGACTCCAATAATATTTGGATAAGGAATGAATGACTTAGAGGGGATGTGGTAAGAAAACAGAGAGTTAGAGAAATGTGGTTAATGTAGGGCGGCACAGAAATAAAGTCATGGGTACAGTAGATTCTATGGCAAAGTAGAATAAGTAGGAAAAAAGATTTTGGGAGATTAAGGTGATTAGAGTATAGAGGTATAGGGATCAATAGAGTTAAATCCCCTCCATGTAACCTATGCCCATGGCTAGGATAGCTCTATTAGCCAAGGAAGGTAGTGGCTATTTCCTATTACATATTCATATTCAATAACATATGTGCAATGTGGGGAAACAGAATGGGGGATCTCATCATGTTCCAGTATACTTTTGACAACTCATATGACTTTTTTGAATTGGTTATTCCTATATTTTGGAGCTCCCAATCAGGAAAGCACTATTATGCAACAGCTGCATTTTTATAAATATACTTACATTAAATAAATGATGAATGTTGGTTTGCAAGTCTATAACCCCCTGGAAATATACATATATTTATCACCTGTCATGTGAAATCAAATCTCAGTCAGTTTGCTTGGGCCAGCAATATATGATTTCTTTGTCTTGTTTGGGCATTGTATATAGTCTGCAAAACAGATTTGTTGTGAATGATATTATTAAATTCTACTGCATTGTCTTATTTCTAGTTTATTGGCAACTCCACTATGTGGATTTTTTATTCAACGAGTATTATATGCTCAAAGTCAAAAACAAAATCTAAAATATACTGTTAGCTCAAACTGCTTTCAGAAAATACAGGCCTGGCCAAAGGTATAATATGTGCTGCATGTTACAACAAGGTGGTGGCATCAGCAGGCACTTCAACACTTCAACAGAAGACACAAAAAACAGTGACAACATGGTGGTGGCATCAGCAGGCACTTCAACACTTCAACAGAAGACACAAAAACCAGTGAGCATGAGATTGATACAAAAGTTTATCAGCAGGGATAACACATTATCATGTGAGTCAGTGTCCCTTCAGATCACTTCACTCATCACTGAGCATAGAATCACTGAATAAGCATCTATATGACGGAAGCACTGAGGTTATGAATCATGAAGCATCAGTTATGGACCTTGTGCAAGTGTTATCTCTGTAACCTAAACAAAATAAGTAGGATTTAATATCCGAATGTGTAATTTATTATTTACTTGAAAATGTCCTGCACTGAATTATCATTTACCATAGCCTGTTTCTCTGAAAATTAAAATCAATGTGTATTTTTGTAGGCATTAAATATGATGTAATTTTGGTCTCTCTCAGTAACAAAATTGCACCTATAAAAATGTGAATAATAAATCATTAAAATATTAGTCAGCATTTGTACAAAGGCACATTATAAATGCTTGGTGTCATATAGTAGTTCATATAGTAGTTCAACATTACAGTATATATATATATATATATATATATATATATATATATATATATATATATATATATATATATATATATATATATATATATATATATATATATATATATATATATATATATATATATATATATACATAAATACCCTTATGTATAGACAAAGATGATGATCTTCAGCTGCACCATACATAGTAACTTGTACAAATATAAGAAGGACCCGTTTCAGAATCTAAGACCAAAAGACTGCTACATAACATTATACCAGATCCAAAAGCATGGGAAAACAGTAAGGGAGATATTTATCTCAATATTTTCTGCTACAAACTCAGATCAAATCAGGTTTTTTATGATTATTTATTATTACATTAAAAATTGGCTTTTTGGGAAAAAAAATCTGATATTCACGTTTTTTCCGGATTTTCTCATCCGATTTTCAAGATTTTTTCGGAATTTTCACTCGAAAACTCCAAAAACTTTGGCGTATTGTACGAAACCCAGTGCACATCAAAAAATCTTATATGCAACCTCGACAGGTCTGAGATGCCCGATTTTCAGATTCAGACTTTTCCATCCTGAGGGTTAGTGATGGGCGAATTTGCGCCGTTGGGCGAAATTCGCGAAACGGCGAAAAATTCGCGAAATGGCGCCGGCGTCTCGTTTTTGACGCCGGCGCCCGTTTTTGACGCCGGCGCCCGTTTTTCGGAAAAAATTTTTTTGACGCCGGCGAATTTTTGCCGCGAATTTTCGCGGGCGTTTCGCGAATTTATTCGCTCGCGGCGAAACGCGCGAATTCGCCGCGAATTCGCGCCTGGCGAATAAATTCGCCCATCACTACTGAGGGTTTAATAAATTCCGTAAAAAATAACCCCCCCTTAAAGTAAAGTCTAACAGGGATATCTTGCCTGTGGATCTGAAGCTATTATTGAACTATATAAAAAGTTTATAAAAATCTGTAAATTGTTAACGATGTTTGTAGTGGTCAAAGATCTTTTATATTGAATTGGTGTTTTACTGCTCACTATGGGGGTTATTTACTAAACTCTGAATGCAAAAATCACGAAAAATTTGTGATTTTTTTTTATAAAATCAGATTTTTTTTTATTGCAAAACAAATTTTCAGGACTAATATTCTATCATACATGAAGCAACAGTTCTACAGATCTGCTTTATTATTGCTGTTTATTGACTACAGTGATTATTAAGGCATGGGGTTAAGTAATAACAGGCACTACCTTTGCTCAGGAGCAGTAACCCCTAGCAACTAATAAGACGTTTGCTTTTAAACAAGTGACCAGTAAATTCTTCCTGCTGATGTGCTATGGTTATTGCACCTGGGCTAACATAGTGCATTTTATTACATAACCACAAAAGATTTTAAGTGCATCATTTAAAGGTTGGAAAATCGAACGTTTGTGAACATTTTTGATAAAAGTCCCTTAAAAAAACCTTCCTCGGTATAAGGCTCTAGCTTGAAAATTGAAGTCACATTGCATATTACAGGAATTTAATTTGACAGCAGTTAACTTGTAGGGAGAATCTACATTTTATTGTATATAGTTTATTTAAAAATGTATTGGATATCTATGTGAATACACGTGCGTCAGGTACATCTGAAAAAAATTAAAGCACTATCTATGCTGCTTTCCATAAAGTGCAATTTCTGTGACCTAAACAAAAGTATAACAGATAAGATAAAAACATTTCTATTCTGTAAATGACATACCAATAAGTGTAGAGTCCAAATAGTAAAACACAGGAATGCTATTATTTAAACAATTTATATTAGTATGTAACGCTGTAAATTGTAGCCAGCTATCCCAGACATTGTTCGTTTTAGGTGATTTAAAAGCCTTGTGCACATTTGACATGAACTGGATTTGACGTGACATTTAAAATACCCCTAACCTGTTATATTTTGCATAGTCTTGAACTGCCAAGGGAGCAGTACATCAAGTCCAACTGTAGAGTGCTCATTAGGCTAGTATATTTTGTTAACCATTGCTGTCTTTGCGTTTAGGCTCACAACATTAATTAAAGGTTGAAAGTGTGTGCAGTTAAAAATGCAATTCATAGTTGAATGAGCTGATTTCATCTGGGTGAAAACAAAAGCCTAAAAGTAAAGGAAAAACAAAAATGAAATGTAATAGCCTAAGGCAAATAACAACAGTAATAAGCATGGATAAACTGATTCTAAAATGTGATGTAAAAGAATGGGAAACCAGACCAATGTAGTAAGATGTAGGCCAGACTCAGAAACACTGTGACATATACTGTGCAAGAGAAAATGGTACAATTGTGGCTGACGTTAATATGTAACAGTTTTGCTGATATAAAGCTTAAAGAAGGGCTTACAACATGACAGCTCCACTGAGACACTAAGGGGCCGATTCACTAACTTCGAGTGAAGGATTCGAAGTTAAAAAACTTTGAATTTTGACTTTTTTTTGGGCTACTTCGACCATCGAGTGGGCTACTTCGACCTTCGACTACGACTTTGAATCGAAGGATTCGAAGAAAAATCGTACGACTATTCGACCATTCGATAGTCGAAGTACTGTCTCTTTAAAAAAAACTTTGACCCCCTAGTTCGCCATCTAAAAGCTACCGAAGTCAATGTTAGCCTATGGGGAAGGTCCCCATAGGCTTGGCTAACTTTTTTTGATCGAAGGATATTCCTTCGATCGTTGGATTAAAATCCTTCGAATCGTTCGATTCAAAGGATTTTATCTTTCGATCGAAGGAATTATCCTTCGATCGTTCGATCGAACTATCTGTGCTAAATCCTTCGACTTCGATATTCGAAGTCGAAGGATTTCAATTCCTAGTCGAATATCGAGGGTTAATTAACCCTCGATATTCAACCCTTAATGAATCGGCCCCTGAGACTAAATCAAACAATAATTCACAGGATATGTGCAGTTTTTCTACTTAATAAAGCAATCCAATCCATTTATTAATGTGCACCAGAGCAGTAAACCATAGCAACCAAAGGACAAATAGCTTTTATCAAAGTTTTAAAAGTATAATTTTTAATGCTCCCCAGTTTGTCGAAAGTACAAATCTCTCCCATAAGGAGAGAATTAATGAGAGGACGTTTTGTAGTCACGCTAGTAATGTGACATAGTAATAGTACTCAAGGTAGCTCTACGTTATACCAGCTCCTAGCTTGGCTTGCCTCTTTGTGTTGTACCAGGATAAGCAGAAGGAGAGACATGTTAATGCATTAAAGAGCCTAGGGTCGAAGCCCTAGAGAAGTCTAGAGACGGGGAAGTAGTCAGGGTTGGACTTGGGCAGCGGAACACCAGGAAAAAACCTGTTGGGCCTGCAGACCTAGACCCAATTATCCCTTCCCCCACTGCCCTCCTTCCTTTAATCCTGGCCTCCCCTGCTGCGCTCCCTCCCTTAATACAGATTTGATTGTGGCCTCCCTGTCTGAACCTGGAGTAGTGAATGAACTGCTGTTAGAGTTACAGTTAAGGTAGTGCTCAGTAATGACTTGTTACAGGAAGGAGTTTTATGGAATAAAAAGTGCAATAAGTAATCCCCAACAACCACTTATATGTGTATTACCAGTAAATGATATTTGCTGATTGGTTGCTATTAACTACTAGACCTGTAGCAAAATAAGCCTTTGATAAAATCTAAAATGTTGAGGCATGTGTTGACTGTTAACAACAGTGTCCTATAGTGTATTCATTCACACTGCAAGACAGAAAGAGAATCATTAATATTTGTGCATAGGTACAGGGACTTATAGAGACCAGCATGAGGTTTGTTTACATTTGACTTATCAGAACTGAATGCTGTGGGTTTCTGCACTTGAACACAGATGTGTCCAAAAAACGTTAGACTCACATACTCATCAATGTTTCTACCTGCTACATATGAGTTCTTCTTGTTTTTCTGATTTACTATACCCACTATAGAAAAAATAACGATGGTTTACAGCTAGATCTTTATCCATAACAATGGATGAAGAAATGTGGTAATGGTCAACCACGAACTGTCGGATTGATGTCGTATTCAAATTTACGGATAATATAATATATATAGATCTATAGAATATATTTTTGTATATTTTGACGCTCATGTCTGTCGATATGATTCTTCACTAGGGATATATGATTCTCACCCACAATGAGTAAGTTTCTCTTGGATTTAAATAAATACTTACTCAAATCGAGCCTGGCCCCGAAGTTCCCCCTGGGCCTGACTTGAACCATTCAGATTCACTCAGGATATTACATACACAGAAAATCAGGTCTGCACACTCAAAAAAACATTTTTGACTCAGGTGGTAAAATTTGAAATATGCTTTACTAGTAAAAGAACAACATAGCAGCAGCTTAAGTTTCACAGAAAACAAAAAACATTACACATGATAATGATATACATACCACCCTCAAGTACAGAAAAAGGCAGACAAGAAATTACAAGTAGCGGATACACCTGCCAAGATGAGAATAACCCCAACGTTTCGGCAAAATAGCCTTTGTCAAGGGGATTCTGATGTGTAGCGGAATTAGCCATGAAATAAATACCCTCTTCCATTACGCGTCCATCCCTGATTTTCGCGCGCTACCCGAACTTCCGGATCTGTGACGTCACATCCGCCTACGTCACTTCCGCCGATAGTACGTTCAGCGTAGTGACGCGGCTCCCTAAGCCACCAATGTTTCGGGTAAAAAATCACGCGAGAATTGAAGGTGAAACGCATAGGTGCTTTGAGTCTGCGCAGTAAAAAGTATGTCTCAACGATCGCGCCGTATCCTAGCAACCCCAGCACATTCACAGGACATGGGAGACCAGCCAAAAAGCCCCTTATTGTGAAAAAATACTAATAATAACCCCATACAGAGAACAAATATGTTAAACGTGACATAGCAATCAATGACCTAACACCTGAAGTATTTAAAACAGTATAATATATTATAATAAATATCGTGGCATTTCATTGGTCATATTGCACCAATAAATAAACAGAATAAGAATATTAAAGTGACAGTGCTAATAAATTCATATAATAGAATAATATATATAAGAAGTGAAAAGTGCATAGTACCACATAAAAAGATTATAAAAATATTACAATTCATCAAAATAAAGTGTCCAGTGGAAGTTAATCACCAACGTGATACATCTTCATCAAATCCATTATAGGTAAGTCATCGTCGTGGTACCTCTTCATCAATATACAAAGGTTAAGGTGAAGATAATCATACCCATTTAAAAACGATTATGTCACTCAAATACGGGGTTAAACAACACTGATTCAGATCCATCACCATTGTCCTATAAAATCTGAAAGAATAACGGTATTCATAAAAATTAATTAAAATCTCACACACATACAATATATTACACAAACATCAGAACACAAAATAAAACTCATTTTACACACAGGCTGAGGTCATAGACAATTAATCTCCAACCAATCATAGTCAAAAGAACAAGGACAGTTCCCTATCTTCATTGAGGCCATAAGGAGAGAGGCTATTCAATTTATATATCCATTTCAATTCCCTCTGTTTGAGGAGTAGTTCCCTGTTCCCACCCCGAGTGGGTCTCTTAACCTGTTCTATTCCCATGAATCGCAGTTGATTCACTTGATGTTGTGCCTGCAAAAAATGTCTGGCTATCGGGGACGGGTTTTTACCAAGTCTCACATCACTCCGATGTTCCCCAATTCTCACGGTCAGGGATCTAGTTGTCTCTCCCACATAGATCTTACCACATGGACATTTCACCATATGTATGACATGGTCCGACTGACAATTTATATAGTCCCTTATCTCATAGCTTTTACCACTCATTGGATGATAGAATTTATCTGTACGGACTACAAAATTGCAGTTAACACACCTCCCACACTTAAACATACCCTTGGTCCCACTCAGCCAAGTACCTTGTTTTTTAGGAGGATCACTCAGGGCATGGACTAACTGGTCCCGCAAGTTTGTCGCTCTTTTATACGCCATCATTGGAGGATCAGCCACCCAAGGTCGTAACCTATGGTCCATCTGCAACAAATGCCAATGGCGGTTTATTATGTTCTTCACCTGCCCTGATTTTGTAGAATATGTGGAAACAAAGGGTAATCTATCTGCCTTCTTACTCTCGGTCTTCGTCAATAAAGTGGATCTTGGTTTTTCCTTAGCCCTCTGTTTAGCCTCCAAAAGGACACCAGTCTTGTAACCCCTGCTTCTAAAATGGGTCAGCATTTCACCTGCTCTCTCATCGAATTTGGTGTCTGTACTCACAATGCGTCTCACACGTAGTAGCTGGCTATAAGGTAAACCCTTTGTGGTTGAGGGTGGATGAAAACTGTGGGGATCAAGATAGGTAATTCTATCTGTAGGTTTCCTATAGACATCCGTCACAAGTCTCCCTCCTTGCACCTCTACGGTTACATCAAGAAAATGTATCTGACTTCTGTCGAACTCTAAGGTGAACTTGATGGTTGGGATTCTTGTATTAAGATATTCCTTGAAAGCATGTAGAAGATCCTCAGATCCCTGCCAAATGAAAAAGAGATCATCTATGTAGCGAAGCCAGGAGACAACAAAGGGCCAAAACTCCAGATTGTTATAAACAAAATCCTCCTCAAAGCGTGCCATATACAAATTCGCATATGCAGGAGCAACATTTGACCCCATTGATGTCCCCTGGCTCTGCTCATAGTATTTTCCCTCAAACAAAAAGTAGTTTTTGGTCAAAACCCATTTAAGAAACTGCAGGAGTAGGTCAGCAACTCCGTCCGGTAGTTGCTGCCCTCTTACAATCATGTCAATAGTCTCAATACCCTGATCATGTGGAATCGAGGTATATAGTGAGGAGACATCCATTGTGCACAGAAATGCATCCTGTGGAACTATGTCTATAGCATTCAATTTGTTTATAAAGTCAGTAGTATCTTTTACAAATGATTTAGTACGTACCACAAGGGGGTTCAAAACACTATCCAGTAGTATAGCCATCGGTTGAAATATGGATGACATTCCCGCCACAATGGGTCTCCCAGGTGGTCTTTGCATATCCTTGTGGATCTTGGGAAGAAGGTAAAACACAGGTACAATTGGAAAATCTACTCTCAGATATTTCTTAAGACGTTCTGTTATAATCCCTTCCTCCTTACTAGTTTCCAAGACCTGGTCTATTAACCGCTTCAAGTCATTTGTGACTTGAATGACTTGCAGCGGTTAATAGACCAGGTCTTGGAAACTAGTAAGGAGGAAGGGATTATAACAGAACGTCTTAAGAAATATCTGAGAGTAGATTTTCCAATTGTACCTGTGTTTTACCTTCTTCCCAAGATCCACAAGGATATGCAAAGACCACCTGGGAGACCCATTGTGGCGGGAATGTCATCCATATTTCAACCGATGGCTATACTACTGGATAGTGTTTTGAACCCCCTTGTGGTACGTACTAAATCATTTGTAAAAGATACTACTGACTTTATAAACAAATTGAATGCTATAGACATAGTTCCACAGGATGCATTTCTGTGCACAATGGATGTCTCCTCACTATATACCTCGATTCCACATGATCAGGGTATTGAGACTATTGACATGATTGTAAGAGGGCAGCAACTACCGGACGGAGTTGCTGACCTACTCCTGCAGTTTCTTAAATGGGTTTTGACCAAAAACTACTTTTTGTTTGAGGGAAAATACTATGAGCAGAGCCAGGGGACATCAATGGGGTCAAATGTTGCTCCTGCATATGCGAATTTGTATATGGCACGCTTTGAGGAGGATTTTGTTTATAACAATCTGGAGTTTTGGCCCTTTGTTGTCTCCTGGCTTCGCTACATAGATGATCTCTTTTTCATTTGGCAGGGATCTGAGGATCTTCTACATGCTTTCAAGGAATATCTTAATACAAGAATCCCAACCATCAAGTTCACCTTAGAGTTCGACAGAAGTCAGATACATTTTCTTGATGTAACCGTAGAGGTGCAAGGAGGGAGACTTGTGACGGATGTCTATAGGAAACCTACAGATAGAATTACCTATCTTGATCCCCACAGTTTTCATCCACCCTCAACCACAAAGGGTTTACCTTATAGCCAGCTACTACGTGTGAGACGCATTGTGAGTACAGACACCAAATTCGATGAGAGAGCAGGTGAAATGCTGACCCATTTTAGAAGCAGGGGTTACAAGACTGGTGTCCTTTTGGAGGCTAAACAGAGGGCTAAGGAAAAACCAAGATCCACTTTATTGACGAAGACCGAGAGTAAGAAGGCAGATAGATTACCCTTTGTTTCCACATATTCTACAAAATCAGGGCAGGTGAAGAACATAATAAACCGCCATTGGCATTTGTTGCAGATGGACCATAGGTTACGACCTTGGGTGGCTGATCCTCCAATGATGGCGTATAAAGAGCGACAAACTTGCGGGACCAGTTAGTCCATGCCCTGAGTGATCCTCCTAAAAAACAAGGTACTTGGCTGAGTGGGACCAAGGGTATGTTTAAGTGTGGGAGGTGTGTTAACTGCAATTTTGTAGTCCGTACAGATAAATTCTATCATCCAATGAGTGGTAAAAGCTATGAGATGAGGGACTATATAAATTGTCAGTCGGACCATGTCATATATATGGTGAAATGTCCATGTGGTAAGATCTATGTGGGAGAGACAACTAGATCCCTGACCGTGAGAATTGGGGAACATCGGAGTGATGTGAGACTTGGTAAAAACTCGTCCCCGATAGCCAGACATTTTTTGCAGGCACAACATCAAGTGAATCAACTGCGATTCATGGGAATAGAACAGGTTAAGAGACCCACTCGGGGTGGGAACAGGGAACTACTCCTCAAACAGAGGGAATTGAAATGGATATATAAATTGAATAGCCTCTCTCCTTATGGCCTCAATGAAGATAGGGAACTGTCCTTGTTCTTTTGACTATGATTGGTTGGAGATTAATTGTCTATGACCTCAGCCTGTGTGTAAAATGAGTTTTATTTTGTGTTCTGATGTTTGTGTAATATATTGTATGTGTGTGAGATTTTAATTAATTTTTATGAATACCGTTATTCTTTCAGATTTTATAGGACAATGGTGATGGATCTGAATCAGTGTTGTTTAACCCCGTATTTGAGTGACATAATCGTTTTTAAATGGGTATGATTATCTTCACCTTAACCTTTGTATATTGATGAAGAGGTACCACGACGATGACTTACCTATAATGGATTTGATGAAGATGTATCACGTTGGTGATTAACTTCCACTGGACACTTTATTTTGATGAATTGTAATATTTTTATAATCTTTTTATGTGGTACTATGCACTTTTCACTTCTTATATATATTATTCTATTATATGAATTTATTAGCACTGTCACTTTAATATTCTTATTCCGTTTTTTTATTGGTGCAATATGGCCAATGAAATGCCACGATATTTATTATAATATATTATACTGTTTTAAATACTTCAGGTGTTAGATCATTGATTGCTACTGTATGTCACGTTTAACATATTTGTTCTCTGTATGGGGTTATTATTAGTATTTTTTCACAATAAGGGGCTTTTTGGCTGGTCTCCCATGTCCTGTGAATGTGCTGGGGTTGCTAGGATACGGCGCGATCGTTGAGACATACTTTTTACTGCGCAGACTCAAAGCACCTATGCGTTTCACCTTCAATTCTCGCGTGATTTTTTACCCGAAACATTGGTGGCTTAGGGAGCCGCGTCACTATGCTGAACGTACTATCGGCGGAAGTGACGTAGGCGGATGTGACGTCACAGATCCGGAAGTTCGGGTAGCGCGCGAAAATCAGGGATGGACGCGTAATGGAAGAGGGTATTTATTTCATGGCTAATTCCGCTACACATCAGAATCCCCTTGACAAAGGCTATTTTGCCGAAACGTTGGGGTTATTCTCATCTTGGCAGGTGTATCCGCTACTTGTAATTTCTTGTCTGCCTTTTTCTGTACTTGAGGGTGGTATGTATATCATTATCATGTGTAATGTTTTTTGTTTTCTGTGAAACTTAAGCTGCTGCTATGTTGTTCTTTTACTAGTAAAGCATATTTCAAATTTTACCACCTGAGTCAAAAATGTTTTTTTGAGTGTGCAGACCTGATTTTCTGTGTATGTTATATCCAGTTGCCCGGTAGGGGTGACTTATGGTTCTTATTGCACCTCTAATTGCTTATTTGTTCCTATATAATTACAATAAGGTGTGCCCTCCATTCACTTGTATTTCCTCACTCAGGATATTAACCAGACAGCTTTATTTGAGGCATACATTAATACAGAGTAATATAATACAGAGTATTAAATAATAGCTCATACGTCCTGAAAGCTCATGAGGACGTTGAGGGAACAATTAGCAATATAACAGATGACCATTTTAACCATTTCTTCTTCCATGGGGCTGATCCAGTGGCATCCAATCATCATTCTTGTTTTAGCATAACTGTGTCACTATTTCCATCTTAGAGACAGACTCACAGTCTCAGTACAATAGCCAAATAAGGTGCATCTACTGTGTCAGCACAGTGTCCAGAATGGTATCTATGCTGTAGTTTCTGAAACTATATGTGTCTTTCTTGGCCTTGCACTATCAATACTTGTGTCATGAGACAACAGATGTATTCCTTGTTCTGTGCAAACATTCTACATTCTAATAACAGAATGGCCTTTAACCCTGAGCTTCTTCTACAACACAGCAATTCTGTACAAGTGTCATGTTCTATAATCTTTGTTCTTTGATAATAACCACTTATGGCTTAAAACTAAAACCCTGATATCTACACTAACCAGTTATTATAATATTTATTCTTAGTTCCTCTTTCTTTAAAGAATAGCAGCTACCTACATATCCTTCAGTTTTCTCATAGCACATGCTATGGGTTTATTATGTAATGCATATCAATTATTTAATATATAAATATGCCTTATCCTTATGGACAAGCCCACTGTGCGCTTAGATAAATAATGCACAAATTGGTACAGACAGGACAAAAAGCTAGAACATGGCACATATAATATAAGGGTAATATATAGGATTAGGATACTGATAAACACTGCAAAGGGAACTCTCATTTCAACCTGCATTCCTAGACCTATGTAATGCTATTTTAATCAAATTGAGATATTGGTATTGTGATGCAATTATATAGATACCTAAGCAAATAGCAAAGGTTATTTTGCCTGACTTGAAATAAGTTAATTATCTTCACATTATTGATGACTTGTTAAGTCCAGACTGAAGGATCAGTAAAGTGAAGTCACAAGGGACTTATGAAAGGTCATCAGTAACAAGAAGATGTAAATCTTCCAGCTTTAGTTAGTCCCTTTGTGTATTTTGCATGCATTTTCTCTGTAGTTTTCAGAGGCTATTCTGAAACTATGCAGGTGATAATGCTCACCATAGTAGATTAGAACTTGCCTGTCAAATTTCAGTGACACGTAATACTCTCTTGCAAATGCTTAACAGATAGATAGATAGATAGATAGATATCGATAGATAGATATCGATAGATAGATAGATAGATAATATACAGATAGACAATATATGATAGATTATAGATAGATCTGACCTGCATGCTGAGGATCAAAAGCAAACTAATTGAACAGTTATGTCCCATGTGCCCCCCTTCAAGTCACTAAGAAAGAGCTGAAAAAGCAGGAAGTTGTGTTCTGTTCTGTTATGTTAGACATCCAGGCATGCAAGCCTTTATACATTACATTTTTGTTTGGCTAATCAACTTTACCCAGTTTTTATTTTTACACTGATCTGTTCATTTAAAAAAGCCACAAATAGATCAACAAGTACATATCCAATTGTCATCACTCAAATCACATGCACAAATCTACTTTATCATCTGTAGTTCATTGTTACTTCACTCAGTTCCTTGCACAAATTTTCTTTTTCATCTGTAGTTCATTGTTACTTTTGCATCCACTTGGTGTAACCTCTAAGCTTGACTGAAACATACAGGGTCACAGGTTATTTTAAATACAGTATTTAAAATAACCTGTGACCCTGTTTGACTGATTTTTGTGTTCATTTGCTTACAATTAATGCTTTACATTATTGTTTGCACAACCCTTTGGGTTTTGTAGTTTGTTGTAAGAAAGGTACCCATAATGATCAACTCGTCAACTTTAATAGCCATTTTTGTAACCACTACAGTCTCATGAGTGTAACTTTTTATTATTATTAATACATTTTTATTAAGCACCAACATATTCCACATACTATGGTAGCATACAGATACAGACAAAAAACAGCGACCAACAAGCCATACAAAGGGTACAGGACCCTGCCCAAAATAGCTTACAATCTAAAATATGAAGAGGACTATCAAAAATAATTAATTTTCAGTTTGTTATTTATAGTTGGTAGCAACAAGGATGATACATTTTTTTAGGATGGCAGATGCTACATCTATTTTCTCTGTGTATGTGTGTGTGTACAGGAATGAGACCTAAATATATTTTTTTAACAATGCATATACCCAATAGGAATGGTTTTGCCACCAATATGGATTCATGCAGCTTAGTTACCATCAAGTACAGTATCCTGTTTTGTTATTACAGAGAAAAGGGAAATACTTTTTAAAAATCAGAATTAAATAATGTTGTTTAAATCTATATTTATATTCTGGTTCTTTCCAGGAGTTGTTCAGTGTGGTCACACATTTACTACCAAACATATGCTTGCATAATTAGTGTTAGCCTATATTATTTCCGTATCAGCAAACACTCATTGAACATACATAACTAATGATTTATGCATCCATAAAGTTAAAGATTGTGTGTTGTAGCTTCCTGAGTATATAGAGTGGACTATCCAATAAAAAGGTTACTCTAAACTCTAGTAAATAAACTGTAGTCAGCTTAACAGCAACTTGCAATCAAACATAGAGGTTTGTGTGAAAGTATACTAGTGCCCTATACTGGTTTAGGATTCACCATCTGGAAATCGAGAAAGCTCAGAATTAAGGCCATTTTCCCATAGTCTTAATTTTAATCAAATTTTTAAAAAATTATTTCATCCTTCTTTGTAATAATACGTTCCACCGATGCGTTCCAGTGATGTCACGATGGGTGCATCATGACGCCGGCGCAGGGGTTTCGATTGGCGCAGTGTGATGACGCAGGCGATCCTACTTCTTTGGGCGCAGAGATTCCCCCAGTGCTCGGACATCGTTTTCCTAGCTAAAACTTTGAGTGAGTAACTTTGATTCAATTGATATACTGGTTTTGACTCTGCTATTGCCTTGACTTCTGCTTGGATTAACCCTTGGAACCCTTGCTTGGACTTTGATTTCCTGTTGCCAGCTCTGTTGTTGCCTTGATCACTCTTTTGTATTAACCCTTGGAACCTCTGCCTGGACTTGATTCCCTGTTGCCGATTCTGCTTGCCACTGTTACTCTCTCTCATTAACCCCTGATACTTTGCACGGACTTGATTATTGTTGCCAATCCTGCTTGCCTACTGACTACGCTCCGGATTAACCCGTTCCCGTTCCTGAAAATCTTCTGTTGTCTACAGGGACACCCATCTGGCTTTGTGTGTGTTGCTGTGATTTGTGACCGTGCCTTTCTGTCTGCGCTAATATTCACTTCATCACTTCTACGCCTGCCTGCGATTGACACTAAGGTGATTGCTGAAACCTACGTTGTTGTCTACAATTTCCTGCCATTGTTGTTTCCACCGTTAATTCACCATTTTCCTGTACTCATCTACAGCCACGAGACTCAACACCAAATTACTCCACAAGGTTGGTGTTCCCTCTTAAGACTTACAGGCTCCCATACCTCACCTTCACTAACGTCCCTCTGTACCTAGTTGAGGGTGTGTTGGAGGAGGGGCTGTAAGGGTTTTCTTCCTCAACGCCAGTGGTTCCCTCCTGTTTGGTAAGTTTGACAGAACCATGCATCATTAGTTGTATTACTAGAATTGGGAATATTAAGAGGGAAATCTTCATTACTTGGTTCCTCAGTTATTTCAGACAGATGAAAAATAACAGAAATGTATCATACTCTGGTCCTTTAAGACCTCAAATTCAACTATTCTCCATCTAAAACCTGCCAAATTACTGTTTAAGTCAAAGGGAGTGGTTCAGGAATCAATTTGGAATTGTTTGCAGCCTTTCTGACATTCGAGTAGTTTTTTAAATACAATTCAAATTTGATTAGAGTTTTTGGGTCGGTCTAGTTCATCCCATTTGTAAAAAAAATGATAAACGTGCCTCTAAGGGCTTAATTTTTATTTTACTATTTACATATTCAAAAGTTAATTTTGGATTCTTTTTCTGATGTTTCATCATTGTTTTGTCTTTGGTTTTATGACCCCCTCCCAGCTGAAATCAGGTAAGATAATGAATCAAGTCTCCCCATGCATTCTGCCTGCAGTCTTCAGAGAAGAAGAAGCTCATAATACAGGCCTTATCTGTTGATTCAAAAATGACAAAACTATAGAAAGTTCATAATTAAAACAGAAGGCAAAGATGCATGTTCAGCACAAGTCCTATTTGTTGAGCTAGTGTTAAACAAAGGTGTCCACTGCCCCTTTAAATAGAAATATTGCAGACCTCTGTAAATCTCCACTTTGGAATACACAAAAAGAAATGTGAATAGCATAAATGGCAGTGGTAATTATTGATATTAATCATAAAGTTAATGTTTTGGGTATAAATGGGAGCACAGACAGTATGTCCTTTGCACCATTGTACATATGCATGTGGCTTTACCATTTAAAAAAGTAGGTCAAACTAACTATTACTTGAATGGCTGATTCCTTGAGAATAAATGAAATGCCAAGAGAGGCTTCTCAAACACTGTCTCAAGACATTTCACTATGGCCAGTAATAAAGTTCCCGCCAGCATTACGGTCATGGATGTGGAACACACTGCGGCTCTCATATCCCCAGGGAGACATATTCCAGAAAAAGCTGTCTGTGTATAACTGTAACTGCTTTCTTCACTTAAAATATACAGCCCTTTCTAATGACTTAATTTCAATGTTTGTTCCAGGGATAATTGAATCTATGTTTCTCTCTCTCTCTCTCTCTCTCTCTCTCTCTCTCTCTCTCTCTCTCTCTCTCTCTCTCTCTCTCTCTCTCTCTCTCTCTATATATATATAAGTATGGTACCTTTTCTGGGTGGGACCTGGCGGGTAGGGATGGGTGAATTTGGCCCATCTCGTTTGACAAAAAATCGCTGCCGGCGAAATGATGCCGACAGCCATTAAAGTCTATGGGCGCCAAAAAAATTATGTCGCACAGCGAAATATTTTTGACGCGCTTCTTTTTTTTTTGTCGCACGACCCATACAAATATTTGGGCTTCAATTCTTGGCTTCAATTCTGCGGCGAAACAAGGAGAAAAAATTCGCCCATCCCTACTGGCGGGTTTTCCAGATAAGGGGGTCTTTTTTGCTTATTTTGGATCTCCATACATAGAAATCAATAAAAGATTAAATAAACCCAATAGGATTGTTTTGCCTCCAATAGGGATTCATTATAGCTTAGTCTGGATCAAGTTCAAGGAACTGTTTTATTATTACAGAGAAAAAAGGAAGACTTTTAAAAATGTTGAATTATTTTATTTAAATGAAGTCTATGGTGGATGGCCTTCCCATAATTTGGGGCTTTCTGAATAATGGGTTTCCTGATAATGAATCCTATACCTGTACAGCTATATTTGAAAATAACATTGGTCTCTGCTCTCTACACCTCTAAGGATCAAAAGGATTGAAAAATGTTTTTTTTTTCTGATTATAAATTGTACAGTTTGTCCTTTTTTTAAATTTCCTAAAATATAACTATAACAGGGTATATTTTTAAAAAAAGGCACTTTTATCTTTGCCCTAAAAGGTGTTTTATCTGTGTTTTGGGATATTAAACCTCAGCTCTCTAAAGTCATTTATAATCTCAGGTGGTGGCTGCTTGCCTTAGACAGAACATATTATTCCACTTCTCCATAATAAGAAACATTTTCAGCAAAACATGGTTTCAATTGCCAGCAAACCTTGTCTCGGCGGAACAGCCATCATTATGGTAGCAAGCAGTGTGTTCATTCATCAGGACAAGGAAATCTCTGAAATTTGGAAATCTTTTAAAAAGGCAATAATAAAAAACGGCATATTGCAGAATATAACCCAGTCTGGAGCACTTTCCAGGTTGTTCCACACAGAAAATAAAAACAAATTGCTTTTACTTGTTTCTTGTTGCTTTTTTTATATAGACATATATGTATAAATATGTATTTATATACATAAATACATAGTATATGTATTTAGGATTTCCAAGACATTGTGAGGACAATAAAAAAATGCTTTGGTATGCAGAGGCCCTTATATCAGTGGGGCAAATAAGTTGATGCTTGATTTCAATCCATTTGTCTGGGTGTTCAGCGTTCTGTTTTCTTGATGTAAATAAAGTCAAACTTGATCTATTCGTCTGCACAGAGAGGTATAGTTCAATTCATTAATTTACTGATTTAAATTTGATTTACGTCCCCTAATTTAAGCTGTTACAGTGTAATGACAGAAGAGGCACAGAAAATAAAGGACCCATATTTGAGGGGTCAGAAGGGTCATGTGGTCCCTTGATAATTTTACCAAAACAACCTACTTAAAGAGGCTCTAAATTTATTATGTATATCATATCTATTACTAAAATCCAGCGATTAGCAACATTTTTATTATAAATTCCATTTAAAGCTGATCCCTCCAAGAACTGAAATTATTACTTTTTGACCTAGCATTCCAATTTCTACTGCCATCTGCCTCTTTTTAACTGGCCATGAACAAACTGCCTTGAATACATCTGAAACATATCCCAGATCTCTTAGCATATGTAGAATTTCTTATTTAACATTATGACACGTTTGGCATGCTTTAGATTAGATTAATGGTAGAATATGCTTTTTTCTTATCTTTGTTAAAGTTAAAGAATGTATGAAAGATTCTGTATACTCAAACAATTATAGCTTTGATCCATCCTTCTATTTTCTTGTTCAGGAGGCAATTAACTTGTTTTCAATGAAGTCTATTTTAAAAATCTAGTGTAACGAAAAATTTCTAGGGAAATATTATAGGACCCCAAAATGCATTTTTGGCCAATAAAATAAAATGTAATTTTAAGGAACCTCCTTATTGTTTTAAAGTTATTTGTAAATATAATTGCTATTGGAAGTAATATCTGTCTATAGCAGAAGCCAGCTGAGTATCAGACCTGTCTTGGATGGAGGGCACCCGTTAAATCCCTTTTAAGGAATGTAATGTTATTTTTTAAAAAGTGGTGTTGAAAAAGATTAAATAGTTAAATTTGACGTTAGGATGCAGCATTCCTTTAAAACAGGCATTACTGTGATAAAATTCTTGAAAAGCAAACTGAAGTCCTCAAATGTTGGTTTAAATATATATTTAGCAATATAGTGTATGATGAATAATCTATTTGAAGTGCAGTGAAACATGTCACAAATTACACTGTTTTTTATCCACTATGCATAGTCATTCCAGCTGAGGGCAGCAAGGGTTTGTGTGTTAATAAGGCCCACTTTGTTAACTATCATGAAAATGAAAATTTAATATAAGCTTCATCATATTGAAATAAGAAACTTTTTAAATACAATCAATTAAAAATTCTGTACTGTTTCTGAAATAATCATGTTCATCTTCGCTATTCCTCTCTCAGCATCTGTTTCTCTTAATTTTATCTTCATGCAGGAGTTGGGTGTCAGATGTTCATTGACAGTTATATCTAATATATCTTATAGGGAAGCTCCTTTTGCCTAGAAGATGTATTAGAGCTCACTCTATTAAAATCACCAGACATCATGTCTCTCTACAGGCAGGATTTGTGCAAAAGGCAGTTATTTTGTTACATTTTGTTTGTACTGGAATCAGTTATTTGAGTGAGCTCTAATTCATCTGCTAGGAAAGGAAGCCCCCTATAAGATATATTGGATGTAACTGTCTGACTTTCTGACACCCAACTGCTGCATGAAGACAGAATGAAGAGAAACAGATGCTGAGAGAGGGATAGTGAACATAAACTTAATTATTTCAGAAATGGCACATACTCTCTAATTTATTCTATTTAGAAAGTTTCTTATTTCAGTAGGAAGAGGAAACTTATATTAAATTTCCATTTCCCCTTTAAAATTTTTATAGTGGTTAAGGAGTCATTTCTGGAGTTAAAATGGCATTAGCATGTAATTCCTTGGGTGTCTGTAACACCTATTAACACAGCCCACTGTGGAAACCCTGGAATTTAACACCAGGGTTACAGTATCTCCAGGGTTTAGGTCAAAAAAACTCTCATTTCAACCTGACCCTATCCTGCAGAATGTTGCCTTTGTAGGAAATGCACCCACCCTGTTCCTTTGTCTTTCCGTTCTAACAATCCACTATATTTAACTTTACAAATCTGTCCTGTGCTTCATATTTATGGTATATTTTCACTATCCAATCCATTCCGGCAAGCAAATGTCATTATTTTACACAATGCTCAAGCTCTTTGAAACGTCTCTTTTATAGTTGTGCCACCCTCCCCATATTATTTAAATGTCCAAAGTCTTGACATTTATGATGGTGATTTCCACATTAAATCAGATATCTTTTGGATTTACTGTTAATAAAAATGGTTAGGTGATATAAGAAATAAAACACACTGTCAAATAAAAACAGACTTGTGTAACCACAGGAAAAAGCCAATGTTTATTACAATGTATTTATTGATTGGGCAATGATTCCTGACAAGCAGGGAATTCCCTTGTTGGAAATACTTTATATGAAAGTAATAAAAGTTTAACAGACAATGGGTGACTATAAAGCCCAGTGCAATACACATCATGACTGATATCCCAGGGAAATATACATTCCTTCTTTGCCTATGAAAACAATGATGTGTATCCACAAGAACCCCTTGCTCTATCTTTATTAAAGTTTGCCTAACTTGAGGATATATGTGGCTTGCATATTATTATCCAGGGTGCATTTACCTTACTGGGTGCATTACCTTACTGGTTGCATTACATTATCGGCTGCATTAACCTTGAGTCTCATCTGCATAGATTTCTAGTTTGTTCAGATCCCCATGCAAGAATGCCACATCATGCATTGATGTATTTGTCCTGCACAGTGCTGTTTCTTCATAAAATGCAGATACATGCTTATTCTTCACTCCCCCAAATCAGTAATAAAAAAATATAAAGTTAACCCAGTATAAATCCCTGCAGCATTGCAATAAGAACTGTATTCCATATAAAGAATGTTCCCTTGACAGCCACTCTTTGCACATGATACTTTAGTGCTTTTTCTACCCATGTACAAGCAGCATTACCAAACATTTATTTGCATTATCTTGTATTCAGTATTTCATAAGATCATACAATTTCAATCTAAAGAAATCTTGAATCTGAAACTCTAAATACTTTTCACACTATAGACTAATAGGCCTACAATTGCCAGGTTAAGATCATAATTATTTTTAAATATTGGAAATATATCAGCTTTCCTTAGAATCATTCTGTATCTATTAAAAGGGAGCCTGAGAAAATCAGAAGAAGGGGCCTGGTTAAAACTGGACTATGATCCATCACATTAACATTGTTCACATAAAATTAGCTTAAGCTTTTAAGGAGCGCATCTTGTGTCAGCCACACATCTGCTTTTTCAGAATCCCCTGCAAATAGAGTATTTATTTTTTTTTATTTAGCAACACTCTTATCTCCTATATTTAAAAAGATTTTGTTTTGTAGGGGGTTATCTATCAAAGGTCACATTTTAGAGCTTTGAAGTTTTTTATACCTTGAATGAACTCACAACTCGATTTTTTTTCCAATTTAAGAAAAAACTAGAATGGAAAAATCTCGAATCAGTGAATTTGAGTTGAAGAACCCGAAAACTGAGATTGATCAAATCTCTTGAATTGTTCGAGTTTTCGAAAGAAACCCACCGAAAAAACCGCAATGTCATGAAGGTCATTAACATCTTCAAATGGTTCAAGGGACCTCTGCCATTGACCTTGACAGGTTTTAGCTTGTGTATTTAGGATTAGAGCTATTTCCAGGTTAAGGATATTATATATCTCGAAAATTTCAAGTTTTTTTTAACCGAAAAAAAATTTAGTTTTTTATTTTTATTTTAAATTCATATTTTTCTGGTTAAATACAACACGACCTTTAATAAAATGTTACCTCTGATGTAATAGTCTTAGCAGTGTTTTTGTCACTACCACCAAAACAATAAAGCATTGTTACTTATTTCAACTATCAATAGTGGGATTATGTGGTGATAAAATGACAGGGGCAACATTGCTCTAGTTCTAGTATCCTACAGCAACCAATAGGCATATACTGTATTATCTGTTGCTCCTGTATTTTAGACAAATGTAGACTCACTTTAAACATTCGGCACTCAGATGCAAGATGTGCACTTGCAGTGTTGATTGACACAATTTACTGTTAGACCAAACTGTGTGCTTTTTTTTTTTTATCGCATATTGCAAAAACTTAATTAAAATAGATAACAAATTGAAACAGAATCATCACAATCAGCACAAAAATAGGGTACTTTACCAACATTATTCCATTGTAATTTAGTTTCGAATACAATATAAATATTGAAGGAAACATATTCAATACTTCAAAAAGCCAACTCTGTTTTTCTTTCTGAATGTAAATTAGCATCAAAACAGGGTTTACATGTGTCTAGTTCCTAGTTCCCTCTGGGCACATTGGCATAATGAAGCTGTTAAAAAAAAGAATTCCTGCAGCTTTACCTTGTACATGGCACTGAGCAGCACGTATCACACAATCAATACATTATGCTCTATATGCTATAAATAAATATGCGTTTGTGCATGATGCAGTGTACAGTATATGATGCAGCACTTCAAAATTCTCAAGGGCATGTTAAAACATCTCAGTAGTTTATAAAAGCAATTTTAAAACCCAAAGGGGACAAATGATTACTAAGGAAGAGATTAACATTCCTAGTGCTGCCACAATTCATGCAAATTCAAGACAAATTCAACAAAAATGTTGCCAGGGGTTGAGCTTGATGTGTTGATTGCGTTTTCTTTATGTATGTACTGTATGTTTGTATGCATGTATGTATGGGCCCAGAAACAAACACCAAAAAAAGCCAGAAATGCCCAGCTGGCTGCATCTTTGCCAGCCCTTAGCTCCAATGAAGCGCAAGGGATTGCTACCACTGCACATTGAAGCTTATTTCCTTTAATGTAATTTCCACCACCATTACTAAGATGCAGACAGAACCCTCATATCACAAACAAGGGTGCTGCAATGTCACTGGGCATGTGGTGGGAGACTGAAACAGAACCAATTATGCGCTTTGTTTTAATCACTTGAAAAAGCACTGGGTCCCATAACACTCCCTTATTTGCAATGTGAGCCTTCTGTCACCATCTTAGCAATGCAGCTGCAAATAATATTAAAAAGGAGCATACTTATATATTTAATTTGTGTTTATAAAAAGGCAATAGTCCATCAACCCCTCCAAATTATCCCCAGCAAATGTATATATATAATTGCAATGATATATGGCCTGTCCTATCTACGATGTTGGACAGCACTAATGTAAAAACAGCAAGCATGCTTTACTCCCCTTAATATTCTTTATGCACCTTCAAGGGTTTTAACATAGACACCACTGTTACAAATGAAGATTATTCAACAATAACCAAAGCCATAAAATACCCTAAGGGGCTGACAGTATGTTTAAAGGTAGAAAATCTTTCATATAGTCAATATGCCAGGGGTCCCTAACCTTTTGAACCCATGAGCAACATTCAGAAGAAAAAGGAGTTGGGGAGCAACACAAGCATGAAAAATGTTCTTGGGGTGCCAAATAAGTGCTGTGATTGGCCAGTTGGTAGCCCGTATGTGGATTGTCAACCTACATTGAGGCTCTGTTTGGTAGTACACCTGGTTTTTATACACCAAAACTTGCCTCCAAGTTTCCTCTGGAATTCAAAAATAAGCTCCTGTTTGAGGCCACTGGGAGCAACATCCAAGGGGTTGGAGAGCAACATGTTGCTCACGAGCTACTGGTTGGGGATCACTGCAATATGCTATATTCTATACTTGTTCACACGAATACTTAATGTGCAGCTATTAATATTTATAATACTAGCACAAAAGCGTATTCATATGCAGCAGGCAAACTGATGCAAATCCACAGGCATAATGATTAACTCTGGATTTATATTTTGTACATAAATCATATTTTTTGAACTAGAACATTAAAACCCCTTTCTTCCAGTTATTATGAAACAAAATAATGCTATTAAAAGTTAACTATCACAGATTGTACAGGGGTTAATATAATATAATATAGTGGGATGGAAAGCCATATTTAGTGATAACCTATTATATGACCATAAGGTGATTAATAAAGTAACTGTCTTCAGTCAATCAGGCAGACTCATTATTTATTTTTGTATTTACTTGTGTGAGTAAATTTCACTGCAACAGACCCCTTCAAAAGCAAAGTCAATATAATTAAAAATGAATAGTTAAAAATAATGGGATTTGCCAGCTTGAATAGGGAATGGTATCCTTGCAGACTTTATTGTGTGTTCACTACATAGAAAATGCAAATTCTTTCTTTTTACAACAATTCTTTGCATCAGTGCTGCCTGGAGCATGTGAATACAGCCCTTAGATATCAGCTACACCAGCAAATGCAGATTTTTTTTAAATTTTTTAAGGCATAATTTCCATCTTTGTTAGCAATGCCCAAAATTATGATTATATACATGTAAACTCCTCAAGCAAGGGAAGCTTTCTTTTGATTATCCATGCCACAAAAAAAAAATTGGTTAATGAACATTATAACAGAAAAGATATTTCTTCTTTTGTATCAACAAACCTCATCAAGAAGAGTAAATTATGTTTTTTTTTATAATCTACTGCTAATTGGGATTTCATCTTATTGAATATATCAAACAATACTGGAAACATAAAAGATTATTTTGTGACAGAAAGGGCCGAGAATTGAAAATATGGAAAATGCTAATTTCTTGCTGTTGGCACAAGGTTTTTTACAAGGCACCGTGTAAATCAGTATTCTTGCTGTGAAAAGTGGCATAAAATGTTATTTAAAAAATAGTGGCACTCGACATAGAAGACTTTTGCGCTTGGCTACATATTTGCATATAGTCATTACAAGGCTTTATATACTTGTGATTTAACATGGCCTAGAATGCTAACGTTTGGTGTATTTTAATGTTGTTGTTTTTTATTATATACACCTTTATAAATATGTTTGATAATCTCCCAGATTGACCTGTCAACTGTATATTTTCACTATAAACTCTATTTTCACCCTTTGATAAATACTTCTATAATTTCATCATGAGATTTTGGCGCAATGTTTAAAATGTTAAACTTTTTCCCTGAAAGCAAATTTTGTAGAAAAGCGAACCAATCCTCACTGATTCAGTCACAAATTTACCTTTGGCCCTTTTCACAGTCTGCAGTTCTTGCAAGTCACTGCTCACTAGAGTCCTGCATGGAACCAGTTTTTGAAATCAGGACCCACTGACCATTCCCAGACTCGCAAACCACATTTTTACTAGCTTGGACCTGCTACCTGACCTGCAACTGCCTTATCTGCAACCCACTCCATGACTCCATGAACTCGAAGAGGATGGGGCTCCTAAATGTTTTAAAAATGTGCGGAGTAAAACTCCTGCAAACCCACAGAAAGGCTAACCCACATCTTGCCGACTGCCTGGTTTTGACCAGGACAGCCTGGTTTCAGGAGGGCTGTCCAGGTCAAAACTGGCTACCTGGTGTTCCTAATTTAAGCAGGATTCCCTAAGATTGACACAGCTATTGGCCAATCACCATGCCATAACTCTGCCCACCAACCCACTCATGCAACGTGACCACCCCTGAGCTGAGGTAGGGTTGCCACCCCACCCCTTTAAAACCGAACACATATGGAATACACAGCCTGCATGGCTAAATGAGTTCAGTTTGCAGCATGCATCTAAATGAATTGCTAATTAGTCATGCGCGCTGTGGATTCCATATGTGTTTGGTTTTAAAGGGATGAGGTGGCAACCCTAGGCTGAGGTAATGTGGCACATCAAGTAACAGAGGAGCAGATCCTAGTCCTGCGTTTCCCTGCAGGCCGAGGTTTGCCTACGTCTGGCACTCGTTGTGGAGGAACAGGTTCTCATTAGCATCAAGGCAAATCAGTTGATGTGAATGCTCTGTGCACACTGTTCTAGTACTACATATTTCCCCCATGTATTTGCATATGTTGCACTAATTAGAAATAGATATTAAAGCAATTAACTTGTATGCTCTGAATGTCTTTTTAAACATTTCTATAGATTAAATATCTATGCAGTGAGC
The DNA here is from genome assembly GCF_017654675.1 of Xenopus laevis. Lineage (NCBI taxonomy): Eukaryota > Metazoa > Chordata > Amphibia > Anura > Pipidae > Xenopus > Xenopus laevis. Next base: position 97,227,233 of record NC_054379.1, read on the forward strand.
ACTGTCTAGTATAATTTTCTAGGTAGAATACTGTGAAATTAGTACTAATGAACCAGAGGCTGTAACTATACAAGTCTGGATTTTTACCAGAACCTCCATTTTTATTGTGGTTTTGTCCCGTTATGCTGCCACTAAGTGCCAGTAATGAGAATGCAGAGCTAAATTCTCGGTTGTCCGTAGGGCAGATTATTCATCAAATGGGTCCTGCTACTAATTTGGACCATATAGTAGTTGTAAAAAAGGGTATTACAGGCAACTACAGTACACTCATTTTGGGCTGCTATTTCATTGTGGTACTTTGGGTCAGATTCAGTTCAATGAGAAAAAGTTATCTCATGGTTTATAACATGAAAAGTCACGAAAGAGAATCAATTTGAGGAGAAAATATTTTTCTCCTAATTTAGTTTCAGTTTTTTCCAATAGACTTTATTAGAGTTTTCACGTGAAAAAACCATGAGATACGTTTTTCTGAATTGAATTGCATCTCAAATTGAAACCTTTTTCTCACTGAATTGAATCTGGCTCATTATTGGGTATGTGACTGTGGCCACATTGGGTAAATAATTTTCTTTCAGTTAATGTTCATATTTTTAAGCAGGCAGCATAGATATTAGGATATAGTAAATCTCAGTAACTGTATTGACATCACTATACACCATTACAACTGATTGCTTCACCAAGCATAGATTCAACTCATTATGGGTTATATTTATGTATATGTACACATTTAGGGTGGTTATTTATCAAAGTCCGAATTTATCTCAATATTTTCTGCTACAAACGCCGATAAAATCTGCCTGGGTTTTTTACGCTTATTTATTATTAAATTCTCCCAAGAATGAATGAGTCAGATGAAAAAAATCACACATTTTTCGTGAATTTTGTAATCAGAGTTTAGTAAATAACCTCCTATGTGAGAGAGACTTTAAGCAAGCACAATGCACTCCATGTACTAACACAACAAATGCCAGGTGCTAGTGAGTAGAAGTGAAAAAAAACCCCATAATAAACAATTTGGTAGTCATTGGTAGAAATGTACTGTAGATTGCAGGTCACCTCAGGATTGGCAGAGATTTCTCTGCACTCATAGTGCAAGGACACTGTGTTAATGTTTTACTATAAATAGCAGCACAACATTTATACATTTCTGTTTTTCCTACATTTCAATGTGTAAAAAGAGGAATTTCTCCAAAGGACGCAAAGTGCTTTACTGTTCCATATTTTTTACTAGTCAAGTCATTGAAAAGTAGACATGTTGGGGGAGACAGAACAATTTCATACAATAAAATATGACATATTAAAATCCCTGCAGCTTGCTCACTGTCAGCTCTGTCAACTGACCTTTGTGGTGAACAGTACTGGCAAATATTACATTGCAGTAGCTGTCAGAGCCATTGGAAATAGGGACTTGTATTCTTATGGGGATGTTGGATCTTTTAGCTATTCCAGTTGGAAATTTTACTACTTTCTGTGTTGTTTTTGATGGATTGCACTTAAATGCAATCGAATGCCCTGCCTGCTTGATAGTTGAGGTGAATGCAGGTTCTGTACTGTCTTCCCATTTATTCACTCACTATTTAGTTCACACAGTATCTACCTGCACCCCGTTTCTTTGAGTCTCTTTTCTCTGTTCCTCTCTCCCGGTTCAAAACCCCATCATGAACCTCCTCGTTTGAGTGTCTTCTCTCTACTCCCTCAAGGAGCCCCATTCTTAATGCATATTTTTAGCTTAATGCATCTGAGTTTTTTAATACATATTCCAATCAATCTACTTGAAAATATTTATTTATATTTAGAATTACAAAACAGACAGAAAATAGACTTGATTTTTGATTTACAGTTGACTGTCTATTTGCATGAAGTCAATGAATATTCCCCAAACATCAAGGAACCCTACAAAGACTTCAGTTGTGTGTGAGACCAGCTGCATAGAGCCATATGGATTTAACACCAATGTTTCAAGAAGAGGCTGCTATATTGGACTGAAAATCATAAATGAAATGACTGTTATTGATCGTTTTCATAAGTCAGCTTTAAATAAAATAAACTTGCTGTCCGGAAAATAAAAACAATGCTGCAAGGGGCAGAAAAGGTGCAGAAAAGGAATTGTTTTATTCTTTATGGAATAATTTTCCATTTGAGCCACTGCAGGAAGCCAGATGTTTGTTAAATAATTGATGTTTTTATGAGATTACTCTTTGCGGAGAGGGATGTTTACAGTCATTCCTGATATCACTAGAGCAATGCATGTGAGCTGTGCTATCCACAAAATCCAAATCCATTGTGTTTGTACAGCCAGAGAGCACATACACACACACAATCGATCCGTAGTATGAAATGCAATATTTATGCTTTATTCTTTACTAAATACAGAAGCATTTCTGAAATGGAAAATCGATAGAAATTATAAATTGACTTTGCAGATTCCAGTATAATCTGTCCTGTGTTAAAAATAACCTGCAATGACAAACCATGTATTTCTAATCATAATCTTCAAACATACGTAATGATGCATAGTCTCTTATTCTAGTTTAAGTGAGATTGGGGTAAAGGTTGTGAGTCTTTATATTTTTTATGCTTTCTGAAGGTTCACATAAATTCTTCCCTTTTCAATGCATTAAGGAAAAAAGTATTACTATCATTTAAGGATTGAGTTTGGTAGCTCCTGTGCTGTGCATTCAGGGGCATTCGGGCCTGTCTTTAATATTAAAGTGTATTATCTTTCAGCACATCTATCACAACCAATGTTGCTTAGTGCTGTTTTCAGACTCAAACTCGGGTCTGTTTCATGGCTGCATTCCCTTATTAATGCACTCAGGGTTGGACTGGGCTGGCTGGATACCGGGAAAAAAACAGACCTGCTCTCCCCCCCCAGCAGCCCAGAAAGGCCCTGGAGCGTCGCATCTATTTCGCATGCAATGCGTCCATGTAGGTGTGTGGCGAGCAGGAGTCTGCTGTTCAGGGGGGGACCCCTGGGGACTGCCGGGAGGGGGGCCCTGAGAAAGCATGCCCATGTTGGGCCCCAGGCCTCCCCCAGTTCGGGCCTGAATGCACTTATGTCACAATCCAATTATTTTTCCCACTCACCCATGATTAGACAGGCAAACATTTGCTATCCATCAAGAGTGACCCCATTAATGATGAATTGTATGTAGTCACTGCCCGTACAGCTGACCAATGCCAGTCACATAAAAAAATACTTCTTAACTCAGTTTGGAAAAATAGTAAATATATTTATGTATTGTATTTACTAAGAAACTGTTAAATTTAAATTATGATGCATAGCAGTGTTGTCCTGATAAGCTGCATCTCACTGCAAATGGCATGTCTTTATCCTCATGCTCAGTGGAACAAAACATTCGCCTGAAGCAGGATTTCTGAGACTGCTCATTTAGTCATTGTGGCTTCAGTAAATGTCAGGATTCATTTTCAGTTCCTGGTATTGTATTTGCTTCAATGAATAACTCTGCAAGTGAAAATTAGTGTTTCAAAATCAGACAAATGTATTCACTCACAATGGTAATGTTATTTCCCTCAGGGAGTAAAGGTGTCCAAAACTAACACGCAATCAGAGAGCAGATATAAATTTATGTATTTTTCTACTTATACCTCAAATGAGTTCCAGAGCAAAAGGGTTCAGAAGAATTCCCTGATGTCCAGGATATTATAGGCATCATGACAGGAAAATATTGCAAGCATATGCAAAGAGCAGTGCCATCCCATCCCCATCCCTTTCTCTCTAGTACACTACAGAATGCTCAGGTGAATCTGAAAACTGTCTTTGAAAGGTGTATAGGAAAATAAATAAAATCATGTACAGCTATACAGCTTTGTTTACTTTACAAAATTTTGTTATTTCTTGAGCTAAACAGGGAAACTGAAGCTACTCCATGTTGGGTCCTTGTGAGGCAGATAATTAGATTACAAGAAAAGCGATAATCCCACTGTATAGAGACTTCTGCTTTTCTGTGCACTGGGAATCTAATTACCCTTGTGTTAAAGGAGAAGGAAAGGTTAAAACTAAGTAAGCCTTATTAGAAAGGTCCACCTAAACATACCAGTAAACCCTCAGTAGTGCTGCTCTGAGTCCTCTGTCAAAATAAACACTGCATTTCTTTCCTTTTATCGTGTAAACATGGGCTTCTGTATCAGACTTCCTGCCTTCAACTTAAACCTCCTTGCCCCGGGCGTGAGCATGCTCAGTTTGCTCCTCTCCCCCCCCTTCTCTGATGTAATCTGAGCCCAGAGTGATCAGTGAGCAGGGAGAGACTCAGGCAGGAAGCGATGTCACACCAAGCTAATACTGCAGCTGCTATCCTAAACAAACAGAGAGAGCTTCTAGAGCTTTATACTCAGGTATGGTAAAACATTCAACAGAATAAATATAGCATTCTAGCTTGCACTATTGCAGCTAATCTATTGGTAATAAAATGCCTCCATTTTTTTGCACTTTGCAGCTTGCCCCCTTTTATAGATTGCACCTTTTGTATTTTAGCTGATTATTTATATTATTGTTTGTGGTAGATGCTTAAAACTCATTAATTAGAAAATAAGTTATTCTAAACATGTAGGAATCATTAAAACCAACCCCCTCAGCATTTATGCTGCATCCTGCTAGATAAACTACAATACATCTCCATAATTTCTCCATAGACTGCTCAAGTTCTGAAACAGACCTGAAGGAGACTATGGCAAGAGACTTCAAATGTTGTGTTTACAGACATCTATGTGTAATTATCCCCTAAAAACATACACATGGGTTCACTGGTTCCTGAAAAAACTTGGTCATTGTATAGGTATACAGTATGATAGAGTCCTTAGACTGTAAGCTCCACTGGGCAGGCATTAACAAGAATGATTTATATTTTGCTGGAATATTTGAGGTCTATATAAAAGGCTGGGGCAGGCCTGTAAGAGGTAATGTTGCAGAGGCAGAGTTGTGATATGATCGTGGGGTGGAGCCATAATATTACAGGGATTGGGCTGGTCCAAAATTGGATGGAGAGATTAGATTTGGGGAGTAGGCTGGGTGTGAGAGAATAGAGGGGAGCGGAGAGAGGTAGTCCTACTAAGTAGAGAGTACCATAATTTGTTCTTACGATAAAAAGCCCTTTCTCTCCTGGTAGCGAAACAATTAGTAATGCAGACACAGTGCACTTCAGTTCAAAATAAGAAATAGTAGTCTGCACTACAAAATAAATATATAGCTATCATTATGCTTCCAAAATATAGTGCAATATAATAAACAGCAAGCCTTAGACCAAAATAAAAAGGAACCTTAAGTGCTAAAAAAACAAACCTTTGCTGTAAAATAGATAAAAGCTATCTTTAACGCAAAATAAACCATGAGGACATAATAAACAACCTTCAGCATCTTCAGTTTCAGAAGAAACCGACTAATATTAACTTTCAGTACAACCTAAACAGGAGCAACCTTCAGCAAGTAATAAACAAAAGCCACTCGTCTATTCATCTTCTAGTCTTTCATTCAATTCACTGCTGTTGCTAGGGTCAGTTGGACTGTAGCAACCAGGTAGCCTCTGAAACTCCAGAGACCTACTAAATGAAACTACTAAAAGTTCATTTAAAGGCGAACTACCCCTTTAACACAGCAGATTACTTGAACCGTGCATTTTATCACACAAATTTAGTTTTAGATTTTTATTAATATAGGTATTTTTTTATTATCTACCTACCTTTATCTTTCCCTAAATGAATCACTCCAGTTGTGTAGAAGAACAATTCGTCTACAGAATATATGCTGAACTGGCATAGTACAGATAATGTCTTATTGCACACACTTTCAGTGGCAAAGGTGAAAATCATGGCGTTCAAATACAGCGAATATTATTTAAATTCATGTCCTTAAATCTCAGTGAGGACAAAGGTGGCAGCTGTAATTTCATGTCTGAAGTGCTTTCCATGAAAAGGAGATTGAACTATTTATTTGAGCTTTGGCTTCACATTATTACATTAATCATATTCCAGGACATCTCCCTTAGTACTGAGCATCCTACTATTAATTATCTTTTCTCTGCACAGATGTTTCCTCATTTGCATGTTCACTTGTTCAATACGTGGTCATTTGTCACTCTTTTAGCTCGGCATGCCAATGTGTATGACATGAATCATATCTTTTTAGCAGATGAACCCTTTGAAATTAACACATTCTTATTGTACACAGACCAGTTGATTGCAATTATTCATTCCGGTACAGCTGAGAATACAATGGGGTACTTTGTTATTAGCAAGACTCACATCTGGGAAGGACTGCCTAAGTCTTTTAAGATAATGCGTTTTAATAGCACAGCATACAGCTTTCTCTTGTGTAATGTAATGTGCCCATTGGATTTATAAAACAAAATTAAGGGAAAGTTGTGCTCACCACTAAACAATTTTTAACCATTAGCCGCAATTAGGGTGTACAATGAAGCAATAGAATTCTTAATGAATCAGATGAAAGTGAGAGTATGACTGGCCAGACCAGGGATGACATAGTTGCTCAGCTTGAATATAGACAAACCATCCCTTTGTCCTTTATCAAGGTCTAAATATGTGACGAAATTTTGATTTTGGAAAATAAAAATAATTATTTAATTTTTTAAGCTGAGTCACTGCTGTGTATATATATATATATATATATATATATATATATATATATACATACACACACACACATATAGATATACTATGCATATTACCAGCACTCACTAGTAAAAAGAGACATATTTAATTATATAGTTTGTACAAAGTATGCAGATAGGGTTGGCAACTTTTCAAAAACAATTTACTGGTGGGAACAAAAGCGGCGGGTGTGACATAAAGGGGACGGGCTGTGATGCAAAAAGGGGTCCCTGTCACAAAGTGGGCGGGCCACGTCACACGATGGCCAGAAGACGGAGAAAAGGTAAGTTTCTGCCGAAGGGCCAAGGACTTTTGTTAAGGGTATTACAAATTTACCGGCAACTACATTGCCGGTAAATTTGTAATACCAGCCCCGGCCTTGGCAGGTGTTTTACTGGCCAGGTGGCAACCCTATATGCAGAAGATGACACACCCTGTCAAGGCAGTTTCCTTGACCTTCCAAAGAAATCATTCAGCCTTTGAGCTTTTTACTAGTGGAGTGCTGGAGTAATGTGTATAGTGTATGAGTCACACCAAACTGTGATTTATTGAATCATGGGATATATATATATATATATATATATATATATATATATATATATATATATATATATATACTGTTTATACACATATCCACCAGATATCGAATAGGTTCTTAACTATCCATAGAGGTTGGGGTTTTTGCCCACTACTACTCTTATGCTACACACCCCTTTACTAGCCTTCCACTGAGGACTAATATTGCTATGTTATAGAGCTCAACCAAAATGTCCCTATGATTTTTTTTTTTTGTGGTGGAGAAAACAAATACCTATAATTTTCCGCTGATAGAAAGGCTGATTCTTCTGTGCTAATTTAAATTCCAACATAAGGCTAACAAGCTTACATCCAGTCCAAACCTAATAAGAATAGAAATTGCATGTGTAAACCTTAAGTCAGCACTGGTCCTATCTTCTTAAATATTCATTAGCAGCTGATGCTTTTCATATGCTTTTTTTCAGGTTACCATGAAATTAGTAGCTAATTGCCCCAAACTATCTGGGATGAACTGCAAATGATTATGTCCATCCAAGGAATTTATGTATCCATGCGCTCCCCAAAGCTGCTCAATATTGAACAGAGTTCCAACATTCCATAGAGAACTCAATCTGCCATGTGATATAAATTTGACATTTATGAATAAGCTAAAGAAAGATCTTAAGATATAACTATGGGGGTTATTTATCAAAGTACGAATTTATCTCAATATTTTCTGCCACAAACTCTGTTAAAATCTGCTTGGGTTTTTTACACTTATTTATTCTTACATTTTCCCAAAAATTTGCTTTATGGGAAAAAATTTGATTTTCACAATTTTTTTCGGAATTTTCACCCGAAAACTTCGGGGTACTGAGCAAAACCTATCGCACATCAAAAAATCATTGGGACTTCTCCCATTGACTTATATGCAACCTTGACAGATCTGAGATGCCGAATTTTCAAATTTGGACTTTTCCATCCTCAGGGTTTAATAAATTCCGAAAATTCGAAATTTTTAAAAAGCCTGATTTTATAAAAACGAAATCACGATTTTTTTCATGATTTTTGCATTTGGAGGTTAGTAAATAACCCGCTATGTGTAGTTTAAAGTAGAGGATTGCCGGTGATAGGATTGAAATTGGAATTCAGAATGACTATAACTAACTGTGAGAGCACTTTTTTTAAAAGAAAGAATAAAAAGAACTAGCATACAGAACATCATTTATGGAGGACATATGAAAAGTAAAATTTAAAAACTGTGAGGATTAAAATAAAAGTAACTATTATAATAATGAGTATTGTTGATATTATCATTAAAGCTATGAGGGTGATTATTGTTATCATTTGTTTATATAGAAACAAGAAAAAACCTTCTAACAGATAGGGAGGCTATTAATGCAATAAAAAGGAAAAAATTAAGAATGCACAAGGGGATATCAGGCAATTTAAAGCATTTAGGACATATTTATGAAGCTGCAAAGGTAAATTTTTGTTGAAAGTTCTGCAAATTTTAAAGTCAAAATATTTTCAGCTAAAAACCATTATTTATTACCTTAATTTTACGTCTCAAGCTCTGCAGTATTTGCTTGCTCCATTTCAAACTTTTTTGTCAGTGTCTAAATAATTTTATGTTTTTGAATAGTATTTTGCCTGAATATTTTCCCATAGTAGCTATTTATATTAACCAGATTTTATTTTATAATATGTGGCCAGCAAGTGGTGGGTTTATGGCATTGGTTATTCTTTAGCTGATGCTGCTACTCTCATCCAGCAGAGGAGGCAGAGGACTTGATAGACTGAGGCACCATTTGAAATTGATTTTGCTGCTCCTATGAATATTCAGGAATTTCAGTGATTGTCTCACAATAACTCTGTTCTCTGTACTCTGCTAGGTGAGAATATTTACCCAAAAAGATATATTTCCTTTATTTAATAAATAATTCATTTAATAAATAATTAATCTAAAAGTTTTATAATTTAATGCTCCATTCCCACATAATTTATCTCAACCATCATGATGTGGACATGGAGGAGCTGATTTAAATATATATGTATCAGTTGACTGCTTTATATTTTTAATTTGTCCAACATGAAACTTACCCACATTCAGATTTCACAGTATTTTCCAAAAAAGTTTGCACATGGATAGAAAACTCACGGAAGGATTGAGTACATAGGGTGGTTGTTAATCGTACATTCTCTACTTGGAGTAAGGTTCTTAGTGGGGACCCACGGTTTTCTGCATTGGGTCCTTTTTTATTTAATTTGTTCGTTAGTGACTTAGGAGAGGGAATTGGAAGTAATCTATGAGTGTATGTTGGTGACACAAAGCTATGAAGCTCAATTAATTCCATCCAGGATGTTCAATCCTTGTGTCAGGGCCTACGTAAAGTGTAGTGAAGCATTACCTGTGATGTTGCTCATGGCAACCAATCATTTGCTTTTGTTTTCAAACTATTGAAATCTAATTGCTGATTGGTTCACTCCACTTTTTACACAGCATGATAAATAGGCTCCAAAGGGTTAACCAGATCGAGGTGAATATCCAGGCCAAAAGTCAGGGATAGGCAGCAAACAGTGTAGTCAGGAGCCAAAGAAGAATGGACAGGAACCATAAATCAATCAAATAGCAATTATAGCTCACCCACAAACTGTCAAAAACAGAATCTATATTTGGGCATCAAAAGTCTGTCTTTAGCGTCCTTTTATGCAAGGGACAAGGCTGAAGCCAATACTGGATGGCTATGATAGTCACATCTTCCAGCTAAAAAGGGAAAAGACCATCTGGCTTATCAGCATTTTTATAGATATTAAAGGTCAAACTTCATCGACGTGTCTTTTTTCAACCTCAACTACTACGTAAAACTATGTAACAATATCTTAAACATGTGTATGAATGCATGAACATACACATACTAACAATGCATGTATCTCACAGAGTTGGTTATATTGTATTTTTTTTAAAATATTTTCTATGATCTGGATGAACCATTCTATCAGTATTCTATGGCATTCATCTGAGGCCTATGCATGTATTTTGGATGAGCACCACCTGCTATTATGTATAAATATGAACTATGTAGAGAAGAAATGTGATTTATTAAGCAATACTTTCATACATGCTTATTTATGGAAACATCAATAGAGGAGCAACATTATTTATTAATTGGGCAGGTGTTATTATCAATGCAAAAAGAGACCATCTGTGCACAAGGAATTAAAATAAAACATTTCTTTGCGTCTGATGTAAAATACACATTGGTGACTTCTTGTAAGGTTTGGAGAACACTAGCCTATTTTTTGGTTGCTACAATCAGCAGAGATCAAAACAGGGATTGTCTTGGCTCAAAATGAATTAGTACAACCTTTGCCAATCAAAAACTTGCTCTTATCAGAGATCTAAGGTACACAAGAAGCTGTTTATGTGTGTCTATGTGTGTCTCTTTAAGGAGGCATTGGGTAAGAGAGGACACATTTTTTATTCTTTAGACATTAATAGCTTCTTATTACCGTTGCTAACACTTTTCATGCCAGACATCAGAGTGTCAATGACCTATATACTAAAAGGAAGACAGGTGAAGCGGCACCTTTTAAATGCTTATGCACATAGAAAATGTGTTTGAAAGAAACATTGATAATAGAAGCACAAGCCTTAGAAGGCTCTGAAAATCATTTTGCAAGACACATAAAATAATAGTCTTATCTGAGAGCCATGAAACATTACACGATGCCAAGACAGGTTTGCCTTCTTGCTTGAGAAGCAAAATTTACAAGGCGCATAATGAAAAATGGCACTTGTAAAATGATCATTATTCACTTTTGAGTAAACAGTTCTAGATGATCCTTGTCATGAAATAATGAAAGTCTTATTGCATAAAATATATCAAATTGTAATAAGAGCAGTGATCTTCTTGGTTAGTCCTTAACATTTCAAATAATTTTATAGTTCCACAGCCAACATTCAATAAGAGAAAAGTTAAAGTTATTATTCATATCAAGGAAAGCACTAGGGTTATATTAATTACATTTTTATGGGCTCAGATTTGGTCGAGCTTTGAAACTCAATTAAAATGCATCATTTGGGATTGGGTTTTTTCTTCTCTACAAGAATTGGCTTGAACTGTACAACCAATATATTATGAGGAAGAATAATCATATATTAAATTAAGGAATCCAGAGGGACTCCCAGCAGTTCAATAATTTCCCCTATTTGTCTACACTTTCATAACTATTAGGAAATTGTTTAAAGAACTGACATATTAATGTAAGAAAATGTGTCAAACACAGCAAAACACTATCATTTCAATCTGATGTTAACACTCAGTGAAGCACAGAAGCAGTACTCTCAAGACTTTTAATGCAGAGAGCATAATTAGATATGAATTTATAGAAGTTGCTCTCTTGTTGGAGAATCTGAGTCTAGATTTTCATTACTCTCTGATTATGTTGCTGAACACTTATCTAAAACATTACTGTTTATTGGAGGAGAAGAAGGCAGTTATTCAATATACCCTTGCTTCTTGTATTATATATGATGAACTGCTGATTACCTGTAAGCCTGAGATACAGGAGGCTGCTGGGAGGGACAAATTATTTAATTGGGTTGTTGACCTTTTCCAGGTGAATCTACAGCAGTAGCGCAATAATCAACAGTATTCTAGCAAGTATGGATAGTTTCCAATATATTTAGACTCAAAGCCAATATCAAGACAGGATGAAATGCCGGTGCACAGATTGGCAGCAGGTAAGAATTTTCATTGAGGACAGGAATTCTTTATGCACTAGTGTGCAAGCCCACTTATCTCTTGAGAGAAATGCCCTGACCATCTTAGTTCACAAAAAATATCTTTCTAGCATGAGAGCAGTTCAAATCTCATTTAAACATCACTGATTATATCTGACAACACATCTGCATATGCCTGTACAATTGAACTTGCAGTACCTTTAGTTTGTATAAAAAGAACCATTATAAATTCTCAACCATGAGATAGTTTGAAGAACCACTGCAATATAAGTTAGACACTGATGCAATCAGGAATGGCCTATGGTATGGGTGCCCTCTGTCCCCACTGTAATATATACTTACAATGGATCACCACTACACAGCAAATGCAGCAAAGCCCACAGTAAAGTGTATACCAATGGGGGGGGGGGCAGGAATTAAAGATAGCTAGCTTGACAAATATTTACTGTCCCATGCCTGGAACCAATAATGTTTAATTATCTATCTTTGAAACCATAAACAGCATAAAAGTATGCAAACACTTTATATAGTCCAAAAAAGCAAAAGTAACAGCCTTTATAAAAATGTTGAATTAATATCCAGCATAGTCAAAATAAAAAGTGGGTGCAGCTAGAACATCTTGCAAGTTTAAGCCTTCTGTAAGTGTGCTTCTGGCTGCCCCCCCCCCCAAAAAAAAGGTCCCATGGAGCAGTTGCACACTTGATATTATATGACAAAATCAAACAATGGAAAACTGGAGGAACTGCTCTCAAGGTCATTGCCACTATCAGGTCCTAAAGGGGAATGAAATGAACAGACAGACAATATAACAATATAATTAAACATAAATCAAGTTCAAAATGTAACTCTACCATAGCATCAAAAACAAACAAACCCTACAAACTCTCTGTACTCAACACTGGTCAAATGTGCCCATGGGCAGTAACCCATGGCAACTAATTAAATTTCTGCAATCATTGTTCTACTTGCAGCTATTTGAGGAGGAACTGGTTCATTTATAGAGTTGTAGTGGCCAGTTGCTTCATATTAACCCGGACAATGAAGCAAAACCTCCAAGAAACAAGAAACAAATTAAAATAGTCTAACCAGGTGTTAAAGATACCCTTTACTTGTTAAAAAAAAAAGTTCCCTTGGGTCTTGCTGTATAGTGAGGCAGTTGGTAACACTTTGTCACATTCGGTATCCCAAACCCAGAACAAACACCAAGGTTCACGCTTCTGCCTAAAATAGTCACCTTTCACGTCATGAGGAACCCTTCGCAACTCGGATGCCACCAGGTCTTAAAGTGAGAGAACTAAGGCAAGGGTTCTTCGCAGGCAAGAGAACCGTAACATGGGACAAGAGGAACGGCAAAAGTGTGGTCGTGGAGCAGGCCTGGAGCCAATACCAATCAGTCAGGGCAGTACAGAACTGGAATCCAGAAGGGTAGTCAATAATCAGCCAAAGGTCTGTTCATAACGAGCGACAAATGCTTTCTCTCTTTTTTTAACTTATTAGGCAGGGCAACAGATAATTTACCTGGTTAATTGCTGTGGTAGAAGGGTGGAAGGGCGGAGCAGTTGGGTTTTGTGCTGTATGGGTAGAACTGATGTACAAAGAATGTCAGGCAGGAAGTAGCAACCTTTGGCAAATGGTATGCGCAAGTGATTGCGGCTATTAAGGGAGCAGTATGGGTTGAACAGTGGGTCGGATCTCAGACGTTCGTAAGGCCATTTCATTTAGTGGTTTGAGCTAAATTGCATATGGCATCTTAGACTTACCAGGCTCCGATCTAAGCACTAAATTTATATATTAGTTTGGTGGTCCTGTTCCTATATGTTGTGCTCTAGCCATAACCATATTGTCAACCCAGCACTGGTTAACAGAAGTATTCACTAACTGAGGTTAAGTTATCCATGTAGAATCCTACACAATCCATCTATCAGATAGTGACCTTGAGTTGATTTAGCTTCCTCTCCTAATCATTATTTTAACGTTGTTAATTTTTGTGCATATTTTTAATTATTTGTGATTATAGGTTATGTTCTAAATATATTCACACGGTGGGAACCTCTGACTTAGAAAGGGGGGCGGTTGCAACTGTATGGGTCATTCTTTTTCTTTCCTTTGAATTAATTAAAGGTCTGGCAACAGACAGGGATGGTCAGGATAGGCAAGGGTCTAGGAACAGTAAATCAGACAAGAATTCACAATAAAGAATTTTGTAGAAAACAGTGTAGAATTATTTATGGAAACCTGGACCTTATGAAATAAGTGGCCTGTTCTTACTGTGATGGCCACAACAGAGTGTCAATGGCCACTGGTCTTACTGTTTGGAGTAGGGGCCAAGGAGGAAGCTGACTGGGAAACAGGCCAGACAGAGGCTTGGCAAATAGGAACACTTTACTGGTGCAAGCAGGGTTTATAGACAGGTTAGCAGGCTTACTAGCAAACCAGTGAAAAATCCATTGCTCAGCACATAGAGAGTTAACACACAGCAAAGTCCAGAGTCCAGGCAAAGGTTGAGTCTCGCAGAGTTCAGGTAAGATCAAGAACAACTGATCAGAAACACCAACCCCAGGCAGAGTGACCAGTAGGAAAAGAGACCTTTAAAATGGCAAGACAGTCTGTGTTGGGAGGTATCTGGGAATGAGCTGTAACTTATAATTAATACAGCTGGCAGAGCCTGGCACACAGATTGAAATAGGTATACTGCAATACAAAAAAGCCAAAACATATAATTTGCTTCTGTAGGGCTGAAGGACCAGGTCCAAGCTAAGTACAAAGAGAACAAAGCAGGGAATAATACCTTACACATAGATATAATTGTTGATGTGGATAGCTATAAAAACAATTATTGCTGCAATTTGTGAACAAGTAACTGACATGTCTGTTCTATTGCCTACAAATGTAATCTGTAATCACTATGCATAAAATCATTTGAAAACTACGCACAAAATATTCTTGCTTGTGAAGAGCAATTTAAGATGAATATTTAAAATGTGTAATTCTAAAAGGTGGCAACAAAATAAAGAAGAAAAAAAAAAAAAAAAAAAATATATATATATATATATATATATATATATATATATACACATGTAAATCAAAGAAACTGCACTCCTAGGACTTCAGTGAAAAAAAAAATTGAAAATGGTTTATTCTCAACATTTCGGCAACCACACTCTTCAGGAAGGTGAATAATACACAACAGTGCTAGTTCTTAAAAGGGTGATAAAATGGCGCCAAACAGTTAAGTATGACGTCATCACTGGGTGTCATACACAACAAAATTTCATCCAGCGCTGTTGCTGATAAAGCTATTTTACAATAGTGAGAGCATCATCCAAAGTGCTTATGCCCCTCCTTAAATGTAACCGCCTTGTGAAGTAGGTCCGTCTGTGCCCATATAGTGAATCATTTATGCGCATACATCATTGTCTCCGTTAGTGCCCAATGTGACGTTAAAAACAAAAGTACCGTAAAGTATTACGGATTTTGTTCCCGACTCCGATCGGGAACTCCATGTCTATGCACTTACCCCAGGGGGATCAAGTGTGGATACCTTCGCCCTTGTTGCCCAATGTAGGAACCGTGCACTCCAGATGGTTGCTGCTCGTATCGCTCCTATTAGCTCCTCCGATCTCTCTCCTCTGCCGTGCAGTGCTACTGCTCGAGTGCACGCATCTTAGGCTCAAGGTTTGCCCTTAAGAAAGGTTCCTCTGAGGAACTGAAATGTCAGATTCAATAAACCTCTTTCTTTTATTTCACTATATCAAACATTTGATTTTTCATGTAAATCCTGTGAGTGCCGGTACCACATGCAGCTCTTATCTATTATCTAACCAGAGCACCCAGGTCGTTTTGTGTACTTTAAGGTGTGCAGCCTGTACCCACCTTTCCATATATATATATATATATATATATATATATAGGCTGTACATGCATTTTCAATACATTTGAATTTTTGCACAAAATATATCGGTGTTGCTGGTCTTTTCTACATTATATATATATATATTCAAAGAGCATAATCTGGAGCACTCCCAAGTCAAAATCAATGCCTAGGTGCTGGTTAAATAATTAATATCAAATTGGCAAATAAACCGCACAACCAGGTCTTGCATAGAGTGTAAAAATCACAAACTTATTTATTTATCGACGTTTCGGCTCCAAACTTAAGCCGTCTTCAGGAGGTGAAAACTACACACTTTACACACATATTTAAAAGCTAAAATGGCGCCAACATACAAGTGATGACGTCATCACACCGCTGTGTTCTCATTGGTGATTGTGAATTAACGTGTATGACCCAAAACCAGCTGGGTTTAAACAATAATGTTATTACAATACACAGTTAAGTCTATTTAAAGACTTCATATATCACTATGCTGCAAATATAAACCATCGTGATATTAGTGTATCATCGTTCTGTGATTCAGTGTTAATGTGCCAATTGAAAGATAAAAAAGAAACCTAGTATAGCGCACATCTGGTGCGCTATGTTACCTATTACCCCAGAGGAATGTCAACAACATAAGTATCTACATTATCGCCGTCATTGTAGAACACATGCCACCGATTGTTTGCACAAGTAAGCGTATAACTTCATCCAGGGGAGTTTCTCCTCAGTCGGTATCCTTACCGACTCATTCGTAGAGCATCGAGGTTCCAAGCTGGTGATTGGAGTACATGCGCACATCAATCAACTACATCACTCGTTCGGTATTCGTTCCCCTTCAGCAGTGTAGGACGTCCACTTCTGACAGTTGCGCCGATCAGCGTATGACACGGGCTGCCAATAGGCGCCCGTGTTTACGCCAAATTGGGCATTGATTCAGGCTTCATTACATGCTCATCTAGCTTCATCTCCATACGTCTGTAGCCATCAGCGGTGTAGCACAGGTATTCCAATGGGACACCCGCGTTCACGCCGAGAGTTCAGTCTAGGGAGAGCTTTGAGAAAACCGATTCTGTGTGTCATCCAACTCCCCCTCCTACCACCAACCCTCCCTCGTACCCTGCCCCCCCCCTCCCCCCTCCCTCCGCCCGCCTCCCACCCCTCCCACTCCCTCCACCCACCCTCCCCGCCACCCCCTCACACCCCGCCTCCCCCGCCACCCCTCCACCACCACCCCCCTCCTCCCTCTCCCCCTCCTCCCCAGCCACCCTCCCATCCCTCCCCCCCGCCCTCCCCTCGCCTTCCGCCGCACCCCACGCCCAGCCCGCCCTCCGCCCCTCTCGCCCCCGACTCCCCGCCACCTCCCCGCGCGCCCACCCGCCTCACCACCCCCCCCCCACTCCCCCCCGCCCCCGACCTCTACCCACCTCTCAGCCCCCCCTTCCCCCTCCCCCACTCCCACCCCTCCGCCCCGCAGCCCGGCCACACCCACTCACCCCCCACCCCACATCCCTCCTCCCCCCTCAGCGCCCCCCCACCCCCCCGCCCCCGGATCTTTTCTCCCCCCCCCTCCCCTCTCGCCCCACACCCCGCACCCCTCCCCTCCCCCTCCACCCCGCACCCCCACCTGCCCCCCCCCTGCCCTCCTCCCGCCCGCGCCGCCCCACCACCCCCCACCTCCCTCCCACGCCCCACCACACCACCCTCCCCTTCGCCCCCCCACACGCACCCCTCCCCGGCCCCCCACCCCACCCCACCCACCTCCCCCTCTCCCACGCCTCCCTTCCCACCCCCACCACTCCCCACCCCGCCCCATACCCCCCCCCTCCCCCCACCCCCCCCCCAAGCCACCTCTCCCAGCCCCCATTCCGCCCCCCACGCCCCCCCAAACTGCGCACAACCCACCACCCTCCCCCACATCTCTCCCCGCCCCCACCCCCCACCCTCCCCACCTCCTTCCGCGCCCCCACCCACTCCCCTCCCCCGCCCCCACCCCCCTCCCCCCCCCCCCCCCCCCCTCCCCCCCCCACCCACTCCCACTCCATAAACATACCCCTACCCACCCCCCCCACCCCCACCCACCCCCTGGAACCGTGGCTTGGCTTGAATTGTTCGCTCATCTCGCTCCATATGGCTCGTACCTCTGACCCTTCACATTCACTTACTTATGCACGGTGTCATGTGTCACTACTCCCGGCCGACTTGGAACCTCGATGCTCTACGAATGAGTCGGTAAGGATACCGACTGAGCAGAAACTCCCCTGGATGAAGTTATACGCTTACTTGTGCAAACAATCGGTGGCATGTGTTCTACAATGACGGCGATAAGGTAGATACTTATGTTGTTGACATTCCTCTGGGGTAATAGGTAACATAGCGCACCAGATGTGCGCTATACTAGGTTTCTTTTTTATCTTTCAATTGGCACATTAACACTGAATCACAGAACGATGATACACTAATATCACGATGGTTTATATTTGCAGCATAGTGATGTATGAAGTCTTTAAATAGACTTAACTGTGTATTGTAATAACATTATTGTTTAAACCCAGCTGGTTTTGGGTCATACACGTTAATTCACAATCACCAATGAGAACACAGCGGTGTGATGACGTCATCACTTGTATGTTGGCGCCATTTTAGCTTTTAAATATGTGTGTAAAATGTGTAGTTTTCACCTCCTGAAGACGGCTTAAGTTTGGAGCCGAAACGTCGATAAATAAATAAGTTTGTGATTTTTACACTCTATGCAAGACCTGGTTGTGCGGTTTATTTGCCAATTTGATATTAATTATTTAACCAGCACCTAGGCATTGATTTTGACTTGGGAGTGCTCCAGATTATGCTCTTTGAATATAAGGAAGCCACCCTGACTAGGGGTTGCTTTTACTGGTAGCACCCGGCATTTTTTCTATTTTTTGGTTTCGAGGATCATTGGATTGATTGTAATATGAGGATAACTCCACAACAACACGCCATAAAGCTTTGATTGAAGTGTGGACTTGAAATGGATGCAGCTCTCACACAGACAGAAGTTGATACCACAGGGGAATATACTTTCTCGACAGAGGACGCCGAAAGAATCCTGTTCGCGGATTTACCTGTTTCTTCAGACACTGGTAGGACCCCTCGGGATTTGTACCATCATGTATTAGGTTTAAAAAAACGAGAAGTCGATTTACACTTACATGGGTCATACATATCTAGCTATCACAGACAAAAGCTTATTCCCAGGGGCTTTCGCATTAGAAATATTCCTACTTTAGGTCTTTCAAATGCAGATTTCTGTAGCAAGTGGTGCAAAATTCTAAACAAGTGTTCATCTGATTTACTTTTATTGGTGATCGAATTTGTAGGAAATGAATTGAAACAAACGCAGTTGGAGATCTCCAAATTTGAAACTGACCACTTGCTGCAGTTATCTCAAGATAAGTCTGTAGACTGGCTGAAAAATATTGATTCTAATCTACATAAGTATAAACAAGAGTTGGTGTCATTCAAAGAAAGGAAACTATCAACTGTTAAGGAGGATTATAAACAAAAAAAAGTATATAGATGGTTGTTAGGAATTTCTGAACAAACCACTAGGAGATTTAATCGAAGATTTAAACCAAGGTCACTTAATACGATAGACAGCTCAGGGGATTCCACGGATTCAGACCCCAGCACCTCCACACACACTACCCAGCCTTTTTTAGGGAATCACCCTTCCCCCCCCACTCACCCAGACAGAGGCAGAGAAGGGCAACGAGAAGGGGAGGAGTTAATTGTCACAAAAAAACCACCAAGGAGAGGAACGAGGAGAATATAGTGGTTAATCTCTCACAGCATCCTTTGACCATGGGAGAAAGCAGACTGTTGAATAGGGGTCTGAAATATATCCCCACTCATCATTCTGATGCGTTTGATGTATATAAAGACATTCATAGATTCAAGAGGAATCTTAAATTAAGGGACTTTTACAAGGACAGAGAGATGGGTGAGATATCTGCCACAGAACTTAAACCTAAAAGTAAATTTGAACCTCCCAACACGTCCCCGTCCATCGCCACCTTCACCCATCTACTAGCTAAGGATTCGTGTACTATCCATAAAGGGAAGGGTCACATGTATTCTAATTTACCCATCTGTGAAAGAGAGGCCATCAGATCATTAAAGGCTAACAACAATCTTATCATTAGGCAGGCAGATAAAGGTGGGGCGATAGTACTATTGGATAGAACCTACTATGAAAAGGAGATTCTTCAACAACTAGCGGACACGAATACTTATTCCAAGTTGACAGGGGACCCAACGGGTACATACAAACAATCATTGGACTCTTTGATCAAACTAGCTGTAGAATCAGGATGGATAAACGACAGTACATATAGGTTTCTGGTGACTGATTTCCCTAAGGTTCCTTTTATATATACTTTACCGAAAATCCACAAATCTATGACTGAACCCCCTGGGCGTCCCATTATTTCTGCCATGGATTCCCTATTTCAACCTGTGGCCAAATATTTAGACCAGTATTTACAGCCTGCTGTCCAATCAATGGAGTCCCACATCAAAGATACCTCACATCTGTTAACACTCCTGAAGGATTTGCATATAACAGAAGACAGTCTATTGGTTACAATGGATGTGTCTAGTCTGTACACAGTAATCCCACATGTAGGTGGCATTGGGGCCTGCAGAGAAGCTTTAACTAAAAGACACATGGGAGTACCTCCCACTGAATTTTTGATGTCATTGTTGGATCTCATATTGTCCCATAATTATTTCACATTCAAAGGGGTCTTCTACCTACAGACCTCTGGGAACGCGATGGGCTCTAATGTCGCCCCCTCATTTGCAAATTTGTATATGGAACAATATGAGACTCAATATCTGTTACCTATGGGTGGAATGAATATCTATTTTTATAAACGCTATATAGATGATTTGCTCTTGATCTGGCAGGGGTCGGAAGATGCACTCCAGAGTTTTCATTCTTCTTTGAATAATCTGGATTCACCCATCAGACTCAGTTTAGAATATGACAGACAACAAATCCACTTCCTTGACATTACTATCTCTAAACAAGGGAGAAAATTAGGGACTTCTCTTTATAAAAAACCGACAGATCGAAACAGCCTAGTACACGCACATTCACACCATCCACCACATATGTCCCGAGGGGTCCTATTTTCCCAATTCTTACGAATTATTCGCAACAATTCGGACAGAAAGACCGCGGAACTACAACTCTCTGCACTTGGATCGCAGTTTGCCTCAAGGGGATACTCAAGGAGGTTGATAGATGAACAGTTGGAACGGGCAAAAATGTACACACAAGACAAGTTATTATCTAAAGATGATCGGCACCCCAAAGCTAATCCTAATCTAATTTTTGTGACTGACTGGACTGATAAAAGTCTACAGCTCAAGAAATCCATAAAAAACAGATGGGAAATCCTTGAATCGGATGGCAGTTTGCCTTTTTTTTAAACAAAAGCCCCTCTGGTCGCATACAGAAGGGGTCCTAATTTGAGTGACATGCTTGTTAAAAAAGATTTAACAGACATCGCTAAGAAAGGGAATACATGGTTGGATAAAGCACTAAAGAAAGGATGTTTTAGGTATGCTGGCTGTCTGACATGTAATGGAATGCAACAGGGCCCCCAATTTACACATCCCAGGACTGGGCACAAATTTAACATATCGCACAGGGTGTCGTGTACCACTGACCATGTGGTTTATATGGCGTGGTGTCCATGTGGACTACATTATGTGGGCAAAGCGTCCACAACCTATCGTGAAAGAATGAACAATCACAGGAGTGCGATTAGGTTGGCCCTGAGGTCGGGTAAAGCAGATCAACCAATACCGAAACACTGGCTGTCCTACAAACATACACTACCACAATTTAGACATATGATCATAGACCATATTCCAGTTCCCAGAAGAGGAGGAAACAGGGATTTAATATTAGTCCAAAGAGAATCTATGTGGATTTACAAATTGGATACCCTGGTCCCACATGGCCTTAATGAAACCTTGCCAATGTCTCCTTTCTACTAAGAGCTCCTCTGCATGTACTTATTGAGGATTATGAATACAGAGATAGGATGATTATGTATCAGTATACTTGCTACAATGTTTGGTTTCAGTGGAACATAGATACTAAATGGCGCACTCTGTTAGTTTGTTACTAATTTCCTTTCCCTAGAGGTAACTATGTGGAATATGGATGGTGGACATTGAACTTATGAGCGCATCAACTATGATGTTTATTGTTGCGATTTGTTCTTTGGTGATTGAATAATGCTTTTACTGTTTTTCAGGTTTTTTCCCTATACCCCTGAGGGATTATGAAGGGTTGCGATTGACGGTCGGCCGGGAGTAGTGACACATGACACCGTGCATAAGTAAGTGAATGTGAAGGGTCAGAGGTACGAGCCATATGGAGCGAGATGAGCGAACAATTCAAGCCAAGCCACGGTTCCAAATCCTGAATGCAAATTGGATGACACACAGAATCGGTTTTCTCAAAGCTCTCCCTAGACTGAACTCTCGGTGTGAACGCGGGTGTCCATTGGAATACCTGTGCTACACGCTGATGGCTACAGATGTATGGAGATGAAGCTAGATGAGCATGTAATGAAGCCTGATCAATGCCCAATTTGGAGTAAAAACGGCCTATTGGCAGCCCGTGTCATACGCTGATCGGCGCAACTGTCAGAAGTGGACGTCCTACACTGCTGAAGGGGAACGAATACCGAACGAGTGATGTAGTTGATTGATGTGCGCATGTACTCCAATCACCAGCTTGGAACCTCGATGCTCTACGAATGAGTCGGTAAGGATACCGACTGAGGAGAAACTCCCCTGGATGAAGTTATACGCTTACTTGTGCAAACAATCGGTGGCATGTGTTCTACAATGACGGCGATAAGGTAGATACTTATGTTGTTGACATTCCTCTGGGGTAATAGGTAACATAGCGCACCAGATGTGCGCTATACTAGGTTTCTTTTTTATCTTTCAATTGGCACATTAACACTGAATCACAGAACGATGATACACTAATATCACGATGGTTTATATTTGCAGCATAGTTATATATGAAGTCTTTAAATAGACTTAACTGTGTATTGTAATTGTAATAACATTATTGTTTAAACCCAGCTGGTTTTGGGTCATACACGTTAATTCACAATCACCAATGAGAACACAGCGGTGTGATGACGTCATCACTTGTATGATGGCGCCATTTTAGCTTTTAAATATGTGTGTAAAGTGTGTAGTTTTCACCTCCTGAAGACGGCTTAAGTTTGGAGCCGAAACGTCGATAAATAAATAAGTTTGTGATTTTTACACTCTATGCAAGACCTGGTTGTGCGATTTATTTGCCAATTTGATATATATATATATATATATATATATATATGTGTATGTGTATGAAAGCACACATTTTTATGGCTTAGACCTTAACCAGTTTGGTATATTTTTTTTCTTGTAATTATTCAATCATCAGGGCTGCAAAATGGAAATACGCCTGCAAAGACATGACCGAGACAGATGTTTATTTGCAGAAATGAGAAAACAAACAAAAATAAATGTGTGCCAGATGCTGCAGGAAAGTATGCTTCATCTGCATGGGCAAAATGTGCTGCTTATGCTTGTAAATGAAATGTAGAAACGTTCCTAACAGAAAGAGCTGTCAGCAATAAGCACGTTAAAGGATAATCATGTTTTAATTGAATTTGACCCAATGCTTTAGGTATTACAACAAAAAACGAGGTTAACAAGACCCCATGTAACGTGTAAGCCATAGCAAAGCAATGCAAAGAAGAGGGGTTCAATATGCTGTTATTTTGAACGACATAATGGGGGCAGTTCCTACAGTGCAGGTATCTGCTAAAAATCCCTAGACCCACATGAAAAGGGAATTGGGACTAAATTATTTTAGAATGTATTAATGAATCTTGCTTTATTTTTGGACTAGAGACTTTGCAGTTAGGATCCAGGGATTTTAAATGATAAGCTGTCATATAAGCTTTCTACTAAGGTCATTTTTTTTAATAAGCACATTAGTTTCATAATATTTTGTATGTCTTTAAAAAGAAAACAAACAAAACACATAAAACAAATATAAGGGTAAGTAAAGTGCCTCATGATGCATATCTTCCAGTGCCAGGCCAGCCAGGCGCTGCAGGCAACCCAACCGGACACATCGGGCCCCACTGCAGCAGTGCGCAACCAAGTACGCGCGTGCGTAACCGTGCGCAACCGGGGACGCGCGTGCGTAACCGAGGACGCACGTGCGCAACCGTGCGCAACCGAGGACGCACGTGCGCAAAGCATTTTGCCTTCAGAGAGTGCAGCCACTTTTCATGTTTGTCAAGAATGGTGGACCACTCTACGTGTCTAGAAATGTCTTAAAGTTTTCCCTTTTATGGAAGGATAAAGATAGTAATCTCTTACAGGAAGTCATTGCTTGGCTGCAAAACAGAGCACACCTACACAACTAAGAGATTTTTTCACAGTCAAGATACTATTACCTCAGACAGAACACCTTGAACCTGATCCAATGGGCTTCAACTCACAGTAACTCCCAATAAGGCACTTCGTAGAAAAGACTAACTTCAGTATGTTATAGAATGGCCAATTATAAGATACTTTCAATTGGCCTTCACTTTTTATTTTTTTATAGTTTCTGTATTATTTGCCACCTTCTTCTGACTCTTTCCAACTTTCAAATGGGGGTCACCGACCCCATCTAAAAAGTAAATGCTCTGTAAGGCTACAATTGTATTGTTATACTTTTTATTACTCATATTTATATTCAGGCCTTTTCTATTCATATTTCTATTCATATTCCAATCTCTCATTCAAACCAATGCATGGTTGCTATGGTAATTTGGAGCCTGGCAACAGGATTGCTGAAATTGCAATATGAAGAACTGCTGAATAAAAAGCATACCTCCCAACTGTCCCTTTTTCGGAGGGACAGTCCCTCTTTTGACAGCTCAACCCGCAGTCCCTCATTTGTACTGGAAAGTCCCTCTTTTCTATGCACTGAACAGCCAGAAAAAGAAACAAAGTTTCTCACTTAATTGGCTTTTAGCAGAGAGCCCAGAACAGCTAACAGGTGCAAATAAGATACTTTGTAACAATTTTGAGACACAAAAACACAATTTAGATAAGGAGAAATATTTTCAAACTTTCATAGCCTGCCAAATTTTGTAAAAAAACATGGTAATTAGGGGGTGTGGCCACAGAAAGGGTGTGGTCAAAAAATTTGCTGTGCTACTTGCGGGAAAAACATTTTTGTCCCTCTTTTTAGGGAGGTATGTAAAAAGCTCAACAACTACACAAAATAAAAAACGAAAACCGATTACAAATTGACTCAGAATATTACTCTCTACATCATACTGAACAGGCCCTTTAACTGTTAGAGGCAGGTTTAACCACACTGTATCTCTACCATAAATAAGAGAAATACTTCAAATAACAACCAGTAAAAACAGATTAACTTATTTATTGACAGATGATACACTTTAGATAATGATGGGTGCTGACTTAATGTTATCAATATCAGTAACTGCTTCCAACAATAATAATACAAA
This sequence comes from Xenopus laevis, assembly GCF_017654675.1. Classification (NCBI taxonomy): domain Eukaryota; kingdom Metazoa; phylum Chordata; class Amphibia; order Anura; family Pipidae; genus Xenopus; species Xenopus laevis. The sequence continues at coordinate 97,252,599 of NC_054379.1, forward strand.
CTTTCAGGTTTTGTGTCCACACTACCCCAGACGTAGCTGCATTTGGTGCACAATCCCTATTGAAGGTGAATCTTACAGTGGTCCCATGTTCCAATGATCTCTCTATCCCTGAGTCTAATCACTTAAGTTGGAGATGGCTAATTTCCAAATTTTATAGTGAAAGTCACATTAGAGGGAAGTTGCATATGAAGCTTTTCTTATCTGTGCTACCTGAACTCACTGATCCAAGTGTTTCTATTTTCTCTGTTCCAAAACATTGCTTGCCTCAGCAGGTTCAATGCTTTGTAAACCAGCACCCTTCCATTGCCCTTTCCCTAGGTGCAGGGCCGCCATCTGGTGGGCACAGGGGTACATTTGTACCAGGCCTGGGCCTAAAGTGGGTGCGGCTGTGCTGCACTTTTTGAATTAGCCAGCCCGCCCTTGACAGCACAAAGTCCTGAAGATCCGAAGTCCCAAAGACCCAAAATCCCAAAAATCCAAAGTGCAAAAGACCCCAAGCACTAAAGATCCAAAGCCAAAGCCATGAAAAGACCCGAAGCATCAAAGATTCAAAGCCGAAACCACGAAAAGCCACAAAAAGACCCAAAGCTGAAGTGCTGAAGCCGCAAAAAGACCCAAAGCCATGAAAAGAGCCAAAGGTAAAGCCCAGAAGTTGCGAAAAGAACCAAAGTCACTAAAGGAGCCTAAGATAAGTTCTACTGAACACCAATGTGTTTTTTTTATTTTATTAAATCCCTGGCCACCAATGTGTTATTTTAATATTTTATAGCCCCCTGGCCACCAATGTTTTTTTTATATAATCTATGGGGCCCCTGATTACTATTTTTTCTTTTTAACTTGTAAAAGGGGGCCCGGGTGCCAATATTTTTTTTGTTTTTTTTTATTTATAGGGGGGCCCAGAAAATGTTGTTGTATGGGGCCCAGTGATTTCTGCTGGTGGCCCTACCTAGGTGTGGAGCATGGGTACCTCTCTAAGTCCAGGATCTACACATTCACTGTCCTAATAACATAATGTGGTTCAGCACTGATGCACGGGTAACATGGCTTGCCTGAATGTCATCACTAAGGTCCCCTGCCACTACTCCATAAGATTCATAAGGTGATGGTTTTTAGGCGATGCTACTCTTTGCTTTGTTCTATTCACCTTTGGAAAAAAGCAATTCATGAGTGGATGGCCAATAAGCAGTGAAATTATTATTTCAGTTCTTATAGCATTCAGAGCTGAGAACAGTAATGGAAAAAGCCAATATAAATTAATTTCAGCATTATATATAGAAATCAATATGCAACTATGAAGATCTACTTCAGTTATTTTTATGCCATCCCTGGATCAAATATAATGAGTGTTGTATCTTACCTAGCTTTGTTACAGTGCTTTTTTACCCTTGAGTGTAATCTGTATTTATTCGTATCAGTTACAACGTGCTTTGCAATATAAACCAACATATATATATATATATATATATATATATATATATATATATATATATATATATATATATATATATATATACACATACATAAAAGCAGGGAGAGTGATTAAAGGAAGGTATGTGGCACACAATTAGTAGGTAAAACAGATGATGTTGTAGAAACTAGAGGAGTCATATATGAAATCCCCTGTGACAAAGGATTTTGGTGTAGCCTTCTCATGGTAGAAGGTGCGGCTCTGTACCTACCATCCTACCACCACTGGCTCACCCTGGTGTGTGCATCTGAATTACATAAACGTTAGCCAGCTAGCCCCTCATTTATACAGTGCTCCCAAATACAGACAAAGCCGTGGTTTTATCTGAAAGGCGAAGCTCACTGTGGGGCAGGGTGCATAAAACATGGCAAGCAGTACAAGCCTAAACTATTAAAAGCAGAAGGAAATAAAGAAGTGGAATTGAAATTGCTTTGCATGAATGATCATAATATCAGTGGTGTAACTATAGAGGAAGCAGACCCCGCAGTTGCAAGGGGATCCTTGCCCAAGGGGGGCTCGCACTGTGGGGCCTGTTTCCTCTGTAGCTAATAAAAGCAAGTCGGGCAGGAGTGGGTGGAGTCGGACGGACAGTTGAGGCAATGTGCAGGGCTAGCCAGCAGGTGGTAAGTCCAACTGTGGAGCCTATATAATGCAGTGCCTTGCTAAGTCACTTCTTCTTTTGGCCTAGGAACATCAAGAGGAAGCATCCAGACAAAAGTGGCCAGACCTATGGAGAGGTTAGTACATTAGGGCTACCTAGAGGATGGCAGTGGTGAGTAAGTTCACTCTAGCAGCGAAAGTTAGAGAGGGCTAGCAAGTACAGATAGCCTGTTGTCCCAGCGAGGAGTGACTGTGGGTGACAGTGCCCCTTAAGGTGTTAGTGCGCCAGTTTTAGGGATCTGAGCATGTAGGTATAGGTTTAGCTGAAGGGGACCTACAGTGGACACAGCTTGGACACTCTACGTGTAGACACAGCAGAGAAAAGGGGGTAGGAGGGCCTTTCCGGAACAGTTAACAAACAGCACTCTGTGGCTGCATTCTAGCGGGACAAGTGCCCTGGAGGCTTTGGTAAAACACGCTTCAGTTGTGTATGTGTGTGTGTCTGAGAGGATTGGCAGAAGTAAAAAGTATTGCACAAGTATCATCCTTGTCAGCAACCAGAGCTCCAGTCTGAAGTTTGCCTCCCTGCAGAAGGTTGTTCGTTAATAAAGTGTGTTTAAGTTTATTGCACTCATGTTCTGCCAGCAAAGACCCTGCATGTGTATCTTAAAGAAATGGCTGCCCACCAGCCACGGGTGGCCCTGTTACATACAGTATGTATCTTATGCTATCTATCCTTTCAGCCTGTGGGCCATTTGGTGGAGAATATTCCCAGTTGACCAGGGTGTGGCCCTCGTTATTGTGCTATGAATTGTTGAATAAATGAACTCCACACAAACATAAATTTTACTGAAAAGTAAACATAATTTGAAGCAGCTTTGGAATATACATCAATTAAAAAATATGCAGACTTTTCATGATTTTTAATGGTTTGGAACAGTTCCCTAAGCCTAGGCCCCTGCTCTGCTGCTGATCTGTTTGACTACTTTGCTGAGCTGGCTGAATACTTACTTTGTTTGGAAGCCAGAGTTCCCCTTTAAGTAAAGGAAGAGTTACTTCCATTTCAATCTGTTACACCTGCTTTTGTTAAAGATCAAAGACATTGTTTTTGTAATCTTGTCAGACATCGAACCAGTACCAGACAGTCTGGAGCCGCACTAATTTAATTACAATGTAATGTTAAAAGAAACATTGTTTAGTCTTATACTGATTAGTTCAAAGTACAATATGAGATTTATGGACATCACACTATTTCAAAATTATGTTTCCAGTTTGTTAAATTAATTGTGGTAATAACTGAGCTTCCTTGATATCTGCAAGATGCAGTATTACATTATTATATATTTCTATCATCCATCCTTCTTTGTTTCTTCGCTCATTAATAAAATGCAAATCTACTTACAAGCATCCCCTTAAAGTTTTCACTTCCTATAGCGCTATGATAAAATTGTTATCAATTGTTGTTAATATATAGTGCAGCTCCTTATAAAAAATAATGTTATAATATGCTTTTTGTTGTTATGAGATAGTTTAACATTAATGTTTTTCTGATGCCTCTCAGTCAGATAACAAGCAGGTAGTTGCAGCAATGCACTATATTCTATTGAAAAACACAGATGCAATTAGCTATTCACATGATGAAATGAATATAAAGATGAACATAGTTCCAAGGAGACAGTAGGGCTCATTTATGACTATTACAGTTGTGGTTGCACTAGAATGAAAGGAATCATTGCAAGCATTGACACCATCCTTTAACGGTACTTGCGTTCAGAGTAGCTCTTGGAATTATGGGAAAAAGCAGCATTTTGGGTAAAATACATTCTGAGTTGCAAAACTGAACATCGCATACTGCACTTGTGGTTCTAGTGATTTACCATGCATGAAGCTAAAGTTATGCTCTATCCCGAGTAAATGATGGGAGTTACTATTTCCTTATTTTATTTTGAATGCTCTGGGATGAATTAAGTCACTTTTTTTCTCTGTAATTATGTTGATCAGTGTTATACATCATGTGGGCTTCCTCTTCTAAAGAGTCATGATCTACTCTGTGCATAGCTACATTGATGCACAATCTTATCCATGTTTTTATTTTCAACACAAATGCACAATCTTATCCATGTTTTTTAAGTTCAACAGAGTAACAAAGCATAGTGCATCACTGTGAATTCTAGCTCTGCTTACACTTTCTCAAGCAAGGTCAGATTACAACAAAGATGTTCCAAATCAAGTCTATTTTATTACTAACATTTATGTTATTACTAGTACTAACCTGTATTTATACAATGACAATAGCGTGTGCTGCAATTTACAGAGATTAGACATTATGTGCGTCAGTTACTGTATCAGTTAACCTTCCAATCTAAGGTCCTTGGCACAGCCAAACAAGACCACTACAGTACATTCTATCAGGAAACTATTTTGAACTGGACATAAATGCATGTCCGGCTTTTTGACTTTCTGTTCCTAGTTCTATATGGGAGATCTGGTTCTGACTTCAACTGTGCATGATCCTTCTTCTTTTAGAATAGATACTCCATTATGAATGTAAGTGGTACAGCTTGGGAGAGGGTGGGGGAAACTAGGGATGCACCGAATCCAGGATTCGGTTCGAGATTCGTCCAGGATTCGGCCTTTTTCAGCAGGATTCGGATTCGGCCGAACCAAATCCGAACCCTAATTTGCATATGCAAATTAGGGGCGGGAGGTAAATCACGTCCCCTTGTCGATTTACCTTTGCAGCTAAGTATTACTGCAAGGGAAGGGGCACACTTAATAATGGATTTGATTCGGAATTCAGTCAAATCCTGGCCCTTTTTCAGCAAGATTCAGATTTGGCCAAATCCAAGAGCCTGGTTCAACCAAATGTGAACTCGTAAAACAAAGTGGCTTTAAGTTATATGATTTCAGCCAAATCCCAAAAATGTGGATCCCTAATTCCCTAATTAATACTGAGGTTTAAGTATGTAGTAGATTTACCACCCAGAGCCTGACATCTCCATAGCTCAGTGCATTTATCAGAATAAGAAAAACGCAGCAGGTTACCCAGTAGATTGGAAAGCTCACAAGACATTTATGAGGGCCAAAATACATATTACACTAATCAAACATGTGAAATCCCAATAGGACTTTTAAGTCAGTTCCCTTACTCAAACTGCAGTTAGCAAGAATAGCTTTAAGTAAATAGCTCCTGTTCTTGAACACTATCGGCCTGGCAAGTTTCCAACACCAAACTATTAACTGTCCAAAAAGTGCAAATATACTGTGCCACAAAACAAATATCACTGCAGCTGGAGACAAATGTGTTAAGCATCTTGTTCAATTGCCAGAGATAATACAGAGCCCATGGTCATACCCTCTGTACAAAATAGTACATTTCTCAATTATAGTTCCATAGTTAGGTTGGGTTAGAAAAAACAGAAAGAGGGACAAAAAGTTTTGCTGCAAGCAGCGTGGTGAAAATTTTTGACCACGCCCATTTTATAGACCCTTAATTACAATGTCCATTTTACAAAATTTGCCAGGTTATGAAAAGTTTCTGGGGGTTTTAGGGTCAGGTTTTATTAGGTAAAAACAAAATGAATTTATTGTTATTCACATTAAAACAGTATCTAGTACATACTACCCCACATATCCCACCTTACGCGTCTCGCACCCTCCGGCGCCCAGTCATAGGTGTATCTGGATACACCTATGACTGGGCGCCGGAGGGTGCGAGACGCGTAAGGTGGGATATGTGGGGTAGTATGTACTAGATACTGTTTTAATGTGAATAACAATAAATTAATTTTGTTTTTACTTGAAGAGGCTTTACTTGAAGGTGGGATATGTGGGGTAGTATGTACTAGATACTGTTTTAATGTGAATAACAATAAATTAATTTTGTTTTACTTGAAGAGGCTTTACTTGAAGAGGCCTTACGCGTCTCGCACCCTCCGGCGCCCAGTCATAGGTGTATCTGGATACACCTATGACTGGGCGCCGGAGGGTGCGAGACGCGTAAGGTGGGATATGTGGGGTAGTATGTACTAGATACTGTTTTAATGTGAATAACAATAAATTAATTTTGTTTTTACTTGAAGAGGCCTTGGGACTTATATCGTTTTTGATATAAACTTTTCTGCAGTTGATTGCCTTTGGAACTGGGGCTGGTCCCTTCGGCCTGGCTGAATAATTATATGGACTCCCGATTTTGAATTGATACAGGTTTTATTAGGGTCACCTAATGAAGGCGAATTGCCATTCAAGCTGCAAGTCACCGTTTCCCTAAGAGACCTGCTTATCTTAAATTGTTACAATTGTTTGTTTGCTTATCTTGAATTTTTACATAAGTATCTAAAGTGTACCTGACACATATTCTGGGAGCTCTGCCAAAAGTCAATTAAGTAAGAAACGTTGTATCTTTTTCTGGCTGTTCGGTGCAGGAGGTTAAAGAGAAAGTTCGGACATTTCAGTAACAATCCGGGACTGCGGGTTGAGCTGTCACAAAGCGCAACAGGTCAGATTTGCCCATCATATCTATAAGTACAAATATAGATGGACAAATCATAATTATGTCCAGTACTACAAATATACCATACCCAAAAACTACAGTGGGCCTTATAATGGCACTTTTCATTATAAAAGGAGTCCCAGATGTGTCCTAGTCCATATGTGCACCGCAAACCAAAAAAAATGGTACAAAAAAATAAATGATAGAATTGCTTAAATTTGAGTAGCTGTTCAATGGAATTCTCAGGTGGCAACCCATGTGCCAATTATTCTGTTGAAATCAATGACCTCACAAATTGTGTCTTGCACAGGCCCATTTCATAAATATCTATGATGCTAGCTAGGAGCTTAACTAATGTACTCACTGAAATAACTGCCATGACATTTCTGCAGGGGAGGCTTACATAAGTGTAATGCATCTCTTCCGCAACCTAACAATTACATATTGTAACTCTGTAAAGAGAATGGTGGAATCTCTTAAAAATGAAATTGGCTTCAATTCTATTGCCAAATAGGCATATCTTTGGACAACCATCCAGTGCCTTGGGTTCCAAACAAGCTCTACATAACTGTTACATAGTTACATAGTTAGTAACATAGTTAAATTGGGTTGAAAAAAGACAAAGTCCATCAAGTTCAACCCCTCCAAATGAAAACCCAGCATCCATACACACACCCCTCCCTACTTTTAATTAAAATTCTATATACCCATACCTATATTAACTATAGAGTTTAGTATCACAATAGCCTTTAATATTATGTCTGTCCAAAAAATACCTCACACCCAAAAATGAGAATAAAGTCAAATAAAAACATTTGCTCACCATTCCCACGAGGCAGAGGTATGTGGTGGTGGTGACCTCTGTGTAGCTTTTTACTGCTGACATGAAACCTCTATGTGCTAATATGGGAGGGGCAGTCAGGGTGCCATGCGTGGGGCAGTGGCGGGTGTAAATCCAGCAATAGTGATGGGTGAATCTGTCCCATTTCACTTCACGGAAAAATTTGTGAAACCCGGAAAAAAACCGCAAAACAGTGAAAAATTTGTGAAACGCATTGATTTCAATGGGCGTCAAAATAATTTTAACACATGATCATTTTGACACGCGTGACAATTTTTATACACACAACTCTTTTGTCCAAATGCATTAAAGTCAACGGGTGTACTAATGATATTGGTGCACGCCAATTTTTTTTTGTTTGCGGCTAATTTTCCATGGCGAATTTTGCCGCAGTTTTGCGAAGACATTTGCAGATGTCGAAATGTGGAAATCCGCTGCAAATCCATGCCTTGTGAATAGTTGGCCCATCACTATCCAGCAATGATAAGAGGTCTTTAATAGTCAGTCTTCTTTCAATGCTTGTAGTATAAATTCAGCTCCTGATATAGGTTTGTATTTAAAGGAACAGTGACTCAAAAAAATTAAAATGTTTAAAAAGGAATGACAATATGTTATGTTATGTGGACTTTCTCGAATATGATAAGAAACATAGAACTGGAATGGATTTATATCACTTTGCTCCTGGCACCTCCCTACAGATCCAGTCCCAATCACTGTAAATCCATTTCCACTTTGTCTTTAAATACTACAGAGATTATGTAATGTAGCTGTGCTTAGCCTCCCTATAATTTGCACATCAGAGTAAGTGAAGAGCAGTCAGGGCTGGTTTTTGTGGCTAGTGTCGGACTGGCCCACTGGGATACCTGGAAGAGTCCCGGTGGGCCCAGGTGTCAGTGGACCCTTATGCTGCTAAACATTTGGCCTATTTCCCTATTACTATGAGAACAAAGAGGCTGAATAAATGGAATAATAGATTATAGTATGTAAAGAAAGAGGGACTCGGAGAATAGAGGATGAGTAAGGAGAAAAAGAAAATAGTACTTAGAGTTGGCCCCTGGTCTAAGATGAATTGGTGGGTCCCTGGTGATATGCTCTTGGGTGGGCCCCTGCTGTCCCAGTCCAATACTGTTTGTGGTCTCAGATGTCCTCTGGCCTTGCATAGGTTAATACACAGTGACTATTGTACACAGTGACGGACTGGCCCACCGGGATACCAGGAAAAGTCCCGGTGGGCCCAGGTGTCAGTGGGCCCTCATGCTGCTAAATATTTGGCCTATTTCATGGCCATTCCAACCATATTTCTATGATAACAGAGAGGCTAGATAGAGGGAACAACAGAGTATAGTCTGTAAAGAAAAGAGACTAGGAGAATAGAGGTTGAGTGAGGAGAGTAAGAAAAATAGTACTGAGAGTGGGCCCCTGGTCTAAGATTAATTGGTGGGCCCCTGGTCAAAGGTTTTTGGGTGGGCCCCTGGTGTCCCAGTCCAACACTGATTGTACAACTCGCTCTCAATTGTGTCATAATCCTGGAAATCCTAAATAAATCTCCCAGATTTCTTGCCGAGTCCTGCGATTGGCAGCAGTCAGCCAGTGAGAGGGGTCGGGGAAAGGCATGAGTAGTGTTGGATGTAGTGATGCACAATCCCTCCAGTCTCCAGCCGCAGGGGGTCCCACTTCTCCTCCCTTTTCCCAGCTCATGGGAGTGTAAAGCAAAGGAAACAAAGGGGAGAGACAGTGGGAGCAGCAGGCAATGCACAAAGCTCAGCCCCACAGTATCAGCAGCCTCCCACACAGACACATCCCCAGCCTCATTCAGCTCTGCCTGTCAGACCCTGCGGCTGCTCTGGTCCCTTTCATGCTTTGCCCGTGGATTCCGAAAGGCAAGTGAAGTTTGTTAGAGCAGAATGAGAGCAACGCAGTCCTGTTGTCCTCACATGGGCTCTTGGCTTTAACCCACGCTGCTGAATACAGAGCTGAGGAGACCGGCGGCGCCCGACCCTTGTGTGTTGCTACTCTGTAGGTTAACGTGACATCTGTCTGGCTCTCTGGATATGGAGAGAGAAGTCGGTGACACCATGTGAGGATATTACAGGAGTAAATGACACTGGTTGTGGATTAGTTTCTAGGCTCGCTATCAGAATGGGATCAGCATATAGAAACCCCGGGTGGATGTATAAAGTCATGTCTCAGTGAGGGACACTTGATTTCTCTTCGCTTGTACTTTAGTGCTGCTTCACAATGAAGTCTGTGTTTTACAGTCGCTTCTTCATCCTCCTTCCTTGGGTGCTGATTGTGGTGATTATAATAGACAGTGACACGAGGAGATCCCCGGGCTCAGGCAGAGTCCCCAGCGCTCGCTATTACCCCTACTGGAACCGGAGGGTCGGACGCGCAGCTCTCGTGAGACCCCGACCCAGTGATCCCAGCGCTAACCCGGGGCTGAACTCTGCCCCTCACAGGAGGAAGAACGAGACTATGCTGCCCATGATCTATGCCATCACCCCCACCTACAGCCGCCCGGTGCAGAAAGCAGAGCTCACCCGCCTGGCCAATACCTTCCGCCTGGTGCCGCGTTTACATTGGATTCTGGTGGAGGACTCTGTGCACCCGACGGAGCTGGTGAGCCGCTTCTTGGCTGGGGCAGGAGTGAAAAGCAGTCACCTGTATGTGCCGACCCCGCGCAGGTACAAGCGCACCGGGCTGCCCCGAGCCACTGAGCAGAGGAACGCGGGACTGGCCTGGCTCCGGCAGGAATATCAGCAGCGCCCGGGGCCACACTCAGCTCAAGCGCAGGACCTGCCCGGGGTCGTCTTCTTCGCTGATGATGATAACACCTACAGTCTGGAGCTTTTCCACGAGGTATTTAGCCACATTATTCACCCCGCTGCTCCATTATATCACCACTGGCAGCTTCTACACACTCTCCACCAGGATTCATGTGACAGGCGATATACTGCTAATGTACAAATAGCGGCTAGACACAGGGGAGTTATTAGCGACAGATACGGAAAGTTTAGGGGTAAGGGGGCAATTACTCAAACACCTCATAGTCTACTCTAGAACAATGTCAAGCCAGGTCTGACTGATTGGTAGGAAATTCGTTTTCTGGCAAAGCCCAGCAAGCAGCCAGCACTTCTATAGCTTTATAACTACAGGGTTTCTACTATGGCTGGAAATCACTGTCTAAACCCAGCGCTGTAGCCAACCCAGCCGGCCACATCGGGCCCCACTGCAGCAGGCGCAACAAAGTACGCGCGTGCGTAACCGCGCGCAACCGGGGACGCGCGTAACCGAGGACGCACGTGCGCAACCGCGCGCAACTAAGGACGCACGTGCGCAACCGAGGACGCAAAGCATTTTGCCTTCATTGAGCGCACCCACTTTTCACTTCGGTAACAATTGCCGGACTAGGGGTTAGGCTGCATGTGAGGTACTTGCCTGCTGCCCCCCAAGCTTTGCGCCCTAGGCACGTGCCTCTTCTGCCTACCCCTAGTTCCAGCCCTGTCTAAAACTCCACAGAAATGCACCAGAGAAAAGCCACAGAACAATTTCCATATATTGCAGTCCCCTTAACATGTAGTTCCTTAAACTCAACAGAATACACTGGCCAGCTCAGCATATCAGCATAAAGTTATAAATATACAGAGATCTGCCTCTTGTTGAACTGCAACTCCCAGCAATCTTCCCAATGCTTGTAAGAACACACAACTGTTATCTTAAACAGTAAAACCACCTTCTGAATACAGACTAAATACAGACAAAAAGATGCTGAGGTTTGGTGGGTTCCCTTGATACAGAAGCCGCACGTATCTATGCTCCCACTTTCTGTTCAATTATACACAAACACAGTCCCAAACACACATGGAAGGAGGATCACACTCATTCACACAAACAAATTCAGCTGCTCTTCTTCCCACAGCCTTCTAGCCCAACACACAGTATCGTGTCCAAGCTGACAATGTTTAAACAAACTGATGGAAAGTTGAAGGTCTTGATGGGAAACTAAGGAGGTTACAAGTCACCCCTCTTACCCCCATCCCCATAGTAATCTATGTACAAACTTAATAGAGTGGCTTTAGCCACTCACTCTCTGAGAGTTTCAGCACTGGGAAATAGTGGACAGCTCCACAGCAAACTCAAAGCTCATATTTATGTGAAATATAAGACATTCTCCTAGTTGTCTTCTTCTCACATACAGGACAAACCTGCCCAACTCATTTGTCCTATAGGTATCATACAATATTTACAGTTTTCCCTGTTCCCATTTGCTCTGTAAAGCTGAGACCCTAAAACAGATGTTGAACTACAATTTACAGATGAATGCTGTAGGGGTGCTGGGAGTTTTAGCTGGAGGGCTGCTTGTAACACGTTACTGGTAGCTGAACATTTATTTAATACAGAAAACATCCATTAAATGAAAATTGCAAATAATAATGAACATGTGATGTGCAAATTACATAAACAATAACACATATTACTGTAGTATCATCCCAGTCATTTAAATACTAAGGAAAAATGCTAAAATAAAATGATCCCCATCTGAGCTACAAATAATATGGTAATAGTTTCTCTTGTTTAACATGCGGAGTATCCAGGGGCCACAGGTGGAAGATCCCTGCTGGTGTGCTTGTGCATTTGTCCCAACAGCATATTAAGTCATATTTATCATTTTCTATAGTAATGCCTACATTGCCTTTCATGCAATATGTCTTGTTAATCTGTTTTGCAAGGGGGATATTATTCAATTTTATATTGGATCACCACCCATGAAAATAAAATCTTAAATACATTTAAGACAGGAGAACATTTCCCAAATGGATAAATAGGAAATGATGCAGGTCTTTTAATCTTGTTTTTCTTGGCAATTAAATCAGAGCTGAGATGTGTTTTGCCAATTCCCTTTCATTATCACAGACATAGCAGTTAGAAAAGTGATAAAGTAGTGTGATTTTGAACATAACATCAATCCTGATACATTTGGCTAAAATCCAAGGTTGGAAGAATGCCTTGGGTATAAGATGGCACTGTGCCCTTTTAGACTGTCTGTTAATAGCAGAAGATTTGTGCATCAGTTTATGTACAGGGCTAACCTTAAGTTATGGCAGTGACCATACTGAATACTTAAACTGGGGAATGCTTCTAGCAATAATTGAGCATTTAGACATAACTAGCCTGTTAAGCTGTGTGGATAGTCAAGCAGAGCAGGTCTCTTGGATTCTGTAAGGAAATGTATGAAACCAGAATATATTTTTTTCCATTAAAGTCTTTTAGTACAATGCAAAATATTGCCTTTCTGATAATGAAACAAAACTATCTTCATTTGTTTTCTATTAATACAGCTCACTATGCGTACAGATCTTTTATTGTTTGTGAATATTCTTTGATACTCACGGGTTGGAGCTGCCACAGTGCTTGTAAATTTGCCACTCAGGGTGAGAGGACATATCTCACAAGACAAAAGGTAGGATCAGTTACCTGTGGATAAAACATCCATTTACATTTACTACAGTGCTACCTAGGGATTTTTTTGCTTAATTGAGCTATGAGCGTTCAAGAGATAAGTTAAAGTGTTGACAGAAGCAGACAGGTGCCTTACAACTAGTGTGTGCATTTAGAGAACATTACATGTGGAACCATGTGGAACCATTCCTTGCATGCATGAACATGACCTGAGATCCACCCCTCTGCTTGGTCTTACTGGGGCCACCTCACTCTGTGCCCCTCAAAGGCTCTACTCCTCAATAGTTGCACAAATAGAGGCAGAGCAAGCAAAATCACTGAAATTGTAATTGTTGGGACAATATATGCCCTTGGTCATTCCCTTATACCCAAAGCATTCTTTCGATCCTGGATTTTAGCCAAGTATATCGGGATTGATGTTATGCTGTGACTGTTTTGTTTGCAGAATCCATTATGCAGGGGAATTCTCTATGCACTGGTAATTAATTTCTCTACCAAACATGGAGTAATGTCAACTTCCTTGTTTATCGTGTTTTACTCAAGCGATAACAAAAATTAGTTCCCGTCAATGTAATATGACTGAATTAATATTAAAGCCTAACAAATGTGGCACATGTAATCATTCTTTGTACTTTGTCCAGTTTAAACCTGTAGTTTGTGAGCTTGCTTTGGTTTGTTGGTACTACATTAGAGCTCGTTGTTTCTAGCTGATCCACATAAATGGGTGCACCAAGGGGCACTCAATACATGCTATTATCACCGTAAATGTACCAGGAAACTTTTTGAGGTTTTGTTGAGATCCCAACATATACTTGAAAGCCATTCTCGAAGGTAAAGGCTTTTTGTAGCAAGTGAGGATAGGCTTGGTTTTGGAATGAAATGTTGGACATGCAGGTATCCACATGCTTTTCGCCATATCATATAGGTCCTTTCTCAATGCATTTTGGAGGTAATGCTGCATTTATACAAACACGTACTTGATTGGCCAGAATTTATTATGCGCCTTATTGTCTTTATAAACTTACTGATAGAAAGTCACGAATCTCATTAATTGGGGAGGGTGGGATAGAATTTGTTTTACTCATTCATTACATTGCATTACATACAAATCTTTTCCCAAAATGAAAACATTTGAAAGTTTCAAAGGAACCTTAAAAGAAAAAATATGCTCTTTGAGTAGGTAAGTCATTGATCATTCTTTGCAAACCTGTCTGCTGAATAGGAAAGGGAATATGCTGGCCATAAATATTGTTATAGATCAGTCCCTGTGGCTCTCTGGACAAATATTCTTGGCTTATCTTTTGGACTTTAGGGCTTTTGTTATTCACAAAGGCTCTTTGTGGTAATAGAAACCTTAGGTTCACTGGTCTTCAGATCTAAATGAAAATAAATTACCAGAAATAAAATAAAAATAGACTTTCCCTTCAGAAATTTGTATGTTTTCAGCTTGTAAGATGTTTAATGCTTTCAGATAGTTGCTATACAGGGGGATCTTTACCATAGCACCTCTTCATGTATTGTGTTTGCAATTGCAGGCTGTTGCACCAGAGGTACCACATGCAATTGAAAGGCGTGGAAAATGTGACACATCTTCCCTATTCAGGTGCCAATTTGGGTGCAATTTACTAACTGGTGCCTGACTAACTTTAAATATCAGTATGTTGTACATGGTAAAATTGCACTTGAATTATGGGCAGCAATCTGAATTATGATGATATTCTACCTTGATTCTACTATGTGCACTAAGTGTTAATTGCCATATACAATTAAGAATATTTTTGCCCTTTTACCATATGCTATGTACCAAAGAATGAACTAATATTAGTTATAGGTATTAGCTTTATCCTGACTGTTGCCTCGAATACTTTGTAAATTAAAGGCATAAATAGGTCATTTATCAACTATGGGCAAATTGCATCAATCAGACACAAATCTCCAAGTTTTTCAGTCCCAAAACAGTGTTATCTCCTTAGAATTCCAGAGTTATAATAGGCATCTTGTAAAAAAGAATCCAAAGCAGCTTGCATGCAATTTAACAATATGGCACAAATTAACACCTGCTTTATGTAAATTGCTCACAAATTGCAGAGAAGATTTCTTAGTGGGTGTCACTTCCAGCACTGTGTCAATAATGCATTAGCATCCAATTCACTTGGCACAAGTCAATTGCATCTATGGTTGCAGCTCTCCAGGGGAACCCAGGATTTACCATTAGATCTAGGCTGTTTGTAATTCCCTAATGTCCATGCATGCATTTGCAGACAGTTTTTATCAGAGCATCGTAAATAGATGCCCTGACACTTGCTAAGAGTGTCATTATTTTTTGGAATGTTAGTTATTTTGTATGCATGTTTTTTGTAAATGTCCCTGCTGTATTTATTAAACTAATAAATACAAGTATCAGGCAAAGTCCTGAGCAAACGTAAGGATCTTGATGTGTATGGACAATTTTGAAAACATGTTTATGCACTCAATAACAGAGAGTAAGAAAAAAAAAATAAAAACTGCAAATGATCGCTTACATGGAGTTATGGGTGAAGCTAAACATTCTGCTGAATAAAATGTTGCTCTTGTCACCAGAACCCAGCCTCTTGTTGTACAGCTATTGAAAATATAATAGAACATTATTGTGAGAGTTCCTTTAACCTCCAATTGACTTGATTTGTGGTTCATATTTAATGACCTGTTAAAAGGGCTTAGACTTCGTTTGTTGGACCGCCCAATCTGATTGCTGAGGGGGGACAGCTGTAATGTTTCACAATTGGTACTATAAACCCTAAGGCTGGTCTGGCATATGTGCTGAATATTACAAGAAATCAGCATAATCAATATGACCTGTGAATGTATTCCTTTAACACTTTCATAATGCACATTCTCTCATTCATCCATGTGAATTTTTAATGAAAATTTGCAGTGCTAATTAGTTCCTGCATAGGCCCGAGGCAAGATCTTTTCATGGTTTTCTCTCTAAAAGGAGCGTTGTTACATGAGATCTCAGATCTCCTTTTCTCACAAAACACATTTTGAATGTATGATCAAGGAAGACAGAAGTATACAATCCTATAATTTCTCTTTGTTTGCAGCAAAACAGGCTTGGGTACCAGATAACATATTGTTTGAAATGGATTTTATGTGTTTTTATACTTATACGTCTTACAGGGTATCAAGTTCGGCTTGGTGATCATGTAATTTTTAGGCTAACTGCAGGGGTGTATCTACAGAGGAAGCAGACCCTGTGGTTGTAGGGGAGCCCAGGGATGTAAGCCCTAAATAATAAGCAATTTAAATATATCTTGTCAACGCACCAATGTTTTGGGGCCCTAAATTGAATTTGTTGTGGGGCCCAGTGACATCTATTAGTTATGCTGTTAGCTAATGGTGCAGAAAACTGTTGACTTTTCAGAAACCCACCAGCCATATCAGATACAGGCAGCTCATAGCACAAAAACACACATTACAGTTTTTTATGGCTGTTAAGTGCATGTACTAGTAGTGTTAGAAGGTCAGTGAGGCTCATTTATCAGTACTGGGCAAATTTGCCCATGGGTAATTACCCAAGCAACCAATCGGTGATTAGCTTTTTAAAGCCAGCTGCAAGCAGTAGAATGAATGCAGCAATTTGATTGGTTGCCATTGGCTACTGCCCAGTGTTGATAAATGACCTCCAATGAGAGGCAGCATGGAGCTTTTCTGTCAATTCTGGCAAAATTGATTGTTTTTTGGCAGACCTCTTTCATGGAGACTTAGGAAAAGTCCAACTAGACACATATATCACTGAATATGTACCAGGTGAAACACAGAAAATGCAGGCATTCTGTTATTTTCATTAGTGGAGGAAGAAAAACATGACAAAGAAAAGTGCCAAATAGTCAACATACAAAAAATAAGAACAGAATCTTGTACAGATATGAAGCAAATCACTTCCAAAAACACACCACACCAAGATAAAACCGCAGAAAACAAATTCCTTCTGTGCTAATTCACTTAGCACAGACCTGTATAAGACCTACTGCTGTAAATGATTTGTATGGCGCTGAGCCCTGACCTGGTTTTAGATATTGGAACGTGTGGATCAGCAGGTGATACAGTGGCTCCAGAGATCCTGTGTGGATATGCAGAGAACATGAATATTTGCTAACAGCAAGAAGGGTATCTGTCTGTTCTTGGCTGATTTGTTATTCATAATGATTCTCAAAGTAGCCTGGCAGATGGGACATTATTTGCTGCAGCTTCTTGACTACAGAGGTCAGTGTTTGTACTATTGCCCCTGAGCAATTCTGCATATTTGCTAATTCTAAATATCTCACAATACATGACACGTTCTATTCATCAATCATACAGATAAGAAAACCAGCCTTTTGCACTGAATTGTGATTTTTCATATACTTAGATTCTTTACATTTTATGTCAGTGATTAAAAACATGCATGTTTCAAGCAACCTATTTATAAAGAAATTCGACAAAACTTTTCATGGAATTTATTCTTCCCAGCACAATGCTGAAACCATTGTTCGTATAAAAGAAGATAAAGAATTTGTCTGAAAGTCAGAAATGCTGATATAAAAGTAGTACGATTTTCAGAAGCAATTGACTATTCCAAGCAGCTATTTCATGTTTATAAACAAGCATGAAATAATGCAATAAAAAATAATGAAATTCAATGACTAGGGCCCATTTAAAAACTTAAATCCATTTAACGCCTTCATAAATGCATGTCTAATTAATCAGAATTGATAAAATCACAGATTGCGACTGAGCAGGAACTGGTTTATTGGCTCAATGTTGACCCCATTGCATAATACCTGTGGCACCGTTTAGCTTTAATCTAAATCACTGTGAAATAAGGACTAGAATGTCATCTCTTTATGAAAACTGGTGCCCTGCAAACATTTTGACATAAGAAACACACACATTAGAGAAAATCCTATTTGCCATATATATTTGTTCTGTGTGGGTTTTGAACCTTGCCATTCCTAAAGACAATCCTTTGTCTCCTGAGAAATGATACACAGGAAAGAGATGAACACTCTTATTGCCTCCTCAGGCAAAGAAATGCCAATCTCAGAGGTAATCACATGCAGCACTTTCTGAATGAGCTTCCATTCTAAAATATGCTATAATGTCATAATTGTATTAATGGATCAGTTAAATATTAGAAACACAGAATACTTTCATTGTGTTTCGCCGGCATCTGTTTTATATGCCGACTGCTTTCTGTCTTATCACAACTCAATTGATCTCTAATAGAACCGAGACCTGAGGAGTTGTGCTGATGAAGGAAGACAGAAATAAGAAATTGGATTTAAGTGTTAAAACCTAGTTATCCTGAACAAGTAAGGGTCTGGGTTTCAGCTGCTCAATCAATCTCTTTCCATGTATACATTTGACCTTGGAAGAGAATTTCACAGTGTTTCTAACCTCAGCAGGTTGTCCATGTCACAATCTATTTATCTGTCTGAATGTATATTTATGAGATGTATTTCCATTCCCAGTTTGACATATGGGGAGAATATTTAAATTCTGTTCTATAAAAATCACAGCGCTCGTTTGTGTGTGAGTTTGTGTTTTTTTCTGCCAAAAATTAAAGAGACGCTTCCAATTTATTTTATTTGTCCATGTAATGTCTAGAAGATGAAAGCTGTGTTAAAAAAAACGAATATTTAATTCGTGAAAGGCTCGCTTTTTTTGATTCTAGGGAGGAATATATTTCTTTGTAGCCACAACTTTCTACTTCCTTCCTTTGAAGAAAGAACAGTTCTGTGTTTGATGAATGAGAATCCAGCTATGTTTATAACACAACATCAAGTCACTAACTAGACAAATTCTCCTTCTGAAGGAAATGTTAACCCAGTGCAGACTTTAATTTTCTTAAAGGACAGATATGCATTCATTTCCCCTATGCATTTGCCTAATGGAATTATTAAAAGCTGACTTTATAATTATTTCCTTGTGCTTTAGTTCCCAATGCTTCTCCAATATTTTAAGCAGGCAATACATTTTAAGATCTCCTCTTTTGGTGAGGTGGCCAGATGAGTAGATTTCTGCCTCATTTGGTCATCCATGCACTAGGCTAAATTGGGATGATACTGGGATGATACTGAGTGAAGACTACATTAACGTACCCATCTAGTGCTTGCCCAATGGGATTTTCAAACCTGCACAATAAATATATAGCCTATTGTAACCCAGAAATTGGCAATGGGCTTCATTTAGTGGAGAATCAGCAACTTTTATTGGCCCTTATATGTTTACCTTTACTTGATATAAAGAGAAATTATGGGCAAAGTGTATCAAATGGGCAAAACTTACCAACTATACAAATTCATTGAAATTCATCTACTTTAAAAAGCATAAGCTTCTGAAATGTTTCATTCTTAAACAGCTGTGATACAACTGCAAATTTGAAATTGTCCTAATGAAATTCCAAGAGGATATACTGCCCTTTTAAGTGGTCCAATAGTGGTTTTGCTGTTTGGAAAAGTACTTGTAATACCCAGTTCTGTGGGACAGATATCTAATCTGGCATTGAAATAACCACTAAACAGCTCTTAAGAATGTCACTCTTGTTGCATTGCAAATCACCCCTTGCAAACGTGACAACCACAATGTACTAAGGTCGATTAGTGATTTATCTGCATATTACATGGTTGTACAGACGGAAACATGACTCCTTCTTTGATAAATATTCCACGGTATCTTGTAGGACTGCAATGATTTATCTGCATACTTAGAGTACTGGTGTCTAGTGACAAATGGAAAGAATGACAACTTTAAATTAAATTATAGAACCTTACTTTGCATTCAGTTAGGGTCCAAATCATCCCTTTAATACTGGACCTGAATTTATAAAAATAGTTGCAGAGATGTATTTATATCATCTCTCACCTACAGAAAGCATTTTAATTGAAACCTTCATGCTGAGAAAGAGTTCACATTTTTGACTAAAGCATAGTAGCACAGTGGTTAGTATTCTGCCTTGCATATATATACCTCCATATGTAATAAAAGGCACTAAGTTTGCCCAGGAGCAGTAACCCTTAGCCACCAATAAGATGTTTGCTTTTAAACAGGTGACCAGTAAATGCTACCTGCTGATTGGTTGCTGTGGGTTACTTAGTACCTTTTATTACATAACCCCCATGGGATCTTAGGTTTAGTTCAAAGATTGGTACAAATCTTCCAAAGTACAGTATGTTTTTACAGATCATTTCTTTAAAACTAGCCTTTGAATTGATTGTGCTGGATTTCTCATTAGTAATCAGTCCTGTGCTGAATACACAATTGTCATGATTGGTTTCAATGTGGCATTAATTATTAATTAGCCATGCAGCATATTGATTTTGGAGGTATGCAGATTTAAAGGAATGATCTGGGATCTCTCATGCTTTACAGGCATGAATATGAAAAAACTTGACATATTTGTAATATAAACTCTATGTATAAAGTGCATCTTTGTGTCTTACGTGCAAAGAAATATCCTAAAGCAGACTGCTTCCAATTAATAACTAAAGGTCTTCGACTAAATTAGGCCATATATTTTCAGATTAAACCCACTCATCTTCAGATAGTCCTGTGTTTTGTTCTTCACTAAAATGTCACTGTCCCCTATCTAATGTAAGGAAAATATTTAAAAAAAAAAATACATAAATATATATGATCCAGGAAACCTTCATTTTAAAAAGAACCTGTAACAGTCAAACCAATTAATAAAACCTCACATAATTACCTGTAACGTGTGATTTGTTGCTGCGGCTGCTTATTTTAGAGGAATAAGTGTGGTATAAATAAAGAAGTTGTAGCCCTGTTTTATTCTTAATTAGACACCTACATTAAAAATTCATATTGTGTCAAAGATTTTTCCTCCACCCTAGTCTGACTCATTTATGTCTAAATATAACTCTTGCACTGTTTATTCCATTTCTTATTTATGGCATTAACAGGGCATGTGGCACTATCTGATTTTGCAACAAGCAGTATAAATAGAAAATAACTTAACTTTATATACGTTCTGAAAAGACGGAAGGAACCTTTCTGCAATTTAGCCAGTTTCAAAATTCTTCAAATCACAACTATGTAAAAGTAAATATTGAGAATATTAATGGTAAAAGTGACTGTTATCCGCTGTACTTTAGAAATGAAAAGGCACCACAATCATGGCAACGTATAGATTTATGTCTAAAGTTGTCCCTGGAATTTTTGCCTTTTTTTCCTGATAGTCTTGGAATTTTCATCATGTTTTGTTAGTGGCTGTATAATTGATGATGGCTGTTCTTTAAGGACACTGGAACCCACCAGAAATCCAGTTTGAAAATATGTCCACGACCTCCGAATATTCTTTACCACCAACCTAACATCAGTCTATAAAGGAGGATCCTACCCATATATTGTCCAAGACCCATCTGACCTGGTAACTAGATGAGGCCTTTCACTGAAGTATAATAACTAGTTAACTGTTTTGCAAGCTATTTTGCTATTTTAATTTGAGGAACAGGCAGATTAAGGTGAGAAATAGCCACAAAATGATTTATTGTATCTCCAGGAACAAGTACATGTCATGCTATTAATCAGGATAGAGAACCCAGACACACACTATTAACACAAGCAAATAGAAAGGCAGGGGCTTTATCTGGCCAAGGGGGATTGCTAGATTTTTTTCTTTTGTGCGTTTATGACTATGTACCTAGAATTCAGAACAGCCTGCTAGTGTGATACATTTTAAGATAATAAACCTTGAAAGCATTTGATTTCTCTAAAATGTAGGACTAATGACATTTAACTAACACTTCTTCAAAGGGTTTATCATACCTTGTATGTTATACAAAATCAGTTCTGCAGGATAAATCTTTTTGCCTTTTTAGGGCTGTTATTTATGATCTTCTTTGCCTATATACCTTGCATAGCAAAGAAGCACATAGGCAAGTATTGGCAGTTGCCCTTTAGTCATGAATAATTGACTTAAAGGTAAACTGCCGGAATGTGCTGGTGTGCATTTTTCTATAAAAGAATTAGCTGGATAGTTTGGCCTGGAAGCGGCATTGGAATTAATGCACCAGAGGAAAACAAGGAAGTGGTGTGCCAAACAACAATTAGGGGCTGACTTATCAAGGATCGAATTTGGAATTAAAGGAACTTCAAAATTTAAAAAAAAGACCAACCAAAATTAAGTCGAAGGTTTTTTAGGTCGAATAGGTCAATTTTCCATCGAATAGGTTCGTATTCGAATAGGTTCGAATTGTTCAAATCAAAGGAATAGCGGATTCGATCAAATTCGATTTGAAGTTTTCACAATTAAAACTTAGATTTTTCAAAGTCCACCAATTGACTCCAAATAGGTTCTAGGAGGTCCCCCACAGGCTAAAACAGCAATTCGGCAGATTTTAGATGGCAAATGGTCGAAGTCGAATATTTAAATAGACAGTACATGATAAATTTCGATATTTGATTTTTAAACTTTTTGCGAATTCCAATCAAATTTGGACTATTCCCTAGTCAAAGTACCCAAAAATAGCTTTTTGCCACCCCTGGAAATGTATCTGGCGATGCCGCCTGAGGTGAGCGCCTCAGGCTGCCTCATTGGCCGAGCACCCCTGTATAACTCACATAAAGCCTTTGTTTTAAGTATATTCTTTATGTGATATAATACTGGTTGAATAATTTGTATCCTCTGTAAACAATGGCTTTTTATTTTTCCTTTCTTTTCTTTTCTGTTTCTTTTACACCCACTGGTTCATTGGATTACTTATGTATTTATTTTTCTTTTTGTTTTATTTGTTCATAGGAAAAGTTTTCTAATGTGATGTTTTTTTTGTGATTGTAGATTTGATGCTGACATGTTGTTCACTTCATGTTTATTTCAAAACTAAATAAAATGTTTAAACAGTAAAAACCTATTACATACCAAATTGGCTGTTTTGACAGGATAGTCCTGCATTGCTGCATCATCTTGGTACTACTGCTTAATATCACAGTGGATCTGAACCTTTTCCTGGATTGATTTTCCTGCCATCATTTTTCATATTAAGAGGCTTGCTTGACATTTGTAAATCATTGTGCTTAAGGGCAGATTTACCAAAATTCTTTTCAAGTTTATTTGAATTTAAAAAAAATTAAAAATCTCAGATCTGCATATTTTAAAGAAATGCTTAAAAACATTTTAAAAAGCCAACTGGTACACAGTGAAATTGCATTCTAGTCTTCATTTTCAAGTCTACCATAATTTGAAAAACTAACTTGAAATTGGAAAATGCAACTCCTACTGACTTCTACAGTTGTCAGCTTTTAGATGGCAATTTTTTTTTTCATCAGATTTGTTTTTTTTTTTTGTAATTTTGAAAATAGGAGAATCCCCTGGTACTGCCATCTATAGCCCACTCAATTGCCCCTAGTCTTTAGGGATTTCACACTTATTTTAATTTCCCTGGACAGTTTCAATGTTATTGTAAATCTGCTCTTCCAATATATGATGTCTGATGTAAGAATCTAGTGTGATGAGACCCACACAGGTATGGGATCTGTTATAATAATTCAAAAATTCGGATTAATTCAAAATTTGGACACATATTTTCTTTTTCTCTATAATAATAAAGCAGTATCTTGTACTTGAACAACTACAATGTCATTTATGTAATTAATTATTGGGTTTATTCAATGTTTAAATGTTGTTTTTTAGCAGACTTAAAGTATATACTATTATTATTATTATTATTAAAGATTACAAAAAGACCCCTTATCCAGACAATCCCAGGTACAGAGAATTCTGGATAATAGGTCCCATACCTGTAATAATCACATGCAAGACATACGGCATACCTTCCTTAGGCACTTTTACTAGG
Source organism: Xenopus laevis (assembly GCF_017654675.1). NCBI lineage: Eukaryota > Metazoa > Chordata > Amphibia > Anura > Pipidae > Xenopus > Xenopus laevis. The sequence goes on from NC_054379.1 coordinate 97,276,292, forward strand.
AATTATGAAAGAAATAGTAATTCCATCTACTGGATGCACCGTAAAAAAAAATGGCTTTCCAACCTTCAACATATGCTTTCAAATGTCTTTTTTTAAAGGCAGCATTTAGTTGTTTTACCATTTAGAGGAACAGCACCTAAACGGGGTTCTTTATTAATAACTGTAGTAGGTTTCTGCAATCTCTGGAGACAGCACAGACTTTTGGGATTGAACTGGTATCTTGGCTGTTATTTAATGCTGTATTTGTAGTAGGCAGAAGCCTGAAGGCATCCAGAGAGAAGTGTGTGCGCTCTAAATGGAAAATTTCCATCAAGGAAAACATGAAAAAATTGTAATGCATAACATATGCAATGTACTGTATGTATCAAAGAAAACAGGCCCATATATATATATATATATATATATATATATATATATATATATATATATATATATATATATATATATATACAGTATATATATATATATACAGTATATATATATATATATATATATATATATAAAAAAAATATATATATATATATATATAGATGTTTGTTAATTTTCATTTAATTAACTAGAATTTGTATCTGTATGTGTCCTGCTCTGTCACTGAAATGTATTAGATTCTTTTGTGTGTGCAGATCACAGTTTGAAGCTGATTTTTTTTTCACCTTGATAAAAATAATAACTGTAAATTAAAGACAGCGGCGGTTTTATTTAGGACATTTCTTTTGGGAAACAAGGAGAACTAGAATGATTTTTATATTGCATATGTGAAACATCATTCTATCAAATGCTGTAAACCTGCAAATTGAAAATTCTATTTAAATATATAGTAGAAACCCTAGTCCACATTGCACCTCATGCCATGAAAAAATTACATGTAAAATGAAATGAGTTCTCACCAGAAACATTTCTGGAACTCTATCATCAGATCTTTTTAAAAATGCTATATATACAAATACATGGTACTTTATAAAATGTATATTTGATCAGGGATCTTATCATTGCGGATCAGCCCTTTTGCTTTCCTAAATGCCTATATTATTGCTCAGGAGAACCAATGAGTTCAAAAGGAATTTGCCATTACATCACTTTAGCCTCATGTTCAATTCAGATAGTAATAAAGATGGGAAACACAACCAGAATGTTTAGTTGTTCCTATCAAGCATTTGTTACAGGATAAGCAAACCAATGTAGACTGTGTGAATTCAGCAAAGCAGTAAAGCAACACTGATAAAGGAACTGTCCAAAAGTCCTTACTCTTGCAAACCATCCATTTTTTTAATTAATGGATAATCAAAGTATCATAGGAATTGTTTTATTTATAAAAGTTACTTAACATTAAATAACCAACATTTAATAAACAGTTCACAAATCATACAACAAAACAAAAATAACCAAAAATCCCACAAGCCCACCCATACACCCTCCAGCCCACAGAGTCCTTAAGTCTGTTTGCAAAGTCTTGGTTTGTCCATATGGCCTTCCTTCCCCCCACAACCATTCCAAATGAGCATCTCAGAAAAGTCTTTCCTGGACCAACTTCCTCCAGTTTCCATCACCCAACAAAAACATCCCAATTTCTTTGATATTCATATCTGAATCGATCCTCCCAGGCTACAGAAAGCTGCACCTCCAGCCTATAGAAAGAGAGAAGAACAGTATAAGTGCACAGGGATCCATATACATACAGTAAATACACACCATGAGAAGAGGGCATGGTCATGAAGATGAAAGAGTAAGGTGCACCCCTCGCCATAGGGTCTGATTAGAGGGTGAAAGTTGTAGCATAGGATCCAACCCCCCAGTCAATGTACAAGAAGCTTTAACAGTTTACCACATGCTACACCATGTCCAAGAGACTTCATAAGTAAAATTTGGATGTCATGTCTATATATCATATTTAATTTACAATATATATATATATATATATATATATATATATATATATATATATATATATATATATATATATATATATACACAGAAAGTTTAAATATACGACAAATATGCTGATAAGTAATGCCCTCTGTGTAAATAACCTGTGCAGAGTGAAGGTTTTAGCATGAAGTTAGCCTTGCAGTGTTGGTGCCCTAGGTTAGATTTCAGCCATGGCATTATTTAAATGCAGTTAGAAGGTCCTCCATGTGCTTATGGGTGTTTCCTATAGGTAGCCTGGGTTTAAAGGAGAATTCAACCCTTTAAGAAAAAAACCCATACCCCCACCCCACAGAGACCCCCCTCCTCCCCCAGCCTAACTGCCCCCCGGGGAAATGCCCCATACTTATCCCTCGGCGCAGATTCTGGCACCGGAATTCCATGTAGCCAGCTTCTGGGTCTTTGTGTCTTCTTCCAGCGCTTCAACAATTTTCATGAGTTTCGGCGCATTGTGCAGTTGTCGAAAACTTGCAAACTCCAACTGCGCATGTGCCAACATGCCAATCTTCCACTCAGCTTGCAGAAGACCTGAAAGATGGATGCGTGGAACTCTGGTGCCAGAATCTGTGCCGAGGGGTAAGTATAAAGTATGGGGAATTTCCCCGGGGGGGGCAGTTAGGCTGGGGAAAGGAGAGAGGGGGGTCTCTGTGGGGTGGGGGGTTCGAGGTTTTTTCTTAAAGGGTTGGATTCTCCTTTAATAGGAAGTATAATTGGCACCTGATAACATTGACCCTAGTGTGTGTTATAAAGATCTATCAGAGACTGTTATGCATCATGTATAATCTCTGCAGAGAGATATGGCATGTGCAGCACAATATAAATAGAGGATAACAGTGATAAGTCTTCAGACAATTACAGAGATTCTGCACCTCCATAACTGCATTTCCAGCCTGAATGTAATGTGCAATCCATAGCTGAAGCTTTCTCAGCAGATTCACACTGAAGTATTAAGTACCTTGAATAAACTCACAACTCAAATGTTTGCTTTTTTACGAGAAAACTTAAATGTAGAAAACTCAAATCAGTTCAATCAAGGGGGGATGACTAGATTGCACAAATTGATGGAGTTTTCAAGTGAAAACCACAGAAAAAAACAAAAACATCATGAAGACTACAAACATCTTCAATTCGTTCAAGGAACCTCTGCCATTGACTTTTACATGACCTTGACAGGTTTTAGCTGGAGTATTACAGATTCAAGCTATTTCCAGCTTCGGGCATAACAAATCTTGGAAAATTCAAGGTTTTTTTAACTCGAAAAATTCGAGTTTTTACGGAAACTACCCTCAAAAAAAACTTTAGTTTTTCTGGAAAAATAATATACCCCTTAGTGTGCTGAGCATGTTACTGGATCATTACTTGGCTTTACATATTCCAGTGTCTACCATAAGGCACAGAAATGTCCAGCTATTACCCTTTTAGTGAGCCCATTATATGTTCTGAACTTTATATCCGCATTTCTGTATCTGTTACATTACAGCTGGTTTCTGTGTACTGTATGGGACCTGTTATCTGGAATACTCAGGACCTGGAGGTTTCCAGATAACGGATATTTCTGTAATTTGGATCTTAATACCTTAAGTCTACTTGAAAGTCATGTAAACATTAAATAAACCCAATAGGGTTTTGCTTCCAGTAAGGATTCATTAGGGGGGTTATTTATCAAAGGTTGCATTGTATTTTACCCGAAAAAAAATTGAGAGCAATTATTAACCAAAACTCACATTTTTGGGTTTAAAAAAACCTTGATTTATTATTCCCTGAAGCTAGAAATAGCTTGATTTCGTCCATGGCAGAGGTCCCTTGAACCATTTGAAGATGTTTGTATCCTTTTGAGTTTTTTTCTGTGGGTTTCGCTCGAAAACTTGATTTATTCGAGTTTTCTGTTTTTTTCACCCCAAATTGACTGATTCAAGTTTTTTCACTAAAAAACTCAAACAGAATCAAGTTTTTTCCAATAGAGTTTTTCATAAATTAGAAACTATTCGAGTTGTTAGTTCATTCAATGTATAAAAACCTCACAAAGCTCTAGAATTTGACCTTTGACAAATAACCCCCTACATCTTAGTTTGAAGCAAGTATAAGGTACTGTTTTATAATTACAGATAATTAGGTTTCTGTTCAAAAAGGAAACAACACACTGCAGATATCAATCAGCTAAAGTCAATGCAGATGCAACTGGACCTAGAATTGACCCTAGAAATTCAATGGTAGTAGTTAAACTGGTAGCACTATACGATATTACTACTAGAAATGTCTTTATTCCTCGTTTATCTGGCTTTGGCTCCTGTACCATTAGGGCTTATGTCTTTAAAATAAATGGAGGCATAAACACCAAAGGGACACTGATCGAGATCAACATCACAAGAATAATGAAGCCATGAAATTTCTTAAGCTGCATATAATTAAGAGAAGGCAGATCAATGTAAAGATCCTCACTTCGCTTATTGTTTCCCATGAAAAGGACAAATTATGCACATGACAATGATGATGGCTAAAGGGCAGCTTGTGGCCTTTTTGGTACTGTATGCCAATAAGCCAATTACCTGTGTTTTGTAACCTATAGAATTCTGGGAGCTGGAGACAGCCACACAGGGATATTAAATGAATTAAACTCAGGGGTGATGAAGCTTAAAAAAGAATTGTTTGGTCAGCAACGGTTTCATGCTGTTTGTCATTTTCCCTAGAAGATCAATATTTTCTTTGCTTGATTTAAGCCAATGATCCTCATTCATCAATGCAGCAGGACTGTGCACGTCTGAGAAGCACATATTATGTGTGTCTTCCAAGTGCTCACTGGGAGTAAAGTATTCCTGAGACTTTGGGACCACAATTAACAGTTTCCTGCAGTTTTTCTTTGATTTATAATTGCCAGCAAGTGTTAGCAAGGCAGAAATATTCACCTTGCAAAATTGCGCTCTGGGGATTACTCCTGGTTGTATGCCAAACATTTCTCTTAATATAATCATAAAAATAAACTATTCCTACTGCACTATTCCTACTGCAGATGTGTGACTCGCAAGGCTGAATTCTCTCAATAGTCAGACAGTGTCCTTCTTTGGTCCAACTGGGCTAGCAACTTTCCCCCAGACTGAAGTAAATGGCAATCTCTATACCTTTATAAGGCAGATTTTGGAGCCAACACATATCCAACTACAATGTCAGTATTAAAGACCATACACAAATCCATACATGAATAGCAGCTTGTGATAGTATCACTCAGTGCTATTAAACAGCACACCAGTAATCATGCTTACTGTATGTGTCCATTGGCTGCTTAACCAATAGAGACGCACAAACAAGTGGCCATTTCACTTTAATCATATATTTGGTGGGAAGAAGGACATGTTTTAAAGGGGTAGTTCAACTTTAAGTTAACGTTTAGTTATAGAATGGCAAGTTTTAATCAACCTTTTTCTTTATTATTTATTTATTTATTATTATTTATTTTCTATAATTTTTTAATTATTTGCCTTCTTCTTCTGACTCTTTCCAGCTTTCAAATGGGGGTTCACTGACCTCATCTCAAAAAAATGCTCTGTAAGGCTACAAGTGTATAGTTATTGCTATTTTGTATTGCTCATCTTTCTATTCAGTCCCTCCCCTATTCATATTCCAGTCTCTTAATCAAATCAATACATGGTTGCTAGGGCAATTTGGACCATAGCAACCAGATAGCTGACCCTAGCAACTGGAGAGCTGCTGAATAAGAAGCTAAATAACTCAAAAATCACAAATAATAAAAAATGAAAACAAATTGAAAATAGTCTCAGAATATCACTCTCTACAACATACGATGGGAGATATTTACTAATTGTACTCATTTATCAATAATTCTTAAAAAACTTGGTGCAAAAAAAAGTCTCAACAAATTCATGTGTCAATTCCAATTGTACAACTGACGCTTTTAAAACTTGACCATATCAAATTGTCACAGTGAAAACGAGACTTTATCTGATTATTGGACAACAACCAGTGCCCTTCACAATGTCAAGAAACATCTTCAGGGACATCTGCCACTGGAGTATTTCTGGATTCGGACTTTGAGCAGCTTTGGGGTCAGCGCCGATTATGATGAAGAAGCCACCTGAGGCGGCTCTTCAAATGTCGCCCTCCTTGTCTCGCCAGCTTACCTATCGGGAGGGGAGGCATCCGAGGCAGGAACACTAGTGCGGAGAGTGCAACTGCTCTGGAAATTCGGCTCTTAAAAGAATCAGGAGCGGTTTTTTGCTGCCCCTGGAAACGTATCTGGCTCTGCCGCCTGAGGCGAGCGCCTCAGCTAGCCTCATTGGTGGAGCACCTCTGTTTGGGGTATAATAGATCTAAAAAAATTGAGGTTTTTTTTCCTCTAAAAATTCAAGATTTCCCCTTTAAAAACTCTTTTAAAAAAATTTTGTTTTAATATACGGTCCCGGAAGAGCTAACTCGAACGTGAACAACCCCTTTCGAGGGGTGATTTTGAAAGTTAAAATTAGAATTTTTGCTATGCAACTAATATTTTTGTGCTAAAACTCCTGAATATGAATTGTGCCTTTAAAAACTCAGAAGAAAATTGTAAGACTCGAAAAACTGTGGCATCTACAGGCTCACATAGAAGTTCAATGGGAGCTGGCTATGGCAAATTTAAAGCGTTTTTCAGTGCAAGTTTTTTTGACATTTTCAACCCATTGAAAACAATAAATAGAGTAAACATTGTAGGTACAGTATTTTCACAATTGTATTAAAACAAATTTTCTATCTGCAGACTATTTAATAAATAAGCAAGCATTCAAGTTTGAGTTTATTCGAAGTAGAAAAAAAAACGGTAACATATTACAGATTGGAATTTTGATAAATAGGCCTTAAAATGTTCATTTGTTGAGTAAGAGTTCTCCAGGCGAGATCTAATGTAACTACAGCAGCTGTGTCTTGTGACTCCCATTCACTGGCTGTGCTTTGTGTAATAACCCCAGTTTCTATTAACGGTTTCATTAGAAATACAAAACTGCCCAGATTCCAGTACAAATATGATTTCCTATGCCTCAGTTTCTATAAATTTTAAAGCAGCACACCACAAGGGAACTCATTAGCATGCTGTAATTTCATCTGCTTAATAACAACACTAGCTCACTCAGCACCTGGGATGACTATTTGCATTCCATTGCTTTTTTTATGCAAGTCATCATATGACTAATGCCCCGTGCAATATTGTGCTTTTGTTCCATGCTGTTTGGAGTGCAGCAACAATATACAGTGCATGCTCATCTGACTCTGTTATGAAAAATATATAAAGTTTATGGTAGATGAGACATTTCCCCATATATATATATATATATATATATATATATATATATATATATATATATATATATATATATAAATAGCAACCAAAAAAACCACACTCACAGGACTTGATTTGTGCAAACAAAAGTGATTTTTATTCCGACGTTTCGGCTCTAACACTCGAGCCTTCTTCAGGAAGTGAACTCGAGTGTTAGAGCCGAAACGTCGGAATAAAAATCACTTTTGTTTGCCCAAATCAAGTCCTGTGAGTGCGTTTTTTTTGGTTGCTATTTATATTATTATGTAACCAGCACCCAGGCAGTTGCCTATTTTTCATGTGAGTGCTCCAGTTTGCTTGTTATATATATATATATATATATATATATAATATATATACTCATATTACATAGTACTCTTTCCAAGCTTTCCATATGTACCCTACTTTAAGCATATTCAAAACAATACCTCTATTCCCTATACATTAAACATTGCAGGCAAGCCAAATCATTTCAGATGTTAGATAGTTCCACTTAAAAACGGACAGTATAAGCTGATATACATTCACTGATGGACTAGCCAACTAAAGACAAAGGCACTTGTGGGTCATTGATCCATTACCCACACAAAGAGAAGCAAGAGAATATTGAAAAGAAAGGATATTAGATTACTGCTGGGGTCTTTTAAGGTGTTACAGCATCAGTGCCTCTCATTTTGCAATGCATAACAGATTTTGGTTAAAAGTACTTGTCATTATACCTGACAAAGTCAGTAAGCTCAGGTTTCTGTTAGTCATGTAAATATGCTGCATGTGTATAAATATCCCCAAAATGGAAAGCAGCCATTACATTAATTTGCTGCTCTGGCAGTTCATACATATCAAAACAATGATTCATCAGACTAAGGAATTAACTGAAGTTAGCCACTGGCTACAAAGTGTTTCTTCGATGTGAGATAAGAACAACCGTGTGCGATTTTGGTCATCAAAAATCATATAACAATACGGGGCAGGGGGCAACTACCATGAACTACAATGAACTGGCTGAAAATTTACTGGATTTCAGGGTTAGAGTGATCATTCATTTCTAGCACTGAAAATAATTGTCTAAAATCCTTAAATAATAATTAATAGTGAATTAGTAAGGGAGGCTGATAGCAAGCTATACCCCCTTAGAAAGAAAGAACTTTGTTCACAGATAGAGGGAAAAAGAGGTCACTTCATTTATTATGGAGGCAAACTTCATTATAACGCCTTTTTACTATCTGTATCAAACTTTTTGTTTTCCATTACATTTTTTTAGGGGCCTTGTTCTCTTCCTTAGTTTGTACAACCATTCATTTTCCTGCTTGGGTATATCTTCTCTATTAAAGGAGAATGAAACCCCCCTTCTAAAGAGTGTCCCCATCTAATAGCACCCATTGCCCCTCCCGCTTTCTACCTGCATAGCCCACTACTGTTGCAGAAAGTCGCACAGAGCTCACAATGCAGAGTAGCGCAGTGGAGCTCATAGGCGCCATCTTCTGTGTTTTTGGATACGTTCGCTAAAGGACTGCCAGTTTGGTGTTCATTTCTACTGTGCATGCACCGGAAAGCTCCGTACATAGCCAAAGGGAAGAAGAGGATCCGAAGATACAGAAGATAGTGCTGACCCTAAGCTTTTTTGCGAATGCCCAATTGGAGCCAGTTTGCTGTTCGCATCTACTGCACATGCGCCGGAAAGCTCCATAGATAGTCAAAGGGAAGAAAAGGATCGAAAATACCAAAGATGGCGCCCATGAGCTATGCGGGGAGGGGGGCCAGTGGGGGCTATTAAATGGGGTTTCCCTTTTAGAGGGGTTTATTTCTCCTTTAAACTTGTCACATGTGTTGCCTATCTTTTAAAAAATCCATCTCTGTATGAGGTATATCATCTTATCAAAAAGTCACATCAATTAATTAAAATCTATCCAGTTATATTTTTTCATAAAAGTTGATGTTATACACAGGGGGTTATTTACTAAACAATAGTTAGGAGAAACATGGTGCTCCAGAATAATTAGTAAATGACTCACCAAACCAGCTTTAGGGAGTGGTACAGCACAGGATAAATAGAAGCAGGACCGACCAGCACTCAAATGGATCCATGGTACCAGAGAGGATTCGTTAAAAAATATATTTTATTTGTACAAAGTTTAAAAATGTATATCATCTCCTTCCGCCCTACGCGTTATGCACCCACTTAGGGCACTTAATCAGAGCCCATGAACTGGCAGCTAGGCAGGTTAGAAAAAGTTAAAAGGTTGAACTTGATGGAGGTGTGTCTTTTTTCAACCTAATTTACTACTGTATGTTACTATGATTAAGTGCCCTAAATCAAGTGTCAATTAGTATTGTATGATTGACACTCTGCTTTTTCAGATTACCGGACAAAAACCTGACTTTAGCAGATTATCCATTGCAGATCATTATGTCAAGAAATAACTTCAGGGACAGCTACCATTGGCTTCTACATGACCTCGACAAGTTTGAGATGACGTTTTTACAGATTCGGATTTTTAGCAGCTTTGGTGTATAATAAGGGTTTATTATTTATTTGAGGGGTTTTTTTCCACAAAAAAATTGAGTTTTCCCCTTTAAAACCTAGACCAGATACATTTGAGGTTAATAAGTTGGCCCCACAGTGTCAGAATCATAAAATCATGCTGTCCATGCATAGAAACTAACATTTTTTGAGCAAATTCAAGTAACAGATGTTTATATTTTGTCAATATTTAAAAAGTGTTAAAAGTGGACTACATATTATCACATTTTTGTTTACATCAGACTATATTCACAATTTTTCAAAATGTCAAAATTTTAGCACATTTTCTAGTGTTCGATAAAATATTGATCACAAAGTCACCATAAAACTTTAAAACCAAATGGAACTTTTTCTCAATATGTCTCATTCATGATAGAATATAAATTTCATGACTTCTGAAGACATATTTAACATTCCACTTAATTGTGAGAGACATTTCAGACTCTTTTGATAAAAAGTACTGATTTATTTTGTACTTAGGATTTGTGGCACCCAAGACATAAGTATCAAATAATGTAATTATTAATTGAAAATAATACTGTGGAACAGAATGGATGGGCTTTGTGTGTATAACAAAAAAGAGATGTCCATTACCACTCGACACATAAAGAGAATACAAGAATTGAGGTCTTCATCAAAGGCTGCCCATATATCTGTACTCTAGACTTTGCTGTGCCATGAATATTTGCTTGAAGATAGGGAGCCTTTGTTCCCCTACAGCTTGTAATGTATTGGATTTCAGCTAAACCATTAAATGCATAATTTCTGTACCACTTTTGTTCCCTTTTCTATACATTACTTTGCTGACCCTTTCTGAAGGTTTTTGTTGCTGTGGGAAAATCATAGTATCTTTTTAGTGTGAAAAGAATATCTGCTTTGCAAAGTCGTTCTTTAATCCCCAGTTTCTAAGAGTGAATGCTTCATTTTTGTCAGGCTTCTCTGTGTAATTTTACATAAAATCAGAACAGGGCATATGTCTTTCTGTTTAGTGACTACTGTACTGTTTTTACTGTTAAAGCACCAGCCCACACTCTAGGGAGAAAGTATTCCTGCTTTTCCTATTCATTGAAAAAGATTGGGGAAATTCTACTGAGTCTGGAGGCTTTAAAATAACTTTATCCAGCCAAAAAGAAATGTCTTGATCTTTTACAGACAAGGCATGCAGGAAGCTGACCCTTGCTGTTGAAACTAAAGCTACCAAAAATAAAGTTTAAGGGTCACCAGCCATAATGATGCCTCTTGCAAAGGCTCAAATGGAGGCTCACAAAAGCACCATTGGGAGATCCCAAAAAATAGACAAAGTCCTCTTTGGAGGACAAATCTTTATTGTGGCTGAGAAGAAACATTTTACTAACATGTCTTCTGCCCATTTTGTCTCAGTCATAGCTGAAAGTGCTGTGACATGAACTTTGTAGAGTTCTGTATTGCAATCCCTTGTTTAATCCTCCTGCAGGAATTCTAGAACCTGAGATGATTGCCAGATGAGAAATCTTTCCCAAATCTTATAATATGTGGTGGACGTGGAGTGCTTTCTTGCATTAAGCAGTGTAGCCACCGCCACTTCAGAAAGCCCAAAGGCTACAAGCCTTTTGCGCTCAGCCTCCATGCCATCAATGAGAGAGAGCGTGGGTCTGGATGTGACACTGGTCTCTGGGTCAGTAGATTTTCCTTCATAGGAATAGGCCATGGGTCTGCTACTTCCAGTCTTCTGAGCAGGGGAAACCATGGGCGAAGAGGCCAATAAGAAGCAAAGAGAATGACCTCCATTTCCTCTTGAATAAACATCAGTAGGACTTGAAGGAGGAAGGGAATTGGCGGAAACACATAGGCTAGACAGAACTTCCAGGGTTGAAGGAGTGCGTCTGACCGCTGAGCTAGAGGGCTGAAAAATCTTGAAAATAATATTGGACGTTGAGCATTGTCTGGAGAGGCCATGAGGTCCATTTCCAGAAGCACTAGTAGGTGGAAAACCTTTGGATGCAACTGAGAAAGTCTGCTTTCTGATTGTGAACTCCAGGAACATGAATTGCCATCAGATGCTCTAGATTCTGCTTTGCCCAGCTCAGGAATGGGGACACCACTTTCCATAGAGGCCAACTCCTTGTTCCTCCCTGTTTCCTTACATAGGACACTGCTGAGCAATTGTCGACTTTGACTTTTACCGCTATTCCTTTTATGTCTGGAGCAAAAGTTTTCAGTGCTTAAAACATTGCTATTAGCTGTAACACATTCACCTGCACTTTCAATGGAGACTTCCAGACTCCTTGAGCCACACTGCCCTCCAGGAGAGCTCCCCAACCCTGCCGACTAATTGGTCCTTATAGGTTAAATCTGAAAATCCTCTCTCTTGATGTTATTGGCGTGCATTTTTTATTTGCTGAATTGCTCTCTCAATTGCCCAATCACCAAGCTGTGCAGGGTGCCCTAAGGGACAGTTTTGCCAGCCTGCAGAGTGATTCCATCCAACTTCTCCCTCTTCGTTTGTGATTTGTTTGTTCCTCTATCCAAATGAGAGGATTAGTGCAATCTTCCTATTACCAGTTGGCTCAATATCTGTTGTACTGCAATACATTTGTTTTGGGTATTTATATAAAATTTGGGAGACATTATATGAACATAGTAGGATAGATATACAAGTGCTAAAAAACATCAAAAATGCCCCTTGCATAATTACACACCTTTACTGACATACTAGTAAACCATTGCTGACAAAGCACCTTGTTTTTCATTGCCCTTAACATAGGATGACTGAAATGGATAGGGTGAGGTGCCACAGAGAAATTCCTTTAGTACTACCTATCTACTGGATCAGCCACAATGAGGTCTGTTGTGTTACATGAGCTAATATGTTGAATAGAATGAGGTAGCAAATTTAATTTATTTTTATTTCTATGTGTAGGTTTGTGGCATGTGGGTGAGATTAGGCCTAGATCTGAACGCACAACATTGTTACATTACTGTGGCATACCATTCAATGATGCGTTGATCCTCCCCATCTGCCTGTTTGATGAGTTGCAAATCACAAGTAATGACATTTTGTCCTTCACTTATTAGCCCAAGGCATATTTTGATGAAATTTGAAAAAAACTTGTAGCGATGAGGATAAACACTGCATTGAATGACACAATTTCTGCAATCAAATGTCTTTAACAATGTACTCACTGTCAATAAGCCAAAAAAGGGATTTTACATTTTTAAATCCACAAATGCAGCTTACAGGGGGCTTACCTTCTGGGCCATCTCTCATTGCTCCCACTGGGAGGTCTAAAACACATTGATATATAGACATTAGAATGGAAAATAGAATTTCACTATATACACAGACAAGCCATCATAACAAACTGATTTATATCTACAAACACATACGACTGCAGATGTATAAAATAAGTTTTAAAGGCCATGCCATTGTTTTTGTAAAGCTCTGAAAGAAAGGGCATGAAAAGATTTCCTAGCATGAAACTGTTATATATCACAGTAGCATATCGGTAATTTAATATTGTGCCCCAGGTGAATAAAAAGCACCTGTGAATTTGTAACTCATACAATTGTGTCTGCACTCTCAATATTAACTGATTTGTGCTGAAAAAAAAAACAACCAAGAAAGTCTATAAGAACCCTTACTCTTTCTCTGTTGAACACTAGTAACAGAATCACTAAGCCCCAACCCCCCAAACCTTCATTATAATTTCCCTCTACTGCTTTAATCAATTTTATATATATATATATATAGGTAGTATCTGAGTCTACAGAGTGCGCAATTGCTTCTGATATATATATATATAAGTAGATACAGTAGTCCTCAAGTCTGTGAACAGAGATTGGCCTTACTGTTGGCATCTTAATCTTAATCATTTTAATGTTGGCAGTCTTGAAGGATGAGGTGTGTTATTAATGATAAGTAGAGTGTCATGAGTTAGTCTCCATATTACTGGATCCAAGAGGTAGGGACCATGATAGTTATATCATGGTGCACCACATAGTGGTGTTATCTTATCATGGTTTGGTGAGAAAATTTTAAATAGAAAGACGCAGGAGACTCAAGTTAAATGCCCAAATATAGTTCTGACTTCAGTGGGTTCCTGAGTGTGCTGTAATCACTTTTCTGACTGATTACTGGTTCCTGAGCCTTTTGCTTGATTCTGAGTATGCTGATTTGCTGCCTGCCCTGACCCTTTTGCCTGGACTTCGACTTTCAGCAGCTCAGCCCTTTGTGTACCACGTATTGAACTTTGTCCTGCCAGTGAATAACTGCTTCCTCCTTAGTCCTGACCCCAAACTGGGTAAGAGCCGCTAGGCCCTGACACAGAGCAAGAATAAGCAGTTCTGAGAACTTTCTTGGGTGCCATGATGCACTTTACCCATTGACACCAGTACAGTTTTTTTTATCCACCTGGGCACTCTAGTATGTTATCTATAAAATATTGTAATAAGAGTATGACACTAAAATTTTTTTTAAAATCTTTCCTCACTTAAGATGTAGTTGGCAGCTAATCACTTCCATATGATAGGAGAGGATAGGCTGATGAAAGGAAAAATGTGAGAACAACTAGGGGCCTATTTATCATGCTGTGTTAAGGAAGAGTGACAAAATACAATACGCATTACCAGGCATCACTGTATAAAAGTTTACTTATCAAGCTGTGTATTGATTTTCAGCGATCACCTACCTTTGTTTAAAGATCCGGTGTAAACGGAAGCAGCCATTTCAAAATGCTATGGTAGATACAGAGTTCATCCATCAGGGTTACATGAGGTCAGAAGTATTGTAAAATAACGGCGTCAAATCTGGCAATTGGGCAGTGTACCTTGATCAATTTGTACTTTATCTTTTATAGCTTATACCCATATGGTAAATTGAGTAATTGATAAATAGGCCCCCTAATAAGGTGGCCTTACACAAATCCACTGCAATCCATTGTAGACTGTTTAAAAACATATATCCGTGACTGTGTAAAATGTGCTTAGAACTGTGACCATTCCAACTTTATTGATGTTGGACACAAGACACACTTTAAAGGAGAAGAAAATGTATAATCATTGGGGGTGTTAGGCATGCACAGTAAACACTTGTTAATGTGGAGTGCTCACCTCACGGATACACACTTTTTGTAGTGTCAGGTCCTGGACTGGAAGACCCACTCCTGTCGCTGGGTCATAACAATATGCAAAAAGGAACCAGCAGCACACTGTGTTTAAGTTGCAAAAGTGCATGCACAGTAAAGTGAGAAGCCAGCTCATTGCTTCCATGTTTGACTTTTAAATCTGCTACGCATGCACACCTCACCAAAATTATATGCAGAAGAAGATGGTGCTATGACATTCCTGCAATACAGGCACACCAGGGTTAGGGCCAGAACTAGGGGTAGGCAGAATAGACACCTAGGCCTACGGTGCATCAATATGGGTGCTGGGCAGGTACCCATTAATGCAGGGGTGATCCTGGCCCCTCTGACCCCTGAGACAGGTTGGTGTTGCTGCCGCTCCGCGGTGCTCTCACCTTTTTGGTCGGGAGGTTCCACAAAGGTGGCAGAGAGGGCCAGGACACTAGCGCAGAGAGCATAATTGTTTGAAAACCGGAAATTCGGGTCTTAAAGTGCCAGAAGCAGCATTTTTGCCGCCCCTGGTACCTAGTGGGGCGCTGCCGTCTGAGGCGAGTTGCTCAACTCGCCTCATTGGTGGAGCGCCCCTGCATTAATGGGTCTTCTGCCTACCCCTAGTCGCTCCCCTCTGCTGCTCTTATCTCCCTCCCCTCTGTCATCTCCCTCCCCTTTAGTGATAAGTAGACCGGCCTGATGCCTGCAGGACCCACAGGTTTACTGTGGCTCGGATGGGTTCTGGCAGATCTCAGCACACACTTTTCTGGTTGTGGGTGGGTTTGGGTTGAGCTCTGTGTTTTGTTCTTCCCGCCAGCGACCTTACACTGCTGGTTTTCCTGGTTTCCGGCACTCTTTTTTTTTACAAACTTTTGATTGGCCAGCTCCTTTTGTGATGTCATCAGAAGGGTGGGGTGGGTCTAAAAACCCAACCTACACATCATTACCCCCTTTCCCTCCCCTCTGTGACTCTCCCCTCCCTCCCAGGTGCAGTAACCCATAGCAACCAATCAGCATTGGAAATCATCTTTATGGGCAACTCCACATACACAAAGTTAGTGCCTTTTGCTATATATGAGATGTCATGAGATGAGATGTCTCCTTGTTGTCTCACCCATCCCTGGCTTTCAGCAGCAAAACTGTGTAGCTGGTATATACATAGGCATTACTGGCACGTTTACTAATCTTGGCTACAATTTATTTATTGATATGCAGTCTTTATCTGAAGTCTGTCTTTATCTAACCATAATTAACTGTAAACCGTAAAACTCTCACATAATTTATAAGATGGGGACTTCAAGCCACAAAATACTGTATATACTGCCTTTAGCAAATGTAGGCCTGAAATAATTTTGATAATGACAGAAGTACTTGGATACTGCTGTTTATTATCTGTCTTTTTTCTCTTGTATTCCTCAATAACATGAATAAATCAAAGTGAAAATGTGCCACTGTCTATCACTGTCGGCTCCTGACAATTGTAAAGTACGACATATATTGCATCCAATATCAAGGCTGTAACAAACACACAGTTCTACATAGTACATGTTTTTCCATAGATCAGGCTGATTTGTATGCATGAGGGAAGTGCTTCACTCTTGATCTGCAAATCACATTATGACTTCAGTCACTTTGGATAAATCTGTTTGTGCAGGTACATGACTCCAGCAACATACGGCAGATTAGCGAAAATCGGGATTGGGAATCTCTATCAAAATCTTATTAATAGCCATGGAAAGTTAAACAGAAATGAGGGACTGGAGATCTATTTACTGTAGATTCATTGTAATCTCATTTTTGTTATTATTTTATTACTTATCTTTCAAATCATCTTTTAGTCTGCCATTCAAGATACTTCTTGGTTGTTATGGTCACTAATTCTAGCAACCACAGTGTTTGTAGATCTATACAGGTTTGAGAATGCGTTATCCGGAAACCTGTTATCCAGAAAGCTCCAAAATACGGAAAGGCCCTCTACCATTGACTCCATTTTATACAAATAATCTAAACTCTTAAAAATGATTTCCCTTTTCTCAGTAACAATGAAACAGTACCTTGTACTTGATCTAAACTAAGATATAATTAATCCTTATTGGAAGCAAAACAATCATTTTGGGTTCATTAATTGTTTAAATGATTTTCTAGAATTTGTAGACCCAAATTACGGAAAGATCCATTATCCAGAAAACTCCAGGCCCAAGCATTCTGGACAACAGATCCAATACTTGAATCTTTATTCCAAACTTACAATGATTAGTCAACAAAAATATACATTTATTGTGTATGCTTCCATAAATACGTGAATAGATGAGTATATTTTAAAATGTTTGTGATTTCAAGTAGTAAGGAGGGTTTTCCTGCAAAGCAATACTTTGGCCTTTCATACATATTCTTCTAAGCTGTTGCTGTTATTTGCATCATTTTAGCCAATAACAACATTGCAAAATGCTTCTCCTCTGTGATGGCCAAGGTTAAATATCTATATTTGCTCTTATCACATGTAAGGAGTGAATAAGAATATTCTGTCCTGCAGACAACTGATACGTTATCTTATTTTTTTCTGTGAGCCAATAGCAATTTCAGTGTCAATAGGGGTCATGCTGTATTCCGGGCTGAATAACTGAAAATAAGTGTTTTTGCTTTATCTGGTTTTAGATTAATCTGTAAAAACACCGCAGTTGATGATTATGGGGCATTTATGGGCTTTCACACTACAACCCCACATTACCAGCAATAATCACAACTGACAGCATATAGACTATCCCATTACAGGCCCTTTTTTACTGAATGAAAACACATTTATATCTCTTTCCACTGAGCTGTATACTTTTAGCTTCATTTCACATCTTTAATGTTTCTACCCCCCCACCCCAATTTATGAATTAGAAGTATTGTCAGGAACCTCTGGCCTAACACTTAATCCAGAACGTATGAAAAGTGCAACTGCCATACAGCATTTGTTTATTCAGCATGCAAAGCAACCGCATTCTGCTGCTTATTTAGTTGTCCTTTGTTTTAAAGACAGCAGTGCCATTGGAATTCTAAGCTAAAGCACTGGTCATGGAGGCAGCACTAGTTGCAAAACATTCATTTGAACTGATGTGTGGGGTGAAACCATATCAGAACTAACATTCTAAGAGGGAACATCTGCATTGAGTTTGGAAGGGCAGCAACGTATGTAAGCTTTTGTACAAGTAAAAGACATTGGTTTTTAAGGGCATATTGTTTCTTCTAGTTACTGTATATATATACATTGGCTTAATGGCTGTCTTATATAGGGTGAAACATTGTAAAGATCAATGTAAATATAGCACAATCATGGGATCTATTAAGTGACATGTGTAAGGCTTGTGGGATTCTGTCATGATTTTTATGGTTACTTTTTATTTCTAAATTACACTGTTTACATTGCAAATAATTCACTCTTCCATTTAAAATGTTATGCTTGAACCAACAAATGTCTTTTTTAGCTGTAAAATTAGTGTGAAGGCAGCCATCTCATTGCATTGTACCTGAATCTGAGCTTTGAGAAGGAGCCAGCACTTCAGGATAGAACTGCTTTGAGACAGCTATTGTTTCTCCCCTTCCCATTGTATTTTAACATGACCTAGGCCATGCTCCGTATTCCCCCCTAGTGGTAAACATGAGATTAGCACACAAACAGGAAAAAGCAGGGTTTTTCCTGCATTGGTGCTATTCTCATGTCTACCACTAGTGAGCACCTTTAGTAATGCAAACAAATAGCTACTATCTGTTAAGCTGCCCATTGTTCTGTTGATAGGCTGCTGATGGGCTGCTGGGGAGGGAAGGAAGGGGGGTGATATCCAGCTTGCAGTGTAGCAGTAAAGAGTGACTGATATTTATCAGAGCACAAGTAAAATGACCTGAGGACACCTGAGAAACTGACAATATGTTTAGCCCCATGCCAAATTTCAAAATGAAATGTAAAAAATTCTGTTTGCTCTTTTAAAAACAGATTTCAGTGCAGAATTCTGCTGGAGCAGCACTATGAACTGATGCATTTTGAAGAAAACTTGTTTTTCCGTGACAGTATCCCTCAGGGATCATTCTGTAATGTGGAGCTGTAAGGCTATTAAATAAAACTATTAATAATAAAAACAAACTAATAGGATTGTGTTGCCACCAATATGGATATAAGCAACTTAGTTACAATTAAGTACAATGCTCTTATAATTACTGAGAACGTGAAAACCAAGAATTGTTTGTTTGAAAAGTACACTATGGTAAATGGCAGTTTTTTTGCAAAGTGTATAAAATATTCTTTATTTAGAGAAGCACTGAACAATAAAGTGGAATAATAAGGTTGCTCTGGACAAGCTATACAAAACCATTAAGAGGCTATGCCCATTAAGAAGATATAGCTTCTCTCACATGTGTCAGAACTTGTAATTTGCCAGTGTCACAATTTGGCAGAAACCAGGTGTAAATAAGTCAATTATAACTAAAAATAGACTTTTTTTCCATCCAGCTTCCTTGAAAGGTCTTACATTAATGCAAATAGCAAAAAATACAGCTGAACAGGTCAAGAAGAATAATTACCATAGTGGCACCTTTTTTCCAGTTTATTAAACCTAAGCTATTTTTGAGTTCCTTTCCAGTTAAACAATGTATTTTATTCTAAATCAATGAGGTCAAGCATAAACGAATATGGCTCTTAACTGCTTTCATTAAGTGACATACTGTACATCGATATCAAAGAACCTTACTTAAAGAGCCAAGAACGTAATTATAAGAGGATCCTCAGCAATCTACATGGAAATTGTTCTTGCATGGCACTTGAAAGGAAGAAAGTGATTAGAAACAGCTTGAGTTGCTATTAAAACATGACAGACTTTCCCTCTTCATATACAAATTCAAATATAATTAAAGCTAGATGCTATAAATACAAGTGTCATCAAGTAGAGTTTCGATTAAGTAAAGTTCATACTAGGTAAAAGAACAATAAAGTGAAAAAGTTATCAGCACACAGAATAATATGCAGTGCTAGGGTAGGTACATGTTTTCCAAACTATTTTGTACCTATATAAGAGCAATATCTCTACAGTATATTTTCTTGATATAACTGCACACATCTAGCGCTGGTGTTGAGCAATCACTTGTACCTGATTGCCCTGTAGATGTAATTGGCACAGGGTATAGTAATATAGACAGTATATCCAGTGATTCCAGCAGGCCAGAAATACTGAGGGCCTTCAAAACAAATCATCTCCCTGAAAGTTTGTAGGAAGTAATACCATTGAGTGTATCTGGCAAACTCTTGACCCAAGCAGTATTCCCCAACCATTGGCTCATGAGCAACATGTTACTGCCCCTTGGATGTTACTCCCAGTGGCCTCAAAGCAGGTGCTTATTTTGGAATTCCAGGTTTGGGGTAAAGTTTTGGTTGCATAAAAAACAGTTGTGCTGCCAAACAGTCTCTTGTAGGCTTTTTTTGCAAAATGGCTAAAAATGTATGAAACGCATTGAAGTCAATGGGCATCAACATTTTTTTAAATGTTTTTTTTACACACAACAATGTGTAATGGCTAAAATTCATGAAATGCATTGAAGTCAATGGGCGTCAAAATTTTTTAAATGTTTTTACTCAACAATTTTTTACGTGTGGAACAATTTTTCTCACTTCATGCATTAAAGTCAATGGGAGTTTTTTCTTCTGGCACCTTTTTTTGTCTCTGCCACTTTTTTGTCCAAATACATTAATGGGCGTTTTTTCTTATGGTGATTTTTTTTTTGTCGCAGCGATTCTTGTTGCAGTTTCGAGAAAAAATTTGCCACTCCATGGCTGCAAACAAAAATTCGCTTATCACTTCTCATTTACAATTAATTTTAATCATTTGAATGCTTCGCAATTACTTAAGCCATGAGACCCTAAATACAGCAGTTTTTTTTCTCCATATATCTAATACAGTACAGGCATGTCATCTACTTATCATTGTGTTTTATTCTATTGTATGTTCATTTCTGGGTACTTATTCAGTTATAAGAAGGCAAAACTTCATATACATATTTTTATAAGAAAATGATATTAATTTACCATAGATCAGTCATAAAAGCGCAGCCAGTCAGATCACAGTCTTTAACCAGTCAGAGTTAAACAATAGATTTAGGGGCACATTTACATAAAACTTGAATAATCAATTTTTTTATGAAAACAAATCCAACCAAACTCCCTTCCACAAATTTAACTCATTTATCAATAATTTTTCTCCAAAAAATTGGTGTTATAAAACGTCACAACAAAATTGAACGTCAATTTGAATCATAAGAATTTATTGTGTTTGCAATCAGCTGGAAACCCTGAATTTTTGGATTATCCAGCGTAGATCACGATCAATAAATAACCTAACACTGACTTCTACATGGCCTTGACAGGTTTGAGATGGTGTATTTTCAGATTTTTAACAGCTATGACATATAATAAATCTCTAAAAATTCAAGTTTTTTTCCCCACAAAAAAATTTTTCCTTCTAAAAACCTCAACCAGAAAGATTGAGGTTTAATAAAAGAGTTGTATATACTACACAATTAGTATGATGAGGTGGACAAAAAGTAGGTACCTGTACTACACAGTAATGGTAATTGATTTTAGAAGTCTGAATATTTTCACACCACATGCTAGAGCAGGGGTCCCAAATATTTTTTACCTATAAGCCAAACTCAAATGTAAAAAAAACTGTTGCAGAGCCACACAAGGTAGAAAAGTTCCTTGATGATGCCAAATAAGGGCTGTGATATGCTAATTGATAGCCCCATGTGGGCTGTTACCTAGCAGGAGGCTCTGTTGGAGTGAACATGTGTCTTTATACTACCAAATCTCGAATTTAAGTCAAGAATTTTAAAGTGGGCACTTACTATGAGGCCACTGGGAGAAGCATCAATGGGAGCGAAGAGCAAACCTGTTGCACACAAGCCACTGGTTGGGGATCACTGGGCTTGACTATTGTTATGGTATATGCCCCCCCCAGACCTGTGTCCCCCAGTCTATTAAGAATGCTTCTAGCCATTAATATGGGCTTGATAAGGGGAAGTGTAGAATTTACTGGAAATATTCAGATGTTGGACAGGTAGGTCTTTTCCTTCTCTTTGTGGGTATAAAACATATACCCCCATATGTAATAAAAGGCACTAAGTTTGCCCAGTAGCAGTAACCCATAGCAACCAATAAGATGTGTGCTTTTAAACAGGTGACCAATAAATCCTACCTGCTGATTGTTGCTATGGGTTCATGCTCCTGGGCAAACTTAGTGACCGCTATGTTCCCATATATGATCCTGGCTGTTTGCATATACTATGTCATCAATCACACACACAAAGGCATATTCGACGATATAAACTTTTCTGGTAGCAGATTAGTTACTTATGCAAGAAATTTGCTTCCACATATGTGACACCATGGGGTTATTTATTATTTTCAGATCTTTTAAGTAAAAAAAGTCAAACCAAACTAAAATCCTCGATTTGACCTTCTTTATCATTGAAAAAGCTCGATAAAATCGGTTCGGAATAAAACTAAAAAAAATAAGGGTTTTTGTGAAAAAAAACCAGAATATTTTGGGTATTATGCCTGAAATGCTCAATTTTTTCCCATATCGCTTGAAACCCCGGATTTTTTTGAATTTTTGTCTGAAACTCAGCGCAGACCATGATATCTTCAAATTTGAAATGGGACCTTTGCCATTGACTCCAACAGCTTGGAGATGGATTCGCACTTTTAACAGCTATGGGGAATAATAAAGCAGACAAAAAAAACTTCCCACTAAAAATTCTATGGTTGAAGAAAAAAAAAACTCGAATTTTTTGACATTCAGACTTAAACAAATAGATAACCCTCCATGACATGAATGGCCCATATGCTGTACTTTAATTGTATAGGTGTTATATATTTTTGGTGCAACCACTTAAAATATGAGTTCATTACAAAGAATACTATGTAGTATGCTCTGCCAGTAGCTGTTTCCAAAACCTCCTTTGTTCAGGTAGCAGAGGTGACCATTTATTGCAAGCAGACTCCAACTGGAATGTTAAGTAGAGGTGGGTAGGAGGACCAGAGAACAGTCTCAAATTAAGATTCAGCTAATTTAATTGCAGTTGATCAAAATTATGCTTCTGTTTGAAACTAGTTAAGGTGGTCATATACGTAAACATACTCTCTTTTGGGGAGGTCTCAGTCATGTGGTCCATCAGGCCCCTCATCCAGTACCCCCATTACCCACCATACTTCTCAATGGTGTGGCAACTCTGCAATGTGTGGCTTTAACTTAAAGCTGTTTTTTTTTATTCCTAGACCAGTACAATCATATATACTTTAGCCCCTAGGAGAAATATGTGTTGAGTTAGAATATCCATTTCTAATGTTCTACCTGGTTATAATAATATTCATATGACATTTTATGCCTTCTCTCTGCAATCATCTTAGCAGCAGTAGCTGGCATGGTATCCTTTGTAGCACTTTTGTCTTCAAAGCAATCATGGGGGTTTCTAAAGGGAAAAGGAAATTGCTATGGCTGTCAGCCTTCAGGTAATTGCCTATTGCTGCTGTTATGCAGCTCTGTTGAGCAATAATGCTCCATGGAATTAGCAGGCTAAAATGTGAGGCACTGTAATCTAAATGGCAATATGTTCCTCTACAGTTGTTGCACCTTGGAATATGATAACATAAGGTTGCCTTAGAAAAGAAGGATATATTTTATGCTTGGTTTATTAAGAAAAGGAGACCTAGTATAGTGCAGTGGTAATGAGTATTTTATGATTAATAACCAAGTGTACTTCTGAAGGGGTCACTGTGAATTAGGCTGATGCAGGCGCTCTGCACTTAATCAACTCTAACTTTCAAAGAGACTAATGCAAACCAGGTCAGTGGCCATTTTCAGAAGCTACAGATGATAATGTACATTGTAGATGTAATATATACAGCATATAGTAAAGAAATTGTTTTTTGTTCATATAGATCTGTTGTTGAGCTATCCTGCATATTGCTCTTCTGTATCTTGTACTGTGAAATAGCTTAATGCAACAGAAAGATAGATCTAGATGCATTTATTTGGACATAAATTCAATGAATATGGAAATGGTTTCCCCCAGGAAAATCTGCAGATAGAATACAAATTAGAATATGTTACTGCTGATTTTGGGCCAATTTATAAATGTAAGAAACGGTGTTATATGTAGGAACGCATATACTTGTCCCTTTAGAAATAAAGGCATCAGTAGCTAATTATATGTGTCACTTCCAGTCACTTTATTGGCATCTGTTATAGAAATGCACTTATAGTTTATAAGCAAAGGAAAACCTTGAATAAATGTTACTAAGCTACCTGAAGGGAGCTGCTAATTTTTATTTCTGCAGGCACCACAATTTACAATAAATTAAGGGTCACAAGAGTCTTTTGGTTCTCTTTAAAGCCTCTCAAATGTTGGTTGGGAAGCAGTTTCAGTTGCAAGTGATTAAAGTGAACATGCTTTTTAACTGACAGTCATGTCTATTAAAAAGGGGTGAGGTTACAATATGACTTTATCAGCTTCTAGTAAATGGAAGGGGCATTTACATGTGAATTTGGCTCTTAAGTATGGGGTAAAAGCAGCTTGAATGCTAAGGGGCAAATTTACTAAAGGGCAAAGTGACTAACGGTGGTGAAAATTTGCCAGTGTGATGTCATTTCGGAACTTCGCCGATGTACTAACGGTCGCCAACCTAACTTCGCTAGTGAAGGAGAAGGCGAATTTGCGCTCTGTGAATGGACGTTCTACGCAAATTCACTAAGATGCGAATTTTACTGAACGTTACCTCAGAAACGGTCGTCAAACTGGATGGCAAGAGATAAATATGAGCTCTATAGATATGTTTTTATTCTGCTCTTATCTGTAATATTCCATTCTATTAATTCACTGTGCTGAATAAATGTATCTAGCTAAAACATGGTCACCTGTCTAGCCTTGTTTGTAGAGCTGTGCAGAGCTGGCAATGATTGGTACAGCTATGGGACCTGTTATCTAGAATGCTTGGGACGTGGGGATTTCTGGAAAATTGATTTTTCCATAATTTGGAAAATAAGTCTCCTAGAAAATCATTTAAGCATTAAATAAACCCAATAGGCTGGTTTAGCTTTCAATAAGAATTAATTATATCTTAGTTTGGATCAAGTACAAGTTACTATTTAATTATTACAGGAAATCGTTTTTTCAAATTTGGATTATTTGGATTATTTGGATAAAATGGAGTCTATCCATAATTCAGAGCTTTCTGGGTAACGGGTTTCAGGATAACAGATCCCATACCAGTAGTAGCATCAGGCTATCAGGGACTGGGAAGCTTTTTAAAATAGACGGAAGAATGGATGGTGATACATACAGGAAAATACTACAAGAGAATCTGACTCTGCTAAAAAAAACCCCCACTGAAGCTTGATCGTTCACAGGACAGTGATTCCAAACACAGTAACTGGAGAGCAAAAAGGCAATAGTCCTACAGTAGCCCAGGCAAAGCCCCAGTCTGAAACCAACTGAAAACCAGTGGCACTGTTTGGAAATTGACAAGTACAAGAGTCATTCAACTAATCTGAGCAATCTGGAGCAAATCTGCCTGGAAGATGGGTCAAAATTATTCAAGAGCTGTAGGTAATATGTATCCCACAAGATTAGATTATAACATTTCACTGTAGCATTTATTATAAAAAAAAAATGATTGGTATTCGAATACTTTTGCTAGGCACTGTATAAGTTTCTATTGCTGTGGTCCACATCTTATCATGAGAGCCAGGCCAAAGTTTTGTTCCAGGCACAACTTAAATGAAATGCAGTAGGGTCATTTAGCTGACTTTTGTCACCTAGTTCTCCTGTTGTTTTGTTTTTGTGGATACACCTGTTTGGAGTGTGTATTGATTAGCCTTCAGAACTCCTCGACTGGATACCCCCACTTGGATTAGAGAACAAAGCATAATGTCAATCTAAACCCAACAATTAGGCAGCTGCTACATAAGAACCCATAGAGTACTGCTCCGCAGTTTGAAAAGAATGAGAAGAATCCAGCCATTTAAATAACCTCAGTACACTGCACGTTTGGGCATCTACATAATAATAATTAAAAAAAAAAATTCCCCAAATTGGTAGACACAAGCGAATGTGCTGGGAAATGAAAGATTACTTTGCAGCATTTTCAAGAGCTATGGCAAATCCCTTAGCCGTCGCTGTCATTCCTTTCACAGATAATGAATGCATGTTTTAAAATCCAAAGCGCCCTTTAATTAAAATTTCTCATTTGTTGCAAGAAAGAAACAGTCATATGAAACATAAAAAGTAATGTAAACGTTTATCCAGATCAACACGTCGTTGCTGCTACTGTCCTTATGGGGATTAAGTGTAGGATCTTTCCAAACTATAAGACAAAAAGCAGAATAAGTATTTCTAGCTTTAATATCTCAGTATTAAAACTGCCAATAAAGTCAGAGCAAAATCACAGCCTCTCTTGGCTAAATTTGAGTGAAGATTGTACTTTATACACCAATGTCTCTTCAGAGACCCACTTGTGTCCTGCCCTTAACTGAATTGTAGTTGGATTGTAAGACTGAGGGTGGCTGGAAGGGGAGGAACAAGAGTGGGATGCAGAAGTAAGTAGTGATGACGGTCAAAAATACAGTCCCTTATCTGACAGTAATTGATAAGGCAAGGGACTAGAAATTATTTGACCTCTTCCCTTCGCAGCATTAGAGTAGATAGGGAAGTAAAAATGATCATGCTTAATGTGTGACAATTGACAGAACTACCCATGCATTAGAAATAGAAGACAATTATAACAATTATTTAAGATTTTCGCGTTATCCAAGCAATTCAAAGCATTGTCTTTCAGTATAGGGAATGTAATTCAACCAACATAAAGCATACGTGATTTGTTAAGCAGAAATATAGATTTCACAGTGATATTAATACTGAAATATTGAGATATTGAAAACACTAATAAAGCATCTGCCAACCAGAAGAATGACTAAATAACTCGGTAGTTATTTAGTAGTGATCCAGGTTGACAGTGATCACCCACTAATGGTGACAGAGGTCATCACCTAACTGTATTTTTAGTGCTGAGTGACTACAGTCACGTAGGAACACTCAGTCAGAGTAATCATTCAGTGAAATAAACAGATTCTTAACCCCAATATATATGGAAGGTTAGGGGATTTGTAAAAGATTTTGTTTGGAAGCCCAGAAACTTCTAGTTATGTGACTGGATGGCCCTAAACCTACAGGGGGTTATTTAAGTTATTTATTCCAGTTTGTTACTATAAAATTAGAATTTTTAGTGGGAAATTCCAATGCTGCAAAAAGTCCAAATCTGAAAATCTGGCATCTCAGACCTGCCGAGGTTGTATATAAGTCAATGGGAGAAGTCCCTGTCCTATTTGGAAGTTTCTGTGGTCTGTGCTGGAATTAGCCCAAAAATCACAGAAAAATCTGTGCTTTTCAGGAAAAAGCCAGAAAAAATTGTAGGATTCGGGGAAAAACTTCTTTTGATTTTATCGAGTTTGTCCCTGATCTGATTAAATTGTGCTTTTTTAATTATAAATAAGGTCCAATTGTGGATTGTGTTTAGTCATTTTTTTTATTTTAAATCGGATTTTGATAACCCCCATAGTGTTGATCAACAATGTCGTTTAAATGTCGATTTACTCAAGCCAACATTAATGTCTCAAGACACTGCTATTTATTTCCAGTGAGTTCTGCTGGTCAATACAATAGAACTATTCATTTCTCAGTGGAGAAGAATTACCCTCTCACTATCTATTGCCTGTACATTAAAGGAGAGGTTTGCATATAAATGAGTCGCTGAATGCACGCAGAATCTGATTATTTTCATTTTAGGGTAGCTTGTTTCTAATTTCTTATTGTTAAATGTTTTTTTGTGTATGTGATGCCGCTACAAGGCAGTCCCTAAACCTGATTTTACATTCTCTAATAAATGGAATGGATGGAAAGTGAAGTAAATGCAGAATAAGGAGCTTCTTCATGAGGTGCAATCTTGCAGCATAATGCCTCTTTCCGCTTTGTTAAAGTTAAAATTGTGCAGAGTATTGTTCTTGGATCGGGATGTAATTTGCATTACAATACTAACCAAGCCGTTCTGATTGTATGTAAGTCAGTTGGCAGTCTTCTGGTTTTCGTTGCTATCGGTGTAAATAAGGATGTACAGCAACTCAGATGTGCATGGAATAACAATGTATCTTAGCAGGATCATGCAGGGTTATGACTTACAGGTTTTGAGAATTTTTTTTTTTTTTTTTATTCCTATAATTTTTTTGTTTTCTCCAAAACAAAATTGTTTCCAAGTCCAAATATTGTTTAAATACTAACAATAACTATGGCATTTCAATCATAACCTCACAAGTAAATAAAATAAGAAAATAGCTGTTTTTTTGTCCATATGTTTTTATGCATTCCATATTTGATAAACATTTTAAGTGTGTTTTTTTTGAGAATGCAATTTAAGGGTAAGTTGTAGGTATCTCTTAAATAAGGAAATCAGCCCTGTCCCATGCTTTGTTATAATACAAGCAAGGGGTTTACCTGATTCATTTACAAAGAGCAACCAGGCGTTTATTGCTGTAACTACCCTACCCCAGTAAAATATGACTGGTGGTTGTTTGGTGTGGGTTACTTTGCTGAGACAACATTATTTCCCATATTAATATTTCCCTTACACAGTAATCTGCCACTATATATGTTGTATATTTCTACTTTACTAAATATTAATAAATCATATGGATTTATTGTGGGCTCACAAGACAAATGACTATTTCCTTTGTCATACCAGTTTTTCTTTACTTAATATGTTTTATTTGTGCACATTTTGCACCCCATAAATAATTGAATGTCTTCACAGTGGATTTATTGATAGATGAGTTTCTTTTCTTCTCCATAAGTGCATCATCTTTGTTTTTCTTTAGTTGCAGCCATAAAAATAGATTTATAATGCAACTGAGGCTCTAGTCTTCTAGAAAACACTTGAGGAAAAGCTTAGGCACGTATTTTCATCTCGACCTTGAATTGCACACCAGTAATGAAGCCAGTAGACAGCAAATATACAGGTTATGTTTGTTAACAACAGGTATTGCATTTATGGTAAATCTCAGTTATTCTCATTTCTTCTGGAGAAGCTGTTCTTTACCGATAATGGTATTGGATAATTATGCCATTTTAGCCACTTACTAATTGCAGTATATGGATGTACAGTACATCCTGTAGGTTAATACAACCTTCATAGAGATCAGAATAAAAGGCATCTGCAATTCTTTCATTTTATGTTCATAGCCCTAACATAATAGAATATAGTCATTTTTTTTTTTTTTAACTTGTTTTTATTTGAAGTGATAAAGCAAAATCACAAGACATACTTTTACATGTTTACATGGAGTAGATATTACAGTGATTATGGTATCAAACATAAACATTTCAATAACAATTTAAACATTCAGCTCAGTTATGATTAATAGCATGGGGGGTAGATCCTATAATGGTTAATTCAGATAAGAGGTCAGCAATCTGTTAGTTTGGTGACTTCTGGGAGGTGCGGTATCGGGTTGTAGTGATTCTTGTTGTAATGCTGCCAAGTATTGGGATGATTCCATGATCAAAGGGTGGCCTTTGAGAGTTTCCATATCATACCATGGTGTATGTCTAAAGGTGTAGATTGTGAGGCATTTGATCCGTTGTGGGAGGTGTGCTATATAGGTAGACCAGGTGTTGAAGAATTTCGGTGTATCGTGTTCTTTCCTGGTTACGGTTTCCAACCAGTCCAAGAATATAGTCATTTAAAGGGATAGTGTCATGGGAAAACATGTTTTTTTTTTGCTCAAAGTTCATTCATTTACAGCTATTCTCTTTTTAAAGCATACATTCTTTTTCAAGGAATAAAATTCTTTTAGCTGGCCGTGTTTAAAGGGATCTGTCATGGAAAAACATGTTGTTTTTTTTTTAAAATGCACCAGTTAATAGCACTCATGCAGATGAATCCTGCACTGATATAAATTTCACAAAAGAGCAAACTGATTTTTAATTTAATTTTGAAATCTGACATGGGGCTAGACATATTATCAGTTTCCCAGGAGCCCCCAGTCTGGGAACTGTGTTAATCACTCTTTACAGCTGTACTGCAAGATGGAGTGGTATCAGCCCCCTTCCCAACCCCTTATGCAGCCTAACAACAGAACAATGGGAAGGTAACCAGATAGCAGCTCCCTAACACAAGATAACATCTGCCTGGTAGATCTAAGAACAACACTCATAGTAAAAATCCATGTCCCACTGCGACACATTCAGTTACATTGAGTAGGAGAATCAATAGACTGTCAGAAAGCAGTTCCATAGTGCAGCACTGGCTCTTTCTGAAAGTAAACGACCAGGCAAAATGACCTGAGATGGCTGGCTACACACCAATATTACAACTAAAGAAATACACTTATTGGTTCAGGAATTAGATTTTATATGGTAGAGTGAATAATTTGCAGTGTAAACAGTGTTATTTAGAAATAAAAATTACACCATAAAAATTATGACAGAATCCCTTTAACACAGCTGGGGCAGTGGTCAAAAAAATGTCCCTACCACCAGCATCCACAGGCATAGATCATTGCACTTCTGGGGTGGAAGGAACTGTGCTTTCCAGACAAATAAAGAGCTGCTTGCATTTGCAGTGTTTTGTCCACAAGGAATGGGCTGGGTATAGTACATAGGTATCCATAATGCTTGCCACCCCCTAATGTGCACATCATTCATAGACCCATGTTAGGGAGTGTAATGCAAAGAAACCCCGTTCTCACTGCCTGACCTATGGCAGGGCTGCATCACACAATGCACCATTGCAGGGTACAGTGCACAGCCTTGCCCCCCAGATAAGCGCAACCACCCACCCGGGAACATTAGTAAGTGACTCCCCCTTAACTTTTACATTTTCAAGATGTTTAATAGCCTTCTTATTGATGAATAAGCTGCACAAAAAAATTGTTGCAGTATGTCTTGCCCACTGGTCAATAACAAAGATATTTATACTTCTAGATGATGTTAATGATTGTTTCTAGTTGCTAAAAACAGTGAATACTTACAGCAAAAAGGAGGGAGTATGCAAATTGAGATTTGATTCTATTGGGGTAATGTAATAAAAGCCATCGACTGAAGAACGTGGGCAATGTGAAAAATGATTCCTCTATGAGAACAATTTTCCGCTGAGCAAATGTAATATACTGTTTGCAAATCCCAAAATGTATTTAGTTACCGACCGTCTCCCTACCAGAAAAAAGATTGTAAATCTTATAATCTTCACCAGTCCTACACCACCTTTAAGCATATCTTTTAATATATGTAACTGCACAATTCAAATTTGCAATGTAATAAATGACTTTCTAATGAAGACATTGCAAATTGCACATTTTATTCTTATTGGTGCAATTTCTAAAAGTCAACTATAGAGGTAATAAAGAAAAAAAATCTGTAGAGTATTTGCAAAGCAGTAGCCAATAGCAGTTGACTAAATAAGAAGCTACGTACACACCTGGGACCATATAGTACTTTATTCAGTGGAGCGGGCTTTCTACATTTGCTTGAACAAATGAGTACAAAGGATCCTCTGGGGTGAATTCATAGAATTGGACTTAGAAAAAAAGGGTTTACTTGTGAATCATGAAATGCATTGCAACAACAGAAACGAAATAGTTAATTCTTTTTATTTTCTCATTTCAGATCTTAAAAGGGAGATGATTGAAGTAGGTCAAAGAAGGAACATTGTCAGGAAAAGAAAAGGGAACTGCAGAGACCAGTGATCTTAAGATAAAAGTATTAATTTGTGTGTGGGTAGATGCAGGTGCTCAGAATTGCTCTTCTTAGCAAGCCATACACACAACACTTACTTCTTATGCAGTCCTTTGTTGAAACACTGGGCAGAAGACCCCAAGCACAGAAGTTAGGAACCTTGTACTTGATAGCTTCCTTGAGTAGACATTATTTACAAAGCATCTCTGTGCTTTGACCTACAGGCACAAATTCCTTCCACCTCTTGTGTGATGTGCAAATAAGGGACAACTCTTTGTGGCCCATACGGGACCAGCAGAGAATTGCACTGAATGCAATATATATATATATCAAATATCTATAGTGGGCAGAGTTAACGCCAAAGTGGTGTCACAGAGTCACAAAATATACCATTATACTTAGACAGAATTAACAATTAATAAGTGCATTAGCAACCCAGAAATGTATGTATTGTAAGAGCTTACAAGGAACATATTAGCCTGGCACATCATTTATACAGTAAGAGGAAGGAAGGCACAGCTCTGTCAACCATTAATGGAGTGTATTCTTTTGAATGCATGGATGATACATACAAATATCTGTCATCAAAACCTTGGGAATGTTGTTTCCCTTCAGGCACATACACTTTGATACAGAATCTGATTGGAGATTAACACTAACTCTCCAACAAGTTAATTTTCATTCAACGAAAAGGTATGTAGTCAGATAAAAGCAGTGAAGCCGGGCATTTACCCTTATGGTCTTCAGTCAAGGAAAATGTGGCCACTTCTCTAAATAGAAGTGCAGACCACTGCATAATAAATGCAATGGATGGGTCCCCAAAATATTTAATTAGGTGCCATATTCACAAACACAGTGTTTCAAGGGGTGTCATCTTAAGTAGGAAGGAACCCCTGCCAAAAAACATTATGATCTGTGCTTCTTTTTTTCTGATATGTTAAAGGGGTTGTGCACTTTTAGTATGTTTAAGAGAGTAATATTATGAGATTATTCATTCATTCATTATTTCATTTTTAAATTTGTAATTATTGTATAGGTTTGAGATCTGTTACCCGGAAACCTGTTATCCAGAAAGCTCCAAATTACAGAAAGGCCATCTCCCATAGACTCCATGGGGTAGATTTGCGAAGTGACTAATGCTGGCAAAAATTCGCCAGCTTGACGTCATTCAGGCACTTTGCCGATGTTATAACGGGCGCAGGCGTAACTTCACTAGCGAAAGAGACAGACGATAGCGATCATTCGCACTCTGGCAAATGGACGTTACTCCGCAAATTCACTAAGATGCGGATTTTAGTGAACGTTACCTTATTCACCAGACTTGCCTTCACCAGCTCAGACCAGGCGAAGAGCAATGGAGTGCATAGAACTTCCTCAATTTTTAGTGGAAAGATTTTCTAAGTCCCAAAAACGCTGGAGTCTTTTCCTTTTTTCAGAGTGATAGCCTGCAAAAGTCCGTTCAAATTTTTTTGGGTAACTGGGTTCCCCCATACATTTTCTAACATATGGAACATAAACTATACACTGAGTTCATGTGTAGGGCATTATAACAACTCTATTTTCTTTACTAAGGTTACCTAGACTTGTGTAATGTAATGTATTTGCTGCAACATATACGCCCATGCAGCTTTATAATTTCCCACCGTATGCAAATTAGCCAACGCTCGCGCATCTTCGCTTAGATTGCCGAAGTAATGCTAGTGAAACTTCTCCAGCGTTCGGTGCCCTGGACGAAACTTCACATTTTTGTGAATTAGCGATGTCCTAGCGAATTTACACCTGGCGAAGTGTTGCAATCGCTGTGAAGTTGTCGCTGGCGAATTTTCGCTGGTTAATGAATTTGCCCCCATGTTAACCAAATAATCCAAATTTCTAAAAATGATTTCCTTTTTCTCTGTAATAATAAAACAGTAGGTTGCACTTGATCCAAACTAAGATATAATTGATCTTTATTGGAAGCAAAACCAGCCTATTGGGTTTATTTAATGTTTACATGATTTTCTAGTAGACTTATGGCATGAAGATCCAAATTACGGAAAGATCCGTTATCCAGAAAGCCAAGGTCCCGAGGATTCTGGATAACAGGTCCCACACCTGTACACACAAAACATTTCATCTTATATCCAACATAACACTGACAACTATAGATGCCACCAATTAGCTTTAGGTAACTCTTTAGTCTGATAATTCAGCAAAATATATTCTATGAATGATTCATATTCTTAGTAGAGTCTTACAGAAAATTGGTAGATGCAAATGAAATGCTTGGAGATAAGGTAGAAAGCATTTAGGTAAAGCTGCCAGTTCCATAATCCCTTTTTTCTGAATATGTACGTATTCAAACCCACTTCTGCTATTAGTTTGACTATTTAAAGGGCTCCAGCATGACAGCAGTTAGACTAACACATGTGAATTTTAAAACACATAAAAGCTGTCTGAAATCCAGTATATCCATTTGTATTACATAAGTAATATCCATTTGTATTACATAAGTAATATCCTATTTTCTCTTAAGAGCTCTTCACAATGTCAAAATCTCCAAAACACACCTGTAAAATGTAAGATTGGAGGAAGAAAGGTACAAAGTATGAATTGTGATCCAACAAACGATTGTGTTCTCGTGACAAATGGAACTGCATTTAAAAATAAAACTTAGCAAGGGTTCATGACAATAGTGACACTGAGTGAATCATGGAGCCTTTAGATGAGACATATCCACTGACTCATACTCATATAAATGAGAACAAATATAAAGATAAATGTAGCCGTTTCTGGAAAAAATATAACAAAAAACATATATACAGCATATACAAATATATTTCCTTAACATTTACAGAAAAAGTAAATGGGAATGTAATTTTTTTAATTTTCACTTATTTTGTATTCAACTTAGGGGGTTATTTACGAAACTCCAAATGCAAAAATCACAAAGAATGTGTGATTTTTGATTTATAAAATCGGACTTTTAGAAAATCATAAAATAATCACAAATTTTTCCCAATTTATTAAACCCCGAGGAAAAGTCAGAATCAGAAAATCCGGCAATGAGTCAATAGGAGAAGTCCCAATGATTTTTTGATGTTCGCTGGGTTTCGTGCAAGGTTCGTGCAATACCCCGGAGTTTTCGGGCAAAAATGGAAATGGAAAAAATGGTGAAAATTGGATGAAAAATTGGTGAAAATCAGATTTTTTTTCCCTCAAAGCAAATTTTTGGGAAAATGTAATAATTAATAAGCGACAAAAACCCGATCGGATTTGATCGGCGTTTGTAGCAGAAAATATTGAGATAAATTCGGACTTTGATAAATAACCGTCCTTAATGTTAATTTCCATCAGTGTGATTGACATTGGTTGGATGTTTTCATGCATGTTAGCAATGCCAGTGGAGGCTACAGAGCCTGAAAGCATGATTAGGATGACCTGCAAATATGAGTGTGGAAAAATGCTTGTTCAAAATCACTGATCACATGATTTGCAACATATTGTCCCCCCCCCTTGATCTTATAATGGCACATTCTTTGCAATCATTACAGGTTAAACCCCTGCTTGTTGTTGTGTATAGCTTTAGCATTTAATGTTTGGAAGGTCATGCATGAAATATGTGACATTTCCTTTTCTTTCTGGTGAAAATTGCATCTCACAGAAAGTGTTGGCTTTGGAAGTGATTCCTAATAGGGTTATAGCTGCACAACAATGATACATAATTTAAATGAGGTTTAAAGAATGCTTTTCGTTTGCAAGCAAGTGATTACTTTTAGGGCAATTACAATAATGGCCAGTGTTCTGAGAGTCCTACAACAATGCAGTCAATCAATCCTATTATGTTATCTCATTTCTAGAAAACATCAGAGTTGGCAGTTTATTTTTTAAAATGGGTCAAAAAGCAAATAATTGCGGCTCCAGATAAAAACATTAACGCATTTAAATATATTCAGTATGTCAGCAGGAATTACATTTCAGTTTATTTTCACACTTTTGTCAGACGCTTTAATCAGTAATTTGAATATAATTTGTGAAGAATAATTTCACTTGCATATTACTTTAGATTATTTGATTTTGCGTGTTTTAATGATTTTTTCATTAAACCTGCCATTCAAGCTTTAATTAATGTGGATACTACCTAGCAATTAGCATTTGAATTGATTTAAACTGCCCAGTCTTGCTGTTTCCATTTTTGTTTATCCAAATGCATGACCCAGTTTAGGTGGGTTTCATTAAACTGAACCTATTGCAATTGACTTTGATCTAAAAGGGTCTGTTTACCGGAACTACAGGATTATTTGTTATTGGGATGCAATACCCAAGTGTCTCATAATGAAACACTGTTCTCAACCTCTTCACATGCAGACTTCAAAAAATGTAGACATTTTTTCCTCAAAGATAATTGGTTTTATTGGTTTAAATATGAGAATTCCTAAAATGCTCATTCATGGGCGGACAGAGGATGGCAAGCTGCTTTATACTATCACTTGTAACACCTGAACAGAAGAGGTTACTGTTCACTAACTGATGGTTTAGTAATCTAATCTAAATGTGAGTCATATAGAACCAATGGGTAAAGCTGCAGTAAACCATGACAACCAATCACATTCTTGCTTTTATGTTCTACCTGCAGCAGACTGAAAAACAGGTAATTATTGGCTGGTTGTTATAGTTTAGAGATCTCATGTAATCAACATGTCAGCTTGTGACTCTATCACTCACATACATCTACAGATACATTCTGTAAATAGATGATAGAATAAATAGGTAGATAAAAATAGATAAACACACACGCCATCAAATATATATATATTTATATATATATACAGTGCAAAAGTCTTCAGACCCATGACCAATT
Organism: Xenopus laevis; assembly: GCF_017654675.1. Taxonomy (NCBI): domain Eukaryota; kingdom Metazoa; phylum Chordata; class Amphibia; order Anura; family Pipidae; genus Xenopus; species Xenopus laevis. The sequence continues at coordinate 97,312,777 of NC_054379.1, forward strand.
CTCTGATATTGCTCATTTAACTTCTACATTGAACATTTTGAACTAACTGATTTTTTTTTTGTATAATAGATTTTTATTAGGCATTCAGATAGTTGAATAGGGGAGGGGTACAGAAGAAAAAATAGGGGGGCAATAGTACATAGCTCAAATTGCATGAATTATACATCTTTGGGTTCATTTTTTTATGTTACAATGTTTTAAGAAAACTGAACAATGCTTTTTCTATAAGTATTCAATCTCCAAGCTTTAATATTCTGTGGAGTCACATACTTTGGGAATGATTTTGACCTATTCTTCCAGGCAGGTTAGACAAATAGCTCTTGATCACCTAAATTATGAGGAATGCCACAGATTTTCAGTTTGGAATTAGTCTTTGACTGGGCCTTTGTAGGACACTGACTTTTATGCTGTTGAGTGACTCCAATATTACTTAGCCTTGTGTTTGGGATCATTATCTTGTTGAAAGCTGACTTTCTTTCAAGCTACATTGTTTCTCAGTTGACCGAAATACAGCCTTCAGCTCCATTCTGTTCTTTTTTAACAAAAAGCCAAGTCCAAGCCCTGATTTCAATCCAGCTGACCAGTGGTGGCACTCTTTGAAAACTGAGTTGTGCAAGTGTCAACCTGAAGAATATCTACCTGGAAAACAGAGCAGGACTGTGTTCAGAGCTGGTAAATTATTGCCTCAAAATAATTAAAGCTGTAATTGCTACAAAAGCTACTTCTATAAGAACTGAGTTCTTATGTAATATGTGCATTTCCATTTTTAAATTTTTTGTAAGACTGTTTACATTAAAAAGTAAATTTTAGTCTTGGTACTTTCGTTGAAAATATCATAGAAACAATTTCACAGTGTAATTATAGAGTAAAATAAGAGAATTGATCAAAGCTGTTTTCAAGGCAATATATATATATATATATATATATATATATATATATATACATATATATATATATATATATATATATATATATACACACACACACAAACAAACTCAAAAGTGTGGAGTCTTGACTCATTCTTAGGTAGCCCTTAATTAGTTTTCTAATCTCTCTGGCTTTGCTACTTAGTTTGATTGATTGATGCTTCACTGTCTAGTCCCTGTATGTGTATTATCTCTGAAATAATTTGTAAGGCATGATAAGGAACCAGAAGTAAATAGATAGAAGTAATGTGCCTAACAGGAAATAGAATTCTCCGTTCGTTCAGAAAAAAGTGAATACATTTAGTTCTTTCTACGGCATAAATAAAACATATCCAAAGGTTGTACTGATCCGAGAGTAGTATGCATTCTGCGAATGATTTGTATACTCAGTAGGGTGTCTTATCGTAAATTGGTAGATGCAAATGAAATGCATGTTACTCGGAGATAAGGTTAGAAAGTATTTAGGGAACAGGCTATTCTATAATCCTTGTTTTTTTTAAACATGGATATATTAAACCCAGTTCTGATTTCAGCTTAAAAATTAAAAGGTCCCCAGGTTGACAGAACTTGGTTTTGACAAGTATTGTGGAGTTTACAAATGGCGTGATCTTTTTAATAAAGATAAAATGCAGATTTGTGTAACTGAAAAGTTAAATTATTATTTATAGATCATACAGGTAAATCATCAATATACTTTTAGAAATTATGCAGAGGGTAGATTAGCCTGAACGAAAACAAGAAAACAAGGTTTTAATTTTTTTTATTATTTGTGTTTTTTGAGTTATTTAGCTTTTTATTCAGTAGCTCTCCAGTTTGCAGTTTCAAGGTCCAAATTACCCTAGCAACCATGTATTGATTTGAATAACTGACTTGAATATGAATAGGAGAGGGGCTGAATAAGTAATACAAAGTAGCAATAACAAAAAATTTGTAGCCTTTAAGAACTGTTTTTTAGATGGAGTCAATAACCCCCTTTGAAAGCTGGACAGAGTCAGAAGAAGAAAGCAAAATAAAAAATGAAGGCCAATGAAAAGTTGCTTATAACATACTAAAAATATAAGAACTGCACATACTTGGAGTAGGAAAAATTGATCATCTTTTAAGGGTAGTCTTCTCTAAATCATAGTGACTAGCTGTGGCTACTTTATTGTATAACATGTTATTTTTATCTAGAATGTCTTCAAAGAAGCTTCATTTCTAAGGCAAGACCTGCTATAAAAGGACTCTTGATGTCTCATTCTGCGCAACTATGGTAGAAGGGCTTACAGGACCTTAGTTATGTCAGGAAAAGCACAAATACCTCCACAAGAAACGTAGAATAGTCTACACCACTGTAGAGAGTTAAGGGCCAAGGAACTACTTTGTTTTTGAGGGTAGGCTAAAACAAATTAACCTATATACCAAGTACCAAATTGTACCTACCTATGTGCAACAGAGATCTATATCATTAACTTAAAAACTGCCAGCACCAAATGTTGTCTCTAACTACCTTTGAGCAGACTATTGTTTTTTGTATCGTTATTCATATTATGTGATTTATTGTGAGCTGGCTCAGCCACATACTTTATTGCAATTTTTAAGTGATTATTAAAGTCATTTTACTATACATACTGCTTTATATAATTTAATTTACCATCCTCCACCAGAATGGCAATATTGTAAACTGCGGTTAAATAGTAAAAGCTGTACAGACTGAAAATGTATTGCTCTCATTTCATCTCTATTTATTAGTTGGGCTTACACTGATATCTGTTTATTGATCTCTTTATGAGACTGCTGTATGGAGACACAAGAAGAGGACAGTCCGTTATAAAGACTCAGTGGCAAAACTGTCCTAAATGCATTTGAATTAAAAAAAAAAACTTCTTGGCAAGGCTTTTAGTATATCAAATTACATTTGTTTTTGGGACCATGTAGTATTATGAACAAAATGCTGCTATTCACCCCAGATTGCTATCCTTTTAGCTGAATGGGAAGGGGCACAGGTTGCAGGAAAATATGGCAGCTAGCATGGGAGCTATGGGTGCCAGTTAACCTGTAACTCTATAACTGAATGGTAGGTGATCTGGAGCGAGGAGCAACAGTAACAAGTGTGGCAATCAATACACATTTGTATTTGCCATGGCCCTATGGCCCCAGTGAAGACAACAGACCAGGTGTGACTTTGCTTAGATAGCAGAAAAAAGTTGCAGTAAAAAAAAAAATAGGATTTTTATTTCAGATACATGACCTGACAATTGTCTCAAAGGCTGAACTGATGTGCGCACTTTACCATAATTCATGATTCTGCAACATAAGTTAAATATCTACTTATTTGACAATGAAGAGATCTTTATGTGCATGGGCAGCTTTAGCGTTGGTAATCCGTTATGTACGTTAAGTTGGAAAGAGAGAGAATCCATAGATAAAGGTACAATAATAAGATCCATTATCTGGAAACCCTTTATCCAGAAAGCTCTGAATTACAGGAATGACATGTCCTATAGACTCCATTTTAATCAAATAATCCAATTTTTTTTTTAAAAAAAATGATTTCCCTTTTCTCTGTAATAATAAAACAGTACCTTGTACTTTATACCAGCTAAGATGTCCTTATTAGAGCCATAACAATCCTATTGGATTTAATTAATGTTTAAATGATATTTTTTTTTAGCAGGCTTAAGGTATGGAGAACCAAAATACAGAAAGAAAAATCTGGAAAACTTTACAACCTGTACTTTACAACCTTACTGTACAAAAACCTAAAATAACAGTAATGAAAAATATATAGGAATTATATTATCATTTTTGTAATTCATATGAAACTGATATGATGATCTGTTCTTTTTCCTTTTATATTGTTACATTACCATGGTAACTTGCATGCAACGATAAACACTGAAAAGGGTATTGTTCACCTTTAACATTTCCACTTGTAGCATTCACTTCTGACACAATTCCTAAGATTGAATGGCACGAAAATTGGAGTTTGAAACAATGAGCTTCATTGAAGCCTATACAGTCTCTGGGAATGATATTTGTGCTGTACAACAAAGGAGATGTACATGAATCAGTGTATAGTTACATAGTTACATAGTTAAATTTGGTTGAAAAAAGACAAAGTCCATCAAGTTCAACCCCTCCAAATGAAAACCCAGCATCCACACACACCCCTCCCTACTTTTAATTAAATTCTATATACCCATACCTATACTAACTATAGAGCTTAGTATCACAATAGCCTTTGATATTATGTCCGTCCAAAAAATCATCCAAGCCATTCTTAAAGGCATTAACTGAATCAGCCATCACAACATCACCTGGCAGTGCATTCCACAACCTCACTGTCCTGACTGTGAAGAACCCCCTACGTTGCTTCAAATGAAAGTTCTTTTCTTCTAGTCTAAAGGGGTGGCCTCTGGTACGGTGATCTACTTTATGGGTAAAAAGGTCCCCTGCTATTTGTCTATAATGTCCCTAATGTACTTGTAAAATCATGTCCCCTCGCAAGCACCTTTTTTCCAGAGAAAACAACCCCAACCTTGACAGTCTACCCTCATAATTGAAGTCTTCATCCCTCTAACCAATTTAGGTGCACTCTCTCCAGCTCGTTTATATCCCTATAGCAGGGGTCCCCAACCTTTTTTACCCATGAGTTACATTCAAAAATAAAATGAGTTGGGGAGCAACACAAACATGCAAAAAGTTCTTGGGGTGCCAAATAAGGGCTGTAAATGGCAATTTGGTAGCCTCCTATGTGAACTGGCAGCCTACAGGAGGTTCTGTTTGGCAGTGCATCTGGTTTTTATACAACCAAAACTTGCCTCCAAGCCTGGAATTCAAAAATAATCATCTTCTTTGAGGCCACTGAGAGCAACATCCAAGGGGTTGGTGAGCAACATGTTGCTCGCGAGCTACTGGTTGGGGATCACTGCCCTATAGGGTCTTAGTCACTTGGAGCACTTACAATTAAAAATTACTATAAGTGAATGTATTGTCACCTTTCTAACAAGGAATTCTAATGAATGATGCTGGGGTATTTCTCCTTATATATTAGCTATATTTTCTAGTACATGACAATATGGTAAACTACACATCACCTCCTCTAGCTGTTTCTGGCTACTGAGAGATGCTGGCAGGTGCAGCTATATTATAGATCAGCTGCCTGGTGGGCCATGATTTGACATCTCTGCAGAACAGTAGCAATTGCACAAATCACATACAACTGTTAGCCTATACTGTAATCACTAATGTTTGAACTACCGCGGGTACAGAAAGAGGACTTTAATTGTGCAAAAAGAATATAAATAGCAAATGGAATAGAGGCAGGTGCATTTACATTGTATTGAGTTTAGCCGGAGAGCTCAGTCTGAAATAAAGAGGGTTCACTTGGGGGAGGGGGGGGTCTTCCTTATATAGAAAATGTCAGCAAAATTAGAATTGTGAAAATATCTATATATATAGATATATATAGATATATAGTGAATAAAGTACCCCCTCTTGTAAAATATAAGGATATTATAAGCTACCGAGGAGTTTCATGACCATATAAAAACACGAGGCCGAAGGTAACTTCTAATATCCTCATATTTTGCAACTGGGGGTACTTTATTTATTATAATACACAAATTTAAGTGAGTCATGTGACAGAAATGACATCAGAACTCACCGTTTATAACTGATGACATCAGAACTCACCGTTTATAAGGATATAATTTACAGGATATTCATGGCTTTTGTGTATTATATATATATATATATATATATATATATATATATATATATATATATATATATATATATATATATATATATATATATATACAGTATACTGTATTTATCACCAGTTTGCAAAATATTTTAGTGCACTTTTTTTACTATTTTTTTGTCCAAGTGCATTAAAATCAATGGGTTTTTTTCTTATGTTTTTTTTTTTTGTTGCGGCAAAAGAAGAAAAATTCGCAGATGGAGAAATGCGAACTTTAGCCGCAAATTCATGGCTGGCAAAAAATTTGCTCGTCGCTAATTATAAGCAAATAATTTTACCTTTTAAAAAAATGATTTCCTTTTTATATGCAATAATAAAACATAATAATAATTATTCCAGCTAAGATATAATTAATCCTTATTAGAGGCAACACAACCCTATTGGATTTAATTCATGTTTAAATGATTTAAGTAGACTACACCAGGTCCAGAGCATTCTGGACAACAGGTCCCATTCCTGTATAATCATAAGGATATGATGGAATTAATTAGTGATGTAACTAGAGGTGGGCGGGCCCTGGCGCGGGACGCGCTGCCGGGCCCCCCTCCGTACACACGGAATCGCCGGGAATCGTGGCGCTTGAGCTGCCGGGGGGGCCCTGAGGGGGTGCGGGCCCTGGCCTATCGCACCCCCTGCTCCCCCGGTAGTTACGCCACTGGAATTAATGGTCAATAAATAATTCTGGTGTTTCACAAACTACTGTATAAGAGATCCCTCTAAAGTGTGCCCATAAATTCTCCTTTCTAATTTTCATTCCATGAATGTATTTAAACTAGGGAAGGAATTATTCCAAATTAGCACTTGGACAATCAATAGGTATAAATTAGGTAGTAAAAAGCAACCACACCATTTAGTATTCAGATGTATTTCAACTTTTCAAACTCTAAGCCAGAGAAAAGGGGAGGATACACCTATAAATCACAGAATACATAGATACATAGGACACAACACTATAAAAATCATTTACAGGCAGATTTATCTAATTCCGAACTAGGGAATCAAGGAGGATTAGCAGAAGCTCAATATGGTTCTCATTTTTTAACCCTTTCCTGACGTTCAGGAACCAAAATAAAGTAATGGTATAACAAAGCGAGACTAGTTAATCACTTAGAAATAATAAAAAGTCATCTACTATTCATATCATCAATAAAACGTTGGGCCCCATTTATCAATCATCAGAATATCAATGTTTACTGCATCAATTCCTTTTGCCACTGTCCTTCAATATTCTGAATACGTATTTATATAGCTTTAAATGGGTTCTTCACTTAAATATCTAAATTTTTATTTGCAACAATATGTTCTTTTATTTTATTATTATAGTAACTTTGCATTAAAGGAAAACTAAAGCCTAACTAAAGAAGAAGCTTGTAATGTTGTACACTATAGTTATAAGCTAAAAAACAGTGAAGGAAGCCTCAGGAAGCAGGTCTTTGCTGCAATTAAATTTATTTTAATGTGCCACTACACGTTTCGGGCCGCAAGCCCTTTCTCAAGTACTTTAAGGAATTTTGTGTGATGACAGGAACATGTGGTGGAGCAAACCCAAGATTTTTTCCAGCCAAAACTGGGGCACTGGATATTCCTGTTTAATGTTGTACATTATGTTTTGGACTTTTGTACCAGCCCCAGGCAACCACAGCCCTTTAGCAGGGAAGATCTGTGTCTCCAAAGATGCCCCAGTAGCTCCCCATCTTCTTTTCTGCTGATTCACTGCACATGCTCTTTGCTGCTGTCACTTACTGAGCTTAGAGATCCACTCACAATATACAGTACACATAGAATATAAATGTCACAAAATTAGGCTGATTAGTAATTAATACAGATAATTACTTCAAATCAGCACAGAAACCAGTGCAACTTGCATCAGAATTTAATAATCAGCCGTGTAGCATCAGCTTATATTACAGACAAACCTCATTTTCTGCTTGATAACCCCTAAGCTTAGCTTTTCAACAGCTGCTCAGAGCCCACTGAGCATGTGAGTGTCGCAGACACTTTCCAAGATGGTGACCCCCTGTGACAAGTTTGAAGTCCTGGATCATTGCTGCTATTGAGAAGCTGAAACTTTAGGCTGGTGCAATTTGTTTAGTATATAAAATATGGTATTTTTAGCCATATTCATTTTTAGGGTTTCGTTCTCCTTTAATCAAACTCTTATATTCTTTGCACTAGCATTACAGATTGTCACTGTATATGCATGGAAGCATTTATATTGGCCACTTTTGACACTTCCCTAAGCATTACATGTGTGCCGAGCTATTAAACATGTTACATATGAAATTCTTACCAATATTTTCTCTAATTACACAGTTTACATAATAAACATTTCTTACATTGTTAAGACCATGCCAATGAGTAAGTAATTCACCCATGGCGCACTGACCTGGTACAGGAACCACATTGAGACAAGACTGACCGCTCTCTCACAGGCACAATTTGCCATAGGAAGAAGAACAATGTAAACCATCATCAACCATTGTCCTTCTGCAAATAGCCCATCTAATAAAACTATTAATTACATACTATTACATATTCCAGTAAGTTGCAAATTAAGTTGATTTTATTGTGTGAATCTGTACTGTGCGGGTTCTTTTGAAGAATACTGCATATTTATTTAACCCTACACCCACAATTATTGAAGGTAAATCTGGAATCCGAGTGCAGCTGGTGGAACAATATACAAATATACATATGGAATTTAACATTTGCACGCTGAGTAAGTCTTATGTTGATGAGGGTGCTGGGTCAAAACATTATATACAGTACAGAAGTGCGGCTCCTTCTGGACTGTACATATATATATATATATATATATTTATTATTATTTTTTTGTGTGTTAGAAGTGGATGAGCATGTACCCTTCCCCTATCTCTGAAAGGGGTAAGGAAGGGTTTATAGGAATCTTGAAACAGAATTATTTCATTAAATCATTTAATTTTTTTTGTTAAAAGAACTTGGGGCATTTCTTTTGCTTTGCTTATAGGTATGCACTGCAATTCAGATTTCAATTTTCACTGCGGTATATACAATTGCTAATAAACAAAAATAGTTGACAAAACAATACTGTACTTTATTGAAAGCTGGTAGGCCAATGGATACTGGCCCTGAAATATTTTTACATTGGTAGAGAGATATATACACATTTATTTTCTAATACTGCCTACAGTTCTCTCAATGTAACTCTTAGCTACCAATCAGAAATCAGATTTTTACCAGTCTACTAAAGAGGAACCAATAAATGTAAGTTTCAGGTTCTGCATGGGGCATATTTGCTTAATATAGGTATGGAACCAGTTATTCAGAATGCTCGGGACCTGAGGTTTTTTTGATCTTTCTGTAATTTGGCTCTTGATACCTTAAGTCTACTAAAGAAAGCATTTAAACATTTATTAAACCAAAAAGACTGGCTCTGCTTCCGATAAGGATTAATTATATCTTAGTTGGGATCAAGTACAAGGTATTGTTTTATTATTACTGAGAAAAAATAAATAATTTAAAGGGGAACTCTGGCTCTAAGAGGTCCACATAACACAGAAACCCCTAATATACCCATCACCGTTACCTGTTTCTTCTAAAAGTATGAATAAATCCCATTTTCTATGCTGAAATTCAGCTGGTTACCCGTTCTTCTCTTTCTGCATCATTTGAAATCCTGTCAGGAAAGGAGGGACTAAAACACTGATATTACAAATTGTAACAACTTCTCCACAGTTTACAGACAGCATTCAGGAACTACATAACCCACAATGCATTGCACTGTGATGTTCTGTTCCTTATTGAAATCACATGTGCAGGGAATTGTGGGTTTGGAGGATGCAGGCTGAGGACAGATGGCTGTTGATACAAAGTTACAGTAGTCAGCCAGCTCAGCAAAGTAGTCAGAGAGATCAGCAGGAGAGTAGGGGGCTAGGCTTAGGGAACTGTCAGAAACCATTAGAATCATGAGAATCATTGATGTATATTGCAAAGTTGTTTGAAATTCTGTTTACTTTTCAAAGAGCTTAAGTTATATTTGTGTGGAGTTTCCCTTTAAAAACATTTGAATTATTTGATTATAATGGAGCCTATGGGAGATGGCCTTTCCGTAATTTTGAGCTTTCTGGATAATGAGTTTCCATATAATGGATCCCATACGTGCAAGTAAATGAGCCCCAAACTGGCATTTTCATAGTCAGGAGAACACAGTATGTGCAAGGAACAGAGTCGACCAAGGAGAAAGCTACCAAACAAAATCTAATTTTGGTGCAGCTCGTGGCTTTTAAGTTTGCAATATTTCCTTTCAAGCAATAGCTGAAAGAAAGCAAAGCTCTTGAGATCTCTAGGGTTCTTCCTAAACTGGTGCACTATAAATTATTAATACAAATCTGAGAAGGATTTTCTCAACAAGATGTGTTACGAGGTTCTGAATGATTCAAAATTCTGCATGCAATGATGCAGAAAACACTTGTGCGCTCGTTTTGGAGTTTTGTATGTGGAGCAAAATATATAAAGAGAAAACACAGGGTGAGCTTTACTTTTACTCAACCCATTGTATGCGAGAGGATTTCCACATTGAATAAGCATAAAACTAGAAAAGGAAAGGGGCATTATACATCTATATACACCATTTTTCAACACAAGTAAAATAAAGAATGTATGCTGAAATACATTCTGTCCATTCTTTTAATTGGCTAATTCTAAGTAACTTTTCAATTGGTCTTGATTTTTTTCTTTTTTATAGTTTTTTAATTATTTGCCTTTTTTCTTCTAAATCTTTCCAGATTTTGAATGGGGGTCACCGACCACATCTAAAAACAAAATATTTTGTAAGGCTACAAATGGATTGTTATTGCTACTTTTTAGCAATTTTTATCTTTCAGGCCTCTCTCCTATTCATATTCCAGTCTCCTATTCAAATCAGTGTATGGTTTCCAAAATTGCAAACTGGAGAGCTGCTGAATAAAAAGCTAAATAACGCAAAAACTACCAATAATAAAAAATGAAAATTAATTGCAACTTGTCTCAGCATATCATTCTCTACATCATACTAAAAGTTAATTTGAGAGTGAATGACCCCTTAAAAGGTACTTGCATCAAAATGTGCTCTTTGCACTTCGATATAGTTGCAGACACTCAGTCCTTCCTGTCCCCCTTTAAGCAGGTATTGATGCAGAAGAACTCATTGTAAAAAGGGCAAGACATCATAATGTTAGAATGTTAGATAAAAATGTCAGGTCTTGCTCTAATAAGCTTGTCCTTATAATTATATATTTATTAGCTTATCTTGTTCTTTATAAGGGAGAATATAGGGCAACAATTTGGAGTAAAGACAAAGAAGAATAGAAAATGGTTTCAGAATAGTGAAAAGTAGACTTGATAGTTCCAGAGTAAAGCTAGGGTTACTTCTCACTAATGACTGTGACAAAATAGAAACATTATTTCTGTAGGGCAGGTGGAGCACTAAATGATGAAAAATAGTTTTATGTAGTCTAATGACATCCAGGACTTATGTAGTTTAGGTGTTGAACAAGATTAACATGCCCAGCTCATTCCCAGAACATGCAAGTTAGTTCCTCACCAACGTAATTGCTTTATTTTATTTTAAAATAGTTTTTTGTATTACAGATGATCCATATCGATCTCCACAAAAGTTAATGCAAGATGCAGATTTGGTACATGCTGCAACTGATGGTTACAGAGTAAAGTTTTTTCTCAGACTTATACAGATGAATAATTCAAAGGCACTTCTTCTTTGCACAGATGCGAACAACTCAGAAGGTCTCTGTGTGGCCCGTGGGACTAGTAGGTGGGCGCCGATATGAACGTCCGGTTGTTGAGAATGGAAAAGTCGTCAGTTGGTACACTGGATGGAGGGCAGACAGGCCGTTTGCTATTGATATGGCAGGTAAGTTCATAGTATAACATGTGCAATTTGCTTCAGCGCTGTGAAATCTACAGTACTGCACCACATCTTTATCTGAATTATAACTTCCAGCTAATGGTAATAAAGCCATAATTTAATCCACATATTAGTAATTTATTTTTAGTATTTAAAGTAGCGTGTGTATCTTTAACTCTAGTGGCTGCAGATATATTAGAAGGTTCATGTTCAACTGAGAGGTGCGGCACTAGGTGCAAATGTCAGAACAGAATTGCTCAGTCAAAGATAATTAAATAAAGTGCATGATCTTACTTGTACTCATTTATACTTGTACCGAGAGGCAATATGCCAGTTGTTCCAGCTGTGTAAAATGTGTGTATTGCAGTCTGCCCTGTTCTATGGTTCCTCTTGTGTTGCACCAATTGGCTCACATACTTGCACCAAATAAATTCTGCCTCTATACCACCTATAATATCAGTCTTTTAGCTATTTATTTATTTGTTCATTCATTCATTGTTTTTACTTGGGCATATTGTGCTTCTGTCCAGTGTAATTGCATGAAACAATGTATTTCAGCTGACAACATAAAGATGCAGTTTTAATGGATGCCTTGCTGTGAGCCATTTTACTGATACATTGCACAGATAGGTCCTGTCCTGCAAGACATTTTGAAACAATTTGCCATTTACATTAACGTGCAACCTGTTCTAAAAACCTTATAGTCTGTGCTAGAAGTGTTAAGCCTGCAGCTGCCTCTTTATAAGACTGTGGGGAGCCAAAAAAGCTGGTAACACACAATGATTCAGATCTCTGCAATATATTATTGAACCTCCAAAACAAGCACCAGTAAAATAGCTGTACACTACTGAAGGCAGGCAATGGGAGCTGATAATCATGATAATAATGCTTCAAAAGCACTAAAAGCACTGTGAATCTGCAGAATTGCATCCCTGGCAGCTGCTATTCCCCCTGTGCTTAAAGGAATCATAAAATCAAAAAAGGAAAGTGTTTTAAAGTAGAAATTAAACCCCCAAACTAATAAAAACCCCTACACCCTACCTTCCATTGTCCCCCCTCCCTGTTCCCCCCATACAGGTGTTAATACCTGTAAATGCCCCTAAGCAGGGGCGATCCTGGTCATTTTGCCGCCTGAGCATGTCGCGCTGGAGGGGTCAGTCCACGTCGCTAGTGCAGAGAGCGCAATTTCGTTCTCTGCACTAGAAGAGCCGAATTTCCAGGTTGAAAAGCTGAAATTCGGCTCGGGTGCATTTTTGCCACCCCTGGCAACCAGGGGGGCGCTGCCGCCTGAGGCAAGTGCCTCAACTCACCTCATTGGTTGAGCACCCCTGCCCCTAAGTCTTTAATTACCCCTTGATGCAGAGTCAGCGCAGCAGAGCTCACTGGGGCCATCTTCACCACTTTGGGAATCTTCAGGTCCCTTTGGCAATTTCCGTGGCTGTCAGTGCATGCACAGTTGTTCGGGACGGGAAAATTGCTACAACTGTGCATGTGCCGATACGACACTTACTTACTGAAGATTCCCGAAGCAGTGAAGATGGCGCCCGTGAGCTCCACTGCGCTGACTCTGCATCGAAGGGTAATTAAATGCCCCCTTACTTCCACCATTATCTACCCTGCTTCTGCTGTCCCCAACATATGTCCATATCCTCTTACAGCATTGTTCTATATGGTCTCAGTCACAGTTGCGAGACCTTACAACATTATAATAATAATATCTGGATACAGTAAGCACACTGATTATTATTATATATCTGTCTAGATCAGGTATGTTCTGCGTAGTGGGTCAGTTATTCAGTACTCAAGGGGCTAGATTATAAAATAATTATGATATCATCCAAAGAAGTAACTGAAGCTTTCACTTACCCTTTTCTAATCATTTCTCAAAATAACAGACACTTTTCATTCATTCAGTAGCAGAATTCAAAAGGGCTTTTACCCATAACCTGATATAATCTCAAACATAAATAAAGGATGAGCCATTTCTGGAAATGATGGCATATGAATTAAATGGCCCAACGGGTTCCTTTCACTGCTCAAACTCTGTTTCTTTGACTCACCTTTAAATATGTAACCATGACATGCAAACGAAGAGCAAGACAAGGAGATGATATAGGGCAGTATCCGTGCAATCTGAGAGCATAGGGACTCACTAAGCATGACATAAACATAAAAGAGATAAGAGAGGTCTGACAGAAAGATTAAATAGCCCATGTTTCATGGTATACAAGATCCTGTGATAGGATAGATTTACCGTGGGATACACAAGGGCAGTGAATATGGGAAATGTATTTCTAGGACAAGTAATAAGGGCAATCACAGTAAGACAATTCAGAAATGTGTGCTGTAGACACAGGGCTATCCATTAAATACAGGAATATATGTGCAATGCTCTACCCAGCAAATAGGGGACTTACAGATTTCTGCATTAGAGGTTCCATGCTGCTTTTAATTTAAGTAATTTCTGCAAAGTGGAATCAGTTGGCCACCCACTTGGTGATTCTGGGATTTACAGTTCAGTACACTCTGAGAACTTAAACTCCTTTAGCCACAGATGCTGCTGCCCAAGCCTCTCTGTATTAGTCAGATCATGAAATGAAAAACATAAAAGGATCAAGAAGAAATTAGAGGCACGTTGCTGTTAAAATGTAAAAAAAATTACACTGCAAGAGGTTTCTAACATTGGGAGAAGTTTTATAATTCTGTACAAACGCAGACTAATGTGGGAAGAGTCACTATTTGTTCTTCAGTAAAACCACTAGACACTTATTTTGGTTGAGGAGATTGCCACCTTATTTGTATGCAGAGCAGAATGGATTCTGGGAGGTAAACCCTGTATAGTGTTTTAAAGGCAGTGCTTTAAGACCCAGTGGTTCAACTATAGAATATTCGAGGGAAATACACATTTTAAGAGTGATACTGGGTTTCCCTTTCCAGCATTCCTTCTGCTGTGATTGAGTGAATAACTTAACAATGCTATTTAGCATCCTTTGGCATAGCATTGAGTGCAAAAAAATGGATGCAATTTGTTATTGTTCTGCCCTGTGAAATATTGCCATGTTCCTCCCATTAATACAACACTGCCAGTGTTCAGCAGTAAATTATTAATGAAGGGACGGCACATGAACACTCCCTCCTGTCTCCTACCTGTCCCCTAATTCATGTCATTCTGATGTATCAGTAAGGGATCGCCAGGGATTGATAAGGACAGGATTGCCTTATACCCAATGAGACTGCACTCTGCACCTAGTGCCAGATTTCCAATCCAGTTCTAGGAAAAATGGTTAAGCCAGACCCTGAATACATGAGATTTTTTAACTAAACACTATAGAGTACATATTTGTGCATCCAAGGTTACAGTAAATGACCCCGATTATCCCTGCATAGACAAACATAGCAAACTATTATCCAAAACTTCACAGTGTATCATTTGTGCAAACTGTCCTTTTTACTTATTCACAAGTATGGATAACAATTATCATAAACGAATCTCACTGAGCTGTGTGAGTGCACCTTGAGTAATTATATAAGCATATATTTATGTAGTAAATCGCAAGTTTGGAATGACAAAATGACTTATTGTGCTGCAGTTCTATAATGTGATGACAATGAGAGCTGTAGATGGATGCTAGAGACACAAGGCTTGGGGGGGAAATCACTGACATACATCCCCTGTAGATGAAGGCAGAAAAGCTTCAAAATTGATCTCATCAATCTTGAAGTGTGGAGTTAAGCTCTCTGTCTAGCTGTCAGCAGCTCATGGTTGGTTGGTTTTATGTACACACACAGTAGCCACCAACTGACTCCACAGTGCTGAGAATTCAGACCTTGTGATTCATAGACGTTCATTCCCAAATGCCTTCTAATGCCCCAGCTTTTTCAAATGCTAAAATACATCATATTTCTGTGAAATGACTGCTATAAAACTTAAGCATATTTTTTTCCATCTGCACTCCTGACATATTTGTCTCTCCCTTAAGATTGTGTTTATTATATTATTTCCTGCCAGGATTAGTACTGATGTGCACGGGGTCCTCCACCCAAAACCTGTTATTTGCACATAAAAAACAGTGGTAGCATACAAGTAGGCCACATGCTTGCAGGGGTTCATGGGTACAAGGGGGGCAGATATCAGGGTCTAGTGTATGGTATTCCTCCACCCCCAGCATGCTGCCTCAAACTTTGCTGCAAATGAATCGAGTTTTAGAGAGAAACCTACAGAAAAAAAAAACAGAACACCATGAAGGCTATTATCATCTTCAAATTATTGAAGGGACCTCTGCCATTGAATTCTACAGGACCTCGACAGATTTTAGCTGGAGTATTGTTGGGTTCAAGTTATTTCCAGCTTTGGGATATAATAAATCTCAAAAAAACAAATCACGGTTTTTTTCAAAAATATGTGATTTTTTTTACCTGAAAATTTTTGGTTTTTTTGACTGAAACTTATCACTACCCTTGAAAAACTCAAATTTTTTCAGGAAAACACAACTTTTCATAAATCCCCTTGGTCAGTGTCGGACTGGCCCACCGGGATACCAGGAAAACTCCCGGTGGGCCCAGGTGTCAGTGGGCCCTTGTGCTGATAAACACTTGGCCTATTTCATGGTCAATCCCTATTTCTATGAGAACAAAGAGGCTAAATAGATGGAATAATAGGTTATAGTATGTAAAGGAAAGAGACTAGGAGAATAGCGGTTGAGTGAGGAGAGGAAGAATAATAGTACTAAGAGTGGGCCCCTGGTCTAAATTTTCTTGGTGGACCCCTGGTCTCAGGTTTTTGGGTGGGCCCCTGGTGTCCCAGTCCGACACTGCCCTTGGTTTTCCTATTGGTACCTGGGGACCACCAGAGAACCTGACAAGGGGTCCCTTGAAAGCTGGCCTATTATTATAGTATAAGCTATTAAAGATTTAGGCAGCAAAAACAGAACCCATTATAAATGCACTATTAATGATTAATAAAAAACTAGTCTATACGAGGCTCAGTTCTTGCAATGTGATATACCCCTTGAATAAGAAAAATCCAAAACCTACTGTATATAGCTGCAACGTCTTGTGTGTAAGGGTGCATGCAGCAATCACACAGTTTCTTCACAAAAAGGCAGTTTGCTCCAGCAGGAAACAATCTTTCCATAGACTGTAACAAGCAAAGGTAAAATAAGTTTTAACTGTATACAAGTTCAGGATGGAAAAAAGTACAAAGTTGCTTGCTTGCTTCCATTAATCATGTGGAAAAATGTGTTATTGCTATGCAGTGAAATGTAGCAACTTGGAAATGAATTTCATTAGAGCGCAGACACAGGTTTTCAACTACTGAGACCGCAAGCTCCAGGCTATAACAGCACCAGCCTCCAACAGGAACTCACAAGTTACCACCTTCTTTGGGAATTCATCGAATTCATTACCCTGCTCTTGCCCATTGCAATATTAATTTGTAGATATGAAATGCAGCCTCTGTGATTGTAGCATATATTCTCCAGTAGGATGGAAGATCTATCCTCCTGTGTTAGAGACATCTCACAGCCTCTGGGCAGCACACACCTGCTCTTTTTTTCTGTTTTGGAAAGCCCCTCTGTGATTAAAACTGTAGATTTGTTTAATATTTGTTTAGCTACTGTATGTGACAATTAGGTATTAGGTTTCTCATCATTTTATAGGTTTAACTAAATAAACATTAGTCATCGGGTTGCTGTTCATTATGCTGTAGAATGATACAGCAACAAGCTTTGGGCTTTGTAATCTGTTTCTTCAGTCTAATACAGTGTATGCTCCATCAGTTCACTGCTGCTCTATCCAAGATAACTGAATTTGTGCTGGACAACAACAAATTGTAAAGTCAATGTGGATAGATTTATTTGTTGAAAACGTGTGTAGAAGGCTTAAGAATGGCAGTAAGGTTTCAGTAGTTCTCCCTATGCCCGGTCTCTTCTTCCTTTGCACAATATAGGCTAAACGCTATGGAAATTAATGAAAACATATTGAATTCCTATCCTTAGCTAACAGTATCCTGTGTATAGAACTGCACAGGTGCTGACATTTACCTGCCCACTGACATTTACATCACTTTAAATCACAGTTAAAAAAAGAAAGATGCGTGTTCTTTTGGCTCGTCCAGCTGTACACATCTGCCCGTAATTTCTTAAAGGAACAGTTCAGTGTAAACATAAACACTGGGTAAATAGCTAGACTGTGCAAAATAAACAATGGTTCTAATATAGTTAGTTAGCCAAAAATTTAATTTATAAATGCTGGATTGACTGGATGAAAAAAGGCGATTGTAAGCCTGAAACGTCGCTGCTATTTGTTTATCCTGAAATAAGCCCTGTTGGAATAAAGGCCTTTTATGAATTTATCTCAAGTGTGGTGCTGTCTGTTCATCGAATTTGTTTACAGAACGGGTGGAAGTGGCCACCTCAGACCTGCACCTGCATCCAATATACCCTATGGGTGAGTGCTGACTTCTTATCTTCATTTTTGACTGGATGTCTAACAGAACAGAACCCAACTTCCTGCTTTTCAGCTCTAACTCTGAGTTAGTCAGTGACTTTAAGGGGGGCCAAGTGGGACATAAATGTTCAGTGAGTTTGCAATTAATCCTTAGCATTCAGCTCAGATTCAAAAGCAACAGTTATGGCCCATGTGGCCCCCACTCAAGTCCCTGATTGGTTACTGCCTGGTAACCAATCAGTGGAAACCAAGACAGCTGCATAGCAGGAAGTGGTGTTCTGGTTATTATGTTACACATTCAGTCACTCCAGCCTTTATACATTACATTTTTGTAACAAACAAACATTTTTTTTATTTTGCACAGCCTGTCTATTTACCTAGTTTTTATTTTTATACTGAACAATTCCTCTAAAGGAAGCTAATACCGTCCATTTGTGACATGCGTATTCAGTTTGGTTTATGTGAAAAAGTTGCACAAACACTATTTGAACTTATTACACAGATGTACCCGATTCCACAAATATAAAAGGAAATAATAGTCTGACATGAAGAAACCACTTCTAACCCCCCACCGTGTAACCCGCCCTCAACTTGTTACATTGTAAAGTAGTGGATTGTGGGACTTGAAGTCTCGCTGTTTTACAGAGAATCTGTACAGCACCTAGTATGGGCAGCATAGGGACACATCCCAGATCCATCCACAAAGGGTGGTATTTTCTCCCTTAAATTGAAGGTTTGGTGTTAAGCAAATGGTATGTTTGTAGGCATGAGGCATAACAAGATGGGGTTCACTGTACATGTTGGGGTTCAGAAAAGCACCCATTAGTTACCATTCTTTCTCGCTCATCCCTCCATAAGCGGTGGTGTGATCCTAGGGCCCTACTCTGAGGTGTTGGAAACCACAGCTACAATTCAAACTGGCTCCTAGCCAACTTCAATGAGTAGAAGTCATTGGGGGTCATTTATCAACACTGGGCAAATTTGCCCATGGCAACCAATCAGATTGTTGCATTCATTGTTCTACTTGCAGCTGGCTTTAGCTAATCACTGATTGGTTGCTATGGGTAACTGTCCATGGGCAAATTTGCCCACTGTTGATAAATGAGCCCCAAGAGCTTTAGGGAGATCACAAACAGGGTGCTATTGGCTGTGTTTCAGTAGCCCTAAAACATGGGGCCCAAACTCCCCTGTATAATTATCTCTTAAAAGAGCTATTAAGAAAATTTAACATAATTGCTAAAATTCTCTCACACTTACAAAGGCTGTGTCCCTGAACATACCACTGCAGCGACTGTTTTTCATTTTATTGCACTAAAACAAACAGAGTTCTTTTTTTTTTTTGTTGACAAGTAGGAGAAAGGCAAGTTTTGATGTTAATAGATATGAGCATGTTGTTACAAACCTTGTTAAAGCAGTCGGCATGGTAACTCTCCATTTCTTACACATATCTTTCAGGCAGAAGTTCTCTCCCAGCAGCCAATGCATTTTGTCCTGTATTTTAGCTGTCACGATGTTTGCACCTCATACAGCCAGCGGGGAATTAGAAGCTTTTTACACTTTGTGACTGGACGCATGTGCTTTGTGTGGAACTCTTACACTGGATGCACTATACCAGCTAATGCTTTCTCTCACTTGCTCTCTCTCTCTGGATTCTATGCGGCTAAGTGACTAACGCTGGTGAAAATTCGCCAGTGTGACGTCATTTTGGGACTTTGTCGATTTACTAACAGGCGCTGGCGTAAATTCGCTAGCGAAAGAGATGTAGCGCTACTTAGCACTCTAACACCAGGCGAATTTTCACTCTGGCGAATGGACGTAACTACGCAAATTCACTAAGATGTGGATTTTAAGGAACATTACCTGTTGCACCAGACTTGCCTTTGCATCCTCAGACTAGGCGAATTATGGTTGAGGCTATTCTTCAGCTCAGTTGATTTATGCCCAGAAGCTATGGGAAAAAATTGGGGATGCACCAAATCCAGAATTCGGTTCGGCATTCTGGCTTTTTCAGCAGGATTCGGCTGAATCCTTTTGCCCTGACGAACCGAATCCTAATCTGCATATGCAAATTAGGGACGGGGAGGAAAATCACGTGACTTTTTGACAAAACAAGGAAGTAAAAAATGTTTTCCCCTTCCCACCCCATATTTGCAAATGCAAATTAGGATTCAGCCGAATCTTTCACGAAGGATTCAGGGGTTCAGCCGAATACAAAATAGTGGATTGGGTGCATCCCTAGAGTAAATCTTAAATCATCTTTTAGGGGCAGATTTATCAAGGGTCGAAGTGAAAATTCTAATTTAGAATTTCAAATTCGAGTAGGGAATTGTTAAAATTTGTAAGAGTTTTACAGAAAATAAAATCTTTTGAAATAAAAAAAAAATTTGATTCAAGTTTTTTTTAAACATTCGAATTTTGAAATTTATCATACACTGGCCATTTAAGAACTCAAATTGGCTTAAGGGGGACATCCTGCGATCAATTTGGAGTTGTTTGCTGCCTTCCTGACATTTTTCGTGGAGAAATAAACTCGATTCGATTCTAGTTTGCAGGTCAATCCCATTCACTTGAGTTTGAAATTTAAATTTTTAATAAATTGCAGTTGGTCGAATTTCGAGTTCATGGGAGTTTTAAATAAGTACCATGAATTCGGAATTCAACCCTTGATAAATCTGCCCCTAAGACTCATGGGTGTGTTTTTATTTTAGTCCAGTACATATCTTATTATATAAACCACACTTGCTGAATTTATTGCATCATTTATTTGGACTTTGAACTTTGCACGTGAACTTTAGTGCTGCTTCCATTATCCTTGCTTATTAGGAAAATAAACTCACATTAAACTAATGTAAAGCTATTCAAGCTACAGGATATATTTCCATACTGACAACTATCATTTGGAAATCCTGAAGCCTCTCTCCCTTTTTCTTACATATATTTGTATATTGTATTGTATTTTGTTTTGCAAACTAAAATAACTTTAATTTGCTTCTGCACAGTTTAGTTGAATAATAAAGCCCATAAATATTTCTTAATTAAAGCAACGGGCAGAAATTATTTTTAAGACAAGCCATATTCATCGACGCATGTTAAACAAGGGACTATATTGCCCCTTTAAATAAGTATTTGTCAACTTTCTGCAACACATTTTGCACACCATTTAAGCAGCCCTTGGGCAGAGTAAAATTACATAGATACTGGTGCAATGTCTCATCAGATGGTATTGTTC
Organism: Xenopus laevis; assembly: GCF_017654675.1. Taxonomy (NCBI): domain Eukaryota; kingdom Metazoa; phylum Chordata; class Amphibia; order Anura; family Pipidae; genus Xenopus; species Xenopus laevis. The sequence continues at coordinate 97,334,007 of NC_054379.1, forward strand.
AAGTTGGGCAGAGGTTTAGCCTGTGTCATGCTCACTGGATGGCACACATCCGCATCAGCAGCTTACAGCTTTTGAAGAAACAAGCTAAGTTTAGCCTCTTAATGGAAGCTGAATAAAAGTAAAACATTTTTTGCTATGAACTGTTGATGTGAATGTATGCTGTCCAATCTGCATGACCTCTTACTTTTGCAGGATTGAGGCTTCTGCGTTGGGATCAGACAACAGAGACAGAAAAATTTGCAAAATAAGTTGTGAGCAAGAGTAGGTTTGAGGCATATGGCACCTGGAACCAATATTAATGTGTGAGCTGAAATGTCAGCCAATGTTTAATGCCTTGTGTAAATCACTATACAGAAGTGTATTGAATACTTTTAAAGCACAGAATAAGGCCAGTGTTAGGCTACGTTGACAATATATTGAAGATATTGTGCCTATTCTAAATGTTCTTCTCAGAGAGCATCAGCAATAATAGCTGAATGAAAGAACTCGTGCAGTAGGCCACCCGGCCGACCACATCGAGCCCCACTGCAGCAGTGCGCAACCGGGGACACGCGTGCGTAACCGCTCGCAACCGGGGACGAGCGTGCGTAACCGCGCGCAACCGAGGACGCACATGCGCAACCGAGGACGTACATGCGCAACCGCGCGCAACCGAGGACGCACGTGCGCAAAGCATTTTGCCTTCAGAGAGCGCACCCACTTTTCACTTAGGTAACAATTACCGGACTAGGGGTAGGCTGCATGTGAGATACTTGCCTGGCGCCCCCAAAGCTTTGCGCCCTAGGCAGGTGCCTCTGCTGCCTACCCCTAGTTCCAGCCCTGGGTCGGCCCCTTATTTCTGCTTCTGTATAGACACAGACAGATTTTACATTTCTGTTCCAAGCAAAATGACTAAGGTTTGTCTTCTGCAGTACAGTTGTTCTTTCAATCAGATAAGAACATGTATGCTTTAAGACATTGGGCAACACACTGCAGCTTTGGGCAAGGGTGTGAGAGAAACCATTAGCAACGCATTTTTATTGCAAGACAGTGAATGTGAGGTGTGAGTACCACCGGGAGCCCTTGTTTCTGCTTCTATTATTATATTTACTGTAAGCATCCTTCCGACCGCACCTGTTTAGACAACCCAGATGTCTGAAGTGGGGAAGGCTGAGTGGAAGAAACGTATTGGGGAAGATAGTAAATCCATCACTATGCTTAAGAAACTGGTTCACTCAGAGAAACCATAGAAAATGTTGCCATCTTGAGGAAATTGCACATTCATATGGGGCAAATTCACTAACCTGCGGAGTTGTGCTAGCGCAGCCTTCACCGCACTTCACCTGGTGAATTTTCACCAGGCCGCCTCTAATTCACTAAAATCCGAAACTACGCTCAGAAGACGAAAGGTAGCGATGTTGCACTAGCTTTAATTCGTCAGGTTAAGCAAAATTGCACTAGCGAAGGCTAATTTGCATACAGCGCCAAATTTACATTTGAATGGACGTGTATGTTGCAGCGCATACAGAACACTACACATGCCCAGGGAAACTTAATAAAAGTTTATATAGGTGTTCTAATGCCCTACACATGTGCCCACAGTATATGCAAGGTGCCATATGTTAACATATTTTGGGGGGAAGGTGGGCACCCTAAAAAAAATTTTGCTCTTTTTCAGCCTATCACCCAAAAAACGCCAGTGTTTTTTTGGGACTTAGAAAAAATTTCAACATTTTTGGGACTTAAAAAATCTTTTCAACTTTTTTTTTTTACAAACTGCTATCGACTCTATTGAACTTCGCCTGCTCTGACCTGGCGAAGTAAACTCTGGCGAAGGAGGTAACGTTCACAAAAAAAAATAATCTTAGTAAATTTGTGTAGTTTTGCCCCCTTTGCCAGAGTGCAACTTCGCCAGCGTTAGGGTGCTGATAGTAAATTTGCAAAGTGGCAAAATTACGTCACGCTGGTGAATTCTCGCCAGTGTTAGCCACTACGCATTTTAGTGAATTTGTCCCATATTGTTGCACAGTCCTTAATTAATTTCACTACAACCTCTAACCAACCAGGATGACAATGGAGTGAGTCTGTAGCTTATCATTTAGCATCATGTATAATTTCATGGACATCATGCAACATCTTATTTTCATGCAACATCTTATTTTCATGCAACATCTTATTTCTCATTATCATATTGTATAACATTGATGGCTAATTCTAAGCAACTTTCCAACTGGCATTTTTCTTTTTTTAATAGTTTTTCGAATGATTTGATATTTCTTCTGACTCTTTCCAGCTATCAAATGGGGGTCACTGACCCCATCTAAAAACAAACACTACATATGTATTGGTATTACTTTTTATTAGCCATCTTTCTATTCAGGTCCTCTTCCATTCCTATCACAGTCTCTTATTCAAATCAATTCACAGTCTCTTATTCAAATCAATGCAAGCTTGCTAGGGTAATTTTGGACTCTAGCAGCCAGATTGCTTGAATTGGAAAATGGAGAGCTGCTGAATAAATAGCTAAATCACTCAAAAACTAGAAATGCTTAAAAAAATTAATATCACTCTCTATGTCATACTAAAAAGGCAAATGACCCTTTCAATAGCTCCAATTCTCAGTTACCTGCCCCCTGCTGCATAGAACGACTGCCAAAATGCAAAATCGATTCAGGGACAAGTTGCAAGAAATAACATGATCTTCTCCTACATAATATATACATACGGACTGCTAAATCTCTATTACCAAATGTAATAGTTCACCAACAGGTGTCATCTTGTGCAATTATAATTTAAGGGTACACATAAGGATTTATTAGAATTTTTCTCCCCCTCTTAGAATTAATTGTACACAGGGCACATGTTGTCTATAGTTGCCTATAACTGGATAGAAATAAACAATTTTAATGTCTGGTATATTTGGGAGAGGCAAATTCCCACAGGCAACAAAATGCCTTGTGTGATGTTCGCCCTAAGGGGGAAAATAGCTCTGTAATCAGATAGGTTACCACAATTTTCTATGTTAAATAAGATGTTATATTGTTTGAAACCCACGTACTGTAGTTCTACCTATATACCTGTAGAGAGGTTTTCAATTGAATTTCCTTTACCAGTTTTGTACAAATTCACTAGTGTACCATTTCTTAAACTGTGTACTTCTGGTGTAAATTCTGGTGTAGTTATATAAATAGCTGTAATTTCCATTCACCGTTTTATAATTAACCGATTTGCAGTAAAGACAACTGTAAATTGCTAAATAGCAATTTTGTTATAATGTTTGTTTTTAAGCGTCAATAAAAAAAAATAACACAACCAGGGAATTTACACAGGAAATTATATCACAGGGGAAAAGAACAAAAGTTGCAGATTTATAGACAGGTGCTACTTTTACACTTATTTGATGTACAGTTATATTCACACCTTTATGTCCCCTCGTTGTAAAACTAATATCTGGTGATCAGAAGAAATTACACAAGAATAAATGCTAATTGCTAAGAAAGGATCGCAACAATCTTGATGATCAAGTGGTATAAGTGTATAATAGTTTAAAGATTCTGGGGTAATTAAATGGGATGTAAACCCCAAATTATCATTTTCCTCAATTAAGAAATGTGTGATTCAAGGAAGTTTTGTTACAGTTTAATTACAATAAACTAAATGTAATTACAATTTAGTTACAAAAGTAAATTGTTTTTAACATTTGTAAATGTAACAGCAATTGTAAGCAGAATTTATTGCCCCTGTTTTGCATGTCAGCTGAACCACAAGACAATCTTTAATAGCAATTCCATTTAAAAATGACTTTAAAGGCACTGGAATTCTTTTACATTTGTATGTTAAGTTTAATTAGAATTTTCCTTCATTAAAAAAAAAATATTTTCGAGTTTTCCTTTCTACCTATATTTAATAAAGAAAAAAAAAAACAGTAAATACGGACAGCAACATTTGAACTCATCCATTGACCCTGCTTGCTAGGGTCCAGTTTACCTTAGCAACAAGGAAGTGGTTGGTAAATAAGACTGGCAGATGAACAGGAGAGGGTCTGAATAAAAAGATAATAATAAAAAGTAACAGCAACTCCCACTTGGAAGCTGGGGAGGAAGAAGGTAAATAGTTAAAACCAAAAAAAAAAAAGAAGATGCTAAACATAAGACACTATTTATCTATCTATTTAAGGGGTTATATATCTAAGGTCGAGAGTTAGAGTTTTTTTTTACCTCGAATGAACTCAAAACTTAATGGTATCATATTTAAGTGTAAACTTGAATGTGAAAAATCCAATTCTGCGAGTTCGAATCTTACAACCTGAAAACTCAAGTTAATAGAGTTTTCAGCGGCAAAAAAAACCTTGAATTGCGAGAATATTTTGAGTTTTCTGCCAAAACCCTCGACCAAGCAGGCTGTTAACCTCTTCAAATAGTTCAAGGGACCTCATTATTGACTTCTACATGAACTTGACAGGTTTTAGATGGTTTATTTTCGGATTTAAGCTATTTCTAGGGTCGGGGTATAATAAGTCTAGAAAAATTGTGTGAGTTTTAAACAGAAACTGCAACCCGAAAAACTCGAATCTTCATGGAAAAAACAACTCAAACCTTAATCTGCCCAAAGTGTACTACCTATTTTTGCTTTCGAATGTGCATGTATGTGTGTGTTAGTGCATCACTGGAAAGATTTCTATACAAAAGCTTAATTTAGCTTGCTAATAATGTATCTTTGATACGTTAAAACATATAGAGGTTACCTGTAATTTTCAGATATGAACTGAAGTATTCCCATCCACTTTCCAGAGTACTTTTGCAATGCAACATTATTTTAATAAATTGACATTTTAGGTTCTCCAAGTCCTGAAAACTGAAATGCAAGATTTACTGTACAAGTATTGCAACACAATGTATGAAATAGTGGCATCTCAGATAGATCAGTTAGATACAGTTGGTATAATGGCTGACCATAAAACTAAAATAATCAACTGTATTTTTGACTGTTTTAAGGTTTTGCAGTAAGCCTTCAAGTGATACTTTCCAGTCCAAAAGCAGTGTTTAAACGGCGTGGCTCTCAACCAGGAATGCAAGAATCAGATTTTTTGAAACAGATTACAAAAGTGGATGAACTTGAGCCAAAGGCCAACAACTGCACAAAGGTACAAGCACAAATGCAACAGAATTTTTATTTTTCATAACTTGTTTACCATTTTATATAATACTACATTCAGTCCTTAGAACTGTCAAAGGGAAGATAAAATACACTTATTTAATAACGTTTAATCCTGGCAGTATGTCTGCACTAGTTTCATAGCCATTTGGACCAGGCACAAATCCACAAGCCTAGGTGAAGCAACTCTTAATGCTGTGTATATATCATATCAGTGGGGGGGGGGGGAATAAAATCAACATGTTTCTACTCTTCAATCTTGTCCTTGTTTTTCTTTTTTTAGAATGGTCACAAATTCAATGGTGTAAATAATAAAGCAAAATAAAATGGTAAAAAAGGAAGTATAAATGGAAATTAAAACCATTACAATTCAACAGTCATGGGGAGGCATATTGATGGTATATGAGCTGCCACTTTTAGGATGTGATTGTGCACAGAATAAAGAAATGCAGAATACCGCAGCAATCATTTTGAAGAGAAACATTTTTTTTCCTCATCATGTTACTTAAAGGGGCATTACATTAATAAAATCATTAGTCACTGCACAATGTACTATACAGGAATAATGGGAAAAAGAACTTGTTCCAAATTAGACATTCTAACATTGAGTCACCTGTGATTTACCCCTTTCTACAATAAAATACAGTACATTTTTAAATAATTGCTAAAATGACTTTGCAGTGGACAGCACCAGTAACAATATCCAATAATGATGTTCTACTTGCAAAATCTTAAAAATAAATAACGGAGTTGTACTATTCTGTTGCAGGTCCTTGTGTGGCACACCAGAACAGAGAAGGTCAATTTGGCCAATGAGCCCAAACATCCTCAGGATACAATTAAAATTGAGGTATGATCAAGGCCAATTCGTGTTAGGATGCCCTAAACTTTTGCAATGGACACAAAACCAGTGATTGTGAAGATTCTTTACCCTGTGATCATTTGCTGAACTTGAATTAAAGCTTCAAATGAACAGAACAACCCTATGTGGAACTTTTAAGACTTCATTTAAATGTCATGGTCCTTGGAACGCTGTATGCATGTGCCACACCTCTCCTCTTTCCACTGCAAAGTTTCCTTCAGGAAAACAGCGTTATTTTCTTGATGCTTCTGTCTGTTTACATCAAGGCTCTACCTACTGAGAGTACAGGTTCCATAAGCTAATATTGCAGAACAATACACTCACAAAAGTACAGCATACATTGTAACTTGTTTCCTTGTCAGAAATAGGTAATAAACCAGAGGCTACATAAAATACAAACATTCTGTGATTTTTCTGATTTAATACAGGGGTAATCTCATTAATACTAGGCACCTTAAAATGTAAACACAATGAAGGTTATAAACCTGGATGTACATTACAGGAAGAAAAACACTTAGCCCATCAGGGATATTCATAACAATCCTCTACGTGCATACTATATGCACAATTATGTCGATAAATCCTTTTAGGATAAATTAGACTGGCCAATTAGAATGTATGAAATAGAAAACAGCTATCGTAGCATCCAGGCTTATACTCCCTCCTGAATTGTGGTGCTTAGCTTAGCACACCATAACAACATCACAGTTATTTGTAAATGAACAGCTTAACGAGTATGTTGTTCAATGATACATTTACACTCAGTCTGAAGAATAAAATAAAATCCAGATACAATATAAATTGAAGTAATAAGTGAGAAAGAATAAAGAATTATTTTTTTTACTATGATAATAGTGACATGGTTCAGTCCCTTATATGTAATAAAAGTAATTTTGATCAATATTAACCAGATATGTAGGTTAAGCAGCTTCCTTAGATATTAGATGTGAAATCAACAGAACATTGTTTCCAGTGATATGTAAATGTATCCTAGAACTGCTTTTCACCACAATCAGATTCAATCAACGCAAACTAAAGAGGTCTGTTGAAATAGGTCTCTCTTTTTTTTTTATATCACCGTCTGGAAAGAGAAAGCAAATTAATATATACATGGGTAAAACAAAGAATTGTGTGCATCAAAGCCAGGAATGTTGGATGAAAGTCCATGAAGTCTCAGTAGTTACTTTCATTTCCACAGTTGTGTGCTTAGAGTCTGACCAGTGGAATTACCAGCCCATCCTCCTCCTACAGTGTTAGCTGGTGGACCAAAAGTCATCATATTGCTTGCTCCATTAATGTTAAGTCCACTCATCTGCTGATTCATCTGCAAAGCACAAGAACAAATGTTCACATCAAAGCACAAGCAGCGACAATGAGATCCAGCGCAGAACAAATCAGTGCATGTTTGTTTTCATTAAATAACTTTGCCAGCACTCAATGCAAATTAGGCATTTTTGCAATGATCCTATATAATGATCCCACAGTGGATTTTCCACAGACAAAATAAAAATGAACCCTTTGCTATCCACCCTATTTCATAGTAGTTCGTTGTCTTAATGGTTGCTGTTTGAGTTACAACAAAGCCTTGTAAGAATGTATATGAAGAACTGAAAATGCAGAGGTGCAATACCATAACATATTGTGCTATTTTGAGAAGTAAGTAGATTTGTTTATTTTGATTCCGTTTGGAAATAAATTATTGCAAAGGTTTTTTTCTTATTTATGTAAAGAGCACAGCTGTCTTTACAAACCTTAATAAATGTATCTGTTAATACAAGAGTAATGGAATCCTTGCATTCTTTCCTAGTGTTAGAAGAAAATGGAAATTTAAATCATTATTAAACGGATATGGACATGGGGAAGCATGTGGTTTTCAAAATGCATCAGTTAACAGCTCTCTTCTAACAGAATCTTGTACTGAAATCCCTTTTTTCAGAAGGGCAAATAGATTTTATATTTCAATTTGTAACTTAAAAAAATGAGGCAAGTCATTTATTATATTTGCAAGTCCCCTCAAACTTGTGACTGTAATAAGCAATAGCCTCTCTTTATGACTGCACAGCAATTTGGATAATGTCAACCTCCACCAGCTGATATCAAGCAAACAAAGGCAAATCTTGTCAGCTTATTAACAGAACACTAGGCAGGTAACCTGACAACTACTATCCCGGAAACCTCTCCTGAAGCCGCTTGAACAAATAGGAGCATAATGTTTCTAAGCTGCTTCCACTGCTCTGCTTCGAAACAGAGAGTAAAGCGCACCCTATTTATCATTTCCAAAAGCATGTTACTTAAAGGCTGGAGTAGGTTTCACTATTCTGCACATCAATATTAGCTTGTAAGCCATCTGCAATGTTCCAAATGTATCCTTGCATGTGAGAATTACAACCACAAGGAGAAAAAAGTTGTGAGAAAAACATGAACTTATTAAACGTGTCTGTAAAGGAATCCATGTTGCAAAATCCCAGAAAAAGATCAAAAGAAAACCACATTCAGTTAACGCCTAAAAATAGTGCTGGCTGGGGTTGCAACATGGTCCAACAAGGAAGTCATGCAGATAATTTATCCCTGTGACATCACATGGAAATTGTAAGTGCATCTTATTTGCAGCCCAATGCAATTTATCTTTTAACCACCACGACAAAACATGTTTTTCATTTATGTAAACTCTCTTCATGCTGCATAAATATAAACTGCTAAAAGTCTAGAGTGCAAATGAAGCATTACTCACTATAAAATGGATGGGTTCACTCCAGCAGAATAGTAACAAAAAAGTATTTATATACTTTTAAATATTATGTACTATTATCTTCTTCTACAAAATCTCCTGTGTAGTTTATCTCTCGAAGGCTTATGGCGCCTTCCTGATTTTACATTACAAATGGCAATTATGGCCTCAATTTAAGGGCATAACTTACTGATTGTGACATAACCTTTGCAAAGTTCTCACAAACTGCTCCAAGAGAGTACAACTTACATTTTAGCATGCTGTGAATATCCTCCTAGTTTTGTCTTTTTATGCCACTTTTGGCAGTATGAAAGCCAAGAAAAAAACATAAAGGTGGTCATAGACATAACAATTACGAACCTTCTTGGAAAGGATCTTTCCTAGAAAGATTGTTTGTTTCAATACGCACGCATACAGCTGAATCGTCCGATATACAGGTATAAACAATAGAATTCTCCCTGTATCCAACGATTCAGCACTAACATAGGACGATGTTTGGGTGCCTTCAAAGGCGCCCAATCAAAATTTTCCGCCTTGGCCGTTCAGAGCAGACCGATATCAAAGTCTTCTGCCAATATTGGTCGGCTCATCTCCCATCATACACGCACTGAATATTGTACACAAATTTGTTTTGTATGATAATATCTGTGTGTCTATGGCCACCTTAAGGGGGTAATTTAAAGGGGTCATTGTATCCAGTAAACAAAGCGCAAAAACATGTAGGGGCAAATTCACTATGCGCCGAATCGCCTAACGCTAGCATCAATTCGCTAGTCAATTCATTGGTCATTTTCGTTACTTCGCAAATTCACTAACGAACGCTGGCGTAAATTCGCTAGTGTTACTTCGCACCCTTACGCCTATCAAATTTTCGCAACGGACGTAACTACGCAAATTCACTAATGCGCGCAGTGTACTTAACGCTACCTTTTACGCTAGACTTCCTTCGCCACCTCAGACCAGGTGAAGCGCAATAGAGTAGATAGGGATTTCTTCATAAAAAGTTAAAAAATTTTCTAAGTCACAAAAAACGCTGGCGTTTTTTCTATATTATGGGTGATAGGCTGAAAAAGATCGAAACATTTTTTTGGGGCTCCCCTCCTTCCCCCCTACATTTCCAAACTCATGGCAACTTAACTATACAGTGGGCACATGTGTAGGGCAAAAAAAAAATGTTATTTGATGTTTTGAAGGTTTCCCAGGCATTTGTAGTGATTGTACGTATACCTCCATTGAAATTTGAATTTGGAGCCGTATGCAAATTAACCATCGCTAGCGTAACTTCGCTTCGCGAATCAACGCTAGCGCAACTTCGCAAACTTACGTTACCCCTGAGCGCAACTTCGGATTTTAGTGAATTTGCAGAGCGCTGGTGAAACTACGCCTGGCGAAGTGTGGCGAAGTTCCGCCTGGCGCAACTACGAATCTTAGTGAATTTGCCTCGTAATCTGCTATGCTTTTGCACTTTACATATGGTGTTGGGTATCCGTGAGTGGTGGGCAAGGGGAGGCAAATAGACACCATCCCCTAACTTGCATGCGCTCTGCACTGCCCATGTGATTTTCTGATTTAATTGTCACAAGGCCAGGCCCCAAAAGCAAGTGCTTTTTAAAGGGATACTATAGCACCAATAAAAATACATTATAAGCTTCATCTCATGGAACATATTTTAAAATATAATCAATACATTCTATATTGTGTTTCTACATGCAGGTTTTTTTGCCAAAGTTTGTTATTTTGAAGCACATTTAGCTCAAATACATTGACTAGGCAAAGGGGACAACAATGTTTATGACCCTACTGTCCATCAAAATCTGACTACGACTCCTGCATGAAAAAAAGACAGATATTGAAGAATTCAGAATTTGGAAAGAACATTTAGAAATTTTCTTATTTCCATGAGAATTATATCTAATACTAAAATTTTATTTCTGAGGTTCCCTTTAAATGGGTAATAAGGGCCATTCTCTTTGCACACATAATTTATTTTAAGTACTGTATAATTCTACACAAATAATGCACGTTTAATGTATGATTATCCAGTACACATGTTACTGCAAACTCAATCAAAAATGTATTGTTAAATTGAAAGCAAATAAAAGAAAATTATATTAATTTCTGGATTTCATTGAAGGGATGGTTTCTATTTTCCAGGGCTACCTTTGCAGCAAGGTAATACATAAATGTGTAATTGCTAACGCTAAAGCATTGTGCAAGGACAAAATGGTTATTAAAGTGCTTATAAAGGTGTTATTCAATAAATATGGATACATTTAGGGAAAGGTAGGAGAGGATGGGAAACAATAACACTGCATGCAACAAGGACAAAAAAAAAATAGTTTTTAGCAAAATTACATTCTCTCTCTATTAATTATCATCAAGGCACTGCCTAATAGTGACCTCTTAAAGCAAAACATTTCTTCCTATATTTTCCCTCACATTCATCTGGTCAGTATGAATTTATTTAGTACATACATGGCATCTATTATCAACAAACCAGCTATCTAGAATCTTTTAAACAAATCATTCTCAATTTTTGAGTAATATATATATATATATATATATATATATATTAATATAAGACAGTACCGTCTACTTGATATTAACTACACAAGCATTAATTCATTGATGGCAAAATTTCCTCACTGTTCTTTTAAAGTTCAATTGTTCTCTGGTAGCATCGAAGCACAATTCCCCCTTATCTAGAAAACACCAGGGGGCAAATTCACTAAGATTCGTAGTTGCGCCAGGCGTAACTTCGCCGCACTTCGCCAGGCGTAGTTTCGCCAGTGCTTTGCAAATTGACTAAAATCCGAAGTTGCGCTCAGGGGTAGCGTAAGGTTGCGAAGTTGCGCTAGCGTTGATTCGCTAAGCGAAGCGAAGTTACGCTAGCGATGGTTAATTTGCATACGGCGCCAAATTCAAATTTCAATGGAGGAATATGTACAATCACTAGAAATGCCTGGGAAACCTTCAAAACATCAAATAAAATTTTTATTTTGCCCTACACATGTGCCCGCTGTATAGTTAAGTTGCCATGAGTTAGGAAATGTAGGGGGGAAGGAGGGGAGCCCCAAAAATTTTTTCGATCTTTTTCAGCCTATCACCCATAATATAGAAAAAACGCCAGCGTTTTTTGGGACTTAGAAAAAAATTTGAACTTTTTTTGAAGCAATCCCTATCTACTCTATTGCGCTTCGCCTGGTCTGAGGTGGCGAAGGAAGTCTAGCGTAAAAGGTAGCGTTCAGTACACTGCGCGCGTTAGTGAATTTGCGTAGTTACATCCGTAGCGAAAATTCGCCAGGCGTAAGGGTGCGAAGTAACACTAGCGAATTTACGCCAGAGTTCGTTAGTGAATTTGCGAAGTAACGAAAATGCCCAACGCTAGCGAATTGACGCTAGCGTTCGGCGCTTAGTGAATTTGCCCCCAGGTCCACTAATTCATAACAGTAAATCCGATTCCTGCACAAGTTTTACAAATAGGGTTCTATTAGGCCTCTTTCTGTAATTTGGATCGACATAAACATGAAATAAAATTAAATGTATCAGCATAAACATTAAATAAACCCAATAGGATTGTTTGCCACCAATATGGCTTATGCAGCTTGTTAGAATCAAGTACAAGGAAGGTACTCGCTTGTTTTTACAAAGAAAAAAATAAAATAAAAAATTTGAATTATTTGATTAAAACAGAGTCTAATTGAGATGGTCTTTCTGTAATTTTGAGCGTCCTGGATAATGGGTGATAGACTGAAAAGGCTGTAACAACTATATAAAAGTTATTTTAGTCCATTTTCTCAAGCACGAAAATTTGGGGTATGAAGAAGTTAAAAGTATTTATTACCTCCTACATAGAGTCTGCTCCTTAATTTTACATTGACATTTTGAGAAATAACAACCATTGGATATTACAGGCAATAAAATGTGCTGTGGGAACTTGAAAACCATGCTTCTACAAGCCAACCATTATGGTTAATGCATAGATTAATGTTTGTACAGTATATCTGAAGTTGTCTCTTTTAGAGGTTACTTAAATATTCATTTGGTAAGCGGGTCACCACAACAGTAAATTGCCTGTGTCAGAAGCATCAGCTTAATAAAGAACAGAAAAGCCTGAGGTAGTGCCTGAAAGACATAAAGAATAGCTGCTTCTAATCTACCCCAAGCACTATCATAAGATAAATATTTTTATTTCCAACATGTCACATTAAATAAACAGCCAACTGCTATCTGTAAAATTGCAGGTTTACATGGGAAAGATAAGAGCCACAAAATGGGACATCGGAAACATATGATAGTAGTGGGTATAATTATAATAGCTTTGTTCATTTTATGATCACAAGGTTAATGGCAATACAGTACCTTCTCCCTTTGACCGAAACCTCTAAGTGTGATTTATTGCTGGTAATGTGCCTATCAGACAAATGGGAACCACTCAATTTAGATCAAAAAGGCAAGATATTTCTTTTCCTCAAAATTAAGCTTTGGAAAAGATAAAAAGGGCATGCATAGCAATTTAGATAAAGTTTGTGTGGACATTTTTACACAACAGAGCATTTGTAAACTGTTTCTATTAATTAATACAGCCCCAAAGGCACACAAGCACATTGCCTTTCAGAATTAATATTTTATCTCACAATTTAAGAAGATGTTGTAGCTATTAATATTCGTTCAATCACATATTGGGTGGTTTAGAATAACAACTAATCCAGACAAAAACTGCTTAATTGACAAGCAGTTTCTGTAATTTAACACAATGTGCCCCAGTACCCAGGGGTGTAACTGGAGGGCCAACTTTGTATCATTTCACAGAAATGTGCTCCTTCAAAAAGAACATAGAAATAAATATATATTTTTTTCCAGTTAGACATCTGCATAAAATCTTGGAGTGATAAAAACGTTAAGCTATTATATTAATATTTGCACGTGGGCGCCATTTAAAACTAATTTAAAAGTTTCCTATCACCACCTGCTCACTGCTAATTAGTCTTAACATCAGAGTCTTGGTAAGAGAATACTGACAGTCACCCATGACTGTCACATTTCACCTACACTATGCAATATTTCCAGATACATTTTTTTTTAAAATATGAATATATATGCTGCATAATCATCACTCAACAAACTGCCATGAAGCAGAATGCAGGAGATTAAATACAGTCATAAGAAAAAGTTTGGGAACCCCACTTAATTCTTTGGAGTTTTGTTTATCATTGGCTGAGCTTTCAAGTAGCAACTTTCTTTTAATATATAACATGCCTTATGGAAACAGTAGTATTTCAGCAGTGACAGACATAAACAGAGATATTACATCAATACTTAGTTGAGCCTCCTTTTGCAAATATAACAGCCTCTAGACACCTCCTATAGCTTTTGATGATGGATGGCGGTATTTTTGACCATTCGTCCATACAAAATCTCTCCAGTTCAGTTAAATTTGATGGCTGCTGAGCATGGACAGCCTGATTCAAATCATCCCATAGATTTATGATGATATTCAAGTCGGGGGACTGTGATGGCCATTCCAGAATATTGTACTTCTCCCTCTGCATAAATGCAAAAATAGATTTTGAAGTGTGTTTAGGGTCATTGTCTTGTTGGAATATCCAACCCCTGTTTAACTTCAACTTTGTGACCGATGCTTGAACATTATCCAGAAGAATTTCTTGATATTGGGTTGAATTCATCCAACCCTCAACTTTAACAAGGGTTCCAGTCCCTGAACTAGCCCCACAGCATGATGGAACCTCCACCAAATTTGACAGTATGTAGCAGGTGTTTTTCTTGGAATGTGGTGTTCTTCTTCCACTATGCAAAGCGCTTTGTTATGACCAAATAACTAAATTTTAAAGTACTTTGTTCCAAAATGACTGTGGCTTGTCTAAATGAGCTTTTGCATACAACCCCTGACTGTTTGTGGCATGAGGGCAGAAAGGGCTTCTTTCTCATCACCCTGCCATACAGATGTTCTTTGTGCAAATTGTACTGAATTGTAGGACAATGTACAGATACACCATCTGCAGCAAAATGTTCTTGCAGGTCTTTGGAGGTGATCTTTGGGTTGTCTGTAACCATTCTCACAATCCTCCGCATATGCCACACTTGTATTTTTCTTGGCCTGCCAGACCTGGGTTTTAGAGTAACTGTGCCTGTGGCCTTCCATTTCCTGATAACATTACTTACAGTTGAAATGGACAGTTTAAACCTCTAAGCTAGCTTTTAGTAGCCTTCCTCTAAACCATGATTCTGAACAATCTTTGTTTTCAGATCTTTGAGAGTTGCTTTGAGGATCCCATGCTGTCACTCTTCAGAGGGGAAACAAACAGAAGCACAACTTGCAATTGGCCACCTTACATAACTTTGTCTCATGATTGGACACACCTGACTATGAAGTTCAAGGCTTTACGAGCTAGTCCAACCAATTTGGTGTTGGTAATCAGTATTGAGCAGTTACATGCATTCAAATTAGCAAAATTACAAGGGTACCCAAATTTTTGCCAGTTTTTCACATTTGATTTAATTTCATACAACTGAATACTGCTTCACTAAACATCTTTGTTCATAAAACAACCTAGTAGTCAGATGTTCGTGGGAAATGAAAGACATACCACTGTTATCTTTTTTGTTGAAAGTGGAGTAAATTATTATGCAGGATGAGAGGGGTTCCCTAAGTTTTTTCTGTAATGTTTAATCTATCTATCTATCTATCTATCTATCTATCTATCTATCTATCTATCCACACACACATACATACATACATACACAGCAGCACTGGGTATTTAAGGATGTTTTGCTGTATGCACTTGAAAAAGGTCTGAATACAGACCAAAACATCAATCTTTCAATAAATCTGGAATTATTTTGCAAAGAGTAGTGCTGGTACATTTTTGTAGTCTTGTTGTTGCTGGACTACAACTTGTTATATTTTTGGTGCATGCCCTTTTTACTATGGTGTATATATATATATATATATATATATATATATATATATATATATATATATATATATATATATATATATATATATATATATATATATATATATATATATAAAATCATTGGATAAGGACCCGCACTCCAATGTTTCGTGAAAAAAAGGTTTTTATTTCAACTTGTGCATCCAACGTTTCGGCCCATGCCTGGGCCTTTATCAAGGATAAAGGCCCAGGCATGGGCCGAAACGTTGGATGCACAAGTTGAAATAAAAACCTTTTTTTCACGAAACATTGGAGTGCAGGTCCTTATCCAATGATTGTATGCTGAAGCTTTGACCCAGCACCCACAGTATCTCCAAGAATGGATCAGAGTGCGAGCGTTTGTCTATATATATATATATATATATATATATATATATATATATATATATATATATATATATATATATATATATATATATATATATATATATATATATATATATATATATATATATATAATGAGACCAGGTGAGGCCATGCGCACACCTCAAAGGTGAAGTAACCAGGTGCCGCCGCTATATCGAATATCCACTTCTCTCTTGTTGTAAGCAGCGCACACTGGATGATTTTTTAAAAGATTAATTTATTTTTCAAAATATTAAAAGCATAAAATCTTGCTTTATGCTTTTAATATTTTGAAAAATAAATTAATCTTTTAAAAAATCATCCAGTGTGCGCTGCTTACAACAAGAGAAGAGAAGTATATATATATATATATATATATATATATATATATATATATATATATATATATATATATATATATATATATATATATATATATATAGTCAACTACAAGAGGTCCTCTGCACTCAACCCATTATCAATATATTTAAGACAGAGACATTTTGTGCATACTGCTACTAAAAAATGCCTTAGTAGCAGTATGCACAAAATGTCTCTGTCTTAAATATATTGATAATGGGTTGAGTGCAGAGGACCTCTTGTAGTTGACTATATGTATTTTGTGGTCACACCCTCATTGCACCCCCGCCTAATGGTTTTAAAAAATAGTGGTGAGCACAACTTTCCCTTGTTATATATATATATATATATTCTATCTTTTGTATATATATATATATATGTTAACAAAAAAAATACCGCACTCTCAGGGTCAGGCTCAGTTAGAGTAACTGATTTTAATAGACAAACAAAAGGAAATCCAACGTTTAATCACATCATAGTTATCTTCCTCAGGGAAAAAAAAACCTAAATATATAACTGA
This sequence comes from Xenopus laevis, assembly GCF_017654675.1. Classification (NCBI taxonomy): domain Eukaryota; kingdom Metazoa; phylum Chordata; class Amphibia; order Anura; family Pipidae; genus Xenopus; species Xenopus laevis. The sequence continues at coordinate 97,350,932 of NC_054379.1, forward strand.
TAGTACAAAGGGCATGTACCAAAAGTTGTGGATTTATGCTGGAATGTTATGACACATACAGTGTACTGACTGTAACTGCATGCCGATTTCGATCTACAGTTAGGGCTATAAATATTTGGACAGAGACAACTTTTTTCTAATTTTGGTTCTGTACATTACCACAATGAATTTTAAATGAAACAACTCAGATGCAGTTGAACTGCAGACTTTCAGCTTTGGTCCAAATATTTATGGACTGAACTGTAGATCGAAATCGGTATGCAGTTATAGTCAATATACTGTATGTGTCATAACATTCCAGCATGAGTCCACAAGTTTTGAACTGGAAAAGAGATACTGGCACACATGCAGTTGCAGAGAACCCTGGTGTATTTCTTGAGTTTTAACCACAATCTGAAATTCATAAACCACACCCATATTCTGTGAGCACAAAACTAAAGGTATGGTTCAAAATCTATACCTGAGAAAGATTCCAAGGGGATGGTTGAGTCTGAGGCATGCCAAACTTATTTGGTGGTGTGGCCATATTTCCCACCATTCCAGCTTGCGGTCCAATCATAGATGGTGGAAGTCCCATAACACCAGCTGGGGCATTTGCCACAAAGCCATTAGGCATACCCATTCCTACCATCATTCCAGCATTCTGTCCCATGCCTGGTACTGATGGTCCCATCATATTTCCCATTATACCACCAGCAGCAATAGGAACCCCCATGGAGGGAAAGGCTTGGAAACTGGCAGATGGTTGTGCTGAGTATGGCATAGGTGAAGAACCCATGAACATCCCTGCAAAAACACAAAAATACAACATTATTTTGTACAAATAGAACTCATATGCAATTTCATGCAGTTCTGATGCAAGTATTTCCAGAAAACAAAAAATAAAGTATATAGAAAATGAATGTTGGTGTTATGGCTAGTTCAACAGCTAGATCAGCATCACAAGCCTTTGTACTATAGTATAATAAGATATTAAATAGTATAGTAGTAGAATAAGATAATGAGTGTCAGTAACTGTTGCTAATTTTTTAGTTCCTACCTGCTGTTTGCTGTATCTCAAGCTGGAGATTCACAGAGAGAAAGACTCTCTAACTAGTTTCGAAACTGACATTTTGCAGGCCCTTGTATTATAATGGAATACCAGGAAAAATATGGCTTTGTATGTTCCGTCAGCTGCCACTATTTCATTAATGAGCCATTTGTTGTAAGGGTTGCGCGATTCAAGGGTAATGGTAATGTCCAAAGCTAACAGAATGTAGAATTAAGGCCCCCAAAACTAGCTCATTCTTTAAGTCTCTTTCAAATTGTTCTAACAATTGTGCTTGTACAATGCAACAAATGTAAACATTTGTAATTCAAGAGCTTTCATATATACGATAAATTACAAGTTAAATAAAATACAGATAAAAATATACCCCTACAGTATGATTTGCATTTAAAATGCAATTTTAAAGTGCTTTATCTTAGACTTAATGCATGCAATAGAACATTTCTAAAACTTTACATAAGTATTACCAACAATATGTCCAAGAAATCCATTTGAATACTATATACCTGTAGTGTTTTGCTGCTGCATATTTGCTGTGCCATAAAGAGACAAGATGGAGTCTTTAGACAATGGCTTTTTTTGGGTGTCTTCAGTTTTTGTTGTCTGATCTGTAAACAAATCCAGGTCGCCAGATGACGAAGATACAGTGCTACTTGCAGGGTTGGTAGAAGTGACCTGTGCAAGGAAAAAATCAAGAATAGATGTATAGAAATAATGTTGTAAATATATGAAAATAATAATATTGTAAATCTGAGAAGCTATTTTTTTTAAATTATGTTTTTTGTTCCATGTAATTAAGAGAGAAGTAACCATTCACATGGCATATTCTCAAAAGTAACCCCACCCTACATTGATTTTCCAACACTGAATTTATCTAAAGCACAGATTATATACATGATGAATACTAGGAGTGATCAATCTCTGTTGCAATTGCACCAGTACTCACTAGCTAAAAATGGAATAGCAGGTTGATTGTTATTCACCAACATCAGCACACAGTCATCAGTCCAGAACTGTGCAGTCTGCAATTCAACATAACAACCTGCTTCTGGTCTGGTCCAACGACAGTTTGGGTATTAAGAAATTAAAGCACAATAGTTACATATGGTACAGCAGGGTTGAGATGACAAATCTATCTAAATTGTAGGCAATGATTAAGATATTGTATCCAGCCTAACAAAACTGCACTTCAGTTTTGAATTATGTTATATTTTATATGTAATCATGTGGTGATAGTGGCGTACTTATCAATGTTAACAGAAAAAATGGACACTTGCCCACCCATGTGGGTTTTGTAGTATTTGTGTGTTTTCGATTTATCCCCGTTATTTCTTTTATAGTAATTAAGAATCAGAGTCAGAAATGTTGGGATGGAGGGATAAGGCCAGATTAATACAGCTTCATAAAAATTGTAATATTACATTTGTTGGATGGCTTTTTAGCAAGTGAGAGAATACAGGGTTATTGAAAATAGCTTTTAGTACAAGTTGATCCAGGGACTGGTCAAATTGCCAAATCAGAGAGGCTTCAGAAAATGGTTTTTTTCCTTCCTGGATCAGCTAGAAGTTAAGAAGGTTCCATATAGATATAAAAGGTATAGCTTGAATCCAAAATACTCCAGCTCAAACCTGTCGAGGTCATGCAAAGTTAGTGGCAGAGGTCCCTTGAACAATTTGAACATGTGCCTTCATGATGTTCTGTTATTTTCCAGTGGATTTAGCATGAAAACTTGATGAATTGAAGCAATTCCAGTTGTGAGTTCATTGAAGGTATAAAAACCTCACAAACTTCTAAAACTCAACCTTTTATAAATAACCTCTTAAGGTAGAAGACATAATAATTACATACAAATGTGCATACCATGATAGTCTGTAGGCAAATGTATTCAACAAACAGTAAGCTATTTCCCAATCACATTCAATAAATATCAAAAAGCAACTGTGACCAAGAAGACCAAGCAACAAATTAATTTTATCTAGAAAACCATATTTACCTGTGTTGGAGGAGCAGCTGAAACAGGAATGGGGTTAGAGACCATTGGACCAAATATATCTAAGTCATCATTTACTGCCGCTATAGCAGATGTATTTCCATTTAAAGCAGGGGCTTCGACCGGAGCATCTGCAAATTTTGAGGGGAGAAATGTTTTAATTTTCATAGGTAAATCCATATTATAACCAAAATTACATTAAACAAAAGACTGCAATCTTAGATATCACCCAATTATAGCATGATCCAAAGTTCCGTGTCTAAGACGTTTCTATGCCTATGACGTGGGGGCCGATTCACTAACTTCGAGTGAAGGATTCGAAGTAAAAAAACTTCGAATTTCGATAATCGAAGTACTGTCTCTTTAAAAAAAACTTCGACCCCCTAGTTCGCCATCTAAAACCTACCGAACTCAATGTTAGCCTATGGGGAAGGTCCCCATAGGCTTTCCTAAGTTTTTTTGATCAAAGGATATTCCTTCAAACGTTGGATTAAAATCCTTCGAATCGAAAGATTCGATCGTTCGATCGAAGGAATAATCCTGTGATCGTTCGATCGTACTATCTGTGCTAAATCCTTCGACTTCGATATTCGAAGTCGAAGGATTTTAATTCCCAGTCGAATATCGAGGGTTAATTAACCCTCGATATTCGAACCTTGGTGAATCGGCCCCTAAGTGTCTTAGACACGAAACGCATCAGGAATGAGTTGTTTATACAAATAAAATTTCCATTTTTACTCAAGATTAGTCTGATCCATGTGTGACCTATTTGAGTGCCTTGCTCCAACATTTTGCTTCCCTATATACGGGATGTCCGCTCCCTTGAACTGAGGGCCTGGGGCAGGAGCACCTGTGCCACCTATTCAATTTGGTGTTTGATCTACTTGTGATGTTTGATGCTTATACATACATGTTTGTTGTGTATAAACAGCTACACAGTTCAACTGAACAGTCACATCATATTCTACTAAAGGTTGCCATAGTAATGTTACGTGGTAGTATTCCATGGTCCTTTTGTTCAAAAGCCTTTTTATAAATGCTTTACTGCAAAAAGCTCAGTTTTTACAAAAATAATTAAGTTATAAAATAAATGTTAAAAGCAGAAAATGGTTCTGTTAGAGAAAGTTAGAATGTTTTAATCTATTTTTGTAGTCATCCGTAAAATAAAATATCTTTATAATCTTCATAATGTGGCAAGCTGGTTTGAAGCTTGAAGGGATACATTCATGATTTTGATGATGTTGTCGCAAATAATTAATTCTGTTATCCTGCTTTTTGAAATGGTTTAATACAAGCTAAGTTTGCCACCTGTCCGGTTTTGACCTGAACAGCCGTTTTTTTTAAGGAAATGAGGAAAACCGGGCAGGATTTCCTAAGATTGACGTGGCGATCGACCAATCTCCGCATCATATCCCCGCCCAGACACAGCGACACACACCCTTGTGTCACGGGCCCACCCCCATTACATCACATCCAGCCCCCATACATCATGGCCCTGCCCCCCTGCCTGTAGTTCGTCAGTAAAGAAAGTGGCAACCCTACTACAAGCCGATTAAGAATTCTGGAACCAATAGCATGCAAGTGTTTTTTCTTATGCATTTCCACAATTAAGTCTTCTACATTGTGTGCAGACGAGCCAACGCCATACCTGTCAATGCACAGGTATAAAGAGGATGGGAATGGACCTGCTAGGATTGGATATTTCTTTGCCTGTGTAGAAACAACCTGGTGTGCCTTTAGCCTAACCAAATTCAAAAACCTTAAAGTCATGTGACTTTAAAGCTCTGGACAACTAATTGTCGACATATGTCGAAACTTATTTTGTTTCTTTCTCATATACATGTAAAGTACTTTGCCAAGTGCACTTAAAGAAAATACTTTTGGCATAATGCTGCCAGAAACCATTTTAATGGGCTTATAGAAAAAGCTTATAGAAGCTTTTCATTACTAAGGGGAAAGATCCGCGTTTAAATATGATGTACACAACCGTATTTAAAGACATACTTAATTTTCAGTTTCAGGGTTTTTTTTTTTGCTTAGGCGTATGGTGCTTTGCTTTTGCTTCTCTGACTTCCTCAAAGATGATCTCAGAGAATGCCAACCGAAATGTGTCGATTGTGATGCCATCAGGAAGTACCTGACCATAAAAAATATGGTGGAGAAAAAAGAAAAAAAAATCTTCCATTGCAGCTGGAATGATGGACGCATTTGAAGTTAACAATTTGTAAGTGCAATTCTTTTCTATGTAACATTAAAAAACTCTTTTATACAATTAGCGTGCTGTTCCTGCTCTTATCTAAAGACCGTAGATGACATGTACAGCGTTGTTTGATGTATTTTGAGTACCCATTCACACTATTTGCAGCATATTTGCATTGTGGAGGTAATGGGGATTAATTCTTACACTTCCTTAAAGTGGACCTGTCATCCCGACATAAAAATCTGTATAATAAAAGTCCTTTTCAATTTAAACATGAAATCCAAATTCTTTTTTTTATTTAAACATTCATAGCTGCTGTAAACACATTTAAAAATCTCAGCTGTCATTCAAATATTGCCTGCCTTTCTTCTATGCCTTAGGCATAGAGGCGGAGCAGGCAATTACTTTCACTTTCCATTCACCACTTACTAGATATCTCCTCACTTTCCCCCCCCTCTGTTTACCATTTAATTGTGTAGCCAGTGCATGGGGATGGACATCGGACCCCCCATTCTGGTGCATAAACAAGATTTTGAGATGATGCAAGACTTGCCTTAATAACAGTGTCCACAAAATGGTGTCTGCCTGCTTGTTATAATTATGAGTTCCCAGACCAAACGAAACAAGATTCAAATAATTTATACAGTGTAAATCAAGTTTATTTTGCTTGACTAATATCATAAAATAGTATTTGGAATAATTTTTTTGGGCGACATGTCCCCTTTAAAGTGAAAATTAACCTGCTTTTTTTACTTGGATGATACAATTTTAGCACTAAATACTACACTATATTATTTTGTTTGTTTGGATAAACTTCCCCTGGTACAGCACCGGAGAACAACCTTTGCCCCCTTTTTTTTTTTTTTTAAAGAAGGCAGAATAGTTACATATTTACATAGTTAAATTGGGTTGACTATGTAACTATGTAACTATTCTGCCTTCTTAATAAAAACAATAATGAAACATAAAAAACCCCATGCAAAATAAATAAATGAATTAAGTATAATGAAGTATAACCTAATGCATTTTTATATGAAGTTGAGAATCCCCTTTTAACAAAGTAGATATTTTATTTTATGCCAATTTTATAGTTTTCTGGCAAAACATGCTGCTTTTTTAAAATAAGTATTTTTAGACTAGGTCTGGTTTAAGTCTAATAAAACATTTAATTATTCGTAACAAATCCTAGGCAAAAGATTAATGAATGATTTAAAACTTGACACAAAATAATATGTCATTTATCATAAAACATATTCTAAAACAACCCCTATGAAATCTCCAGACTCCCTGCATATGTGTTCCCTGTCATTGTGTCCTTTAGAAGCAATGAGGTAACAAATCCGTAGAACTAAAAAAAAAAGCTCTTTGACAGTGTAATACTAATTATAATGATAGTAAATGGGAGATAATTCCTACAAATTTCTGACCTTTTTAAAGCAGCCAATTCTACTGCGACAAATCGGAACAATTAAGCTTGCTGTAGCTCTCCTCCTGAGCGCTTTCCCACATGCCCTAGACTAAGTGGCTACTCCTGCCTGCCTGAATCTTTTAGCAGGTAGGACATTTGATTTATTTTATATTAATGATACTGGAATTCTTTAATACATTTGGTCCTGCTTTCCTACACAGTATTTCACACATTTAGGGGTCAATTTATCATGCCGTATAAAAGCATTACCGGTGATGCGGCTCATTGCAACCAATCAGATATTTGCTTTTGTTTTCTACCCGTTGAAATATAATTGCTGATTTGGTTGCTCTGTGCAACATCATCTGTAATGCTTTACCCCACTTTTTACACAGCATGATACATAGGCCCTTTAGTTCAGTTAAGTAGCTATCAACGTGCAACAAATTTTAGGATATGAGAATAATTAGTACTTTAGTACTGGTGAAAAAGGAACCACTTTGAGTATTGAAATTACAATTAATAAATTGCCTTAATGTTGTAAATGTCCAGTCAGTACAGAAGGGATTGGGCCCAAGCTCAAAAGAAGACTTTAATTTTAGCTATAACTTTATACACAATGGAGTACTTACTTTAAATTATGTTATAGCACCAAAAAATATCTGGTGAATCTGAAATTTTCAGATGCAGTTTTTTTTTATCTTTCAGAATAATGTTAACAATTTCAGTTCATGCACAGAATTTAAGATTTTTTTTATGTAGTGTGTGTGGCCCAGAAGGTAATTTTAGGGTTACAGGTAAGCAGAAAAATAAGGAGAATAAAATAAGTAAACAAATATTAATATTTCTTGAGAAGCATTTGAGGTCCAGAAAAAAGGTTAATAAAGGTAAAGCTGAACTACAATATATTTAATATGGCATGGAAGAATAATTGGTAAACTTTATCACACAGTATGTGCAACTATGTAACAGGAGAGGTGAAGAAGTCCAAAGTCACCAAGAGAGACAATATGATGTGGGAGTGAAATATAATTGAGAAAAAAAAAAACCAGTTGGATCTCATTGCAACCCAACATGGCTTAATATAGTCTCTTACATAAACGGGTGCAAAATTATAAAAACGAAATAAGGCTTTTCCATACAGTAGTTTGTGTAGAAAACATTTTTCTTAGGTTCAAATATTTTTATAATTATGAAAATATTAAGAAATATTTTTCCTTAATTTTAGCACACTTTTCAAAAGTCGGTGTGTTAATGCTTTATACACAACCATTTTTTTTACTCAAGTTTTTTTCTTTTTAAATAGAAGTTTTCAAATGCTCCAAGGTGGTAAAATCACACAATGCATGCCCAAACCATAAGAAGTTTTGAGCATTCTATTAAAATCTTTATTTGAAATGCTTTCAAAAATGTTTTTTTAAAATATATCTATATACTAAAAGATCGTATTTTCTTCTATAGATAAATTAAAACATATATTGTTTGTGCCCAATTTGACTGATTGAAACTGGGTTCTCATTATCTAGTTTGAGGACCTTCATAAAAACAGATTGATATTTATGCAAAAATGCTGAAAATTCAAAAGAATTTACAAACTAAAGTACTTACATTAAAATACAATATTTCGGACTGGCATACAAACTTAGTTGATCAATTTCAATGATATGCACGTTTAGGGGCAAATTTATTAACCTCCGAAAATTTGCCAGCGACGGCTTCGCTCTCAGTGCAACACTTCGTCTGGCGTAGATTTGCCAGGGCAATGCTAATTCACTAAAATCCGTTGCGTCCAGGGCGACGAACGCTGGTGAAGTTGCCCTAGCGTTACTGCGCCAAGCGAAGCTGCGCTAGTGTTGCCTAATTTGCATACGGCAGGAAGTTAAAGTTCAATGGACGTATATGTTGCAGCAAATACATTACACTACACAAGCCCAGGGAAACCTTAATAAAATAAAATAAAGTTGTTATATTGCCCTACACATGAGCCCAGTGTATAGTTTATGTGCCATATGATAGGAAATGTAGGGGGGAAGCCGGTTACCCCAAAAAAATTTTTTTCAGCCTATCACCCTAAAAAAGGAAAAAACGCTAGTATTTTTTGGGACTTTTCAAATATTTTTTTAGGAACTCCAATTTAATCTATTGCATTTCGCCTGGTCTGAGGTGGCGAAGGCAAGTCTGGCACAAGAGGTAACGTTCAGTAAAATCCACATCTTAGTGAATTTGCGTAGTTACATCAATTTGCCAGAGCGCAAATTTGCCAGGCGTTAGGGAGCGAAGTTATGCCAGCGTTAGTCACTTCGCCCTTTGGCCCATAGTGTTATAAAGACCCAAAATGTACTATTGAAGAACACAATTCAATGACTCACACTGTAAGTAAACATGCAGCATTATTTCCTAAATGAAATAATGATGTACCCATTATGATAGAATGGATCTAGTTACCCTTTAGCTCTCAAGATATTTATGCAAGTGAACAATGACAAAAAAAATGCAAGAATATTGATAAATTACAGAAAAAAATGATCTAAGGGAAAAAACTATATGGTTTTTGATTCAGCTAAGTGAGACTTCTCGACCTTCATCTGCTTCAAATGCGTTCTTTGTGACATTTATAAATAATAAAATAGCTTTCTGAGATAGTGTCAATTTTCATATTGATTAGTAGCAAAAAAATGAGACACATGAGAAAACTAATTTGATGGGTATAAGGCTTTGTCTATTTCTAGAAAGTCCTTTAAACTTGGTTTGAAATCTTGGGAATTTCATATGCTTGGGGACATATTTATCAAAAGGTGAAATAGAGCTCACGACAATTTTCCCAGATCTCTATTTAATGAGTTCTTTCCACTGTTAAAAATTACATACAAAAGATGAGCGCTCACTTTCACCCATTAGCAAAGCTCTGCTACAGTGAAAACTATTATAGAAATATATAATAAGCCTAACACTGCGTTTACTGGCTGTATATTCAACAGAGCTGACTGTACTGCACAATGCATATGCTGTGTGAAAATAAATAGTTATGAATGCATCTGCAGGGTCTAGACATGCACTATTGGTTCCCGTCAGTTGCCACCCCCTGAAGTTCCTTTGCCCCAGTGCAATTCCACCTCTTGTAGTTATGCCCCTGCAATTGCAGTCTTCCAACCTTTCATGGTTGCCTGATAAAACATTTTATATGGTTACAGTTCCTCTAAAATAGCAAGATGGCTAATAAACAATAATTCAGTGCTCTTAAACAGTTATAACTGCTCTAAGTAAGTTCCCTTTGATTTAGTGGCTTGCTGACTGCACTTTTCTTTAGTCATAAAAAACAAAACAACACCTGCCTGTGCTAAGTATTACCTCTGTGATCCCAATGCTAAGAAGATGGTGACAAAAGGCACCTGAAAAATATCCAGAAATCTTTAAAACCTCAAGAAGCAATCAAGGATTTGCATAATGCTAAATCCAAAAAGGGGCATAAATGAAATGAGAGGTAATCATGTAAAATGCATATCGTTACATGCCATGAAACATAACACAACAAACCGTAAAGCTATTGTGAAAGATTTCTACTGCATAATTCACTTCAGTAATGACTTTCAGGCTATTTATGTTTTGTAGGGTTTGAATGCACTTCTGATGGAGCAATATAAAACATGCAATTTCAATAAGTATGAAATAGGGGACTTAGGAATTTGTAATGGCTCCATTTAGCAGACTATAAAGGTACTTGAAAATATGAAAAACAACTATATCGTACAAAGAAGCCCAGGTATGTTTTCTGAATTAAAAACTGTATTTACAACCTATAGTTTAACAATATGTATACAGAATGCTTAAGTACAAAGCAGTAGCGATGGGCAAATTTAACCTGTTTCGCTTCGCTGAAAATTCGAATAACAGCGAAATTCGCTGAAATGCATTGAAGTGTATGGACGGCAACATTTTTTTGACACACAGCAAAAAATTTCCACCTATTGGCGAAAAAATTGCTAAAATTCACTACAAGGCAGGTATACTTAACAGAATGTTAGAGAGTGGATGAGAACTTGCAAATCAAAATAAGAATGAAAATAAAAAGGTTAAAAAGGGTGTAATGTTACAGATTTGTGCTGTTTTGCAGTTTAGTTTATATCTGAAAATCTGAAAATGCAATTTGTCATTGATCTTAAAGTATGATCATTTGATTGTGTGCTTTTTAAATTTAGTTATTGTTTGCAAGGAATTACATTTAAATAGGTATGCACTTAATCCACAATTTTAGGATTCAGCTGACTCCCAAATCCTTATCAAAAGATTTTGCTGAATCCTAAATGTGAACCCACATTTGCAAATGTAAAGTAAGGGGGAAAGGGGGATAAAGGGGGAAAGATAACCACATGCGCAGCACATGGTTATAAAGTTTTGAATTCAATGATTGTGTGAGGAAAAGTCATGTGATTTTTTTGGATTAGGTTTGGCAAGGCAGTTGGATTTGGCCAAATCCAAATTAACTAAAAAAAAAAAAATTATAAAAAAAAAGTTTGAACTTGGCTCAATCAATAACCAAATCTTAGATAAGTGCATCCCTAAATTGATCTGTAGAAATAAGTCAAATCAACTGGACTTCTTCTTTATGACATTTCACCAGTCATCCAACTGGCTTTCTCAATTTCTGAATTGAGAAAGCCAGTTGGATGACTGGTGAAACGTCTTCAAGAAAAACACAAGTCCAGTTGATTTGACTTATTTCTACAGACATACCATGACCTGGATGAATGAGAATCTTCACAAACATCCCTAGAGTTTAAGATTTTCACAAAGATGAATGGGGATGCAATTAACTAGGCAGATAACAGATGCTCTACCTCTTTATTAATTACTCAAAAAACACAATTGCACATGAGGCAGCTCAACAATTTCTTGCTTTGTGCATCTCCAAATGCAAAATAAAGAATCACCAAGCTGTGAATTTTGAGGGGAATATTGGGAACCAAAACTTTGAGAAATCCTCTGCTTCTAGAACACCAGAAGATCCCATATTTTTCTACTTTGAATTGCAATGCAATGAACACATTATTAACTATTTTAAATAATTTCTCAATTTAGGGGGGTTTTTAGGGGCAGAATTATTAAGTCGAATAGTAAATTCTAATTTGAACTTATTTTTTTGCGTTTTTTCTACATTCTAATTTTAAGTGCGTATCAGTACCAATAAAAAACATCCTTAATATGAATGCCAGGGGTCTGCTGGACTGTTTGATGCCCACTGTGTATAAGATAACCAAAGCATCTCACGTTTAGGGTCCCCAAAAATTAAGTTAGCGCAAAGAAACTATCCAGAAATCACTTCAGCCACTGAATAAGCAACACTTTTACATCATTTTTTATGGGGTAAAAAAAAAAGACATCGACCCCCTAAAACCATATATTTTTGGAAAGTACACATTCAGCCGAATCCAAAATGGATAACCATGTTTTTCTACTCAAACTACTGAGTTGCAATGCTTTCCCAAAATTTATGGTTTCGATGAAATACCTGAAAATGCCCACAAAACTTCCATTTCTAGCATCTTATCTCCCACATAGTATATATAGTATAAATGTGAAGGGTCCCCTGAACAGTTGGATGCCCAGTGTGCATAGTATTACCAAAGTATACGACATTTAGCAACCCCAAAATTAAGTTAGCGCTTACAAACTGTCCCAGAAATCACTTCAGCCACTATATAAGCAACACATTTATTGCATTTTTTGCTGGGTAAAAACACAAAAAAATACTTTAACCCCCTAACAACATTCAGACAAACCCAAAATTGGTAACCATGTATTGCTACTCCAAACTACAACTTGCAACGTTTTCCCAAAATTGTCTGTTTTGATGAAATACCTAAAAATAGTCTGAAAAGCTCCAATTTCTCCCATCTTCTCTTACACATAGCATTAGGTACCACGAAAAAAAAACATCCTATATGAACGCCAGGGGTCTGAACACTTTGATAGGCAATATGCATATATTTACCAAACTATGTGGCACACAGAGACCCCCAAATGAAAGCAGCGCATATGAATTTTCACGGCTAACACTCTTGCTTCTGCAATATAAGCACCTGGTATGTGTATTATGTGCCACAAGACCCCCTAACATTAGGGAGACCTTAGAAAACAATATACATTCAGAAAGTACACATTCTGACGAATCCAAAATGGGTAAATATGTCTTTCTACTGCAAACTATGAAACTGCAAAGCTAAACATAGTTATTTTTAATAAATTTCTAAAAAACTTCAAAAAGTTTGCATTTTACCCCATATATGCTCCACGTTTCATAAACGTACCAGCATAAAACATCCTAAATATGAACGCCAGGAGATAAATGAACAGTTTAATGCCAAATATGCATATATTTTCCAAACTATATGGTGTGCAGAGGCACCCAATTGGACATACAGCACATAACATTTGCTTGGGCAAAAAAAGTAAAAAAAATGCAATACAATCACTAAAATGCAATATAACTACTAAAATCAATGGTTTTGTTAGTGTGGCCATCAGAATAACAGTTTGAATATTTTAGCTTGGCCAAATTAGTTTTATGGACAGAAATAAGCAAGTAACAGCTAAAAATGCACCAAAGTCACAAAAAATGTAATATAATCACTAACATAACATACAAAAGGTAGTGCACAGTGTGGTTAGAAAATACGCTATTCGCATTGGCAATAAAACAGGCAAAATACCACAGAATACTGTAAAAAAAAAGCCATGAGTTGTTTAAATGTGTAAAAGTGTGCGTACACATGGCAAAATAAGTGTTGTATGCGTGAAGTATGTGTGAATGGTGTGAAACCCCCCAAAAATGTGTGTGTAAATGTAAGTGTGTATTAGTGCAAGTGTATTTAAGTATTTTGTGTTTTACTAGCCTGAGCTGTATAGGCTACAGATCAGTGTCCAAGAAGGCTGGAGGAGCTAGAGGAAGTGGTCTGCTCTATGATCCTGCTGTGCCTATGGGACTCCTGGGCCCCCCAGGGGCCACTTATTCTCACACTCAGATCGTTGCCTAGGGCTTCTGAGCCGTAAATTCTGAGGTACTTTTATCCACAGAACGTAGATTCTACATTCTGTGGCACTTAAGAGTTAAATATGTATGAATGCAGATTGCTCAGATGGGAACTCACTTCCAGGATATATCTATACAGGAATAACAAACACCCGTGCCAAACTATAAGAAATCCTCATAATAATGTTTCAAATGCAACCACTACACACCAAGTAGACATTGACAAGAGACAAATCGGTCACTAGGTAGCTTTACATTTATGGGATGTTTCCTATAGGGATGCACCAAATCCAGGATTCGGTTTGGCCTTTTTCAGCAGGATTCGGGCCAAATCCTTCTGCTCGGCCAAACCGAATCTGAATTTGAGAAATTGCATGCCTTTGACACAAAACAAGGAAGTAAAAATGTTTTCCCCCTCCAACCCCTAATTTGCATATGCAAAATTAGGATTCGTATTCAATTCGGTATTCACTGAATCTTTCGCAAAGGATTCGGGGGTTTGCCCGAATCCAAAATAGTGGATTCAGTGCATCCCTAGTTTCAATGCCGTCTCAATACTATCTCTAAATACAGAGATACAGTTGTGTTCAAATGCTAAGAACCCCTTTGTCCCTTTTTATCTCATTCATCTAATGTCATTTTTTGATGTCACAAGAACCTGCTAACTAACACTTAAAGTGGTTGCAATACAGCTTCTAGTGCACCTTCATTATTCCAGGATTTCTTTGTGTTGATAATTGAATAAGCTGTACAAAAATGTGTATCCTGCAATTAGCAATGTATGATTATCAATGTCCAGGGTGATATATAATAAGATAACATTTATAGTTTTTAGTTCTACAATTACAGCACATATAATTCACAAAGAATCAATAACTGCAGGCAACTTTAGTACAGGTACTATTTAACATATCCTATTTTGCTTTTTCAGAATTTCTGCAATTACTTCAGTCTGTCAGTTAGAGGATTATTTATCAAAGGTCCAGTTTTAGAGGTTTGCAAGGTTTTTTAATCCTCAAATTAACTCACAACTCGAATGTTTTTTGATTTAAGAAAAAACGTGAATTGAAAAAACTGGAAACTCAAATTAATCAAGTTTCCTTTGGGTGGGTGAAACCCACCGAAAAACCAAAACATCATGAAGGCTATTAACATCTTCAAATGGTTCAAGGGACCTCTGCCATTGACTTCTACATGACCTTGACAGGTTTTAGCAGGAGTATTTTCATATTCAAGCTATTTCCAGCTTCGAGGTATAATAATTCTTAAGCTTTTTAATAAAATTCCCCCAATTTATTTTTTAAATAAACCCTGAAAAATTCGAGTTTTTTCTTAATATGAAAAAGTAAGGATTTGACTGCAAACTACTCTTGAAAAACTAAACTTTTTTAAGAAAACACACCTTAACCTTTAATAAACAACCACCTTAATGTGCAGATATAGCTACTATGATCCGAATGCTGGACCTAAGGGTTTTCTTGTTAAGTTTTTCCTGTACTTTGTCGCATTATAACTTAAATTTACTTAACTTTTAAGCATTAAATCAACCCAATAGGGTGTTTTTTCCACCAATATGGATTTGTGATTAGTTACCATCAAGTACAAGCAGTGTTATAAAGTAAATGATAAAAATGTGATCAAAAATGGACTCTATGGCAGATGTAGTCCATTTTCTCATAATTCACAACTTTCTGAATATAAGGCTTGCAGATAAGAGATTCCATACATGTATTATACAGTCACCGGCAATCTTAAAAGAAAACCAGATTCTCAACTACACTGTATGATTTACAATTATATTCACTGTGATCAGAAAGTTTAGTTGCCTTGAAAAAACACATGTATAGCTTTTCTGGCCTTCATTGGGTTAAAGTCAGTTCAATGCTCTGGAACACAGAATTGTTGACAAACATGCAATCTACTATCCATGGCACTTTAAACCTTTTATCCACAGATCAAAGCTTAAACTATCTGTGCACTAAAATGGTAAAATAAAAATAGGTTAATAGTACATTGCACAAAACTTGCATCTAAGCTTGCTAAAATAATGTTTAGGGCCACCCCACCCCAGTATTCCAGGTTTTTAACAGAAACATGCTTTTTGCCAGCAAACTAAAATATGACAAACTTGATATTTTTAAAGGTCTTGACATTTTATTTGTATGTCTCAAACACCAAATTAAAATGACTGTATATGCACTGGTTACATTTTTCATTCAATATATTTCTATCAGAGAATATATTAACATTTTCAGAACTACACAGCATTTGAAGTGAATAGATTTTCATATATTTGATGTGCTCGGAGTCAAAGAGCTGCACATTCATAATTTGTGAAATGAATGCTTAAGCAGAATGACTAAAAAAACTGCACTAAAGCTCCAAGGCTTAAAAATGAACATTGAATATAACAGAACATTAGCCTATAGTTATGATTAACTAGTATTAAGAACAAAGCAACAATGATTATGCAGAACACAAAAATGTAAAACTTTAAAAGCCTGCCCGTAATATGTACTTTAAAGGCTAGACATGGTAGACTGTATGTAGGTCCAGAAGAGCACTTGCAGTACCCTCAATTGCCACACAGTCAGCTGCATGTAATACAATTCAGACCTTCCTGCTTTCCATTCAGAATTGAGTGCTGCTGTTCCTATTGACGCAGCTACCACCACCTCCTCCTGACCAGGCAGTAGTACCAGTGTTCCCTTCCCTAAAGTGTCAAGAGGCCTACCTTTTACAACAGTTAACAGTATTAAGCATCCTGGGGTCAGCAAATAAACATTTTGCACAGTTTTAGCTAATTTTTTCGGCAAATGTTTTTCAGTTTATAAATGACATTTTCCAATAGTGCCAGAGATGGTTAGTTGGAGTGAGCTCAAGTTTTAGACTGGGCCAAAGCAGGACAATCACCTACTTGTTCTTGAGCCTTGTGCTTGGGAAAATTATACTGCTGAACATCCTCCCAAGATATCCCAAAGTGTCTCAACAAAACCTAGCAGACGTAAATCAGTGGACAAAAGGATTATAAGGCTGTGGACAGACTTTTGGTACAAAAATCCATAGAATTTTTATGAAAAGTTTTGGAACAAAACTGTTTAAGATGTGATAGATTCAGAATGATCTAGGAAATTGTACCCGGTGATCAGTGCCTATACTTGACGAATAGAAAGGAAAAAATAAATAAACCTCTGCCCATAGCCCACTATGCAAATGAACATCTCAAACCAGTTTTGAGAACAAATTCCTGGATGATTTGGCAAATAAATAATATTTTAAACTAATTATCTGAACTGGTATCTCAAATAGGTATATCATAAAGGAGTTATGCACCCCCAAGTGACTACTTTTAATACCTGAACCCGGGCTGTTGCTCTTATCAGGAGAAAACTGCACCGACCCGGGGTTCTTCTAACGAGCACCACAAAAAGATCCTCTTCCTGCTTCTCTGGGTCTTCTCACAGCTGCACAGTAGAGAAAAAAGCCTTACTTTAATGCAAAAGCCGGCTATTTCGCTCTACTATGCATGTGTTTGCCCCGGGAAATTTGAAAGAAGCAGGAAGACGATCGATCCATGGTGCTTGCTAGACGAACCCTGGGCTGGTGCGGTTTTATGCTAATAGAAGCACCGGCCCGGGGTCTCAGGTAAGTAAAAGTAATCACTTGGGGGTGCCTAACTTTTGGAACCCCAATTGTAAAATGGTATTCCTTCTTCTTTAAGTCCATAGCTATGAACAACGAAAGCCATTGTGAAGTTGACTTAGCAGGCAAAACAAACGTGTAGATATGTACCTGTGAGCTTGCACATTAAGCAAAATGTGTAAGTATATCACAAATTCTATTCTAATCCTTTCACAACCATTTGTAATCTAAGTACACAATCAAGGCAAAACAAAAGGATAGATATATTTACATTTGTTCAAGCATAAAAAGGACAGCACATCCAGTAAAAGACAATCTTTGTCTTTGGTATCAGTGCCATCTCACAGCTCAGAGCAAAAAATCGTTGGTGATTTTCCTAGTGAAATGCAATGAATATGTACTTTTGTAGAGGCATACAAAAAAAATTACCACAGTATGTTATACTTCACATAAAAAACTATATTTAAATGTTGAAATGTCATTATCCAGCAGTTCTTTGAAGATTACTTTGATAGCTTTTCCTTCCCTAAGGAGCTCATTACTGGTATTTTGGTGGAGACTGCACTGCTGACAGATATAGACCCCTTATTAAACATTTTCTTTTATAGAGGGCTCTCAGCAGACTTAATCATGCCATTTTCAAGCTCAGCTAACAATATCAGTTGGCATATGGTAGATAAAAGCATGATGCACCATTCACTAAAGGTTTTGTTGTAGTCATTTTAAAATGTAACAGTGAAGAGTGTTCATTATTTATTACTTACCAAGCCCCAGCAGATCAACGGTCAGTTCAGGAGACTTCTTTGGGCTGGCTTTAACCTCTAATGGCAATTCCTTTTTCAACACCTGTGAAAAAGAAGCCAAAATCATGAATTAAAAGTCCTGAAATAAAATAGCTTAACCCTTATTAAAGCATACAAATCATATGTGAACCCTCTTTAGAACCTGCGGTGTGTTTTTATTACACTTTCCATGTTACAATTACTATATTGAATACTATGTGCTTAAGATGTATAAAATGAGAAACACAATAGCAGTGCCGGATAAAACATTAAATTACTGATACAGGCACAACTGACTGCAGCTTTGCTTTGAGTGTTTAGTCAAACTTACTCAAGGCATGTGAAGAAGCAGTGCTAAAATACTCCCAAAATCTGCCTAAGTTGGAAAGATAAAAATGTTAAATAAATTAACAAAGAGAGCCAAAACCTACATATAAAATGAAGCACAGTTCAATATTTTTCAAGTGAACTTTGACCAAGTCAAGTGAGCTTTGATTTACATGTACTCACTACCCAATAAGAAAAGCAGAAACTATATCTGGAATATTCTTCTTTGGTTTAACAATAATTGCCTATGTTTTTGTTTAATGTGACATGGAGCAGGTTAATGACTAAACACATTTTACTCTATAATGTTTATGGTCAACCTACAATAATATTTTTCACCAATAACACGAGTCTGTTTGAATGTAATCTCAAATTCCTTAGCAATGGAAAATTCTGGGCTCACCATGGTTAACACACAACATGCATTTTGCATTACAAATACAATTCTTGCACATAATGCCCCAGGCTATTATGTTCCAGTTGTTGGCACTCTTGATTTATTTATTTAAGCCATCACTGAGTGTGGGGAAAACAAAAATAATTTGTATTAGTTACAAGAAAGTAGTGTCCAGGACATTGTGTACAGGCAAATTGCTCCTCAAAATCAG
This sequence comes from Xenopus laevis, assembly GCF_017654675.1. Classification (NCBI taxonomy): domain Eukaryota; kingdom Metazoa; phylum Chordata; class Amphibia; order Anura; family Pipidae; genus Xenopus; species Xenopus laevis. The sequence continues at coordinate 97,369,964 of NC_054379.1, forward strand.
ACACAATGGAAGATATACTTTAGGCACATGCAAATCTAGCTATGACAAACTTGTAGTTATATAATACTGTTATACGGCATTACAGCTCCAACGTTGTGACGAGAATGCAAAAAATACGATCTGTTTAAATTCATCAATTTTGCTAGGCATGTATTTTCTATTTACGAACAGAAAATATATCCTAAGAAAAGGGATCTATTAAGTGATGACAGTATTCCTTTAATACCAATATAAAATGCGCTTGGTAAATACTATCTGGCAGCAATTATGAGCATGCACAACAAGGGACTACTTGCCTTTATTTTTTAAAGCCTAATTAAGATCTGTTTAAATCTAGGTTATTCATACCGGTCATTCTATTTAGGTCACAGGATTTAAACAATATGCAAAATGCAGATGCAACTAGGTAGGTAACATCATTATTTGTCTTTATGTCCTTCGCAAAGTTATATGGTATTTTCTACTACAAATTAAATTTTTAGAGCTGTGATAAGTGCAAACTTATACAGCCATTATGACCGATTGTTTTCACTTCAAGCCCCCCCAGATGTAGGACAATATTGATATCATCATAGAAGTTTTCACTGTAACGGACTTCAAGCTTTTAGGTGTTTTTGCAGGTTAACAGGGCAGCTAAAAGCAGAATTTTGGCTCTTCTAGAGATCCAAGTAGCATCGGAAAGGAAGCCTCAGGGTGACACGGAGTGCAGAATTGTCCCTAAACCAAATTCACCTACAGACCAAGGGACCATCCCCACAGTTTGGAACCCCATGCTGTTTAGATAAAACACCATAAGATGCTAAAGATGCACAGATGTTTTTTTCCAAACACTCAATTTGTTCTTGCTAAAAAAAAAGAAAAAGTAACATGCCTCATTAAAAGTGCTGAATAGATGTACATATATCATTCTGTTTCGCAATGTTACACAATATTAGTGCTCTTATTTCAGTTGCAACATAATCAAGTTTTCGAAGCTTGATTGCTATTGAAAGCAGTGACAAGAGGAGTAGCATAGAAAGGAAGACATATAGCAAAGTAAAATCAATAAAGTAAAATTATAACAATAACAGTAAAACAATGTGTTGTCTCTATGTGTTTTTTTTCTATAGCAATCACTATGCATCACGTTTTGTTAATTTAAGAGGCAGTATCATCTAAAATTGGGTCTTCTTTGCTAAGCCAAGGGCTCCATATCTGTACATATTTGTCTACTTTGTCCTTTAACATATAAATGAGTTTCTTGTTTCCACCATATTTTCTGTTCCACTTCAAGTGGATGTGGGCTGGGTCCTTTCCAAGCGGAGGCTAAAGCACATCTTGTGGCCGAGCATATAGGAATAGCTAGTTTGTTATGGCATTTTTGTATTTCCAGAAGGCATCTGCCAAACAGCTCTGCACATGGGTCTGGTTCAAAAACCTTGAAATATTTTTGAGAGAAGGTGAAATGTGCGAGTCCAAATGTGTTGTACAGCTGGGCATGTCTACCAATTTTCAGCTTCTGTACATGAAACATGTTCCTAGATGGTCCGGGTCCCACCTGTGCAGTTCCAGTTGTAGAAATTTATATATGGCTTTTCTTTAACTATATCATTTAGTGAAATATGTGCCATTTCTACAAATAGTTCTGTTTGTTCTACTGAAGGAGTCCCTATGGATGTTTCCCAGTCTTGACGGTGCTTCTCAGGAGTCTGGTCATGCTACAATAAACCATACATCTCTGAGCTTAAAGCTTTCCGGAAGCAGGCCAACTTTGTAGACTACAGTACTTGCTATGGTACAATTTGTGAGAATCCAAAGCATCATTGCTTTTAAAAATAGCACCTTTCAGCTTCCCATGTCTGTCAGAGCATCGGGAATGTCCTTATGGTCCTTTTCCAGAAACACAATGTGATGCACTTAACCAATCAAAGCTCCCAGCACATGTAAAGATGAACTGCAGTGTCTGCCAACCCATCAGATGGGATTTGGTAGGAATTTTACAGTGTAAAGACCTAAGAGCTGCCAGCTCTTATTGGAAGAGTCTGGGAAAGCACAGCTGGCTGGTGCTAGTAGGAGCAATGTTAAATTTAGCAGTATGTTTGTTTTCAGGAAAAATCACATGACAAACACAGATGGTTTTCCGTTTAGAAGCTTTTGGTAGGTCCCACTGGAGACCAGTTTTGGCCCCACAAGTTTGGGCTACTATTATTATTATTTTTTTTTTTTAGAGCGCCAACATATTGCTCAATGCTGAAATAAAAAACAAGGTGGTTATAGTGCTGGAGATCTCTGTGCATTCTCTTACACAATGGCACAGTCAAAACATTTTGTTTATTCAGGGGCGTTCCTGGGTCCCTTACCACAGCCCCCCCTCAAATCCCCTGTTTACCTTTCCGGGTTTTGGAGCGGGTGAAGGGGGTCCCATCACAGGTGCAGAGAGCACAATAACAGCACTTGAAGTTACCAGGAGCGGCCCTTATAATATGTTTTTGATTTGAAAAATGTTAACTGCCCACTTATGCGAGAGTCCTGCTGTGTAGCACAATTCAGCTAATGACATCTACAAAAAAAATCTTATATACAGTACCTTGCAACAGTAATCAAATCCCTTGACCAATCCTTTCATTTTAAGGATAGCAAATCATACGCTGCAATCTTGTTTATTAAAATGTAGTTATCAAGCAATGAAACTCAAAATCTGTTTTTTTGTTATGTAAAGAAAAAAATGAAAGTGAAATATGCAGCTAGCATAAAATTTCAATCTGGATACTAATATTCTACCGAGTTTTTTTTTTTTTGCATCAATAACTTTCGTATTTTGGAAAAAGTCGATACTAGGTTTACTCACTATTCGAGTCTGAATCCATATAACCAAGCAAGAATAAACATTTATTTCAAGCTTAACCATGTTCATCAAGTGTTCCATGGACAAAAAAAGGAGATGGAAAATAATTTGAAAGCTGGTAAAGCTAAATAGGAAAACAATCAAAGTTCCTGGAAAGGCCCCATCCACTCTCCCAAACCACATATCTGGTCTCCTGCAATTATGCCCAGTTAAACTTACAGGTTTAATAAGTGCAGAAACTCTGCATGTCCAGATCAGCTTTAACTATGCATGCTCAGTTTCAGCTAACAATTAATGTAGACAAATATGGTCCATAACATGGTGCCGGTCAACCCCACTGTGCTACGCTGCTCCTTTTAAACTTGTAAGGTGAATAGGGCATTATTGGGGATGCAAGCTGACGTGGTTATGGAGGGGAGCTTTCAGGGACAATCTTTGAAGAATTGTTATATTATCCTTAAATTAAACACAATCAGAGGAAGTAATGCAAATGCAAAGGAACACATATACATCCCTACCAGTACCTTTTCTGCGGCTGAGGATTACTACTTCTAACTAAAAGCATCTGCATTTTATAGCTCCACTATCTTTTTGACGTGAATTACTGGATAAGTATAGAACATGGCACAGGTTTTTTTTACCCATAGTAAAATTGAGAAAAGGTTTTGGATGGGTTAGCATCTTTTTAATTTAATTTCACCTGATTGAGCTCAAGGGGTCCTTTCAAAGGTAGACTTTTTTCCCTCAAAAATGTAGCAGCACTTGCATTAAACTTTGCAAACCAAGAAGAATGACTTACAGCTTTGTTGCCAGGCTTTCAATAGTTTAATTCATAAGGCTCTAATCCCTTTTAATAAAAGGCACAAAGTTTACCCCATGATGAGAAGCAACCAATAAGATGTTTATTTTTAAACAGGTGAACAGTTAAGTCATATTAAATATGTACTTTATTGAAGTTTAAATGTAAATCAACCAATATGTATGCAAATAGGTTACAGATTTAGGATTCTGCCAACTTTACATTTACTTGCCTATTCTGAATAATTTTCAAAAGCTTCCAATTAAGTAAGAATGACAAGCTGCTCTTATCCTGTCATATCTTGACAACTTCTTCTTACAATACTACTCATTTGAAACATGCATTATATAACATGCTAAGAAAAACAGTTTCCCACAGAAGCTCATTTAGTTTTAACTATTAACTAACCAGTAAGAAGAAACAGCATTTCATACAGAAAAAAATACTGGCACTTCTTGAATGACACATTGCAATCAATAGGGCAATGTTGGTTTGGATCAACATTGAGTTCAGCATTCAGTTCATAAGATTTCTTAGGCTGTGCAAACATAACTTAAAAGAAAAGGCAACCTTTATTATAATACAGTGGCAGAAGAGAATACATTTTTCTCGGAACTGACATTTTTTTCAAAATAAGCCATGGTTTCACTGTAGCACTGTATTCCACCAGAAACTTGGTATAAGTACATCACTTTGCCAGAATCTGTAGTCTCTGCACTAAAGATCTTCTCAGCCTGGTACCTGTGCATAAAACTACAAAATAATCTAACACAATCAATGCATTTGAAGAAGTGTACAGGCAGCCATTTTGATTGTCGTCAGGGGAAAAAAAACATCAGGTGTAAAGAGGGATGCAGAGGTCTGCAGAATTGGATTTGAATGAAAGTATAGGCTCTAGCACACAAAAAAACACAGCAGCAAGTACAATTGTTGTTTTGGGGGTTGCCTGATGCTTTAATGGTAAAGTAATTGTATAGACTATAAGCAAATATGAGTAGTATTTTGGCTTAGTGATGTCATTTATGTCACATGACTCTCTGAAACTTCTGTATTATAATAAACTAGACATTAAGCCCTTTAAATTAACGGGCGCTAGAACATATGTAGTCAAACATTTATAAAAACAGAATTGTTCTAGTCTAAAAAAAATTCGCCACAGACGGTCCGTGGGGCACATGCGCAGTAGCGCAATCCCACGGACACAGGGACTGGACGCAGAGACACTTCAACTTTATTATAATAAATAAAGTACCCCCTGTTGCAAAATATGAAGCTATTAGAAGTCACCTCGGAGTTTCATGACCTGTATAAAAACATGGAAATCCTCAGGAACTTATCCTTATTTACAAAAGGGGTACTTTATTCACTATATATCCACATTGTTTACAAGTGCATTCACGAGTTGCAGTGGAACAACTTGGATGTTACTGAAACACAGTAGAAAATGCTAAATTGAAGTTAAATTCTGGATAACCATGTTGTTTCTACATTGGTCTTATTTGCTAAAATACATGAGCACAGTGGATAGTAAGCAATTCATAAAGGATTCACTTGTCATCAGCTCAGCATTTATTCCTTCAAGGGGACATTTACTTAGGGTCGAATATCGAGGTTTAATTAACCCTCGATATTCGACCATCAAAGTAAAATCCTTCGACTTCCCCGCAATTATGGGCGACCTATAACATCAAATATTTGGGCCAGTTGTATCAAAACCAGACACTAAAGTCATTTACAGACTTGTCCCAAGAATTTCAGTTACCACGTACCATGTTCTACCGGTACCTTCAGGTTCGACATGCTCTGAACGCCCAATTCTCAAATGCACCCCTACTGGAAACCTGACAAGAAGAAACGACTGTCTACTGCATATAATCTGTTAAATTCTCAAGGAGGTAACCCATACGCAAAATGTTATAGCAAATCGGCCCAAGATATCCCTACTTTGGAACTGGATGATTGGGATGATATCACAGCGACCTTTATTCCCACGGTAATTAGTAGTGGGGATAGGCTTATACAGCATAAAATGATACATAGGTTGTATTATACCCCAGTACGTTTGTATCATATGAGATTGACCCGGATAATTTGTGTTATAAGTGTGGTCTGGAACCAGGTACCTTTATGCATGCTTTTTGGTCCTGTATGGTTATCAATACTTACTGGAAGACTCTAGCCATATATTTACAAACTTATCTGGACTTTCCTCCGGTTCTGTTGCCGGAAACTTTTCTACTAGGTCATATAGACCATTTAATTCCGCAGCAAGCTACACGACAAATGTTCCGATTACTACTCTTTTATGCAAGGAAGGTTATTGCACTTAAGTGGAAACTCCGAGACCCCCCCCCCTACGGTACCATTGTGGAAAAAATTGGTTAACAAAGCACTTCCCATGTACAGGCTGACCTACATGAGTAGAGGTTGTCCAGAAAAATTTGTTAAAATTTGTGATGCGTGGACTACGTGTCAAGAAACCAACACAGAAATGGACTAACTCTCCTGGCATAATATGTCTCCTGGACTGTCCAACGGGTGGCCCAACCACCACTCCCCCCCCACTTCTCCCCCCCCCTTTTAATTTTCTTTCCCACTGTATGCTTTGTGTTATTTTTTATTCGATATTCGTTCTTTCGAACAATCGTAGGAAAAATCGTTCGATCGAACGATTAAATCCTTTGAATTGAACGATTCGAAGGATTTTAATCCATCGATCGAACGATTTTCCTTCGACCAGAAATTTATTAGAAAGCCTATGGGGACCTTCCCCATAGGCTAACATTGATGTTCAGTAAATTCTACTTGGCGAAGTAGGGGGTAGAAGTTTTTTTTAAAGTACTTCGACTATCGAATGGTCGAATAGTCCAACGATTTTTAGTTTAAATCGTTTGATTCGAAAGTCATAGTTGAAGTAGCCAAAAAAACGTTCGAAATTCAAAGTATTTTTTCTTCTATTCCTTCACTCGAGCTAAGTAAATGTGCCCCCAAGTGTAAGATATGCAGTAGGCTATCTTTGAAACAGTTTATAACACAAAGAGCGAGTGCAAGTGACAGCTGAAACAAATAATGGAAGTATTTTTCAGTGGCCAAAACTCTAAACAGACTTAATTTTCTTTCCACTGAGTGTAATTTCCAATTGCTGCACTAGGGCTTGTAATTCACATGCTGATTGAACTAAAGCTTTTGTCTGCTTTCATTAAATAGGAATTGTAGCTATTGTGCATAAGGTAATTGGGTTTGTATACATATTACCTAGCTTGCCATAAAGCTACAAATGATTGCATAAATAATTAAGAATTCCCACAAGGAGAAAAATAAATGCAGGCAGTTTACTGGGAGCTCACAGCAGTTGCACACAAAACCCTCCCTTACTGCATCAGAACTGTACAGTCCAGTTATCGGCTAATATCATCATGTATTAGGTGTATTGTTATTATTTTTAGAAAACATACACGTGTATTCATAGTGAGAGTGAATAGCAGTAACATATCATTGGGTTGTACTGTATAGCAATGTATAATTTCAGAGAATAATCTACTGTTCATGCCACATACTTTGGTATTATTGCTCTTCAAACTGATCATAAGGCCCCTTGCATTTAATCGTACTATATTTTTACTTTGTACCAATGAACATTTGGGAGGTAAGATCCTGGAAATTGCAAGCTTTGAGGTGATTTTCTAAAATGTCAATATGCAGTATGAAGTGGAGACATTTGCCCATTCTGTATTCGTCTGAATATGTTGCATTTAAGAACATACTTTATATATAAATATATTTTACTTAGGGGTCAAGTAACTGTTAGTATGCATTATATGTCATAAGAACTCCCGTGGGTATGTTTTGCTATAGCCATTATAATTTGCATGCACGATTATCTTGCTGGTGTCTGTACATGCCAGATACTTTGGTGATGCTATACAGATCTCGCATCAAACTTCAGAAGACCCCTGGCATTCATATTTATAATATTCTATCCTAGTGCTATCCTAGAAAAGTGCTTGGTTAGTAAGGTCTTTGCAGTTTGAAAATTTGGAGAAAGAAGAAGGAGAAGAAGACATAGTTACCAATTTTTAATCCCTGTAAATGTTTTAAATCTGTACAAGCCAGGTATTTCTATAAAACTATACATATTTGGTACAGGTTCCCTAGAGCTTTCCAGGGCTGTTGTAATAAAATATGTCATATACCTTGTTACAGAAGTGGGTATTAGACTTTCTGGCAGATTTAGCAAGTTAAGTTTGTCCTGAAAAACACAATTTCATTTTACCAAGGAAAACTACATTATTTTATATGGTACTGTGCAGAAATCATTTTATGACTCCAATTTAAAACTGAGTGCTCTGCGCGTCTTCACAAATGGATGCGGTTATGATTTGCAAGGCATGCGTACACGAATCTCCTCTTTTCTGAACCCTTGTAAGAATAAACTCTTATGGAACTTGCAAGCAGTTCCATAATCCTAATGAATTGTGGGTCAACCTCTCACTATTCTGTGATTGGATGTGCCTGCTGCCAATGTATAGAGCGAGTGCCTTCTGCACTAAGGGGTATATATAGTGGAGAAAGAATAGGAAGTAGAAAGCATAGTATACAAATATAGATAGAGCAAGCATTTAGAAGACCGTATCTATAGAAGGTTTTTCATAACTTTCATATTTCAAGAAGTGATGCATGTATTTGGATTGAAACTGGTTTTAAGCTACCGTATAAACTCGAGTATAAGCCGAGTTTTTCAGCCCCCAAAATATGCTGAAAAACTCTACCTCGGCTTATACTCGGGTCAAGCGCAAAAACGGTCGCCGGCGCCCAAGAATAGTCTCCAAGAATATTCGCCGGCGTCCAAGAATGGTTGCCGGCATCCAAAAACGAGACGCCAGCACCTCCAATGGGAGCAAGAACCCTCAATTTTTTGATTGAAACTTACCAGAAGCTGCTGCATTTCTCAACCTAGGCTTATACTCGAGTCAATAAGCTTTCACAGTTTTTGGAGGTAAAATTAGGTACCTCGGCTTATACTCGGGACGGCTTATACTCGAGTATATACGGTATATGTCCCCTTTGAAAGGGTTAACATATTCACTTTAATACAGTATGTGAATTGCCCCATTTTAGAGAACAAATTAAAAAAAAAAAAAAAAAAAAAAAGAGGGGTTGGTGTCACTGTAACTAAGCCCATTATAATTTTTTATGGTGTATTATTACAATGGCATTGTGCATACCATTATTAATTAGTAATATTCATATTTTTAAATATTAATAAAATATATAAAGCTCTAAAATTCAGCAGTGTTGTGCAATATGTACATCAGAGATAACCTAAAATATAAGTAAAAAAGGACCTGCTCTACAGAGTTTACAATCTAAACAGAGATGGAACAATCTAAAAAGGAGAAGCGACAGTTTGAGAAGTGAAGTAGAAGGGACTGCAGCCAGGGGACGTTTGGGGATACAAATAGGACAGAAATTCTTTGCAAAGGTGATCAGCTTGTGGGTTAACAGATGGCACTAATCCATTAGTCGGGCCCTGAACAGAAATTATTTCAAGCTGACATAATCTTCACACCATTTTGGATAAGTTATTGTAAATAATTAATATCTGTCAAACCATTTATGCTAGAGTGGAATAACACCCAGTTCATTGTATAGTGGTTTAAGGTACTTGAGGAGATTAGAGCTGATCGTCTAAGATGTATTTTGTATGCAGACAAACTTTCTTGTCTTTTACTAAAGCATATTAAAAACTTGTTCACATTTTCATTGTTACTTATCCTTCAATCACTTCTTGCATGATGAAGATCATTTAGACATACACTATTTCATATATTTACAATATTATGGTACACCGCAAGGAGCTAAAAACACAATGAAAAAGACTGTAGGGGAAGACAGCAGGAGAAGCACTGGGATGGATCAGAAATCACCAGATGATATTGCTCATGCACATAACCTCTAAGACATGGACACAAAGTATCCTTCTACAAATAATTTTGTTATTTAGAACACATATCATCTTGTCCTTTTTCACAAGGTTTCTAAGTTACTCACATCTTTCTGTAGATAGGCCCATCATACTTAATGTATATTGCACCACACAGTACAGAACATCAAAATTAGAGGGAAAAAATGTAATCAGATCTGGGTAAAATGCCCTGTATAATAAACTAATAATAAACAGAGCAGTTACAAACAAAAGGAAGGGGGCATTATATAAAGATCTTTCAAGGGATATTCAGCAAGGTTAATGGAACATGTGGTGTTTTAACGCCAACTGAGAAAATGCCAAAGAATCACTACCACTGTGGCAATGACAAGAAAGTCCTTCTCATTTTGTCCTTCAGTGGAAAACTGGTACGTGTTGTGGTACATAAGGAATTAGCTATTAGTGAATTATTTTTCCCATGAAAAAAATTGACCAAATTTACAATGGTACATGTTGAATATTGCCGTTTGTATATCGACCCTTTGAAATAGAAATCATACAGAGAAAAAGCATTAACGACCATAATGATTTTACCAGTCCATTTAAACTTCTTCAATAGCTCAGAATTAAGAATAAGTTCTTAAGAAGAATTTACTAAAATTGCAGGTATAAGACGGTACAAGAATATATATATATATATATATATATATATATATATATATATACAGATAGCAAATGGAATAATCATGTTGCGTTCAGCTTAGATGGTGTTTGGATAGTATTACATTTTCCACTCCAGTTCTTGCTTCTAAATCTAATCATGTTTTAAAAGCTAATTCAAAGATATGTTTTCTACCAAACTGCCTCCTGGCCTTGAAATCAATTTCTCTAATGTGAAGCAGACAGGGCACTCATTTTACCATAATCAAGGTCAATGTAACTCAATCTATTTGTCAATACACACATTCATACATTTACTGCACATCAACAACAAGAAAATGTGCTTTCTGCACACAGTCTTATTGGTATGGTTATACAACGCATGTTAACTTATAATTTATTATATTAGGGTTGACGTGCTTAATAGTACAGTTAAAGTCTGTTGCTGAGAATCATCTGAATACCAAATCAGATTTTTAGAAACGCTTTATCAAATAGGAACCCCAACTTTGCAATATAGTACTCTATAGTACAATATCAAAATCCCTTCTATCAGCTATAAGTGCCTAGTTCACAAAAATGAAATATGGACAGGGAAATAAATATAATTTATTTTTGGCAGATCTCATCTTTTATTATGTATCCTCTGGATATTGTATCTGAAATTTTTTAATGTAAATTCCTATTTAAAAACATATAGAGAAGAAATATAAGGAACATGGTAACCCCCCTGCATAATATACACACACAACTTCTTTAAAGGGATTCTGTTGTGATTTTTATGATTTAGTTTTTAATTCTAAATTACACTGTAAATAATTCACCCTACAGTATAAAATGTAATTCCTGAACCAGCAGGTGTATTTTTTTTAGTCGTAATATTGGTGTGTAGGCAGCCATCTCAGGTCATTTTGCCTGGTCATGTGCTTTCAGAAAAATTTCTCCTACTCAATGTAACTGAATGTGTCACAGTGGGACCTGGATTTTACTATTGAGTGCTGTTCTTAGATCTAACAGGCAGCTGTTATCTTGTGTTAGGGAGCTGCTTCTAGTTACCTTCCCATTGTTCTGTTAGGCTGCTGGGGGGGTGATATCACTCCAACTTGCAGTGCAGAGGTAAGGGTGACTGAAGTTTATCAGAGCACAAGTCACATGAGTGGGGCAGCTGGGAAACTGACAATGTCTAGCCCCATGTCAGATTTCAAAATTAAATATAAAAAAAAATCTGTTTGCTCTTTTGAGAAACGGATTTCAGTGCAGAATTCTGCAGGAGCAGAAATACTGATGCATTTTGAAAAAAAACACCAAACATTTTTCCCATGACAGTATACCTTTAAGTTTCATTTTTCATCCTCTTATGTCTTTCTAAAACAGGTCTGAGAGGCGGTCACCAACTTTGCAAACTGTTGACCATAAGTTGAACCATTTCTTATCTTTGTCCCTGCTGAGCAGAATCCCTGAGTTTCATGAAAGGCAACTGTTATAACTGATAATATTGCCCAGATGCTGATGAAAAATGTATCAGCTAATGAAGCAAATTGTAGCAGTTCAGAATCTGCACCTAAATCACTGAACTGCCACACTGAAACACCAGAGACAGGAACATTAAATTTACATTTTTGGAAAAAATATTTTTAAAAACCTATTTGAAAATGTCTATTTCTGGTGAACAATCTAAAAACAACTGAACTTTAAAAAAACTGTTTGGAAGATGAACAATCCCTTTAAGATTCAGAATGATTAAATGTACCTAAAATACAATAGCTGTGGGAAGAGCAAATCTGCCTTAATTAGTTCCATAGCAAAGTGCAATATTTCTATTTAAAAAAAAAAAAAGATTTATAGAATTCTATTTCAACCTTTAGCAAACATTTTTTTCCACTCAACACCATCTAAAAAGAAAAAGCGGTTAAATCTCTCAGTGGGGAGAACATATTTTCTACTGAAGAAACAATTCCCTGTGGAAGAAATAAATATTACTTCTTCTAGCCATTCTAGGAGTCCTTGGCTAATGTTGATAGCTTAGAACTAGAACGCCCATCTGCAACCTCCTTTGTGACCCTTTAATGTATTTTTCACCTTCACTTGCAGCTACAATAGAAGTATAAATAACTGTCAAAGAACTGTATGATGGGGAAAGTGAAGAGGTGCCCCCAAACAAAGACACCCCCCCTCATGTGTTTCTAGAAAGGAAAAAAAGAATTGCAAGCTTAAAATAAAAATAAACTTGCTGGTGTTTGCATTAGATTTAATATATAATGTTAATAAGCTAGTAAAAAAAAAAAAAAAATGAAAAGTAGATGGCATAAAATATTTAAATGAATGCTAGAAATATTCTTTGGGCCTCATGTGTAGCCTAACAAAACAAAAAAAGAGCCCACTGAGCATGTGAGTGTCGCAGACACTTTCCAAGATGTTGGCCCCCGTGACAAGCTTGAAGTCCTGGATCATTGCTGATATCGAGAAGCTGAACCTTTAGGCTAATGCAATAATTTAAGTATATAAAATGTGCCATTTTTAGCCATATTAATTTTTAGGGTTTAGTTGTCTTTTAATAGCCTTCATGATTAGTGATGGGGAATCTGTGCTGTTTGAAATGCGAAAAATTTGTGAAACACAGTCAATAGGGGTCAAAATAATTTTGATGCATGTCAATTTTGACATGAGCGACAATTTTAATATGTGCGGCTATTTGGTCCAAATGCATTAAAGTAAAAAATGCGAGCGACAATTTTGAAGTGCACCAATTTTTTTTTTTGACGCTCCAGGATTTTTGGCGGAAAATTGTCGCCTCAGTTTTGCGAATTAATTTGCTTGCACCGAAATGTGGAAATTCTATGCAAATACGTGTCTGGTTAATTTATTTTCCCATCGCTATTCGTGATGTTCGGGTTTTTTGCAGAGGGATTTTGCCCTTTTGCAATCAATTTAAGTGATTCAAGTTTTTTTTTGCCAAAAACTCGATCAAGTCGAGTTCTTGTGCTGTAAACTGCGAACTCACTGAAGCCGGTTTTTTCCATTTGAGTTTTTTCTTAAATTAAAAACAGTTCGAGTTGTGACATCAATCAATGTATACAGAACTAAAATTCGACCGTTAAAAAAATAACTCAACTAAGTGTGATGACTTTACCATAAAAGTCCATTGTTATTGCTATCAATGTTTTATCTTACATTATTTGTGTCTTTTGCAACCTAAAGTCAGAAATTTTTCTTGGTCACAGATTTATATGTATATTTTTACGTTTTGGTACTATCTACCTATATATCTTTAGTACATTGTTTCTTGCAGTGCTTAGCTCTGTGGTGTGTATAGAACCTTATGGACTACTGATGTGTAGGCTGTCCTGATACCCGTAGGTTGGTCAGGTTCGGGCCGACCTCGCACCCCTACTTGTGGGTGGCAGGCGTGTTCGGGTCGAGCTCTTCTTCCTGCTCTCCCCGCCTGCCACCTTGCACTGCCGGCTTCTGGTTTTATAGCCGCGTGCCTGCTCCCCCCACCACTTTTGTGACATAATCTGTGGGATGGGTCTGTCAAAAGAACCGGGAAGTTGGTTGAGGACTGGCGCGGGCAGGTTTGGGTCATCACTATTATGGAACATTTTTAATTTATCTTGTTTACCTGATTTCTTTTTAATTTGCTGCATTTGTTTACAGTTTGTAATGGATGTCTCACATGTAATTTTCTAAGACCCAAAATACGCAGTTAGACCAAATATTCATAGACAATACTTGGGGGACAGATTTATTAAGGGTCGAATAGGAAATACGAATTAAAATCTTCAAATAGTTTCCTGACATTTGATTTTTTTTGGGAGAAAAAAAAACTATATTCGAGTTTCCAGGTCGGTAATATTCGTTAACGTACCAATCAAATTTCGGGTATATTCAAAATTAATTAATTAATTTTTTTTGCATGCATTCGAAATTTGACCTTTGATATATAGGCCTCCCCATGTTTATACACAATATTTTTTGTATATAGGTAGATGCATTTAAAATGTGTAGGTACAGCCATATGAAGAAGAAATTAATTTACTTCATTCGTTATTTTATAAGTGGAAGCAGCATGGACAATAAATGTAATACATGATTCAGCATAATATAGTAACAGTTTATGCCAGACCTATAAACACAAATAAACTAATCAGATGTTTCCTTTCAAAGAGTGGATGTTTAAGCAACTGCTACTTGTTTCTAATATAAACTACAACTATAGAAAACTTTGCACAAGTATAGGATGCATTACCCAGAATGCTTGGGACATGGGGTTTTCTGTATAAGGTTTTTTCCCCATTAATCTGCATCACTGTACCTTAAGTCTACTACAAATAATTAAAATAATAGACAACCAATCATTATCCTCATGCCAGAATAAGGACTGCATGTACTCATGCCTACCTTATCAGCTCCAACAGGTTTAACCATTTTTTCAGGTTCTCTCTCTTTTCTCCTTTCCTCCTTTTTCTTGTCCTTTTCTTTCTGTATACAAGAAGCAACAAAGAAGGTTTAACAAACTCAAGAACGTTTTACAAACCCAATCAAATTATTTTTCATATGAAGACCCAGGAGTGTGCTTTTATTTATATCTATCTATCTATCTATCTATCTGTCTGTCTATCTGTCTGTCTATCTATCTATCTATCTATCTATCTATCTATCTATCTATCTATCTATCCCCCCCTCTTAAATCTATTTATGTGTGTGCTATAACAAATGGAATCATATATTGTTCCCTAAACCCCCTTACATGCACATGACATCTGTGTGAGTAGCCCAAATGCTTTGTCAACAGTGCTTATATAAGACTGGTGTATAGTACAAGTTGTGCTATGGTTGTCACAAATCAAGCCTGCATGACACAGCTGAATGCAAGCCAGACAGGTACAATTAATTTATGATAGAAGAGCTTCTACACAGTATATGTTAACTACCTAAAGACACATAACACAGTATCACTGATAAAGATATATAAATACACTACAGTTATGTTGAGGAGTGTATACACCAGGGCACCTGTATCCAGGGAGTTCTTTACAGACATTTACTGTCCATTTACAGACACAAATGGATTGTGTAAGTCTATGTGAATTCATTTGCAAAGTACTGCAAATATTTGAGCAATGATTTAATCATTCGAGAAAAACAGTACAAAAGCAGTGAGAACTATACATTTTTCAAGTATTTATTAAAGTATAGCATAGTGTGACAAAGCTTTAAAAACATGCATAGTTTATATGGCAGATTGTGTGGTACATTGTAGCAATGTACACTATGTGGCAGTGAAAAATGGTAGAAAGCAAAATTTCTAAAACAGGGCAATGTAAGAGATATTATCTAGAGTCTGTCTTATTGGTCCACATTGGACACATTAGATAAAAGTTTTCACACATGATGCCACTAGTAGTATATCACTAGTGCTTAAGCAGTGCTCAGTCATTACATAGCACATATGTTAGTTATTCAAATTATGTTAAAAGTCAGTAAAAAGTAGCACTAAGTTAAATTCTATGCTGTTTAACATATAATACAAGAATCTGGACAAAGACCACACCCATATAATAGGTTGCACACATGCTTGTTGAAAATAAGCACATAAATCATTTAATAAAGCCAATGTATCATTACAGCTCAATAAAATGTAGCAAGAAATGGTAAATACTGTAAGTCCCACAGACTCTAGGGCAGTGTTCCTCCTAGTATCACTGCTCGCCAGGTTGAATCTCAAAGGCAAAAGTTTACTCTGAGTTGGACACTCTCTTAAAAGTCCATGGTTACTATTCCAATTCCTACGTTTTGTTACTCACGTAGTTCCTAATCTGTTCCATGGTCCTGATCTACTTCAAATTAGCTACCAAGAGGGCCATTCCTGGAAAGCTTTTTCAGTTGACTGCAAGGAGTGATCTGGCTGTGGTGTTGTTAGTTTACACAGGTAATTCTGCAATTCACCAGCGGACGCTGAATTTTGTTTGGTTAAGTGAAAAGGTAGCACAAAAAGTCCATGGTCAACATTCACCATTGCTCTTAAAATATATAATTTTATGAAAGCTGGTGGTGCACACTCAATAATTGTTACAAAATTGTGTAATAATGAATTGTATAAGAAAATGTAACGAAGGCTGTTGTGCATGAACTACAACTTAGCTGACTTTTTAGAAAGAAGAATATACGGTAGTTCTTTAAATGAATGCTTTTGGGTTGATTCGATTTTGTTTTTGTTGTGAGGCAACTATTGTATGCAAAATTTAAATAAAGGGAAACGGATAACTGCCTGAATTATGCACTTTATTTACAAATCATATATGCAGGGGGATAAACATGCTGTTTTCTAGCAAATGTCACACTAGAAAATAAGGGTACCTCCAATTTGTTTTTCTCGGCAGCAGATTGCAGAGAAGGAGAGGATGCCGAGGGCTGCACAGCATCAGAAGACGACGTCTGTACAAAGCAGATGGAAGGGATGAGAAAAGTAGCAAGAAGATCAGAGTTAGTAAATGGCAAAGCAAGCAAAGCAAATATGATTAATTTCCCTCACACTGAAGCTGTGTGCCTGGCAATAATCATACCAAGATACAGAGCACTAAATAGTATAATATCTCAGCACTCAGAGGCAATACCAATATCTATACCATGGTGACAAATGTAATCAAATTCAATACAGTGTGCTTAAAGTAAACTGGTATTATAGATAAGCTAGAATGCATTAAAGGGGATGTACACCTCGACAAAAAAATGTTCATTTTAAAACTTGTCAATAATTTTATTCTTTTTTGTTAATCAATTTATTTTCAAATGGCAGCAGCATTTCTTTCACACGCCAAGATTTTTTGGGGGTTTATATCACATTTAGATATGCAATAAAAAATGATCCCATCAATAGGAGGTTTTGTAGGATTACCATCCTCTGGATCAGGGGTCAGCAACCTTCACTATCAAAAGAGCCATTTTTCCCCCTCTTCCACTGAAGCTGCAAAACATAACACAGCTTATAAACTTTTAAAAGTTAACCTTTTTTTAATTTTAACTGTTACAACAACAAAAGTGCAATGTGTAGGCCTACTTTGAAATAAATTAAACACTGAATAGCCCTATTAAATGCTAGTGTACTCATCTGTTTAAAGGTGAGGGCTATAGACGTCATTAAAATATGCGTCACATCCACATCTATAGCCCTCGCACTTGCTGCAGCTGGATTCTGGAGGCTTCTCTCTTGTCTTGAGTGTGCCACCGAGGTAAGGACCATAATGAATCATCTTGCTGCCGCTCGGCCTTGCCTGGGATGTCTATACAGCCCTTGCACCTGCTGGTGGCTTCTGGAGTGTGCGACCGCGGTAAGATAATGGTTAGCTTATCGCGGTCGCACACTCAATAAGCAGCCAGCAGGTGCGAGGGCTGTATAGACAACGTGACAGCCGCAAAACTGAGCCGCAGCATGCAGGATGAAGAGCCGCATGAGGCTCCAGAGCCGTGGGTTGCCTACCCCTGCTCTGGATGATCCACCTGAGCATTTCTGAAATTAAAGGAGCAATATGGAATTTGAAATATTAAATAGAGAAAATTTTTCTCATCCTAATGCATCAGGAGTTTATTCTAGCTTGAGTTGATTTATTTATTTTTTTTGTGAAAACTCACATGTTCATGTAAAAAAAAAAAAAATTTTCCAAAATGTATTATACCCTAACCCTGAAAATAGCTTGAATCTGAAAATACACTATCCAAAACCTGTTGGGTCATGTAGGAGTCAATGGCATAGGTCCCTTGAACCATTTGAAGATGTTAATACTAGCCTCCATGATGTTCGAGTTTTTTTCAGAGGGTTTTGCCGGAAAACTCTAATAATTCGAGGGATTAAAGTTTTTCCCCGCGGAAAAACTCGATTAATTTGAGTTTTTTTTACTCAACTCTTTTCTTAAATAAGAAACAGTTCCAGTTGTGAGTTTGTTCGAGATCTAAAAAAAACCCTTAATGCTAAAATTCACAGTTTAGTATTGCTATGGTAGGGATTGAATTTCATACTTGTGCATCACATTTAATCTGTGAAAATTGTTTCAGTCTGCAGTTCAAATTTCTTACAGTTAATATTTCTAAGATCTCACAAAGACCAAGTTGTAGACTGCACTGCTGTTAAGAAAAACAGACTAGCAACTTGTTTAACGTTGTGTACAAATCTGTACATCTCTTGTGTTTCTGAAATTATCTATATTCACATCTACATATATTTTTAGCATCCCCATCTCAACAATAAGTCTCTCTTCATGCAGGAGTCAGATTTTGAAAGATAGCCAGCTCTAATACATTGTCTAGACAAACTAATGATGTATTAGAACTGTATTAGAAATCTCCTACATGTTTTTTTCTGAATTAGGGAAAATCCATGATTTGGATCACCAAAACAAAAAACATTTAAACATTAAATACAAAGAATTTTTTGCCTGATTAATAATGAGAAAAAGAAAATCATTGTTAGAGGCAACCCACTTTCTATTTTTACCTTTAATATATCATTTTGTTATTTCTGTTCGCTTTTCCTTTTATTATTTTTCTTTTGTATAATTTGCTTAATTACTATATGTCATATGTATGTGGACACACACACACACACACACACACACACACACACACACACACACACACTGGATCGGACATAGGAGAATGTTCATATTTACATTGAATAACTCAAATTTTTGAAACTTATATATGGATACAATACCATTTTCGTTTACGAGTAATCATATGATACTGTAATTAGAAAAATTTTATGAAAAGAAAAAGAAAATCATTTTTAAAAAATGCCAATTATTTGTTTAAAGGAATACTAACAATAAGGGGCAGATTTATTAAGGGTCGAAATCCAATATACTGCAGCAAACTTGTGTAAAATTTTAAGGTGTACTTTATTTGGCTCAAATGTGAGCAGACATGTGGCAACGTTTCGGGCCTCGCAGGACCCTTTCTCAAGCCTCTTATTAAGGGTCGAAGTGAAAATTAAAAATTTTCTTGTTCAAAACTCCCAAATTTGAATTATGAATTATCCAAACTCGAGTTTTAATTCGAATTTCGAGATTTAACATACTCTGTCCCAAAGAAATCGAATTGGACTATTCATCACCTTAAACCTGCCGAATTGCTGCATAAGTCAATGGGAGAGGTCCAGGGATCAGTTTGGTGATGTTTGCAGGGTTTAATTTTTTCAAATTTGATTTGAGTTTCCGGGGTCGATTCAATTAGTCCGAGCTGAGAAAATTTTGATTAATAATAATAATTTTTTAATAATATATTTTGCAGCACATTGTACAGTCATGTGAATGGGAAGTGTTTGTAGGTGGGGCTGCTGTAGTAAGGAAAAACCATATGGCTTAAATAAAATCTCTGTACCTTTTTGGGTATTATGAATATCCATGGTTATATACTAGAGTAGTATTTCTGATTGCATTTTATGGTAATAATAACATACACAGAGGATAAGCAATTAATCGGGCAAAGTACTGCTTTAGCAGTACATTTGATGTCACAAAACTACAAAGTGTACATCACACACCACCAAATGTGCACACAGCACACACATTTATTTAAACATGGGATGGTTAAATAAGATTATGTGCACATTTGTTTTTTTGTGCACTTGCGCATATTTTATACATGACCTGTTGCCATTGCTTATACTGTAGCTGGCACAGGTCACAAACTATTTCAAATTTGCCTGAAACAACAACAAAATACACAGTAGAGTATAAAATGAAATGATTCTTGCAATGTAAGAATTATGTCCAATCCACTGTGATGGGGAGAATATTCATCTCAACATGCCACAGGAACCAACTGTCGCATTGAGTCAATAATGCTGTTAATTCAAAGCAAGACAGTTTTATAAATATTAAAAGGGGACAAATTCTACTCCTACGAGAACAAATGTGCATGTTGAACTCTTAAACAAGCTAATTTCAAATACACAAAGCATATATTTTAGCATACATGAAAAATACTCTGGAACTGCAGGAAAATCAAAAAAGGAACACGAAGTTCCAAAATAAACCAAGAGAAAAAGAAGTACAGTACAAAATATGCTACCTGAATGATGATTTTGTAAGGATATCTATCTAGAGTTAGTAAGCATGTTAAGTAAATAACAGATAACAATATCAACATTACCATGTACAAAGCAATGGTAGAATTTTGTTGCACAGACTTGCAATTTATAGCAGTGCTTTATAAAAAAAAAAAAATGGTCATTAAAACTCGGCTTCTTTTTTTTAATCTGCACATGTGTAACTTAACTCTGTAATACGTAAGAACATACGGTAGCAATTTAATTTTGCTTCACTGCCATTTACTTAAGCAATAGTATATAGTAAATGTACAGGCTATGATAAGCTAGCCACTTTTAACTTTAATCAAGTTATATGGAAGCAACCTGGGCAAAATAACATTTCAAATTCATATAACAGCAAAACAAAATGTTCTCCAAACAGACTACAGATTTAAATTAAATTTAACTTCTCATTGAGTTAATGAGAAGCTAAAGTAGAGAGGTAATAGAGGGATCTTTCTGAAGGGCAGAGGAGTATCTATAGATAACATGGAGTCATGGACCCAGGGCCCCATGTACCCAAACGCTAATATCTTAAAAAAAGAAAAAAATATTTTAAAAAAATTATGTAAATTGCAGATGTGCTCAGAAGCAATTTTACATTAGGGCTTTAGTATTTGTTTCCTTGCAACAAATAGAAGCATTATTCAACTATTAAGTCACTATTAAGTTAAAACATCCCAATTACAAAAAAAAAAAACCAAGACATTTTGGTTAAAAATGTATTTATATTCCGAGAGAAGAGCAGTTATATAACTGAACGGCTCAGAACAAATGAAAGTTACTATATGTTGGATCTAGGACAGTTATATTTGTATGAAATGTATATAATAATATTTTTAAAGGGGTTGTTCACCTAAAGTAACTCTTTGTATGCTAGAAAAGGCCCTATTCTTAGCAACTTTTCAAAGGTATTTTTTCATTTAGAATAGTGTAATTATTTGTCTTCTTTTTCTACCTCTTTCTAGCTGTCAGATGGGGTCACTGACACCTGCAGCAAAAAAAACTATTGCTCTGTGAATTTACAACTTTGTTATTGTTACTTTTTATTAGCTGCTGAAATTCCACACGGAAGAACTGCTGAACAAAAAGCTAAATAATAAAAAAATAAAACACAAAAATATAGTCTTAGTAAAAATAATCTTAGAATATGAATGTCTAGATCATACTAAAAGTTAAGTAAAAGATGAACCACCCCTATGATATAGGCTTTGCATTCCAATGCAAAATCTCAAATGAGATGGTAAGGTTATCTAAATATCTATCTATATTATCATCTATAAATTTCTCACCTAGGGTATAAAGTGAAGGTAAACCAGAGTAGGAGAGTATATTGAATGCATGACTGAGAATGAGATTTACCTAAAGCAAGAAACGGTCTTAGTTTTAACTTGATCCTGCACATAATGCTCACATCTTTTTACTCTTTCACAATTACTGTTGGATAAATGTTCTTGAGCAAGCTATTTTCAGACTATCTATTAAATGGTTTTAATAAACCAACTCAGGATTTCTTAAATGGGACCTATCATAGTAAAATTGTTTAACTCACCAGAGGTGAGGGCTAATACAGACTGCACTCTGATTGGGGAAAACAATACGATTTGGGCCAAAAAATGCTCCTAGCGAGCAGTCACCTGCAGCAGGAAGTGCGTTCAGGCAGCCATGTTGGGACTCTAAGCACGGGAATAATCAAGGGTATCAACGTTTGCTTATTATATGCATTTGTGTGATGTAAGAAAGGGGGGGGGGATTCCCCAATCTTATGTCTCAATTATGCTGATGAGTGAGCCAGAAGACTCATTACTTATTGGCATATGCCTAGCCGCCACTAGGAGCTCCCAACAAGTGCAGCAGCATATTGCTTGCTAGGAGCATTTTCTGTCCCAAATAACGCTGCACCTTCTGCAGGGTAACAATTTTGCTATGACAAGTGTCCTTTAAGTTCAGCAAATAATACTACGAGAACACGGGGGGGGGGGGGGAACTAGATCTGCAGTAGGAACACTTTTGATAAGACTTTGTTAAGGGAGGATGTCTTTGATATATAACTGCCTGAAGATGATTTGAAACTATTATACACAGCATTAACTGCATAGGCAGAGAAAAAACAAGAAGCAGGGCATGGGCAGCACTGATAATTTTTGGATATCATCATAAGCAAGAATGTTACAAAGGGGTATAATTTGCAAACATTTCAAAAGAGCTGCTATGGCCAACAAAGAGAACAAAAAAAAAAAAGATCAGTAGTAACTGCACATAAAACACAAAAAATACAAAAAGGCTGCAGATAGAAATCATACAAGCAACATGAGGGGTAGCTGTAAGCAAACAAAACATCACAAAATAATATGATGCCTGAAACATACAGCAAGTTCCTTAAAGAGGTGGTTTTTATAAATGAGCCCCAGAGACTCCCTTGTGGCCTCTTGGTAAAATTCAAAACTTCTATTGATCACTTTAAAAACACACATTTAATGAAAGCGGGCAGGGGAGAGCACAGCTTAATGTGTTTGGTGACTCCAACAGTCACTTCATCAAGTGAGTTCCGAGGAAGCAAAAGATTTAGGGGATTATTTAATAAAGGTCGAGTTGATTTTTAACCAAAAAAATATTTGCGTTTTCTAGGGTATTTTTCAGGCAAAACTTGACTTTAAATAAAATAATTTTTTTGAGATTTATTATACCTTAAAACTGGAAATAGCTTGAATCTGAAAATACTCCAGCTAAAACCTGTCAAGGTCATGTAGAATGGCAAAGGTCCCTTTGAACCATCTGAACATGTTTGTAGCCTTCACGATGCTTGGGTTTTATTTGGTGGGCTTTGCTCAAAAGCTCGATTAATTAGAGTGATTAGGGTTTTTTTCTCCGAAAACCCGATCAGTTTTTAACCCCGAATTCAAGTCAAATCAGAAAACATTCAAATTGTGAGTTTATCGAGGTATAAAAAAAATTCACAAACTAGACCTTTAATAAATAACCCCCTTTCATGTTTTTGTGCTGGATACATCATTCACTTTTCATGGCACACAGAAAATGGCTTTGATGCACTTGATAATGGATTGCATACGTTATGTCATCTTTGCCCTATAACATTGCTGACCAATGTCTGGGTTTTTTTTGTTTTGTTTTTTTTTAAGGCATTTCATGTGTTGCTTCATAATGATGTTAAAAGGTCTCAGGTACCCATATATAGTAGGTACCTAGGGGAATAACAGCAAGATGTTTACACTTAGTAATATAGTGTATCATTGTCTGTGGTAATGCTTTTAGAACAGTCAGTAATAGAGAATGTATAAGTATTCAAAGGCAAAACAGGGCTCCTTTTTGATCACAAGTGCTGTACTGCAGGTAATGCATGTATGGTTTTTTTTTTGTTTTGTTTTTTTCAATTCAAATAAAAATTAGTAAAAACCTGTACATGCATTATACATTTTTTCCTTAGTGTTCGCTGATTATTGTAAAGTAAATATGGATTATGCATGACTAAGGCTGGATAAAAAATGCTAGCAAATGTATACAAATGTAATTATGCAAATAATGAGACAAATCCCTATGCACTAAATATACGGTATTTGAAATATCTATAGTATAGTGAAGGAGGTTGCTGCAGTATACTTAAAGGAGAAGGAAACCCCCTGGGCGCAAAAAACCCTCCCCCTCCCGTGTTGCCCTCCCTCCCTCCTCCCCCCTGGCCTACCTGTCCCGCCGGGCAAATGCCCCTAACTTGTTACTCAACCTTCTGCGCAGGTATAGTCCACAGACGCCATCTTCTCCCAAGCCGTCTTCTTCCTGCTTTGACCGGCGTTTTTGGCGCATGCGCAATAGGAGCATTTCACCGGTACAGATCTACTGCGCATGCGCCAAAAGTCTTTTGACCGTGTCTTTTGGTGCATGCGCAGTAGATCCGTACCAGTGAAATGCTCCTACTGCGCATGTGCCAAAAACGCCGATCAAAGAAGGAAGACGACGGCTTGGGAGAAGATGGCGCCTGTGAACTCCGTGGACTGGACCTGCACAGAGAGGTGAGTAACAAGTTAGGGGCATTTGCCCGGCGGGACAGGTAGGCCAGGGGGGAGGAGGGGCAACACAGGGAAGGGTTTTTGCGCCCAGGGAATTTTCTTCTCCTTTATGGTTTAGGGGCAGATTTATCAAGGGTCGAAGTGAAAATTTTTATTTTCAAGTTTTTTTTATGGCTGAAACTGTCAAATTCGACTAGGGCATTGTTAAAATTCCATTCGAGTTTTTCTTTTTAAATTCTAATTCGATTTTCAAGATGTATCATACTCTGGCCCTTTAAGAACTCAAATTTGACTATTTGCCATCTAAAACTGCCCAAATTGCTGTTTTAGTCATTGGAAGACGTCCTTGAATCAATTTGGAGCTGTTTGCAGCCTTCCTGACATTCCAGTTTTTTCGGAGAAAAAACTCGAACCAAGTTTTTAAAACTCGAATCAAATTTGATTTGAATTCGATTCAAGTTTTCGGGTCGATCCTATTCGCCCGGGTTTTGAAAATTCTATTTTTTTTTCTTTTATTTATAAATTTCGATTGGTCGAATTTCGATTGGGAGTTTTTAAAAACAATACAGAAGGATACACCTACAGTATATCTGTAAATCCCAATGCAAAGTAAAAATTACCAAGGGATATATTTTTGGAAATATTCATCTCAATAACTTCTCAAATTTACCTGTTACTAGCTGTTATGAGAGAATACAAGCTTTTGTTTGAACTCCTTGTATTTGTATTTTTGGGCAGTGCATTATAAAAGCCATGTGCCGAATCCATTACTTACCACTAGTTGATGGCTTGCTAACAATCTTGTTTTGGAAAGTGAAATTAACAATTAAGTTATACGTTGTGGTATTTGTTTCCTTTAAGCTGTGCTCTATTTGTTTTTAAAACAGTAAAAGAGTATGCATGTAGTGTTCTTTAGTTTTTAGGTCTGATTGTATATGGGGGCAATACAAACATTGAGGCAATGTTACGAAAATAAAGGAGCACTAAGAAGGTCTGATTCAGACTTCAGATTTGCAACAATTAAGTGCACAGGGTCCTTAATTAGTTTTCTGTGAACCAATGCAAAACAAACAGCTTTTTGCCCACTGCACCTTTTTCACATACCCTATGTTAAACATGAAGTTATACTATCATTGCCACCAAGCTTACTTTTGAATTGTAAAGGACTGTGTGCTTTTTGACCCCTGTATTGGATCAATTCTAGAACATCCGGCGCCGAAATACCTTTCCTCCATGCGATATCCTATGCCTTCTGAATGGTGCATCGCTTGCTTTTGCCATCACTCATCGTCCAAATGCGCAGTCTACCCTCCCCACTCAGCCGTCAGTCATGCTAACTCTGCCCTCAGCCTTCCTCCCTCAGCCTTCCTCCCTCAGGTGTCAGCCCTCAGCACTCAGCAGATAGTCTTGTTCCTAAAGTAACGAGCGACCGTTTTCGGTCCTGCGATGCTTCATTCACATTTTATTTTACTTCCGCTTTTCCATTTAGCGCGTTTTTCAACCAGTAATTAAATAATTAATTAAATGTGACATATACTTTAATTAAAAGTTATATTGTTTTGTTTTACATTATTTAATTACCGGCACAAATGCGGGTGTAAATGAATGAAGCGTACTGGCGTACCTTGCCAAACACTGTCTGTGGGAAGAAATGGCGACGCCTGCAAATGGCAGCTTTAACTTAATTGGTCAAAAGCTAAGACGCCTATTGGCTGGGTGAAAAACGCGCCAAATAGAAAAGTGGAAGTAAAAAAATTTAAAAAAAAAAGGTGAATAAAGCAGCGCAGGACCCAAAACGGTCGCTCACCACTTTAGGAACAAGACTGTTGGCTGAGTGCGAACAACTGAGGGCCAAGGGCTGACACCTGAGGGCTAAGGGCTGACACCTGAGGGAGGAAGGCTGAGGGTGGAGTTAGCATGACTGACAGCTGAGTAAGGAGGGTAGACTGCGCATTTGCACGAGGAGTGACGGCAAAAGCAAGCGATGCGCCATTTAGAAGGCATAGGACATCGCATGGAGGTAAGGTATTTTGGCGCAGGATGTCCTAAAATGCGTTCCGTATAATTCAGCTTTCTCCAGCTGTCCCAGAAACCATTACAGCAGACATAGTTGCATACATCCTCTCAGACAATTTCAAATGACCAGCAGTTATAAAAAAATAAAACAATACATGAAGCATTCAACATTTACAACTTGTATTTTTATACAATTGTGGCAACCCTGTCGTATTTGCTTACAGTATTTAATTTTTTCAAATCTATAAAAGCATTCAAAAAAATCATAGCAACTTCTTAAAAAGCAACATACATTATCTTTGCTTACCATACATGTAACGGCTAAGCTATCATGAGGCAAAAAACAGCCTTTGCTGTCATTATTTAGCAGCTAAACATTAGGAAAAAATACTTACAGTTCCAGAAACAGTGGCATTTTTGTCATAATATTTCTTTCTTTCATATTTATCCCTGATAAAGAATTCAACAGATCTAACAGAGGAGTTAAGGAAAAAAACAGATGATACAGTTTTTGAAATATTGCTTATTATACATATTTGGAACCCAAATACAAAAAGGTTTAAGGGACAAGTTCTTGTGTCTTGCAGCTTCAACGTGGAGGAGATGTGCTGGGAAAACACCAGCTATTTAAGCACTGAAGCTGGCGGTATTCTCTTGCCATTTACTAGTAAGACTTGCAAAAAGGGATTACTCATGGTGGCAATTTGTACACTACAATTTTTGTGCTAATGTTGATTCCACAGACTGTTTGAAATATGGCATCTACAATGGACATTTTTCTTTTTAGTTTGAGTTGCTCACCACTGTGAAAATACACGGATGTTGCTCTTATTATGTTTTCCTTCAAAACCACTGTATTTATAGAAAAATGTGACAGCTCTAGTAGTGCAGAAATGTATTGCACTGATTTGTTGGAAAGATGGAATCCTAGGACAAACCGACAGCCACTGAGCTCTTCATAAAGGCCAATCTTTGTTGCTGGTGATTATATGGTCGGGTGTTGTTTTATGCAACTGAGCCATCAACGACTGTTAGAAAGTATGTCCAGATACTCTGGAAATATTGTGTATATCTATAAATATGTATTACACACATTTTATATTTACACAGGCATTCCAGGTTATCCAAGCTATTTTCCTAAGATACAGCATATAATTAATAAAATCTAAAATATTCATTTATGCTCCATTTAAGTTTGGCCGAAATTTTTATACACATTTTGTGTCCTATGATTTGGGAGAAATGAAATTAAAATGTAAAAATATGGACAAACATTTTGTCTAAGTAAACTAGGAGACCCTCATGTCTGCCACAGTAATTAAGTGAATATTCTGCCATCATGCAGATTTGTCAAGGGATAGGATTATGGGAAAACCATTGTTTAGGAAACAAAATATTTTATTGTTGGCTATTTGCCCAAGGAGAACATGTGAATATGTGGAAGATCATTCTAATAGGAGACATGCACAGGACCTACTATTGAATTGAATTTAGATAACAGTAAAGCTGACAGGGAAATTCCAGTGAGCAGATGACTGCATAAGCATACCTCCCAACATTAGTGTGTGTTAGTGTGTTAGTGTGTTTGTGTGTGTGAATCAGCCTTCTCACTTAAACTGTATGATTAAACATTTCCACACCTTTAAATGTGAGCCAAAGGTAAAAGTTGGAAAAAGAAGAGTTTTTAAAAGTGTTTTTTTTTTTATTATTAAGCTAATTTACTTCTCTTAAAGCTAGCTTATATATGTGGAGGTAATAATGGTAAAAATAAAGCAATGTCTTGCTTTAAATTGTTTGTTACACATACTACCACTTCTATGGGTAAATCACATTTCACATACATATGTTCTGTTTAGAAACTTGCCAACCAAATAGTGACTTATTTATAAATAAGCAAGTTAACTCTGGATTTCAACATCCCTATGTCAGAAAAAAATCGAAAAAGGGAAAAAAACTGTTGCTCTGGCAGGCAACAATTTTATTGTTGTAATTTTTGAATCGCTTATCTTCCTATTCAGTCCTTCTCCTAACCATATTCCAGTCCTTCATTCATTCTTCTGCCTGGTTGCTAGGTTAAATAAGACACTAGTACCAGATAGCTGCTGAAATACCAATGTAAGAGCTTCGGAGTATAAACCTAAATAACTAAAATCAGAAAAAATAAAAAATGAAGACCAATTACAAATTGACTACACCATACTAAGGGTAAATTTAAAGATGAATTACCTCTTTACAGTACAGGTTTATTCAGCACTGAAGGGAGATCATACATACCGTAACTGCTAGAGTAAGTAGTAAAACAGTGTATACAGTGTATACTTTAAAAAAAACAATATTTTTGGATGATGTTTGATGTATGGTTTCAGCCTGTGGGTATACATCTAAGGGAACTGCTTGGTACATCACTGCTGGATTTAGCACTGTGACACTGCACATGCTTGGAAAAGAGGAGGAAGAGGAGGGAGTATTTAGTCACCTGGGGCTCTGATTCATTAAAACAAAATACAGTATATTGAGTGAGCATTGTCAATATGGTCAGCTGTAGTTTGCTAATCTATCTTTGAAGCATCCTGACAATGTCATCGGCTCAGTGATATCACTTTGGATTGTTGGCCTACTTCCCTACAATAATACACAGACACACAAAAAGTTCTGGGCAGATTGTTGCTGTCAAATTGTGTCCAAGCACACTAGTAATGATGTGGACACACTTTGGTGAGAGGCAATGAACTCCACATACTGCAGACTTTGTCATTGTTGTATAAGCCTCTTCTGCCTTCTTTTTTTCTCTCTCTGAAATGTAATTACAGAAAGGGAAGAGGAAGAGATAAGCAGTTTAAAAACAGATAATATTAAGATAATGAATTTTTGTCCCAAGTAAAAAAACATCCTGCATGTCACTATTTCTTTCACCCTAACAATGATATTAGCATGATGCCCAAAGGAATGGTTAGTTTGCTCATGATAACTATTCAGTCAGCCTCTCACAATCGAAAGCGTGCTTGGAAGACCAATTTAATATGCATTTTGTCTTTCACTGAACATTACCAGTATGCAGACAATTAAATTACCATTTAGTTTCATAGAAAAGTAAATCTTACATTTGCAGGCATATCCCATTGACAACAGAATAACTTTGTAAAGATCAAACAACCTCAGAGGAACAGAACTCTTGATTAGGTCTGCTGCACAATAGATCTCAGGAAACTAAAGTAATTAAAATTTTCAGATAAGACCTGAAATTCGAATAATGAAAAGCTTAATGTAAAACTATCATTTGTCATTTAATGCTATGTGCAGCTTCTAATTAACTGTATCCCACAAGAGAAATTACACTTTCCAACTTTTGTACATGAAACAGCTTTTACTTTGCAAATTGCAGGGATTAAAAAACAAAGGGTGCAAATCAATGCAAATATTGAAATATGAAATGTAAGCAACACATAGGGATATTTTTAATAGATGGATGTGTAAATTAGAATGTCAGGTTTTTTTGTATTGTACACTCCAACAGTCTTAGAGGAATGGGACAATGACACTGGGTGATTTTAGGAGCTTTGGCACCTGCAATTTTAAGAAGCTTGGGGGGGGGGGGAGTAGTGACAATTTGCCTAGAATCTGTTCAACAGATGTTTTTCAGGCAGTTGTGGCTTGGAAATCCAGACTGACGCCTATCCAAGAAATTATTTTAGATTATAATCCCCATTGAGACCTAAAGGGAAAAAAGGGTTTCTAATTTTCTGACCCTTGCTGACTCCTTCTGAAGCTGCCAGATACCCTGATGTCCACTACAACTCACTTTGGGTAATAAATTCTTAACTGCCTTACACTATGATCAAACTAATTAAAAGGTCCTGCAAGTGGTCTGTGCTACTTCGAGACACATGCTCTGCAATTCTATCCACATGTATTATCGTACTAACGTACATCTTGTCTACATCATATGAAGACTCACAGATATGAAAACCTTTAATCTTAATTGCCCTATCTTAAAATTTACAATATTCATACCGTTAACACCCAATGTTCAATTTCCTTGGATTTAACCTAATTTGTCTAGAATTTTGGGCTGCACATCTACCTTCCCCAGATCACTACCATCTGTATGATATAGAATACGTGGTTGTATAAAGAACTAAATAATAGGAAAACCACCTGATTGTAATATATTGAAGACATATTGGGACTTACAAATATCACTTCAAACCGCCACATAGAGAATCCTTTATCCACATTTCTGTTTCTTACATCAATGTTTCCTCTTTCTGTCTAATTAGTCTCTTAAAACAGCCAGCTATTAAAAAATGTTTTCTCCATTTAATCTGATCTTCTGTCCCTAAATGTTTTATCACTATTTTCTCTACTCATATGAGTTGGGAATTGGGGACAAGGTGTTTAACTGCAAAGAAACACATTTTAAGCAATGTATTTTTGTTAGCCTACTTGGAAAACAGAGCAGTAACCAACTGTTTCCAATCTATTTACTGTTTAAATTCTCACATGTTAATGATGGTAATTAAGCCTGATTAAAAGAGTGAATATCCACTTGAAATTTTGCTGTAATGATTCTGCTGCCATATAGAAAATAAAGGCGTTTAAGGCACACTAACATGCTGTTACTTTGCAACACAGTTTGATTAGGACCAGCAGATTAACCAAGGATATGCACCTGAATTATTTTTTTTGAAGTTTTTGTTTAAGTTTTCTTAACTTAAAAATGAAAAATTGCAGTTTGTGTGTATGAATAACAGTTCAAATCTATTGAACACATTTCCAATTATCAAGTTAAAGGATACTGATCAGTCTGAGGTCTTCGGAAGTTTTCTGGCAGATTAGCTTCGTATATACGTCTTGCCTTTGTATTTCCCATATCCTGCATGCACTGAAAAGAGAAAAAAGGTTATAAATGTGTAATCTATTCAGGGTTTTCAATGACAAATATTTATAGAAACTTACATATATAATATGCTGTGCTGGCAGAGAAATGCCCACACATTGTATGTAAAATTGATGTAAAGTACATTAATTACAAAACCAAATAAAAACCAACCTATTTCTTTCTTAGCTAGATTTTAAGAGGATTTATTTTATGGATATGCTGTATTTAGTAAATGTCAACCATAAACCTACAGACAAAATTGTGGTGTGTTGTGGTGTTATACAACAAAAACTAGAACATTTTTATACTGTCAGTTGTTTCCTATTGAAGTTGTATGATGTGGTGATATCAGGAACTTTTCCTCAAGTAATAGACCACTAACAAATGTTTAATGTTAATGTGTCATTGTACAAAAAAAATTCTAGAAAGGGATTGAATCTGAAGCCTAAGTTTAAAAGAATGAAATAATTTATATAACTTTAAAGAGGCAGCTAAAAAGTCCATATAGTTATGAAGATACAAAAAGATAATTATTAGCATTATACATTCTGAAACATGTTGATGGATGGTTCCGTCAAATGTGCCATTATTTATCAGATATATAATCTGTCTTTGCAGGGAAGGAAGACTCGAGAGAAAAGTCTGCTCAGCTTAATTAGCAGACTGTAAAACAGAAGACAACTGTTAAACATGCATGAAAATACAATAATTAAATTGCAGTAACCCAATAAGAAAACTAGAGTTGATAGGACAGCATAAAGGAAAGCCTATTTGTGTTTTACTCAAATCGGCCTGGGTTTAGCAGCCTATGAAATTACTGAAAACAGTAATCTCATCAATTTTAACCCCTGCCCCTATTCGTATCATACACACTGCTGATTATTGTCTAAGGTAATTACTTACATATGCCCCGACCAAACCAATTCTTATGGTGTTTTGTAAGAGAGAGTTTGAACATGGGAAAAATGGCAAAAAACTACCAGTATGCCTATAACCAAAGACACAATCATCCATCATCTAATCATGGAGTGGGCCCTCCAAAGTGTATGCTGCCTGTGATGTTATTCATTTTATAATAGTATTACTTTTACAATAGTTACCCACGTTTTGACACTAGGGAGAAAAACTGTCCTTTACTGGCTTAAAGTAATCAGCTTAAATCGAAGTTAGTACAGAGCGGCTTCATTAGAAAGCAAGCATCAGACAGCTTCAATAATCATGAATTATGGTCTCTCCATTATTCTTATGATTAATTTCATCAAAATTAATTTTCAACCCATTTAACCAAATCGATAGTTGTATGCTGAATACTGATCTTTTCCCTGCTCGAAAAAAACATTTTACAATATACATATTCCGAGTATGTTATTCCAATAATACAAACATCATTTCACACATTCAATTCTCAACAGGGAATTGACAAGCAACAGATTACAAGTCTTATCTTTTTCAACTAAATGGTGTAAAGGTAAATCCTTCATTCAAACCTAAAGGGGCTTTGCTTTTCCAGCTTTTTTCAGTAATTTATTAAGACAATTTAGGTCACAATTGTGAAAGTCTCATATTTGGATGGCAATATGGGTTTATTTATTATATAGTGCCTATGTGTTCATGTACCCATTTACAGAGTTCATTAATTTTTTCCCACATATAGTTAATCAAGTATAAAGTGTACTATATATTAAGTCTTTTGTTCCACAATTGATAATTCTAAAATTAACTGCTAATTGGACTTTTAAATTCTTTCAGTGGAATCATACAGTGACGGACCTTATCCTTATGGTACTTAAAGGAACCCTAAATTGGTATAGCTATAGGACCATTATCTAGAATGCTAATTTTCATGCCATTTTCAGGTAAGGGATCTTTCTGTAATTTGAATCAGCATACTTTGAGTACTTTAAGTACTTTTATTGCTTGAATTGTACTGATAACGAATAAATAATAATAAAAAAAAGCTAAATTATAAAAATGCTTTAACCATAGGGAACTAGGGATCCTAAAATCTATTGTCAATATAAAGGTATCAGTCATACTGGCACAAAAGTCACAATTTTACTGTCACGGATTCCCATAGACCTATAAGGGAAATGCTTTACCTGCTTCAGCACAACAGATAAGCCCTGTCCAATACAATGGTGTTTTCATCTGTTATATGCTATATAACCTGTGCTTTTTCTCCATTTTTCCAGCTTGAATGGCTGCCCCCATTGCTACACAGCAGCTTGTTTCTATAGAACTATAGTAGCCTTTCTGAAGCAAACACGTTGGTTTTACCAGTGCAGAGCAACAGTACATTATATTTTAATTACTTTAATACACTTTCAATATTTGGTGTTACTGTTCCTTCAAAAAAGGCATAAGGTTATCTCTCACATTACCTTCACTATTACAGCTTCTTGTGTAGGTAAAAAAATTGGGAAAATTAAAAAACCCTAAAACTTCATTAGGAATACATGCTAATTTGCACACTGCGCAGACTCAATTTATGCTCACTGCGGTGCCCTGCACATGGCATTTAACCCAGTTGAGACAAAGCTTTGGCCGTTTTGTTTATATATTAAATACAAAGTTGAATTTAAATGTTTGAAAACACAGAATAAATTTTAACCACTCCAGCATGACACCTATTTTGGGGTATCTCTGGTGGATTTGGGAAATTGTAATTTATGAAAACTGGTGACCATCATATAGTCACATGCATAATGCGTTACTATCCGGAGGTTACAGACTCTCTGTAAGACATCTGTATTATATATTGGTTGGATAGGAATTTGGAGTACTATGGCCTTTTTCTCCCAGCAGGTGCACCTGACTGGACCCAAAAGCTTAAATAAAAAATATCAAAAAGAAAAATAGGCCCGGATCACACTGAGCCCTATATCCTGTACATTAATCCGTCCCTATTTATGATCTGTACAAATAGACTACATCATTACATTTGCAACTAATTTTTGTGAAGTTCTGAGTTATTTGAGATGCGGGCAGTGTTAAATTTGAGCCCCACTTATTTCTATAGTATTTGCTATATACTTTATTAGGGATGCACCGAATCCACTATTTTGGATTCGGCCGAATCCCCGAATCCAAAATAGTGGATTCGGTGCATCCATATACTTTATACATCAGATTGCTGAACTTTTTTCTACAAAATATGATCCAATGTTGAAATCTTTTGGTATACAATGAGACCAGAACAGACTTTCTTCACGAAATGCCAAAGCAATGTATGTGAAGAAAATCTAACACTATCTACACCTCAAAAAAAACACACCAGACCTACAGAGAAGAATTGTTGCTGCACGGCTTCCACCATCCTATTCAGGCAATAAAATATAGGGAATACACACACAAACAGATTTAGTTTGAACATACAAACCCTTTGAATATAATGACTGAAATTATCACAGTGCTGCAAGATTATGGGACCAACAACATACACCAATATCTATACGTATCCTGTACCCAGTGCAATAGGAAATCTTCCACTTTATGAAAAATGTGTCCGATAAATTATAAGATTTATAAGATTTTCCCAGCTAACTACATAAAAGAATGTTAATAAATTTATCAAATTCGCATAGCAAACAGTTCCACAAGACTAAAATTGTGAAATTGAAAAAAAAAAAAAAAATAATTATTTGGGACTGCTGAATTGGAACGCTAGGGCTTTAATGATATCTACAATGAGCTTCAGTAAAATGCACAAAAGCCATTACATTAAGCTGAAAATTATGACTTTGGGAGAGGTATACTCCCCCTTCACTCTGTCAAGATAGGATAAAGGTTCTCACCTCTTTTTTTTTTTTTTTTTTTTATATATATAAACCTTGAACCAAGAAAATCAATTGCAAACAGCTAATTAGTGAAAAAAAAAAAAAAAGCGAATGTTCTCTTAATGTAGCAAAGTACAACACACTAGATTTTAGCAGCCTTAATGACAAGTTAGTTACAGTTAAAATGATTGTTTCCAACAATCCACTCTGAAGCAGCAGTGCCACCTAGCATTCCTAACTATTTTTACTGGAATGGGATCTATGCTTTTGACAAATCAATTGTTCAATCTAATCCATTTTAATAATATATCTACAGCAGTAAATCACTAGAGGGCAGGCAACATGTTTTATCACTAACGAAAAACCATTGAACCTACTTACATAGTTTTAGAGCCGGGGTAACCAGCAGATCTTTGGTAGGAGAACAGACAAGTGATTTTTATCACTTTTCTTGCTGCTTTTAACCAATCATAAAGCAATTACTTGAGAAATAGGTGATTTTTTTTACAGAAATATGAATATTCTTTGAAACTTACATTTTCTATGGCAAAAGCTGTAGCAGTGGTAGATCTCAAAGATTAAAAATAATAGTAGCCACTAAAACAGCAAAGTAAGGTTTATAGGAAATAATAACAGGGCCAATATAGACACATTCCTGAAAAATTGTGCTCAGTAATCGCTGTCTATAAAATGACTTAAACATGTAGGGTCACATGTCTCAGTAATATTACGGACTCCTAATTACATGTATATTCTTTGGCTGGTGGCACTGTGCACTAGGGGGCAAATTTACTAAAGGGCAAAGTGGCTAACGCTAGCGAAAATTCGCCAGCGTGATGTCATTTTGCCACTTTTACTAACGGATGCTGGTGTAAATTCGCTAGCGAAGTGGACCTACTCTAGTGCTACTTCGCACCCTTATGCCAGGAGAAGTTGCGCTTATGGCGAAGGGACGTAACTACGTTAATTCAATAACTTGCGGATTTCACTGTATATTACCTTTTGCACCAGACTTGCCTTTGCCACCTTAGACCAGGTAGACCAAGTTGATATTTTTTCTAAGTCCCCAAAAACGCTGGCGTCTTTTACTTTTTTAAGGGTGATAGGCTGAAAGAGATCGTAAATTTTTTGGGGGTAACCAGCTTCCCCCCTACATTTCCTAACATATGGCACCTAAACTATACAGTGGGCACATGTATAGGGCAAAACTTTATTTTATTTCATGACGGTTTCCCAGGCTTGTGTAGTGTAATGTATTTGCTGCTACATATACGTCCATTGTACTTTAACTTGCCGCTGTATGCAAATTAGGCATCGCTAGCGTAACTTCACTTTGCTTGACGAATTAACACTAGCGCAATTTCGCTACCTTTCGCCTCCATAGGTGCATCTTTGGATTTTAGTGAACTTCAGCTGCCCTGGCGAAACTACGCCTGGCAAAGTGCAACAAAGCTGTCGCTAGCGCATTTTCGGCGTTTAGTGAATTTGCCCCCAGGTGCATTAGGGATGGATGGGGCTAAACAATGTCATATAGATGCATCAGTCTGACCTATGAACTGCATAAATATACTGTAGACACAGTAAGGAACAAATTTCTTAAAAAATTATAAAAATTCAAACAATAACAATTACAGATATATGATCCGTTATCCAGAAACCCACATCCAAAAAGCTAGAATTACAGAAAAGCTGTATCCCATAGACTCAATTTTCCAAATAATCCAAATTTTTAAAAATGATTTCCTTTTTCTCTGGAATAATAAAACCGTAGGTTGTACTTGATCCCAACTAAGATATAATTAATCCTTATTGGAAGCAAAACCAGCCTATTGGGTTTAATTAAATGTTTAAATGATTTTCTAGTAGACGCAAGGCATAAAGATCCAAATTACAGAAAGATCTATTATCCGGAAAACCCAGGTTCCAAGCATTCAGGATAACATAATAAACACTCAATAGAAGTCTCGCCAATCTACCTCAGAAAGGGAAAAAATCCTTCCAGACTCCAAGATTGCAATCAGACCAGTCTTTGGATCAGCTTTGTAGTTTGTACATTTTTTCACTTTTCAAAAAGGCATTCAAACATTTCTTGAAGCTAGGGTTGCCACCTGGCCGGTATTTTACCGGCCTGGCCGGTAAAAATGATGGTTGATCCCAATGTTATTAATATGGGAAAAAAAGATAAATATATAGGAAGGCCAGTATTTTTTCCAGAAAAGGTGGCAACCCTACTTGAAGCTAATGTATCTGCCATTACAGCCTCTACAGGGAGATGCTTATATAACTTTTTTACCAAGAAATCATTTATATTGCTGGATTATGGTGGAAATATACTAAGGGGCAGATTTATCAAGGGTCGAAGTGAATTCGAGGGAATTTTCGAAGTAAAAAAAATTCGAAATTCAAAGTAATTTTTTGGAGACTTCGACCATCGAATAGGATACTACGACTTCGAATTTACTTCAAATTCGATTCGAAGTAAAATAGTTTGAATATTCGATAATCGAAGTACTGTCTCTTTAAAAAAAAACGTAGACTTCAATAGTTCGCCAAATTAAACCTGCCGAAATGCTATGTTAGCCTATGGGGACCTTCTAATGGATTTTTCTAAATCTTTACACATCGAAGTAAAATCGTTAGATCAAACGATTTTACTTCGATCGTTCGATGGCCAAATTAGGTGAAAATTCGAAGTCGAAGCATTTTAATTTGATGGTCGAATTTCGAAGTATTTTTTACTTCGAAATTCGACCCTTGATAAATCTGCCCCTAAATTACTACATAACTTAGTATAAAGTGCCCTAATGATACTTAGCTCTTGTGACAGTCAACCTGCAGCACACCTAGATACATATCATAAGCATTTTTTACTCACCTGAATTTGTTCTGGAGTCCATTGATCCAAATTAACAGATTTCACTCTTGATATATGAACTCCAAGGTTTCTATGAATTCCAGCACAACGAATGCACATAAAAACTCCTAGGTTCCAGGAAGCCCACCTAGGACCTGCAACAAATATATTTCATTAAAGCATTTTTAAAATTAGTGTGATGTTTAGGTAATGCAAAGCTTGCCTTGATAACACTTTCCAAATATGGCACCTGCCTCTAAGCTAAATCATGAATCCATGAAGAATTTAAATAACAAATTTAAATAATTTACAAAAAGAAAGGACGTTAATTTTGCTAGGCTCGCACAAAAAAATTGGATTTACAATTTTATTTAGGGTGACACATTCCCTTTTTTATCTAAAAATGAAAGGTGAAATTCAAAGAAATACATACTACTTAAAAGAAAAAAAAACTTCTGCAATGCAGGTAGAGATTTTAAAAGGTACTCTGAAGAGTTTCTACTGCTAACATATAAATGATTTCTGATATATGTAATCATGGGATCATTTCATAGCTGATTGGATTTGGTTCAGTATTTAGCCAAGTCTTTTAGCATCAAAAACATACGGATTTGTTGCATTCCAGATGGTGCTTTACAACATTCAAAGTGGACATTTCATAGCCTGCATACTGAACACAGGTGTTTATTTCAAAATCTTTATTTAATTAAAGGGGTTTCTTTGGGGCACAGAAGAAATAGAGGGGGGTGTAACAAAAGATGTCCTTGGTTTTAACAACATCTGTTGCTTAAGTACATTTTGTAAAATTCAATTAGTCAAAGCCAGATTGTAACAAAAACAAAACAAAAAGTAGTTTACATGCTTTATATGATAAAAGATATACTGCAGGCATTACTAAGGTTAATCGAAAACAGCAATTATTATATACAGATATATTTAGTGTCAAGTATTAAATATCTTATGTATGTACCAAAATTATAACATGTAGGTACAGGTATGGGATTTGTTATCCAGAAAGCTCTGAATTACAGGAAGGCCATCTTCCATAGAGTTATTTGATTAAAATGGAGTTTAATTTTTAAACGATTTCCTTTTCTCTGCAATAATAAAAGAGTAGCTTGTACCTGTACTTGATCCAAACTATATATAATTAATCCTTATTGGAAGCAAAACAAACCAGTTGGGTTTAATTAATATTTACAAGAAATTTTAGTAGACATAAGGTGTGGAGATCCCAAATATGGAACAAAAAACCCTTATCCAGAAAACCCCAGGTCCAAGCATTCTGGATAACAGGTCCCATACCTGTACAATGATTACATAGGAGTATAACCTGGTTTTAATATTGGTTAAGTTGTGCGTAAGGATTCATGGGGACCATATGTTTACATATACAGGTATGGGATCTGTTATCCAGAAAGCAAAAAATTACAGGGCCATCTCCCAAAAACTCCATTTTAAACATATTCCTTCAAATTTACCTTTTTATTTTATTTTTTATTTGCTTTTTCTCTGTAATAATAAAACAGTACATTGTTCTTTATCCCAACTAAGATTTAAGTAATTCTTATTGGAGGAAAATAATCTTATTGGATTTATTTAATGTTTAAATTATTTTTGTAGCGGGAAAAAAAATTATGGAAATATTCCTTATCTGGAAATCCACAGGTCCAGAGCATACTGGTAAATAGGTCCCATATCTGTATTGTAGTTCTACGTTTTTTTTTATACCTTAATGGGGGGTGTGGGAATATCTCTCCATTATTTGGGATGAACACTCCTATATACAACTTTTACATGTAAAAATTGTGGTGTGTGGTACTACCTTGTGACCAGTTTCTAAACCATGTCTTGGGTTTTAGATATCACTTAGCCCATGTTTCCATTACTTTGCTCCAGACTTCTTCAGGTAAGATAAGATTTTACTCAACTTTCTCATTTCATTATAATGTGTTTTGTGGTGTGTTATCTTAGTTATATTCAGTGGTTCTTGCTAGGAAGTAATAAATACACTTTCTATACCTATTATTTGTATAAAAAACGATTTATATTATTTTGCACCTACTTTGTGTGTTCAACGACAGGCACAGGATCAGCATAATTATATTTTATTGTTCCATCTACAGAGTCACATCATATAAGTCCTACATATGGCATAGTAATAGAAGGTTTAAAAAATATATTTTAGTTCATAGTGTAAAAATATTATCAGATATCAGTAGCTTAAAAATGGTGCTAGACACATTTTATGGTCAAAGGCCATTTCCTCAGTAGCTAGCTTAGGTGGTATTGAAAATGTGGCATAAAGAAACATAGTTGGGGGGCACTTAGGAATCCCCAAAGGCCACATGAATGTAGTAAAAAGGGATGTTGGTTCCTAGCTAAGGGTCTGGGGCACCTTTTCTAATTTGGTAAAAGTTTATTTTTCAGAGGTTGAACATTAGAGTTTTTTATACCTCAAATGAACTCACAACTCAAATGTTTTATTATTTAAGATAATCTCAAATGGAAAAAACCTTGATTCAGTGAGTTCGAGTTCCAAACTGTAAAAACTCGAATTGATCGAGTTTTCAGCAAAAAAAACCCCAAAAAACCTAGAATTGATTGAGTTTCTGGGTAAAACCCTTCAGAAAAAAAATAGAAAATCATTCAGGCTATTAACATCTTCAAATGGTTCAAGGGACCTCTGCATCGCAATCTTACATGACCTAGACAGGTTTTAGATGGTGTATTTTTGGATTCAAGCTATTTCCAGGGTTGGGGTATAATAAATCTCAAATAATTAGAGATTTTTTTTTTTTTTTTAACCTTAATAAATAATGCCCTTAGTGTGTGTGACAAGGGTTAAGCATTGCAGCATTAATGTTACACTATGGGGTCACGTGCAAGGCCTCTCTGACAGTCACAAACATAAAGCAATAAGTGTTTGGTGCATGGCTGTATGAGGTGCAGACTAATTGGACTTCACTACTTACAGACAGAACCATGGCAGAATATACATCTGGTTAGTATTTTAAACCTCTTTATTTCACCATAAATATTCACTGAGGACCGTTTACGAAGGCCATTTTTGGGAACTTTAGGACAAAATTTTGGTGCAAACATTACATAATATCCGGGAAAACATCCATTGAAATGCATTATAAATTGACGAGACTATAATAATACAGTGTAAAATGCAGCAAAATGTAATATCAGGGTATGTAAAATAGAGGTTTCGCTGCAGAAGAGCTGTCAACTCCCCCACGATTTTATCGGGAGTTACCATATTTTCCACTCTGTTACCTTTCACTCATACATTTCCCCCAATTTCTGATGTTCTCTGACAATTTCTAACGATTTGCAGGCAAAAATCTGGTGTGTGCATGCGCAGAACATTTCAGTGACATCAGTGGAGAAAAGTAACGCAACTTCCGCTGATGTCACCAGATGATGTCACAACCTGGAAATTCTCTGAACCACACCTTCCCCAGTCAGTGAGCTTAAAAAGTTGACAGTTCTCTGCTGTAGATTCTTTTGCCCTGTTCTTTTGTTGGTTACATTTACTGATTATATACTGGTAAAATGTGGCTTCTAGAGATCAAAATAGTATATTTTTTATTAAATAAAATGTTGTCATCAATGCTCCAAATACTGTTATCAGTTGAGATTAGGGGGCCAATAAGCATCCAATTCAGTCTGGAGGGGTAAAGTTAGCAGCTAAAACTGGCCGGTGTATAGCCAGTTTAAAGAAAATTTGTTTGTGCCATTTATTATATTCCATGCTGGGTAAAGAAAGCCAAAGAATATACACTAGACTTGCAGGAAATAAACTGATTTTGGGAGCATACATGGTACTTGCCATTTGTTCTGTTGTTTAAAGGAGAAGGAAATACTTAAATTATGTAAGCTTTATCAATATAAATATACCAGTAAACAAAGCAATGCTGCTCGAAGTCCAGACTACCTGTTTTCAGCAGAAACCTCGAGGGCTAGGGCTTGAGCATGCTCAGTTTGCTCCTCTCTCCCTGCCCCCCCCCTCCAACCTGCTGTAATCTGAGCTCAGAGCCATGAGTGAGAAGGGAGAGACTCAGGTAGTAAGCTAATATGGCAGCTGCTATCCTAAACAAACAGAGAGAGTGTCTAGAGTGGTTTACGCAGGTGTGGTAAAGCATTCTACTGGATAAATATAGTGTTATAGCTTGCACTATTGGGGCTAATCTATTGGTAATAAACTGCTTTGGTAGCTTTTCTTCTCTTATTAAAGAGTTTATTGAGATATAGTTTTTAAAAAAAAAAAAAAAAAAGGAATGGAAATTACTTACACTCAGCCAACTGTTCCCCTTTCTGTTGCAGTCCATTAGTACTAAATTAAAGTCAGTGTGATATTTTATTTTCCATCCAGGACATACATAATATGAAATACATTTTTTTTTTGTTTGAAAAGCTCTAAATTGGGCAAATAAATCTAACTCTGAAGGAATTTGGATTGATAACTCAAGCAGACAATCACCACAGTGATTATTTCATATCATCTAAATAGCTTCTATGTTGATTCTGACTTTACATGTTCAAATTAAAAAGAAAACACATGCAGTCTGGAAAGTTTCAAATAAATTGTGCTACTTCCAAAGAGGTATCAAACAGAGCAATGAAAGCACAGTTAATGAGATGCTGCTCCATTCATCCTGACAAAAATGTTCTGTAGTCATAACAGGCATACAAATGGTGAAGTCATAAAAAGAAATTTTTACAATGACCAAGTACACTAGAAATATATTTAATGTAAGTTAATTGCTTAGAAGAAAAGATGGAAGGAATTTACAGGGCTAAATTGCACAAATAGTTGCCAATATCAACCAACCAGATCATGAAGTGTATCTAACCTTCTCTCCGCCTGCAGATTTTAATCTGGTAGAGCGTAGTGGATCCGCACTAATCCGTGGCTTCCTGTATCTGCACTGAGATCAGAAAAA
Source organism: Xenopus laevis (assembly GCF_017654675.1). Classification (NCBI taxonomy): domain Eukaryota; kingdom Metazoa; phylum Chordata; class Amphibia; order Anura; family Pipidae; genus Xenopus; species Xenopus laevis. The sequence continues at coordinate 97,412,759 of NC_054379.1, forward strand.
CTGCAAAAGCAGGCATTTTCAGGGCGATCTACAACCATGTAGCCACAACCAGGCAAAAACTGTACTTTTCAGTGCAGATAAAGGAAGCCGATGGTTAGACCGAATCTGCTTCTCTCTGCCTGATTAAAATCTGCAGGTGGAGAGTTTTAAAGGATGATATAAATTCAACAACTTAAATGGACAGTATATCCCCTTGTTCAACACTAATGCAATAAAGAGGGCTTGTGCTGAACATACTGTTTGGCTATTGTGTTAATACATTTATATAGAAAAACTCAACCGTTTTTTTTTTCTTCAGCAAAAGAGTAGTAAACCTTTATCTCTATTATAGTGCCCAGAATAATATACATTACTCTATACATCCAGTCTGCCTTTTCTTAATAAGAAGTTCAAAACAGGGGCTCGGGTCGGCTACCTCCTGCTCTAGCATGAAGCTCAGCCCCCTAGAGGTGTCTACTGCACACGCCTCACGGCTCTACATTCACGTAGGAGCCAGTGAGCATGTGCAGCGTTTTTTAAAGCACATTCTTGTTTCCTGTAAGTCTCATTTATACACACAGTAATAAAGGGCATGCATGTCTGCTACACAGTGCCAGCATGCATCCATAAAGAGAAGGTAATGTCCTAGATGAGAATTAAAAATGGCTATTATAACTACAATATGGAAACAAAGAAGTCCATTGATCATTTAGATTTTTACAAGAGTGATAAAAATGCCCTTTTTGCCTGTCACTTAAAATATAAAACAACCATCGCGGCCTGCACATTTTTTCTCAGGCGGAGAGAAGTGAATCTACTAGGTGCCCCATCTCCATTCATTTGAACCATTTTCGCTTGTGCTCAGTCAATGCGCAGGAGATCGGAGGTCGGCCTGAAAATTACTGCTTTTATGCATTTGGCCCGACCTCAGCTATGTGTGCAATCAACTCAACTATGTATTCAAATCAACTGAGATGGCCAACAGAGCAGATCCTGTTCTCTCAACCTGAAAAAAAGGACACAGGCTCAGAATTTTAGAGCCATTGAAAAATACCTTTTTACACACTTTAACTAACTATCTCTTTAAGAACAAAACACAAATATGATTTTAGAGAAGCCCATTACATATACATGTAATAATACTAGGTCCCAACAGATACTGTAACATGTCTAATAGATGAATTAAAAATATCTAGTCTCCCAACTCTTTCAAATAACGTATCGGTTCTGCACATATAGACTATGCAGTATGGTAAAACAGAAGGCTGCCAAACTAAAAGACTGTAGCTAATAATGTACATCAAAGCAAAGCTTACATTTAGGGCTCACTCACAAATACTAATTTCATGCACACTGTAAGGGGGGGGGGTTGCACTGCAACTTAACACAAATTATTACATTTACCATAAAGAGGTATATTCTGAGACAATTTGCAATTGGTTTTAATTTTTTTATTAAGATTTTGAGTTATTTACCAGCTCTCCAGTTTGCTAGGGTTCAAATCCCCCTAGCAACCATGCACTGATTTGAATAAGAGACTGGAATATGAATAGGAGAGGGCCTGGATAGAAAGAGAAGTAATAAAAAGTAGCAATAATAATGCATTCATAGCCTTACAGAGTATTTGCTTTTTAGATGGGGTCAGCGACGTCCATTTAAAAGTTGGAAAGATTCAGAAGAAAAAGGCAAATACTGTAACTATAAAAAATAAATAAAGAAGACTAATTGAAAAGAATTGGTTATTCTATATCATACTAAAAGTAACCTTAAAGGTGACCCGCCCCTTTAACTCATACTATGTTGCAGATGAAGTCAATATTCTTTAGTTATTTAACCACTTATCCTACTATAGAATCGGAGGTAGGGCTTTTACACAGTGTTTCTTCTTGCAGCGCATTCTTCTGGATCTTTACTCATTCAGGCACATTCAAGCTACAAAATCAGGTGAAACACATCTAGGTGCAATAAAGTTGATACGATGCACACAGAGAATGTGCACATTGATTTGCTGCCTTCAATTGAAAAATACACGTACACACACACACACACACACGTACATTTTGGGGGTTATGTATCAAAGGTGGGATTTTAGAGTTTTTCTTATACCTCGAATGAACTCACAACTCGAATGATTTCTTATTTAAAGAAGGAAAGCTACCAAAGCAGTTTATTGCTAATAAATTGGCCACAACAGTGCAAGTAGAACACCATTTTTATTCTTTAGAATGCTTTTCCATTCCAGCTCTAGAAGCGCTCACTGTTTGTTTATGATAGCAGCTGCCATATTAGCTTGCTGTGACATCATTTCCTGCCTGAGTCTCTCCCTGCTCGCTCATAGCTCTTAACTCAGATTACAGCAGGGTGGGGGAGGAAGGAGGGGGAAAGGAGCAAACTGAGCTTCTCCGAACTCTCCGGAAAAAAACTCAAACATCATGAAGGCTATTAACATCTTCAAATGATTCAAGGGACCCCTGCCATTGACCCCTACATAACCTCAACAGGTTTTAGATGGCGTATTTTTGGATTCAAGCTATTTCCAGGGTCGGGATATAATAATTCTTAAAAAGTTTTTTTAAACCAAAAAACTGATTTTTTTAAAATCTCTTTCATTTATTTTTATATAACAGTAGTGTAAACACGCAGTGTTCAATGTTAAACGTTTCTCTGATTTTTTAACCTTTGTGGGGTAGAGGGTGTTAGTACGGGAAATCACCACATTACAAGCTTGCAAGTATTTGGTCAGTATAGCTGCCTATTTTACCAGATATTGTCCTATTTGTTATTGCAAAATCTCATAGTTTTATTACACATATTCCAGGGTGTCCAAATTTCCATGTGTTTGTCTACTTTGTCTGCTAATAAAGCCATTAAATATAAAAGATTTTGTGCCAGATTTGATTTATTCTTTCAACTCTTGCATGAGTAGCAGTAGACGGTTGTAACCATTGCTTTGCTAGATTAATTCTCGCCACAGCTAGAATTTAACCCAAGAGTTTATTTTGAGTTTTAGTAAGCGCTTTAGTGGGAAGGGCAAGTAATGCTATGCGAGCAAAAAATTTGATTTGATTGATATCTGACCAAAAAATTAACCTTGAAAACTCGAATTTTCCTGGAAAATACAATTTGATTCATTAATGAAACTGCCCCTTTATGTATAAATACATAAAGACTGCAAAAAAATGCCAAGCCAGGCAGCCAAGGAAAAGGACATACATCTAAGCATGCCTTGCACATAAAAGAGCAATCTAGTGCAATTTAACTCTCAATTATTGAAATTACGTCACAGGGTAACAGAAGAGAGAAAAGGCAATTACTGTAATCTGACATACAATCCAACCTGAATTCACATTTTGAATGGTATTAACCTGAAAAGCAACAGCCCCAGTCGGTTCAAAAATGTAGAAAATGCTAATAAAATGCTATATTATGGGTATGGGATCCGTTATCTGGAAACCCGGTATCCAGAAAGCTCAGAATTACGGAAAGACTGTCTCCCATAGACTCCATTATAATCAAATAGTCCAATTTTTTTTAGAAATGTTTTTCTTTTCCTCTGTAATAATACAACAGTAGCTTGTACTTGATCCCAACTAAGATATAATTAATCCTTATTGGAAGCAAAACAATCCTATTGGGGTTATTTAATGTTTACATAATTTTATAGTAGACTTAAGCTATGAAGATCCAAATTATGGAAAGATCCATTATCTGGAAAATCCCTGGTCCCTAGCATTCTGGATAATAGGTTCCATACATGTACTTTGTTCAGTATTGACATGCAGAGACCTTAAATGAAAACAGTACATAACTTTTTTTTCAGGCTGATACTTCAGCTGCTGCAACACAACAAACTGTTTGCTTTTTAGCTCTTAACAATGAGTCTACTTTAGAAAAACATACATTTGGAAAGCATATATTGTGAGAAACTTAAGGGGCCAGGGCTCCTCTGAATATGCAATGTGACATTTAGCGAAAACAAGATGTGCATACAAATATCCTTGTTTGACGCTTCCCTCCTGCAAACAAAACATACTGCCTGAGTTTCTTTTGTGGTAGCGTTCACTTTACAGCATCAAAATAATAATAAGATAAAACATTGTGGAATGAGATTAGTCAACAAAATTGTAATCCACTAGTCTTGCTGCACAGTGATTGTTTTATGGGCAAAAAAAAGCAATTCTAACGGAAAGCAATAGAATTGTTAACAATGGCATAAAAAAACAAAAGCAAAATGAATGACCCAATTTAATTAGCATGTGTGCTAGTCACAATAGCCAACACTTTTGAGAACAAATAAAAGTGCTCAATACATTTTTTTTTTTTTTTTTTAAGTGGAAATGAGGAGGGAAAGAAAGAGTATCCACTCTTAAAGGAGAAGGAAAGCTATGGAGGCATTCTATTGCCAATAGATTAGGTGCAATAGTGCAAGTTAGAATGTTATATTTATTCTGTAGAATGTTTTGCCATACCGGAGTAAAAAGCTCTAGAAGCTCTATCTTTGTTTGTTTAGAAAAGCAGCTGTCATATTAGCTTGGTGTGACATCACTTCCTGCCTGAGTCTTTCCCTGCTCACTTATAGCTCTGGGCTCAGATTACAGCAGAGAAGGGGAGGGGGGGGAAGAGGAGCAAACTGAGCATGCTCATGCCCGGGGCAAAGAGGTTTAAGCTGAAGGGGGGGGGGGAAGTCTGATACAGAAGCCCATGTGTACACAATAGAAGGAAGGAAATAAATGCAGTGTTTTCTTTTGACAGAGGACTCAGAGCACCACTACTTTGAGGATTTACTGGTGTATTTAGGTGGACCTTTCTGATAAGGCTTACTTAGTTTTAACCTTTCCTTCTCCGTTAAGCTGGCCATAGATGCAAAGATACCACCATATAAAAGGAAGGTTCATACGATTTTCAGACTGTGTGGAGTGTTCGACATTTTTCGTACCATGGTGAATGACTGTTCAGTCGATGGGACAGGTTAAAAGATTTGTATCGGGTACCAATAAAATCGATGCATGTATATCTAATAATATCAATGGGAGACTGTCACTTCTATTTGTCGGACATAACTTTTGTATGATTGCTGCCGGCCAATTAATGGCCTGAGCATCATGGGATTTGTTCTCTTTACTATTTTTGTTATTAATCTGAATGGTTAGTTGCAAATCAGAAGACTGGCACACATGATCGTTCGTCTGATAATCCGCACGTCTATGGCCAGCTTTATGTGCACAACCTCATAGCTCCACTGACAGGCCCAGTGTTGGCTACACAGATAGAGTTTTTGCACAGATACTCTATATTTTCAGCATACATTCTATTTATTTTGTATAAAAAGCTATATATAAGGTGTATATTGACCCTTAAAAGGAAACTCAACCTTTGTCTCAACTAGGATTGCCACCTTTTAAAAAAGAACTTACCCCAGTGGTGGGGGCGGGAACTAAAGGGGTGGGCCATGATGGGAAAAAGAGGCAGAGCCGAGGGAGCATGCCACAAAAGGGGCGGGGACAATGGATCCTGCTGCAAAAGGGGCGGGGCCACACCGTGAGATGCCGAGAGGATGAAGAAAAGGTAAGTTTCCACCGAAGGCCAAGGGCTTTTCTTAAGGGTATTACAAATTACCGGCAACTACATTGCCGGTAAATTTGTAATACTGGCCCCGGCCTTGACAGGTGTTTTACTGGCTAGGTCGTTAAAATACTGGCCGGGTGGCAACCCTAGTCTCTACCCTCTTTTGAATTTTATGACAAAGTATTGTTCACCTGAGCTAACTTTCAGCATGATGTGGAGAAAGCTAATCTGAGAACAATTCACAGTTGGTCTTCAAATCTTTTAATTATTTCACTTTTTGTTCAGCAGCTTTCTGGTTGCTAGGGTGCACATTTTCTTAGCAACCAGGGAGTGGTTTGAATGAGAGACTGATATATGAATAGGAGAGGGCCTGAATAGAAAGATAAGTAATAAAATAAAATTGAAGTCTCTCAGAGCAATAGTTTTTGTCTGCTGGGGTCTGTGCCCCCCCCCCATTTGAAATTTGAAAAGAGTATGTATAAGTCAAATAATTCAGAAATGATAACAAAAATGAAGACCAATTAAATTTACTTAAAGGAGAAACAAACCCTTAATAAAAAAAACCTACCCCCACCCTACACAGACCTCCCCCCCCCTGCAGACGCCCCTAACTCTTTACTTATCCCTCTGTGCAGATTCTGTACAGTGGAGTTCACGGCAGCCATCTTCTTCTCTATGGTGATCTTCGGAATGACCTGCGAATTGGGACATGCACAGTTGGAGCAATTTTTAGTTTTGTGACAACTGGTCATGCGCCGAACTGCACGAAAAATGCCAGTCTCATTCCGAAGATTAACGAATCGGCAGAAGATGGCACCTGTGAACTCCACTGGACAGAATCTGCACGGAGGGGTAAGTAAAGAATTAGGGGCATTTGCCCAGGGGGGCAGTTAGGCTGGGGGTGGGTCTATGAAGGGTAGGGGTTTTTTTATTAAGGGTTTGTTTCTCCTTTAAAAAATGGCCATTCTATAACATATTAAAAGTTAACATAAAGGTGAACTGCTACTTTAAACTAGCCCCCTTAAAAAATTATACTGTTTTGATCAGTAACTGTATTTTTTGGTGAAAGATGTTGTACTGGATGGGAAACCAGCAGCTGTCTAGTTCTGGATATGGAGTTAGAAGTGAGTACATTCAGATGGAGCATGTGCCCCACCTACTGGTTAGCAGAAGATATGGTAAAGAAAAGTTAACTTTATTTAAGGAATTAGGATCAATTTACACAAACATCACTCTGTAAAGAAATATCTGCATGTCACTCACACTCTCTGATTTTTAATTTCAGCTTATACAGACTTAAAATATATATATTAAAATGATCAATATATACATACAGGTACAGGTATAAGATCTGTTATCCAGAAGGCTCGCAACCTGGGCTTTTATTTTTTGGTGTTAGTCAAGCAAAATAATCTTTACTTACCACTATATAAGTTATTTAGATTTTGTTTCTTTTAGTCTTGGAATTCACAATCACAGCAAGCAGGCAGCAGCCATTTTATGTGTTATTAAAGGAAAACTATACCCCCCAAACAATGTAGGTCTCTATTAAAAGATACTGAGTAAAACAGCTCATGTGTAAAATCCTGCTTCATGTAAATGAACCATTATCATAATAATATACTTTTTTAGTAGTATGTGCCATTGGGTAATCATAAATAGAAAATTGCCATTTTAAAAAATAAGGGCCGCCCCCTGAGATCGTAAGATTCACTGTGCACACATACAAACCACATGTAAGGTCACATGAGCCAATTAACAGACAGAGATCTGCCTTTTGCTTCCTCACTTCTTCCTGTTACAGTTAGAGTTGTAGTATTTCTGGTCAGGTGATCTCTGAGGCAGCACAGATAGAGTCACGAAATGGTGGTTCAAGGCAAGAGATGTAAAAGGGCAATATTTATGTAAAAAAATTTTTATGTAAGATTCTTTAATATGTCATTTGATATAAACTATCTGTTGCTTAAGTATTAATTTTGGGGGTATAGTTTTCCTTTAAGGCATGGTATGACAAAATCCTATTTATGCACCAGAATGGGGCACTTGATGCCCATACATTAGCTACACAATTAGATGGAGAGGGGGAGGGGAGCGCAGTGATATCTAGCAAGTGCAAAATGGAAAGTGAAAGAAATTGCCTGTCCCACCTCTCTCTATGCCTAAGGCATAGAGGAGGGGCCAACAATATATAATTGAAAGCTGGGACGAGTTTTATAACAGTTATGGGTGGGTTAATTAAAAAACAGTTGTTTTTGTTTTTTTTTTTTTACATGAAAATGACTTATTTTACAGCTTTTTATTTCTGTGTGACAGGTCCCTTTAATTATTAGTTAATTGCGAAAGCATCTGTGCCTGTATTTAAAGGATCTATTTTAGCGTTTCCTGTTCTCCCTTGATACCATAGGAAAATCCAAGAATATCATCTAAGACCTCAGATACAGAATTGGGGACCTCCACAAATCCAGTTCCTCCTTAGGAACAATTTTATGGTACCACACAGGCACTGCATTGTTAAAGAAGGAAGCTCAGATTACCTTGCAAGGATGAACAAACTTTTCTCCAAAAGATTCAACTTAACCCCAAGACAACAGAGCTGGAGGCATTATGCAATAAAGCATTAACACCCACATTTAAGAAAAAGTCCCTCATGCCTGAAAGGCAGCTGAACAAATAAAAAACCTCTATTACTAACTCAGCATAAAAAGTCAGACTGAAGTTTACGGATGATAACCAGGTCAAACACTTATGGCCTTTTCAAGGATGGCTCTTTCATCAAATGAAACAAAATAGAACTGTTTGGCCATAATAATCTTTGCTATGTATGGAGGAAAGCTCCCAAATGTGAAGCATAGGGGTGGCTGTATCATGCAGTGAGCGGTGTTTTGCTGGAAATGGGACTAGTGCACCTTATAAAATAGATGGCATCATGACGAAGGGGGATATGTAGAATTGTAAAGTAACACCTCAAGATATTAGCCAGAAATGTACATTTTGGTCAAATTTTCCAGCGTGACGATACAAAGCATACCTCCGAAGGTGTGGTTTGATATAAAAGGACTGTGAAGCCAATAAAATGGCATATTTGCATGCAGTAAATGTTAGGAAAAAATATTATTTATAAAATGTCGAGGAAAAAACCAAACAAGTTAAACTTGGGAAATAAATAAAAAACAACTTTATATAGTATGATGTATTTGCAGTACGAGGTAACACACACATATTATATACGTATATTTACATATAAAAAAAATGAACAGCAGCAAAACTGCATTTGGAGGGGTTAACAAAGAAGTTTTCTAAAAGGGAAAGTTTGTTTTTATTAGACAGCTAAAGCTTACTGACTTCTGGTCACTTGTCTATTTTTAAACAGAGTGTTATACTACCACCCAGTGGTAAAACATTTAAATACTAATTATTAGTTACTTCAAAAGTTATAAATCAAGATAAGCAAAACACCTAAAAAAATGTGCTGTTATCTCAAAGTGATAAAATCATAAGTTACAGCTTTTATGGTTTCTATTGATTCAAATATAAGCAGAGTTAGAATACAAGGAGGAAGAAAGATAGACTCCTCTGCAAAACCTGGACCAGGACATCAAGGGGCACATTTACTTAGGGTCGAATATCGAGGGTTAATTAACCCTCGATATTCGACCGTCAAAGTAAAATCCTTCAACTTCCAATATCGAAGTCGAAGGATTTACAGAATTTCCTTTGTTCGTATGATCGAAGGAAAAATCGTTCGATCAAACGATTAAATCCTTCTAATCGAACGTTTTTCCTGCGATCAAAAAAAGCTAGGAAAGCCTATGGGGACCTTCCCCATATGCTAACATTGATGCTCAGTAGGTTTTAGTTGGCGAAGTAGGTGGTCGAAGTTTTTTTTAAAGAGACAGTACTTCGACTATCGAATGGTCGGATAGTCGAACGATTTTTAGTTTGAATCTTTCGATTCGAAGTCGTAGTCGAAGTAGCCAATTCGATGGTCGAAGTAGCCAAAAAAATACTTAGAAATTCGAAAGTATTTTTTATTCTATTCCTTCACTCGAGCTAAGTAAATGTGCCCCCAACTGTTAGGGCCTGCAGCTCTGGTCGCAAAAGCCATTAAGTCCATACATGGATGCCCCCAGAAGCTCAATAGTGACTTGGGTGCAACTGCCATTCATAAGAATCCAAGATCTCTAAACAGTTGTTTATATGCCAGGCAGGCTAAACAGAGACATTCTTACACTCGAACAAATGAAAGTACAACCTCGGCCAGTACAGAAATACTGATTGTAACTGCCTTTTGACGGTGAGGAGAACCAAAAAATATGCAGGTATGTCCTTTTGTGGAGAACTTTATGGAGTGCCGATATGGAGAGGTCCAGGGAATTGTATTTCATTCAACTGGAAGTCGGTTGCAAGGTAATACACACCATGATTAATTGATACAGAGTCATTACCTAGAGCAAAAGCTTAAAAACAGTGGGGAACCAAAATCGCCCTCATCTGATGAAATCAAAAGGCATTCTAAGAGCCTAAATGAAAACAATATAACAGCGCATGCCAATTTGCAGAACTATTAAAGACAGCCAATACCTGATTTTGCAGCAAACGGGGTGATCCCAAATTTATTCCATGGTGCTGTTAAACACTTTGCAATTGATCAAACATTTCGGGACCGCATGGCCCTTTCTCAGTGATGGCCATGCGGTCCCTAAACATTTGATCAATTGCAAAGTGTTAATAGCACCATGGAATAAATTTGGGATCACCCAGTTTGTTGCAAAGTCAGGTATTGGCCGTCTTTCATACATTTTGGATTCATTGCTGGCGTGTGGCTAGGCCAGTGCCAAATACCTGCATCCCCTGATCTGACTTTGTGTGAATTTGCAGAACTATGCACTGAAGAATTTAACAGTTCAAATGTAAGTAAATATCTAGGAGCTCTGTAGTTCACCTCCAATGCCGGTACCCAATATCCATTCTCACTCGGATGCAACAGTCAACAAAGTTTATAGAGATGGACCAGTGCTTAAAAACAGCTGTAGGATAGCCTTCGAGGAAGTCACAAGACGAAACGCGTCAGGCAGTGGCGTCGGCCGCGTGCACCCAGGACTACACGCCACAGGCAGAATGCAAGCAAGTACAGCTGACTGCATTGGCATGCCCAGAAATTGCCAATGCAGGGACATTGATATATATGATCTTCTAGTATACAGAGGGACCCCAAAAGTTTACAGAAAATAAAAAGAGAATTAAAAAAAACAAAAACAAACAGACTCCACAGTGAAACAGCTAATCAATTTTACAATTAATTTTAGTCATACAGAATATTTCCCTTAAATAGGAAAATATCTGCAATAAGAAGACCAATATCTGCAATAAGAAATGACCTTGCAAGCTGAAATGATCAACTTCTTAACTGCCATCAATATGGGTCAGAATTTCTGCTCTTTGAGAGAGCTGAAAAACCTTACCGCAATATTCTGAGAGCAGTACCGTATATACTGGAGTATAAATCGAGTTTTTCAGCCCCCAAAATATGCTGAAAAACTCTACCTCGGCTTATACTCGGGTTAAGTGCAAAAACGGTCGCCGGCGTCCAAGAATAGTCGCCGGCGTCCAAGAATAGTCTCCAAGAATATTCGCTGGCGTCCAAGAATGGTCGCCGGCATCCAAAAACGAGACGCCGGCACCTACAATTGAAGAAGAAACCCTCAATTTTTTGCTTGAAACTTACCAGAAGCTCACCCTAGGCTTATACTCGAGTCGACAATAAATATATATATATATATATATATATATATATATATATATATATATATATATATATATATATATATATATACGGTATGTAGCTTTTGTAATTAAAAATGGTTTTACAAACTTATTACACAGGTTAACTGATGCTCAACATTATGCAGTAAATAAAGAGCTAGCAATAGTGAGATCATAACACTCTCAACAACCTATTGTTGTTGGTTTGAAAATAAGGCTCAGTGTCATGATCAGAAGTTTGTTTAGTCATGCCTGCTATATTGCTTTAGAAGGATCTCGACTTCTCACATATTCTGTCTAGCAAATATTACTTCTAGAAAAATCTTATTTCTGGTGCAAATTCAATAAGGGCACATATTAGTGTAAGAAAGCAGTCTGACACAGCCATGCACAATTATTGGAATATCTCATACTAATGGAACAGGTGAGGATGGTACTGCAAATTGGATTTTTCAGTATGATCACAGCAATTGCTGTGAGGAGCTCAGCCATAGAGTGATCGAGAGAAAAGATGTAGCCGTTCACTTTCAGCAGAGTTCTTGGTAGTTTTACTGTATGGCCAGTTTGACCACAGAATAAAAAATAAATACAAGGGAGTTTAGAACACGTGTTCAGACCAGGTTGACCCATTAATTATTGATGAAACATGTACTGTATCATCCTTCATTGTATTCCCTGCTTCCACTATATTTAGTTAAACAGTTAAATCTGAATAAAGCCTATGACAGCCATATGGCTCTCTCAAGGAAAACCATGAAAGTGACAAAGCCCTTCCCAGCCTGAAGTTGGGTCCTATTCATGTAAATGGAATATTCTTACACTGTCACATCCATTAGGAGTAACAATATAGGCATTTCTGTGTTGCAAAACCAGTATCTGTCATAAGTAGAGCATTTCCCATTCATCTGAAAGACACCAACTTTGGAAAACCTCCACCAAATTACCCTGTGTTTTAGCAAACCACTGTAGACCTTGAAAACAGCTGCTAATATATCTGCTGTGAAAGCAATTCACCTGTTTCAAAACTTCACTGGCCATAGTCATGCTCAAATGCTCGGCTATGTTGCACTCAAGAGGCACCAAGATGTAAGCCACTGGCCACTCGTGTGTGTATTTGCTGGCTTAGTACTAATGCACATTCTGTTACCACTGAAAGCTGGAGACCAGGACCAATGATTTTCCAAAAAGCAGAGAAATTTGGTGGTGGTTTTTCTTGTCCTTCAAGTTTGCTTTTGCAGCTGCAAAAAAACCAATAACGTTTACAGTGTGTCCAATAGTTATTCACTGATATCACATAGCTGAGTGGATTACCTCTGAAAGGAAAAGTTCAATTCAAATTAATTACAAGACAAACAGGCATTTTTTACATAAACAAATGGGCATACTTTGTTTTTTTAGAAATGATTAAGAAAATGTCCAACAATGTCTTAACATTATATACGACATTGCTTTATATTGCATTATATAAGACATAGCTTTTCATTATTCATAAAGGCAACTTCAGCACAAAATGTTATCTGGACATATAAACAGGTCAACAGAGTGATGATCTGAGTCCACAGCCAAACTCTGCCCAAACTCAGCCACCTTAAGCAGCTCTGTGTGGCCCTACCTGTTTTAAGGTCATCATTTAGATTGCAGTGAGTTGTTTCTGAAGCCAAGTTTGTGGTCACTACTGCTGATTTTGAAAGTTACAGGTACAGGATGCAATTCAAGATACTGCAGTTTTTCTGTCACTGATAATGTTTTATGTAAAGCCCTGGCCAAAAGCTGGTGATGGTTATGCACACTGGGAAGGCACAAAGTTAAAAAACAACGATCATTTAGTTACCATTAATGTTACGAGCTGTCCGAATACTTCTAAAGTTTGGTTTATAGCAGCAAAAGGGTGCAGTTTTATTATGCACAATATTAGTCCAGAGAGAGAAGAAAACAAAAACACTGTGTGCAGAGTTAGGATGGCTACAGACTAAGCAATATGGTACCTGGTAATCATTAGGTCTGTGGGTGACTTGCAAGGGATGAGCCAATGCTTTTCATATGTGTGCGTGTAGGGGGGGGTCACAGTCCAATAAAGAAAAAACACGAAGGCATTACCAATTTCCCCCATTCATATTTCTAAACCAATCTCTCAGTGTCATCCTGGTGTTTCTCTTTTAGATGAGCACATCTTAAGTTTTAGTGCTGCTGGCTGTCTGTATTTAAATAGACACCTGATCCCCAAAAGAGATCCTCTGCCAAGGACAGCTTGCAGCCTTGAGCTTCTGATTCATTATTATGGCAGACCACAGATCCTACAGCCTTGCTTTTTCTGTGGGTTGCTTCCCATACTCTCCATCCATACCAGGCTACAGTGCCTTAGTAGCTTCGCAAGAGAAAGAAGAGTAAGATGAAAAAAAAGGAAACATATGCTTAGTGCTTGAACAGCCCAGGAAGTGTCTGAAGTTACAGTTACAGATTTTACACATGCTATTAGATTCTGGCCCTGCTGTGTATGTATAATATTACAGCAAGCAGGGTGCAAATGTATATTTAAGGTTTGCAAACTGCCAGAAGTAAAGCTACTTAAAGAATATGAATTCTTCAAAACTAAAGCAGCAATAATCAGATAAAATGTAGTAATTTAATGGTATGATACAATCTTTCTAAATTATCCTTTAGGACTTCCAAAAGAAGTACAGCTTTATAACAGATGCAAACGCAGCAAGGGCTTACTAGAATTCACGATATTAATACTGGGGAAGAGATTTCAATTATCAAAGCACAGCAACCTTAAATATCGTATTTGTGTAATTGTGCCTAGAAAAAGAAAAATGCATATACATACATACAGTGAAAAGGTATGTGCTTTCACAATGCATGCCATGAGAAAAATGTAGGGAAGTTCCTTTTGCTCTGATGACATTCCAACCTCACACAATGTCCACCCCAACCCATCTTTATGATAAGATTATCTTTGACTATATAGCCAGATGTAACCTGACACATGCCAGTTTCATTTTCAAACTTGGAGCATTAATACAAGGTTGTTGCTATAAAAGCCACTGTGCCTTCAGAAATTATTACAACTGGATGCTGGGACATTGTTTGGTGGTATCTGCTTTTATTCAGACACAAGAGCAGTAGTGAGGACTTGCTATATGTATTAAATTTTGCAGAGTTATTGCATATCACGACTTAACTGTTGCACCTAAATATTTCCACTTCATAATCACTTAACTTACAGCTGAATGGGGAAGCTCAAAGAGGACATTAAAGGAGAAGGAAAGCTACGGAGGCATTTTATTGCCAATAGATTAGCTGCAATAGTGCAAGCTAGAATGCTATATTTATTCTGTAGAATGTTTTACTATACCTGAGTAAAAAGCTCTAGAAGCTCTCTGTTTGTATAGGATAGGAGCTGCAGTATTAATGTGGTATGACATCACTTCCTGCCTGAGTCTCTCCCTGCTGTGGGCTCAGATTACAGTAGAGAAGGGAGGGGGGGGAGAGGAGCAAACTGAGCATGCTCTTGCCCAGGGCAATGAGGTTTAAGATGAAGGCAGGAAGTCTGATACAGAAGCCCATGTGTACACAATAGAAGGAAAGAAATGCAGTGTTTCTTTTAACAGGGGACTCAGAGCAACTTTGGGGGTTTACTGGTATATTTAGATGGACCTTTCTGATAAGGCTTACTTAGTTTTAAACATTCCTTCTCCTTTAAACTTTCAAATTCAATTAAAAAAAAAAGTATTTCTTTCTAGTGTTCCGTCTGAAACCAACAAAACTGAAAAAAAGTTTTGACAACCACTTTAGATGACCTCCAAATACAGCAGTCTGTTTGTGGCCCTAGATGTTATTTTACTATTTCAATTACATAACATGATAGAATTGCCACAATCTTTCATACACGACTGCCTGCTTGCTGGAGTCGGGTAGCTGATGACTGGCTTGAAACGTGTAAGGAAACGGTTACTGAATAATGTCCACAGTAAGCCTCTCATTTACCAGTACAACCTGCTTTACAACTTTTGCAAGTATGCTTGCCTGGCCATAGCACCATATAGTTGTTTATATTCCCAAATCAACAAATGAAGACAAAAACATAAAATGTATATATGAATTAAAGAAAAAGGTTACTTGTACGGGCTCAGACATTGTCTCCAGTACCTTAATAGAAGACAAATTTACAAAGAAATATGGGAAATAACAGTAAAGAATGTGGTAAACAAAATGTTGCACCAAAAGGATATGGCCCCTGTCCTAAAGTGTTTACCATCTAAATGAAAATCACATTCATATTGCCTAAGAATGCTGGTCTCTGCATACTGCTGTAAGGCAAAGTTAACCTTTCATTAAAAATCAGCACCTACAAAATATTCCTGGGGTTATTGAAATAACAAATCTCTATCAGCTTCTTAAGCAAAACACCCAAAGTCCTTGCACACCAAGTACAACTGTGGACATTATAGATGCTACATGTCATATAATTAAAGGAGAATTAATTCTCAACATAGAATTAGTGTTAGACCTTATGTTTTGGGCTTCTGTCTCAGGCCAAGGACACTGCAGCCCTTAACAGTGAAAATCTGTGCCTCTGAATTTTTCTCTGGTAATCCCTAATTTACTTCCTCATCCTTTGCTTTTCTGATTTACAGTAGATGCTCTGATTCACAATATACAGAACATATAGAATAAAATTAGCAATATAGGGCTGCTTAGTATGATTATAAACCCAGATAATATAATATATGAAGAGCTTTCATTAGTTTGTAGTACACAGACAAATAAAAATGTAATCTGCCCTGTTGGTTTGTGGGGGGGGGGTTATTACAGCATTTACTCAGTAGAGAAATGATTTGGGATTGATCTATACACATTTAAACGTCAGGGAAATTTTCAGAAGTGTTACAAGTTAGAAGCCTCTTGTCAGCATTAGTGCAAGGATTATAAATATACATGGTGCTGTGAAGTCAAGTAGTAGTATACAGAGATTTATTGTATGTTCAGTTTATGGGGGTTCTATTTAACAGGACTAAAGTAACATCTGCTGCCCAGGAGAGAATGAGATATGCACAGCTGAGCAGCAATTAAAATGGCACACGCAGACCCAGACTGGCAATCTGTGGGTTCTGGCAAATACCAGAGGGGCTACCAGAGAAAGTCACTATTTAGTTGGCTGGTGGGGAGCTGATTGGGCCTCTCTGTAATATAATGGAATGACAGGGCCTATTTTGGGCACATGTAAGAAATCCAGTGCCCCCTCCCCATGTCAATAACTAGTCACTTACCTTTTGCTTCACAGTCAGCACAATACTTGTTGTCTTCCTCCCGAAGCATCCGGGACAAGATGGCCTGATGCTGCTCATTCAGCTTCTGAGCCTTTTCCCTTTCTGAACGGGTTGTCATATCTACTATTGCTAAGCAAGCACTCACACCTATACAGGGCTAGCCAAGGGACTCTAGTGATGAAACAATACAAATCCAACGCTTTCTCTGGCTCTCAGACGGGGTATAAATACGAAACACAGGCTTGTCCAACCCTGTTTAGACCAAAATCAGCCCAAAGTCGGCCTTGTAAGTCAGTATATGGATATGTACATAAATACAGATAGCGAGTGATGGAGACTACACAATGACTAATAGAGGCCCCTATTTGTATGCTGGTGCCTGCACCTGGCAGCTCACTGAACTACATAAGAAGGTGGATAAATGTCCACTCAAGGGCAGAAGGCTGGGTTCAGCGCTATTTCTGTATCGCCAGAGGTATCCAGTCAGGGTTCTGCTCTCCCTCCTTTCACTCCTAGCTTGAACACACGACACTTCCGGGAACATTCACTTCACTGACGCACTCTTCCCCTCCTATGAGCTGTCAAATAGAATTCAGTGACAAACCACTACCGTCCCACCCCTTCCGCTAAGAACCCCGCCCTCCAGCTTGCCGGGTGTCTTTACTGAGAATTGCGATGCTGCTCGACTGGGAGGAGCTGAGCACAGGAAAGGCTTTGTGGAATGCAGGGTGTAGGTGCGCTGAGGTGGAATGGGAATTGGACAGGTGGTGACGTAGACGGCGTATGTTCTTTCTCACTCAATTTTCAACGAAGGAGTTCCTCCATTACTGACGCGCAATAATCCGCGCCTTTCTTAGAAATAGCTCACACCTGTAGCTATGGCTCATACCAACAGGGCTGCTGCAAGGCAACTCAGCCGGAAACACACAACTCAAAGAGCTAGTTTGTGCTGAGAGAAGCCAGTAAATCTTCATGTCTTTAATAAAATCAGAATTTTTGTGCTATATACTTTGTTTTCAATGATTATGTGAAGGCACCGATAGCTCATTCTGTAATTTAAATCCGATTTTAGCTCCTCCCCAGTCAGACGGTTTCATATCGGCATCGGTAACAACTTAAAAGGGTTCCCCCATCTTTTTTTTTCCAGTTAATTTGCTTTCACATGGTTCACCAGAAATAAAGACTTCTTTCAATCACTATTTTTTTTTAATGTTGAAGTTTAAAGTTTTATATTTTACCTTGTGACTTTCTGGGACTGGGGGTCACCTAGGGTTGCCTCCTGGCCGGTAAGAATGATGGTTGACCCCCAATGTTATTAATAGGGAAAATAGATAAATATATAGGAAGGTCGGTATTTTTTTTTCCAGAAAAGTTGGCAACCCTAGGGTCACCGACTCTGTAATCTGTTCTAAATTGATACATTGCTTATCTTTGTTCCTGCTGAACAGAATCCCTGTATTTTATAATTGATACAATAGTTGCTACTATTCCACTAGGTTTGCCACCTTTTCTGAAAAAATTTACCGGCCGGTGGGGAGAAGCGGGAACAAAAGGGGTCGGTCTTTGATGCAAAAGGGGTGGAGCCACACACAAGAGGGGCAGATCAATACGCATGATGGCCAGAAGCCTGAAAAAAAAAGGTAAAGTTCTTTTTTTTCTGAGGGCTTTTTTTAAAGGGTATTACAAATTACCAGCAACTACATTGCCGGTAAATTTGTAATACCGCCCCGGCCTTTGCAGGAGTTTTACCGGCTAGGCCAGCAAAATACCGGCCAGGCCGGCAAAATGCCCAGCCAGGTGGCAACCCTATATTCCACAGTTGCTGTTTAGAACAGTTTGGAATCTGCACCTGGATTACTGAGCTGCCAGACTGAAACGTCAGGGACAGGAACATTAAACTTAATCAAAGTTAAAGTTTAGTCAAGTCAAATTTAGAAAAAAAAACCCATTTAAAGCAATTGCTGAAGGGAAGGAAAAGGATGCAAAGAAGACCAAAGACACAGAAGATGGGACCCATGAGCTGTGTTGCTCTACTCTGCATAAATGTGTGAGCTTGCTGTCCAGGGAATAATGCATTATGCGGGTAGGGAGGGGGGAGGGACTATCTATGGTAGTAGATGAGGTTTTTTTTTTATTGGGATAGTTTAGTTCTCCTTTAAGAAGCTTAATATGTATTGCAAATAAACAATACCCAATTTAATATATCTGCTTAAAGGGGTTGTCCACCTTCAAACAACTAGATGTTTTCCGATAGATCACCAGAAATAATTACTTTTTCCAATTACTTCTTATTTTATATGTGTCACCGTTTTTTCAATATCAAAGTGTAAAGTGCCTTTTTTCACCCTCTAAAACAGCTCTAAGGTGGGGTGGTCTCCGACCCTGTTAATGGATACATTAGTTCAGCGGTCCCCAACCGTTTTTGGCCCAGGGACCGGTGTAGAGCCACATTTTTTTTGTAAGGATCGGGGGGAGGGGGTCGGCGACCAATTCTGGAGTGCCAGCATCCAATTCGGTGCACTGTGTTAATTGTCCCCTAGGATTGGCGGCTCAGTTCAAGACTACTGGGCTGCAGCCCGGTGGTTGGGGACCCCTGCTCTATGGTATATGGACTTCCTGTATTGGACCTTTATGAATAACAGGTCAGTACCATCCCATGACTTGAGTATTATTGGACCAAAATCCACCTTATGTGAACAGTGGCATGTCTGGTCCACAGTGTTAGCATTTTGTGGTTCTTTTACATGGGGGGAGTACCCACTCTGCAAACAAACTACGAAATTAAATGGTAGGTCAATGACAAGATGCATTTTTGCAGTCTCCTAAATTTCCAGCCAGTGTTTGGACTGCAGGCATAGACTAGCACCTGTGTGAACAATGCCTGATCTGCACCACAAAAGAAGATTTTATGCATTCAAAGATACCACAGGCAGGTGAAGTAAAATAAATTTAAACTTTTATTTTAAGCAAATGAAAACTTAAACATAGTCTCAGTGTCGGACTGGCCCACCAGGATACCAGGAAAACTCCCGGTGGGCCCAGGTGTCAGTGGGCCTCTTGCTTGTAATCATTTGGCCTATTTCATGGTCATTCCATATTACTTTATGGGAACAAAGAGGCTTAATAAAGGAAGAATAGAGTATAGTAAGTAGAGAAAAGAGACTATGAGAATAAAGAGGTTGAGTGAGGAGAGGAGGAATAATAGCCCTCAGCCTAAGGTTTTCTGGTGGGCCCCTGGCATCCCAGTCCAACACTGCATAGTCTACAATAAAAAGGAACAAATAAAAAACATTTAAATGATAGTGTCCTTTTTAGGTTGTCCTTTTGCAGTTTTGGATGCCAGGCACTATTTTTCAAAATGTATATGTGGCTCATTTAATTATTCTGAAAAGCCATCATTCTCCTTCTCTTCCTTTCATTGTTCTTCATCTTCAGTTTCTTCTTCTTCACTAGATCGAAAAGCAAGTCCTTTGGGAACAAATGTGATAAAAATGTAATTCTGCCACATATATCTTTATTTAAATACAGTAATATTTTCCTAAGGTACTTACCTTCCTCAGCCAGCTTCAGCTTATCCTCCTCATGCTTCCTGTAGTGAAAAAGGCACAGGAAAATCAAATGTCTGCTCATATTAGAAAAACAAAATGTTAAAGTAAAGTTAAAAAAAAGTTGTTAGTACCGATATCTTTTCAGGAGTGAGTTACACAGTAGTGCCAGGAAAATAAATACGATTGCAAAAATCGGGAAGCAGCGTAGTACTATAAATAACTTCTCCACCCTCTCATCTGAAAGTTCTCTCAGGGATGCAAATGTCTGCTCGATGTAGGCTGAAACAATTGAAAACAAATCATCATCAAAACAAGGTAATATACCCGTATGGGACCAGGGGTTTTCTAAAAAATGGATCTTTCCAGAATTTGGATCTTCATACCTTAAGTCTATTAGTAGTCTACTACCTTCTATTAAGGATTAATTATATCTCAGTTTGGATCAAGTACAAGGTACTGTTTTATTATTACAGGGAAAAGGGAAATTTGGATAAAGTAGAGTCTATGGAAGCCAGCGTTTCTGTAATTTGGAGCTTTCTAAATAACGCATTTACTACCTGTAAAAGCCATGTAGTAAAAAATCTAGTTCTTATACAGTGTGCTTATAGTTTGTCTGAAGCATTAGGAGTGGACCCCTTATCTAGAAAACCCCATGTCCCAAGAAATATGGATAATAAATCGCGTACACCTTATTTGGAGATTTCAACAATATCTTCAGTACATTTAATTTCTTAAAATCATAACTACAACAGGCATCTATATATATATATATATATATATATATATATATATATATATATATATATATATATATATATATATATATAGTAAATACTATACATAAAAATGATCACTGTAAAATTAAAGAAGGAAAAGTACACTAAGGGTGGTGCTCCATAGTAACTTAAAACACTGACATTTACCCCGGGCATGTACATTTCGTCTCTAAAAAACATGGCAACACCACTCAGAAGAAAAATACATCAGGTAATTTGTTCTTAAAAGGAGTGCACCAGAAAGGGTTAACAGGTGGATGTTTATCACTTTCCCTTCGACTTTAATAATAGTAAATAATAGGAATGATACATACTTAACTTTTGTGCTCCACCATCATTAAAAGAGGGGGCAGTTGTTTCTTCTGTAGAGAAAAGAGAAAACTTGTTATACCTTAAGTTTGCCTGGCACACATTCAAGACTTCAGGAGAAATAAAGACAATTTATTTCTAATTCTCAGTATACTTACCTGCACGGTTCAATAAAAATAGTTGATAAATTAAGATTGTAAAAAGAATTTGGGAAATCATCGTCATGTCTTCGTCTATGTCAGGGCAAAGCAACAACGACACTAACTAGAGCTAACCAGGGATTGTTGTTTACTTTCTTGTTCACAGGCATTATGATGTCATAATGTGCTGATATCACAGCATGCAGCCCTTAAAGGCATACTGCTCAAAAAGTGACTATACTATTTGACAGTGTGTGTATTATGAATAGTAGTTCAAGGGGGGGGGGGGTGATGATGATATACTTAGTTTAGGCTATTTTGGTGCTAGCATGTGGTTTTAGAACTTTTCCATGCAAATAAATACTTATTGTATATAAGTTGCAATGTTGTGAGTTTGTAACACTATCAATATAACTATATAACTTTATATTTCAAAATGCTTAAGCTGCATTCACAATTTTATATATATATATATATATATATATATATATATATATATATATATATATATATATATATATATATATATATATATATATATATATATATATATAAAATAGCGCTGGTGTCGGCACTCCCAAAAACATCAAAAGTCAAAAAGGCAAAAGTGCTGGTAAAAGCAGGTTTATTTTATCCAACGTTTCGGTTCTATATTAGAACCTTCCTCAGGGAACAGAAACCCTATATATATATATAGGGAACATACTGCCAGTCAGTCAATCTTGATGTTTCCCAACACTTCCTCCATAGTGAGTAGGAGAGATGCGGTTTAGTAACACTTAGAACAAAATTGATTCAATGAAACAAATGTGTTACATTCTTGCTTTGTTTTTAAACTTGTTAACCTTTTTAAGATTATGAAATTGATTAACTGTTAGGTGTGATGTAGGGGTATAGGTAATTTTTGGTTTTATCTTTTATGTGTTTATATACATAGTAAACAGCTAACGTGATTTATGTTAATGATAGTCACTGGGCATTGACGTGAATTATACGTCATTAAGGGTGTTGCTGTCTTTTCCCGCCATTTCATGTATTTAAAGCACGTATTTTGCCATATTATGTACCTTGAGAAAGGCCTTGGAGGAGGCCGAAACGTTGGTCATATATATTTTTAAATAAATCTATTTTTTATTTTTTAAGTCCTGTGAGTGCGGCTCATCTTTTGTTCTCTATTTGGATTCTTCTGATTCTGCACCCAGGCATCTTTAACGCTGCTATCGAGAGTGCCGGTATCTTTGTGTATTATATATATATATATATCTATATATATCTATATATATCTATATATATCTATATATATCTATATATATCTATATATATCTATATATATATATATATATATATATACACCTATCTGTGTATTATGAAGGGGAAATTTCACCTTCCACATAACACATTTTCTACCATAAGATAATCTATAACAACATTCTTACCTGCACAGTTCAATAAAAATAGTTGATAAATTAAGATTGTAAAAAAAAATTGGGAAACCGTCATTGTCTTCAGCCGTGTCAGGGCAAAGCAACAACAACACTAATCAAAGCTAACCAGGGATGGTTGCTTACTTTCTTGTTCACAGGCATGATGTCATAATGTGCTGCCATCACAGCATGACGCCCTTAAAGGAACAGTAACACCAAAAACTGAAAGCGTTTTAAAGTAATGAAAAATATCATGTACTGTTGCCCTGCACTGGTAAAACTGATCTGTTTGCTTCAGAAACACTACTATAGTTCATATAAACAAGCTGCTGTGGAGCAATGGCAGAAATTGAAAAACGGCTATATGGCACAGGAAAACTAATGGATAAAAGATAACACCATTAGTCAGACAGAGCTTATCTGCTATCTGCTGTGTAACTTGAGCTTTTTCTCCTTTGAATGGCTACCCCCATTGCTAAACAGCAGCTTATTTATATAAACAATAGTAGTGTTTCTTAAGCAAACACACCAGTTTTACCAGTGCAGGGCAACAGTACATGATATTTTCATTACTTTAAAACACTTATTTTTTGACGTTACTGTTCCTTTAAAGGCATACTGCCTTAACTGTGCTATTATGTAGAGTAGCTTAATGGGTAGGGTGGGGGTGATAATTTACTAATTTGTTTTAAAAGTTATGGCTATTTTAGTGCTAGAATGCCATTTTAGAAAAGGGTTTCCTTTTGACAACTTTTCTATGCAAATACTCATTGTTTGAGCAATGTTGTGAGGTTGTAACACTTTCAGTTTAATTAGACTCATATTTGCAAATATTTAAATAACATTTCAATATGTGTATATTTACTGTTCTCAAAAAGTGATTATATACTGTTGGACAGTAATGTATGCTGTTATGCAGAGTAGCATAGCTTAAGGGCTGGGGTGATGCTTTACTTAGTTCTGGCTATGTTGGTGCTATCACGTGGTTTTAGAATGTTTCCATGAAAATTCTGGGAGGCACATTTATCAAAGGTCAAATTTTAAGTTCATGTGAGTTTTTAAAATGCCCATGAACTCGAAATTCGATCAATCAGGGATAATTTACTAACTGCAGAGCAGCTCTATTTTCTTTCATATACCTTTGGGCTGTGTAAATTGTTGCTGGTGTACTTGCCGAGATGTATGGCTTGGCCTACAGATGAAGCAAGAAGATTCTACTATGAAGTCATAGTGCTGACTGTAAATTCTACAGTTATGGGTTACTCTTTATTTCCTGTACTCATGTGACCATTTTTTATTTCCTTTCTCGCAAACAAAAGAAATACAATCTTGTTTTAAACTTAGAAAGAGAAATGTTATCTGCCAAGACAAAGCATGATCAAATAGGGATACCAACAACGCAATATTTACATTTCTGCTGTGCCATCCCCAAGACCTAATATACCTGAGAATGACACCTTTTTTGGCAGTCTGGTTGCTGCCAACTTTCTCATATGAAAAAAAGAGATGTTTTAATGGGCTCCAAGAAAACTTGACGTCAAACTACCGTAACATTAAAAATTTTAGAAAATGCCAAGATATTGGATTCTAGGGATGGAACTCTTTACACTCCTTCCTGGAGATGGTTTATTGATTTAACAATGATAGGGGAAGACTTAAGAAGGCTTGGTTAATGTAGATTCAAGAAAAGCACTGAACTTTCAAGTTATAGAAATAAATATATGAAATTGAAATACTTAAATTCTGAATATAATGATTTCATCAGTCTTTAATGTGACAGGTGATTTTAACATCACATAGTTCAACAACATGTAGGACTGCAATGTGAAAAAGTATTTCTTCCATGAAATATACATAGCAGGGCTAAAAAACATAAATGCCTATAAAAAAAAAACAGCCATGGCAGCTGGTCAGGTGCTTGTACAGTTATGTGCAGGGATGGGCGAATTTGACCCGTTTCGCATCGCCAAAAATTCGCAGCCGGCGAAATGTCGCAGACGCCCATTAAAGTCTATGGGCGTCAAAAAAAATTTGTCGCGCGGCGAAATTAATTTTTTTGACGCACGTCTCCATACAAGTCTATGGGCGTCATTTTTTCGGCGAAACGAGGCGAAAAAATTCGCCCATCCCTAGTTATGCGATTTATTATCTGGAAGGCTTGGGACATGGGAATTTCCTGATAAGAGGTCTTTCAGTAATTGAGCCTTCAACATCAGCAAATATATCACAAGGGCACACCTTTACTTCTGGCCTCCAGTATGGATTGCTTAGAGTTTGCCTAAGGAATTCAGAATCAGCAAGTCAGTAGAAAAGATAAATGAAGACTGCACTTAAAAGTAGCAATATTTCTTACTTATTATGTGTTGTTTTACCTATATGTGTTTTTCCCCTTTAAAATGACAAAGGTTGAATTACTGAAGAAAATTGCTCCTCTATGAGTGCTGCTTTTATTTCTATTCTGTTTATGCAGCAACTGCAATGCTGCTTGCTCTGCTATAATAAAAGGGTCATTATATTTCCACAGTGTTCAGTATACAATGCATGTAATAGGCACTAAACGCAGGTACTTTGTTGTGGTGTATTCTCTTTGTAGCATAATTCGCTACCTGTTCGCTATCTGATTGGGACCAATGGATTAAGTTTATCTTGGGGGAATTTAAGGGTTTATACAGACCTGTTTAAAAAAAAAAAAAAATGTAAAAAAAATTTAAAAAAATTTTAAAAAAAGTTGGGGCACTGTGTAAAGTGTAAATAAAATCTTTTATTATTTTATTTACATTTTGAAATTATTTACACCCTATATTGTATTGAAAAAAGTGCAAACATGACATATCAAAATGATTCTGAAAAATATATGCTCATTTTGAATTTGATATATTTGCAATACATGACTTTAAATTACAAATTGCATTTTACACATTTTCCCATTTAAAGTGCATGTTTTTTTATTGATATAAATACAATACCTAAGATTATTTATGAACAGTGATTTTACTACATTCACTAAAAATCCTGTACATCAATCTAAAAGTCTATGCAGCGTCCTTTCCTCTCCCAGTCCCCATAGCGAGTTGGCTCAGGTCCTCTGGGTCCGCCTTTTTCTTTAGTTAGAGGATTTATGTCATCAGGAAATTCTACAGAAAAAAAGGCAAGTGGATTTTTAAAGCAAAGATCCTGTAAGCAAATATACTGTTTTTGAACATGAACTCATTCAGTTTGGCTTAAGAAGAAAAGGTGCATAGACATATCTGAACTTCACAATTATTTTTCCAAACATGAAAGTCTGCTTGTGCTTACCAGGACCAATCGCCCCCCCCCCCAACACCAAACTCACAGAGTAATGAAACCCCTCCCTCACCTTGTTCTATAGTAAAGTGGTGGATTCTGGGACTTGATATCTCTGGGAAGCAAAGAGACTTCAAGTCCTATAATCTATCAATTCACAATGGACTAAGCTAAATATCTACCTTGAAAGGACCAAACGAGAAGCAGCTTAAAGTTCCCTGATTAGCTAAATAAATACAAATATATATGTCAGTGATTAAAATAATAGGGAAAAAGTATGTCCTGACCAAGCACTATTCAATTAAATGAAAAGGAGGTATACTGGCCCTTTAAATGGGACCTAAATATTGTTTGCTCAAGCATATGTCTTAGTTATGTATGCCAACATAAAAGAACATATCAAAGGTTAAAATATGCTAGAAGGTGTAGTACAGCAACATTGTAAGCAATGTTGCTATATTAAATTGCAAATTGAACCAAAATGAGAATCCTACCTGATCTGTGTAAATTGGCATTTGGTATGTGTTCCTGCAGTTGGAGTTGAAACCATTAAACATAGTTTTTCTATCACTGAATAACTTTTGTCAGCTTTAGAGAACCAGAGTGTGCTGTGGGACAGTTTTAAGGAGATTTTAGCTCCCCTTTACTCAGATACTTACTTCCCAGTGGGTCCTTTTCTGCTGTTGTCTTTTCTGATTCATCAAATTTCCCTTGTGGTGTCTTGGGTTTTTTAAGAGGTTTTTGTGTGGATTCAAAATTCTGGCTAAGAGCTCTGGAACTGTTCCACAATCCAGGCCACACTGAAAAGACATGCTATGTTAACAAAATGTTCCTTTAATATGATTTGATAATAAACCCTGAAAATAAAAATGTCAAGCATCATCAGCAAACTGTTCTTGCCACCCTTTAGATATTGTTGCACTATAGGTCCCAGCTGCTGAAGGATACTGATGTTTACAGTCCAACATTTACTAGAGGGCTGGACCAAGAGTCCTTATTTTAAACTAGACAGGATTGTGATATTCAATAGGTGTCCTCACACAGCTCCAGGCATGAAGTTTCAGTATGAATGTAGAGTATGCTGGATAGGCGTGCAATATATAGATATTACGATTTGAAGTCACTGGATTAACTATGGATACATCTATTTAACCTGAAAGGAACAATCTCTTAGAGGAGAAGGATATGTTAAATTAATGTGAGGTGCCAAATGTGAGGCAACCACCAGTGATTATCACTAACCCCAGTGCCCAGAGTAATTCTGAGTGAGCACCAAAGAGTGATCATCGTCTTTGTTCTTCTGTGGCTCCAAGTCAACGCAGAGTGAAAAAGCCAATTCTAGGCTTAAAGTTCAGCTTTTCATTCTACTGTACATGCACACCTGGAGCAAAAAAGGCAGACGGCAGAAAGAAGATCACTCTGTGATGCTCATACAGAAACACCCAGGGCCAGTGCAGTTTTCTGCTAACACAAGGGGTATCAGCTAAGTGACTATTACCTTCCTTCTCCTTCAAAATACTATGTACTTTTAGCACATGAATAGATATTCAACCCTCATCTATATGGGAACTCCAACCAAAACTGTCCTTGCATAATGAAAGAAAATGTAATACTATACAATTTATAATTATATTAATTTTTATATATTTTAAAACTGTTTTTAAAGGTAATTGTAATTATAACTGCTGCTGAAAGCAGTACCCTTCTCGTTGTTTACAATCTCTTGCTGTTACCAGTTCCTGAAACAACTGTTGAAGAACCCAACTATGGACCATTCTGCAATTTAAGTGTGTGCCCCTTCCTTTTTGACTTTTGTCTAAATTAACACCCTGTCAGTTGTGTAAGGAATGGTTATAGCAACATAAGATATGCATTTTTCACTTTAGGGTGCAGAGGCAGCAAATACATTTTCTGTTTAGCCATGGGCACCGCCATTCAAATGACATATAACAGTACAGCACACATTTAGATTACCATTTGTAAATGACACAGTGCTTTACAGAGGTTATACATCATTCACGAGTCCCTGCCCCAGTGAAGCTTATATGTTAAAGGGATACTGTCATGGGGAAAAAAAAAAAAATTCAGAATGAATCAGTTAATAGTGCTACTCCAGCAGAATTCTGCACTGAAATCCATTTCTCAAAGATTTTTTTATATTCAATTTTGAAATCTGACATGGGGCTAGACATTTTGTCAATTTCC
Source organism: Xenopus laevis (assembly GCF_017654675.1). Taxonomy (NCBI): domain Eukaryota; kingdom Metazoa; phylum Chordata; class Amphibia; order Anura; family Pipidae; genus Xenopus; species Xenopus laevis. The sequence continues at coordinate 97,441,023 of NC_054379.1, forward strand.
CAGTTGCCCCAAGTCATGATCCCTTTAATGTCAGTAACCCAGTAATGTGTTCCTATTAGCTGAAACTACACTGGCCTGGGGTAATAAGTGAGCACCATGGAGCAATCACCTTCTTCCCCTTGTTCATTCTTCCATCAACAGAGGCAGACGCCTGCACAGTATAGTTCATTTTAAGCAAAGTAGTAGAGGCGCTCACTCAGATTACCCAGGGCTGCTGCAATTTTCTGCTAACAGGTGCACCAGCCCCGGGTATTAGGTAAGTGATTACATTCAGTGGGAGATGCTCAACACTTGGCACCCCCCAAGTAACCATAACTTACCTTCTTCTATAACAAATAAAACAGGACATTATATGCCAAGAAAAAGGTTATTTGAAGGTGACGCATAAAGGGATAAAACCTTTACAATTAATAAAAAAATGATGCGATACTTGACCTTTAAAAAGTAATGGCACAACGTATATGTCAAATTTGATTAGATTCGCAGCTACTCTTTCATTATGCGAAATACAGAGTTTCGGTGGAGCTTCCCTTTTGGCTTAGAAAGAAGCAGGCAGTGTTTGTATAACATAGGACTCACTGTTGATGTTACATGCCACAGTCTGACCACATAAAAGACGTGCTGCAGCTCTTCGCCCTTCTCTGTATGCTACAATTAGTACACTCATTTTGTGCCGGTGAGTTGCGCAACGCTGCCCGTCCGTCCGTCCCTTTTTAATGACGTCATCTCTCTTTCCTCGTCTTTGCACGTACTGCGTCAAGTGACTCAAAGTAGCGGTGTGACGTATGGCACTGGCCGGCTTGTGCCTGTGACGTATATACGTACAGGCTCTACGTAACATCGCAGTTACGCGATATCTTTTTTTCACTGGTACATATTCATGTGTGTAGGAAGGATCTTCCCTGTGTGACTGACTAAATGCAAGAAGCTGGTGTACAGTAACCATGTGGGCGAGAAAAAGGATTTGTAGAGGAACAATACTGTTTTAGTTGGGGAAACGTCCAAGCAGTTATATTACACTTTTTAAATAAAACATTTTCCAGAAAGGATTGTTGTTGTCAATTGTCCCTTGGGCTGGTGTGCTCTTTAGCCATTTGTTGAAACCAGATCATATCAGACACTGCTAATTGTGAAATTCATCCATTCTTAGAAAAATAAGCGTTTTGGGTTTTCACATGCAAATATTTATATTGTATCATTTAAAACCTCACAGTTGCATAACAATAGTTAATATTTTGCAAAGCTCAGTAAACAAGATGAAGTAGAGAACACTAGCATTATAACAAAACAAAAGTCAAACGACAGGTTATCATTTGGGCATCCATTTACTGACGAGGCAGAAACAAACGCAACAGCAGGGTAACTAAAGTGTGCACACTTCTGTCATTGCCAATATTCTGGTGAACATACAGTTAGGAAAGAAGTCGGCGAGCACTCCACGTCCACTCCGATGTTTAAAACGAAGAATTTTATTTCAACAGGTTAAAAACAAACATTCTCCTGACGCGTTTCATATCCACGTCATAGGCGTATCGTGGATACGAAACACGTCAGGACAATGTTTGTTTTTAACCTGTTGAAATAAAATTCTTTGTTTTAAACTTCTGAGTGGACGTGGAGTGCTCGCCGACTTCTTTTCGATTGCAATTTGCCTCAAGCTACTGGCTCGGGGCGATGCACCCGGGCCACTCTCTTCATCTGGCGAGTGCGATCTTCCCCGCCTATTACCCTCACTATTGTTAGAAGAAGTAGCCAGGGCCGGAACTAGGGGTAGGCAGAGTAGACACGTGCCTAGGGCGCAAATCTGGGGGGGCGCCAGGCACATACATGCTCTGTCGCCTACCTGTAATAAAACGTACTTGCCCTGGTGGTCTAGTGGGGGGAAGGTAGGGACACCTGCCCCCCCCTCGGCGGGGACGCCTGCAACAAGCTCCCTCCTTTGCCGCGTCCTCTTCCGCACTGACTACCTAGGGTGCGCGCATCGCGTTTCTGTGTAATTTACAGGCGAATTCACGCTGTCGTCATTACGTCAGTGCGCATTAGCGCGAAATTCAAATGTATTTAAAGCCACAGTACACTACTCTCATTGCCCGTTATAGGAGTTTGTTCCTGGTGCTATCTGAGTTTTTGCTATTCTGGTTTGAACCTGTTTGAACCTGTTGTGACCCCTGCCTGGCTTTTGACTATTCTGACCTCTGGATCCTGACCCTTGTCTGAATTCCGACTACCTCTTCTGCTTAACCCCTCCAATTGACTTCCTGGTTTGACCCTTGCCTGCCTGACTACATTTACTCTCTGCCTGCCCCGACCTTACCTGACTACTCTATTGCCTAACGTCTTGTACCGCTACCTTCGTCCTAAAGACCCTCTGCCTATCCAGAACCTCTAGCCTTGCACCTCTCGTTTCAGTCCTGGTGGCATCCAAGTAGCTGAGGGCTCCTCCCGAGGCCAAAGGCGGTCACACTACAGGTGAAGCACGAGCCGAGACAAGGGTGCTTGGCATTTATTCTGGTGTTGGGTGCCGACCGTGACACTTCCCCATTGTTCTGTCCCGTCTCTCGCCGACTGGCGCTGATACTTTCTCCTCAATTGCACTTCTGCGCATGCAGGTTCACGCATGCGCGCCTGAGTGTAATTTCGCTCATGCGCACTCTAGCAAGCACTCAGCTGGCGCAGTGGCCAGCCAGGTTGCCTAGGGCGCCTCTGGAAGTAGCTGACCCAAGTGCGGGACCCGGGATATACACACACCCGAGTCACTGTATTTACTGGGTGAGCATTAGGATTTGTCCGTCTTAGGGTTAACTGCTTGAATTTAAAAACAATTTTTTAAATGGCAAATCCTTATTGCACTTTAGCGGTAACAAAAACATTTGTTTGGACATACTGGACTGAGCAAAATTTCTCTCTTTCCTTTATTGAACATGCAGTTAGGCCCATAAATCTTTGGACAGAGACAACTTTTGTTCTAATTTTGGTTCTGTACATTACCACAATGAATTTTAAATGAAACAACTCAGATGCAGTTGAACTGCAGACTTTCAGCTTCAATTCAGTGGGTTGAACAAAAAGATTTATACAAATGTGAGGAACTAAAGCCTTTTTTTAACACAATCACTTCATTTCAGGGGCTTAAAAGTAATTGGACAAATTAAAAAACTGAAAATAATATGTTTTCATCATCATTTCTAATACTTTGTTGAAAACCCTTTGCTGGCAATGACAGTCTGAAGTCATGAACATCATCATATTCTGTGTTTCCTCTTTTTAAATGCACTGCCAGGACTTTACTGCAGCAGCTTTCAGTTGCTGTTTTCAGGGCAGGGCCAAGGTAGTTTGGCAACCTAGGCAAGGGCTTCAATCAGCGGCCCCCCATCCTACATTACCATTTCAGCCAAAATATTGCCCCCCCCCCCAAATCTGTACCTGTGCAAGCCAGCAGCCAAAATATTGCCCCATATCTGTGCCTATGCCAGCCAACAGCTAAAATATTGCCCCCAAATTAGTACCTCTGTCAGCCATCAGCCAAAATATTGCCCCATATCTGTGCCTGTGCCAGCCCACAGCCAAAATATTGCCCCATATCTGTGCCAGCCAACAGCCCAAATATTGCCCCCAAATTAGTACCTCTGGCAGCCAGCAGCCAAAATCTTGCCCCATATCTGTGTCTGTGCCAGCAAGCAGCCAAAATATTGCCCCCAAATTAGTATCTGTGCCAGTCAGCAGCCAAATAAGCCCAATATCTGTTCCATCAAAATATTGCCCCCCAAATATGTGCTAGGCCAGAAGCCAGCAGCAGCAGGTAGAATATTGCCCCTGATGATATGTACCTGTGTGTGCCAGTAGGAAGCAGAAAATAAGCCCAGCAGTAGTCACCAGGACTGGCTTACAGTGTGCACAAGTCACCAGGGGCCTAGCGGTCTTCAATGTGCGCCAGGTACTACACCGACGCACCAGCTCAGCTCTCTGTGGCTGCCTGTCTCTGCTGCCCACTGCCGTCTCAACGTGGTGTGACGTCGACGCCTGCATGCGTTGCTTCCTAAAGCACATGCGCCACAGTGAGTTGAGAAAAAGTGCAGGAGACTCCAATGTCAGCAGTGAGTAAGAGCGAGGTGGGGGATGGAGCGCTGCTGGAGTCTGATAATTGCTGATGGACTACAGAATAGTTAAAGAGATCACACACGGCAGTATATTAAATAAAAATAGATACAATTAAATAAGGGTTTATTTAAAGAAATTTCCCCCTAAATGTGCGCCCCCCTATGATTGCACCCTAGGCACCCGCCTACCAGTGGCGTAACTAGATATTACTGGGCCCCATAGCAAACTATTTTTCAGGCCCCCAAAATGTTTAGAGGTTGACTTGTTTCTCCAATATTTATTGAAATTGTATATGAATTAGGGCCTCATGGGGCCCCTATACCTCCTGGGCCCCCCTGCAGCCGCAGGGTCTGCTTCCTCTATAGTTACGCCCCTGCCGCCTACTCTGCCTACCCCTAGTTCCAGCCCTGGCTGTTTGTTTGTGGGCCTTTCTGTCTGAAGTTTAGTATTCAACAAGTGAAATGCATGCTCAATTGTGTTCAGATCAGGTGACTGACTTGGCCATTCAAGAATATTCCACGGGGTTGCTTTGGCTGTATGTTTTGGGTCATTATGAAACGCCTCCCAATCAATTTGACTGCGTTTAGCTGGATTTGAGCAGACAGTGTCTCTGTCCTGTGTCACATCATAAATAAACACTAGTGTCTCAGTGCCACTGGCAGCCATGCACATCCAAGCCACCACACTGCCTCCGCCATGTTTTATAGATGATGTGGAGTGGAATGGATCATGAGCTGTTCCACACCTTCTCCATCCTTTTTTCTTGCCATCATTCTGGTAGAGTTTGATCTTGGTTTCATCTGTCCAAAGAATGTTTTTCCAGAAAAGTGCTGGATTTTTTTTTTAGATGTTTTAAGATGTTTTTTGTTTTTTTTTAAATCTAGCCTTCCTATTCTTTATGTGTATGAGTGGCTTGCACCTTGCAGTGCACCTCTGTATTTACTTTAATGCAGTCTTCTCTTTATGGTAGATTTGGATATTGATACGCCTACCTCCTGGAGAGTGTTGTTCACTTGATGGCTGTTGTGAAGGGGTTTCTCTTCACCATGAAAATGATTCTGGGATCATCCACCACTGTTGTCTTCCGTGGACGTCCAGGTCTTTTTGCGTTGCTGAGTTCACCAGTGCTTTCTTTCATTCTTTCTTTCTCAGGATGTACCAAACTGTAGTTTTTGCCATTCCTAATGTAGCAATTTCTCGGATGGTTTTTTTTCTATTTTTGCAGCTTATGGATGGCTTGTTTCACCTGCATGGAGAGCTCCTTTGACTGCATGTTGTCTGTTCACAGCAATATCTTCCAAATAAAAGCACCCCCCCCCCCCAATCAACTCCAGGGCTTTTATCTGCTTCATTGATGATAACATAACGAAGGAATTGCCAACACCTGCCCATGAAATAGCCTTTGAGTCAATGGTCCAATTGCTTTTGAGCCCCTGAAATGAAGTGATTGTGTTAAAAAAGAGACTTTAGTTCCTCCCACTGAATTATAGCTGAAAGTCTGCAGTTCAACTGCATCTGAGTTGTTTCATTTAAAATTCATTGTGATAATGTCCAGAACCAAAATTAGAAAAAGTTGTCTCTGCCCAAGATTTATGGACCTAACTATATATATTAATGCCTGATAAGTGATCTGCATGTATCCATATTTGGTGGCAAAACAATCCTATTTGGTTTATTTAAGGTTCAAACTATTTTTAGCAGACATAAAGGGGAACTAACACGAAAATTTAATATAAGCTTCAATATACTGAATTAAACTTTCTAAATATTATCAATTGAAAATTCTGAAATAATCAAGTTGCTCTTCACTCTCCTCATTTCACCATCTGTTTCTATTCATTCTCTCTTCATGAAGGATTTGAGAGTCTTATTTTGAATGACAGATCCAATGTATCTTATAGGGGGGCTCCTTTCACCTAGAATATGTATTAGAGTTCACGCATTTAAAATGACCAGAAATCCTGTACCTCTACATGCAGAATTGGGCCAAAGTCAGTTATTTTGTTCGATTTTATTTTTTAATGGAATCAGTTGAGTGAGTTTTAATACATCTGCTAGGAAAGGGAATTCCCCATAAATATATATTGGATCTGTCAATGAAAATTTGACACTCAACATAGTTACCCAAATTAATTTCTATTACAAAAGGAGTGATGAGTCAATACAACTATATTCTGAGCATGTGAACCCTATAATCAAGCAAGTAAAGCAATACAAGTATTAGATAAAACATAAACAGGTATGGGATCCATTAACCGGAAACCCATTATCCAGAAAGCTCCGAATTATGTAATGGCTTTCTCCCATAGACTCCATTTTATCCAAATAATCCAAATTTTTAAAAATGATTTCCCTGTTCCCTGTAATAATAAAACAGTAGCTTGTACTTGATCCAAACTAATATATTATTAATCCTTATTGGAAGCAAAACCAGCCTAATGGGGTTTTTAATGTTTACATGATTTTCTAGAAGACATAAAGGGGTTGTTTACCTTTGAATTAACTTTTAGTATGATGTAAAGAGTGATATTCGTTGAATTTTTTATTAATTGTGGTTTTTGAGTTATTTAGAGTTTTAATCAGCAGCTTTCAAGTTTGCCATTTCAGCAATCTGGTTGCTAGCAATCATGCATTGATTTAAATGAGAGACTGTGATATGAAGAGGAGAGGCTAGAATAAAAAGAAGAGTAATAAAAAGTAGCAATAACAATTAATTTGCAGCCTTGCAGAGCATTTGTTTTTAGATGGGGTCAGTGGCCCCCATTTGAAAACTAGAAATAGTTAGAAGAATATGGCAAATAATTGAAAAACTATAAAAAAATATATATAATAAAGACCATTTGAAAAGATGCTTAGAATTGACCATTCTATAACATAATGAAAATTAACTTGAAGGCAACCCACCCCTTTAAGGTACAAAGACCCAAATTACAGAAAATCCGTAATCCGGAAAACCCCAGGTCAAAAGCATTCAGGATAACAGGTCCCATACCTGTAAAAAGAGAAGGTTGAGCGCATACATGAGACAATGACAATAATCTAATATAGGTATTGAATATGTTAATTATACTAATTTATAACCAGTATATGCTACGCCCAAATGTGTTGAATGAGCTTACCGCTGTACACGGTGGGCCCGGGTGCACACGCCCCAGACCTTCAGCAAGGGGAGCAGATACCAGAAAACTTGAAAAGAGGGTGGCACAAGCCTGGACCACGGCATAATGAAGCCGGAGTCAGATTATAAAAGCATTAAAAAAAATTAAGAACCATGGCCTGAAGCATTTCGTGTCTACCAAGGACACTTATTTATCAAGGCTAGAGTGCTAGCCGAAACGTCAGTTCTCTTCAATAGATAGCATTTTCACTTTTTAAGTCCCGAGAGTGCGGACATTGTTGTTCGATTATATATGTAAATGAACAATTGCATTGGTATTTGAAACAGTGATGATTAATTTTGTTGAAATAGCTTATTTTGTTTTTACCTGCTTTGTTTACATCAGATTTATCTGTCTTTTGTAGGAGAGTAGTGGTACAAAAAAAAGTAAAGATAAAGGCTTAACTGAGTGCCAGGTCACATACTGTAGCTGTACCCTGGATGTGCATGTAATATTTCTTACCAAAACAGAAAGAGTTGTATTTTTAATTACCTTTATCTTCACCAGAGGAAAGCGGATTGTGCCAAAGCGTAAAGTGCATGAAATTCACGCAATAAAAAAAACAAAACACTATGGTGAAGTCATAAGCTACTTCATGTTTTCTCTGGGCAACATTTCCTTAAGCTTCACTTCTTTTGTAGAATTTTGTAACAAAGCAGTCAGTTTTAGTCATGAAACATGGCTCGACTTGGTTTCATTCCTAAATGTCACTTTCAGCAGAAAGTTGTAAAAAAAAAAAGTTAACACTTCAGCGGAGTTGTTTAAACTAATATGTCCAAACAGATTATACATAATACAATGCTTAAGGCAGATTGTAGTCTTCCTTTTCCAATGAGGCAGTTCCTTTGGTTTAGGAGGATCTACTAGTGTTGGGAACCTGGAACAGGCTTTGCTACTTTGACACATTTAAAACACAGAAGCTTCACTTTTAAATAAATAGTGTCTTATTTTATAGTAATGTAATGTAGTTTCAGGCCAATGTATGTATTATTTCATGCAGGGTTGGACTGTCCTGCCAGACCACTAGTAGTCCTCAGCCTAGGACAATTCTTCTCAGCCCATCTTTAATTCCACTGAAGACCCTTATAAAAACCTATAACCTTTGTCACTATATATATATAGTTGCTGCAAGAGTAGGCTTGTGGTGCCGGGATCTCTGTTGGGACGTAAAATACCCAACCTGATGTCGATCTTCTCAATAGACTTCTTGGAGTAATATTACTGCATTTTGTGTATCTGTACTATACTTAATTTTTTTGCCAATGCAATATACAATACCACAACTCTAAATCAACAGACATTTCCATCAACTTTAAAAATAGTTGATCATTTTATTTCCATGATTACATTTCAAACAGAAGATTCAGTCTCATTGTTTTCACATTTGTTTGATCACAGTAATAAAAAAAATATATATAGTGCTACATTAGTTTGAAATGAAGCTTAAAAGCATCTAAAGGTTAAACTAAATACAAGAAGAACAGTAACAGTGATTTAGCATTATGGAGTAGAAATTAAAAAATTGGTGCTAAAACAAAAGGTACTAATGCTTTGGCTGGGAATTTAATGCTATAAATATTGGCACCACAGGTTACTTCTACTTAGTCTTACCCTTGTTTTTTTATTCTACACTTTAAATGGATTCTGCCATGATTGTTGTGGTGCAGTTGTTATTATTACTGTATACTGTGTACATTGCAAAACAATTAATTCAGCCATTTAAAATGTTATTCTTGAACCAATAAATGTATTTTTAGTTGTAATATTGGTGTGTAGGCAGCTATCTAAGGTCATTTTGCCTGGTCATGTGCTTTCAGAAAGAGTCAACACTTTACTACTGCTTTCAGTTAAGCTATTGTTTCTCCTACTCTGTGTAACTGTAGGAGTCATGGTCGGATATGGGTGTTTACTACTAAGTGCTATCTTATATCTGGTACTAGGTGGGAGCATTATTAGCAATGTTTTTATCGGAGAGCTGTTATCTGGTAACCTTCCCATTGTTCTGTTAGGCTGCCCGGGGTGAAAGGGAGGGGTGATATCTCTCCAAATTGCAGTACAGCAGTAAAGAGTCACTGAAGTTTATCAGAGCACAAGTAACATGGCTGAATGTACCTGGGAAACTAAGAACATGTCTAACCTCATGTCAAATTTCAATATTATTGTTTGCTCTTTTGAAAAACAGATTTAAATGCAGGATTCTTCTGGAGGGGTGCTTTTAATGGATGAATTTAAAAAAAATGTGTTTTTCCATGACAGAATCCCTTTAAACACGGCCAGCTGAAAGAACTTTATACTATAAAAAAGCATGCATGCTCTAAACAAAAATAGTTGTAAATGAATAAACTTTATGCATGCTAAAATTGTTGACTACTGTTATTGAGCTGTATTAAAATTCCAGTAAAAAACACCATAATGTATGCACCTTTGAAATCAAACAGGACTGGATACTATAAACAAACATGCATGAGTTATACCACATACTGTACAGCTTCATATTTATACAGACCGTGACTGTACGGCTGCTGCCCTCAGTGCATTCGTCCCTAAAACACTCTGCTCGAAAATATATTTCTCAAAAGTTATTAAGCACCAGTAGGAAGTCAACAGACCTTTAACATTCTTCAATATGAAAAAGACATTCTATCCAAATCACCAAACAAGTAATGTTTGTTCCATTGCTACTTTTTGGTTATTTACAATGCTTTAAGCCAATGTAACCTTTTTAAATATTTAAAATAAAGTAGTGTGTTAAGCACTCCAGGGTACAGGCAAGATTGTTGGAAATGGCACAGTGTCCAAGAGAGGGCTGAAGTTTATTACAAAGTGATACTGCTCATGATATTTTAAAATCCAGTATTTAAAGGACAAGGTGCCACAGGCATGGCACATGATATAAATGACATTGTACAAAAGTAGTAATGAAAATGTTATAATAAAAGCATTCAAATAGACTGGGGATCATATATCTAAGCTCTACACAGACAAAGGAAACATACTGTACATAAATTGTATTTCTATGAAAGACTGGGTGGAGTTGGTTTCAAAAGAAGCACAAAGATGTTCTTACGTCTATGTCTCAGTCTCCTTCACACAACATGCACACAATAGGGTCAAATTCATCAGAAGCCTATTATCCTGCTTGAAAAATGCAGGATGGAGGAAACCGGAGTACCAGGAGGAAACCTAAGGAGACAGAGGCAGAACTGGCAGTGCAAGGTTGGAACTGAACTCAGGACCAAATACCTTAGACATCAAAACATGCAGAGGTCTCTATATGTCTCTAAAAACAAGTAAAGAAATTGCTTGCTGACTTGAGCTTCACACGTAGTGTGGTGCTGCCTTACGTGTAATGGACTTATTTACAATTGTCTAATAAAATCGACATGGGACATATACTGGGGGTGTTCCCCTCCTAAGGGCAGAGACACCTCAGATTCGGGGAAAATGAAGCCGCCCAGCGATAAATCACCTATTCTTCAGGGCGACTAATCTCCCCAAACTGCCTCCCGCGACTAGAATCTAAATCACCAGAAGGATGGCACTCTGAGCACTTCGTTTTCTGAAGTATTCCAAAGTTTCCTCGTGAGGCAACCTTGGGCGACTTTGGAAAACGAAGCACACTGAGAGGCAGTTCTGAAAGATAAGACGCGAGGCAACTAATCTCCCCAAATCTGAGCATGTGTCTCTGCCCTTATATACCCAACTGTTACAAGCGATAAACTCAAAAGTTATGTATACTACAGGTATAGGATCTGTTATCCATCTCCCAGAGAGTCAATTTTTAGCAAAGAATAAGTGAGTAATGAAATAATTTTAAGTGATTTCCCTTTTCTCTGTAATTATAAAACAGTACATCGTACTTGATGGTAACTAAGCTGCATGAATTCATAGTGATAGCAATACAATCATATTGGGGTTATTTAATGTAACTAGTAAAATGAGGAGAGCAATCCAAGGCAGAATATCTGCAACAATGTAGTTTATTAGCAGCTACAAAACACTACATGTTTCGGGCCTCAAACGCCCTTTATCAAGTGTGGGTTATTTAATGTTTAAATGGTGATCCGAATTCCAAAAAGATCCCTTATTTGGAAAACCCCAGGTCCCATGCATTCTGGATAATAGAACTTATACCTGTATTTGTTTTCACATTTGAGCACCATTTCTTAAGAGCGTCTATCTATTGTACTTCCTATGCATTGAGATAATACGCATATTGATTATCAAACTTTGCTGTTGAATAAGTATGTAACTTATGTATATATTGAACACATTCATTTTGCAATTCAACTGGGTATACAGAGTGTGGCTTCTTTTTTTATGTAATATCAATTATGGAGCTTGTGGATGCCATTAATATAACCATTTGAAGCTATAGTTTAAAATAAGGAACAGGTGTGCAGTCATATTTTGTATCTTGATCTCAGAACTTGGTCTGCTTGTATCCATTGCAATATGTTTTTAGACTGCACAGAGCCGTAGATAAGCTTCAGGCCCAACTTCCTTCATGTTATGCGCACAAAAACTAGTGAAAAAGCTTAGAGTGAAAAAGCTTAGAGGGACCACTGCTGGTGGTGTATGCTTGCTAAAGAACTGGGCTGGTTGTTTAAAACTTTGATTGTTCCTTTTGTATTGTGATTTCATTTCTGGCTGTGTATAAAGGAACACTTTATATATCTGCAACTACTATTTTTGTACATAAATGTAAGGTGTTGTATGGTTCTACATATTGTATGTATCTACTAGACATGACTGTGTTGAGATGGGACTGTGTACCAGTGATGTCAGTGGGGGAAGTGATAACATGGCTGCACATGGCTTCTGATTCTGTAAAAAAAATGACCACCTCACCTTTGACTTAATATTCATACTAGGTATGCACATAATCCATAATATTTCTATTTGTCTGGTTACAGCACTCTCCACAAAAGTCGAAGTACTAAACTACAAGCAACCCCTATATTCAATTTTTAATTTAAATTTATTCTAAACCAATCTGGGCAACAGCAATGTTATGGTGTACTTTGAGACACTAAATGTGATAGGTTAGTTCCATGTGCAACACACTGTTTACTGAACTGACAGCTGACACTTGGGGGGTTATTTATCAAAGGTCGAATGTGAGCTATTTTAGACCACAAATTTAAGAAAAAACAACCCTAAAACTCAAAATGATCGAGTTTTTGAGTGAAACCCACTGAAAAAAACTTGAACATCATGAAAGCTATTAACATCTTCAAATGGTGACCCCTGCCATTGACCTCAACAGGTTTTAGATGGTGTATGCTCAGATTCAAGCTATTTATGGGGTTGGGGGGTATAATAAATCTCGAAAAAAAGTTTGTGGAAAAAAAATCCTTGACCTTGAATAAATCTGCCCCTTGGTCACTAAGATACTTTACTGAAATATGGTTAATTTTAAAAGGAGCTGCAAATCATATAACCCTTGTGTGATATGACCCCCAGTAAAAATTACCCCACAAAATGAACATTTTGAGGCAAACTTGAGATCAGTCAACATGAAGGGCTTCTGAGTTTGACTACGCAGGTAAGCCCACAAATACCAATGGAGGGTATCTGAAGAGTAGTTCTGGAGAACAAACACAAATAAATACAATTTCATTAATTTACAGTCATGCACACATCCACAACAGTAGTTAAATACATAGGCAAAGCAAGTCAGGTAAAAAATAACGTTATAGCGTGGAAGGGAGAAAAATAATTTCTTAAAGGAAAAAAACAACAACACAGGATTAACAATGCCCCTAGTAATTTGGCAAGGAGTAGAAATAATCAAGTTGGCAACTAAACAATTGACCTATTTCAAGAAAACATTAAGTGGACGATCAGCTTTACGGGCAGACTACTAGCACTTTGAACAGGTATTTTATAAAGTGGATTATTTCTGAATCTTGGAAAAAGTTGAATTTAGCTAAAAAGTGGATTCCAAATGTATGATTTTGTGTGCTTTGTAACTATAAACTTTTATGAGCCTTTATGGAGCCATTAACTCACTTGAAATATAGAGCCTTCCTTCCAGTTCAGCATTTAGCAATTTGGGCATGAAAGAATGACTGCACAGCCAGCTAAGTGGTTCACCTGTAGGAAGTGTGTTTGTGTGTGTGTTTGTGTGTGTGTGTGTGGGGGGGGGTCCCCATTGACAGGAGAGCCAAAGAAGCAATAGTTGAAATTGTCAGGCAGAATTCTCAGTACGATAAGATTTTAAAATCTTCTGTCCATGTTAACAGTTTCAAGAGGATTAAGATGATGCATACTCATCATTGTTGAAATGAAATGTAAACACCCAATACAAACATTTAATCAGTGAACAGCCTCTTTGAAATCTTTAGATACCTGCCACACTGGTTGTTAAAAGGTTAACAGTAAGGCTGCAGCATCCCCATAATCACTTAGAATTCCTTCTACTCCTCTAACCCACTCTCCCTCCTCCCTCAGGAATTTGCTTTAACTCTTGAATTATGAGCATGCTCAGTTCTTCTCAGTTCAGATTACTAAACACACCCTCCAGTCTAACAGCCAATGAAGAGATAGCATTACTGGTTCATATAGAAACTCTAGCTGTCTGATAATTTTTTTTTCTCTTAACCACATCTCCAGAGCTCGGCTTTACCATAACAGTGATCAACCCCAGCAGAACTTTTTATCAAAGTATGTTGTGCCTGTGTAAACTGCATTCTGCATTGCATGAACTTTGACATCTGCAAACAGGACATGTACTGTATGCTGTAATGTTACTGATGATGTGTCAGAGGGAAAATGGCCGCCAGGCTGTTTTAGACTGTTAATACCAGGCTTTCAGCTCAACAGCTGTCTTATAAAGTTAGTTAAAGCTAAGTTTGCGGACATTCTGACCAAGCAGGTTGTGCATCTGAAACAAAAGTAGACTGTAGGCAAGCTTCTATATTACTTGCACAACAGCTATCTGCTCACATAAGCTACCATTTTATATCAAAGTCACAATGCCTGATATTCACTGATAACTTTACTGATAAAAGTAGAAATGTTTTTTTTTTCTTTTCAGGATATTTTGCCAGTGTCTCTTTAGCTATTAAACAACCTGGAACCCTTCCATTCAAAAGAGAATGACAACAGAACAACATTGAGTCAGCCTGGGAGCTGTATCATTGCTTTTTTAAAATGCAGTTGTTGGAACCTGAAATGAGAGTAAAAAAACACAAGCCGAAAAAAAAGGTCGGGGGGGGGGGGTTTTAGTCTAATTTGTGGACATACACTGCATTTCTCCATCTGATAACTGGTGTGAGTTCATGTAAGAGAATTCCCCACATCTTGGGGTATTTATTACTATGTTTAAGAGGCTTCTTAATAACCGATTAGACAGACGTCCACAAAAACATTTCCTTCAGCAGGATTTATTAATTGTAACCTCTCAGGCCCTCCAGCCTTGCACAAACAAGTGTAGAAATGCATACTGATGCATGGTATAAGGCCTGCACAATTACAAGCATTCATCAAACCACTAAATAAATACAATCTGAAAGACGAAGCATGGGATTTAAGGAAAGAAACTGGTTGAATCAATAGATCATGGCCTTCAAAGTTATGAAAGCCAAAATGTGGAGAATTCTAGAGCAATGGTAAAACAGCACAATTATCAAATGGTCAGACCAGCTGACCACATAATAAATGAGAAGTCTACAGGGTGCCTTGAAGGTAGCCACAGATTCTCCACCACGCTCTAGTAATACAGCAGCCCTGTTCATTTTCACTAGTGACATAACCAATATCTTTTACCCTTTTTCTTATTAGTTTAATAACATGTTTTAATGAAATAAGCATCAAAGAAAAACCCCAATCAAACAGCCCAGCAGGCAAATATATAGCCAATCCAAGAAGTTAAAGAAACTTTTCATATATGAAACTGCACATTCCATCAAAATGAACCCTTGCCCTATGCGAGAGAATGCAACCATCCCTGCAAAAAATGTATAATCACCAGTGTATTACAAATTGGAGGATATAAATTATATTTAGTAAAAAAAAAATTAACATTGCTCAAAATACAATGGCAGATAATACTTTAATACCATAACATTTTGAGATTTGTTGTTAATGAGGTATTACACATGTCTGGCAGTGCTTTCCTTCTATTGGAAATATCGGAGACCAGCAACAAGAAAGAACTTTTCCAAAAATACTTCAGAGTCCAAAACCGCAATGTGGGCTGCTCGTCCAATTAGAGAATTTGCTGTATTGGGTAAAGCATGTATGACATCATAGCGCACTAAATTGCAGTCCTTATTTTGCAGGACAGGCGAAAGGATATTTTGGATCATCTCTGCATAAACCGGCCCTAGAAGAGAAACAGATAAAGTTATTTAATTATTTCAGATATAGTCAGGCTGAATGGTCGGCCCCTACACATTTTCACCTCACCAAATCTGGCCCTCATTTAAAAAAAATTTGGACACCCCTGGCTTAACAGTAGTATTAAAATTATAAATACCAATAACTATTATAATTATATTTTCATAAACCAAAATATTTTGTTACTGGCAATTTCTTTTTATTGTAGGCACTTATTGTCAGACCACTGGGTTTGTTGCTCCTCTGAAGGCAGAGCCAATACATTGACTCGGGCTGTGTGTCTCTCATGCCTTTCAGTGGATATACAAGAGCATGAGACGTGGGGGAGCAAAAACAGAATCACAAAAAGCAGATGGATCCAAGCAGGATCTACAAATTGATAAAAAATAAAAGTATATGGGGAAGAAGTCAAACATTGTATAGCATAATTGCAAGATTAGCATAAAATAAACTCTGGAGAACCACAGTGAATTAAGTGTGTTTATTTCTTCACAGTGTGAAGAAATAAACACACTGAATTCGCTGCGGTTCTCCAGAGTTTATTATATGCTGATCTTGGAAGTGTTGTAGCTTGGACGGTGCCATTATTCTGTTGAGAAGAACCCCAATACATATTGGAGTGAGGGACCACCTAAAATTGTGCAATTACATATAAAACTTGCAAAATATACACAGTAAAGTCCAGATGTGCTGAAATTCTTCAAATATTGAGCTTGAAAATAAAACAAGGATAGGATGTTTTCTCTTGGTCCTCCTGTATGATTTTGCAATTGAACACAGAATTCATCCTGCCACAGTGCGCTTGGAAGCCTTCATACCTATTAGGGATGCACAGAATCTGAGATTTGGAGCCCTTCAGCAGGATCCAGGTTTGCCCTAATCCAGATGCCAGGCTGAGCCGAATCGAAACCCTTAAAATGATGCAGCATACAGATTTTCTTTGCATATGCAAATTATGGATTGGATTCAGTTCAGGATTTGGCTGAATCCATCATGAAATATTCAGGATTTGCCCAGATCTTAAAACAGTAAATTCAATGAATCCCTAATACTTACCCTATTCCTCCAGAAAAGGACAAAGCAAGAATCTTTTCAATAATAAAAATTTAGCACCCTGATTTATTAAGCTTACTATGTTTATTATTATATTATTAATTTACTCCACTTTCAACAAAAAAAAAGATAACAGTGGTATGTATGTCTTTCATTTTGTATGGACGAATGGTCAAAAATACCACCATCCAGAATCCAGACACTGCGTCTAGAGGCTGTTACATTTGCAAAAGGAGGCTCAACTAAGAATTGATGTAATTTCTCTGTTGTGGTGCCCACATTTATGCACCTGTCTAATTTTGTTATGATACATATTGCATATTTTCTGTTAATCCAATAAACTTTATGTCACTGCTGAAATACTACTGTTTCCATAAGGCATGTTATATATTAAATGGAAGTTGCTACTTTGAAAGCTCAGCCAATGATAAACAAAACTCCAAAGAATTAAGTTCAGTCCTCATAGCTGCGGTTTCATTATCCAGAAAACACATCTGGGAGGGTTGAATAAAAGAAAATGAAATTCAGGGCAACTTTCTAATATACATTAAACATTTTCATTAATGGTATGTGCAAATGTAATAGCTATTAGAAGCATTGTCTCTCTGTAGCAAAAAGAGCTAAATAAACCGATTCTGCTTCATTCTTCATTCAAGAGTCAGAACCACAGAAGAGAAAGGAATACTGCTTTTAAAGACCTTCCTGATACTAACATCACCCAGTCTTACATCCCCTCATCCATAAATAGGACCATATATATTAATCTGAAGAATATAAATATGGAAATGGAGAACAAGACCTTTGTATTTTCTACAAAACATCTGAAAAGAATATTTAAGGTTACCTGAAAGTGTGTATTTTAACAGGTATTTGGTTCTGTCCCTGAGAAAATGACTGTGAAACTTGGGGCCCTAGAATTACTACAGTAGATGACTAATGCTGAGCTTTTGCCACTATTGAGTAAGAATGTCCTTAACAGCGTATTGTTTCTGTAATATTGCTTTTCTGCTAGAATTTTCAGGTGCAGCTGGATTATTAGAGGTATCATGCTCAGGCAGACATCAATATGACTAAGTCTTCACAGGGAGCATTTTAGAGTTGGCTTATTACTTGCATTTTTGACATTTTGTTTTGACATTTTTGTCATGCATTTCAAGCCTAATAAGAGGAAGAGTAGATCATCATTAGAAACCATAATAAGCTGCAGATTGGCGGTAACTAAAGCAGTAAAGGATAGAAAGGACTGCCAAATTGGAATGCAGCAAAAATAATGAGGCTAGAGAAGCAGCCATCTGCTGTGTTCTGCATAAAAAGGGGCACTCCTCTCAGGTGAAATTAATACTTTTCCAAAAGCATCACCGGAGTTTCCTAATGAGCCAAATGATGCCTCCTAGATAACTTCAGAGGGTTTCCTGGCATTCCCAGCTAAAGTTTCTGCAGAGACACACCCAACAGCCTCAGGGAATAGGCCCAGGCTCACCAAGTCAAGTGCCAAGTCAGGAAAGACCAGCAGGACCACCATGGAATTCCACACTTACAAGGATGCTTGGGGGCTTCCTCCAGGGAGTGTGCTAAATATGCTAGTGGGGCTGTATCTGTTGTCAGTAGTCACATTGTGGGAGGTCATCTCCTTAAAAATTGCTATCCCGCATGTATTTGAATTACATTGTTGTATACACGCCCAGTGTATTTGCTGTATTTTAACAATTTCTTTAAATATGTGCTTTTGTAAGAGACTTTAGTTTTTTTTCCCCTGCAGTCCCGATTTAAATGCTATATATATATATATATATATATATATATATATATATATATATATATATATATATATATATAAATTATGCAGGGATTGACAGAACTCCATGGAAATACATCAAGTCAATAATTCAAATGAAAGTGGAGATTTGTGTTTCGGCTCCGCACAGAAGCCGTCGTCAGGGAAAGAAAAGCAGTGCACAAGTGTTTGGGGGTTTCAATAGGGTAAAAAATGGCTTCAAGACACCTGTATACGATGCCTGTCACTCATTGTTTGTTATGCAAAGCAGTATATACATGTGGATACAAAGGCAAATTTTGTTATACATGTTAGGTATGCCCCTTTGTATGGGAGAGTTCTGCTTATACACAGGGTGCGTCCTACTGTTACCCCACTCTGCCACATTATTCTGATGTGTAGCGAGCTACTCATCCTATGCCCTGTATAGATGGGCCGGAAATGCACCGGAAACCCACAGTGAGCGGCGTTGTACCGTTGCTAGGCAACCCATGTCCGTGGCCGAGCACTCAACTGCTAGCAACCGCAAAGGGGAGCCAGCGCTTGTGGGCGAATGTTAGCGGAGGGTTTTGCGGAGTGTGCAGCAACTCCTGAGGACGGCTACAGTTTGCTAGCCGAAACGTTGAGGAATAAATACACAGCCCTCTGAGGCTTTTTTTCACGAGAAGTCCTGTGAATGCGGTCTTTTTTTCATTTGTTATATATATGTATATATATATATATATATATATATATATATAGCCATTATAAACAACTGTGTAATACAATTGAGATAATTTTCTTGATAATTTATCAGATCCCTGGGTTTCAATTAAAGGCAGCTGTTAGAATTGATACAATATTTGCTAATACTCCAGAGAAGGTCCTGAAAAATGTATCAATTAAATGTTGCAAATTTGTGACATTTCAGAATCTGCACTTAAATTACTGAGCTGCCAGACTGAAACACCAGAGACCTGAACATTAAACATAGATATTTGGAAAAACTGTAAAAAAATAAAAAATGGAAAGCAATTGAAAGAAGTATTTATTTCTGGTGAACAATCTGAAAACAATTCAACTGAAAAAGTGTTTGGAAGGTGAAAAACCCCTTTAAATAACTTAACAAAGGTCTACTAGGTTCTCCTCCCATAACTATTACACCTTAGCCCTAGAATGGTTACCTACAGCTGCAAATTTGTAATATCTTGATTTCTTAGCCTGTAATTTATGTGCACCGTACTATATCCTTCTGAGTCACTTGTCACATTTTCAGTCAGTAAAGAACATCTTCAAAGATAGCACTTGCATGGACACTACTGGGGGCATTTAAGACCACCAGAGCAGTTGCGCTTGGCTTAAGTCAGATGCAGCGCAAATAAAGAAACTGTAGGGGACTGAAGCAGATGGTAGATAGTTCCTGAGGGTAAGGGCAGGGATGCCCGGTTGTTTATTTCGCCTCTGGACTAGACAGTGTCTATTTCCACTACTGAATAAAACTGATGTTTAGCATAAGACACTGAGAAAGAAATACTGGCAATAATACTGCAAATTACCTGACTGTTTATCCTTCAGAGCAGTTTTGCACATTTCAATGCGAGCTGAGTGATAGGGCACATACCGATCCTGCAAGGAGCTCACCAGAACCACATTCCTGAAATACTCCAGGCCTATAATAAAATAATAAGCAGAATTATATATGCAGTATAAACCAGACAAAACTAGATTTACTTGTAGACATATGTAATACTATATGCCACCTATATTTAAATAAGGGCAAGTACCAGCTCTAAATTATATTAAAAAAAAAAAAAGAATACCTGCCCTTTTTAAACTGAATAATAATAACAAACATTTTATACATAACTATTTTAGTTAAAAAATGATATAACTATTTTAGTTAATAGTTATTTGTATGTATATTCAAGTATATAATCATTTAATGTACAACAGTGCAAAATATGTTGCTGTTTTATTAATACGTGATAATAATGTTAATAAATAAACAAGGTTTAGTGGATTAACCGGAAGGAATTTTATTGATGGGAACTGGGATGGAATAGAAACAATTTATTCAGAGGCTCAAATAACAGTCAGATGAGTCAAATAATAAGTAATAATTTGTCAGCAAAGAGAGATATATCAGCCTGGCTAATCAGTCTAAACTACTTTTGAAGCCTGAATGATAGCACTGTATATGTACTAAAGGAATGGGACAGTATGAAGTGCAAATAGTTCAGTTTTCTGGTTGGTTTTGGTATGACCACAATCACTGTCTCATGAAGGATGGGGGTAGATTATGTGTATCATAAGTATCCTGTTAGCTCATGGCTTTATACAAGTCTGACAGAAGGTCATATTACTAGAGGGCAATACTGCCATGTTAAACTTAAGGGCAGAGACACACGCTCAGATTCGGGGAGACACGCTCTTCTTTGGGGCGACTAATCTCCCCGAACTGCCATCCCGCCGGCTAGAATAATCGCCACGGGATGGCAATTGGTGCGCTTCGTTTTCCAAAGTCATTCGAAGTTGCCTCACGAGGAAACTTCTGGCAAATTTGTTAAACGAAGAGCTCCGAGTGCCATCCCGCCGTCGATTTCGATTCTAGCCGGCGGGAGGCAGTTTGGGGAGATTAGTCTCCCCGAAGAAGAGGCGATTTATCGCAGGGCGACAATCTCCCTGAATCTGAGTGGGATGGGTGAGAAATAGCTTAGCTATCAAATCTAATAACTGGGCCCACTACATTGTAATATGTTACTAAATAAATAAAGCATTTCTACAGTAACACGCAAATTCTCTTAGGCTGTCTGCGGGTTAGTATTTACCTTTTAGTCAAATGTACAGTTATCTGGTTAAAGCAACACTAATTTTGTTGTATGGGCAACTTTATACTGCATCTATTCATATTTTGTAATGAAAGATTGTTTTTAGGGTGAAACTATGCATTACTAACCACTGCCCAGATTATAGACCAGCCATGCAAAGTTCAAATATATTGTATACAGTTCAGTAAAATGACTGATTACTTGAATGACACCTAAAAAATACACTTAAGGAGCAATGTCTAGTGCATGCATATGGATATTTAAGTGTTTATCATACACCTAACAAAACAGAGAAAAAAGTAAATAAACCCTTGTCAACCAAATTTCATAGTTCAATGGTATCTGACAAGCCTATGACTAAACCTAGCCATATATTATAACTTGTTTGGCAAGGTCACCAAACGAGCAGATCTCTCCCCTGATGAATCCATTTAAGGTGGGTGATATCTATCTTAATCCGATTGTGATCAGATTACAATGGTCCAGGAGCCGCCAGAGCAAGGGCCGCAGTAACTTGCCAATGCAGTACTCGATCTAACGGGGAGAAATCAAACCTGACAGATATTGGTGGGGGTGGGGATTTGAGGGCCCCATACACAGACAAATAAAGATGCTGAAATGGCAGATTAAATCTGCCAGTGTACGGCCAATTTAAGTGTACTATAGCACGAAATGCATATCTTTTTGTACTTGACATACTTTTGCATTAAAAGATGTTTTCTTTTACCAACGCCTGGGATCTGTGTCTGCCATATATTCGAACAATGGTATCTGTCACAAGTGTTTGCTGCACAACTTAACATTTGTCCAATTTGAACTAAAAAGCTTGAGATAAACTTTATTAAAATGGCTCAGAAAAGTCCAGAGTCTAAAATAAACTACACATTCCTACCCTTCAGGTATAAGTGGTCCTTCTCTTTTAGGGGTAGTGATATCTAGACGTAAGACAGAGCGATGATCTATCATTGCAGTCAAAAACTTCATGTGACAGCCGTGGCATGTTCTCAGAGAAAGTGTCACCTGCAGCATAAGCCTAAAGCTAATGCTACATGAAGTTTTTGACCGCACTGATGCATCTTGGTGTAAACAATGT
Source organism: Xenopus laevis (assembly GCF_017654675.1). Classification (NCBI taxonomy): domain Eukaryota; kingdom Metazoa; phylum Chordata; class Amphibia; order Anura; family Pipidae; genus Xenopus; species Xenopus laevis. The sequence continues at coordinate 97,463,352 of NC_054379.1, forward strand.
GGATTTTTTGCATGACAATGAAGACTTGCACATGCAAGGGGATTGGAGTTTTCTTTACCAAGTACAGAAAATTGAATTTGTGACATTAGCCTTAAATGAATCTGAGTATCGTAAAAACTTACAACTCTCCTTTAGAGTTTCTTTTAAAATGATTACAGTAGAAATCCCATTTAAGGTTTTCAGGGGACCAGAAAAAAATGATGTAAAATCCAGGAAAATGTAAAATCAGGGAAATGTATTATGCATAATATATAGGTGGACCACAAAACAACAATGTAAAATGAAGAAAAACGTAAAGTCTGGGGATGTAAAATGAGTGTTTTACAGTTTCATATAATACCAGAGGAGTTGACAGAAAAAGTTGTGGACAGCTAGGGTGAGTAAATATCATACAATATACAAGAGCCATGTATATCCTGTCAATTATATCCCTATAAACAGTGCTTAGTGATGTCATCGGTTATAATTGGAGCTTAATGATGTAATTTCTGTCACATGACTCACTGAAATGTATGCATTAAAATAAATAAAGTACCCCCTGTTGCAAAATATAAGGATATCAGAAGTCACCTCGGAGTTCTATGACCTGTATAAAAAATACTCTGACTTTGACCATGTGTTTTTATATGGTCATGAAACTCCTCTGTAACTTATAATATCCTTATATTTTACAAGAGGGGGTGCTTTATTCACTATATTAACCTAGCTGATCCAATCATTGGCTTACCAGTCCCCAGATTTTCAGCCAGATATCAATGGGCCAGGCTGTTCTCGAGGGGCAAGTTGGCAGCTTATAACATTTCATGTATAACCAGCTCAAGGACAAAACCTCTAAGTCAGTTATACACTTAATGGAAAACTATACCTCCAAAATGAACACTTAAGCAACAGATAGTTCATATCATATTAAGTGGCATATTAAAGAATCTTACCAAACTGGAATATATATTTAAGTAAATAGTGCCCTTTTACATCTCTTGCCTTGAGCCACCATTTCGTGATGGTCTGTGTGCTGCCTCAGAGATCACCTGACCAGAAATACTACAGCTCTAACTGTAACAGGAAGAAGTGTTGAAGCAAAAGACACAACTCTGTCTGTTAATTGGCTCATGTGACCTAACATGTATGGTTTGTTGGTATGTTTGTGAGTACAGTGAATCCTACGATCCCAGGGGGCGGCCCTTATTTTTTAAAATGGCAATTTTCTATTTATGATAACCCAATGGCACATACTACTAGAAAAGTATATTATTATAAAAATGGTTTATTTACATGAAGCTGGGTTTTACACATGAGCTGTTTTATGCAATATCTTTTTATAGAGACCTACATTGTTTGGGGGGTATAGTTTTCCTTTAAAAAGTAAAGGGGTGGTTAATCTTTAACTTAACTTTTAGAATGTTATTGAATGGCCAATTCTAAAAAACTTTACAATTGGTCTTCATTATGTATTTTTTTTATAGTTTTTTTTAATTATATGCCTTGTTTTCCCTGAGTCTTTCCAGCTTTCAAATGGGGGTCATTCACCCCATCTAAAAACAAATGCTCTGTAAGGGTACAAATGTATTGTTACTGCTACTATTAATTATTCATCTTTCTATTTAGGCCTCTCCTATTCATAATCCAGTTCTTATTCTATGCAAGGTTGCTAGGGTAATGTGGACCCTAGCAACCAAATTGATGAAACTGCAGAACTGCTGCATAAAAAAACTAAACTCAAAAACCACAAATAATAAAAAATGAAAACCAATTGCAGATTTTCTCAGAATACCACTCTCTACATAATACTAACAGTTAGCTCAAAGGTTAACTACCCCTTAAAGTACACCACAATTTACATCTTACCTTTACAACACACAACTACAGAGGCAAAAACAAAACAAAACATGGTGGCCATTTAAAGATCAATTTTAGCAAGCAGGCTCCTTGAAAACACTACAAGTGCACAAATAGCTATACCTTGTTTCTTGCTAAGTTTGTACAAGAATGTTTGTCGTGGATCTGAGTTGTCTCTGCACGTTAGCTGCAACAGAGAGCCTGACTTTTTCCACTTCTGCATAAACCATAAGCCTGGAACAACAGACATAATCACAGTCAAATATAATATACCACAAACAATACATTTATGTATTTTGTTAAATTTAGTTCAAAGTAAATATAAAGCTTATGGAAGCGAAAATATTCAGTAAACTCAGATTGGGCACTCTTGTGTCGAAGGCACAACGTTTGCCTTTCCCTCCCCTCGTTACCCAGAGATCTGATTTAAGTAAAGTTGGTAAAAGATTTACAGAACAGTGCAATGTGGCTCCTACTAAAAGATTTCTGATTCTTATTAAATGTAAAGTTATGTCGTCTAACTTGGTAACAAGTACATTACAATACACAAAAGAAATCAGGAATATATGCTATTGTGAAATCTCTACTGCAAAGAGATCTAGAAGTCCACAGCAAACAATAAGATGTTACTTTCAAAAAGCTGATCAGTAAACACTAACAGCTCACTGACTGATGTAGGTGTCTAGACCTCTTGCAAACTTTGCACATTACATCGCGAGTGAAAAGTGAAGGTGGGGGATTAACAAGATTCAACCCACTTTCCCCTTGTCACCATCATGTGCAATAACAAAACAGTGCTGTCTGGACCAGGGACTGGGACTCTTGGTTTCTCTCTACTCCCCACGGCCCTGACAAAGAGTATCCAGACGGAAGAGGTACGATCCTTGTGCCCCCACCGTTGGACTTTAGGCGCGTACTTCTTCTACCTACTGCTACAGGGGTGACAGCACAGCCCTGTCTGAAGTAACTGATCCAGGAACTGGTCCGATTGTCCTTTTGGAATCAGGAAGGAATTTTTCCCCCCTGAGGCAAATTGGAGAGGCTTCAATGGCGTTGTTTGCCTTCCTCTGGATCAACTAGCTGTTAGGCAGGTTCAAATAGAGTTAAAAGGCTGAACTTAATGGACTTGTGTTTTTTTTTTCAACCTAACTTACTATGTTACTATGTAATTAACTTTGCGAGAAGGAGCTCGGTGACCAAATTACAAAAGGTGCAACATTTCTGCAGCATAACTTGGGAATCAGCACAAAGGAAAACATGGAAGTATGCAAACATTTGTATTTTTTAAAATGACTAGAAGCTTTCTCCGTGCATATCTGTTTTTTCTTCTTGGGATACTGAATGAGAACCAACATTGGTGGAATAAAAGCAATTTAATCACTGTGCTTCTACTAAAGAGGACTGACTATATTTTTGAATTGTGAGTGTCAATACAATTAAAACAAATAAACCAATAGAATTACCAAATGTGACCTCACCTGTATTAACCAGAGCACTGCTATTGTACAGAGTCCCCAGATGTGGCCCAGATAAGGAAAGGAAAGTATGCAGCTTGCTGAGGTAACATTTAAATCTGGGTCTTGAAAGAACTGAACGGATAATTAAATTGCCTAAGGAATGGCCTATAAAACTAGGAGAAGAAAGCATGATTAGTAAAATCATATCAATATTATATTGTAATATACACAGTTGCAATTTTATCACTTTTATCAATTTCCAGTAGTTTTGACGAATTGGCACAATTAATACAGTATCAACTGCTTTGATCAATGTGTTAATTCTTCAGAATGTGCTTCAATGCCGAGCAGTCAAACTCTATTCTGTGCTATGGGTTATTAGAGCTCAGAGCTGAGCACTTAGCTCTTACACTCCACTGTTAAGACGAATAAATATAATTCTAAACAACTTTGCAATATACATTCATTAAAAAATGTTAATGGTTTTAAAGCTTTTTGTAAATGTAATTGTGACCGGAAGATGTGTTTGACAGGGAGTTACTGACTAAATATCTGACCTTTTGAGGGGGAAATGGCTAGGAGCAAAATTAATTTAAACAGATATCAAAATGAGAACAGATTCCAAAGTATACATGGGAATAATGGTCTATATATCATTTTAGCATTATTTCCAATAAAATATATTATGAATAACAAAAGTCCAAAAAGGAAGTGGTTAGTGATAAAGGCAACATTTACCTGATCCTGGATATTGACAGACTGTAAATTTGGATATATTGAACTATTTCATCTAGAAGCCGATCAGTCATGGAGTCAAAATCGGCAAAGGTATCATTCTACAAACAAACAATAAAAAAAGCTTAGTAACTAAACAAAGTGTAAAATGACTATGCTATATTATTAAAACACATTAGACCCATGGCCAGAACATATACGTTAATTTAAACAAATGATGGATCATCAATATACTTAATGAACCAAATTTAAATTGCACTCTACTGCACATTACAATTTACTGGAACATGTGCTCTGTATTATCCTGTATATTCTGGCTGGTTTACAGTAAAGTGCCTTTATCACACATATGTAAAGGGGTGGTTCACCTTTAAATTAACTTTAGTATGTTATAGAATGGCTTATTCTCAGCAACTTTACAATATTTTCACTTTTTCTTTTGAGTTACTTGCCTTCTTCTGACTTTCAAATGGGAGTCACTGACCCCATCTAAAAAACAAATGCTCTGGAAGGCTATTAATTCATTGTTATTGCTATTTATTAAGGATTGAATAGTAAATTCGAATTTCTGGAAAAAAAAAATTTGGTGTCAAAATTCACACGTACAAATTTTAATGGAATGTAAATTTCGAATGTAAATTTGAATGTGAGATTTATCACACCTCAGTTCTAATTCTACTTCAAACAAGACTGGTATCAGAAAAGAAAAAACAGGTGATATAAGTGGTAATATGAACTGTTAATGTTGATGCTCAGTGGCACTATTGGTTACAGGGTGCCATAGAAACCAAATGTTCCACTCCATACACTGGGAAGCAATAGCACTGTTCTCTCAAGAAGAATTAAAGAAATAAGATACCTTAGGTGCCAGTACCCTTAATTGTTAACTTAGAGCAGTATAGATCTGCAATAGTAACAGTATGATCAGCAACAGTAATGCTTCACAGGAACCGAAATGTCAAGAAAAATTAGAGTCAGAACAAATACATTAATCATAGAAGTAATTATTGTACATTTCAAATATAAATAATAAAATACAGTAAAAATTTGAAAGGGCCTTTGAAATGCAATATCATAGAAATCTGTTGCCAACAATATATCCCACGATCATTGTAGCCACCACTCAGCATAGCTAGAAATATCTACAGTTTATGTAATGCAATTTAAATGGAAAGCAGTCAGAAAATGGAGTAATTGGTCAGCACTCACCCAAACCAAAATTTTATCGAAATGGTGCACGTGCAGGGTTGTCCACTCCAACCGAATAAACAATACGTAAATAGAATCACAGCACCATCCAAAGCGTATTTTTTCTTAAAAAGCCTTTATTGCATTCTCTGGCTTGGATCTCGAATGAACAACGTTTCAGGCCTATGTGGCCCTTTGTCAAGTTAACAAATTACTGCTGATTGCACAGTTTTATACTCACATATTAGATCGCCCTCTAGGTGCCAACAATCAAAATTGATTGATACAAAAAAGAGGGACATAAAGGCAACATTGTCAGATACATTATAGTATATGGAAAAGTGTCCACTTATTTCCTGTAGATTCTATTCTTCCTGTAAAGGATTTAATTCTCATAGTATGGTATCTGCAAGACAATAAAAATGACCAATGTTTGTGGACAAAATGATTTAATACTAATATTAAAATTAAAAACAATCATTAAAATACTATCGGTATATGGGATGTAAGTCATATTCGCGATTAAGGGGGGTTCCAGTGTTTCTAGGCGACGTATCCATTGTGCTTCCTTTTTTAGCAACATTTTAACGCGGTCACCGCCGCGTCGAGGTTTTGGAATATTGTCAATTACCTGAAACTTTAATTGCTGGACCCCATGACCCTTCTCAGTGAAATGACTAGAAACCGCTTGATCTAGTTTTTTTAGTTTCACTGCCGATTTGTGTTCCCGTATTCTGTCTTTTACGGCACGAGTTGTCTGCCCTACATAAAGTCGACCACATGGCCACTTAATTGCATAAATTGCAAATGTGGTATTGCATGTATAAAAACCATGGATCTTTATCGGGGTGCCTTTTCGGGGATGATGTACAACATCGCTTTTAAGGACATTCGAGCAACAGTTACACGACAGGCAAGGGAAGGTGCCCATATTTCTAGGGCGCAAAACCCGTTCTTCCCTTGAACATCCTCCCAAATCTGATTTTACTAGTGTAGATCCTATGGTATTGTTCTTTTTATATGACATAAGTGGCATGTTTTGGAAAAATTCTACCTCAGGGACCCCATCCCTCAATATGCCCCAATGTTTTCGTATGATTTTAGCTACCTCTTGGCTCACTGTATTAAATTTCGAAACAAAGGGGATGCGCTTGAGTTCCCCCTTGTTCTCACATTGGAGACTTGCATGTGAGGCTTCGATTCCCTCACGTTGTTTTTTGAGGAGCCCTGGGGGATAACCTCTCTGGAGAAAATTTGTTTCCATTTCATCTAACCTCTCCTGTTGCAAACTACTCTCTGTCACTATTCGCTTTACGCGAACAAATTGTGATTTCGGTAGCGATTTCTTAGTTTGTATAGGGTGAAATGAATTATAATGAAGTAGAGTATTTCTGTCTGAGGACTTGCGAAACAAATCCGTAGTCAGAGTATCCCCCTTCCTTATAATAGAGGTGTCCAAAAATGCAATCTGTTCACTGCTAGAATTCTTCGAAATTTAATACAGTGAGCCAAGAGGTAGCTAAAATCATACGAAAACATTGGGGCATATTGAGGGATGGGGTCCCTGAGGTAGAATTTTTCCAAAACATGCCACTTATGTCATATAAAAAGAACAATACCATAGGATCTACACTAGTAAAATCAGATTTGGGAGGATGTTCAAGGGAAGAACGGGTTTTGCGCCCTAGAAATATGGGCACCTTCCCTTGCCTGTCGTGTAACTGTTGCTCGAATGTCCTTAAAAGCGATGTTGTACATCATCCCCGAAAAGGCACCCCGATAAAGATCCATGGTTTTTATACATGCAATACCACATTTGCAATTTATGCAATTAAGTGCCCATGTGGTCGACTTTATGTAGGGCAGACAACTCGTGCCGTAAAAGACAGAATACGGGAACACAAATCGGCAGTGAAACTAAAAAAACTAGATCAAGCGGTTTCTAGTCATTTCGCTGAGAAGGGTCATGGGGTCCAGCAATTAAAGTTTCAGGTAATTGACAATATTCCAAAACCTCGACGCGGCGGTGACCGCGTTAAAATGTTGCTAAAAAAGGAAGCACAATGGATACGTCGCCTAGAAACACTGGAACCCCATGGCCTTAATCGCGAATATGACTTACATCCCATATACCGATAGTATTTTAATGATTGTTTTTAATTTTAATATTAGTATTAAATCATTTTGTCCACAAACATTGGTCATTTTTATTGTCTTGCAGATACCATACTATGAGAATTAAATCCTTTACAGGAAGAATAGAATCTACAGGAAATAAGTGGACACTTTTCCATATACTATAATGTATCTGACAATGTTGCCTTTATGTCCCTCTTTTTTGTATCAATCAATTTTGATTGTTGGCACCTAGAGGGCGATCTAATATGTGAGTATAAAACTGTGCAATCAGCAGTAATTTGTTAACTTGACAAAGGGCCACATAGGCCTGAAACGTTGTTCATTCGAGATCCAAGCCAGAGAATGCAATAAAGGCTTTTTAAGAAAAAATACGCTTTGGATTGTGCTGTGATTCTATTTACGTAGCAGTCAGAAAATGACAACAAAATGTAAAAAATCATTGTACACATTTTTGCTTTACATTACGCACCTGGTTTCTCTCAGACATAAGGAACTCCTTCCTTCCACCAGGCAGTCCAAGTTCAATGTAAGTTCTTACCAGGCGAAGGTCAGCACTATTCCCTAAATTAAGAAAGGCTCATTGTTACCAACAAAGTTCCCAGTTCCCATAATTCATAAAGACTTAACTAATACACTACAAATTTATCAGACCTAGTGCGGAATTCTAATGGTTTGGTATAATTCAGTCCTTGCTGGAAGATCAATCTCATTGGCCTATCAATTATATCAATTCCTTATTAACACTGCCTCAGCCAGTTATTTCAATCAACTCGTTCTGACTCATTCTGCAATGATCTTTATGGATTGATAAGTATCAACTGTTCCCAACAATTGTACACAAATCTACTCCTTATTTACATTTATTTATATGTTTTGTCTGCATAACTGGATTCTGGAATGGTTCTTCATTCCTTAATGTCAACTGTATATAACAAGATTTTGTACTAATAAAATCAAAATGGCCTAGATGTACTCAGAAAATAGTTTTTTCATTTTCTGTATATTTTATTAATGAATTAATTATTTTACACAAGTCCTAGTTACGGATTCCCTGGTGCTTTCAAAGAAAGAAAAAAATATGTTAGATTTATTTTTACCATCAAGACCATGCACACAGACAATCAAATGTATTCCTTCATCAGGGTCATCATCTTCCTCCATGTTGAAATATGGAACACTGGAGGCCAACTGAGGGACATCACTGTATAAGAAACCCGGCAGTTTCAACTGCTTCAGCTCTTCTTTAGCCTGCAGAAATCTAATTAAAGACTATTTATTAAATGACTGATAAAAAGAACCTAATTTATTCCAAGATCAAAGCAGAAGCTTTTCTTCCATTACAAACATGCTACCTGACGATCTTCACTGTTACCTGAGGGCATAGTTTTGTATATTCAATACACACTGTCAAAAAGCTACACATAGCAGAAATAAATTCATTTTTAAAGAAGAAGTAAAAATCAGGGAAATGCATTATGCATTATATATTGTTGGACCACAAAAAACCTGAGGGAAATTTAAAATCTAAGGATGTGAAATTGAAGTTTTACTGTATTAATAAATCTGCTCCCAGGTGTTTATTAAGATCTGAAAATGATTAATATGGCTTTAAAATGTTTTTAGTTAATGTATGTATTGCAAGGACTGCAATGATCTTTACTTGTATTAATCTGCAAAAATATTAGTAAGGAGAGACTGTGTTCTTTGCTTATGGACTTACATTGTTTAGCCAATGTTAAACATAGAAGATTAGAGATTGACTATGAAAGTGTTTTTGTGCATGGATGTAATGTGTTTTATTTACCGCTCACCTGCCATTTCACTTTCCTGCAATGGTGGTGCTGGTCCTCGTCATCCCTGGCAAGGTCCCTCAATAGCAGCAGTAAATTCACGGGTCCACACACACTCTATATATTTGCAGTAGGGGACAACTTCCCCCCGGAAACATTGATCTTTCTAGTGATACATTAATAAGAAGAGGGGCCACGTCCCCGACTGCAAATAGGAGTGTGTGTTGGCCCATGAATTTGTGCATGGATGTACACTCACAAACTGTGAAGGAAGAACATTGAAACACCTCTGCATTTCATGTACATCCTATCTGTGCAATATAATGGCATGCTACCAAAACTACGAATGCTCTGCTTCTGATTTAAAGCTGCCTGCTCCTCATACCTGAACAATGGCATTAGAATGAGGTCTAAATGATATCAATATCAACAGCAGTGAATGGCACTATCAATATCACCAGCAGAACATGGCACTAGACACATGATAAACCATAGGTATATTTTTGGACTTTGTAATAGAATACTACCCTATACTGTACAACATTGACCCAATGTATTGCTCATGCCTACAAAGTTCTAAATGTTATAACAGTTGCATTAATTATGCTTAAATCCTAGCTTGTGTATTTTCCTTTAGCTCACAATAGGTACTTACGCTAGCATTAAAGGCTTGGGAGAACTTTCATACCAGGAAAGGGATATTGATGTTGCGCCACCTGGCTGTATTGTGATGGTGTCAATCATGCTCCTGGAAGGAAATGTGGTGCCACAAGGAGAGTCTCTCAACGTGTAGGAAAAACAGCTAGGCGTACAAACACCAGGCATGTTCATAGAATCTCTTAAATACTCAGAGCTTATTTGCTCTGATCTTAAACATGTTTCATTGGCAGAGTCAAATTCAACTTCACATACTGTATCATCAGACCTATATAGTGGGCCATCTGTCTCCTCATAGTAGCCATTCTCAATCATTTCTTCATCTTGTTCTTCCTCATCAATTTCTTCGGAAACTGATGGGCCATCTAGCAAATGCTTTATATTTTCTTTTGCAGTTGCAGCATATTTGACATCATCGCCTGGACTCATTTCAGAAATGTCAGTGCTACTTTGAGATCCAAAGTAATTTTCAACAAAGCCTTGCTTCACCATATCAGAGCTGCTATTAGAGGAAAGATTTGCAGTGCCAGTTTGGCTTTCACCTGTTACTGCAGAGTAGTCTTTTAGTCCAGTTTCACTATAATCTAGCATGCCTTGTTGCAGCCTGTTACCACATGCAACTGAACCAGAAATTATAGAATGCTCTCCAAAAACAATCACTTCCGTATTTGTTGTGCCTTGAGTGGCACTGAGGGGCTTGTCGTGGGTTTGAAGCTCTCTAAAAGTGGTTATGCTGTTTGACATTGGGACAGGAATACTTTTGACTTCATTTGGAGTTTCCTCATCTGAAATGGCAAACTGAAAAAGATCTCGGATACTTGAAAGGGAAGAATGTACTGACATAGTTTCATTGTCAGAAAACACAACACACTGAGGTTGCAAGAGAAAGTTTGATTTTTTGCTGTCAGTCTTTGGCAAGTCAACTTTACCTAAATCTAAAACCGTTTTATTGTCTTTGAATTTACTTTCCGTGACAGATATTTTTGAAGCATCGTCTGGTGAAAGCTCGTCATCATCTGATGGCAATGAGTTGATTGATGTCAAAGATGACTGAATTTCACTCAGTGCGCTGGTACTCTCAGTGCAGTAGGTTTCTACTGCAGTCTTAACATTTGACTCTGGTTTTAGCAACAGATGCGGCAATACTTTGTCTGTCAAAACTGTGCCTGGTGCCGTTGGTTCTTCCACATTTGGCTCTGGATTTGGATGAGTAGAAAAGGAGCTGGGCTCGCTTTCTACACCAGAATCAGAAAACCGCGAAGAAGCACATGTAAGGTTAATATCTGGTAATTTAATGGTGTCACTGCTTACAACAATGTGGACCTCTTTTGAGATAGTGGTTTGCAGATTGCTTTTTACCTTTGAGAAGCTCTCATTTCCAGTCAGTGTGTAATTTGTATCCAGTGCAACATTTTTATTAAATGCAGTGTCCATATTAAGTGATGGTGCCATTCCACAATGCAAAGGAACATGCCCTTGCTCCTGCAATCCATCTTTATTTATACCATCATTACAAATTTCTGGCTTGGAACCCAAAAGAACAGTCACCTTCTCACCCTCAAACGGGTTCTTGTTACATGGCTTAACCACTATTGTCCTTACTCCTGAAGGGATCATGGTTTGACTACCATGGCAGCTTTCTTCAGGAACAACAGTCTGCAGAGCGCTATCCAGTGGTATAAGCCCAGTGCCTGCTTGTTGCATGCTGAGTGTACCTAAAATGGCGGAAGCGGAGAAAGGTGTTAGATTACCAGTATCCCAAGTACTGCTCTGGTTTCTCTTGGTACAGTCAAATGTTGTCAACAGTGGTTTATTTGTGCCTGCATTAGATGATAGAGAGGTATGCCCTTTTTGTAATGTTTGTAACCCAGAGGACTTAGTGTCACTTGGCAGAAAGCCCTGCATGTGGTTACGTCCATCCTTATGACAATGTGAAGGCCTGCCTTCAAAGGGTTTAGACATAGACTCTGCTGTAGCAGCCTTTAAACACTTGTAGCTCACTAAAACCACTGACTCCTTAGAATTTTGTTTTACTATCTTTTTTGGATTCTCATGTTTCATTGATTTCATGAGCTTATTTACTTTTGTTTTTGATTTAGTTTCATCTTCATTTTTACCCTTTTGGGATTTTGCAAGCTGTTTATCACCTTCAGTACACCAAGCAGAAGTTGAGGCACCTTCAGTCCTGACTTTAAGCTCTGGGCTCACAGGCCCACATGCAGATTCCTCGTCATTGTCATGCTTCTCCTGTTTGCTGGAATCCAACCTTTGTAAATTCTGAGCTCCCAACCATGGCACATCCAAATCTGTAGATTAAAATAGAGAAAGGTGGGAAGAATGAAGTTACTAGTACCAAGCTTTATAAGATGCAGTTCTAGTATATTTATTATTGCAGTAAAATTAGATATTTAGGGGAAAATAATATTATATTGTGTATATTGTTGGTAATTCTGGGACAGAACATCGATTCTTGATTGATTAAAAACTTAAATCAGATATCCCAGAACACTCTGTGAATTACTGTGTGCAATGTTCCATGTAATTCCATAATTACTACCTTCCTATACTTGTCATACTGAATCTGTAGCTTACTAATATTTGAATGGTTAAAAATTATAATTTTAGCACTGTATCAATAAATTTATTGTATTATAATAATAATAATCTGGAGATTTGTGGTTAATTTTGTGCATGGATGCGCAGAGAGGAAAAGTTATAATTGACAACTCCTGAAAATAATTTTTTACCTTAAAATTAACTTTTAGTATGATAAAGACAGTAACATTCTGGGACAATTTGCATTAGGTCTTTATTTATTTTTTATTTATTTAAAATATTTAGCTTTTTGTTCTGCAGCTCTTCAGTTTGGAATTTCAGCACATATCCGGTTGCTAGGATCTACCTTAGCAACCAGGCACTGATTTGATTGAGGGATTGGAATATGAACAAGAGAGGGACAGAATTGAAAGATATGTAATAAAAAGTAACAATAACACAGAACAATCGTTATGGCTACTGGAGTCAGTGACCCCTTTTGGGGTCAGTGGGAGGGGTTAGAAGATGAAAGCAAACTAACAACTTAGCAGAGTGGATTGACCAAAAGGGCCTGGTTTGAGTATAATGAACCTTCTGTCCATGAATGTAACAGAACTTTCAGTGTGACAGATGGAAATTGGACCATTATTGTTTGCAATACAATAATGAGGCATGGTATTACAAATGCACTAACGTTAGAGGGCAGCTTGCAGTTCCCTGGCTTTTTCATGTGGTGTGTCCTTCATAGAGTAAATGATAAATCATTTATTATGATTCCATTCTCCAAAACATAGTCTCAAAAGCAAACAATCTCAAACTCTCAAAGGACATCCTCACTACAAATATGAAGCGCAATATTGGAATCACACCAGTTTATCTACAAATGGGTGTACTCCATGGAGCATTGTTCATGTATTTGCTTAATCAATCTCAATTGCATATATACCTTGTTTCAGTGGGACATGCAGTAAGACCAGCATTAGAATAGGTCAGACAGATGCTACGTTCAATAGCAATTATATTTACAATTATCTTTAAATTACAGAAAAATAATTAATGTATATTAAAAATTTACTTAGAATAACATTTAAAATAATAATCATATTCATCAATATTATGATTAGAAACACAACACAACCCTGGCCTAATCTCTACACTTTTTGTTTGCAGTTTTGGGAATTTAGGGATGGAGATGAAATTAGTTTACAAATACTGTTCCAAAAAAACTTGTCCGTGCTGTGTCTTGCTGTGCTACTTTTTTCCTGAAATGAGCACCAACACAGGGAAAACATGTAGTTATTAAATTCACTGGGAGAAGAGGTGTCTAACATTTTGGCACCCCCCACAATGAATCAGAATTTTTTTGTCCATGACTTATCGTACTTTATAATTAAAGGCTTAATAGCCTAATGAATGTGGTGCTCGACAGACTTTCTTAAAGTAAGTGTTATACCTTTATGAAGTTCAAACCCACATACCCACCTAGGGATTAACCACCAAGTTTTGGGTTGACCTGTGCTACAATAACTCAACCTATAAATAGTGCATATTAATTTGGTTGTATATTTTTTCATACATACCTTCCATAATATAATCTAAATACCTATCTTCAAATATTATAGGCAGAGAGGAAAAGTCTCCATCCAGTTCACTGCACTCGATGGGAAGTGGAGGGAGAGAACTAAAGTATGAAGAGTTTTTTACAGCTGTGGACATCTGAAGATGACTTTGGGCACTGAAAAAAAGAAAATGATTTTTGTTCAGAAATTTTTATGACATTTTCTGTTTTGTTAAAGTTCCCTCTTTCTTAGTCTTTAGAATTCAGATCTTAAGTATTTCAGTAAGCTTGCAAGGTATAATGAATAGTTGGGAAAGAAAGAACTTATCTAGAAAATGGCATTTCAATCTACTCTTTAAGAAGTTAGTAACAATGTATCATATCCTGCTTCTAAATAGGACCAAATATTGGTAGCTGCCCTAAACAATTAGCAAGAATACAAAAACAAATACATTTCTTTTTCCTGTACTAATACAGGAGTATCTTTGGAATATGACAAATCATAAGATCATCATGGAGTGAATCTCAAACTAATGCAGACTACACTGCACTTTTCTACAAACTACTGGCCAGTTTCTCTACTTTGGTTTGCCTCCAACAAGCTGGAAAGACTTTTTTTACAACCACCTGGTGCATATCATAATCTAAAGCTCCATACTTGACCCCTACAATCTGGAAACATTCAACAGAAATGATCTACCCCATAGTAGCCAAGGGTATTCTAAGGATGTCACACAAAGTTGCACCTCAACTTTTCTCCTCCTGAGTTGGAGAGAAGATGAAGAGAAGCCAATGCACTTCCCTACACTCTCTGTACTGAGAATCATAGTACGGGTTTTCTCAATATTTGCTCTAAATGCCTGCACACTGTCCAACACTGTAAAGACATGGCAGAGCAGAGTGGAGTGCATTGACTTCTCTTTGCCTGCAGAGAAAATTCTGGTGAAAGGAAGCTGAGGCACACGGTGATTAGGCATTAGCCTATTGGTCACTATTTTGTATTAATCCCCTTTGCTATTTTTGCAGCTTTTCACACAGCTCATCACCTACTCCTCCTAGATATGTTGTACTCTTCTTACATTTGTGACACAACTCTTTCCTGGTTAACATCTTATGGACTGTTCCTTTAAAGTTGCTTTTTCTAGTTAGACATCCAACTCACTCCCTCTAGCTCTGCTGGCATTCTTCAAGATTTTGTTTTAGCGCTCTAATGATATGCCTGTGCTAATAGCATACATTATAATGACCCCAGACCCCCGTTTCTGTGCTATTACATGTCACAGACTGCCTTTCTGCAATCTTCTCTTGAATATTACAGAATTACCTTAAAGGGGAACTAACGTCTAAAATAGAATAATGCTACAAATGCTGTATTTTGTATACTTAACATAAACATGAACTTACTGCACCAGAACAAATAAAACAAATGATTTACGCTTCCAAAGTTGGCCACAGGGGGCTATCATCTTGTAACTATGTTAAACATTTTTGCAAGACCAAAACTACACACATGCTCAGTGTGGTCTGGGCTTCAGTTGGGAGGTTAAGATTAGGGATTGTCATAAATGATCAAAACAGCACAAGACAAATAATATCTGCCAGAAGCCGATATAGCAAGACTGATTAATAATCAGAATATGCAGACTGCACTGGGTCAGCGGGTACAAATCTATACAAAATTGCCAGCTGCTTTATAGGGAAACAAAGCTGCTCGAGTTCTGGGAAGTTAGGCAAAGGGGGCCTCCCCCCTGCCATTTGAAAGTACGATCGTTTCCCTACAATCCCCCATAGTTAGAGACAGTCTGAAGTTTCCTATCTGCAGCAGTCAGAGCAAGAAAATGAAGGGGGAATTTCACTACATACAGTCAGGTTTCTTAAAAAAATGGCAGACATTTTTTAATTAATGCATATTGGAGATAGATTTCTTTTTCATTAAAGAAAGTAAAAATGGGATTTTATTTTTTTGACTTTACATCCCCTTTAAACTGACCATGCCATGGACCTATTCCCTTCCTACCAAGCTTTTAAACACTCCCTAAAGACCTAATCAATTTTAGGAAGGCTATTTGATTCACCCTGGGTTCAAAAGTCAACATAGTTCAAAAGTCACAAAGGGAAATTAAATCCTTGCAGTAACTTAGACAAGGATTTCCATTCTTTTAGATTGTAAGCTTTTGGAAGAAGGGCAAACTAACCCTACAGTCTCATTAATAAATTGTTAGACCCCCTCTCAGCCTGCATAATAATTTTGTCCACTTTTAACAAAAAAAGATAACAGTGGTATGTCTTTCATTTCCCAGGAACATCTGGGGTGTTTTCTGAACTAAGATTTTTAGTGAAGCAATATTCAATTGTGAAAAACGGACTGTGCAAAAATTTGGGTAACCTTGTAATTTTGCTAATTTGAATGCATGTAACAACGGCTCAATACTGATTACTGGCAACACCAAATTGGTTGGATTAGCTTGTTAAGCCTTGAAATTCTTAGGCAGGTGTGTCCAATCATGAGAAAAGGTATTTAAGGTGGCCAATTGCAAGTTGTGCTTCTGTTTGACTGTCCTTTGAAAAGTGACAGCATGGGATCCTCAAAGCAACTCTCAACAGATCTAATAACAAAGATTGTTCAGTATTATGGTTTAGGGCAGTGATCCCCAAATTTGCAAATTTAACTGAACTGGAGAGATTTTGTATGGACGAATGGTCAAAAATACCGCCATCCAGAAACTAGACACTCATCAAAGTCTATAGGAGGCGTCAAGAGGCTGTTATATTTGCAGAAGGAGGCTCAACTAAGTATTGATGTAATAGCTCTGTTGGGGTGCCCAAATATATGCACCTGTCTAATTTTGTTATGATGCATATTGCATATTTTCTGTTAATCTAATAAACTTTATGTCACTGCTGAAATACTACTGTTTCCATAAGGCATGTTATATATTAAAAGGAAGTTGCTACTTTGAAAGCTCAGCCAATGATAAACAAAACTCTAAAGAAATAAGAGGGGTTCTCAAACTTTTTCATATGACTGTAATGATATTATTGGAAAACACTGATGGAAAACACTAAAAAAAATGATGATGCACAAATAAAGCTTAAGGAGCTGTTTTATTGTAACCTACCTAAGAGATTTGCTTTTTTCTAATGAACGCATAACTTTAAATTATGAATTCTACACTATAGGAACTCTATCACAAATCTGTTTGTGAAAGCCAAATTTTCCCATTTAAGTAGCAAAAACCCTCCTCTCAACACATACTTAATAAATAAAAGCTACGACTTATTTTAGAGTCAACGTGGGCAGGATATTGGAGGTATCAATACCATACTCACTGCAGTTCCTGATATGCAAGGGCTGCTTGTCGAGGGTGCTCAAGACAAAAGAAAGCCTCAGCAAATCTACGCACCTGTAAAGACGCAAATGACTTTTAGAACTTGTATGATAATATTGACAAAGACATAAATCTTTATTAACTAAAAAGGGAGAAAAAAAGACAAGCCAACAACCTTTTGTTTTTGCAAGTAGATTAACAGAATATGCCGCTTATTGCCAAATAACAGCAGCACAGCATAGTTTAAGAATTTTTTTCAAGTATTAATGATCCCAGTATCTGCTTATGTTAATGAGAGAAGGACCAAGAAATGCCTAGCTGCATGATGAAGAATATGGGAATGGCTCCTTTCTACTTGATAGTATCAGCTGCCACAGGTTGTTCAAAGGACAATGCATTTTTTTTCAATATCACATGGGGAGTATAAACTAAAATGTGGTTAGCCTTCTCTCAGTTTATTTTAGTTTTTTAGACACTTGAGACAAAGGTAGATTTTAACATTTCCACTTTCACAAACTTCAACCTACTTCATTGTGGATGCTGAGAATTGCTGTGGTTAAATACTCGAGCCACGCGAAAATGCGCACAAAGACATTTTTTGAAGGATTTTGCAATTTGAGTATTTTACCTACAGCTATTATCTGCACCCATAATGCCAAGGCATATTGTCAAAGCAACATTCTGCAGGAGACAAAACGTTATGTGTCTTGTCCTTAGTAATTAACAATAAATGTGAAGAATTTTGACGTTAAGTGTCCCTTTAATTACAGTGTGAAAGATATTTATTCTTGCCAACAGATTTACCATCCTTAGAAACAAACCGTAGATGTTTTAAAGTCAGCAGAGGCATTCGGTCCTTATACAAGACAGCTAGGGTCTTGCAATATTCAGGCACAAAGATGCAGTGATTGCTTACCCGTAAAATGTGGTGCTGCTGTGAAATAAAGGTTGTAATTTCGTCTTGCAAGACAACAACTTCAAGGAACTGTCCCCACAAAGCCATAAGAAGAGAGCAAAGCTGTGCAAGGTTCATATTTATCAGTTCTGCCAGTTCATCAGGATTTTCTATTTTCTGGGGTACAAAAAAAATAATCCTTTTCTTCATGGAAAAACATACTTAGCTCCAAGCAAAAGGTTCAAGTACTAAAACATCATTTTGTTGTTCAGGAAGCAAAAATATGACAAGTGCAACAGTTAAGGGTTAAAACACCATTATTGGTGGATAGTGAGGAAATTGCTACTTTAAAATTCACATGCCCCATAGAGTTTATCTTCAGAAAATAATTCTAATTAAAAAATAATTTAATTTTTTTGTCAGAAGTGCGTATACCAAGTGCACTGCCTAATTCTTGTGCACAAGCAGTTGAAAGAATATGACGCTCCAGCAGATTAAGAAACTTTTAGAAGATTATTATATTAAGGCCTTGCGGGCTAACACAGCAGGATGTACAATGAAATCAGGTATAGGAACATGAATAAATGCTGGCTCCTTTATGCTTTAATTGAACATGGTCCATGCATACATATTTAACAACTTCATTCCTTAGTGTCAATCTGAATGTTTAGATTAAATTGGGTGAGAGACTAGACACCACTTATAGAGTATAGATGAGCTTACATACCTTCACTTCTTCACATAATTCAGTGAGGCGAACATCAACATCAATTTTTTCTGAAAAGAATGAAACAGTACATGTAAATAAAGCAGGAAAGCATAAAAGGCAAAAGAAAACAACCCTTACTAGCCACAGAGTATTATATCAATGTACCTACATTGCAATGAAAAACATTATCTGCCCTTTATGGCATGGCAATAAGAATTCCTGTGCTACCCCCACACAAGAGCTTGTGCTCTAAGGATTTCTTTAAATGTTCTCTTGACAATCAATTTTAATACACAGAACAAAGTCCAGTAAGCCTGCCTATTGTACTTAGAGGCATACAGACTGTTTCTACTGGATTTAGTGAATTGCCTGTTATACATTACATATGCAAGAAATAAGCAAAAAGTGGATAGGCAATATAAGTGTGTAACCTTTGTTTTTAGTTTTTATGGAATTTTCCAGATTTGGGAAAGTGATTAGTAATACTGCACTATACATTTTAAGATTAGACATATTTACACTACTGCATTGTTTTTATGACAGTGCCCTACTTTCATTTGCTTACACTAAATAGAGAATTGAGGTGTTGACATGCTAAATAATTCATACTCTTTGATTAGCTACAGAACGGACATAGCGGGGAAAAAAATCAATGCTACTTCAGTCTGTATAAATGAGATCATTATAGATATGATTTCATTTTTACATTTTCTCTTTGAGATCAAACAACAATTCACTAGTAAATTTTGGAAAGACGTGTTCACTTAATAAATTGGTATCATTGCATCTAGCAGTGGGGGTTACTACTGGGTATTTTTATACTGTAATAAATTAAGAACTAGTAACCTAAACACCCAAAGACATTTTGTCATGGCCAAGAAATGACAAGGTTTAGAGGGACCAAATGATATTTGCTTGTCTACCATGCTGTTCCTCAAAACAGTAATAGGGCAATATCTTAAGTCTCAACAAATAAACAAGTAAATTACAGTGAACGATTACATTGCACGAATAATTTCTTGGCATTTTTCACTGTCACTGCCACTTTGTTGTTTAGGCCTCAAACTTCAAGCCTGGTACACACAACATCTAAACTCCAATAGTTCAACTATCTAACTGCTAGAATGAACATAATTTAATAAGATGAAATACATTTTTATAGCATCTGCTTATGGTGTATTATGCTTCTGAGCGCCCAAATTGGCTCCAAGACCTCGGCTCCTGATCAGCCTGGATCTGCAAAAGGTTGCGTTTAACTAGTACCTGCTTCTCTCCTAAATGAGCAACACCAAATCAAAGTCTCCCAAGACCCTGTAGAACTGCATGCCTATATATTCCTGAGCTTGCAACTGCCCAGTTTATACCAGTAACACTTTTAAATGTTTGTCCCTTTTGAAAAAAATTAGGGTGGCTGACATCCTGGCACTCATGCCTGCATCTTTTGACCATGGGAGAGGTGACCTCAAGTTTAAATCTTTGCTAATCATATGCGCAATAAATAAGTTCAGTAAATAAGTTCTGTATCCATCCTCTTTCTCTTTTCTTGTTATTATAACTTTCTGATGTTATGTTTTGTAAATTGAAAAATAAAATCTTTAAAAAAAAAAAAAAAAGTTCTGTATAGACAAACCCTAAGCAGTAGATCTTTTAGGCTTTAATATATGGAGCAGCACACTATACATGTAAACTAAAAGTGTATGTGATTTTATTTTCTTGAAAATGCAAGAAATAAAATGATACTTTTAATTAAAAGAATAGGCAAAAAGTATGCGAGGCAGAAACCTTATTCATCCAGTTCATCATAACAAGGGTGTATGCTGCAGCCCCTTTAAAAGTTTAAGAGAAATATCCTCAACATATTTGAAACAAAGGACTTCCAAATGTTTTCAATGATGTGATAAAAATAGTAACTCTCGTGATCAGGAATGTAACAACTGTGTCCAGCTAGTACCTTTTTTGAGCCACTAGGTAAATCATTCACAATGTCTTTAAGGAATCTAACTTTAGGTGCTACTAAATAAACACCCCTGTTTTATTATTACATCTAGTTAGGCTGCCTCTGCTTATTTCTTCATATTAGTATTCTTTTTTGTGTGTGTGGGTTGGAAGTATGCTTTCAAGAACGGATTCCTATTGAAGCCAATAGAAGTCATGGTTCTTATCCAAAATAATGTTAGTTAAATATAGAAATCAAAGTCTGTTCTTAATCCTGACCTCTTCTAGTTGCCCATCTTTTATCTACCCTGCTTTGGTGATAGATGCTTGTTTGTTCTTAGGATAGTGTGATTACAGCAATAAAGTATTTTGTGATTTCCGACTAATTGCTGCTCTACTAGAACCTGCAAATTCACTTTGCTTTGCCCTCTCAATTTTGTAAATTTCTGAGTATATATTTGACAGAACGATAAGATATTTATCAGGGTCAGGGAAGCCTGAAAAATCATGAAAAGACAGTTTGTATTTACTTAATATATTCTGTAAGACTATCTTTAGAAACATACCCCGAGTGGAATCTCGCTGGGCCGATGAATGTTTTCTTCTGAAGAGACGGTCATAAAGAACCTGCATGCGGGACTTGGCTGATTGCAAGGATGGCACACATACAAACTAATTAATCTCTTTGATTTCTGTGCTTTATGACTAAATTTATAGTACAAAGTCTATTACAGAGGTTTGAAAGCTAGTGAAAAGAGGTCAGTCAAGTAAAGCACAGAGAACTAGTTGGTTTAGTAAGTTTTTCTATGATGTACATTGATTTAATTCTGCTGATTAAATGGCTGGACTACATTTTGTTTGTTAATAAGGAGTAACAATGAATTTAGGAAAGTACAAACCAAATGTCATGTGTGAAAGGTGATCACATAACAACACATAAGGGATGACAAATGTACATCATAAAACAAAGAGAAGGGGGGAAAAAGGAGGAAGAAAAAAAAAAGATGCTGGTAATCTATCAGCTAAGAGAGACGTAATATAACCATATGTAGATTTGCAACAGCACCCGGTACTCATATACCCACAAGCATTACTTCTTATGTGCTGTATAATGGCAATGTAAAGTAAGAATGTCATATACCCAGTGAACAAAGTAACTCATGATAATCTGAAATGGCTAATGCTCACTATGTAAAAAATATGTGTGCCTGTGTATGGTGTTGCTGCAGTGTCTGCTAAATTGTGCCTTGATAAAAGTAGATTGTTAGTAGTGTTAGCACAAGATAAGCACCCAGTCCAATATTTCTCACTCACTATCCTATAAAAAAGTCAAGCAACATAATGAGAAAAACAAACGTTTACAGTGCAAAACAAAGCTCATGCAATAACAACATACAAGTACAGACATTTATGAAAGAAAATAAAAAATATGGCAAAAAAATATGTATTTGCTTTTCAGTTTTTAATCAGGGAGCTAAATTAATGTCCATATTTTGTTGTTATGACTGAATTAGGCCACTTTTATATTTACTCGTTATGTTTGTATCTTTGGATCTTTTAGAACAGGCAACTGCATTATAGGCCAGCTACTCGACTTAAAGGGATTCTGTCATGATTTTTAGAATTTACTTTTTATTTCTAAATTCCAAGGTTTAAATTGCAAATAATGCACTCTACTATTTAAAACGTTATTCTTGAACCAAAAAAATGTATTTTTTATAGCTGTAATATTGCTGTGGAGGCAGCCATCTCAGTGCATTGTACCTGATTCTGAGCTTTGAGAAGGATCCAGTACTTCAGGATGGAACTGCTTTGAGACAGCTATTGTTTCTCACCTTCCCATTGTATTATACCACTGCCCTAGGTCATGTTTGCAGTGCTAAAAATGCTCCCTAGCAGGAAAAAAACAGGGGTTTTCCTGCTTTGGTGCTATGTTCATGTCTACTACTAGGTGGGGCTAAGGAGCACTTTTAGCAATGTAAATAACCATTCAGCAGAGGTGATGGGCTGCTGGGAAGGCAAAGGAGGGGGTGATATCATTCCAACTTGCAGTGTAGCAGTAAAGAGTGACAAAGGAAAACTATACCCCAAAATGAATACTTAAGCAACATATATCTTATATCAAATAAAGTGGCATATTAAATATATATACCAGTTTGGTAAGATTCTTTAAGTAATTATTGCCCTTTTACATATTTTGCCTTGAACTCCCGTTTAGTGACGGTCTCTGTGCTGCCTTAGAAGTCACCTGACCGGAAATACTACAATACTGCAAAAGACAGAACTCTGTCTGTTAATTGGTTCATGTGACCTAACATGTATGGTTTGTTTGTGTGCACCGTGAATCGTACGATCCCAGGGGGTGGCCCTTATTTTTTTTTTAAATGGCACATACTACTAAATAAGTAGGGTTTTACATATGAGCTGTTTTATATTTTTATAGAGACCTACATTGTTTGGGGGGGGTATAGTTATCTTTAAAGTTTATCAGAGCACAAGTCACATGACCTGACAGCTCCTGTGAAACTGAAAATATGTCTAGCCCCGTTTCAAAATTAAATTTAGCTTTTTTAAAAAAAACAGATTTCAGTGCAAAATTCTGCTGGATCAGCACTATAACTGGTGTGTTTTGAAAAAAACATGATTTCCGCGACAGTTTCCCTAACTATAAAAAAGGATTGCTGAAATTGCCAGCGGTGCAGCATAAAATCGAAATTGTTTTTCATTTCTTTTCAATCTGTGGGAAATAAATAAGCCACAGATCTGAAGAACTGGCAATATGTGTGACACTGAACAGAAGCATTTCACATACCAAGTTCCAGCTTAAGAGAGGGCGGTAGCTCCTTTGAAACTGTGATGAAATAGCTGTCCAGTCCCTTGAAAACATGGAGCAAGCAGGCACAGAGCGTAGAATGGAAACTGTAGGCATGTTGTAAGAAGCAGTCTTGGACTACAAAGCTGTTGCCCTAAAAAAAAAGAAATACTAAAGGATGTAAAAAGTGGTTAAAGTATGTAATAAATGACAGAAACCTTCTTTCACCTCCTTCCTGTGCTCTTAGCCCATGTCACTTAATCTCTGTAACAGGCATATATTTATTTTTTATTCATTGCAAGTCCCCTGTAGAAAGGTACAGTACTGCACCTATAAGCATGCATACCAACAATATAGGAAGCATTTGCACTTTCAGAGTCTGCAAAATAATGCTTATTAATAGGCTTGTAATTAATTGCCTTGTCAAGCCACATATGTGTATTTTGCCTAAGAGGAGCAAAATAACCTTTGGGATATTAAAGAATCACCTTTAAATAATGGCTGAAAAGTAAGCCTGATATGTTTTTTCTTTCATAGCTACTTTTATGGGCAGAATTAATATAATAGTTTTTAGCGTAAGCAGGAACTACTACAAGTAACAAGTCCATAATTAAAGTCCACCATTTCCTCTTTCTATTCTGCCAATTTTTCAATTAAATTGTTATAAATGCAGTCTATAAAATGCCTTAGACCACCTCATGTGCCTAGAACATACTGTTAACTTGAATATTCTACATCTGCAGTGTTTTGCATTTATGGCCTTCCTCATTTGTCTATGCCACCTGAGCAGCTAGGCCAATTGCCAGCTTCTTGTAAGGTAGGAAAGCTATAGATTGGATGTGGTTAGCCAGGCTCAGATCTATTTTTAAAAACTGCTTTCAGCTATGGAATTTGTTGTGTGGATGTGATGTTGTACCAATTGCCACATAAACCAGGTTTTCATGGCACATTTGTTGGCACTTTTGTGACATCACTGCTCAACCAACTTTTTAATTTTCCTGTGGGCAGTTTCTCTTTAGAATTATTAATTTACTGGGATGTTCCTGTTCCCCATTGCCAGTCTCCTTAGCCCCTACGACTTTAATACATGGCCGTATGGTCCTGACAATAACTGATGCACAAGAGCACACATCCCATAGATTATGATTTTTGTCTTTGGTGATTATCGTAACAAAACATAGAACGTGTTTAATATGCGATTACTTCTAATGAATTACCATAAACTATATCAAGAATGGATCTAAGAGCTACTGTATAAGCTTTACTGTACTTGCTGTTAGAGATATTTTGAGTAAAATTATACATGCCTATAAAAAATGACAATTTATTTAAAAATGTTGTTTATTTTATCAGAACATAAGTTAAAAATATAATATAAAATATACATTTAAGCGTATTTACTTACATCTGCTGATAACTGCTTTGTGTAGTTACTGCCAAACACTACACTTTCCAGTGTTGGAATCGAGGACTCCTTGCTCTGTGCTGGTGCATTTCGGTTTAACCATGTATTTTTCATCACTCGATGAAAGCTGTTAAAAAAGTTACAACCTTTTTTTTTAAAAAAAACAAAACACATTTGTACTTACTACATCACACTTTATAAAGTTTTCATTTGCCTGTAACTTTATTGTTCAATGAAATTAATACTTTCATGTTTTATAGTCAAGTATTCTCATCATAATCGTACGCAAATTACCTAGAGACTCTTACCTATTGGTTATCCCTGGTTAAAACAGTACCATAGCATACTGCACACAGATGTTTTTAAAGCTGTATATCTAATGCAAGACTTATTGCATATGTAGGATTTCTCTGCCAGCAATTTCAAGAAGGTGGAGAAACAGCCCACTCCCTTATTATTATGAATGAAAAGGACCTGTCAATGCATGAGCAGTGACAGATGGCTTCCATTTCTATTAATGACAGGAGAACTGGAAGGGTCATTAGGCAAATTTTAGCCAATGGAGAAATGCTATATGTGCCAGACAACTAACTATCCCTTGCATTACAAATATGGCTTTATAATTGTTACACGTCAATGTGTCAACTGGATTTCATTTTTTTATCATATGTGGTTATTTAGATTTTTATTCCGCAGCATTCCAGTTTGCAATCTGGTTGCTAGGGTTCAAATTACCCTAGCAACCACACATTGATTTGGATAATAGACTGGAATATGATTAGGAGAGGGCCTGAATAGAAAGAGGATTAATAAAAAAGTAGCAGTAATAATACATCTGAAGCTTTAGCGAGTATTTTTTTTAGAAAGTTCAGTGACCCGCATATGAAAGCTGGAAAGAGTCAGAAGAAGAATGCAAATAATTCAAAAACTATAAAAAAAAAAAAAAGCAAAAATAAAGGCCAGTGGAAAAGTTGCTTAGAATTAGCCATTCTTATAATTCTATAATATAGTAAAAGTTAACTTTACCTTTAAACACTACACTTTGTTACCAATAGTCAGAATTTTGATCTGCCCCCCCCCCCATATTATATCAATCCATTTTATAACTACTAGGGAAAGCCTCAGTATTCACCCTTCGGTGCAAGTAGCTTGCCTGTTTATCATTTAATTTATAAACAATGTGATGTATTTTTCAGATATTTTTTTTTTTACATTTTCAACATTTCTATCAATTTCAATGTAGAATCAAATGCTGTATGCATTTACCTTATTAACGGCTGATGTAATGCAACTAAGGAGCCATGAATTACAACAGATATCACAGAGAGGTGGAAGTAATCAAACATTACATTAATGTGGTCATGAAGGCCTCTTTGGAGGTTTAAGTGCAGCTTTAAGCTTCGGCTGCTAATAAGTTGCAAGGCGTTTGGGTCATTTGGTCTGTGTAGGAAAAAACAAAAACATATTTCAGTCAACACATGCACAAACAAGATATTTGTTTTTATCTTAGTTTTGTAACCATCTCAACATCCCAGAATTAAATATACCACATACCTAGCTCATTTTGGAATTGTACAACTCACTCAAATTAAGTCACAATTTAAAGTGAGACTAAACCTATATTACAAATTGATCCAGAATGAGAGAGGTTTGACATTTATGCAATCTACGTCCAATGCACAAAAGGTGCATACAGCATTTGTGTGTTACCTGTATCAACATAATAAATAAGATCAATCTACATAGTTGTTTTTATGGTATAGGGATGTTTTTAACCAATGGTATGATACTTTTAAGAATAAAATGTATTCCTTGTACGCAATTATATTGGATTTCAAAGTTGCAAGCTTCAACCTTATGGTTTATAGGTTACAACAATTGTTCGGTGTTAATTTATGCAATCTAATATAACTGCTATTACCCTTATATTATCTGCTATATAGGCTAATATATAGTCTCTGTTGTGTTTTAAATGGTACATTTAAACAGAAAAATTCCAAGTGCACGAAACTCACAAGGTTATGTATTAATCTAACTTGAGGCTTAAAATAAAGTTCTCAGTTATTTTACAAGCCTGTCTGTGGGATCCGTGAGTGCCTGCCATTTTCTGTTTTCTGTGTTTTAAATGGGCCAAACACAGACCATCTCATTTGGCAATGTCACAAAACTAAGATATTTGACTAATTTTGCCCACCCAAAAGGTAGGCCAGGTGATTCAATGAGTGCCACACTCCCCAGTTAAGTATGGCCCCAGTAATGTAAGGTTTTTTAATGTTAAAATGTTCACCTTTGAGTTTGTTTTTGGAGAGAGTGATTTTGCAGTTGGTGTCCATTCGTTGTTATTTGCGTTTTTTGAGTTATTTAGCAGCTTTCCAGTTTGCAATTACAGCAATCTGATTTCTAGGGCCCAAATTATTCGAGCAACCATGTACTGATCTGATTAAGAGAATGCAATAAGAATAGGAGAGGGCATGAATAGGAAGATGAGTACTAAAAAGTAGTGCAAAAACACCCAGGTCAATTCACAAAGTGTAAATAGTTAATTTCTTACATATCACTTGGCAGTGTCCCATTATTGTCTCCAAACCCCATGCAGGCCACAGAGGGACACTGCCAAGTGGTATGTAAGAAATTAACTATTTACACTTTTTTAATTGACGGGTGATTTTTCACTAATAAATGTCTGAACGTGTGAGTTAACATGCACTTTTGCAGTGATATTATTGCATAATGCTATTGGACCCAAGCATAGCTTTAACCATATTATATTTGATTATATAAGATATATAGGACTAAAAAGTAGCAACAAGAATAAGGGGCCCGTTTATCATGCTGTGTAAAAAGTGGAGTGAAGCAATACCAGTGATGATGTCCAGAGCAACCAATCAGCAATTAGATTTCAAGAGTTAGAAAACAAATTTGCTAAGAGCAACATCAGCTGTAATGTTTCACTATACATTTTAGATAGCATGATAAATGGAGCCCTAAGGGCTCTTACACACGGCCGTTCCGACCTGCGCTCCCCTGCGTTCCGTTTGTTGGCGTTCAGCCGCAGGGGAGCGCAGGAATAGACGCAAGTAATGATTTGAAATGGGGCTGTACTCACTCAGGCGCGTGTAGGCGCCGAACGCAGGTTCAGACGCAACATGCTGCATTTTTCCTGCGTTCGGCGCCTACACGCGCCTGAGTGAGTACAGCCCCATTTCAAATCATTACTTGCGTCTATTCCTGCGCTCCCCTGCGGCTGAACGCCAACAAACGGAACGCAGGGGAGCGCAGGTCGGAACGGCCGTGTGTAAGAGCCCTAAATGTTTAGCCTTACAGAGCATGTTTTTTAGATTGTGTCAGTGACCCCTATTTGAAAGCTGGAAAGAGTCAGATAAAGTTAAATAATTAAAAAAAAATAATGAAGACCAATTGAAAAGTTACTTAGACTTGGCCATTCTAGAACATACTACAAGTTAACTTAAAGTTGAACCATGTCTTTAATCACACATCAGTTAAGAGGGGGTATTTGTACACAGACACAAGTATGGGGAGAAGTGCACAGAGGTTTCATTATACTTACGAATAATCAGTGTCTGTGAAGTATAAGTCAATGAACATTTGGAAATTCAGTTCATTAAGAATCTCTTCGATCTGTCAACACAGTAGAGTACAAATATTAATTCTAGTATGGGGTTTACAGCTAGCAAATAAAATCCCGCAGCTCTTCTCACGATTTTAAGCATTTGTAAAAATAAAACTTACCTTCCTTTCATCCAGGAGCATTTTAATTTTGAAGATCATAACATCGTTAACTGTAATCTCTTCATTCTTGTAAAGGATTTGAAATATTTTACTGAAAACTACTGTATCTTGGACTGATGCTGGAAAGGCCAAATCACCTAGACATAGAATATTTTAAAGAATGTAAAGATAAAACTAAAATTGGACAGAGGGATGCAAATACAGGTGATGGACGCAGAATATGGAATTATTTATATATATTACATTGTGGATAATGGGAATGCCATGGTTGTAGAGCATTCTGCAAAATGGACTGTGAACTTACAGAGGTCATGCAAGACTGTACATATACTGTGCCATGTGGAATACGAAAAATTGCAGGAAGAAAAGCACCATTGGGAAACATTTATCAAAGGCACCATTGGGTGAAATAAATAATATTCTTGCACCTAGGTCTTACTGCAAAGAGCACAGCACTGGTGGGTAAAAGAAAGCCCTATCCTTACTGTCTGCCAAATGGCTCGCAGGAAGAAAGCGGCTCCTTTGCATCCTAGCCCACCAAACTTTTTTTTATATTTTTATATATTTTTTTTATAAATCTACATTAATCAGTGCTGTGAAATATGTTGCACCTCTGGTTGCTTTGGTTTTGTGTGCAAAAACATGGCACCCTATGTTATGATCTGTCTTTTTATATTTAAGCTTTCATAGCATGGTCTCCTTTTAAAATTCTGTTGCAGAAGCAATTGTATAAGGGAGTAACTAAAACACAAAATTTCAGATGTGCAAACTTTAACAGTATATGGGCATCTATGCAACATATTAAGCGGGAAACGCTTTTCACAGGGCTAAACACAGAACAAAAATGGGAAGTCTTTAAAATGCTGCTTAATAAATATACATGTCAGTATATTCCCCTTTGTAAGCAAGGAACGTTGTTGCAAAGCAAAACCTTTTTGGTTCAATAGAAGTTTTGGTGTTGAAGTGGGTAAGAAAAGTTGTGCTTTTAAGGCGTTCAAGTTAGCTGGGACAGCCAAACCATTTATAAGGTGTAAGGAGGCCAATCATGCAAAAAAAGCTATAAGGCAAGCTAAAATTGATATGGAAAAGGATATTGCAGCAAGCAGTAAAAACAATCCAAAATGATTTTTTAAATATGTTAATAGTAAAAAAATGAAGCAGGAAGGGGTGGGACCTTTAATATCAGAGGGGGTCAGTTGGTTGATAAAAACAAAAAAAGCGCAGATTCTGAACTCTTATTTTTTGTCTGTCTATACAAATGAGGAACCAGTTAATGAAGGTTTACTTAAAGGACCAGTAACATCAAATTTTTTTTTTTTCAAAAATTCGTTAGTACATAACGAAAAAATAACACCAACACAAATTAAAATTTAAAATAGCAAAGCCTTTATTAAGAAATAACTTACAGATACTCCACTTCCTGTCCTCTTCAGAAACGGCGAAAAGGCGACCATCCTTCCTGCAGCGCTCGATTTGTCCTCCCTGACAGCGTGTGAAGTGAGGTGAAGAGAGTTGAAGCTGCGGATTAAGACCCTGCGGGACCGACACATGAAGACCTTTCTGCTGTGACACGACTGGGAACTTGCAGAGGAGACGCGCTACGAGATGTAACTCTTTATGCCCTTGAACTTGGTCTGCTTCGTGGGCTCGTCTATGTCACAGCGGAACGGGTAGGGATTCTCCTGCCACTCAGGCCCGTCCGGCCCCTGCACCAGACACAGCTTGTCCCCATCACGCACGAACCCCGTCGCCTCCCCGCCGCTCTTCACGAAGGCCGAGAAGCGGTTGAGGTTGCGGCTGACCGTGGCGGAGCCTTTGCCCGGGGCCTGTGAGGAGGCGATGGAGGCGGAGGTGGAGTAAGGGCCGGGCGGCAGGTCAGAGCGGGTGGATAAGCGGAATCTGCTGCTGCCGGAGCCTTCGTAGTCATGGTAACCGCCCGAGTAACTGCCACACATCGGACCAGCTGGTTCCTCGGCCGCAGTGGAGCTACTGTCATCCCATTCGTCGAGTTACATCTCGTACCGACTCCTCCCCAGTCACACGGGGCTGCAGGTTCACCGCCGCTACAAAAACACTTCCACTGGCTCTACGCGCGTCTCCTCTACAAATTCCCAGTCGTGTCACAGCAGAAAGGTCTTCATGTGTCGGTCCCGCAGGGTCTTGATCCGCAGCTTCAACTCTCTTCACCTCACTTCACACGCTGCCAGGGAGGACAAATCGAGCGCTGCAGGAAGGATGGTCGCCTTTTCGCCGTTTCTGAAGAGGACAGGAAGTGGAGTATCTGTAAGTTATTTCTTAATAAAGGCTTTGCTATTTTAAATTTTAATTTGTGTTGGTGTTATTTTTTCGTTATGTACTAACGAATTTTTGAAAAAAAAAATTTGATGTTACTGGTCCTTTAATAGTCCCAATTTTATTAATACAACTAATGATGCATGGTACACACATGAGGAAATTCAAAAGAGACTAGAACAATTCATCCCAGGATACTTAGCGAGCTTAGCTCTGTGAATGCCAAACCTCTTTGCTTAATTTTTCAGGATTCATTGAGGTCTGGCAAAGTGCAGAGAGACTGGCGAATTGCTAATATGGTGCCGCTATTCAAAAAGGGATCCCGTTCTCAGCCTCGAAACTATAGGCCAGTTAGTCTGATGTCCGTGGTAGGAAAGCTTTTTGAAGGGTTAATAAAGGACAATATACTGGACTTCATAGCAAATCATAATTCTATGAGTTTGTGCCAGCATGGTTTTATGCGTGATAGCTCATGCAAGACTAACTTAATTTCTTTTTATGAGAAGGTAAGCAGGGACCTCAATTCTGGGATGGCAGTGGATGTGATTTACTTAGACTTAGCTAAAGTATTTGATACAGTGCCACACAGAAGGTTACTGGTTAAATTAAGGAATGTTGGCCTGGAACATAGTATTTGTACCTGGATAGAGAACTGGCTAAAAGATAGACTACAAAGAGTGGTGCTAAATGAAACATTTTCTAATTGGACCAGTGTTGTTAGTGGAGTATCGCAGGGCTCTGTACTAGCTCCCTTGCTTTTCAACTTATTTATTAATGGCCTAGAGTTGGGCATATAGACATGATTACACTATACAAGTACATTAGAGGACATAGAGATATATAGACAAATAGCAGGGCTCCTTTTTACCCATAAAGATGATCACCGTACCAGAGGCCATCCCTTTAGACTAGAAGAATAGAACTTCCATTTGAAGCAACGTAGGTGGTTCTTTACAGTGAGGACAGCGAGGTTGTGGAATGAACTGCCGGGTGATGTTGTGATGGCTAAACTCTATAGTTAGTATAGATATGGGTATATATAATTTATGTGAAAGCATGGAGGGGTGTATGTATGGATAGATAAAAATCTCAAGGAGAGTATATGAGGTTGCAAGATTTTAGAATATAGAAACAGCCATCGTGGATTAGATGTTATTTTTTTAGGTTTTTAATTTTTTTTTTAATTATATGAAAAAAAAACCAAACATAAACCAAAGTACAGAATAAGAAAGGGAAAAGGGAGTTGTCATATTTCAGTATAAAGAACATTCACACATGCCAAGCCAAGGACCCCAAATCGCCAGGAATTTATCACAGCAGTCCCTAGCTCAATCTTTGTGGATTAAAATCAGGTGATATAGGGGTATGTAAGGTACAGACCAACCACAATTAGCAACCCATGTCCTTAACACCATGGAGTAATAGTAAGATAACCCAAAAGTAATAGTGAGAACCCCTTTAAAGTAAACATTTCCCATCAAGGGACTCCTCCCCATCCTGGAGATACATTATTCCCATAACACTAAACATTTAACAGTAGGTTATAGTCCTGTAACCGACTCACTCTACAGGTTTAAGTGGTACTGGTTGAGAGCTCAGCTCCTATATAGGATGGTAGTAGTGATATCTTGCTTGTGTCCAAGTGTTATGTAGAGCTGTGCTACTCTGGCAATTGTTGGAGGGGAGCTGCTGGCGCAGACTGCTACAGTATAGGCAGTCTTCGCCAACAGGGACAGTAGTCACCCATCTCTTGCAAGGTGTAATTTTTTAGATATTATGCCATAAAGACAGGTCACCTTGGCCCAAAACGATGAACAAAAAAGAAGGGTGTAGTATATGTTATGGGGTGCAGTATATATTATACAACCTGTGGTCCCTGTCGCCACTGAGCTAAGTAGCAGGTCGATGTTCTAGCCACTGGATGACAATGTTTGGGGATTCAAAGAAGACCGCTTTCTCACCCTCCGTCTTGAATTCTCATCTTGGCTGGATATAACATTGCATATATTACCCCTCGTTCCCACAGTTTGCAACGAGCTTCTAGGAAAGTCCCCTTTTGTTTCTGAACTGCAAGTCAGTAGTCAGGGTAGAGTAAGACTCTTGCATTTTGATAAGTTAAATCACACTTGTCTCTCCCTGAAATTCAGTAGTTTCAGGATGGCTGGACACAGGAGGGGCTCACGGGAGTGGTCATCTGGCAGGTACCCGGTGGGCTCTTTCCACAATGAAGTGCTGGGTGAACTTGTAGTTCCCAAGGGTGTCCTGTAGCCAGTGGTCCATGAGAGAGGTAACTCTCAGGAGCATGGAGCTTCAGTACAGAACATCTGTTCAGCTAGGCATCCCTGGATTTGTTATTATTTTTAAGTGTACAGTAATACCCTGGTATTAGCTTAATGAAAGCAAACACCTGGCTGCTGTGTGTTATGACATTTAAAGGGCAAGTCTACCCCAAAAAGAAAATGTTGCAACAGTCTTAGACATCAGGGCATAGAATAGAAAGGGACAAACACTGCTTTTTAATAGCAATACGTATACAAATAACTTAAGTACCATAGAAAACATGTAATGAATGTATATTGCAAAGTTGCATAGAATAATGTTTTCTTTTATTAGACAAATTTTCATTTTGGGATTGACTTGCCCTTTAATACAATTCTGAACTCAGCCCACAGTCTCATCAGTTGCTAGTGCCATGCACAGCTACCTTCAAGCCTTCCCAGACCCTTTACCTACTGACTTTCATGGAATGGCATGTGAGATGTTTAAACCTATCAAGATGGCATTCCTAGTCAACAACCTTGGATCTATGACTGGAAAGGAGATTCTTTTAAAACTGTAGCAGCTTAATCTGAACCATTTCTCCAAATGAGAGAAACAAAGTAGTTTGCAGACTTTTGTTTTAGGACGTCTATGTGTTAAGTCTTAGGAAAAAAACAACTATGTCTCTGTTTACTATACAGTTCCCCAAAATGTTGCAATGACAACAAAAATTTCTGTTTGCACAGCTTGTGCCAACTAAGCCAAGTTATGGGTCATAACCGTTTCTTTTGAATCTGAGCTGAATGCTAAGGATCAATTGCAATCTCACTGAACAGTTATGTCCCACGTGGCCCCCCAGAGTTCGAGAGATGTAAAGCAGGAAGTTGTTTTTTGTTATGTTAGACATCTGCCCACTCCAGCCTTTATAGATTGTATTTTTGGCTAACAATATTAGAAACATTTTTTATTTTGCAATTTATTTATCCAGTTTTAATTTTTACACTGAACTGTTCCTTTAAATGTAATGAGGAATCTTGACATATCTGGCTAGCATACATTAACTTTAATTGAACTTATGCTTGTGACAGCTAGAACATAGGAGGCCTCTTTATTGTTTAAACTGTACACATCGACTTCACATGCTAGAAGGCTTGTTACTAAAAGAATATATGTGCTACTCATACTAAATTGATTTCTATGATAACATGCAATCACTCACACAGTTTGACCATTTCCAAGATGGCAATATTAGCTAAAGGTGCATGTCAAAAAGTTTTTAAAAACACCATTTTAAAATAAGGTGTTTGCAATACAGACATTCAAGATATATGTCCTTGAAGGTTTAAATGTGTGGTTTCTGTCCTTTGTGTTGCAGAGGGCTCTACTGCACAATCTCATTCAGAGTATGTATCTTCACCCACAAAGATAGAGAGGAATGCTGAACACAGGCTATTTGTTTCTGTGCTCAGTGGTTAAACGCCATTGCAGTCGATACAGACACATAAAGATCAATGGGATCTGTTACTTCATGCTGTGTGGCTAATCACTCTGGACAGAAATGGAAAGTACAGCAAGTACACATCCAAGTTGTCATGGAAAAAAAAACCTAAAGTTTATGTTTCCATTACACTTTTTCTGAAGGAAAATAGAGATGATCTTAAAGGGATACTGTCATCGGAAAACATGTTTTTTTCAAAATGCATCAGTTAATAGTGCTGCTCCAGCAGAATTCTGCACTGAAATTAAATTCTCAAAAGAGCAAGCTGCTGTTTTTCCTTCTCAATGTAACTGAATGTGTCTCAGTGGGACATGGGTTTTTACTATTGAGTGCTGTTCTTAGATCTTCTTAGATCTACCAGGCAGCTATTATCTTGTGTTAGGGAGTTGCTATCTGGTTACCTTCCCATTGTTCTTTTGTTTGGCTGCTGGGGGGAAAAAGGGAGGGGGGTGATATCACTGTAACTTGCAGTACAGCAGTAAAGAGTGATTGAAGTTTATCAGAGCACAAGTCACATAACTTGGGGCAGCTGGGAAATTGACAATATGTCTAGCTCCATGTCAGATTTCAAAATTAAATATGAAAAAATCTGGTTGTTCTTTTGAGAAATGGATTTTAGTGCAGAATTCTGCTGGAGCAGCACTATTACTGATTCATTTTGAAAAAATTTTTTTTCCCCCATGACAGTTTCCCTTTAAGACCACAAATAAAATGACCCACAGAACTGTGGTTACATTTCCACTCAAAGGCCTGCCAAATCGATCTAATGGCATCTCTGGAGCCAAAGTCCAATAAAACAGTCCGAAAATGTCTTAATTAAACAATGAATACTCCAAGAAAATCAACAGGGGTGTGAATGGAGCAAATACAGGTTAGAATATACTCTGTGTGGGTTTTGTTCATGAAAGAAGATACAACCCCTTTAATAACCCACTGGAAGCTCCCCACGCAGGAACATGATGGAGTTCTATTGATAGCTATATGATATATTACCAGAAGATACATTTGTCTGGTATACCTACAGTATGCAGCCTCATGTAAGATCTTACATGACATTTATTATACCTTGAAGCGGCAAAAAAATCAGAATCCGAAAATCCGCCATCTCAAACCTTGCCAAAGTGAATGGCAGATGTCCCTTTTACAATTTGAAGACATTGTGGTCGGCGCTGGGTCTCGTCCAATAATCCGAAAAAATTTGGAGCGATTTGGGCGTTAAATCTGATAAATCTGTATGATTATATTGAGTTTTTTCCCGACCCGACTTTTTCAAGTTATTTAATTGACAAATAAGATAAAATCGTGTATGGGAGTTTGGTTGAGCTTGGTTTAATAAAAATATGAGATAAATTTAAGTTGAAATAACCCCTTACATGTTTATAAATAACAGTTTTTATTTTAATGGGGCCCTGTCAAAGCTACATGCTAACACAGTCAGCACACTGGATATGGGACACACTAGCTGTCTCATTCAAGGGCACAAAATTCCTACCTTTTAGGACCCTCAACTGAAGTCACTTCCAGCCTCAGTCCACCAGCATTTACCATCATTATGTGCTGTGCCGTAGCCAAATACATAGCTGACTGCTTATTTCCCTGTTTTTCTGAAGTCATAGATGAACTTAAGAACTTGGTTGATATGCATATGATCAGCCCCAGTGTTGCATGCCAAATAGCAAGTATAATGGTGTGCACCAGTTTACAGCAGCTGGATGCTGACCCTGATTTGAAGTATGTAACCGACAGCTACTTTGCACCCTAACACGTGGCAGCTGGTATTTCCCTTAACTAACCTCTGGGCTGTCAGCCAAATGCAGCTGTAGCGGAGCACTTTTGGCACTGTCCTTTATAAACAGCCACTATACAAAAAAAATCACCATCTTAGAGCAAGTGGTTTTTAGGACTGGTTGATAAAAGGGGGGGGGTGGATTGTGGTGAGGTTTGGGGCAGGAAGGTTCTATGTCATTATTTACACTGACCATAACAGCTGTATTTTTAAAATGTGCTTAAAAATCTTTATGACTGTGCCTGGAAATGCTTTCCAATAAATGCCAGAGATAATATTTTATTGCTCAAAGTCTCCGTAATTTGTCTTATAAACATCCATTATCTATTAGGCCCAATCATCCAGCTATGAGAGTCAAACAATTAATACAGCCTGCATCAAGGATAGGGTATATAGGGCATAAGGCTATAGATGCTATGCTACACAAGACTTTTTTTTTAATAAAAGTGACCATTATGGGATTCTAGTTACTGGAATCACAACATATTAAACAGCGTGCAAAGAGAACAAATGGCATTCAATACAGCTTATCTGCAAATAAGAAGAAGCCGTAAGAACATCAGAAATGATGGGCCCTAGTAGCTGAGTGCAGCTATTATAGTTGCAAGCCTTTTGTTGCTTTATAAGTTTTTTTTAATGATAGATGCCCAGGGCACTGTAAAGTACAAAATAATATCAGAATTGTTCACCATCGCTAATGAATGAGTGTCTGCCTTTTAAAAATAACTCAGACCGGCTGAATGTACTTGTTTTCTGGGACATGCAACCAGCATATGTCTCTTTTTATTTTATTCTAGCATATTACATGGATATTTATCATAGGTTAAACGGTTTATGTTCAGGAGTCGCTATATTAACACAAAAATGTTTTGTGTCCACAAAACCCTCACAAAATTAATAAATATTTGCACATTTTGTGTCTGTAACAGATGTAATCAATGAACATTTGTGATAAAATAGGATTTGGATTAATTTTTGTGGGTGACAGTTCCCCTTTAAAAGTTAAAGGAAGGCAAGGCCACTGGTATTTTGCATGCCTGGAATATCATACATAGTCTTGCTACATGCAGAATTGAACACAACATGTCCTTGTTTTTAGGTGCAATTTATATCCTTTTACTAAAGAAACATCTTACATGAATCACTTTTTACAAAACATAAGTACATTCCATGCAAAGCTTATTTTAAAGAGGAATTATCACTAATTTATTTTCAAAATTCCATTTATTGAGAAAAATAATTTTCTAAATAATTACATATTTTTAAAATGGTGCTATAAATATGTCCTTGTGTCTTCTCAATGAATATTTTCTGTCTCCTCCTGCACCGAGGGTTTTACAACTGAATTCTTCCTTCTCTGTTATTAGTTATTGGTACCTGCCTGTGCAAAAGATCACAGCCAGCACGGTCTCTCCATCTCCCAGTATGGAGCCCATTCCTGCCTTCTCTGCCCCTGACCAAGGTAAGTAACAAAAGTCTCCTTGGCGTTGCATCTGATAAAAAACCTCTGTTTACTTTCGTGATGATGCCTCTTATGTTCATTGGTTACATCTGTTACAGACAAAAAATGTGGCTAGCACATGTGCACTAAAATGTGCTTTGAGAGGGTGAGGATACATATTAAAGCTGTAATTTAAAATGGTAGAACATTTTTAATAGATTTTATTTAAAAAATTATTTTATTTAACAAATTAAATTTTATTATTGAAATCAAGATCATAGTTCCCCTTAACATGTGTAAATATCAATATTTGATCTTCATTTAAAACAGTATATAAAGATAAAGGTGGTATAATGGTCTGAACAAAAATAACTATGAAAAACTGTCTTTGCATAATTTGTTGAACAAAGAATTAACACGTGCCATTTCCTTATGTGGAAAAATAAGTGCTACCTATGCTCTACTACCTAGTATTGCTTTCTTTGGCAGAAACAACCTCTAGTTGGTGTATGGTGGTCTACCAGTCTTTGACATTTAGAATTTTTATCCCACTCCTCCATGCAGATGTCTGAGAGGCTTATTGCATGCACAGGCCATTTTATAGTCCCCCACAGAATCTCAATGGGATTTAGCTCCATGCTTTGATTTGGTCATTCAAGAACTCCCTATTTTGTTAGCCACTCCTTCGCTGGATGCTTAGGGTTCACTTTCAGTTGAGCTTCAGTCTTCTGACAGATTGCCTCACTTTATCCTTAAAGGGATTCTGTCATGATTTTTGACTGTCATGATGTTGTTTTATTTCTAAATTACACTGTTTACACTGCAAATAATTCATTCTACAATATAAAATTGCATTCATGAACCAGCAAGTGTATTTTTTTTAGTTGTAATATTGGTGTGTTGGCAGACATCTCAGGTCATTTTGCCTGGTAATGTGCTTTCTGAAAGAGCCAGCACTTTATGATGAAACTGCTTTTTGGCAGTATGTTTCTCATACTCAATGTAACTGAATGTGTCACAGTGGGACCTGGATTTTACTATTGAGTGCTGTTTTTATGTCTACCAGACAGCTGTTATCTTGTGATAGGGACCTGCTGGTTACCTTCCCATTGTTCTGTTGCTGCTGGGGGGAAAGGGAGGGGGTGATGTCACTCCAACTTGCAGTACAGCAGTAAAGAGTGACTGAAGTTTATCAGAGCACAAGTCACAGGGGCAGCTGCGAAACATACAATAATATATCAAGCCCCATTTCAGATTTCAAAATTAAATATAAAAAATCTGTTTGGTCTTTTGGGAAATGGGTTTCAGTGCAGAATTCTGCTGGAGCAACACTATTAACTGATGCATTTTGAATTTTTGTTTTCCCATGACAGCATACCTTTAAGCATCTTCTGGTACAAAGAATAGGTGCGGTGGATTAAATGGTGGTGAACAGCCCAAGTGCTGAACATTTACACCACCATGCTTTACTTTACAGAGCCAAACATTAGTTTTGCCCTGATGTTCATTCCAGACAGCAAAGGTTTCCTCTAGTAGTAGAATGCCTCTTATGTAGCTATAACTCTTTCTAAAGACTCTTTCTAAAGGTAGCTTTATGCACTATAGGACTACCTATAGGTCCTGTGATGAAATTCTAGGATTCTTTAAGATTTCTTCAGCATCTTGTGTTCTGCTCTCAGGCTAAACTTGCTGGGAAGGTCTGGTCAATGTGGCAATTGTTTGAAATATTCTCCACTTGTAGATCATCTTCTGGACAGTGGCATGATTAATTCCCAGTCTGTTTGGCAATACTTTTATATCCCTTCCCATACTCATAGATATCAATAACTGTGCTTCTAAAGGCCTCAGAGAGCTCTTTCAATCTAGACACAATGATATCACATCCTTCAACAACAAAGAGCAAATATTTATCTATAGAGCACATTTATCCATCAATATTATTTAAATGAAGAACAACTATCTGTATGCCGATATATATTTAATCATATACTGTAAGTCAACATTTATCATGACGTGTACTTTTTTTCATGACTCTATTTATGGTTTAATGTTGGGAGTGTCTTATTATTGTTTAAACTTTTAAGTGAATAATTAAATGATGTCTGTTAAATTGATCAATGGACTATTATAATAAGAGAGCTCTTAAAAGACAACATTTTCTGTTCTTGCGCGTCATCTTTTTTATTCTGCTTTATTTTGCAGCTCTACAGTTTGGAAAACTGCCATTTGATTTTTCATTGAACCTAGCAACAAGGAATTGTTCTGAAGTAACTTCTGCACTTGTGTAGTACAGAATCTTCAGAAAAGTTCTGTACTGCACAAACACAAAGCCTGAAATTGCAAAAAAGGTGCCTGGGACGCTGAGGAAAACTGGCAGCAGCCTGTCCCCTAGGAACCAGCAAAAATAGTATGTAAGCTATGATGCCATGCAGTGAAATTTTTTTCTACAATTTTAAATTTCACCTTTAAATTAACGTAAAGTATAATGTAGCGCATGCTATTCTGAGACAATATGCAATTGTTCTTTTTTTTTTTTTTTTTTTTTTAATTATTTGACATTTTTTAAATTATTTAGCTTTTGTGCAGCAGATTTCCAGTTTGAAATTCCATAGCAATCTGGTTGCTATCGTCCAATTTAACCACGCAACAGGCAGTGGTTTGAAAAAGAGACAGCAATATGAAAAATAAGTAATAAAAATTAACAACAGTTTTTTGGCTGCTGGGGTCAATTTGACCCCAATTTAAAAGTTGTTAAGAGGCAGAAGGCCAATAATTAAAAACAATCATATATAAAAAAAATTAAGACCAAATGAAAACTTGATAAGAATACGCTATACTAGAAAGTAAACCTGATGGTCAGCAACCCCTTTAATGTATAATGTAAAACTTTTCTTTGACTATGCAAAAACAGTTTATGAGTGGACTTTCCTGTGAAAGTGAGGCAAAATATGAGTGTAACTTCCTAAAAAATTTGAAGGAAAAAAAATTAACCAATTAATCAAGCAAAATTATTTATGGAAATGCAAAGAAAACAAGGAACACATGGAAATTCTCAAAATCAGAATTACCTGGCAAAGCTATTCTTCTAAAGTGGATAATATCATAAAACAAAGAAAACAAATTGTACCTGCACATATCAACTACAATCATCAAGTGCTTATCAAGAGATTTTAGTGAGTGTTTCTTCTTGTGGCCCCATGCTGGCAAGGCCATACCTAGTAATTTAACTTATATACATCATACCTGTTACACGTAAAAGGCTTGCTTCAATTCTGTGTGGAACTCTTGGAGGAATCTTCATGGAGGCTCTGATTTGATAAAAACTAAAAATAACAAAAGACAAATATATATATAAATATATATATCCAACAGAAGCCAATCCAAAAAGGATTTTATATAAAGTTAAATCATCATTGCTCACATTTCTTCAAGCCATTCTTCTAACAAAAACAAACAAATTGTACCTGTACATACCAACTACAAACAGAAAGTGCTTATAAAGAGATTTTAGTGAGCGTTTCTTCTTTTGGAATCTTCTATTTTCTGGCCCCATGTTGGAAGCTCTTTTCTGGCAAGACTGAAGAAAACATATGTTTTGTCCTAGACATTCAGCTTGAAACAATGGCTGCATAGTTGTTGCGGCAATGTTTGCATGTTTCTATACCTTTAGTATGAATACGGGAAACTTTACATCAGATTACTTTAACAGTAAACTAAGGGGTAAACGCCCACAGTATCACCATCTTTAATTAACCTCTACAAGGGAATGCCTAAAATAGTGCTACAGATGATGTGTATTATAACAAGGAAATACAACCTTGGGTCAGTTACTACAAAGGGGGACACAGTCTTTCAATCATATGAGTAAGCATGTGAGCTGGACACAAAGTAAACACATTCCGCTGCCAAAAAGCTTGCTTGTCAACATTCCCCTTCTCTGCTGGATAAACCTAAACATAGACACTGCTCTTTCTAGAGTAAAAATGGTTAAACCAAATTATGATGCATTGCAAATCAGTGAAACAAGTAATTCATGTCTTCACAAAATGGCTTTTATGGATATGCTTCATAACTGGCAAAGATTTGTGGCAACTTGCCATGGGATCATGAATGGCTACATTTAGATACACAACAGATATCTTGAACATTGGATAAGAGCTATTCAAATGTTAAAATAAAAGGAAATACTTGGGGTAATTTAAAGATCAGTAAAACTTTACACAAATTACTGATATGCATATTGGGAGTTTTTATCATTACATATGCATTTTATACAGATATGGCAGCTGTGAGGGGGAGTCAAATGGTACAAATGTAAGGAATCCCTGCAAACCAATATTTAGAATTATTTACTACATCAATAGCAGCCATGTCAGACATGTTTGGTCCCCAGAAGGAAAAGTGGATTTCGAATGGCAGCT
Source organism: Xenopus laevis (assembly GCF_017654675.1). Lineage (NCBI taxonomy): Eukaryota > Metazoa > Chordata > Amphibia > Anura > Pipidae > Xenopus > Xenopus laevis. The sequence continues at coordinate 97,505,779 of NC_054379.1, forward strand.
CTTAAAGGACCAGTAACATCAAAAATTTTTACAAAAAAATTAGTTACAATACAAGAAAAAAAACATCAAGACCAATTAAAATTTAAAATAGCAAATCCTTTATTAAGATATAACTTACAAAACGGCGAAAGGGCGACCATCCATCCTGTTGTGCTTGATTGCTCTTCCCTGGCTCTTCACTGACAGCGTATCGATCTCCTCCAGCTCTTCAGAAGGCCGCAGCGGTGTTATTATGCTTGTCCCCACTGTAACATAGCAGACCGCCTGCATACAAGGGTAACCCAGAACCCCCTGCCCCTGCATTTTTTTAACAATCAAGCACAGCAGCATGGATGGTCGCCCTTTCGCCGTTTCTGTAGAAGACAGGAAGTGGAGTTTCTGTAAGTTATATCTTAATAAAGGATTTGCTACTTTAAATTTTAATTGGTCTTGATGTTTTTAAATTTTTTTTTTTAAATTTTTTTTGACGTTACTGGTCCTTTAAGTCACAGTAAAAATTGTATCCCTTTTCCTTATCCCAAAACAAAAAATAATGTTTTACCTAAATGGAGATATAATCTACCAGAAAGGAACAACAGAAAAGTTTTGGTGTGGTATGTTTATTTTATCACCACAAAGCTATGCAAAGTTTAAAAATATACATTAAAAAAATGTAGCTGGTTTCTACATCAAAACATTTATGATGCGTGTGATCAAATATGATTGCGTGCACTGGCAACTCCCTCACAGTGCAGGAAGCATAGTAGTACCCAGGAGCAATTTTTGACCAAAATAGTATTGTTTCTCCCAACTGGAGAGCAGACTCTATTAGCTATTGGGGAAAATCATGTTGCTATGATAGGTTCCCTTTAAGAGAGGTGTTTCATGCTCTTGCCTGCTCTGCAGGAAGCTTACCGGTGCTCAACATACATATTTTTTTCCCTAAATTTCTAGAAAAAACATTAGGGGGTAGAACAGTAAAGTGAGCCCTTAGTAAAGGGATAATTGCTAATCTGTTTATAAAAAGTGTATCCGATGGTACAATGCTGACTAACTGCATTCCTGCCTGATGATTAGTAATTAAATTCTAAGTAAATAACATGTGTAGCTCAATCTCATCCCTATAAATCTATTCAATCCAATGCACAAACAAAGATCCGTGCAAAATTGGGGTTCAGAGATGGGAGTGAAAGTAATTGCCTGGCTGGCACTGAGCCCTAACCTCCACCCAACTGAACACCAGTGGCATGAACTGGAAAAAAATCAAATCCCTTTCGAGACTTCCCAGAAAAAACAAGCATAAAGGTTGTTTCATATTAAACTTCAGATTAAAGGAATAATAACACCAAAAATTAAAAACTGTTTTAAAGTAATTAAAATGTAAAAAGGGAAAGTTAACAAAGAGAAGTTTACATAGAAATGTTTGTGTTTGGGCCCCCTTCCCTTCAGGAATTGAAAGAATTCTGAAATTTTTCATGAGGTTAGATATGTTGTTAGTTTCCCAGGTGCCTCCTGTCATGTGATTTGTGCTCTGATCAAATTCAGTCACTCTTTGCTAGTAACTGCAAATTGGAGTGATTTCACCCCCTGCTATTTTTCCCTAGTAGCCCATCAGCAGAACGATGGGAAGGTAACAGGATAATAGCTCCCTGACAGCTGCATTGTTAAAATACTCCCTTGGTCCACCTAGTGCTAGATAAGAGACTATCACTCAATAGCAAATCCAAGTCAGGATAATCCAAGTTGCGAGTAGTAGAGTAGGAGAAACAATATCTTATCTGAATTGGTTCAATTGTGAAGTGCTGGCTCTTTCTGAAAACACATGGCCAGGCACAATGACCTGAGATGGCTGCCTACACGCCAATATTATAGCTAAAAAAAATAAATAAATTTATCAGCCTGCGCACAAACAAACACAGCAGAGAAGAGTGAAGATCATTCTTACCCTCTTTGAAATAAGTCCACATTGTAGAATTTTTGCAGCTCCACAGAAAATTCAACCGTGGCTTGAACCTCACTCATTTTGATGCCAGCTCAAAAAGTCAAAGTAGGTTAGCTACTGAAAAACAAAATGAATTCATACAAATAATATAAAAAAAAATTGTAATCTGTTTATTCTTAAAATGCTATAATATTCAGGCAACTCAATCCATGCAAGTCTCTGTTACGGGGCATATATATTTCTGAATATTATTTTTTAATTTTACAAAGAGTTTTATCTTTTAAAAGAGACATTGCATTTTGGCTGAGCTCTAGTTGCATGGCCCTTGCATTCACATGAGTTAAAAGTGATGTGACTGCACAGAAATCATAAATGCAAAAATGCAAACATTATCATTTTTTTTAATTATACACAATGAAGCACCCCCCCCCCCCAAGAACGCTAGCTTAACTGACATCTAGTGGGTGCAGGTCAGCTGTTTGTGTAGGAGCACCAGTTAATAGTGCTGCTCCAGCAGAGTTCTGCACTAAAATCTGTTTTAATTTTGAAATCTGACATGGGGTTAGAAATATTGCCAGTTTCCCAGCTGCCCCAGTCATGTGACTTGTGATCTGATAAACTTCAGTCACTCTTTACTGCAAGTCGGAGTGATATCAACCCCCCCTCCTCCACCCCCCCTGCAGCCTAACGGGAAGGTAACCAGATAGCAGCTCCCTAACACAAGATAACAGCTGCCTGTTAGATCGAAGAACAGCTCTCAATAGTAAAAATGCAGGTCCCACTGCGACACATTCAGTTACGTTGAGTAGGAGAAACAAAGACCTGCCACAAAGCAGGTCCATAGTGCAGCACTGGCTCTTTTTGAAAGCACATGATCAGGCAAAATTACCTGAGATGGCTGCCTACACACCAATATTACAACTAAATAAAATACACTTGCTGGTTCAGGAATTACATTTTATATGGTAGAGTGAATTATTTGCAGTGTAAACAGTGTAATTTATAAATAAAAACTACATCATAAAAATCACAACAGAATCCCTTTAAAAAAAAATAAACGAGAAGCGACCGCCATTTTGAACCTTTATAGATATAAGTAGTCATATTAATATCATTTACATACATGAAGTTTTGAGCTCTGTATTAGGCTTGTGTTTGCAACTGAGCACTCACTTCTTCCTTGTGAAAGGGATACTTTTTAGAATAAAGATCTACAGGTTGAATCACTTCTATTACCTCTGAAGATGGAACTTCCATTTCATCTCATTTCCAGTTATCCATGGTTGCAGCCATAAGTACATTTTCACCACCTTAAAAAGATAGCATTGCTTACAATTAATTTCATTACTTTTTAGTTCCTTTCTTGAGAAATGATCAGTGATTACTAGCTAATGGGGGTGCCATATAGAAGGCTAGATATCTTGCACAGCCATTCCATTATTTTTTAGTTGTTAAAATGCAGTTTTATTTTAATCTGGAGAGTAAATATAATAAAAAAAAACATTCCTTAATAATCCTACTCTATTGGATAGCATGAAACTATGGATGGAGAGGGTTCATGGAATCATTCAATCCCTCTACCCTAAAAATTTGTAAAAGAAACAAAAAAATGAGAAGTACATGAAACAAAGAGATGTCAAAATATCCTTATAAATACAGCACCAGTATGCAAGAGCTCATTATCTAAGAAAGATCAAGAATGTTTTGTAAACCTTATTTCTGAAACAGAGAAACGCACCTCACCCTTTTACTTGTTAGTTAATCTAGAAACCCATTATGCAAACTATGTAATATTGCTAGTGATGCTATGGTACTTCAACACTCACACATCTAGGCAGTTATCTAGAATTGGTTATTACGGACGTTGTTTCTGTGGAAGTTTTAATCAGAGCGTAGAAGGAGCAATACTGAGAAGGCACAGTAACACAATGGTTAGCAGTGCTGCTTGGATTTCCTTCCATTGTCTAAAAACACACTTGTAATTTAATAATCCATTTTGGAAGAGAATTAGATTGTAAGATCCATTGCTCCACTATGGCACAAATGAATAAGAAGGATCCTTGAAATAACAGGATATTGTTGGCACTATAAATAATTATAACTGGACGCCTGATATGCATATATGTCACTCCTGAGGAAGGACTCTGCTTCGAAACATTGTGTGAATAGTCTACCATAGATTTAAAAATATCTTGGCAACATTCTCTTTCATCATACATTTGATGCTTTAATTTGACAACTCTGTTTTGAAAACAAGACCTTGCACACTGATTTAGCCCCATACCTGATGTATCTAAATGGTAATTGATACACCAGACACAACCACTGTGTGTTTTCTTCTTAATGTCTTATTTACCACAATTCATTTAATTTTCTATCATGAGGCACTTCAGTCTCTGCACAAAAAAACACAATGGCTGCATTTTTAGGTGTCACAAAGGCAAAACATGTACAATGTAAAAGTACTGCACTCAACAGGCTCAGAGGAACTGATTTTAAGGGGTTGACTCACCTTCAAGTTAACTTTTAGTATGTTATAGAATGGTCTATACTAAGCAACTTTTCAATTGATCTGCATTATTTATTTTTGACAGTTTTTAAATTATTTGCCTTCAGATTCTTTCCAGTCTGGTATTCAAATCAATGCATGGTTGCTAGGGTAATTTGGACACCAGCAACCAGACTGCTAAAACTGCAAACTGGAGAGCTGCCAAATAAAAAGCTAAATAACTCAAAAACCACAAATGATGAAAACCAATTGGAAATTGTCTAAGAATATCATGTTCTACGTCATACTAAAAGTTAATTTAAAAGGTGAAAACCCCCTTAAAAAAATGAAATTCCAATGTTTAGATCACATCCTACTGATCTTCCTCAGGGAAAAAACAAACAGGAAGAGTGTAAGCAGTGACAACACACTGGGAGGGTTCTTAAGGGCTGGGACACACTGGGCGATTTGGGGAGATTTAGTCGCCAGGCGACTAAATCTCCCCAAATCGCCCAGTGTGTCCCTACCCTAAGGGTTTGCACTGCTTACACACTTGTTTGTTTTTTCCCCCTGAAGATCAGTATGATGTGATTGAAATATTGGAATTTCTTTTGTTTGTTTATTAAAATTAGTTACTCTAACTGAACCTGTTGCGTGTGGTACTATTTGGTTACTTTATACTATACTCCCTCTGCATAAATGCCTTTGTAGATTTTGAAGAGACAAATAGAAGCACAACTTGTAATTGGCCACTTTAAATACCTTTTCTCATGAATGGACACACCTGCCTATGAAATCCAAGGCTTATCAAACTAATTCAACCAATTCGGTGTTGCCAGTAATTAGTATTGAGCAGTTACATGCATTCAAATTAGCAAAATTACAAGGGTACACAAATTTTTGCACAGCCAATTTTTCACATTTGATTTAATTTTATACAACGGAACACTGCTTCACTAAAAACCTTTGTTCAGAAAATACCTCCTGGAAAATGAAAAGACATACCACTGTTATCTTTTTTGTTTTAAGTGGAGTTAATTATTATGCAGGCTGAGAGGGGTTCTCTAACTTTTTAATATGACTGTAGCTTGTAAATGACATTGTATAAATGTGATACGCATTTATCTTTCTATCCATTAATTTAAGCACTTGTCACCATTTTCATATACTTTTTAGCTGCCAAAATACATAGCTTTTTTTGTATTAGATAGAATTGATAGCTCCTAATATTCAGTTGTTTAGTAACTGGATTACTTTTAAGCCTGAGGTTAGAAAGTTATTTCAAGGCTTTGGCCGAGCGGGAAAGCTTAGGCAGCATTTAAAGAACTTGTATTTTCTTTACAATATCCATTTTCTCTGACACTCTATGATTGTTTTGCAGGGTAACTTTCTTTGTAAACAAAATATAGGTAACAAAAAGTGGAGAGAGAATTACATGAAGCAGCAATTGTTGAATTTAAGTACAAATAAACATTATTTTTATATCAATAAGTTTTTATTGTTTTACAACATTGATATATAAGACAATTTGTAACAATAAACATCTTGAAAACAAAATCGCGTCTAGTTGCAATCTTAAGAACATATGTTATGATACAAACAAACGTTTAGCAACATAAATGATTGAAAAAATAAAAGGGAGACAGGACAAAAATTAAATAAGTAAATAAATAAAATTAAATTAAAATAAAATTTAGTAGCAAGACTTCAACTCTGACTTTGAAAATACACTGGTAGACATTTACAGAGAAAAGGGAATATTAGATATATCGACCCCGTGTCGATATACCAACCAAGGACCCCATGTCAACAGAAATTTCTCATAAGAATCTAGCAGAATGCTTGTCATTTTGTCTTGAGACATTATCCAGTCTACCCTATTTTTAACTGGATCTATTGGAATCAGTCTTTGTTTCCAAGCCCCAGCCAAAGTTCTCTTAGCTGCTGTCATAATGGAAGTGAAAAGACGAAACTGTGCATTGTTTAGGTTTTGGGGTCTTAAGCGTAGCAAAACTATTCCAGGGTCTCTGGGAATGGAAACACCAAAAATAGAAAACATCAGTGAGAATTCTGATCCAGAACCTCCGGGCGTTAGGGCACGTCCACCAAACATGAATCATTGTACCTGTTTCCCCACACCCTCGGAAACAATGGGGGCTAGCTGAGGGGGAGAATTTCGCGATTCGAGCTGGGACCAGGTACCAACGAAGAAGTACTTTATAATTAGCCTCCTGTAAGGACACATTATTAGAAGATTTCCGAACTGTAGTCCAAATCTGATCCCAGTCCTCAGGGTTTAATTCTCTATTTAAGTCCCTATGCCACGCTAAAATGTACGGTAGCTCTTGGGGTAAAGAAGGGTAAAAAAATTTACTATATAGACATGAAACTGCCTTCGGAGGATTAGGGGATCGAAGGCACCATCTCTCAAAAAACGTTTCAAATTTATCTGGACTATTAACTGGGTGCCATTGAGAGTGGACAAAATGGGATATTTGCCGTAAACGGAAAAGCTCCCGTTCAGGGACAGAGAACTTCTCTAAAAGTTGTTGTAAAGTATAAGGCCCAGAGGCAGAACAAAGTTGACCTATAAACCGGACATTCTGGTCGGCCCACCATTGGAATTGACAAATCTGGATACCAGGGGCAAACTGTGGATTGCCAAATAGCGGGGCCACTGGTGTGTGAGGAGATCTCAGGTTTAATTTCGTATGTAATGAGTCCCAAAGTTTTAAAGTGCATTGTAAGCATCTACTGGCTTCCGTAGGTCTCACCTTCAAAGAGCACCAAATCAAGGCTACAGGAGAGACAGGGTAGGTAAAGGTAGCTTCCAAGGAAACCCAATGAGGACTGTCGTCCACTGTGTGAAGAGTCAAGATCTGAGACAGTTGAGCAGCTTTATAGTAATATAAAAGTTTAGGAAGTCCCAAGCCCCCCCTTGTGTTTAGGCCGATAGAGAGTGGATTTGTTCACCCTGGGGTTTTTTTTCGCCCATACAAACTTTAATATTGCGGACTCAAAGTGATCCAAGTGGGCACTAGGAATTAAAACTGGAAGAGTTCTAAACAGATATAATAGTTTTGGCAAAATTGTCATTTTAACTGAGTTTATCCTCCCTATCCAGGAGATATGATGCGAACTCCATTTCACCAATAGGTCAGATAAAGTTTTAAACATCGCCGGATAATTAAACTTATAGAGAGAATCATAAGAGTTGGTCAATTTAATTCCCAATAGAGAGATATAGTGAGGTCGCCAATTAAATTCAAAATTAAGGTGTAGAAGCTTTTCTATATCTTTCGACAAGTTAATATTAAGGGCTTCAGTTTTGTCATAATTGATGTGGAGGCCAGAAATTATGCTAAATGTGTCTAGTAGATTATAAAGGTTTGGTAGAGAAGTTAAAGGCCTAGAGATAATGAGGGTAAGATCATCCGGAAAAAAGGCTGATTTTATGATGAACTCCTCCAGTATCAATTCCCAGGATATCAGGATTAGCTCGAATTGCAACAGCTAATGGTTCAATTGCCAAATTGAAAAGTGTTGGGGAGAGAGGACACCCCTGTCGCGTTCCCCTATAGATTTGAAATAGTTGAGAAGAAAAGCCCAGTATATTGACTATAGCGGAGGGGAACGAGTATAAAGCTTGCACCCACTTTAATACCCCACATTCAAACCCCCATTTGTTAAGGATAAAGTATAGGTAGACAAATAAACATTATTTTTATTAGCTTTGTATTGTGTTACTAAAAGATTAATTTCTTAGGATCCAAGAATTCTATACTTTTGAATTATTAGTGCTTGCTCAACCAGGTCTGTCCAGTATCCTTTTGTAGCGGGATTGAAGGGACTGCACATTTATTGATAGGCCCATTTCAGGTAAATAATTTAGAAGGAGGACTGTTGGATGGAACGCCACTGGTAGGGACATCAGTTCTGATTAGTATGTTGTTGATGGTAACCAACAATATGGGTGACAACATCCTATTTTATTATAATTTTAAGGTCAAGAAAAGTCCATTTTACTGGGGTGTGCCAAAATAATAGGCACCTCCGCCCCCCAGTAAAATAAATCGATATGTATTTTCCCTGGGCCAGTATTCCAGTTTGGAAAAAACTACAGCAGCATGTGGAAAAACTGACACTGTAGCTACATTGTACACATCTTTTTCTGAAGTCCCGGACATCTCTAGCGCAGATTCTGCAAAGTTTTGCTCTACTGCACATGTATTCGCTCAAAAGCAGATTGCCGCATTAGCTCCGGCCCAGGGAAAAACTCCGGGATCTATTTAATGGTTGGTGACTAATATTCTGGCACCCCCCAGTGTTATTTGGCTTTCCTTGTCCTATATTATTTTTTTGGAACCTTAAATGAATGGTTCTCAAAATTACAGAAGACCTCAGGTTCCAAGGATTCCATATAACAAAGCACATATAGTAATGCCCCTTTTTCTAAACCCACTGCTTGTGTTTAGGTCTTATTCTGCAGTTACAAGTTAAATCTTTAAATTTCAGTGCAAAAATAACAAAATGTTTAGCCATTTCTTAATACAAATCAAATAATAAACAAAGTATGCACTACACTGGTCTGTATTGCTTAAAGTCATAAAGAACTGTGACAAGCAACATCATTTCATGGTATTATTACTAATACCAGTTGTCTCTTGGGTCGCATTAACATGCTTCTTTCAGACTCCCCCGTGTATAGGGAAATTGTAAGTTTAATCCCCCAGACACCTATTATATTTTACATCTCAGCACCAAATAAATAAGTAAACATATAATCTTCATCAATAAAAAGAAACAGATATTAACCCATGTGCATTATTTTAACAAATTAGTTTTTTTTTGACAGAATACGAAACAATCGCACTATAAAATAAGTGACAATAATCAGATTTTTGTAGTATGTGTCATGGGAAATCATTAAATTTAACATCCAGTTATAATGCAACAAGGCGTAAAAATTAAATCCATAAACAGTAAAAAGACATAACAGTACAATGAAAATAATTGCAAAGCTATAAAAAGCCACAAACCTTGAGGTGAATTAAAGGGGTCATTCTGCTTTTGACTTTAAGTACAAGCCAGACAGCAGAATTCTAAAGGCAAACATCCCTTTTTCCCATAATTTTCGTTGTGCAGTTCCCAGTTACATCATTGCTAGGGCATAATCACCCTAAGAACCAGATAATAGCATTGCCGGTGAATAGAAGATGTGCATAAAAGAAAAGCCTCACAGCCAGTATGTTTTATGTTTGGCTAGATCAGCATTTTCAGGTCATGCAGAAGAGTAAGAATTGAAAGGCTAATAATTCAAAATGAATTAAAAATAAATAAAGATGCTCAACTGAAAAGTTGCTAAGAATTCAGGTTAATATATAACATATGCAAAGTCAATGCTCCTTTAAGCAACTAATCTTCACCAAATTTAGTTTTAAATGTAAAAAAATATGATCAGATATGTTGTTGTTGTTAATCCAAGGTTCTCTGTATCATCAAGAGGGGGCAGAGAAAACATTTGACAATAAAAAGAAAAACTCCTGTATCACTTTAAAAGTGTCCTCCACATATTGCATGTACGGTAATTCTAAAAAAAAAACTTCCCAATATGCAACAATTAAACATGCTCAATGGTTTTAAAAGTAAATGTTTAAAGCAGTGCTGCTGATGCATATTTGCACTGTTGCATGATTACAATGACATACTTTTGGTGATTTACATTGGCAGCACAGTAGGATTGACATCTCTGGGTTAGACTTTGATTTATGTTGCACTGTATATTCTCTTGCAAAATGCATTGTTGAAAGCTCAAAGAGACCCGGCAGACACAGGGGTGAAAGATGCAAAGCCAGTTGAACAAAGATCTCCCAATTAAAGTAAGTACAGGTATGGACAAAAGAAGATTGTGAAACGGTAGCCTTCACGGGACAGTAGCATAATCTAGTTAGTACAAATACCCATATAGTCAAAGAAGGTTATAAAACTGCAGCCTTCATGGGTGAGTAGCAATTTCCAAACGAGTTGCTTGAAAACAACACAAGTGTAAACATGTTGGCTAAACAATACAGAAATGTCAGTGCTACAGACTGGAACGTTTATGGTTGCATTTCAAACTGTGTTTGTAAGGATATGGCAACACGAAGTTAAATCATCAACATAGAACCTAGAGTCAAACATGGATAGGTCCCACTCTAACCAAAGACAGGTCCCACTCTGACCAAAGACCGGTCCCACTCTGACCAAAGACAGGTCCCACTCTGACCAAAGACAGGTCCCACTCTGACCAAAGACAGGTCCCACTCTATTCAGCAAAGCACTCCATGCCCTCTGGCTTGATGTTAACCAACTGTTAGAACCATTTTCAAAATAAATATATTTCCAAGAAAAAGAATGCAAACATCACCCTATGACATATCTACACTATTCATTATGATAAAAATAAAGCACCTGTAAATCAACCAAGTAATATGTTTTTTTACCAACAAAACATGCTAAGAAATACTAATCAGGGTAAAAATGAATAAGCATATATATTGTCTGGTTATGTAGTCATCCAAAGCCCCCAGTTTCACCTGAAGCAATAGAGCAGGAATCATGTCAGGGGGGCGGGACAGACAGGGTCGGAATAATGCATAGGCTAATCTAGGCTATAGCCTAGGGGCCCATAGTGCTGAGGGCTTATTACAGAAAAACTTTAACTGTGCTACCTCTCCCCTCCTGCACAGGCGGTACCTGCTTTCTGTCTTACAGAGGATTAAGCAAGACACAAGCACGGCTTCGGGGAATTGGCAAGTGACGTCAAAGCCCTGCACCGAGGCAGACGCAGCATGTAGAGCCCCCAGATTGGCATCTCGGTGTTGTTAATATGTCTCTCTCTCTCTCTCTCTATAAATACTTACATATTGGTCGCATCACCAATATATTTTAATGTTTATGTTTTTTTGATCTAATAAAGATTTATACTGCGATTTACAAGCATTCTGTTTTTGTGTTTTCAAGGTGGTCAAAAAAATGACAGTATATTTTAAGGTTTTAGGCTTTCACTTTTTCACCTCTAATTTTTATGAAATTCCGGTAACAAATATCTATTTATTTTTAAGGCTGAACCAAATTTGTCACCTTCAGTTGTTTAGTACACACACTAGTAGTACACTAAGGATTTTTGCCGAAGAGGGCAAGGATTTGGGTAAGTACCAAACCAATTCCTTGCATTTCTAATATTTTTTTTAACCCAATCCTAAACATATACAAGGGCATGCATGAGCCCAGAATTTCTTTCCTCACCACTATGGATACACTGAATTAATCAGTTTTGGATTTGGCCAAACACTGAAACCTACATGAAAGATATAGCCAATTACTGCTCCTAATTTGCATAATCAAATTTCAGATAAATCAATACAATGCACCATTTCTCAACAACATAATTGTCACAATCAAGTTGTCCATGGTTAAAGTCACATGATTTACAGGGAATATATATTTCCCCTCATCCTTCACAGACATGAAAACAAAGCCATGATAGTCATTCTCTGGCTTTCACCACCCGCTTAAATTTTTTCTTTGAAGTCTTCTACCAAACCAAATCCTGCAAAAATTGCTGAGATTTTTGCCAAATCCTGAACCAATTTAGCCCATCTCTACCCACCACAACTGTAAACTGACACAATCTGCTCTCAGAATATTGGAAACATGATTGAGGGCATTGTCAATAGGTGGCACATGCAATAAAAAAAGTCATGCAAAGATTGCCTACTGTATTTGGCATTGTTGTAAAGGCTCCAGACATAAAAAGCATTCAACATTCTTGTCACTGTCTCTATATAAACTACAATATGTTGGAGCAGCTTGCTCTGCATCTGCCCTGAAGGAGTGAAAGACGAGAGAATGTTTACAAGCAGCCAGGCTACTGCCTAGGCAAGCCCATTCCCCTAAAGCAAAAATAGCACAGCTTTTCACATATACAAAATAAAAAAAATAAACTTTATTTTTTTATGTTAGATAAAACTACATCAATTAAAGGACAACATTTTGTCCACCATATTTTCCCTTCCTCTAAGTTTTCCTTATGCTGCCCTGGGCTGGTAAAATGAATAATATAGTACTTCTTGCCTGCCTACTGCACTGCTCATGCACCCACCTTAAATCGATGCAGGGAACAACTCTGAGTAAAAGTTCAATGATTTTAGTAAATAGGGTATGACCAGCAATTTAGCAGTATTGGACTGGGATGCCAGAGGCACACCAGAAAATCTTAGGCCGAGGGCCCACTTTCAAAACTATTATACCTCCTCTCCTCACTCAACCTCTTTATTCTCCTAGTATTGTTTCTCTACATACTATTCTTCTATTATTAAGCCTCTTTGTTTACATAAAGAAATAGGGAATGACCATGAAATAGGCCAAATGGTTTAGAAGCAAGAGGCCCACTGACCCCTGGGCCCACCGGAAGTTTTCTTGGTATCCCGGTGGGCCAGTCCGACACTGCACTGCCCCAAGTGTTTTTCTATTTTGTTGTCCTTTAAACAAAGTGGCCTAGTCCCTTTAAGAATTCTATTTCCACAAAGTGAAATCAGAACTGTTAAAAGATGGAGGGAAAAAAAACAAACTACCATTTCATTTTGCACACAGACCATCGCCTTAGAAAAGTTTATTACATAACACGCAGATCTTTGTAGGTAGCTTGATTGTTCCAGTTTTAGCAGTTGCTGTTTATAGCAATCAGCTCTTTATGTGAATAGCATTCATGTTTAAATGTGAAGGAAGGTTTGGGGGAATACATTCTACACATATAGGCAAGGAGCCAACATTGATCAAATGATGTTAGGGTGGCTAACCTTAAACCCACTATTTGTGCCTTTGTAACTATCAGTTCTGTTCAGCGCAGGCACTGAAATGACCCACACAGTTCAGCAACTGCTTTCTTCAGGGAAAAAGAACATTTCCTTAAAACACTAGTGTCAGCTTCCGTCTGCTCTGTAGGATCCCTGTGCCCCTCCTTCACTCTCAGACTGTCATAGACATGGACACAGCAATACAACTACTAGCACATAATAAAACATATATTAACACTGCAATTTCAAAACTCATATTACATAACTCCAATTCATGTTGTACATAGACAAGGTGCATCCCTGTACTACACACACACACACAACTGTCAGCTGTAGCACCCTCTTACCCCCAATGCGCATACACACACAAGCACAGTTGTACCTCCCACAACAACACACGCACACAAACAGCTGTACCCCCATACAACACAAACAGCTGTACTCCTTCACTACTATAGAGCTCGTATTGCACTCCCATACAGTCCATATCACAGTACCCAGCTCTAGTCCATACTGTACATACACACAACTGTACCCCATACTGTATATAGTCCACAGCTGTAGTACATACTTGACTGTACTTACCGACCAAAAGTCCCGCCTTCCGCGGGATACTCCCGATTGTCATAAGACAGCCTGCAGTCCCGGATCGCTGTTTAAATGTCCCGCAACGCCTGTGAATGTCCAGCTCCTCGGCTCCTGCCGGCCAGCTCTCCCAGAGTTTAGTGTCGCGAGACGAGACTGTGACGTCACGCATCGAGAGTATATAACCGCATTGACGCTGCACGCTGCTGACTGGGTAGTGACAAGTAGATCGTCTGTACAGAAGTACAAACTGCTAGTAACACTCAAGCTACGGGCGTGCGCTCACAATTCTGCGTCCTAGTGGACCAAAAAGAGAATAACTGTTTCTCACAGGCACAGTTTCCAGTAAATTGATCTGGTTAAAAACCGTTCATAGGCTATTGCAAAGGAATAATAAAATAAACCTTTTTAGTCCTCGTGGTTGTCTGTTAGCCGTGCACTTGGAGCCTCTTATCGCCAACTTACAGCTCGTACTTGTGCCAGGGAGCAATGGAGGCTGACACAATGATTGCCACCATCAGTCTCAGCTCTCAATATTACACAAGTACAATGGTTTTAGTGTTTTTGTTTGTGCCATGAAACCAGAAAATAATGTTCATGCGCCAATTCATAACCAAAAGTGCAATCCTTTATTTTCTCAGAACTTGGACTTCTGTTGGGGATGAAAAAAATAGTTTCTTGGTTGTCAACAAAACCTGCTGCCAATATTGCACTCAATGCTGATCACACAATTCATTGTTTTTCTTTTCAAAGGGAACATGGTTACACTTTTAAGAGCCTTGAGGGATTACTAGTATAATAGATCTTGAAAATGTGCTACTGTTTGAACATTCTCAACCATTCTGAATGTACAGCAGCGTTTTTTGAATCTTGTATTTCCATAAACCTTTACCAGGGGCAATAAATATAACAAAAAGTTTTTTAAGTGATCTTTTATTGAGTGTTTAACCCTAAGGGTAGGACTACATGGACGTTTTCTGCGCGATCCGACGTGCTGCGACAAAACGCCTGCGACAAAAATAAGGTAAGAATGCATTGTCGCATAATAAGGTAAGAATGCATTGTCGCATGGTGTCGCAGCGTTGATCCGTGGCAACGCGACTCTCGGATCATCGCTGCGACAATGCATTCACTTACCTTATTCTTGTCGCAGGCATTTTGTCACAGTGCATCGGATCACGCCGAAAACGTCCATATAGTCCTACCCTTAGGGTTGATTTCATCTTACATTCACCACATGAGAATTGTCCCATCTGTGTGTTTTTAAGATTTATTCTCAGGACTCTGTGACAAAATATATTTCCGATGTGGACGTCACCGATAACATACAGGAATCACTTAGGGAAGTATAGAGCACAGAGTTAAATCCTATAGTATGATTGCCCTATGTTTATCATTTTTTTTTTCAATCTCATTTTGAGATAATCACCTGTTAAGGGGGTCAAGGAAAGAACATTTTTTTTCTTAAAGGAGTAGCTAACCTTTATGTTAACTTTTATTATTTTATAGAATGTCTTTCTTTTAGTAACTTTTTAATTGGTCTTCATATTTTATTTCTTATAGAGTATGAATTATTTTTCTTCTTCTGCCTCTTTCCAGATTTTAAATGTGGGTCACTGACCCCAGCAAATTAAAAACGATTGAACTAAAGAACTAAAGCTTAAAGAGAGACCGACACTAGAAAATAACCTATTTTTATATCTATTATAACATTATCTTTGAATGATATTTATAATTTTGCCATAAAAGTACTTGCCTAAAACTTTTACATTACCTTTCTTACTATTTTCCTCTATGAGGGGGCTACCATATTTGTGCAGCAGTAGTCGGTTAGCTTTAGAAACTCAAACTGACAGACTGAGATGGGACAGTCAGGTTTGCGAACTTCAAGTAATAATTACTTACAAAAGCAGCAATATCAGCAAAAAATTAACAACGTGAACTATATGTAACTTTTGATTCAGATTAATATTTTGAAAAGAAAATTTTTAGTGTATCGCTTTATCTAAAGAAGTAGCCTAGAAATGTTTTACATTATGTTTTGGGCTTCTGTGCCAGCCCAAGGCAACCACAGCCTTTAGCAGTAAAGATCTGTGTCTCTAAACATGCCCCAGTAACTCCCCATCTTCTTTTCTGCTGAATCGCTGCACATGTTCTGTGCTGCTGTCAGTTACTGATCTTAGGGGCCAACGCAAAATATACAGTACACAGAATATGAATGTCACAATATAAGGCTGAGCAGTAATTAATACGGATAATTACTACATGGCAGCACAGAAACCAGTGCAACTAGCATCAGAATGTAATAATCTGCTCTGTTAGCAATTAATACGGATAATTACTACATGGCAGCACAGAAACCAGTGCAACTAGCATCAGAATTTAAAAGAATTTATTTTCAAGCTTGATACATCCACAAGAAAAAAAACAGTATTAAACAGGTCAAGTTTACACCAGTCTAACGTATCTCTGCATATTCATCACTGCAACAATGCCTACTTAGAGTGAAACAGAAAGAGATGGTACAAGCAGTTTAAACCTTTTTAACAGAGGATAGGAGGTTTAAAGAGGGAAGGGTAACAGAAGGAAAGAAGGGGGGGGGTAGACCGAAGGCAATGCATCATAAGTGACGCAGTATCTATATCTTGTAGCACATTAACCATTGTCCTGTACAGAGGCTGTGTCAAGTTCATCTAACCATGGGCCCCAGACCTTTCCAAACCGGTCCGGGCAACCTCTACTTAGATATGTTAATTTGTATAGGGGAAGAGCTGCATTCACTAGGGATTTCCAACATTTTAAGGAGGGAGCTCTGGGTAGCTTCCAGACTAGGGTAATCGCCTTCCTTGCGTAAAAGTACAGCAACCTCAATAGAATACGTTGGTATTTGTCAAATGTAATGTTTTCAACCAGACCTAAAAGGCATGCTTCTGGTGTCCGCACACTCGGTATATTAAGAATTTGTGTGATGTAATTAACTAACTTGTCCCAAAATTTGATCAGTTGCGGGCATGTCCAAAAGGTGTGGAGATAAGTGCCCGGATCTATCCCACATTTAAAGCATGTATAATCTGCTTTAAGGCCCATAGAGTGCAGCCTTGTCGGAGTAAGGTAGGTTCTATGTATCATACGGTATTGTATTAGGATGTCATTGCTACCTATTACCGAAGGCAGATATGAATGTGTAATATCGTCCCAGTCATCCAGATCTAAGTGTGGTATGTCTTGCAACCATTTGGTATGGCATTGTGCATAGGGGTTGCCTCTTTGTTTATTAAGAGTGTTATAGATGCGAGATATTAGCTTCCCCTGATTTGGTGACCTTAGAGTTTCCTCAAGCAAGGAGAGGGATAACTTGGGGGCAGTCGGAAATTGGCTAAGTGCTGCATGTCTTATTTGAAAATATCTGTACCACATGTTTCTTGGAAGATTAAACTCAGTTGCCAGGTCCTCATATGATTTAAACCCCTGGCTGCCATAAAGCTGGCCAATGTATTTGATATTATATCCTGCCCAAAGTACTGGGTCTGGTATTGTCAGAAAGTGTCTTAGTTTAGGATTGCACCATATAGGAGTGTAGGGGGAGATATCAATTTGGCGTGTTTTGTCATACCTAAGGGCTGTTTCCCAAATTGGAGGTAGCATCTTTAGAGTTGAGGGGGGACAACCCCTATGGGTAGTTCCCCGGAGTGTAATATTGGTGAGTGCCTCGACCGACCCGGCTGCTTCTGCCAAGATAGGGAAGGCAGCATTCTCAGCTGATGGGTTAAGGCTCCATGCTACATAGACTAGTTGAGCCGCCAGATAGTACAAAAGAAAATGCGGGCAAGCCAGACCTCCAAGTGTTTTAGGAGCTGTCAGTGTTTTGAGACTTATACGAGCCTGTTTGTTGCCCCATATAAACGTGCCCACAAGCGAGTCAAGTTTGGTAAAAAGGTTGAGGGGCAAAGGAACTGGGGAATTATGAAAAAGGTACAACAACTTAGGAAGAACCACCATCTTTAAGAGATTGATGCGTCCTAATAGATTAAGTGGGAGTCCCGACCAGTTTGTAAGGTTCATGGTCAGTTGCTGGACTACCGGGTCAATGTTAAGTTCCTTAAACTTGTACGGGTTTGGAGAAACCCAAATTCCCAAATATTTGAATGTCTCTACCCATTTCAAGTCTGGAGACATAGAGTGCGGGGAGGGCTGCTGTCCATTAATAGCCATGCAAGTAGATTTCTGCCAATTGACCTGCAGCCCTGAAAATTCTCCAAACTGGTCAACTATCCTGAGGAGGGCCCCAAGCGATTGTTTAGCATCTGCTAGAAACACCAAGGCATCATCTGCATATAGGGATATCCGCTCCTCCACCCCACCAAAGCGCATACCAGTGATGTGAGGGCTTGCACGTATCAAGGTTGCCAGAGGGACAACCCCTAAATTTAATTTCTCAACAGCTGCTCAGAGCCCACTGAGCGTGTAAATGTCGCAGACACTTTCCGAAATGGTGACCCCCTGTGACAGGTTGAAATCCTGGATCAATAAGGGCATTATATAAAATATGGCATTTTTGGCTATACTAATTTTTACGGTTTAGTTCTCCTTTTAAGCTTTTTATCAAGAGAAGCGGGTACGAACAGAGCATTTCTATACTATTAAATACACAATCGTATGCTGGCTATAGTATAAAATCTTTATGTGAGAATCTAGTTAAAAACGTATTCATACAGTTAACTGTCCAGATATTCATATATGTCATATAATGGAAAATGTTTAGACCAGTATTTTGTGGAACATAAAATCCCATCACCCAAATGGCAGAACTCTTAAACGATCCACACACAGACATATTAAAGCTGCTGGTTCTGCCCATGTTTAAGCCCTAACAATTAATGTAAAACTAAAACATATTACTTTTAATCTGCCTGTGTACCTATATATTCTGGATATTTTGTGATAAAATTAGACAGGGCTTACAAAATGACACAGAGAACTAAGAACTAAAACTTAGCTTGTTCATTAGTTTGGACTTGTTTTGCTGTGTTATTTCTTTAAAGCAAACCCACTTTTATAGAAGTCTCCAAAAAGTATTACAAGTGAATTTAGTCTGGTACATTGCTATTAAATTGTATACTATATACATTTCCTGTTCTTATGGACATTAGAATACATTGCAGACATCTGTTTATTTTGCTATAAGCAGCTGTTTAATTTAAGCATTAATACTTTTGTAAGAATACTGCTCACAAACACACATTTTATACCATGCCCATGAAGTGCAAATACCTGTTGTTTGCATTGCAAGCAAATGTTCATTATTCTTACATGGATTCCTTTCAGCTAAGGAACACGTGTCAGAGTTACTTTGAATTCTATTACTATATCGCTGACAAGCGAATGGCAGAGAGATTGTGTAAAGTATTTGTGATATGTGTTGCGTTGTTACAATATAATGAAAGCAATACACATTATTATATATGTATACATTTGTTCATTTAAAATATGTTCTATATTGCAGATACAAAGTAGGGCAATAGTTGCAAACATTTAAACCTGACCATGGCCAGTCTAGATATTGGAATGCGCATGGGGAAATATACATAAAATATAGACCAAGCAACCTTTAAAAAGTGGACCAAAATAAGTACAGTATCCGTTATCCAGAAACCCATTTTGCAGAAAGCTCTGAATTACGGAAAGGCCTTTTCCCAAACACTTCATTTTATGCAAATAATCCAAATTTTTTAAAAAAAAATCATTTATTTTTCTTTGTAATATTAAAACCGTATCTTGTACTTGATCCAAACTAAGATATAAGTAATGCTTATTCGAGGCAGGACAATCTTATTTAGTTTATTTAATGTTTGAATGATTTATAGAATGGAGATCCAAATTACAAAAATAACACTTATTCAGAAAACCCGAACTTTCTGGATAACAGGTCCCACACCTATGTGCTGACTGCTTTTTCAAGTTTAGATTACTTTAGATAACACCGTTTCTTCAGATGTATGAAAAAAAATAAGTCTTTTAGTGGAACAGATTTATTAAACATCCACTACAGTTTAATGTAATGTTCCATTTTAAAATAATAACGTTTTTGGCCTGGTGACAGGAAGACAGAACAGTTTGACCAGTGTCAGCCCACAGGGACTGTCTCCTCAGGGTCCCTGACCGCCACACCCCAGTCATGAAACCTGGATCCAGCCTACCCTTGCCACCGTCCCCTCCCCCGTGCACCACACACAGGCTGTTGTCAGCAGCTGTTTCCAGCCAGCTTAATTGGGCTGACCTCACAGCCTGTGTGTGACCGCACACAGATTCAAATCAATGGAGCAGGGGCACTGAGCAGATCTGCTTCTCTCAGCCAGCAAAATTACTCAGGCTGACAACAGCTGCCGATCAGCCACTGACAACAGCCTGTGTGTTATAGCTGTTGTGAAATGTGGTAAGGCCTGACCCTTGTGCTATTTGTGCTGCATTGTAACGTGATCCTATATCTCCCCTCCCTCCTAGTAAGCTTTGTAGTAATAAACAGAAGCTCTTCAGGATGTACACCTCAAGGAAACCTAGGTATTCAGCATCCTGTCTGCTCCTGTGATTTCTGAGAATGCCAACTAAAGCAGGTGCATGATTAGTGACTTAGCAGTTTGAATTTCAATGCTGTGCCTTTTCCTCCTGCGACATTAACTTTCGTTTTTTTGTATAGGGTTCTGAAAGTGCTTGTAATGTTCACTGCTGCTTGCTGCCTGGTATAATGAATTGTGATCTGGCAGTATGTGGTGGCCAGACACGCTGATATCTTATAAATAGAAACTTCTGGCCTACAACAAACAGCTGCACTGCAGAATGCATGGGCTTTATAAGCAGGCTGCCCTCTTGTTCTTCAGTTGGAAACAGAATGCCCCCTACATATCAACAGCTAAAACAGATACTCCACAGATGGGTCATTGATAACATTGGTGTCCAGAGGGATTAAGGACAGGATACACCTTCTGCGTAAAGCTTTGTACATTGTGTAAAATCTTAGGTTTCTCTTCTGAGAAATTATACTAAATCATTGTTGTTTGTGTGTAAAGAATGATTTCCAACAGTTGTAAGGTAATTAATAGGGATGCACCGAATCCAGGATTCGGTTTGGGATTCAGCCTTTGTCAGCAGGATTCGGCCGAATCCTTATTCCTGTCTGAACCAAATCCTAATTTGCATATGCAAATTAGGGGCGGTGAGGGAACCCACATGACTTTTTGTCACAAAACAAGGAAGTAAAAAATGTTTTCCCCTTCCCACCCCTAATTTGCATATGCAAATTCGGATTTGGTTCGGTATTCAGCTGAATAGTGGATTCCGTGCATCCCTAGTAATTACACAGGGAAAGTAAAAGAACAGAAAAAGGATGAATTTCATTCACCTCTTTTCACCAAACATAGTTACGCAACTCAGAAACTTTAAAAATACAGTTAGAAGATCCGTTATCCAGAAACCCGTTATACAGAAAATTCTGAATTACGGGATGGCCATCTCCTGCATCCGCAATAAATGAGCAAGGGTTTTCCCTGCTAGAAATAACCCAAGTTGTGCCAGTGATTTCTCTGCTTTTCACACTGAATTTGAGGTTGCCGTACAGATCGGGAAGGCCAGGGTGTGCGAGGGTAATTTCTTTTCCAAGAACACTGCATCACAGAGATGTGAGGGTTTCCAAAAAATGAAAAGTCAGATGTAAAAAGTAAAAAATCTTTATTAGGACATGGAGACCTAACCTATGAGTAAGTGCCCACACAGGCACGAAACGCGTTAGGTCTCCATGTCCTAATAAAGATTTTTTACTTTTTACATCTGACTTTTCATTTTTTGGAAACCCTCACATCTCTGTGATGCAGTGTTCTTGGTTTTTGCACCTTGGGACTGAGGTGAACTGTGAGTGTTTTCACATTTATTTATACTTTTCTATCATTTTTTGTATTTAATAATTATTTTTGTGAGGTGGTATTATAGACTTTTCCATTGTGGCAGCAGCACAAACTAAAGTATCTGTAATTTCTTTTCCATCTCCTACAGACGCCATTTTAAACAAATAATTACGTTATTTTAAAAATGATTTCCTATTCTCTGTAATAAAAAAAACTGTACCTTGTACTGGACGCCAATTAAGATATCATTGATTAATCCTATTGGAGTTAATGTTTACATTTTTTAGAAAGCTTAAGCTATGGAGATCCAAATTATGGAAAGACCCCTTATCCGGAGAACCCCAGGTCCCGAGCATTCTGGATAGCAGGTCCCATACCTGTACTGTGAAAAAGCAATTTAAAGTAACATCATGTTTACTTGACCTCTGGCTCTGCCTATGTTTCAGTTTTTTTTTTGGCTTCACATTCTAATCAGATTTGGTAATATCTAGTTCTAGCTGTTGTACACATCTCCCCCAGCAGTTATATTATTACACTGTATGAGTATAAGAACTATTATCCAAAATGTTGGATCACATTGCCTTTGCATAGCACAGAATAGGAAACTGTATATCTGTATTTTCAGAACTTTCTGGATAACATTTTTTAAATATATAATAGATCCCATACCTTTATATTTTTTTTATTAAAAACCTAATTTTAACAATAGATAGTCCTGCTTATATTGTAATGGGACGACAGTTGTATTACAGAAAAATGAGTCTCAGGCTGAATTATGCTTTCAGAGACAAGAAAACTTAGAGGGATGATAGGAAAAAGGCAAGAATGACAATTTTAAATTAAGTTTTAAAGATAAATACGTACTGTGTGATGGGAGTGGGATTCTGAAAAGGAATAGCTTAACCTTCAGGAAAACATAAAAAGTTTTCAAGTTTCAAGCATAGGAGACTTTTGTAAGTTACAGGATTTATATGTACCTCTCTGCTGTAATAGGGGACTGTAAACGATTTCTCTTTGCCAGTATGTCCCTGTTCCTTTTATATTTGGACTTGGATCCAGTGTACTTAATAACTTTCAGAAAATTTATCATAATATCAAATTGATATCATGGGGGGGATTCCATATTTCTCATGGAGACTGATAACACAGGCAGTCATCATATGCTATGCTAGTATTGCCTGTGTAACGCTTTCATCCGTAGTCTTGTAAACTAAGGTTAAAGAGATTTTTCTCTCGACATAACAGTATCCCTTCAGCCAGTCAAACTTCAAATTCAATCGAATTTAAAACAGTTTTAAAAAAATCACATGAATTCGAAATTTGACCCGTTATAGATGTGCATCCCCATGTTACTGATTAAAACTCTGATTCACTGTGCAAGTGTCACGATCTGCACCCTAAATCCAGAACCGGTGCTAGGCTCCCAGGTCTTGGCTATTGCTTCTGCCTTTAACAGCTGACTTTCACTTCGGGAGGAGCCCTCAGCTAATTGAATGGCGACAGGTCTTAATAAGAGAGGAGCCAATTAAATGGATGAGCAAAGGGGCACGATCGTTGTCTAGGTTTTGGACGGAAGGCACAGTACTTGAAATAGACAAAGTTTAGTCAAGCAGGCTGGGGTCGTGCGAGCAGAGTGCTAGCAAGGTCAGACAGGCAGTGTCGGTGCAGGCAGAGTTCAAGCAAGGTCAAAGATGCCGGGTCGGTGCGGGCAAAGTTCAAGCAAGGTTAGACAGGCAATGGTCAATACCGGTAGAATTGTCAGGCAGGCAGGAGTAAGGATTAGCAGAGTTCACAGTAGTCAGACAGGCAGGGATCAAAATCAGGAATCAAACACAATGTAAGCACACCCAGGATACTAGCAAGCAGAACCTACAACGAGCAATGATTTTGAGCCAGAAGTCCCTTTAAATATTTGAATCTCCTGCCATTTGACGTCACACAGCCGGCACGTAAACCCGGAAATGCGCGTGCCATAGACAACCAGGCGATTTAGGAGAAAGGACTAGAGCTGCGGGGTCCTTGCGGTGGGTGTCCCTGCCGGGCCCTAGTCCCCTCTAGACCACCAGGGTAAGCCCTTATAGCAAGAGATAAAGACCACAAAAAGCAATCTCTTGGTAAATCTAAGCTGGCATTGTAAACTTGGTTTTATTATAGTTCTTCCTAAAGGCCATTATTTTACTGACATGTATGGATGAGAATTTAATTGGTTGTGCTAAAAGTACGGCAGCTCAAAGAGCCAATGTATGAAAATAAATTTAAATGTGCATAAATGGAAATCTGAAAAGAAGCATTTGGCCCTACAAATATAAATACAAGTTAGTAGAGGTTTACAAACCTACAGTATCTTCCTCTGACTGTACTGTATCTATTGAGTGTTCTGCAGAAGCAAAAAGTAAGTTAAAGAAAATAAAGTTGGTGCCTGTTTCTAATAAAATATATTACTTAAATATAAGTAAAGTGGCTTACCATGCAATAGCTTCAAGCACAGTAATTAACAGAATACACCCTGTAACGATTACTGGAATATCATATTGCTTATCATTCTCAGTTTCTTTCCTAGCACTTGCCCACTGAATTGTAGGCTGAATTGTTAATGTTTCCACAGTTGCTTCTGATTTCGGATCATCTATGTATGTGTCTTCATCATCTATGTTTGCGTCTTCATTATTTATGGTACTTCATATTTTTGTGTATCTTCTGCAATAACAATTGTAATCTTATTAAAACCCTACTTAATCATTATATAAGTGTGATAAAAAACACATAAACATTAAATCAACCCGATGGGATTGGTTTGCAATATGGATTTATGCAGTGTAGTTACCATCAAGTACATTATTTTATAGAGAAAAAGGAAATCATTTGTAAAAATTAGAATTGTTTGCTTAAAATGAACTAGAATGGTAAAGGTCTTTCCTGATATTTGGAGGTTTTGGGATAATGGCTTTCCAGATAAGGTTAACTTTTAATTTAGATTACTGATTTAAAAAGTGTGCCCTTATCTATAAGATGTCCTTACTAAAAGTTAGATTAGTTAGATAACTGCACGTCTTTAAATTTAGATTCTCTACTTACCTGATGTGGATGTGCAAATATGATAGAAAAGTCCAAAAATAATAATCCACATAAAATGGTTCAATTTCATTCTTTAGTCCTGCAATAAAAAGATAAAAATTTGAATAATACCTATTCTATCTAATAAATCTATTTGAATGATTTTTTGTATGAAAATTGCATTGGGAATTGTGGCTTCAGATGTTAGTTATAACTATTCAATAATTAAACTAAATATAAGAAATATATATATATGTGTATGAAAAAGGCCTTAAAGTCAGCAATGCCCCCTATCCTTGCTTAGAATCAAAAGCAACAAAAGATATTTCTTTAATGGTAAATCACAAGTTAAGTAAAGTAAGTAAGCAAAATTTAGGGTCCATATATAAACAGTGCTTAGCCTTCCATTACTCTTTATTAACAAGCACTGCAAGGCAGAAGCATGTAGTTAAATAAATATTCTAAATCTTTCCTATTGTCTAGATTTAGAAGAAGCAATCACCTACCTGATAGCAATTTAAAATTGATGTTTAAATTTGCAGTTGAAAAAAAAAACTGACTGAGCACAAGTATTGTCAGTAGAGTGAGATCATAACCTTGTCTATAATGTCATGGTAATCTGAGTCTGAGCGCCGGAAGAAGAGACGAAGACCCAAAAGATGCCTTCAGTGAACTGCGATCCCTGAATCTGCACCAAGGGGTACTTAAAAAGTTGGGGGCATTTCCCGGGGGGGTCTACGTAGGGTAGGGGGGTAGGGTTTTTTTTAGGGTTGAATTCTCCTTTAAGAACCACAGATCTTTACTGCTGAAGGGCTCTGGTTGCCTTGGGCTAGTATAGAAGCCCAAAACATAATGTACAACATTTTTAGCCTACTTCTTTAGTTAGACTTTAGTTCTCCTTTAAGGCTACAATGTTATTGTTAGTTTTTATTACTTATCTTACTGCTCAGACCCTCTCCTATCCATCTTCCAGTCTCTCATTCAAACAACTGCTGATTACAATGGTAAGTTGGATCTTAGCAGCCAGATAACTTTTAAAAAACAAAAATGGACAGATGCTGAACAAAAGCTAAATAATTCAAAAACCACAAATTGTCAGAAAAAAAACAGTCCACATAATACCAAAACGTGAACTAGCCCTTTAATCTTAATAACTCCCACACTGGAAGGCTTTTTTTTTTACTGATCAAAACTGTCACTTAATAATGGATTATTTGCAGTTTCCTTTCTGTAATAGTTTTCCACGGATTTCTAATTTTTTCTAATGGTAATTTACACAATTATAGCTGAACTAATAAAGCCCTTTCTCAAATTCGTATATACATATCTGTAAATATTGCCCTTTCATTCTTCATGTCTTAATATCCCCCAAATTCTCACTCTAAAGTGCTGTATCCCAGTTAACACCAATCCTGCACAAGTGATATTTAAAATTTTAGTCAGTGTTAGTTTCCTTTGTTTTGCGGTTTCCCCTAAAACACTGCAGCAGCCTTGATGTTATAAACATGTTCATATATCCTTCGTTACAGATCTTAGTTTGTTTTGACCATATACCTAAGCCTACAGAGATAGACTGCACCCACTATGTTGCAATTAATGTATGTTTTCAGCTGTTTATTGTAACAAACCCTGTAACCACATTTTTTTCTTGCTAACATAAGGGCAATGTCACATAGGGAGATTTGTTGCCACTGAAAATCTGAACTACCTGCAGATGGCAAATATTCTGAAAATGCCCTCCCCTTTACTTATATTTGAATTAGCTTACATGTGACAATCCAGAAAAATGCAGAACAAAGAATTGCTCAAAAAAAACATTTTTATTTCATAATTGGCTTTTGAATATCCAGGTATATACATAAGGCCTGCAGCTATGCATCGCTTTTGGAAAAAAACCTAATTTTTTCTTTAAGGTACGTGCAATGTTGTTGCACAGGTTTAACCAGGTTATCACTTTGGTGAGAAATACTGGCTTTTCAGTATTTGGTTTCTGACCTGGTTAAAAGTCATGCTTTCCCATGTCCACTTCTGCAGATTTCCTTATAATGTCATTACAGGGTGGGTTAACGTGAACATTGGATAAAATGTGTAGATAAGCGATTGGGACTAAAATAGAAAAAAGGGTAAGGAGTACCTATAATTTTATAGCAAGTAAAGGGGCATAGATGCTTCACTGCTTACAGGATCACAGTGATTGTTTTAACACCAAACACTGCTCACACCCTTGTGTCATGGCTTTTAACTGTAACCTACTTCACAAATGTAATGTATACAGGATGCTATTATTGTTATATAATTCCTGTCTCTTTGGATAAGGAGATTATTTGATTTTGCAATAACCAGTGAAATAGTAATCATCCTGGGAGTATTTTCAGTGGCCATTTGGAGTGGCCTTCATTGGGATTAACAGGCCTAAACGGCATTTAGAACAGGGCAATTTTACATTAATCTGTCTTCATCTTAAATAAGTCTGGATGTATTCAGAGGATGTAATTACCTTATTATTTCTGCCCATAAGATATAATTATAAGTAAAAGTCTAAAGTAATTATGTGTGCTTGCTAATACCAGTATAGTATTTATTTGTATGTATTTTATATGGTCAGTATAGACATGGTGATTATGTTGGAACTGAGACAAAGGTTAATTGGTGGTATTCAATAATTAGCAGGTATTGTGCAATAGTAATTTTACCCTGTTATTAAAAGTGAATAGTCCTGCCAACATTTAGGGGGTTATGTATTAAAGGCTCGAGTTTGTGAGTTTTTTTTCTACCTCGAATAAACTCACAACTCGCATGTTTGCTTATTTATGAAAAAACCCAAATGTAATAAACTCTATTGAATGCAATCGGGCACTGGGGACCCAGAAATTTAGTTTTTTAGTGAAACTACCCTCTAAAAACTTGAATTTTTAGAGAAAACACAATTCATCCTTTTACAAATAAGCCCCTAACTGCTGAATGTAAGGCAGTATATTGGGGAAATCAGTGTACGTGAAACCATATTAGCAATTGAGAGTAGTGTTGGTTAATATGCATAGGATTTTAATTCTCCCCGGTATTAACAACTGGTTTTAGGGCAGAGACACATGCTGCGATTTCCGGAGATTAGTCGCCCAGCGACAAATCGCTTCTTCTTCAGGCGACTAATTTCCCCAAACTGCCCTCCCACCGGCTAGAATGAAAATCGCCAGCGGGATGGCACTCAGAGAGCTTTGTTATCCGAAGTTGCCTCACAAGGAAACTTCGGGCGAAGAAGAAGCGATTTGTCGCTGGGCGACTAATCTCCTGAAATAGCAACGTGTGTCTCTGGCCTTAATGAGACAGATTTTCAGAATTAAATAATAGTTACATTTAACAAGTGCTCTGATAACTCAATGTGCCTTTTCTTTTCCTATATGAATTGATTCACACCTATTGTAGATTTGTGCCTAGATCTTTCTTTTAGTTATTGACCATTAAAAGCTCAGGATCTCCATGTTCAGAAGCAGAGCTAAGCAAGGATTGCAAGGGGAATTGCAGAAAAATTGGCTCCCATATAGGTATGTGAAAACTCATTCCCCTCCCCCGGGGCAAACAATATATTTTTATTTAGAAGGCACAACCCTTTGCCACCCTCCCACATTTCTATGTGAAATTAAATATTGTGTGACTAAGGGGCACATTTACTTAGCTCGAGTGAAGGATTAGAAGGAAAAATACTTCGAATTTCAAAGTATTTTTTGGCTACTTCGACCATCGAATTGGCTACTTCGACCTTCGACTACGACTTCGATTTCGACTTCGAATTGAACGTTTCGAATTAAAAATCGTTCGACTATTCGACCATTCCATAGTCTCTTTAAAAAAAACTTTGACTAGCTACTTCGCCACCTAAAACCTACCGAGCACCAATGTTAGCCTATGAGGAAGGTCCCCATAGGCTTTCCTAGCAATTTCTGATCGAAGGAAAATCGTTCGACCGATGGATTAAAATCCTTCGAATCGTTCAATTCGAAGGATTTTTCCTTTGATTGTTCTACGAACGAATTGCGGTAAATCCTTTGACTTTGATATTCGAAGTCGAAGGATTTAACATCGATGGTCAAATATCGAGGGATTCGACCCATAGTAAATGTGCCCCGAAATGTCATGAGATGGGCCTCATACAAAGCCTACTTCAAAGCTGTGGGTTGCCAAGTGACTCTGTAAAAGTAGAACAAGACATTGTTACCAATATTGTAAGTGTAACTGTACAATATACAAAACGAAAGACTGCAAAGACTGTACATATAGTACCATAGAAGGTATTGATATTTGTATCTAATATTTATAAGTGACCAGTATGTAGAATTACATAAAGTAAATATTCACAGCAAAGTATTAGCTCCACAGTATTCAAAGGATTAGTTTGGGCTTAGATTAAAAAAAAAACCCAACAAATAAACCCAATGGGATAGTTTAGCCACAAATATGGATTCATGCAGTTTGTTAAGATCCAGTACTGTGTACTGTTCTATTACAGGTATGGGATCGTTATGCACAATGCTCGGGCCTGGGGTTTTTCATATAATGCATCTTTATGTAATTTGGATCTTCAAACCTCTACTAAAAATAACATAAAAAAAGCCCAATAGGCTTGTTTTGCCTCCAATAATGATTAATTATATTGTAGTTTGAATCAAGTACAAGGTACTGTTTTATTACTACAGAGAAAAAGGAAATCATTTTTAAAAATTTAAATTATTTGTATAAAATGGAGACATAATCCATATCCATAATTCTGGATAATAGGTTTCTGGATAACAGATCCCATACCTGTATTAGACAGAAAAAGTATATAGTTTATAAAAATTACAATTATTTGCTTAATATGGCATGTAGGAGAGATGGCCTTCATTTTATACTTGGGAGCATTTCAAAATGGTGAAAGAAAAGTGGTTTGTTCGTGCCATAAACCAGATGACGTTTTGGGCTTCACCAGATTTTTATCATGAAGCACTGGTGCTCTCTTTTAAAACCAACATTTCTAATTTAGTATAGTTTCTTTATGTGTTATGGTAATTTTCTGTTTCAGACAGCAAATATTCTGATACGCCTGTATGGAAAAAATGCAGTTGCTTGCTACATTCTCCTAGACAATAACAATAGCTTGTGCAACATTTTTTCTGTTACAAATCTCCATGACAAATCTCAAAACATTTGTTGTTTGAAAGAACTGGTTGGAGTGTAACTCAGGGTTTTTCAGTTTTCCTTGATGTGACAATGCCGATTTAACATAAATAATTTGGATGCTTTTATTATAATACTTTACGGATAAACATATTTGTTTGTTCTTGATATTCAAAAAGCAATTTCTAAAACATTTTACTCTGGCAACTATCATGGCAACGTATATATATTTTTTTACATATAAAGGTTGTGGCCTATTTTAGGAACCAGAGCATCAGGCAGAATCTTTATTGTTAGTGCAGTGTAAATATTTATGAGAGTGTGTAGACAAGTGTAAAATCTGTTGTTAAAAGAGGTGTAAACTGTTTGAAGCATGATAAATTGCATAAGAACCAGCACTTTTCTTGCCATAAAACCTTGAATCTTTCTCAATGACTTTAAGGCCACACCATAAAATAATGGCTTTATTTTCAGTGTTAATATTGCATGCATTAAACTGCACAACTCTATGAATGAGCAAAGTAATATTTTCTAATAGGTTACACCTAAAACACATCATTCTTTATAACAGGTTCCTTAAAGGGGACCTGTCACCAAAAAACATTATTCCAAATCCTATTTTCTCATGTTAGTCAACCAAAATGAACGTTAATTACACTATATAAATTTTCTGAATCTTGTATCCTTTGTCTGGGAATTAATTATAGCAAGCAGGCATGAGCCATTTTCCTCGCATCATCTCAAAATCTTGAACCAGGATGGGGGACCTGATGTCCATTCCGACACACTGCTGACACAATTAAACGGTGAAGAGAGTGAGTAATGTGAGGAGTGCAGTGACATCTAGTAAGTGCTGAATGGAAAGTGAAAGTAATTGCCTGCCCCGCCTCTATGCCTAAGGCATAGACGAAGGGCAGGCAACAATTGATTGACAGCTGAGATTATTAAACAGCTATGAATGCTTTAATGAAAAAAAGAATTTTGGTTTCATGTTTAATTTGAAATGGACTTTTATTATACTTTTATGTCTGGGTGACAGGTCCCTTTTAATAAGGTACATTGCATAATAATGATTGGATCGTGGTATTGGTATTACCTTAAAAGGCCTGGGAATTATCTTCCACTCAGTTAAACTAAAGAAGACCCTTGGATAAGTGGTGAAAGTTTGTCAAGGTAACACAACAAATCCTGTAGGTCAATTGCACATATTTTAGATATTTTGGCAGCCAATATTTTGGCTTAGTTAGATAAAGTGTTTCTTATTACAGATGCTTTGCATTCTTTGTACATGCTTATCTCTTATAGCACATATTTATTTGTGTTTAAACAGTGGTTTTACAGTTATCATGTGTGTTATACTCTACCTGCAATCATTATTGCATAATACATTTTAAAGAAACATATAACTTCCATGATTTTGCTTAAAGGGATTCTGAATTAATTTATCAGTGGGATAAAGCTTCTTTATAAGTATTATGTTTGCATTCATGGGCTCTTCTTCCGCAACACAACTCTGCATTATCCTTTTTACATTATCCATGAAAGATCTACAATATGCTAGCTGTAAATTATAAATGCTTTTAAACTTACTATCTCTTCTCAACTAAACAGCAAATTTGCAATAATGCTAATTGGTTTATAAAGATCCTACACAGCAGGACTGTTCCTCTAAAGATATTTAGACCCCCCCCATGGTGATCACAAGCTCTATAGACTTTTTTTGGACTATCATAATTGAATTAACATCTAGCCACAGTCCAGATGGAGCCTGATACAGCTCTGTTGGTAGCATTTGTATGGCTACTTTACAGCAACTTTTTATTTGGTCTTCATTAGTTTTTTAATTATTTGCCTTTTTCTTCTGACTCTTTCCAGCTTGGCCCTTAGCAACCAGATTGCTGACATTACAAAATGAAGATCTGCTGAATGAAAAGCTACTCAAAAACCACAAATAATAAAAAATGAAAACCAATTGCAAATGGTCTCACACTCTACATCATACTAAAAGGGAATATAAAGGTGTACAGCCACTTAAAGCTTTAGTTCTCCTTTAATATCACTGTGCATCCAACCTTTTGGCACCCATCGGGGCCTCTATCAAGGTCATACTAATTAATTTGTGAGAGCTGGTCCTTGTTCATATATATATTAGTTCATATACTGTATATTAATTGACTGTGTACATAAAATCTTGAAGTTTTGAATGTGGACATTTTTAGCATTCATGTTCAAGTCAATGTAGTTGCATTTTCCTATCACCACTCCTATAGAAGTTTCTTTATAGAAAGTTGAACTTTTTGTAACCTAAGACTAGCTGCATCCGGTCCAATGCAGCCTCTATATGCCATTCAAACATCTTTTTCAACATGAAGAACTCAAATTTGACTATTCGCCACCTTAAACCTCCCGAATTGCTGTTTCAGCTGACGGAACTGCCCTTACAAATGGAAGAGTCTTTGTAATCAGGTCAGGTTGTTATTATGGGCTACATCAGTTATTCAGACATTGACTGGAATAATGGGGAGGCCAAGTCAGTATTAGCTAGCAGGTTTTAAATATTCTAAAAGACAACTACGAACTTCTATGAAAGACTCTCTTTTGGATCTGGTAATAACTTGCAATACCAAATTAATCTATAACATTTTAAATAATGATCATAAAATAGTCTCTTTGGGATTATGTTGCAGAGACAACTCTATATGGCATACATAATAATATAGCTATTGTGGCATGGGGGACCCCAGGGGAAATTCAAATGAGACAAGAACATATAAAGGTAAACAAAGTTACAGGACTGAAAGTTATTCATGCCAGAGTACTAAAAGCGATTAGCTCTGTGATTTCCAAACCTCTTTACTTAAGAGAAATTTTCTAATTGCCAGTGTAGTGTCCCTATTCAGAAAAGGATCCTGTTCTCAGCCTGAAAACTATAGGCCTGTTAGTTTGACATCAGCAGTAGGGAAGCTTTTGAAAAGGGCTAATAAGGCATAAGATACTTGAATACATTGAAAATGAAAATCTATGTATATCAGTTTGTGCCAGCATGGTATTATGCGTAATAGATATTGCTTGGCTAATTTAATTGCCTTCTATGAGGAGGTGAGCAGGAACCTAGATTCCGGGGTGCCAGTGGATGTGATCTAGACTTTTCTAAAGCAATTGATACAGTACCACACAGAAGGTTACTGCTTAAAATAATGAATGTTTTCCTGGAACATAATATTTGTACTTGGATAGAGAAATGGCTTAAGCATAGATTACAAAAAAATTTTGGTAAATGGAGCATTTTCTAATTGGACGAGTGATGTTAGTGGAGTACTGCAGGGGTCTGTACTTGTCTCTTTGCTTTGTCACTTGTTTATGAATGACCTTGAGGTGGGCATTAAAAGTATTGTTTCTATCTTTGCTGTTGATGATACTAAATTGTGCAAAACTATAAGTTCCATGCAGGATGCAGACACTTTGCAGATACAGTTGGAAAACTGGGCGTCAGACTGGAAAAAGAGTTTCCGTGTTGATAAGTGCACTTTGGTTTAAATAACGTAAATGAGAGTCATACACTAAATAGAAGTGTATTGGCGGTATCCGTATTTGAGAAGGATCTGGGTATTTTTGTTGAAAACAAGGTGTGAAAATCTAGGCAGTGTCATTCAGTGGCTACTGAAGCAAATAAAGTACCATCTTGCATAAAAAAGGACATTATCTCTAATGCATCTTGAATATACAGTGCTGTTTTGGGGAGCAGTTCTTAAGAATGATACTAATGAGAGCTCATAGATGTGCAACTAAATTCATAAAGTGGAGAATTTAAACTATGGGTATAGACTGCCAAAGTTGTTTTCTATGGAGAAAAGGTGCTTGTGAGGGACTTGATTAATCTTTACTAGTACAACAGAGGACATTATAGATAGATATCAAGTATACTTTTTTTCTATTGAAAACCCCCCTTTAGACTAGAGGAACAGAACTTTCATTTGAAGCAGTGTAGGCGGCTCTTCACGGAGAGGGCAGCAAGTTGAGGAATGCGCTGCCGGGTGATGTTGTGGTGGCAAATGATGTGGTGGCTTGGATGATACAAGGCTATTGTGATACTTTAATCTACAATTAATATAGATATTGGTATATATAGTTTATATATGTGAGAGTATAGTATATATGCCCACTGGGGTTAATTTGGAGGGATTGACATTGATGGTCTTTTTTTAACCCAATTTAATGATATAACTAAGCACTGATTATACATAATGACATCATTAAGATCCCTTTATAAAGACGTAATTTACAGGATATTCATGACTTTTGTGTGTTATAACAATGCACGGGCAAGCTCAGACTTTGATTCATAACCGTCTTCCATGCATACATACAAAAGCAGACTCCCATAAAAAACATTCCTACAAAAGCAAGCAAATTCAGTCTCATTAATGCTAATTCAGAACCTAAACCACCCTAGTGCTCTCTCTTACACACTGCCATGTGACTAGATTATAGATAAAAGCAGAGTAACAAGAATCAGTCCGCTTGCTTCCTGGCAGTGAAAGCAGAGAATGAAGCAATTGTTCTTTATGTTTCAACATAATTATGGGTCCTGAGCTTAATGGATCCATTTGAAAGCATTCCTTATGAAGGCATTCCTAAAACAGGAATTATTATACTCATTGAATGAACTCTGTAATCTACAAATGCTCATACTAGAATCATGTACAGAAACCCATTTGAAGGAAAGTATGTTTTATGACACCTGTAAGTGAAATTCTAGATAACTAGACAATGGAAGATACAACTGCTTGTTTAGTTACACAAACACAATGTGCAAAATGCAAGAGTTGCAAATAACCACATTGCAGCATTTTCTCAGAATTCCAGAGTAGTAGCAAGTACTTGCAAAGTGTTCACAGTAACTGCGTGTGCAATACACTTATAGGATGCAAATTAATTCATATTTTGGTAAATCACTTGCAAACAGTAATGAGTCAAGTTGCGGTGTAAATTTAGCAAAACCGCAGTGCAACAAACCACTTCTTAATTTTTTTTGGCAAAACTAACTGCAGGCTGAAATTCTGGTGTGGATTAGCAAAATATTTTGGCAAACGAAAAAAAAATGTTATAGATAAAACTAGTCATTATGAGTTATGTTTTAACCTGATCATTTGCTGTACAAATAAAAAGTCTCTGTAGCTTTTTTCTGTTTTGTTTATGTATAGCTATGTATTTTTCTTCTTTTGTTATTGCCCCTCCCGGTCCTTTATTCTGCATCATCTACTTTACCTATGTGAAAATATATAAAAACTGAATAAAAAAAATAAAAAAATAGTCAATATACTGTATACAGTATCATGACTTCTATCAATCATAGGAATAAGACTTTTTTTTTACCTGGTATTTCTACTTTTCAGTGACATACAGAATAGGCTGCCCTATAGCACATGTGCTGTATCCATACTAGCTTACCGGTAAGCATTAGGCCATCTATTTCATAATCGTATGAAATGCTACTAGATCTCTGATAAAAGATTATTGCTTACCAAAAAAAGTACACATTTTCTGAATCTGATTTAGTATTGAGGCAAAGCTGCGTGTACAATATTTTGGTTTCTGAAAATGTCATATTTTTTTTGCTCATTTATTAATAATATTTTTCCCTGCTGTAGTTTAGCATGTTGATTTGCTAGGTTTTAGTCCTAATTAAAGCTGAAGAAAACTTTAGCACAGGAGATTTTAAAGCAGTTTCCAACACTTGCCCAGGTTTCAATAGTGCTGTAATCACATTCACATTTCCAATTGTGATCCCTGTGCAAACTTTGATAGCGCCAATTTTGGTGTTTTTGGGGTAATGAATATTGAGGACACAATTAGCACTTTGGCTGCCATATTTATCTTCCTCTATCAAAATACTGTGTGTGTTTTCAATGGCAAACACAGCCAGATGCAAATTCTGGGGGATATAAGTTCAAACACCATAGGCCTACAAATAATACCTTGGAATTCAGAAGTCAGTAATTTCTAGCTAAGCAAGAATTTATGGTGATCATGTACTTCAGCTGCTGCTGAACAACTATTCCCCTTGGTATTGTAATTCAACAACAGCTAGAAAGTCTCAAGTTTTAAATTATATTTCTGAAGAGTACTGCTTGTTTTAATCACTGTGCATTGCATCAGGGTGCATTAGTATTTAGATGGTTTCAGCCTGTTAAAAAAGATGCAGCATCAGGGTGCAGGATTTGTGGAGAACGACTGTAATTTATTGAGTTCAGTATTTATTTGCAAGCTGGCAGGGTGCCGAGAAACAAAATGCTGCTTTAATCTTTTTGGCTTATATGAGTTGCAGAAATGGTTTATGGCACTTTCACTTATTCAGTAGAATGTATAAAAGGCCATAAAAGTAAATGCTTCTCATGCAGTATCTTAAGACTCCCAGTGCAGTTACAGTACAAAATCATTGTTTGACCATGGAAAGAGCAGCAACTGCATTAAGACAAAAAAAAAAAGGTACTTATGTTTACAATGCATCTTGCAATTACGCAACAAAAGAAAACCATTAAATAGAGTTCATTTAGGCTTTCTAATGCAAAGAATGTAATCAGAAAATTCCTTGGGGTGACACTCATTTATGATATTCACATACAAATACCCAGTAGGAAGGAAGGTGGCCGAAAGAACTGCAATTGTGGATCATCAGGATCTATGAAAAATGGTGGTACTGAGCCTACTTTAAGCTTTGCAGCCCTCTTTTGGCTTTCACTTGGTGCCTGTCTTGTGTAATCCAAAATATGATTATGAACCACCTCTCCATTGAACCAACAAAGCTTAGCTGAAGGGAACTTGGCCTGATCAGCTTAGGGACTTTGCTGTGGCCTCTGGAATTGCCCTACTCTTAAAGGGGTGGTTCACCTTTAAGTTAACTTTTATTATGTTATAGAATGTCATAGCTAACTCTAACTGACTTTTCAAGTGACCTTTTTTTTAATTTTTACAGTTTTTGAATTACTGTATTTGCCTTTTTCCTCTGACTCATTTCAGCTTTCAAATGGGGGGGTCACTGACCCCATCTAAAAAAACAAATGCTCTGTAAGGGGACACATTTATTGTTATTGCTATTTTTTTTTTTAACTAAGTTAAAATACTGAAAATTCCCAAATAATAAAAAATTAAAGCCAAATGCAAATTGTCTCAGAATATCCCTTTCTACATCATGCTAAAAGTTATTTTAAAGGTGAACAACCCCTTTAAGCACAGTAAGGAAATTTGATCCCAAAGGATTATTTTACTTCTCTATCTCTTTGTCGATAAAGGTGGATCCCCTCATTTTTTACAACCCCAGTTGCCAATATAGTAGAGGAAAAGGAAAAGACACACTATAATGTCCACACCAGGGTAGGGAGGTTTTGATTTTAAAACAAAACTCATATTTTGCTGTGTTATCATTTAAAATAAAAAATTGTAACCATCCAGTTTGGCTAAAATCGTGTATATATATTCTCCAGAGGTTAAACCAAGAGGAAAATTTACACTGTTGTCTTATTTAAATTGATTCCCAAGATATCTGTCCTTATTGATATTTACGATATAACCTGCTCAGGGAGCATATAACTTTTTTGAATGTCAGGTGATTTTCTGAAATTTCATACAAATCTGCAATTTTAAAAAATCATATAGATTTTATATTTCAAGGGTTGAAATGTTAGAAAGGAAAATACCTATTTACAGTTTTAATGTTTCTGTCTGCAGGAGCAAAATACTTTGGGTTTCCAATAATTGTGGAATATCTGTGAGATAAGACACTGTAAAATGTACTGTTGGGCATCAAAATTTCAGTTTGTGTATTTTTGTATGGAATTCACACTTGTGATGGTTCATCTTAGCACCTAAGGACCATCAGGAAATCAGGTAGAGCTTGACTGGTTTAGGATTTTATTTTCTGTATTTTGTTTTGTTTTCTTCTTTGGAAAAGCATGGGCCAGGAAAAGGGACATTTATACTGCAGTGAACTTGTCATTGTCTGTGCTTCTGCTTTGGGGCTGTGGCAGCATGTAAGATTATTTGGTAGGAAATGAGACATTTATGGTCCATAAAGTATCTATGTGCCTGTTTAGCGTAAACAAAACATGGAAACGGTAACTATGTAATTGAACTCTAACCCAAGCCTTTAACAGGTTTTATTATTTCTATATTGTTGGCATGTATTTGCTTGTACAGTATACAGTAGTGAATGTGCGTCTCGTTTTTGACGCCGGTGTCCGTCTTGGCGAAAAATTTTTTGACACCGGAGAATTTTTTCGGGCGAATCGCGCAAATTCGCCGCAAATTCGCCCCTGGCGAATAAATTCGCCCATCACTAGTATACAGTATCTGCTGTCAGCCTTGATAAAAGCTACAGTTTCAGCCTGTCTAGTAATTAGTGAGAATGTGTTAAAAGTGTGAACGTTAAATTTTTTCCATACATAAATATACATTTTATGTGTATTGTTTATTAATAATAACGTGAGTGCTCAACAATTTTCTATAGCTAAGATAAAATATTTATCTAGTAATCCATTGGGGCTGAAGCTACAGCACTGAAGGAAAGAAGGCTGCTGTTTTATTTGTGCATGTATTATTTAGGGACAACAGGGACATGTCCAGACAAGATGTTGACACAGAGCAATGTGAATTTTTTGTCTCCAGCCTACAGCTCCTACATCAGAGGCAGGGCACATAACTTCTAGTACAGCTACTATATGTTGTTAAATCCTCGTAACTTCAGTCAGCTGCTAAAAACAGAGTAGATATTTTTTAAACTATTGTTGTCACTCCTTTGCACCTGTAAAACCAATGTGGGTCACCTTTAGGGTCATGTGTTTATTAATTGCAGGGTAAAACAATTGGTATGAGGCATAACAAAAGTGGTGAAAAGGTGATACCTTTATTTACTAACTAAGTTGACAGTCATAGCAAGCTTTCAGAACATCACTTTCAGATTACAGTAGTAGTTTGTTTTCTCCAAAGATATTTGTTTCTTTAGGATGGTTCCTAGCGTAGGTAGTTAGCCTTAAATTCATGGCCTAAATTTAGTCCTGTCTCCAGACTTTAAAAAGTTTGCATACGTTTGTATTCTCACACTTTTCATTCATTTCCTGTTTTGACATTACTTGACAACTGCAATTTTGAAGTTGTCCAGGCTGGGGTTGGGCTGTTAAGATGCTTGCCTACGGGTATGTCCAGTCTTTTATTGTTTAGGGTAAACCAATGGTGAGCAGTCCTTTTTCTGAGGCTTTATCCAGTTATCCCCTACATAAATGTCTCCTGTTGGACACTTTATGCATATCATTGCATAAAACACATTGCTGGATGAGCAGGTGTAGTGCCCATGGATATTGTAGTCCTCTAGTGTGCCAGGAATTGGCAATTTCTCAGAGGAGAGGATTGCTGGGCATGTCTTGCATCTCTTCCTTCCACATAGACGGGTTCCATGATTGTTGCGTCATGAAAGGGAACTTTTTTTTACTCAGGTTTGGAGGTTGTCTACATGCCAGAAGAGGTGGATCTGGAAATATGTTATTTAGCCTTTCATCCTTTTGTAACGTTCCTTTTAGCGCTCTGGCTATTTTCATGAGGGCCTTTAGCTGTGTGTAGGTTGTGACAAGTGGTACTCGTTATCTCCCTTTTTTGTATATATCTTAGCAGTTGGTTCCTGGTAACCTTTATGGCTCTGTGTATGTTATGGTCTACAATCCTTGGTTTATAGTCTCTGTTAATAGTCTTTCCTTAGGGTTCCGAGGTGTTTGTGCCTTTCTGAGGTGTCAGAATAGATTCAGTTGTAGCGCAGGGCTTGGCGCTATAGATGATGGACTAGTGATGAGCGGAAGTTTTTGGCGAGTTTCGACGTGAATATTACACCCATAGTCTCTACTCATCTAATGGGTGAAAAATGCGTCAAAATTTTGTCACCCAATTTTGTTGCACATAGACTTCAATGCATTTCAGCTAATTTTCCCTGTTAATGGGGTTGTTCACCTTCCAAACACTTTTTTTCAATTCAGCTGTTTTTAGATTGTTCCCCAGAAATAAAGACTTTTTTCAATTACTTTCCATTATTTATTTTTTACGTTTTTTCCAAAATCTAAGTTTAAAGGTGAATGTTCCTGTCTGTGGTGTTTCAGTCTGGCAGCTCAGTAATTCAGGTGCAGACTCTAAACTGTTACAATTTTGCAACATTTAGTTGATACATTTCTCAGCAGCATCTCTGGAGTAATAGCAACTATTGTATCAAGTCTAACAGCTGTCTGTAATGAAACCCAGAGATTTTTAGTTGTCTCAATCACTACAGTCTACTGCAAAGCACACAATAAATACTAGACTAGCTATCCCTCCAATACACATTGTGAAAACACCCCAAATTAGAGTTTGTCTCTGATATTCACACTTAGCTGCATTGCTATACTTTGATACCTGAATCAAAGATAAGCTGGATGGGTAAATATAGGGTTCACTGGCATTTTTTCTTGGAAAGCTAAAATCATGGGAGCCATAAAACACACATATGAAATGATCGAATTATATACTGTATGTTTTCATAGTATGCCTAAAATAGTTACTATATGTCTTACCCTATTTTCACCCAAAAGTGTCTAGGTTTAAATACCAACATGCAGTGGCAAAGTTGTTGCCATTTTCCCAGCATTCAACTATTTCATTGAAAAAGTTCATGCTAAATATTATTGTAGTGCACATCTATAGTAAAGTTGTATTCAGTACTGAAAAAGAAAATAATCCTGTCTTTTCAAGTTGGAAAAAGGAAACTATGTCTCTGTAGGAAATTTCATGATGACGTGAATGAGAGCTACTTTCTAGTTGAATGGCTGTTTTGTTTTGTCTATTGCTCTCGCATGACCCCTAGAGGCTAAAATAAACAACAGCAAAAATAATAAAAACTGTTTCCTAAAGTGAATGTTTTTTTTTATTGTCATTAGCCTTGTGACAATATAACAAACTAGAGCGTCCCCCACACAAACACAATAGTTTCAGTTTTTTCTAGGAAATGACCCATCTCCATAGAATTTACAGTTTGCTTTTTGTGCTAAAGGGAAAAAACATTTCAGAGAATTGAAACTATCTTTTTAATCGTTTTGTTTTACAGTATTTTGATATATGATATCTGAGACAAGTTGCCATTGGTTTTACTTTGTTTTATTATTTGTGGATTTTGAGTTATTTAACTTTTTATACAGCAGCTCCAGTTTCAGTTTCAATTTCAGAAATGTGGTTGCTAGGTTTGGTTCCAAAATAACCTAGTAACCAGGGGTGTTTCTGGCAGGTGGCAGTTTCCCACAAGTTGCCAGGGGTGGCAAAAAGAGTAGCATTTCTGATTATTACACTGGCTTTTCTAGTGTAGAGAGCGCAATTGCACTAGCGATGAGGCCCCCTGGACCCTCCCGCACTATGTATAGGTAAGTGCTGGTGGCTGGGGAGCACCCTCCCAGCCACCCAAGAATGCCACCTAAGGTGGTTTTAAAGTTCGCATTACCCCTTTTGAATAAGAGACTGGAATA
This sequence comes from Xenopus laevis, assembly GCF_017654675.1. Taxonomy (NCBI): domain Eukaryota; kingdom Metazoa; phylum Chordata; class Amphibia; order Anura; family Pipidae; genus Xenopus; species Xenopus laevis. The sequence continues at coordinate 97,547,238 of NC_054379.1, forward strand.
TGAATAGGAGAGGACATGATTACCAAGATGAAAAAGTAGCAATAACAATACATTTGTAGCCTTATAGAGCATTTGTTTTTAGATGGGGTCCCATTTGAATACTGGAAGAGTCAGAAGAATGAGGCAAATAATTCAAATACTATAAAACCACCCCTTTAGAATAGCAGCTTACTGATGAGGTTGCTGGATAATAATAATTTATGTCTTATTGACATTAAGAGAAACAGAGAGTTTATCTGCAAGATACCATTTTACTATACAAACCTTAAGTTCTGACCTTGTTGATTAGGCATATACAGTACTTATAAAGGATGTGAAAGAGACACTTGATCTAATGGTAGCAATGATGACAGAGGTCGTGAAGATACTGTACTTGTGTTCAGCCCCCTAATGGTAGGCAGGTATTATCTTTCAAAGTTAAAGGGATCCTGTCCAGGGATGTAGCGAACGTCGGAAAAAAAGTTCGCGAACATATTCGCGAACTTGCGCAAAAATGCGAGCGGTTCGCGAACGGTTCGCGAACCCCATAGACTTCAATGGGAAGGCGAACTTTAACATCTAGAAAAGACATTTCTGGCCAGAAAAATGATTTTAAAGTTGTTTAAAGGGTGCAACGACCTGGACAGTGGCATGCCAGAGGGGGATCAAGGGCAAAAATGTATCTGAAAAATCTGCCTGTGTGTGCTTGGAAGAGATAGTGTAGGGGGAGAGCTGTTAGTGATTTCAGGGACAGATGATAGTAAGTTTGCTGGCTAGTAATCTGCTTGATACTGCTCTGTATTGGAGGGACAGAAGTCTGCAGGGATTTGAGGGACATTTTAGCTTAGGTAGCTTTGCTGGCTAGTAATCTACTGTTCTCTTTAAACAACTGCCATACGTTGACCTTGTAGGCATTGTTTGCCCAGTTTTTTTGGACGCAGCCACTGAAGCACAGTTGCCATAAAAAATATGCCATATAAATGCTGAAAATAGTAATTTTTCGCCATACGTTGACCTTGTAGACATTGTTTGCCCAGTTTTTTTGGTTGCAGCCACTGAAGCACAGTTGCCAGAAAAAATATGCCATATAAATGCTGAAAATAGTCATTTTTTGCCATACGTTGACCTTGTAGGCATTGTTTGCCCAGTTTTTTTGGCCGCAGCCACTGAAGCACAGAGGCCAGAAAAAATATGCCATATAAATGCTGAAAATAGTCATTTTTTTGGTCGCAGCCACTGAAGCACAGTTGCCAGAAAAATTATGCCATATAAATGCTGAAAATATGCATTTTTTTGGTTGCAGCCACTGAAGCACAGAGGCCAGAAAAATTATGCCATATAAATGCTGAAAATATAAATTTTTTTGGTTGCAGCCACTGAAGCACAGAGGCCAGAAAAATTATGCCATATAAATGCAGAAAATATGCATTTTTTTGGTCGCAGCCACTGAAGCACAGTTGCCAGAAAAATTATGCCATATAAATGCTGAAAATATAAATTTTTTTGGTTGCAGCCACTGAAGCACAGAGGCCAGAAAAATTATGCCATATAAATGCAGAAAATATGCATTTTTTTGGTCGCAGCCACTGAAGCACAGTTGCCAGAAAAATTATGCCATATAAATGCTGAAAATATAAATTTTTTTGGTTGCAGCCACTGAAGCACAGAGGCCAGAAAAATTATGCCATATAAATGCTGAAAATATGCATTTTTTTGGTCGCAGCCACTGACGCACAGTTGCCAGAAAAATTATGCCATATAAATGCTGAAAATATGCATTTTTTTGGTTGCAGCCACTGAAGCACAGAGGCCAGAAAAATTATGCCATATAAATGCAGAAAATATGCATTTTTTTGGACGCAGCCACTGAAGCACAGTTGCCAGAAAAAATATGCCATATAAATGCTGAAAATAGTCATTTTTTGCCATACGTTGACCTTGTGACCGTGTTTGCACCCTAGTTTGTAACGGTGGCGGAGGGAGGAGGAGGACGCTAAAGGACAGCTGTGTGTGGAGTCATGAGGCTTGAAGAGAAGGACAGCTGCATAGAAGTCAGAACAAGTCTTCCGGCGTGCAGTAACCCTCCGAGATCCACCCCTCATTCATTTTAATAAAGGTCAGGTAATCGACACTTTTGTGACCTAGGCGAGTTCTCTTCTCAGTTACAATCCCTCCTGCTGCACTGAAGGTCCTTTCTGAGAGCACACTTGAGGCTGGGCAAGACAAGAGGTTCATGGCAAATTGTGACAGCTCTGGCCACAGATCAAGCCTGCGCACCCAGTAGTCCAGGGGTTCATCGCTCCTCAGAGTGTCGATATCTGCAGTTAATGCCAGGTAGTCCGCTACCTGCCGGTCGAGGCGTTCTTTGAGGGTGGATCCAGAAGGGTTGTGGCGCTGCCTTGGACAGAAAAACATTTGCATGTCTGACGTTACAGACTGGCCAAAGGGCTTTGTCCTTGCAGGTGTGCTCGTGGCAGGATTACTGGCACCTCTGCCCCTGGAATGTTGATGAGTTCCTGAAGTGACATTTTTTGGTTGCAGCCACTGAAGCACAGAGGCCAGAAAAATTATGCCATATAAATGCAGAAAATATGCATTTTTTTGGTCGCAGCCACTGAAGCACAGTTGCCAGAAAAATTATGCCATATAAATGCTGAAAATATAAATTTTTTTGGTTGCAGCCACTGAAGCACAGAGGCCAGAAAAATTATGCCATATAAATGCAGAAAATATGCATTTTTTTGGTCGCAGCCACTGAAGCACAGTTGCCAGAAAAATTATGCCATATAAATGCTGAAAATATAAATTTTTTTGGTTGCAGCCACTGAAGCACAGAGGCCAGAAAAATTATGCCATATAAATGCTGAAAATATGCATTTTTTTGGTCGCAGCCACTGACGCACAGTTGCCAGAAAAATTATGCCATATAAATGCTGAAAATATGCATTTTTTTGGTTGCAGCCACTGAAGCACAGAGGCCAGAAAAATTATGCCATATAAATGCAGAAAATATGCATTTTTTTGGACGCAGCCACTGAAGCACAGTTGCCAGAAAAAATATGCCATATAAATGCTGAAAATAGTCATTTTTTGCCATACGTTGACCTTGTGACCGTGTTTGCACCCTAGTTTGTAACGGTGGCGGAGGGAGGAGGAGGACGCTAAAGGACAGCTGTGTGTGGAGTCATGAGGCTTGAAGAGAAGGACAGCTGCATAGAAGTCAGAACAAGTCTTCCGGCGTGCAGTAACCCTCCGAGATCCACCCCTCATTCATTTTAATAAAGGTCAGGTAATCGACACTTTTGTGACCTAGGCGAGTTCTCTTCTCAGTTACAATCCCTCCTGCTGCACTGAAGGTCCTTTCTGAGAGCACACTTGAGGCTGGGCAAGACAAGAGGTTCATGGCAAATTGTGACAGCTCTGGCCACAGATCAAGCCTGCGCACCCAGTAGTCCAGGGGTTCATCGCTCCTCAGAGTGTCGATATCTGCAGTTAATGCCAGGTAGTCCGCTACCTGCCGGTCGAGGCGTTCTTTGAGGGTGGATCCAGAAGGGTTGTGGCGCTGCCTTGGACAGAAAAACATTTGCATGTCTGACGTTACAGACTGGCCAAAGGGCTTTGTCCTTGCAGGTGTGCTCGTGGCAGGATTACTGGCACCTCTGCCCCTGGAATGTTGATGAGTTCCTGAAGTGACATCACCCTTAAAAGCATTGTACAACATGTTTTGCAGGCTGGTTTGTAAATGCCGCATCTTTTCGGACTTGTGGTATGTTGGTAACATTTCTGACACTTTATGCTTGTACCGAGGGTCTAGTAGCGTTGCGACCCAGTACAGGTCCTTCTCCTTAAGCCTCTTGATACGGGGGTCCTTCAACAGGCATGACAGCATGAAAGACCCCATTCTCACAAGGTTGGATGCAGAGCTATCCATCTCCGCTTCCTCATTATCAAGGACTGCATCATCCACGGTCTCCTCCCCCCAGCCACGTACAAGACCAGGGGTCCCCAAAAGGTCACCACTAGCCCCCTGGGAAGCCTGCTCCTGTTGGTCCTCCTCCTCCTCCTCCACAAAGCCACCTTCCTCCTCTGACTCCACTTCTGGCACCTCTCCCTGCGTTGCAGCAGGTGCCTGGGTTCGTTCTGGTGATTCCGACCAGAAATCGTGCGCTTCCAGCTCCTCGTCACGCTGGTCTACAGCCTCATCTGTCACTCGTCGCACGGCACGCTCCAGGAAGAAAGCGAAGGGTATTAGGTCGCTGATGGTGCCTTCGGTGCGACTGACCATATTTGTCACCTCTTCAAAAGGTCGCATGAGCCTGCAGGCATCGCGCATAAGCACCCAGTAACGGGGGAAAAAAATCCCCAGCTGTGCAGATCCAGTCCTACCACCCAGTTCAAAAAGGTACTCGTTGACGGCCCTTTGTTGTTGCAGCAGACGTTCCAACATAAGGAGCGTTGAATTCCAGCGAGTCTGGCTGTCAGAAATCAAACGCCTGACTGGCATGTTGTAGCGCTGCTGAATGTCAGCAAGGCGTGCCATGGCTGTGTAGGAACGTCTGAAATGGGCCGACACCTTTCTGGACTGGGTGAGAACGTCCTGGAATCCTGGGTACTTGGAGACAAAACGTTGGACTATTAAATTTAACACATGTGCCATGCAGGGCACATGTGTTAAATTGCCTAGTCTCAACGCTGCCAACAGATTGCTTCCATTGTCACACACCACTTTTCCGATCTGCAGTTGGTGTGGGGTCAGCCACCGATCGGCCTGTGACTGCAGAGATGACAGGAGTACAGATCCGGTATGGTTTTTGCTTTCCAGGCACGTCATCCCCAAGACAGCATGACAACGGCGTACCTGGCACGTCGAATAGCCTAGGGGGAGCTGGGGGTGCACAGGTGTGGAGGAGGAGAAGGAGGACCCAGCAGCAGAGTAAGAAGAAGAAGAAGACGAGGTAGAGAGCGATGGAGGAGTAGAGGTGGTGGCAGAACCGCGTGCAATCCGTGGCGGTGACACCAACTCCACTGTTGTTGTTGAGCTACCCATTCCCTGCTTCCCAGCCATTACCAAGTTCACCCAGTGGGCAGTGTAGGTGACATACCTGCCCTGACCATGCTTGGAGGACCATGCGTCAGTAGTCATATGGACCTTTGGCCCAACACTAAGTGACAGAGATGCGGTAACTTGGTTCTGCACATGTTGGTACAGGTGTGGTATTCCCTTTTTAGAAAAAAAATTGCGGCTGGGTACCTTCCACTGCGGTGTCCCAATTGCTACAAATTTGCGGAAGGCCTCAGAGTCCACCAGCTGGTATGGTAAAAGCTGGCGGGCTAAGAGTGCAGACAAGCCAGCTGTCAGACGCCGGGCAAGGGGGTGACAGTCAGACATTGGCTTCTTACGCTCAAACATGGCCTTCACAGAAACTTGGCTGGTGGCAGATGACTGGGAATTGGAACAGGTGGTCAAGGTGGAAGGCGGAGTGGAGGGTGGTTCAGACGGGTCAAGGAGAGCAGAGGTAGAGCAGTAAGATGCTGGACCAGAAGGAGTGTGGCTTTTAGTTTGCCTGTTGCCTTTGAGGTGTTGCTCCCAAAGTGCTTTGTGCTTGCCGCTCATGTGCCTTCGCATAGAAGTTGTACCTATGTGGCTGTTGGGCTTACCAAGGCTCAGTTTCTGACTGCACTCATTGCAAATTACAATGCTTTTGTCAGAGGCACACACATTAAAAAAATCCCACACTGCTGACTTTTTGGAAGTGTGCGATCTGGCGGTAACAGTAGAAGTTGGCGGCATTGGCGGCAATGGCGGGTGCGTTGGCCGGCTGAACACAGGTGCCGATACATGTTGTTGCCCTACTGATCCCTGCGGGCTGTCCTCCCTGCTTCTTCTAAGTCTTATTCTCCTACTGCCTCTCTGACTCTCCGTCTCTCCATCTGAACTACCCTCCTCTTGCTCTCTTCTACTAGGCACCCACAAAACATCAATCTCCTCATCATCATTCTCCTCAGATGCATCAATTTCTTCTGACACATCACAGAAGGAAGCAGCAGCAGGGACCTCCTCCTCATCACTCATTATGTCCATCTCTATCGTGTTCTCTGCCAGAATTAAATCTGGTGTAAGGTCCTCATCTCCTTCATCTTCTTCTGGCAATAATGGTTGCGCATTACTCAGTTCAAGAAACTCATGGGAAAATAACTCCTCTGACCCCAGTGAAGAAGGGGCACCGGTGGTGGAGGAAGTGTTACGTGGGGTGGCCATAGCAGTGGAGGATGAGGAGGATGTTGTGGTAAAGTTAGAAACGGTAGAGGATGGGGTGTGCTGTGTAAGCCAGTCAACTACCTCTTCAGCATTTTGGGAGTTCAGGGTCATTGGCTTTTTAAAACTGGGCAATTTGCTAGGGCCACAGGATTGCATAGCAGCACGGCCCCTAGCACGGCCTCTGCGTGGCGGCCTGCCTTTGCCTGGCATTATTTTTAAAAAAACAACAACAACAACAAAAACTCAGTTGGTTTTTCTGGAAACGATAATACACACAGCTAGATGGCGGGTTGAAGAAAACAGTGTGCAAATAATGCCTACAAGGTCAACGTATACACTACTACAGCGGTGGATACGGATTACGTAAAATATATGAATGCTGCTTGAAAAAAAGTAACTCAAGTGGTTTTTCTAGAGACGATAATATTATCAATATTTAGACAAAATGTGAACAAGCTCACACAGCTAGATGGCGGGTTGAAGAAAACAGTGTGCAAATAATGCCTACAAGGTCAACGTATACACTACTACAGCGGTGGATACGGATTACGTAAAATATATGAATGCTGCTTGAAAAAAGTCACTCCGGTGTTTTTTCTGGAGACGGTAATATTATGGATATTTAGACAGAATGTGAACAAGGTCACACAGCTAGATGGCGGGTTGAAGAAAACAGTGTGCAAATAATGCCTACAGGGCAAATAATGCCTAAAAGGTCAACTTATACACTACTACAGCGGTAGTAAAATAAAAAAAAGTAAAATAAAAAAAAAATGAATATTAAAAAAAAAAAATTAAAGTTGGTGCTGCTGAACTACTAGGAGCAGCAGATTAGCACACCAGTCCCACTCCCCAACACTGCTAGACTAATAGCACTGGGCTCTTATAGTAGTAGTAGTAGTAGTAAAACAACAAAAAAATAAATAAAAGCAGTCCTTACAAGGACTACTGTTATTGCAGCAGTCAGCAGATGAGATCAGAAGCAGGACAGCTGCCCACTGCAGCTACATACAGAGCACTGCAGTAGAAGGTAGATTACTAGCCAGCAAAGCTACCTAAGCTTAAATGTCCCTCAAACCCCTGCAGACTTCTGTCCCTCCAATAACAGAGCAGTATCAAAACGATTACTAGCCAGCAAACTTTCAACTGTCCCTGAAATCACTAACAGGCAGCAGCTCTCTCCCTACACTATCTCTTCAGCACACACAGGCAGAGTGAAAAAACGCTGCAGGGCTTCGGTTTTTATAGGGAAGGGGAGTGGTCCAGGGGAGAGCTTCCTGATTGGCTGCCAACTACCTGCTGGTCTGGGGTGAGAGGGCAAAAAAAAGCGCCAACAATGGCGAACCCAAAATGGCGAACGTCGCGCGACGTTCGCGAACTTCCGGCGAGCGCGAACACCCGATGTTCGCGCGAACAAGTTCGCCGGCGAACAGTTCGCGACATCTCTAATCCTGTCATCGGAAAACATGTTTTTTTCTGCTACTCCAGCAGAATTCTGCACTAAAATCCATTTCTCAAAAAACTGATTTTTTTATATTCAATTTTGAAATCTGACATGGGGCTAGACATTTTGTCAATTTCCCAGCACTATTAACTGATCCATTTTGAAAAATTTTTTTTTCCCATGACAGTATCTCTTTAACTGGTTCAGGCTCATAGGTGATACATTCAATAGCAGATATACATAAGAGTAACTCTTGCAGTTGCCTGGGCCCAATTGATTTAGTTTAGCCTCATTTTTAGTCACCCTATATTGACTTCATTTCTAAGTTTACAAGACTTAAATGCATTATATAAAAAGAGAAGTTAGCAAAAATAAGGATTCTTTCTGATGTTGTGCTTAGTTTACTCTAGAATCAAATAATCAGCTTTGCAAGCTTTAAACACTTCAGCTACTGTTCGCTTTTCTCTTTAGATAGAATTCTGGCTTCATGTTTACCACCTTAAAGTAAAAAAGAGTGTTTGTTGAAGGGAGGATTGAGAAATAGAAAAGAGAAGCACTCTGCAAGTGATGTATGAAACTGCTGTAAAATGGTAAACCACAGTTTTATAGCAAGAAATGTTTGCATTTTGATCCCACATAATGTTTCCCATTGAAAGGCAATTTAAATTAACTCAAGCAGGATTTTAGGGAAAGATGCTGCCCTGAACTGAAGCAGAACAAGTGAGAACCAGCAATATATAGGATTTCCTGTTCCTAAACCAAACCTGCATTTATTATTTTTCCTTAAACTATCGGCTTTCCATGTGTTGCTGAACTACAATACCAGGGTCCCAAAGATAACCATTGTTTAGTTAACACCTCAAATGGATTGCTAGTTATTGATGCATATGGTGCATGGAACATTAATCCTAGTGGGCATAATTATTTAGCCATGTGCTACTAATTCATGTTTTTTTTATGATAATTTAACTGGTACCTAAAGTACTACCTCTAAATATATTTTAGCATTATGATTTCAGTTTTTGCCTTTATTGATTCCACTTTGGTTTTAATGTTTTTCAATAGATATTCATTTTCAGTTGAAGAACTAAAGGTGCCCAATATTATAAGAATCTCTGCACTAGCTTGTAGTTTTCCATGAAGAGCATTACAAACCAAACTGATAAATCAAATTTAACAGAAACTGCAACATGAATGAAAATTGCTTGTCTACCAGGGCTGTCCAGCTGGAGGCTTGTGGGCCAGATGTGGCCATCAAGATCTATTTTTAATCATTTTTTATTGCTTATAACGAAACGAACAAAAACAACTAAAAATAAAATACAAAAGAAAAAGATCAATGTAACCAATGCACTGTGCTATTATTCATTGAATATGTTAATTCCACAGTATAGCCCTTAGAATTAAAAAGCAAAACAAATACACATTGTAAGGGTATACACAATAAAGCGGTATTCTCAAGACTGTATGTCCTCCAAACCCAGAGAGTCTAAACAACATTGCCATACCAGATCAGATTTATTTGGTGTACCCCTGTGAATATACAACAGGTGATGTTCCCACAAAATATTTTTCCACATGCTAACAGTAGGTGATCCCCTGAAAGCCATTTAAAAGCAACACATTTACATGCCAGAAACAGTGATCCCTCATAGACGTCAGTGTATAATGTGATTTAGTAAGGCGTGTGATAAAACTGAGTAGGCATGTCTTGGGAGATTCAGGGACCTGTATTTTGGTAACCCCAGTAAGTATTTCACCCAACTTCATCCACAATGAGGCAATTGTGGGGCAACTCCACATTAAAGGAAAGAAATCCACACCAGGTGAATGACATTTGGGACAGCAATCATTAGATCTTGTTTTTGCCATGTACAGGGGTAATATCTGCTTGGTGCAAAATAAGCATTTGGCAGAATCTGCTCCTAATGTTGAAGGACACCAAGCTAGGGGCCTCCAAAGCTTCCTCCCATTCCTCATTCTCTAATTCTGGAACACAAAGATACCATTTATGTCTGACGTTACCTATTGGTTTCTTTCTTTTTGCTTTCTTTTTTTTTTTTAAGTAAAATGGAGTAAATCCATGATAGGGGAAGGGTTTTCAGGTAGTCTAGCATATTTTCTACTGGTGATTTAGATATGAGGACCAGGGACATCGACCATTGGGCCGTGGCTGCATATTTAAGTTTGTAGTATTGCAGACACGCATTAGCTTGTAAATTCTTTTTAACCTGATCAAAGGATTTATTCTGTATCAAGATCTTTATATCCGCTTGTATGCCCAATATTTCCATAGATATCTTTGTACAACATAATTCCTGCAACCAATAACGTGAAATGGATAACTGGTCCAGGGTACAGAAAATCATGAAATCATGACAGAACTGATCTGGACTGTGTTCAACTTGTATGTTATTTATCACCAGTGAAAACAGCGCTAATTTATTGTACATGACCTTTTAGTAAATGCAGAGTGCAAAAATATTATGCTGTCATCAACTTTGGAACATCACAGACCTAGAATATGTTAAGTTTAGGCTGGCAGCTATGCCATTTTTTATAACAGCACTACTGTTCCTTTGCACACCTAAAGGGAACATGCCTTCACAAACTGAGACTCTGTGTGAAACCAGACAAGTTTATAGATCTCCAGGAATTTGTTCATAAATACCACAAGCTTGGCAATTTCAGGTATGCCTGAATTCAGCATTTAATTTCTTTAAATAAATAGTAAATTATATATAATTTTCAAATTTGGTGGGCTCCACACTCTACAGGCTTAAAAGAAGGTGCAGAGAATTATAGCAGCAAATTAAATGTTAGATAGATCTAGATTTTAACACAGCGTGGGGATGCTTACACACCTTAGAGACTTGGGGGGTAATTCATTAAAGGGTGAATTTTTGCCAGCAACCGTTAAGCCACACTCCGTGCCACTTCGCCAGGTACAAATTACTTACCACTATGCTAATTCACTAAAATGCAAAGTTGTGTCTCAGCAGCCAAACACTGGCGAATTTTCGCCTTTATTACTGTAGCTGTGCGAGCATTTCGTATTAAATTATTGCTAGCGTTCATTTCTGCCTAACTTTGCTAGCACTCTTAAACTTCAATTTGAATAGGGCGGGTACCTAAAAGTCGCATGAACGTCTTTATTAGTAATGTTGATGCAAATGCTTGAAGTGGCCACTTTTTAATACAAATGTCCAATCAGCCATAATACAGAACAGATCCTCTAATGCCCTAGACTTGAGCCCAGTCTTAAACAAATGTGGCATGCCTCTCAATTTAGTTAGAAAAATTGATCACACATACATTTTTAATAGTTTGGACTTTTGAAGGCAATCCTGCTTTAAAAAAAGAAAAGTTGCCAGTAAAGTTTTTTATAACTTAAATGCATTTCTGGCATACAGGATATGATGACACTGACATAATCAGTTCGCCTGGTCTGAGGTGGCAATAGGGTGTCAAACACAGTGTCGACGGTATTGTTCTCTAGTGAATTGTTCTCTACGCTCATTAGTAAATGGCGATGTACCTACGGATATGATTTCTGGCAAATTTTCTCTAGTGTCGACCACTTCTTTCTTTAGTGAATCTGCCCCTTAAAGGGGTGTCGCTGAAAAACATGTTTTTCCCCCAGTATGCATCAGTTAATAGTGCTGCTCCAGCAGAATACTGCACTGAAATGAATTTTTAAAAGAGCAAACATTTTTTTATATTTATTTTGAAATGACTCAGTTTCAGTTGTCAGTTTCCCAGGTGCCCCCAGCCACTTGACTTATGTTCTACTAAACTTCAGTCACTCGTTATTGCTGCACTGCAAGTTGGATGAACTTCCTTCCTCTCCCCCAGCAGCCTTTTATTAGAACAATGGGAAGGTAACCAGAAAGCAGCTAATCGACACCTCTCTCACAGATTCAGCTGCCTGGGCACACATGCTGAAAGCTCTGGCTGTTTTCAGCCTGCATATTTTTGCAGGCTCAGAGAAGCAGATCTGCTCAGTGCCCCAGCTCTGATTTGATTACGATCAGCCTGTGTGCGCTCACACATAGTGGGGCTGACCTCAGCTTTAGCTCCGCTGTGTGTGCACACGGGCTGATCGAATTCAAATCAATGGAGCAAGGGGCAGGTTTGCTTCTCTCAGCCTGCAAAAATGTGCAAGTAAAAGAGTATATGAGCAACATATCCAAATGCAGTTGGTGAGGAATATACTGTATGTAGATACTGTGGGGGGGGGGGTAAGGCTAAATGGAAAATATACCTTTTTTATTTACATTTTTTAATTTTAGACTGTTCATTGGCTGCAAATACTGGCAATCCCCAGGTTGCAAGAAGACCAGATATCCTCAACATTAAAGAAAAAAAATGTAAAAAAAATTACAATAGAGAATATGGAAAAAGTTAAAACAATGGGAGCTTCTCATTTCATCCAATCCATGTTCCTGGATACTGTACAATTTTGATTTTAAGTTTTGTGCACAGTTTGGTCTAGAACCCTGCCCTGCAGCAGTTGGGTTCTGTACTTCTCTGCTGAGCCACAAGAGGCGTTGTTGTAGTACTCACAACCAACTGCTTTTGCTTTTTTTTTTCACTTCATACTGTACTTGTGGATTTGACGCCTGGCCGTCTCCTGATTTCCTTGCTTGTATACAGTATCTGCTTCACCCTGACTGGATATCTTACTTAGCTTGGCCCTGTTTCATCCTTAGGGAGCTGTTGTTTAGGATGAGGCGCAATAGATGCTGTTACCAACAACTGAAGTTCTGTTTGTGTAACACACTTTTCTTTCGCACTGACCCGCATGATCATCTTGTTCGGACATCCAGCCAGTGTAGCGATAGTCACTGCAGCAGGAAAGCAGACTTGAACACATCAGGCAGAGATGCCGTAACTTTATAACATTTTATTGATGTGCACATAGATGGAGACCTGTAAAACAGTGAGGAGAACACTGCCAATTTCAGGTACATGGCCACCAGCTGATCTCTTCTGTGGAGCTAATGCACTGAGAAGCAAAAGAACAAGAACAGTGACCATATAGTAGGTTTTACATAAAAGAGAAATTTCAACACGTGAATATAAACATACCTGTAAAACAGTAAGGAGAACAGTGCCACTTTCAGGTACATTACAAGGTCCTTGGCCCACCTACATTACAACAGGCAGTTAATTCGACATATCCCCATTAACATATTACAGGATTTATAAAACTGGAAGGAAAAGCAGGTAGTTTAGTATATTTTCTACTGGTGATTTCTATATCGGGACCAGGGACATTGGCCAAGTTGGTAGTATTGTAACCACGCATTAGCTGTTGCATCAAAATTTGTTTTAACTTGATCAAAGGATTTAAATATTCTGTATCAAGAAGATCTTTGTTTCTGCTTGTGTGCTTAATATCTCCATAGATATCTTTGTACAACATAATTCTTGTACATGAATCCTGCAACCAATAATGTAAAATGGATACTGGTCCAGGGTACCGAAACTCATGAAATCATGACAGAACTGGTCTGGAGGAGGGAATGCTTGTTATATGCAAAGTGCAGGGATACACAGAAAATATTTTAGGGTGTGTGTCTGTTCTGTTTGTTTTGCCCATTATTGTGAAATATTGAAATATTTCAGCATAGTAATAGATAGACATTGGCCTTCCCTCCACTATAAAGTTCACTTATCCTGGTCAAGTGTATTTTTTTTTAAGCAAAGGTGCCTGTATTCTTTCCATCCACCTACTTTCCAGGGATCCATTGGACTGCTCTGGGATAATGCATAGTATAGCACATGTGCATAGCAAGGGAACCCTGGAAAAATGAAAGAAAATCCTGCCAGGGCCCTCAAATGGAAAAATGCCCAGATAAAAATTAAGCAAATCGGCACTCCAAAGTGAATTTGACTTTCCTTCTCCTTTAAGATATACAGTATTTTTTATATGAAGCAATTTACTTTATATTGAATATTGATAGAGCTCCTAGAGAAGGCAATATTACTTTTATAAATGAATGTACTTATTTGTGTAAGCTGATATTACCAACTTCCCTTAACTAGTTTTATTTTGTGTTTGTAAGAAACAAATATACAGCTGTCGTCTGCTTTCCACTGTAGATATGCCAAAATCATGAAATCAACCTGAGGCCATTATTTGTTTTTCTCTTCCGTTGATACAGTTTCCTAAAAAAAAGTGCTTTGTATATCGCTGGGAAGCATCATCGTTTCAGAATTAAAAGCCTCCATGTGATGTTTCACTTAAATGCATTCGTTCTCTTTGCTCTAGGACATCAGTGCACACAGAGCAGATTATTTCCTGCTGCCTTTTTCTTGCTGTCATGCAATGTAGGCATTAGCTTTGGGCAGTAGCAGCACACATTTGGGAATGGTGTAAGTCTTAAAGTTGTAAACACAGATACAAGAATTAGAATGTAGAAAGACAAAAACATGCACAGATAAATGTTATTCATATATATCTATCTTTTTTTTTGCCCTAACTGCTTAGTGTTATTTTTCTTTCCCTCCCCTCCTTGACTGCCCATGGCAAGGTTCACTCATATATTAACCTGTACACATTAGTTATTGTACAGCACTGCTAAATATTTAGTCACTCTCTAAAAATTATGAAATAATATGAAATCATTTGTGCTCTGTAGGCATCATGCCACTTACAGCATAATGATGCAAAGTACATTCACATATAATCTTAGTACATTATTAGATTATACAGGAATTTGTCTTATTTATCAAAAATGAAGGTGCAAAAACATGCCCAGTCATCCTGATTTTTGCATTTTGCTAGAAGAGTTGCAACTCACTTTGTATGTATTGACTATCGCTACATACAGAATGATGGTAGGAGGGTGTCACACAAGCATCCCCTCAAACACCCCTAGTTTATGCGGCATTCAAAATGTGCAAGCGGGGAGAGATTGGGACACAAAGCACTAGCAATCCCTTTAATAAACTTCTACGTATAACAAATATTATTGATACTTACTTAGGACAAGTGCTTTATGCACTCTTTAGGACAAGTACCTTGCTGCTTATTTTTCAACATGGTGCAAGAAATGGTACAGGCAGAAGTGCTTTTGTATGTAGGTGCTCAAGCACTAGTTGCGTCCCTATTATGCCCCACAGGGGCGCTTATAGTTCCCAGTTTCAGGGTCTGTTTCCTCTATCGTTACACTCCTGCCTTTCATTAAAATGATTAGTGCATTTGTTTCATAGTAGATGTGGTTGAAAAAAATACATCCAACAAGTTCAAAATTTGCCCCAGCAAAATCTTACTACTTGCTAGTTGATCAAAAATGTTGTTACTGCATGCCCGTGTTTATGGGAGTCCACATATAAAGAACTTGTGTGGGCCCAAAAGTTTCTGATCGCTGCCCTATTTACTAGACATCACTGTAAATTGCATAAATTGGATTGCAGGACCTAGCTTGCTAGCTGTTTAATAATTTAATACACCAAGGGGCACATTTACTTAGCTCGCGTGAAGGAATAGAAAAAAAAATACTTCGAATTTCGAAGTATTTTTTTGGCTACTTTGACCATCGAATTGGCTACTGACCTTCGACTGCGACTTCGAATCGAAATATTCAAACTAAAAATCGTTCGACTATTCGACCATTCGACAGTCGAAGTACTGTCTCTTTAAAAAAAACTTTGACCACCTACTTCGCCACCTAAAACCAATGTTAGCTTATGGGGAAGGTCCCCATAGGCTTTCCTAGTTTTTTTTGATCAAAGGAAAATCGTTCGATCAATGGATTCAAATCCTTCGAATCGTTCGATTCGAAGGATTTAATCGTTCGATTCGAAGGATTTAATCGTTCGATCGAACGATTTTTCCTTCGATCGTACGAACGAAGGAAATGCGGTAAATCCTTCGACTTCGATATTCTAAGTCGAAGGATTTTACTTCGACGGTCGAATATCGAGGGTTAATTAACCCTCGATATTCGACCCTAAGTAAACGTGCCCCCAAATCTTACACCTTTTTGTGAGTAATGAATTATTATAGTTTATAAATATTCTTTATAGTTTAAACATTGCTCTTTGTAGTTGACACATTATTTACTTGGTATAGGAATCAGCTTTCCTCACCGTTTGTCAATAGTCAACAAAATTCTCATTTGCAAACAAACTACAAGGCAGCTTCCCAGGTCAGCCTGAGGGTACCCTGACACTGTGGTACAACTAATTAGGAAACCAAAGAACTTTTTTTATTCTTCTACATGCAGTTCAGACAGCCCTAACTTTCCAAAGACTGGAATTTAGCAGGGAGTATGTAAATAGTGCAGTGGGGTCAAATGGCTTACACCAGCTTGTTAGAGTGAGATACTGTGTTAGGTACATATTTGCACATGCACTTCATGTACATATAGAAAGGTTTGTTGGTCAGAGGAATTCATATTTGTTTGTCATGCTCAGGTACTTCGCCTTCTGAAATACACCAGCACAGAAAATGCCCCGTGTGCCATGAGCCTTAGCAGACAAAAGTCAGTGAAGATGGATGTTTTCCTGATACAAGTATGGGATCCATTATCCAGAAACCCATTATCGAGAAAGCTCAGAATTATGGAAAGGCTGTCTCTCATAGGGGCAAATTCACTAAAGGGCGAAGTGACTAATGCTGGGGAAAATTCGCCAGCGTGACGTAATTTCAGCACTTTGCCAATTTACTAATGGTAGCTGGCGTAAATTCGCTGGCGTAAAGGAGATAGATTCTGGCACAACTTCGCACTCTAACGCCAGGCGAATTTACGGTCTGGCGAAAGAGCGTTACTACGCAAATTCACTAAGTTTTTTATTTTACTGACCCTTACCCCTATCGCCAGACTTGCCTTTGCCACCTCAGACCAGGCGAAGTGCAATCGAGTAGATAGGAGTTCCTCAAAAAAAAGTTTACAATTTTTCTAAGTCCCAAATAACTGTGGCGTTTTTTCCTATTTAAAGGGTGATAGACTGAAAAAGATTGTCATTTTTTTTTCCGGGTATCCTCCTTCCCCCCTACATTTGCTAACATATGGCACCTAAACGATACTGTGGGCACATGTGTAGGGCATTATAACAACTTTTATATAATTTTATTAAGGTTCCCTGGCCTTGTGTAGTGTAATGTATTTGCTGCAGCATATACGGCCATTGTACTTTAACTGCACGCCGTATGCTAATTAGCCAACGCTAGCGTAAATTCGAACTGCTGAGCGTAATTTTGCTAGCGTAATTTCACCAGCGTTCGGTATCCTGTGCACAATTTTGGATCTTCGTGAATTAGCATTGTCCAGGCGAATTTACGCCTGGCGAAGTGTTGCGATGTGCGCGAAGCCATCGCTGCCGAATTTTTGCCTGTTAGTGAATTTGCCCCATAGACTTAATTTGAAATAAATAAGTAAAGTTTTTAAAAATTATTTCCTTTTTCTCTGTAATAATAAAAAAGTACCTTGTAATTGATCCAAACTAAGATATAAAACCATTCTATCAGGTTTATTTAATGTGTACATGATTTCCTAGTAGATTTAAGGAATGAAGATCCAAATTATGGAAAGATCCTTTATCCGGAGAACCCCAGGTCCTGAGCATTCTGGATAACAGGTCCTGTACCTGTATAATTAAAGAAAACCCTGCACAACCCTTTGGTCAACAAATACACAGAGGTGGTATGCTAATTTGAAATGATTTTTCAGTTTACTAGAAAAGTATGCCAATACGGCAATACAATATACTGTATATCTATAGTTATATGCTATATAACTAGTGCAATACATGATATATACCACCCAGCAATACCGATTAAATATATTTCATATCTTTCATCTCTGTATTGGGGGGATGATTTTTACTCCAGCACCCCCCTAAAGTGTATCTGATTGCTTACAGATGGATGTTTTCCTGACCTGAGGTTGGTTCAGCACAAAGAGTTGCCTTCATCAAAACATACAAAAAAGCTTTATTTTTACATTACTGTGGTCTAGATAATACCAGCATAAGGTTTTCTACATAGAAAAGGTTTATCTGCAAATTTGTGTTGGTTAATTTGCGCATGGCTTCCATATTGCTTTCTAAGTTGAGATGAAAATTATTATATATTTTATATATTTTATTATATATTTTATTTATGCAAAAACTGTCTGTATTTGACATGTACAAATGATAATTACATACAGCATTAGAAACCATCTGCATGAAATCTCTTAAATGAGAATGCATCTTCATTTTCAATGTCTCTAAATGTGCCATGCCCCCTGCCATGCCATTACCCCTCCATGTACCTCTGCATTTTTCTTTAAGCCCGTGTGTGCAGCAGTGCGCATTCTCTAGTCCTAGTACGGAAAATAAGCCACGTTAGTGATGGCCTTTCATGTACTGTAGGTTGTGTTGTCCTTTAATTCCTATTTACTTATTATATGACATGGAGCTAGGGTTACCACTGCTTCTTTTTGTGTGGGATGTTGGAAGCTAAAGAAAGGTCAGTAAAACCATAAGTGACCAGTACATCCAAGCAAACTTGCATACCTTATTTATCTATAAGGAGGGGGTACCAGTATAGTGTCTTAAAAATGTGCCATTGTTTGCAAATAAATCATTTTAACAGGAGGTGTTTTTGTTTATGATTTTTGGATATTTTCAATTTTCCAGGTTTCGGTGTTAAAATTTCTGCATCTTTAGATTTTCAACTGCTATATCCTGTAGGTAGGGAGAAAGGGGACCAATTTGCTCAGTTGAAGCATTATCATAAATATTCATCAGTCTTGAGTGCTATTTACACATGCTTAATGTACTCTGAAGGTCTGACACAGAAATAAGGGATTATTTACCAAGAAACCCTGTTTCATACTTGGGTTATTATGAAGATATTATCCTGCCTTCTAGTAGAAGAACTTATGTTATCTTCATAATGACTCAAGTGTGAAACTTGTCTGCATCGTAAATAATCTCTTATTTTCAAGGCAGATTGACACGTCCAAGCTCTGAATTTACTGTTATATTTGTGCCATTTTATAGCTCAGCTACCACAGAAAACACTGCTTTACAGTTTTCTTTCGGGCCCAGTCTGGAAAAAGCTGTAATACTTGCAAAAGTTATAAATCCGGGACTTATTAAATGTCCTGAATGAATCTATGGTGACAGGATGTTTGTAAAAAATACATAATGCTGTCGGCCACCGATTTTTGTACACGGTGAAGGAATTATTTTTTGTAAGTGTCTGGTGATCCTCATTCAGAGAAACCCCATACATTAAGTTGCACATGGACATTGTTTTGATCAGGAAACACATGCCAATGATAGTGCTGACACAAGCATGGATGTTACTCAGGAATGTGAAGTGATTAAAGTTATAAAAAAGTTAAACAAAAACAAACATAAAAATGAAGTGGTTTTACATCTGAGCTGATTGCTCTGTTGAGAAAGGTTTTTTATATATCCATGCGGGATGGCATAATATTTTTAACATTCGCACATTGCATTTGGGAATTATTTGGGTACAGTCTGCTTCACACTCATCTTACCAAATTATAAGGGTTACTACATGCTACAGCAAGTCTTCTCTAGGCACTCCAGTTTCCTCCCACTGTCCATTAACTGACTGATGATATTGTCCATACTGTGTGTGTTTGTCTCTGCTATTGGTAGGGAAAAATAGACTGTAAGGTCCACTGGGGGCATGCACAGGTTATGGTTTTACTGCTACCACAAAGAAAAAGAAAGTCAGTCCAAAATACAATTTATTTGATTAAACAGGACAAACAAAATTAGCCTAGATGTCAATAAGGGAATAATATTGAATGGTTTCCTAAGGAAGACAATAACCCTCAAACAATGAGGATATTACTGTTCTTTAAACAAAGCAACTATTAAACTTTAATTATAATCACAACATTTGAATAAGTAAATATCAACACCAACATTTTCATTACTGCAAATGTGACCAACGCCGATAGGTATTCAACTAAACTGCAAATGAAACACGAGACTGGTTTCTGAAAAAATTATATTGCAGTATTAAATGATCCCAGTGTTTCAGTCTAGCAATTTGTATATTTATGTTCTACAGATTTTTTTTCTCTTCTGATTTTGCCAGTGGTTTTCCTTTGGGATGATTGTTACATTCCAGGCCATTAGCAAACACTAGCTTTCTATGCAGATCCTGTCCTATGCAGAATATTTTCTTATATTTGCACAGAAGGAAGGAAGTTGGTTTTTTACATATTTTAGGGTTAAGGTAATAAAAGGTGTACAGTTTTTTTACCAATTTACTGCAGTAACCCATAGGAACCAATTAGATGTCTGCTTTCAAGCAGGTGACAATAAATGCTACCTGCTTATTAGTTGCTATCGCTTACTAGGTCAGTAAATAAACAGTTTCTTAAAGGAAAACTATACCCCCAAAATGAATACTTAAGCAACAGATAGTTTATATCAAATTGAATGACATATTAAAGAATCTTACCAAACTGGAATATATATTTACATAAATATTGCCCTTTTACATCTCTTGCCTTGAACCACCATTTCATGACTCTATCTGTGCTGCCTCAGAGATCACCTGACCAGAAATACTACAACACTAACTGTAACAGGAAGAAGTGAGGAAGCAAAAGGCAGAACTCTGTCTGTTAATTGGCTCATGTGACCTTACATGTGGTTTGTATGTGTGCACAGTGAATCGTACGATCTCAGGGGGCGGCCCTTATTTTTTAAAATGGCAATTTTCTATTTATGATTACCCAATGGCACATACTACTAAAAAAGTATATTATTATGATAATGGTTCATTTACATGAAGCAGGGTTTTACACATGAGCTGTTTTACTCAGTATCTTTTAATAGAGACCTACATTGTTTGGGGGGTATAGTTTTCCTTTAACTAAAGACAGTTGGGAATTGAACAAAAATAGCAGTACATGGAGAATAACAATAACTCAATTGGTTCATATAAGATACATTTATTTTGAAGGAAAGCAGATACAATTTAGCATTTATTCAAAGAGAATATATATAGAATCAGGATTCTTATAATAGAGATCCTGTAGAATACTGGCTTAATGAAGAACTAAAGCCAAACTAAAGATGTAGGCTAGAAATGTTGTACATTATGTTTTCGGCTTCTGTACCAACCCAAGGCAACCACAGACATTTAGCAGTAAAGATCTGTGTCTCTGAAGATGCCCCAGTAGCTCCCCGTCTTCTTTTCTGCTGATTCACTGCACATGCTCTGTGCTGCTGTCACTTAGTGAGCTTAGGGACCAACTCAAAATATGCAGTACGCATAGAATATAAGGGGGCTATTTATTAAAGGTCAAGTTGTACCCAAAACATTCAAATTTACAAGGGTATTTTTCAGTCAAAACTCACATTTTCGGGTTTTAAAAAAAATGATTATATCCCAAAGCTGGAAATAGCTTGACTCCGAAAATACTCCCGCTAAAACCTGTCGAGGTCATGAAGAAGTCAGTGGAAGAGGCCCCTTGAACCACTTGAAGATGTTTGTAGCCTTCATGATGTTCAGGTTTTTTTGGTGGTCGAAAATTTGAGGAATTTGAGTGATTCAAGTTAATTAATTCGAGTATTCTGGTTTTTAAACCCAAATTCAATGATTCCAGTTTTTTTACCTTCGAGTTTTTTCATCAATTAGCAAACATTTGAGTTGTTCAGTATATTAAATATATTTTTTAGCCATATTCATTTTTAGGGTTTAGTTCTCCTTTAAAAGAGTCTGGATATGGCTTCATTATATAAAAAGAAAAAAACCCAGCAGACCAATATATAAAGAATATGTTTTTCCTTTATATGTGTGATGTGCAGCTTCTTTTATAAACAAGATGGGCCAGTAACCCCTAACATGCCTCTTACAACTGTTACATTGTTCAAGAAGTTGGGCATGTCCTGTTATGGCACAAGGGGCAAATGCTGTAAGATGCCAGTGGGGGCCAGAAGGGACTGTTTGGACCTCTTTGTACTCGAAATGCCAGGGCCTATTTTGACTACCAGCTCAGACTTGGGGAAAACCATCTTGTTTCTTGCACTTTTGCATTTTGTCACACATTTCGACTATAGGAACAGGTTTCTGGGGCACAAAGAACTGCACTTGGGGGGGGCATGTAGCCATACCCTCTTCACCCCATAATCAATCCGTAACCTTTACATCATTCAGAAGTGCAAGTTAAGGAGCACAGATGTCCTGTGATTATCGCCTGCCCTTTTGAAGCATGGTGAAGAGTTCAAATCGGCTCCCAAAGTAGCTGTGAACGTGCGTGTGATGTTACAGAGTTTATGTGAGGAAATACGATGATAGAGAGTAGGTTTAACCAGGCCGCCAGTGATATTCATTAGTTTCAGCCAAGTCCATATGTTCAGATTGCATATGTTTGGCTATTGTTGATTTGGTGTCACCCCTCTCCACTGCCAAAATAGGTTTTACCTATGTTACATGTGGTCTGGCCCAAGTACTGCAGCTCTACACTGACAGGTAGCTAAATATACCACCCTCTAGATAAGCAGTTAAAATACTGTGGAACTGAATCTTGCCACTGTAGTAAATTAAATTTCTTAGAACAGGGGTGTCCAACCTTTTTGCTTCCCTGGGCCACATTGGACAAATAAAAATTGTCTGGGGCCACACATGAAATACACAAACACTTTTGATTTGTAAAAGTAAAGAAAATACACAGAAAATAACTACAATACCAGTTGGATAACCAGATGGAGCTATACACTGGAATATGGGACACCTGGATATTAAATAGACTTATTATTACATTATTATGACATTTCCTCGGGAACTGGGCGTTTCAAGCTGGGCCACATTCATATCCATCCTCGGGCAGG
This sequence comes from Xenopus laevis, assembly GCF_017654675.1. Classification (NCBI taxonomy): domain Eukaryota; kingdom Metazoa; phylum Chordata; class Amphibia; order Anura; family Pipidae; genus Xenopus; species Xenopus laevis. The sequence goes on from NC_054379.1 coordinate 97,569,746, forward strand.
TTGGACACCCCTGTCTTTGAAACATACATTATATCACAAGCTTTGCACCTACCGCATCAACACTGTTCAAGAGAAAATCCAAGCAACTCTTTGCCAACACAACATCACCAGGAAGGACATTCCACAATCTTACTGCCCTCACTGTGAATCCGTTTTCACTATGTGTTCTCCAGAACTTTATCCCAGATGTATTTTGATAACTCAATAGCTTTGATAATATTGTTTGGATATGTTCTCTATGAACTCCTCCAGGAGCCTTCAGAAACAGGTGTGCAGTATTTATTTAGAGATCTTGTTATCAATAGCACACAGGTGGACAAGGAACTGGTTGTACCAGAGCTTCTTAAGGGGTTTCACAACAAAAAATATTGAAAACTGTAGATGTTTTCTATCTTTACATCGTGGACTGTTTTGTGTAGATTAGTGACATTTAATTAAGTCAATTTTCATTTCAGGTTTTAAAAATGTGGAAACATCCAAAGGCGAAACATGAAAGGTTTTTTGTTGTAGTAGCTCTTAAATTTTTAAATGTGCCATCTTGCAGGATGTTCATGGTTACGGTTCTGAACTTACACAAGAGTAGAACGTTTCAGGGAAAAATCAGATTGCAGTTTATGAGGTTAGGAAGGAATTCTTTCCACTCAAGGCAAACAGTCAAGAGTTATAATTGAGGATTTGTCTTCTTCAGGAATAGTCACAAAAAGGGGCTTTGTGGAGTGAAACATGAAGGTTTAAAGCCTCTTTGCAACCTAAATAATGATGTAACTTTGTACAGTAGACTAGCTTACAAAATGATCCATTTATGCATTAACTGGCAAGATCCCACATTGTTCTGGTGGCGACAGCTCCAGCAATGTTTATTTTAATGCACGTAACAGTAATAAATTCTACTGTAATAGTTCCAAATAGAAAAATGTTTTACCTTTATGGTTTTATAACATTAATATCTGACTTTTATGGCATGTAAATTATTATTTATACACATATCCTTATTACAGCTCATAAAGTACTTTTTTAATACTACATGCAGCATAATGTATTAGAAAGGGCTCTTACACAGACATTTTCCCATGTTCCCCTTGGTTTTTTTGCATTTGTTAATGCAGACCATTGTCTCCTATAGTGTCTGTAGTCATTGCTCCTAACAGAACCGTAGAATGCAGGGGGGAATGCAGGAAAATGCCTGTGTGTATGAACACTAAGTCTTATTTCTCTAACCAGCACAGTACCTAGTCTAGGTACAATGCATAATTAAGCGTAATTAAGTACGTTCTTGCAGATCCACAGTACCTCCAAGTTTCTGGAAGAAACCCCTAAACCCTCAAATAAAAAGGACTGGATAACTAAGTGCTAGGAAAGAAGGTAGTTTTAGTTATTTTACATGTATCAAAGTAGAATACATAAAATCACAGGAACAGCAGGTAAGTAGTATGGCTGAAATCTCATGTTAAAGACCAGGCTGCAGGTTGCATGCAGCAAACATACTCATAGCAGCTTAAAGGAGAACTAAACCGTTTTTATTAATATCCCCTAACCCCCTACCCTACATAGACCCCCTCCCTGCTCCCCCCCAGCTTAGGTGTTACCTTTGGTAAATGCTCCTAACTCTTTACTTAGCCCTCGTTACATATTCAGGGAGGGAGGGAGCTGGGAGAAAGCAGGAGAGTAGATGTGACTTACTAGAGAGAGATGCAGGTGCAGGGAGGAACAGTTTTTTTACTCACAATGTATGATTTTTCCCACCATTCCAGAGAAATGTCATCACCGAGATACAGTTTTAAGCACATTCGTTTTGACATAAGTTGTATAGATAAAAAAATTTGGAATTTGCCATTTCCAACCATCTGAATCAAAATGACATCTACACCTTTGTATTTAGGTGCAAATCCGCTGAGCATATTGACACAGGCCGCCGTGGGAACCCTATAGAAGTTTCAGGTAGTTCCATGGTTCACTGTGTTAATAGGCACTCTTGGGTGTGATTCAGAACAGGATAAGGGATGGACACACGGGCCAACACAACTATAGGAAGGTGCAAGGAGCATCAATGGACACAAGTACCTTTAATGAATGGCATTCATTTGTGCAATGACTGCATAATGGTGTGTATTACTGGGGAGCTATATATATGCTATAGGATTTAGTTGTCGATTAATTCCTTGTCAGAGAAATGTACGGGAACTTGGTACATGGGTAAAGGAGCACACATGGTCACATCTCCAGCCACTGGCAATTAGAGAGTGAAGAATTATATGTTAACCATGGGATTCATTTATGCAGCAATGAAAAGATCTTAAAGAGATGTTCACCTTTATTCTAGTGTATTGTATTTACAACTGGTTAAATAAGCAGCACTCTAAATAAGTATGGATTTAGATGCAAATGCTTGGGTATTCTTGGGGGGGGGGGGGTGCATTATCCAGTCAATAAATACATTTTCATACAACAAGGGATTTGTCTGGAGTCTGGTTAAGTTTCACACATCTCACATTTTATCGATTTTTCTGTATATTATCTGCCCATATCTGTATATTATTTGCACATGAAGAACATATGTTGTATTACAAAAGTAAATTGCGCTAACCATTTCACTAACTAAGGAATACAGCATCTAGTAATACAGTCCAAGACATTTCTAGAAAAATACTTTCTTTTTTTTTTACTAGGAAACAAATCAAGCTTGATTTCAACAATTTGCTCAATCAGTCCAATTTCTTTACATCCCCACTCTGTATCTTACATGAAAAGTTCTCATTTTTATTTACGAAATTGCTACTAAATTATTCCCTTCCCTGCAGCCACCTGAATGGCAGCCATAAGCTGGTAATAGCATCATGTTTTTTTTCTAGGATGTAATTTTCCAGTATGAACACAATATTATTATTATCTTTTTTCTCAAAAGTCAGTTTATTCTTTCTGGTTGATCCAATCTACTTCCCTCCTGCTCAGACACATTGCAAAAAATAATTAATTCAGTTGCACCTAAAATGTAAGAAATAGTTTCCTTATCAAAATGTCTGTTTTTCTCCTTAATGTCATCTTGTTTTTTTTTATTATCCTTACTAGAAGCAGAATAGGGATTAATACCTTGGCTGATTTTCTTATTTTTTACAGGGCAAGTTTGAGGAATTCATGGGGGAAGACATTCCTCTGACTCCCCATTTCATGTGCATTCAATTTTGTGGAAGATGGTTGAAAGGCCAGAGACAATATGCCAGCTTGAGATAGTATAAACAGGAACAACCAACTGTGATTTTTTTAAACATTTGAGAGCATATGCAAAGAACAACATAAAATGTATTTCCCTTGAGGGGCATAACAACAAAGATCATAGCTCTAGAGGCTGATCAACGGAGCGATCCACTTCCGCCTTCTTCTTTCTTCCAATTTTCCGGGGCAAAGCCATGCGCAGTTGAACGAAATAGCCAACTTTTTAGTTAAAGTTCGGCTTTTCGTTCTACTACGCATGCACAGCCGCGTGAAGATAAAAATAAGATCTCTCCGTGGTGCTCACTGGTATAACCCTGGGCCGGCACAGTTTTCTGCTGATAGGAGCACCAGCCCGGGGTTTCAGGTAAGTCAGTACAATCACTTGGGGGTGCCTAACATTTGGAACCCCCAAGTGCACCAAGCTTTTCCTTCTCCTTTAAGAGTCTATTACAAGTTAGGTAATAAAACCAAATATGCTGTGCCGGTGCAATTTAGCACCTATTCTCAGAAGTCATGCCCATTGTCGTTCAAGTTCATGTCTTTCAAGTTTAAAATTAGATTAAACGTTTGTGTAAAATATGTAAACTATGAAAATGAGATAATTTGAGTACACTCAGAAGAGACCTTAAGAAGCAAGGATCAATAAGTGATGGTAACTTTGAGAATTGTATTATTTTGTTGTCATTTACAATGTGCTCTCCGATGCTTTAACCAGCATTCTAGTGCTACAAAGAGTTTACACAGATTTATGGGTAAAGGTCCCGAGGTTATAATTCAGCTGAAATACAGTCATTTCACATTTCTGGTGCACCAGGATGTTATATAGACCACTACAAAGGCTCTAGAGAAAATGCCTTAGTAACATAGCTGCAAATGCCAGGCATACTTTAAAGTATATGCAAGATAAACACATTTATTAGGGTTCTAGGAATTCTTTGGAACGCGCTTTATGCATATTTACTTATACCAAGCTAATGATAGAAAATTCAGGAAGTAGGGTAGTACATTTATAGAATTATCCATACCATCTTATGGAATTCCATTTTAGCCTTTTAATAAAAATTGTTACTTTGTTTTGTAACCAATTTGTAATTATCTAGTCATGCGGCCAGTTCATTCCTTTTGATGGCGCTGCTGACAGCTGTTAAAACTAAATGCTAAACTGATGTCTAACAAATAGAAATGAAAACCTTATTTTCTTGAGGGAATGCATTTTGGAGGAGAAAAAGAGAAGCGTCTTTCAGAATTACTCTTAAGGTGGCCATACACGGGCCGATAAAAGCTGCCGACAGACCGAGTCGGCAGCTTATTGGCCCGTGTATGGGGGCCCCCGACGGGCTTCCCCGATCGAGATGTGGCCGAAAGTCGGCCAGATCTCGATCGGATGGGGTTAAAAATCCCATCCGATTTTCGTTGATGCGGTCCCGCGATCCGACCGCCCGTTTGCGAACGCTAGGATCCGATCGTTGGGCCCTAGGGCCCACGATCGGATCAGCCCGATATTGCCCACCTCAAGGTGGGCATATAGAAGGGAAATCCGCTCGTTTGGCGACATCGCCAAACGAGCGGATCTATCCATGTATGGCCACCTTTATACAGGAAGGATCATGTGACAATAAGTACAAGCATAACTACTAGATAGCTAAGCAGACTCTATACTAAAATACCCTGAAAAAAACATCTAAGTAATTGAAATTTCCAAGCAATTTACTACATACCCATGCATTTTTCAGATTAAAAGTGCTATGGATCTTACACATACAATACAGACAGGCTAGACTATATCCCCAGAAGGGGGATTTTATTGAAGGAACAAGTATTCACTTCACGAAAGAAACAGAAATATATTTTTAAAGCACAAATGTTTTTTTGCTCAGGTTAATTGTATTACTGTTTTCCACGAAGAACACTTCGTATTGCATTGGCTACAGTTACTGTACAGTGTTTCTGGTATATCCTAGGACCTAGGTCAAGACCCATGTGAGTCACAAGCAGAACACTGGTAACTAGACATAAACACTATTTACAATGATATTTAAAGCACTCAGGCTAGCTTTGTTTGTTTTCAGAAAGAATCCTCACAGTCCCTGACCCACAAATGTCTTCTAGGAGATGGCGATAGCAGATGGTGACTCCAGATGTTACTCCAAATGTGACAGAGTTCTTCAGCCCTATGGCAGCATTAACAGCATTAACTAGATTTGTCTCAGCATTTAGTAGAAATAATCTAACTGGGTCTTTGGGATGCTAATTATAAAGTCTCATTTCCTGCCTTGAGATTTTCTGTACAGAACTAAATTAAGTCTTACCCTATTATCTATCCTAAGGATGATAAGTAGAAGCCAGGGAACACGTCTTCAGTCAATAAATACTGTATGTGTTAACATCTAAAATACTTTGGTGAGAATCAGCCACATGGAAAACTCAACTACTACAGGGTGACTACTCATCCTACTATACCCCAGACATCAATGGCTAGATAAAGATATACAGAATAAAGAAGTAACAGAAGTTGAAAGAGAGCTGCTTATGAAACTGTATAAAGCCTTTAAACAATTTCCATTTTAAAAGGATATATTTTGTTCTACAATTTGAAGATAAATACCTTTTTTCGAATATTAAATCTAATTAGTAATTCAACTAGGAGTTCACTGTTTCTGCACAGCTTGGAACACTGCTGATTTATGTACAGTAAGTATCTGCCTTAAATATTTTTGGTGCCTGACATGTTAGGACACTAAGGGGCATATTTCTTAAAGGAGAAGGAAACCCTTTTGCAAAAAACCCTGTACCCCCCCCCAGGTAGACCCTCCTCCTCCCAGGCTAACTACCCCCCTGGGGAAATGCCCCATACTCCATATTTACCCCTCGGCGCAGATTCTTCCAAAGGAGTTCCACGCATCCATTTTGCGTGTCCTCGGTAACCTGACTGGGAGATCGAGAAGGGTTTCTACCTGGGGTGGGGGGTACAGGATTTTTTGCAAAAGGGTTTCCTAGGGCAAAAAGACAGTTCCATACAGCATTGCTATAAAGTACTCAAGTTTTGTCACTATACCACTACTATGCTGGTATATTAAGGGGCATATTACTTAAAGGGCAAAAAGATACTTCTATAAAACATTGCTACAAACGACTTCAAAAGGCCTGTACTAGTGAACTGGATGTGGTAGTGGGAGAATACCTATTCCCAGGATGTAAATATATAGGAAGTAGACGCTGACTGTAGATGTATATGTCTTGCTATATGTTTATAAAACTTTCTATAATGAGTTTTCTAGCTATACCACTCTTTATGCAGCTTAGCTTATAAACTCACATTTTATACCTCAAGAAAACCTGTAAATCTTGTATAAATTGTCCCTATCTTGTAATGATAGTCCTGATTTGTTATGTAAAGTGGGATGCCAGGGCCCAGTGGCCATTACACCCTTATCCTCTGGATAATTCAGATATATACGGAAAAAGCATGAATTACAGTATAAACAGTGCAATACAGCTTAAAATTCTAAGATCTGTTGTGAATGTTGACTTAGTGCATGCACCATTCTTTTAAAGTGCAAGGTGATGGAGACCATGCAAATATATGGAAAAATCTTCATTTTGACAGAGACAACTTGCTACTTTTTTGTTACCATTTATGGTGCAATTAGTATAAAGTCCTTGTCCATCACCTGAGTCACAAAATGCATCCATGTGTCAAGAGTTCTTGTCATATCAAGGACCAGATTACTATTTTGTGTATTAGGGCAAACCAATCATATAGGGTTTTTCAGTTTGACACCATAATCAAGTGCAAGAGCAGTATGTGGTGCCAAAGGGTGCTGATTACTGCTCATTTAAAAAATACTTGTGTCTGGGGTCTGACTGCACCCTTTGCAAGAGCTCCCTAACTTGCCTGTCTAAATGACACACAAGAAGGTTAGGTAGGGGGCTGGCGCCAAAGTACCCCCCCTGCTAAACCCTCATGAATATATTACTGCCTATGTTTGTAATATAGGTCTATGTGTTGGAGACTGGCAGCAATTTCTTTAAGTGCACTTTTCATAACCACCAAAGAGCCAAAAGCTACAGAGCCAAAGCGTTTGATGATGTTATCAAAGACAAAGATTTCCCCCCCCCCAAAACACTGTGGACTTATTGTAGCCCAAACTCTCCCTAAATGCTGCAGTGTATGAGGTTGTACATGAAGTGGATTATTGCTATTTGGCAATATACCCAAGAAACACTTATTCAAAACCAAGCACTGTGCAGTGTATTTATTTTGGTAGCTGCCATTCTAGTTATGTAGCAATGTATATCAGTGTTATAAAGAACAGCATTACTTTCCATAGTACTTAAGGCTGCTGCTTTATTTCGTGAATGCTGTGATGTGCTCATTCACTAGCATAAAACACATGAAACTTTCAGGGGAAGGCTGATGCACAGAAAACATGAAATGCAACTTTGGGTTATTACATACTGTATAAAATGCTATTTATCAGCTCGGTATGATCACTAATCGTTAAAGATGCCTTTATTCATTTCAATGGTGATTGTAAAATGGAAAACCCCAGATGATCTCCATTAACGGGTTATAACTTTTTAATGATTTGTTTAATGAGGATGTTACGCGCCCACTAAGCACCACAGGTTAAAAAGAGTGAGCTATTTTCAATTATTTTTCTTTCTCTGCGGCTCTTTGAAACGCATTATGCATTGCCCATTTCGATTTCCCAAACTACTTCCCTGTAAATAAATAACAAAGCACAGTCTATAATGAGAACAATCAATCAAAAGGTAGGCTGAGGACCATTCAGCCTAAAAGCAGGTGTTTAAGGACATTTCGGCAAACTACTTTTAAAAAAGTACAGTCCACTTGCTCATTTTATTTCAAACAAAATTGTACAATTCCTGCAGTAAATCTGTAACACATAGGGACAATTGTTTTCCCCTGAGCCCACTACTAACCATCTCTGCAATGTAATTTCAGTTCTCTGTCCCACCATGTACTTGAGTTGCTGTTGCCAGACCCCTCAGTGAGCCTCTCTGTGACCCAGCCCATGCAAACACTGGCATACTGTATACATACACACAGCTGAAAGGTGGAGTCCCATGCTAACTAAGCCTCTTCTCATTGGCAGGAGCAATGCTGGAGAACTGTACACCCTATAAATAATTAGATTCTCTCTCAGAACCCTAGTGCCTAGAGGTACAGTACCAGGATTTGGATGACAAGCAGGGAACAGCCATGAAAGGCATTTGGTAAGTTAGCAGAATAATTTGCTCTGAATAAGATATTAAGATTGCACATAGCAATAAACAAGTTAAATATGTTTAAGAATTACTTTATGTCTAATCTAAGTAACCGTAACACATTAGCAGTGAAATTTAACAAAATGCATTGAAAACCTTAAACCTACAGGATATTCTGTTATTGAACAGCCTGTTTAATTATCAAATCGCAATTGTGAAAACAAGGATGTAATTGTATTGTGCGTCCGAATACAGCCAGCATAATTTTGTATTGTGTATACCAAGAAGGGTAATTGTTTACACCAATGTATTTAAGATACACAATCATTTAGAATAATAAAAGTGATGAAGTATTAGAGTAACAATGACAAGTTCTCAGCTGGAGCAATTCTGGATTCAGCATCCTCTCTGAGAGCATGTGCAGGTATGCACTCATACAAAACAATGGAGAGGGTCTGTAAGCTCTGATGTGCATCCTGGATCCACATAACTGAGGCTGCAATGAGAGACACTCCATCTGCAAACTTTCATATAAACTCATATTTGTGAAAACTATTTCTGTTTGAAAAAGGGAAGAAAATAAAAGATACTCTCTGATAGAAATAATAAGCAGGCTTTTTAGCAGATTGGGGAAAGTCATTTTCCCTTGATTGCTGCAATCACATAGCACTCTACGCAGGAAGTTAGAAAAGTGCTTTTATAGTACAAGTGTCTATTTGCTTTGTTTTAGTGCAACTAGAGAAAGACCAAACAAATGCTTATTGAAACCGTTTTTTTAACAGGAAAGCTCCACTTGCCCTGTACATATACAGCTTCCTGGGACCTTTGGTGTCTGCAACATTAGAACATTACACAAGTAAGTGACATAGCTGTCTGGTCAATTTGGTAATTAAGAACAGGGTGAAGATAATATGATACAAGAGGGAAAGGGAGATTTGTATTGCATTGTTTAGGTATTTTATAATATTATATATAATATTTGATAATACTGTATAGCACTATGAGTATACAAAGCATTAACTCAAACTGTACAATAAGTGTAAATTAAAAGTAAGAAGAAATGCTAGTAGTTTCAAAACAACAGTTGCAAAGTGGTCCTTTCCTGAAGAGCTTACAATCTATGAGGAAGTAGAGACAGAAGCACAAGGGGAAGGGAGCTTTAAAAAGATACACCTAGGCAGATTAGTGTAACATATAAATATGTGATTTCTGGTAAAGATTCCTTTCTCAACTTTCTGTGCCCTGCCCTGGGGTAAGTCATACTACAGTAGAACCCCCTTTTTTTCGTTTTTCAGGGGACCAGGAAAAAATATGTAAAGTCCGGAAAAATGTATAATCATGGAAATATGTTAGAATAACTTTCTTCAAGTACTGAAAAGATATAAGCAAAGGATTTACTTTGAGATACAATAATTACGGTTTAATAACAAGGGTTAAGCATTGCAGCATTAATGTTACACTATTGGGGGCATGTGCAAGGCCCCTCTGCCAGTCACATACACAACCTAAAGCAATAAGGGATTGGTGCAGGACTGTATAAGGGGAAGACTTATTGGAATTAACCATTTTTTAGTATTTTAAACCTCGTTATTTCCCAAATAATAACATCCATAGAGGAAAAAAGCAAAACATTACTTAAAATCCGGGAAATGCACTCATTGAAATGCATTACAAATTTGTGGGACTACAAATAAAAAATGTCAAATGCGGGAAAACTTAAAATCAGGGTACTTAAAATCGAGGTTTCACTGTATGTTCTTGAGTGTCAGGAAACATGGTTAGGTTCTGCCTGTTACTGTGTTATTCATGCATAATCAGTTCTTGCCCCACAGAGCTTACAATCTACAGGGCAACACCAAATAAATACAAATATTACTGCTACTGTATTGCTCTTGTATTGCTTCTAGCAGCTGATGGGTGATGCAGTATGGATTATATCAAGTTCTGCTTTTTTTGTTTTGTGTGTACATGAGTGTTACACAAGAGCCAGGGAAGGGGACATAGCAGTAGACAAGCAGTGTAAGTGAAAGTGTATGTGTTGGTTCAGGGACTGTAATCTCTGTGTTGCATTGCAATATGCCTATTATTCCAATGTTAGAAGGCTTCCTTCATTTCCTTTACTAGCTCCTCTACAAGGTGATGTGTGGTTCCTACAAAGCTAGTGACCTCTACAAGATGCATTCAAACAGCCTTGCCATGAATCGCCCTTTGATCCTGGATGGCTGGGCTTCCGCCAAAACCTGTATCATATTTAATTGCAAATACAGCTCATGTCAGATGGGGCTCAGAGGTGTTTTTACACAGCAAATGTTATTAAAAGGAAGGCCTTTGCAGACGAGGGTGCTGGGTAGAAAGAGCTCTCTGTGTGCAATTAGGTGCTTTGCCCAGATCCCACAACTCAGATACCTTTCCTTTAAAAAAACCCAGACCTGAATAACATTTTCCAAAAAGTCTCTGGACCATATTGAACTCGTTTGTAAAAGAAAATGTTTATTTTTCCTCCTCACAGCAGCTGCATTCAGAGAGGCAGAGCCCTGAGTGTTTAAATTAAGGTGGTCCTTTATTTGATCTCCCCTCTCTATTCCTTGTAAATGTAAATAAACCGCAGCCGTCTTACAGCAAACCCTCAGTCCTTACATGATTTCCCGCCAGTGCAGGGGCAGTAATCATGGGAAGGACCTAACTACTGTAACTCACTCAGTCTGTGTTCTCCGCAGCGCTGCCTTTGTGGGTTTGGTTCACATTAGCTGAATTAAACGTTTTCATGCCCATGTAGGGGGCATTGTGTAAGGATGAGACTTACCCAGCCAGAATTATGCAGTCTGAAATGTTTCCTTTTCACAGTTTGTAACTGGGGTAGACCTGTCATTTTTTGTCATTATTACCTTACACTGGTAATTTATTATTCTGATTATATTGTGTATTATATTTTGTATCATACTATTATATTGTATAATACCGTGTATCTATTCATCCTGTTTTATGTTTCTTCTGCATTATTATATTAAAATCATAACCCGGTTGTTAGGATCAGTGAACCTAGCAACCAGACAGTAAATTCCAAACTTGAGATGCAGCAAAAAAACCTCAACATAAAATCGCATAAAATAAAAAGTAGAGATCAGCTGCAAATTGTCTTAAATTTATCATTATCTACCCTACACCAGGTAGTTCACCTTGAAATGAACTTTTAGTATGATGTAGACAATGATATTATGATAAAGATTGCAACTGGTCTTTTTTCACAGTTTAGCTTTTTGTTCAGCATTTCATCAGTTTGGAATTATCTGGTAGCTTGTGTCAATTTACCCTAAGAACCAGGCAGTGGTTTGAAGGTGAGACTGGAATATTTTTAGGAGATGGTCTGAATAGAAATATAAGCATAAAAATAATAATAAAAAGTACGTTTGTTTTGGCTGCCGGGTCAGTGACCCCTATTTGAAAGCTAAGAAGAGGAAGGCAAATAAAAAAAATGTTGAAAAATTGCTATGAATAAGACATCCCATAATGTAGTTAACTTAAAGGCAAATGACTCATTAAGTAGTACAGTGCATCCCCCCATTAATATGTATATAATATTATTACAATGCTAAACCAAAGATATACATAAGGGTAAGTCGATGTTAATAATAGGAGACCAGACATTCAGGGGTGATACATGATTCATAACCAGGTTTAGCTGTCCAGGAAAGTTGAGCTCACAGTCTACATAAGCTATCTCTTGTTTCCCATTGGTCAGTTATCATTAAGAAAGCCCTGGTACAGTATTACTAATGGATGCATCAAAATAGGAGCAGAAGACCGTCAGAATGAGAGGGACCCATAACTAAACGGAAATGTGGGTACATCGTATTTTATAATACAAAAGGCTTTCAGATGTAGTGTGCTGATTGAATTTGCTTCTCTGCAGGGCAGGGTAATTACATAAATTTGGATCATCCAAAACATTTTAAAGGGGAATTCCATACAACTATAACGTAATCTTTTTGAAAAGAAAACATAATTTCAAGCAACTTTGCAATATACATCAATTAAAAAATATGCAGATTTTTAATGATTCCCTGAGCCTAGCCCTCTGCTCTCCTGCTGTTCTCTCTGACTACTTTGCTGAGCTGACTGACTACTGTTACGTTATATCAGCAGCCAGCTGTCCTCAGCCTGCATCCTCCAAATCCCTGCACACGTGATTTCAATAAGGAACAGTACATCACAGTGCAATGCATTGTGGGTTATGTAGTTCCTGCATGTTGTCTGTAAGCTGTGGAGAAGTTGTTACAATTTGTAACATCAGTGTTTAGTCCCCCTTTCCCTGCCAGGATTTCAAATGATGCAGAAAGAGACAATGGCATTTATTCATACTTTTTGAAGAAGCAGGAAACTGTAATGAGTATATTAGGGATTTCTGTGTTATGTGGGCCTCTTTATCAAATTTTGGTTTGAAAGCCAGAGTTCCCGTTTAAGGATTTATGGCTGAAATAGGGTTCTAGTAGGGAAAATAAAATGCACAAAATAGTGTTGCACTTTTTTTTCTCTCCTTGTATTTTAGTTGTATGAAGGAATGTTAGTTTAAACCCTAAATACGTGATGTTTCAGCATCCTGACAGTACAGCAGGGTGATAGACCTTAATAATATAATGTCAGATAATGTAGAGACAGTACAGGGATGGGATGTTACCCAAATGCTCTGGACCTGGGTTTTTTTTTCTGTAATTTGGATCTTCATACTTTAAGTCTACTAGAAAATCATTTAAAAATTATATATATATATATATACTGTATACATGCTGGTTTTTGGTAGGTGCTATCATACATTTACTATTAGCTTAGCTTTAGATGTTAAAAAAAGCCTTTTCTGTGCAATATCAATGTTATTTATACTCTTTCCCACTAGGATTCCCATTTAACTTAAAGTTCAGCCATGTGCAGCACAAGTGCCCACCTATTACCGAGGAGCAAGATGATCTTCCAGGTGAGTTGGCAATCCACACACAAATATACGGAGAACAATGCAAAACTATATCATTTAATAACATTGTGGGTATAACTAGCAGCCATGCCATGTTAGCCACCAACACAAAAGGCTGTTCGTTTATCAGAATTAATTTTACATTTTGCAAGGAGTCCAGGCTAGTGCCTACTTGCATTTTTTCATGTCCAGGACATGAGCACCTGAACCCAACTTACTTGCAAATCCTGTTATCGATGTTTTCAAATTTTCTATGAAATGTCCTTTTTTTGTCTTTAGTATGGTGGGTGTGGTGGGTCAGAACTGTATTTTTCCATGTTCCAATTTACGATTAAGAACCCAGGCACAGTCTGTGGCTTATAGTGAATAGAGCAGAGGGAGACTTGCTTAATTACATGTGGGGTAGTATTGGAGAGGGATACACAGGAACTTTTATGTTCTGTTAGTATTGCTTAATTTCTGACATCCACTTTTGGTTGCTCTTTGCATGTTAATGAGCACTTCATAGAAGCTACTTAGAGTGGAAAACTGACATTTTTTGACTGAACACAAACATCTTGAACCACATACATTTAACCATTACAGGTCTGGCAAAAATCATCAAATAGTATGAAATTATTTTCTTTTACATATTATTTGTTTGTTTTTATGCCTCTTTATAAGTTCCCCTATTGATATGAACTAATATTACACAGGGGAACTTTTAATTTATGCACTTGCTGAGCATTAAACAAATCTATTGGCTAGCTTGTCATTCTACCCATCTCTGTCCAACTGTTCATGTATGCACATTTTAGGTTTCCATCTACAGTATATGAAGTTCATGTACCATTTGTGGTGAACTAACTGAATGAAGCTTAATTAACCACCAACTGACAGACTTCTTTGTCCTTATTCCAGGGTTTGACCTGATTTCTAAGTTCCAGATCGATCGAGCTGCTTCTGTGGGAGCTATTAAAACTGTTGTGGGTACATCTCCATTCCAAGTGGCCTATCAGTTAGGCACCAATGTTGATTTCAGGATTCAGACAAGGTACACTTACAGATATACTTTGCAGATACATTCTCAGTATATAATATTAGGCTATACTGTATGTTAACCATCTTTTCTTTAAGGTTATTTTACTGAAACTGAAAGTGTGCCCAAGCTAAGATGAATAGAATGCTGTTAATTGAGCTTTTGTGCACCTATTGAAGCTAGGGAATCCTGGAGCTCCTTCTACATTGAATGTGTTGGTTGTTTTCAGGGTTCCCACAGCATTCTTCATTAATAGGCACATCTCAAAGAATCACACCCTCAAGTTGTTTAAACATGGAGTTCTGGAATTATTTCATTCCTGCGACGATCCTTTTAGCCACAACTTGCACCCTGCTTGCATCAAAATGCAAGAACAGTTGAATTGGGGTAACTCTCCATGGGGTCCACAATGATACTGGAATTATGAGGGGGAAACACTGTATTTTGGGTAAAAACGTGGTTGTAAGTGACCTCTTATCAAAATAATGTATAACGGCAATCTGGCCACAGTTTTCAGTGACAACTCACCAACTGCACAGAAAATTGTCAATGACCTTATTACATTAAATCAGTTTTCATGATCTATTCATACTAAGTATCCCTTAGTATCCCATATACAAGTTATATATATATATATATATATATATATATATATATATATATATATATATATATATATATATATATATATATATATATATACCATCAAACAAGCTACATATAGAATGCGTGGCTCATTATGGCCCCTTTAAGGAAGATGGCCTAGTTACAAAGTGTCTCTGGATATTGTTTTCATATCATGTAATACAAATGATCAGACCATTAAAAATAATAAAATACCGTCACAGTGAATATTTCCACTGCATGCTTGGAGAAAAATTGGAGATTTATTTTAATTCCCAAGCCCCTTTAAGTTGTTCTTTCCTGCCATCTAATGGCTGACAAAAATATTACATGAACTGTTCACATTGGTGTGGTGCTGAAAAAGGCTTTTTAACCTTATCCCTGCCAGTGCTGTCTACATGAATCTCACAAATAAGCATGTGAAATGATTTTATGTGTTTGCACAAATGATTTGGGATTCAACATTGCTGTAACTGAAAGGTTTTCTGTAAAGTGTCAAGCTTATAAACTGTAGAAAAATGACAATAAAACATTTAGATGAACAATACAAAATCCAAGCTATTTATAAAATGGTTTTATTATGACAATTTATTTGAAAATATATAATAAATGGATAGAGGAAAACTTACATTAACATTCTTAAGTACTCTCTTGTTATGGAAATATTCCAAACAATTTGGTAAGCAGCTGCTATGGAAAGCATTTTAAGGTTGTAACACTGCATATATTGGTCTTTAATAACAAAATAAAAGTACAGTACAGAGCCCCCCTTACTGTATGTACTTGTTTCTCAGTATATTTCTATCTAGCTTCATGAGTGGTATCTTTCAAACTGACTTTTTCAAGGGCCAGACAAAGATAGAAATAGAAAAGACAACTGCCTGTGGTGCAGTAGAATGGGAGGCACAGATGGCTCCATGACAATTCATTATAATCATACAGGGAATCAGTGGCCAGTCAGCTTCCTGAAAGTCACAAATAGCAACAGGCAGCTGAACAGGATTTCTCAAATATATTTGTGGTGAATATTGCCAAAGGTACACACACGATTTATGAACCTGCTTTTATATTGTTTTAATCCTGTCATTGGCAATTTAATAAAAGGCGAAGCAGAAACTTGCAAAAAATCTCAGCGCTAGAGACATTTTGCACCATTTCTCCAAGTGAAGTTTCACTCAGGTGAACAATAGTTACTCCACAAATTCATCAAAGTGCGAACTTTCCAATCTGTTACCCTTTTCACACTGTCTGTTTCACCAGGTTCTACCTGGCAGATTGATAAGATGAAGCTACATCCTCAACATTATTATGTCAGTGTATACCGAATTATATATCATAGACAGCACCATTCACGTGTTTCTTTTCTTTAAACCGCCTTTATTGAGACATGGGCTCTGACCAATCAGCAACATTTCAGACTGCCATTGGTCTTTTATCAAGCCACCTCAGCAGCACGTGTGCACATTAATTTATACAAAGTATCACAGTGACCCCTAATGGTGTGTTCTCACATTAACAACAATAAACAATGTATCACATATACAATACGCCACATTGTATCTGATCCAATACATAATATTACATGTAGACTTCTGTCTACCTTAGTGAAAAATCCGTAGTGTCCATAGGTTTTCTTGTGACAAAGCTTAGCTGTGAAAAATATATACAAAAAATACATATACCGTAAATAAAATACTTCCAATAAATATAGAGTTAAAATGTTTTTAATAAGATAGTTTAACGATAAATCGTACTCAGATCATATTACCTGTTGAGACCATCGGGAGCCAATTTTTCCAATTTTCGGATCCATCTTGCCTCCTTTTTGAGTAACAATTTTACTCGATTTCCTCCTCTACGTGTTTTAGGAACACAGTCTACAATTTTATATTTTAATTATTGTACCCAATGGCCTGCAACAAGGAAATGATCCGCAACTGCTTAATCGCTCTTTTTAGTATTGATAGCAGACTTATGTTCTTTTGTACGCTCTTCAGCACTTCTTGAGGTTTGTCCAACCTAAGCTAGCTTTCACATGTGTAGAAACCATTAATTTTTTTTGGCGTTCCTTTCCTAGGATGATATAGCATCCCTGCCACATCGGCTCATATAGCCATTGATCCAATTATTTTAGATTTTTTATATGAGATAGTTGGAGGGTTTTAAAAAGAATTTATTTCAGGTAAACCTTCCCCAAGCAACGACCAATGTCGGTGTATACCAAAAAAGTCATAAAAAAATACAAAACACTGGGGTTTTTCCATATTTTAATGTGGGATTATGTTTAATAGTTGTAACTGTTAAATATATGTTTTTTAAATTTTTTTAACCATTTGAAGCTCATGCCACATTTGTCTTAGGGTAGGCTCATGTTTAGGACAATAGAAGATCTCTTTTGTATTTATTTTTGCTTCTTTGGACATTTTTAAGTGGCTACTTCCAGCAATTTCACTAAGAAAGACATATATATATGACCTATATGTACCCGCCATATTTAAATTGATGTAAGCATAAGTATGTTAAGAAAGCTTGCCTAGGAAGAAACACTAAATACAATTTGCTTAGAAATGTTCACACTGATGAAGTTTTGCCAGCGATAGAAGCAAGCTATAAGGGCAGAGGAGCATGTATTCACCCAAGTACCTTCATGACTATGATTTCAATGGATGCAATTTAGTGTCCATTCTTACACTTTACATTTGCACCTGCAAAACTACCAATTCTTGCTTCAAGACCACTTAGATTGAAAAAATTGTGCCATACCGTAATGCCAACAGAATGTGTCAGGGTTTTTTTTTTATTAAGATGAATTATTGTAACTTTAATAACAGGTTCTATCTGTCTCAGCCTTTGAACTTACCTCTAGCGCTGAAGGCACAGAGCAAGAAATGAGAAAGTATATATCATGTCATGTCATTGTGTACCTTGCAGATACATCTACGCCAGTGGATTACCAGAGGTATATTCCTTCATGTTTACATTCCGAATGAGGGATGGCACACAGAACAAATACTGGAGCATCTGGCAAATTGTAGACTCTAGTGGAAAACAACAGGCTGCCATCAATTTCAATGGCCCAAAAAAGGCTCTGGAATTCGTATACAAGGCAACAGATGGGAAAATCCATACTGTTACCTTTCCCAATCTGCCCTTCCTATTTAACAATAAATTTCACAAGGTTATGTTCAGTGTGGAAAAGACAAAACTCACCCTGTTTATTGACTGTATTAAAGTCGACACGTTTACTTTGGTTCCACGAGGAAAAATCACAGTAGATGGTTATACAATCCTGGGGAAGCTGAAGAACAACCATGAGATAGCTGTGCCGGTAAGTGTCCATCCTTTCTAATTAATGAAGCCATAATATATGAATGTATGCAGTATAATGGAAGCATACAAAGATATTTTATATTAAGGATCATTAACACTTCTATTTAACAAGTGATGAAAAAAATAAGAAAATAATGGTCAGATATGAAAGGAAATCTAGAAAAAATACACATTATTATCCGTAATGGGGTAGTTCACCTTTAAATCATGTTTTAGTGTCAGAATGTCCTATTCTTAGCAACGTTTCAATCTTCATTTTTAATTTTTTTTATAGTTTTCACATTATTTGTTTACTTTTCCTGTCTCTTTCCAGCTTTAAAAGGTGGGTCATTAACCCCTAGCAGCCTAAAACTACTGCTTTGTGAGGCTACAATCCCATTGTCGTTGCTTCTTTTTTATTTAATCCCTCTCCTTTATATCATCTAGTCTCTCATTTAAACTACTGCTTGGTTGCTAAATGACCTTAGAAACCATATAACTGCTTAAAGTCCAAACTGGAGCATTGGTCTGGAGCACAGTCTCTATCTAGCATATTTATGAAAACACTCAAATCAGAAAAAATTGATTTGCTTAAAGGTGTTGTTCACACTTTTTTCAGTTCAGTTGGTTTCAGATTGTTCACCATAAACAGACACTTTTTGCAATTAGTTTCTATTTTCTTTTTGTGATAGTTTTTCTATTATTGAAGTTTCATTGTCTACCTTCTAAAGCAGCTCCAGGAGAGGTGGTCAGCGGCCCTTTAACTGTTCTAAATTGATACATTTAGTTGATTTCAATTTGCTTTATTTTGCTCCAATTTCAGAAACACCTTGAACTCCGAATGTTATAAATCTGATTCCTAGGGTGTCTTAATCTCTGCTACTAATAGCAGCTATCAAATTGCCCACTACTTGCCAGAAATCAAAATAACCTGTGTACCATTTACATCCCGTGGTTTAAAATTAAACTGCGTTGTATGGTTTCCAAATTCAAATATGCTCTCTCTTGTTATGCTTTGTTTATTAATATTTGTAATGGGAATAAATTACTCCTTGGCAAACTAGTTTAGTTGTATAATGAAAACTATGCATAAACAGTTGTACCATTTAAAGGGCCAACATACTAAAAAAGATTGAAAACACTACCATAGCATTTAATCTAATAAGTAGGTAACCTGCATTATGTACAAAAAGCTGAATCTTTTGTTTTTAATTAGAACACGATTAATAACAACTGCCATTGGAATCCAGTTCATGGCACTTCATATTGTTATGTGCATAGAGTAAACCTCTATCAAACTATTCAAAAGTTTGGAACCCAGGAAACTACTGTTCCATGTACTAACTGGAGAAAGTAGGAAAAATAACATTAATTGTATCTATGTGCTATCATAACTGGTTAGCAATAGATGTCTGCCTATCAGTTAGTTAGTATAGAAATTGGTATATATAGTTAATATATGTGAGTGTATGGAGGGTTCCGTATAAGTATGTGTATATATTTGTGCACTGAGGTTCATTTGGAGGGGTTGAACTTGATGGACTTTTTTCAACCCAACCCAGCCTGCTGGATCATAGGGGCTGCAGATGGATCATGTTGAGAGAGATGTCATCACTGATACATCTTCTAGTGTTCTAAGTGGTATGTCTTAGTTATCTGTATTGAGTCCATGTTTGATCTGTTTAATTACCAATTGGAAATGGGCAGTAAATGTATTTTGTTCTCTCTATACAGAATAGATAAATCACTTTCAGGGGTAATCACCTATGCAGGGGGGGGAGAAGCAGGAAGGGGGGACTATCTAGGGTAGTAGGTATTGTGGGGTTTAGTTCTCCTTTAAAATTATTTCCTTTTTTTCCTGTAATAATAAAGCAATGCCTTGTAGTTGATCCTAAGATATAAGACTCATAAAAAATAAATCATTCAATTTTTAAGAATGAATTTATGGAAATCCAAATTACAGAAAGACCCTTTATCCTGAAAACCCCAGATCCCAAGCATTTTGAATAACAGGCCCCATACCTGAATATATGCATATATAAGGGTAAGCCATTATATCATCTCTAATACAAAGACATCACTTGAGATGTAGACTTAATTCTGTGAGGTTGTTAAATTCCCTCCTGTTAGTGGTTGCAGACTGAAATTGAATCAAAAACATATATTTGGTAAACTGGCTTTAGTGCAAAGTACAGATGATTGGAAACAAGGACCAATTTATCCCCTTTCTAACCAACAAACAAACAGACACACACTCATCTCTTATATATATAAATACTGTTCATACATCAGGTCAGAATCTGTCAGTATACCTACTGAAACGCCATTATATAATACCAGGGTTGAATGAATGACATTGTGCTACACATGCAATAACCTAAAAAATATATCCTTATATGTGGTTCTTAGTGATTTCACCATTTATAAATGTTGCTTAGTGATGTCACATGTATATCTCATATACTGTAATATAGATGTCTCATTGGGATTTCATTACCTTACATTGCCTACACCGAATGTACCCTCAGAGTGAACAGTTGTAAAGGAACCAACATAAATATTTACTGGCCCCATCAAATAATGCACTATATGGATTTGTTCCCAGACATAAGCATAGAAATGATTAGGTGAAGTAAAGTGGAACACCTTAATTCATCTCACTTATTTTGTGTGTCACAAAGTCATTCTTGCTCCCAATGCAATAAATCTTTGTTATGTGATATATGAGCTGTAGCACTTTCCTACTGTACATTACAATACATATTAATAAGCTCAATAAATCCCTAATGTACACTATACACACACTCATCCACTCCTCATCACAATGAAATATTGTTAGTAGACGCATGGGATC
This sequence comes from Xenopus laevis, assembly GCF_017654675.1. Lineage (NCBI taxonomy): Eukaryota > Metazoa > Chordata > Amphibia > Anura > Pipidae > Xenopus > Xenopus laevis. Next base: position 97,590,959 of record NC_054379.1, read on the forward strand.
GATTATCTGAAAAGCCGTTATCCAGAAAGTTCCGAATTACAGAAAGGCCATCTCCCATATAATGTATTTTATCCAAATAATCCACATTTTTAAAAAAGATTTTCTTTTTCTCTGTAATATTAAAGCAGTACCTTGTAAATAATAGCCTCCACGCTAACCCCGACCATAAAATAGTTTTGAATATTTCATGTGTAAAAAACAGAACAGATGCAGAAACGAAAATAAGATACTAAATATAAATAAAATATAAATTATTAATGTGTATATATAAACATGAGTATAAAGTCAAGTTAAAAAAACTAGATTGCCTAGTAACATAGCAATGTAAAGAGTAGGGCTCATAAGGGGGTAGCAGCCAATGCTTTACAAATTTAAAAAACGTCTTTATTATAAATGTTAATGCAAATGGTTTAAGTTACCGGTTTTTATCACCCATGTCCAGGAAACCTTAATAAAGGCAAGAGAGTTAATATAATGCCCTAAATATGAGCCCACTGTAAAATTAATGTTCCATATGTTATAAAATGTGTGAAGAAAACCAGTTACCCAAAAAGTTAGAACTTTTGTAGCCAATCCCACTTAAAAAAAAGAAAAGTCGCCAGCGTTTTTGGAACTTTAATGCATTTTCTGCACACAGGATATGATGTAAGTGACAGAAGATTGAGGAAGATCTAGCTTCTTTTTAGCACTTTCCCTGATCTGAGGTGGCAAAGTCAACTCTGGAGAAAAGCCGTCTGGCGATCGAGTGTGAATGAACACTAGTGACGGTCCCGTTCACTAGCGAATTGGCACCTGCTCCTGTTAGTGAATTGTCCCTGCGGGTGGCAACGCTGGCAAAAAGTCCTTAGCGTTAGCCACTTCGCCCTTTAGTGAATCTGCCCCATCTTATATTAGCCAATATACAGTAGGCTGTCATACTTGCCACAAAAAAACCAAAAATCTACATAACTAAGGCTGTTGCAGTCAGAAAATTCTAGCACCACAAGTAGTAATGACTAGTGACCGACCATCTATTAGTGACCGACTATTGTAATTCTATTTACTTTCCAATACACATTCATTAAAACGTTCACCCGTTTTAAAAGGTGTTTGTAAATGTTATTGCTATAATGCCATTGCTATGGCCTGTTTAGGGACTGTTTAGGGACTCACTGTTTGAAGATTCAGCAATATAGAAAGGGATAAACAAACACTGCTTTCAAGAGCAAGTTACAAATAACTTTAAAATGATAAAAAGTATAATGGAAAGTTGCTTAGAATTATATTATTTCTACCATGAAAATATTAATTATTAAGGAGTAAATCCCTTTAATTTGAAAATAACTTTACTTACTAGTCTGCCTTTCTTTTGGAACTGAAGTTTCAGGCTTCTGGTTCAGTAAAATTGCAATTTTGCATACCAAATTTCATTCATCAAATTTTGAAGAAAAATCACTGTTATACATCTTATCCAGGATCTTCCCTCTATATTTCTTCCCTCTACTTTTGCATCCCTAGGGCAAGTGCAGAATCAGTATGTTAAAGAATGAAAATAGCATGCATTTTTTAAAGGAGAACTAAAGCTATGGGTATGGGACATGTTATCCAGAATGCTCCGAACCAAGGGTTTTCTGGATAATGGGTCTTTCCATAATTTGGATCTTCATACCTTAAGTCTAACAGAAAATCATGTAAACATTAAATAAAGCCAATAGGCTGGATCAAGTGAAAGGTGTTTTAGTACTAAAAAATAATTTTTAAAAATTTGGATTATTTGATTATAAGTCTATGGGAGGCAGCCTTACTGTAATTCAGATCTGTCTGGGTAACGGATTCCCGGGCGAGAACCTTACCTCAGGCAGCGAGTGGCCAATTACAAGGGGTGGCAAAAAGCCACCTCTTGTAACTTTGAGAGCAGAATTTCCGGCTTTTAACCCGGAAATTCGGCTCAGCTAGTGCAAAGAGAGCTCCATTATGACCCGCTTATACGCTCAGAGCAGGAGAGGGGGGGGGGGCGGCAGCAGCCACCGAATCAGCACTGATGTTTTCTGCTGATTCACTGCACATGCTCTGTGCTGTTGTCACTTACCGAGCTTAGGAACCAACTCATAATATACTGTGTACGTAGAATATAAATGTCACAATATAAGGCTGATTAGTAATAAATACAGATAATTACTACATGGCAGCACAGAAACCAGTGCAATTAGCATCAGAATTTAATAATCAGCCTTGTAGCATCAGCTTACATTACCAGCCAACCTCATTTTCTGCTTGATAATTTGCAACAACCACAAAGCTTAACTTCTCAACAGCTGCTCAGAGCCCACTGAGCATGTGAGTGTCACAGACACTTTCCAAGATGGTGACCCCTTTTACAAGTTTGAAGTCCTGGATCATTGCTGCTATTGAGAAGCTAAAACTTTAGGCTGGTGCCTAGCTGCAGTAACGTAACTACAGGGGGCGGGCCCTGGTGCGCAACATTCAGCTGCCCCCCTCCGTACGCAATTATCTACCCAGGAATCGGCGGGAGCGAGCTGCCTGGGCCCTGGCAGAATTGCACCCCCTGCTCCCCCGGTAGTTCCGCCACTGCCTAGCTGCATAAGTTAGTTATGTAAAATGTGGCATTTTTAACCATATTCATGTTTAGGGTTTAGTTCTGCTTTAAGGAAACAGACTGTCTCACCTTTATACAAATCATTTCTTATGACAATTGTTTCCATTTTGGCTGACTGGAAGAGTAAACTACTTTGATATAAGGAGTTATTCAAATTGTGGTCAGATCAGTCAATTTAGTTGTCATTTACAGAGCACTTGGGCATTTGAGTGCAGCCTGCTGAATCAAGCATAAGGAACAGGCAGTTGAGACAAGGCTCCATAAGACCATGTACCCACTGGCACTCTCTAACATATCTGAATGACACACAAGTTCTGGAGCAGAATAGGGTATGTCTATGTGCCACCCCAGCCCTTATAAATACATAGCTGCCTAAAGCAGGAAGCAATGTATTCATCAGGAAAGTGCAGGACCTGAGTCTGTGAGTGCCACAGGGCAGGTGACTACATGCAAATTGGCTTGTACCTGCATTTTGCACTTTATAAAGTGCCCCTGGAGATGTAAGCACACCCATACACCGTATGTTCGTGATCTCAGCTGAAAGGGCCGTTTATGAAATTCCCTGATAACATTGCAATTGCAATAGCACCTCTTAGTGCTCAGTTACAGAGAACTTGCAGTACTTATGAATAGGGAGATCTGTAGCGCTGTACACTCCCAACCTGTTTCTCTGAATGGAAAGTAATGGTTGTCCAAAGGGGAAGGCATATCACTGCAGAACATAAGCAGCACTGTATTCATTTGAGAGTGGCTGGTCTTTGTACTCCATTCTGAAGACGAAAAATGAGCCTTTAAAATTACCATAATTAATTAGATTTTTAGATGTAAGAAGCTTCATGAGTTGTTACTATTATCCTGTATTTATAGAGAACCAACACGCTTCATGGCATGTTACAGAGACTGTTTATTATTCCCTGCCCTGCTGGCAGGGGGTTATGTAATAAAACTAAGTTTGCCCAAGAGCCCTAACCTGTAGCAACCAATCAGCAGGTAGCATTTACTGGTCACCCATTTAAAACTAAACATCTTATTGGTTGCTATGGGTTATAACTCCTGGGCAAACTTAGTGCCTTTTATTACATATTGGGGATACTGGCTAAAGAACCTATCACGTGTGTAGATTGCCTGGTTTGTCAATTTTCAGCTGGTCCCAACTGCAGTACATGTGAATTCTGAAACACTGGCTGCACATACAGCACAGGAAAAAACATGTCCCTTTGAAAATGTAGCCTCTGCTGTATTTCAGAATATCTGTTCCCACACTTTTATTTGACACCGCTAGATGGCGATAGAACATAACAAAGCAAATTTTGAAACAAAAATGACAGCCAGAAAAGTGCTTTCCTTTAATAAATGCAAAGTGCAGTGTATTACACTTTTATAGGTATTCTGGTTTTCCAGGAGGTACAAAGCTGTGTAAAGAATAAGTGGCTGTGTGCTAGTTGCTTAGCCCAAAACAGTAAATAAATCATTGTCTACCTGACTAGAATTAACATACGAGAGCTCTTTTATTCACTGAATGAGCCTAATACACCTGTGTATTCACCCCATTCACTTTGAGTTTAGCTACAACCTTACAAAAGCATCCTGTTTTGATGTATTTTTGGGAAACCTTTAACACCATTCCTCAACTTCCATCTTCTAATCTGTCTTTCACTGGAGCCCCTGAATAAAAATCCCTGAGGATTCGCACCATATAACTTTCCTCCGGAAATATGTGATTTTAATGATATTCTATTCTGGTAATGTGTGGGCATAGACTTTGCTCTTCTGTGCCAGTAAATATGCTGTGACAGTCTGAAATTGACTGAAATGCTAGTTAGGGTTAAGAAAAAAAAGTGTGGGATTTAGGGAGTTGAAGAAACCTAAGCATTATTTAGTGATATTTTCCATATCTCTTATATTTGATCAGTAACTACAGTGCTTATTTCATACCAGAAGGAAGAGTTATGCTAATGATTCCAGGTAGTGATGGGCGAATTTATGCGGCAGGCGCAAACTTTCGGCATTTCGTCGCCGACGAATAAATTCACGAAAATTCACGTGAAAATTTATGGCAAAAGTTGTTTGATGCTGGCGTCAATTTTCTTGTTCTCAAATTTTTCATCTGTTCGCAAATTTCACGGGAAATTCGTGAATTTCGTGGCAAATTCGTGAATTTCACCCATCGCTAGTTTCAGGCAGAAATAGCGTATTGACCTATGATTCTAGTTATGTACAACTTTTTCATTACATTGAAAAAAGAAACAACAACAAATTAGGCCCTACTCTTAAATCCTGGCTACCCATAGGCAGTTGAAAGTTTAAATGGGTAATTTAGGTTGTTCACCCTTGAGTTAACCTTTAGTATGCTGTTAAGAGTGATATTCTGAGACAATTTACAATTGGTTTCCATTTTTGTTATTTGTGGTTTTTGAGTTATTTAGCTTTTTATTCAGCAGCAATTTTAGCAATCTGGTTGCTAAGGTCCAAATTACCCTAGCAACCATGCATTGATTTGTATAAGAGACTGTAATATAAATAGGAGGAGGCCAGATTAAAAGCATAAGTAATAAAAAGTAGCAATAGCAATACATTTGTAGCCTTACAGAATCTTTTTTTAAGATGGGTCAGTGACCCCCATTTGAAAGCTGGAAATAGTCAGAAGAAGGCTTGCAAATAATTAAAAAAGTATATAATATTGAAGGCCAATTGAAAAGTTGCTTAGAATTTGCCATTCTATAACATATTAAAAGTTAACTTAAAGGTGAACCCCCCCTTTAAGCGTCATATTTACTAAAGTGTGAATTTTCTCCCTCTTTACCATATGACATTAGTGAGATACAGTATTAACATGGAGAAGATAACAGTAGTTTATCCTGCCTATGGAGTTTTAGGTTTATTGTTTATCTGTGGGAGTATTTAAAGAGCCATTGAACCCTATAAACTCCCTTTTTTCACACAGGTATAAGATTGTGAAGCCTTTGCGATAGACATGTCTTTTAAACCTTTTGTTTGAACATGTTTACCTGTAATTCAGGCTTTTAACACAGTACTGCCCCAAAGCAAAGTTCAAGTAACACCTTCTATAATTAAACTTAAATAAAAATATAAAATCCATTATTGTTACAAAAAGAACATTTCAGTGGATGGAATTTTTAAAAAAGAAAAAATATATTTTTTAAAAGCTGAATTAATTATTTGATTAAAATGGAGCCTATTGGAGATGGCCTTCCTGTAATTGTGAGCTGGATAATGGGTCCGATGCCTGTATTTTTGAATCCTATGCACCCATGGCATTGATAAATGCAACCATAGACTTGTCATTAACCGACCACCAATAGTTTTGAATAGACTAATGCAGGTTAAAAAATAAAATGATTGATTTAGGTGCTATGGGCAGCTACACGGATGCGGTTATAAATCTCTTGGTTATTTTTATCTTTGGCCAAGTGCAGGGCCACTAAAATGTATTTACATTGCTTTACAGATTGCTAGGAAACAAATAGAGGTATTTTTTCTCTTTACTCAAATGTGTTATTTTGGAATAGATCTCATACAGTGTTTGATACTCTGACAGTCTTTCACTGCTTGCCGCTTGTATAATATCTTCTGTCCCTTTATGAAATGAGACAAAACGCAGGGGTGGCTAAATTGCCTTGTATTATTGGCTCTTCACAGTAATTAGACTCTCAAGGGTGTTATATATGTTTGTTTACTGCTGATAATATTATGAGCTCCCTCTGGAGCTCCCTCTCCTTTTTAGTGGAATTGGCATCAGAATGCACAGCTGAAAATTGTGTAGTAGTTCTACTGTTTGCTGCGTGTTCTGGTATTTTGTTTACAAAATGCATTCTCTGTTTGCAAAAGCAACAGTATACTTTGGCTGGTGGCTGACAGACCTCACAGGGAAGCTGGAAAATTCTGATTAAATGGTTTATATTGACTTTGAACCAACTGCAGCTTTTATTGTCACATAGGCTTTTTAGGGTACAATTTCTGTTGCACTGGGGTTGCATTCTGGCCAGTGAAGTGCACCAGCTGTGAGCATTACACACATTAGTGTACTTTGCCACTTACACAGAAGTTTGCACAGCTGCCCAAATAGTAGGTACTCATACGGTATGTACAATCAAATTAACTTCTGTGTACAATACACCAAATGAATATGCACATACAATATTCTTTGACCTGAGATTTCAAGAGGCAATGTTCAACATGAATGCAATAAATAGTGCTGATGCTGAACGTAGTTTTTGCCTATCATTTTAATCACAACAAATCTATGGCTTTGTTATTTCTTGAGCTAGAAAGGTTAATTGAAGCTATATTTGCTCATTGCAAGTTAGATAATTAGGTTACTAGTGCACATATATAAATTCTTTACACAGAGGTATCAGAATGACCACTGGTGCTCACAGGTAAATAAATGCGCCAGGATCTTTGTGGTTCTCTCTCGTCCTTAAACAGAGCTTGGTGAACATGATATAAGGCTTTTTTGTGGACAGGAGGCCGGTCTACTACTACTAATATTCAGCTGTCAAAATTGAAACATAGAATCAGCATGTTAGCAAAGCAGTAATCGCTCTGATAATTATTGTTTAACTGTCAGTGTGTTCTGTCATTTGTATATACAGTACAGCAGTTAATGTAATACAATTAATGTTAAATAACTACTTCGAAAGCACACTAGCTGAGAAAATACTAATTACTATCCAGTTCTACCAAAGAAAGTAATACAATGAACCCTATAACCCTTGTTGTTCAGTACCAAATTAGCTCTACCAGCTCTGTCCTTCTTAGAGCAGCCAGAACTGCGGGGTCCAACCTGAAGGCCATTTTAGGTGGAAGTATTTGCTCACTAACATATTTAAGGAAGACCAATTAAAAGGACAATTAAGGCAGGGGTGCTGCTGCCATGAAGCGAGTTGAGTTGGGGGGTGGCAGCTCTGAACAAGTTAGCAGGGGGTGGCAAAAAGCCACTCCTTGTAGTAATGTGCGGGCTGGCAATATACCTGCGGGTTGGTCGGGTTCGGGTCAACACACACACACACAAAGAATTTGGGCTAGTGACCTAAATATGTGCTACTTCCTGTGGTGCGGGAATATAAAGTGAAGCAGAGGAGCGGGCTAGGGTCACGTGCAGAGCGACGGGTGCGGGTCAACCAAATCCTTAAAAATCATGTGACTTTTCATCACACACACAAGGAAGTTAAAATGTTTTGACCTTTCCTCTCTCTGATAAACATATGCAAATTAGGATTTGAGTTTGGCTCGGTATTCAACCAAATCATTAATGAAGGATTACGGCCGATTCCCAAAATAGTGGACCCTGCGTATCCCTAGGGTGAACCTGTATTTGCTGCCCTAGATCTTGTTGGAGCTATGGCTAATGTAATGTTTTTATATGTCTGTAAGTGTGTTAGCAACTAAGGGAGATCTTGAACACATTCTGGGTCCAAAGAGGAGCTTGAACAGAGTATAAAACCACCGAGGGCCATACCATGTTGGATGGAGGTGATGGAAGGCCAACTATAAATATGAAAGCTTTCTGCCATAAGACTGCAACCTTTTTGCACACTTGTAGTTTGTAACCATACCTGCAGTAAGGGACCATTGAATTTACTCAGATCCTTGATAAATGTGATGGGTTGCCAGTCCAAAATACTATAATAATAGATAAGGTTCAAGTTATAAATCAGTTATTTTTACTTAAAAACATATTAAAACTAGCTGCGATACCCAGTATTGTCTTAATATGTGCTATACTCATAAATCATGTTGGTGACAAAAGAATCCTATTCATTTGTTTCAATTTTTAAATGTTTTTATTAACCAAAAAGCTTGGTGCTCTTCATTACATAATTATCCCTTAACCACAGGTTCTAAGAATTCCTGATAATAGATCCCAAGTCTGTTTAATTCTACTTCAACTGTGCTCTGTTATTCTATACACACTTAGCTGTTGTACATAGTTGGTGATTGGCCAAAATGCACTGCTGAGTAGAGGAATCCAGCAATGTTATTGGTGAAAGAGGTAGGTAAGCCTGCCCCCTACCAATGCTTAGATGTCTGTGATTTTGGGGTAAATGAACCAACGATTTAAGCACCTTTGAAAACCCCTAGATATGCTTTGACATCAGCAAGCAAAGCTATGAAATCCCATTGGTCAGATGGGTGGATGGCTTGCAGTTATTCTGCAGCTATTATACAGTTGGTCCCTGGAATATTTTGTTGCGTTCTGTTCACAAATGAATGAGTGGTAACATAAAATAACTGGGCCCCAAGTATAGGCCCAATGTTTTTTCCAAAAATGGTCAATATTCATATTTATACATTCCTTTGCATAAGTATTCCTGAGTCACTCCAGTGTGTTGTGTCATGATTGTCCTGCTGGACTTTCTTCCCAGTTTTAGCTCATACACAGGTTCTCTTGCAGTATTTTACCTGAATTTTGCCCCACACATTCTTCCTGCTGATGAGAATCAGCTCAACAACATGATGCTAGCACCTGGGCCACTTCTTTGATGTGGTGAGTAACCATTGTACTACTAAGAGACCCTACAATATAGAAGATTTTATGATGCTAGCACCACCATACTTTAATATAGGTATTGGTCAACCTGTTTGCATAACGGCAGCCTGTAAAGTTGGCCATAAAAAAATAAACCTTAACCCAACATGTCAATGTGCATTTGAAGTTTGGAATGGGAGAAACCGAGCTTGAATGTAATGAAAAAGTGTGGCCAAATGATACAAATACATACTATTAGTAGAAATGATTTATATAATTCTACCATTTCCTTTTCATGGCATTCTTGTTAGAGAACATAAATTGGCATCATCAGTGGTTTTCATCACAGACGCTACATAGTAAATTAGGTTAAAAAATACACACGTCCATCAACTTCAACCTTTTATGTCTATATATAACCTGCCTAACTGCTAGTTGATCCAGAGGAAGGCAAAAATCACTTCTGAAGCTCCTCTAATTTGCCACAGAGGGGGAAACATTCCGTCCTGACTCCAAGATGGGAATTGGACCAGTCCAAGGATCAACTTGTACTATGAGCTATCTCCCATAACCCTGTAATCCCTCACTTGCTAAAAAGCCGCCCAACCCCTTCTTAAAGCTATCTAAAGTATCAGCCTGTACAACTGATTCAGAGAAAATTTGACATCTTCACAGTTCTTACTGTAAAAAAACACTTCCGAATATTTAGATAGAACATCCTTTCCTCTAATCAGAAAGGATGCCCTCTTGTCTGGTGGTAGGACCTACTGGTAAATAAAGCATTAGAAAGATTATCATATGACCTTATATATTTATACGTAGTTATCATATCACCCTTTAAAGGAAGAGGAAAGGTTAAAATTAAGTAAGCCTTATCAGAAAGGTCCACCTAAATATACCAGTAAACATAGTGCTGCTCTGAGTCTGTCAAAAGAAACACTGCATTTCTTTCCTTCTATTGTGTACACATGGGCTTCTGTATCAGACTTCCTGCCTTAAGCTTAAAGCTCCTTGCCTCTTCTCCAGTTTAAACAACCCCACCTTAGCGAGTCTTTCTTCAGAGCTGAGATTTTCCATACCTTTTACCAGCTAAGTTTGTCTTCTCTGGCCCTTCTCCAATTCAATAATGTCTCTTATGAGCACTGGAGACAAAAACTGTACCGCATATTTAAGATGGGACCTTACCAGTGCTCTATACAGTGGAAGTATCACCTCCTCCTTGGGGAAATGTATGTCCATTTTAATACAGCCCAAGACCTCACTAATGATCACTTTAAAGCATGGCTAATTAATAAAGAGTATAAGGATATTAGAATTATGTGCAATCTCTGAAGAACATAGGGAGCTACAACAAAGTACCATCTGCTGTTTGAAGCGATGAATACAGAAGTATTTTGTCCATGAGCCCTCCTTTATCAGATTTTTTGGCTGTTATTTTCCCTTTTGTATGTTTAGAATGTCTAGTATTATACAAGTGACTATATCAATGCTTTCGTTTGTAATTACACTAGGGTAGTACTAATATCCTCAGCCATGCAGTATAAACTTACATAACCTACAGCTAGCTTTGCCTTTTTCTCGCTGTTTAATGAGTTGCAATATAGAAATGTTGCCAGGTAGCAAACTGTTTGTGATTTTGTAAATGGATGTCCAATTTCCAATGTCATTTCTCCCAAACCCATAAAAAAGCAGGCATATAGAGGATAAATTGCCTGGAACACTGCATGGCTTATCTGCAATGAAATTGTGCGCTTTAAGCAGATCACTTGAGAGTAAATTGAGTGATTTAAGTGCAAGTGGCTTCGGGTCAGATTGCCATGCATGCCAGTGTGGCCTTTGATAAACAAAGGTCAGGGATGTTGCAGAGATGGCAATGGGATTTTACTACTTGCTATCATTAAAAAAAAAAGAAAGAGAGAGAGAGACTCTAAATGCGATGATTTAAAAGCATAATGTTCCCATTTTTATACAAGCAACAAAGGCTGAGTTTGTAAATGTCAGTTGTGTAAAAGCCAACAGACCACAGATTTATCACACAATGAGCAACAGTGCAAGTGCACTTTATTTTAAGGCTGTAATTTCCAATACCGGGAAACTCTAATACACCCAGAGTGCAGCAAAAGTATCTACTTAACGATCGAGATTTATAAAATAATGATGTTTGGAAGCATAAACGTATCATTTTCTCCTATAATTCACATTTTGCGGTATAAATAATGTACATAGCATTTACAGCTGCAGTGTCTTCTACCTGCTGGTTACCATAGCGACGATCATTTATGTATGAAAGGGATTCATTATCTTACATATAGCAGTTACCTTACAGCACGGAGTCGCAGGAACCTAAGCTCTTCATCATCAGTCACATTGTGGAGGCTGAGCAGAAATCTCTCACGGTGGTGTAACATTTCACAGGATCATAGCAGCCACTCACATAAAGCCTCTTCTGTGTCTTCTATTCTTCCACATTCCATCTCCTGCAGTTTGCAGCTTCCCTTTCACTGAATCTGCCCTTATTCCCTTAGATTGAAGCAGATGAAAAATGCCTTTGTCATTGGGATAAACTTTAAATACAGTCATTACAGACTTATTTGTGACAAGTAGGTTGACAAAAGGTAAAAGACGCACACACCTATTGTTATTTATTGCTGAAAGGTAAAGCAACCAAATTGGAAACAAATCAGTTGGTATAGCCGCTAGAATATATACCTTCCCCCAATCCCTTGCTATTGTTGTTTGCCTTATAAGTAAGCAAATCAGTGAGCCACCTAGGTGATCTATTTACTTTCTGTGTTGTTTACTCTGCAACTTGGATTGGTCCATCAGGGATCTTGCAGAACTGCAACTTCCAACAAGCCCTGATAGTCTAAAGGCCACAGGTTGCAGAACACAGTTCTGAGAGATACAGTATCTCGATGATTTGCCTAATAATGAATACATAAAGCTATCGGCAAACCGTTAAATCCTTCATTGTGGCAGCAAATTTAGCTCTACCTTCCATGCTATTTATCACAGGTTAATGAGAGTTTAAAGTGTCAATATTAGGTTAATTTAACACTGCAGCACTGTTGGGGCTGCTCAATACTGGATATAGTCGGTGCACATTTTGTCACTATTTGTTAAAATTATTTTATTATTTTAATTTATTATTGGTGCCGGCGCTTCCATCCCAGCTACTTTTCCTTTTCACACGCAAGTACAACTGTACCTATTGAGCCACTGGAACCTTGAAGTTACCCTTCAACTTCAAACTGGTAATAATTCAAGGGTTTCCACTAAAGCCTGCATCAATGTACAAAGAGGACTTTAGCCTAAAGAACTATACCCAGGCATCATTTAGAGTGCCTGAAATAGTGACATCAGTTCAAACTTTGGGCCAGATTCAATTCAGAAAGCAAAAGGTTTATCATGTGAAAACTCGTGGATGAGATTCAATTTGAGATGCAATTCAATTCAGAAAAACTTTTTATGAACTGTTTATCATGTGAAAACTCTATTGAAGTCTATGGGGAAAAACTGGAACTGATTTTGGAGAAAGTTTTATCTCCTCAAGTTGAATTTCGTCCATGAGTTATCATGTGATTAACAATGAACTGACCACTTAATTGCTATTTTGCATGCTTAGATGCATCAGGAGCAACTCCCCTTGTGGCTGCAGTTAACTGCAACTGTGGGAAAACTGATTCTGGGTACAAAATATGCATCGAAATTGCACTGTGCTTACTTGCCTAAGTATAGCTCTTATACCATCACATCACAATGCAAAGCGAGTGCAAGTTTGCATCTCTAAGAACACTGAGCTAGGTTCTTCTACCTATTTATAGTTTTGCATCATATACATATATAATGTTGAACATGGACATGAGCTTTTTTTAACCTAAATGACTATGTTACTATGATATGTCTACTGTAGATATAGTGGTGGAGAGCAAGGGGGATTTATATATATCAAAGACTGAAAGTAAAATTGACACAGTACTACAGAGTATATTTCCATCATCCTCTATTCATTTCTATAGAGATGTATTTGTCAGAGGGGGAACTCTAAACATTGATACGCATGCCTCTGAAAATTCCCTAGAAATGAATGGGGATGGCAGAATTTTACGCTGCTGAACTGTGGCTATATCTATTTTCCCTTTTATTACACTTCCCTGCTCCGTCTGTGTACCATTTTAGATAATACACATATTTACACTAGGGCAGTAACCAATAGCATCAAAAAAGGATGTATTATCATTATCCCAACTAGTGCAGACTAATCAAAGCTAATTGCTGACTGTATGCTATTTGCTAATGTACTGGTTCAGGCCTGCCAGCTGTAAAGAATCTAAAATTGCTGTTCCTTGAAGGTGCTGTTTTACTACAATTAAGTGTAGGGGAGAATAGGGGTGGGGTATAAGAGGAACAGCCCCTTCAATCCTCCAAAGTTCTAGAAGATCATAATCATGGGCTGGGCCCTTCAGCCACCATATTCTTCTGATGGTCTTCTGATAGACTTGTCATTGTCACTGGTGTATTTTATATAAATGAAGGTTAAATAATAGTAACATATGTTATAAGGTATAGCAGGTCTGCACATCCCATACACATCTTATACCATCTGTGTATCTAGCCAATAGAATTTACTTTAATTAAAATGTAAATTAAATAGGAGTTTATGAATGATTTATACAATTCAGTATATCTGACATAAAATACTTTTTGGTCCAGTAAACATGCATAATTAAAAATAATGCTGTCATTGCACGTTATTGTATTATATATACTGTAGTAGGTCCAAATGGCTTTGTATGTACAGGTATGGGACCTGTTATCCAGAATGCTCTGGTGGTCTTTCTGTAATTTGTATCTCCATGTGTTAAGTCTACTAAAAATTATTAATGAAACCCAATAGGATTGTTTTGCATCCCATAAGGATCAATTATATCTTAGTTGGGATCAAGTGCAAGGTACTGTCTTCTTATTACTAGGAAAAAGGAACGCGTGTTTAAAAGTTACAATTATTTGATTAAAATGGAGTCTATGGGAGATGGCCTTCCAAGAATTCGAAGCTTTCTGGAAAGTGGGGTTTTGGATAAAGATCCCATACCTGTATTGCTATTTGGTTCATGTAGATTATACTTTTTGAAGAGCAGCACCCTGATCAGATCCTGTTCTTTATCAGTTTGACCTACAGTGGATGTTGATTCATTGTGATCCTTTGAAACCTCAACGAGAATCTTGCACTGAGCTGGAGGCCAAGAGAGAGGTAAGAATGGCAAGCTTAATTTTTTAGCCTCTATGTACTGGGGAATAAGCAACAAGGTACAGATAACTGCCTAGATCAACAGAGGCACCCACTAGAATATTGTATATATCTGCATCACAAATGTTCTCCTGCAACAGGAAATCATACAGAAGGCAGGATATACATATACAGTATTAGGATTGCTTTAAAGATCTTTTCGAGCCCAAGAACTATGGCACTTTATATCAAGAAGAGCAATGAGATGAATTTATCAGGAAAAGGAAAATCAGATATAAAAAAAAATAGGGCTAGTTTATAAATGCAACTTGGGATGGATTGCTTTATCACTTCAGAGGGTTGCCTATTCCTGAGCTAGAAAAACCCCCTCTCCTGTAACCTAAGCTCAGTAAATAACTTCAACAACCTCAGCAAACTGGGGTGATATGCATTAAATGTCATTGCTATATCAAAATGCACATCTCCAAATACACAAAAGCTGTTTGCAGAATCCAAATCCTGTTGGTGTGCTGAGTGCCTGGGAATTTCATACTGGTCCAAATAAAGGAACTGTGCCACTGAGAAAGGGGAGTGCTTAAAGGTCAGCAAGTCATTACTCAGGCTGCAGGCACAAACAGATGTGAATTGGCAAGTGGAGCCTCTCTAGGTAAAGAGTTAAAGACCCTCTGTTTTCATAGTCTCCCACCCCACAGTCCAGGCATCCTCCAATCATCACTTCCCTCCTCCCAGGTTATTAATAAACATAAGGGTCTGACGCCTACTCCAGGGCTTACCTTGCTGCTACTGTTAGCTCATTCAGTTAGGGGATTTGACTTGTGGGTCCTAAAATCGGACAGGGGGAAGGATACCTACGTTCCTTGTCTAGTCATAGGTTTTACTATGGCTAAAACTGCCAGGGATGGCGGGCCCCTACTGCTGGTGATATTGCTACATGTCTGCCTTGCCCAAGTAAGTTGCCACTAACTTTCTTTCTTCCCCTGACAGGTCGAGATGGCCCTGCTAGAGGTAAGAGTTTCCTATCCTTACCTAGTGCCTAAATAATCTGGCTAACTAGAATTATTCTTACAGGCTCTAATCTGAGCATTTAGCATTGATTGAACTGAGCAAAACAAAATTATTTATGTGCAACGGTAAAAGGGTTAATCCCGGCACCTATCACTAACATAACCATAGGGAGATCTGCACTACTAAATACTTCTCAAAATAAATTGTATCTCTGCTTATCTGCAACTGCTGAAGCTTTAACACTTTTTAGAAATCAGCAGTTGCTACAATTATATTGTTGGTCCAATGTACTGTGATAATGAATTAACTTTCCGCAATTCTTGATGAAAGTGCTACAGCTGTACCAAGAGATGGGCAGCAGCATAGTAAGAGTTAATAATGAGGCACAGGGAAATGGTGGGGTTCACCCTAGTTCAGTTTCAAGGGGTCGGACCTGCACTCCTCACAAGCTCTGCCCCCCTTTAGCTTCCCACCGGCCCAGGAGAGGAGGAGAAAGGTACAATGTTTCCTTTGTACACTGCCCTTTCCCCACATGTACAAATAAAGTGAAACAAGAGACTATTGATTAGAGCAGACTGGGCAGCAAGTTACTTAACACATTGTTCACCCCCCTAAGGAATATGAGCTATACCTGTACTGCTGCTTAGTAGACCCCTTAACTTTTTAACTGTACTGCCCAGGATTGCTCCTCAGTTATGTACATTCAATGCAATTTCTAAATAAATAAAAAGAAATGAATGTTAAATAAATGAGCAGTAAGTGTTTTTATTCCAAGAGGCCAGACATTAGCTGCAGAACTCCATAATGCAGCTAGAATGAATGATTTCCTACAGCCATCAACTTAAATGTGCCTAAAGTATATAATGTCACACTTTATCTCTGAATGGTTACAGATTGGTCTTTTAGTGAAAGGTCTGTGACTGAGTTGAATGTAGAGCCATTTGAATAAGATTTATGTATCAGATGCTTGCTGTTGCTTGCCCTTGCTAAAAGAATGGAGGTCAGATCAATGCACTAATGTCTGATCCTTGAGAGATAATGCCTATGCTGTTATACATGCAGTGCTAGCAACCCCTAATTTCTTTCTTTTGCTTCTTTTTTTATCCAGAGAGGACCACCCGGCCCCCCTGGGCCAATGGGACCCCCTGGGGCTTCAGGAGTTCCTGGTATTGATGGTATTGATGTAAGTGGTCGTGTTGAGCACTTTGTATTATAAACATTATACGCCCTCCAGTTGCAGGTGAGGTTAGTCGTCACTGTAGCGCAGGGCAGAGCATTACACAGGACATTTCCATAAACACTGCACCAACAGTTATCTGCACATAGATATATCTACAGAGATATATCACAATTTGTCCTTTGTTAGGCTGTTAACCAAATTCTCACTAATTAAAGCCATCAGCAGATGAACTTTGTTAGGGTAGCGATCTGTGATCTTCATGCTGAACCAGTTAATGTATCAGTCTATAATGTGCCACTAATTATGTTTATTTTCTGCAAATTCCTAACAGGGAGACAGGGGTCCAGATGGTCCTCCAGGCCCACCGGTAAGTTGCCTAAATTCTTCTGGCTGTATTATGGGCTATAGTTCCTTCCTGGTCTACTTATTCTATTTACTCTTTCCTCTCTAGGGTCCGGACGGCGACCCAGGCAAAGCTGGATCTCCGGGTATACCTGGCGAGCCCGGGGCTGATGTGAGTAGCAGTGGCAGTTCAGTTTGTCTAACAGTGCTGGGGAGGTGGGGAGATCACTGCCCATATGAGGCGGAGAAAGAGGACCCCCTTCATGCTACGCCCAATGCACTGTCCAGGATGGGAGATGAAGGAGTTTAGCTATGGGCACTTCTATTAGTAGCAGAGGATGGGGGTGGCCTATTGCAGACTAAGCTCTATTCATTCAGCACACACTATATCCTTCTGTATTGAATTTAGGCTCTGGGAGCTCTGTGAGTGGCTGGGAGTCTCACGGAAAGGTTGTAGAACTGCTCAGAGAAATGCCAGTCTGTACTGCTGCTTTATCCTGTTCACCATTGTAGATAAGCTAAGGCAGCTGTGTGTATATAACATTCCTGGTGGTGTTAATGTTATTATTCCGATAGTCTTGCATGTCTGGCTGTCAGCATATAGCAGTGATGATCAGTGAGTCTTTTATTGAGTAGTGGTTTAGAGTGGCATGTAGATACAGCACAGAGCAGGGATGCACAAATCATACCCTTCCCACTATGGATAAATATTGATTCAGTGCTAATTTGATTTTCTCTGCCATGGGGCAATTACCTGCTATTTGGCATAGGGGGAGGGCAGTGGGGGATGTTTTATATAAAAGAGATCTTGGGTATGCTAGGGGCAATAACAATCTTTTGGAGGGCCGCATCCAACCTGTGTGCCTCTATTTGTATAAGCTGATATAAATAGTTTTTTTTAGAGATGACTGGGGCTGCAGGTTGAAGATCCGTGGAGATGGGGTCCAGGCAATGCTTATATTGATAAATATTTTTAAATTCCACAGTCATTACTGCTGGACTGGTCCCTGCATTAATTGCAACAAACATCCTCTTATATGTTTCTGCCTTTGTGGCTAACTGAACTGTTATCCTTTAGTAGGAAAAAGCTGACATCGCTGGTACTGGCCCTTTTTAACCCAAAGAGACTCATTTGCTGATTTCCTAATAAAGTGAAAGGGAGGTAGTAGGGCCTGAAAAAATTCCAAGCGCCATAAGCTTAACGAGTTCTGTATTTAATTGCTGGCATGAGGTACACCCTTTGTTTATATAACAGTTCAATGAAATGCTGAGTTATTTTGCAAGATGTGTGTTTTCCAGCTTTTGTGGAACTACAGGCCCCAGCATCCTCTATAATACATATTGTAGGTAATGGGCTTCTGAATGTTGCACTTTTATAGGTTGGCTGTCCTCAGAACAGTATGTATAACTTAAGCTTGACCCCAAATGCAGCTCATTACATTCATATAGTTAAATATCTTTTATAAATATAAATGTATAAAAATATATATGTATATATATACACTCATTTCATGCACACAGTTTTTTTTCAGTTTTGACACTAAAAAAAAGTTGCAATTACCTCTAGCCTCCTGTTGCAGAACAGGGAAGATGAACTTTTAATCTCTGCCCATCTAAAACTATAAATGAGCTGAGACAGATGTTTAGTAAATAAATCCATTTTCTGGCTTTGCAGTGAGAATCAATTAAAAAACCCAGCATGACATTTCCCTTGCCTGCACTACAAGCTGAGCGAAAGACTCCAGCTTTGTCATTTGTCATATTTCAGATTTTAATGATCTTTGGCCTTTTAAGTCTGTATGTAGACTTCTTGTTTTCTGCTCGCTGTCCAAGCAGACTCCGAAGGCTTTGATGTACAGAAAGCACAACACACCAGCAGGACAGGCCTAGACAGAGTTGTGCAATGTTTAGTTCTTATCAGTTTTAAAATATAAAATAAGTAAATTCTAAATGCCGATATATAGCCATGGGAAAAGTCATTTTAAATCTGGAATGCAGTGCCATTTATATAGAAACAAGCCATTTTTCAGATTAAATTTCATTATTAATAATCCAGGCCCAACAGCAACTGTGATATTTTTTTATATGGGCCTATGTCCAAAATCATATTCCCCGATTTAACTCTGCTGTACTGAAAAGGTAACCACCAAGTGGGCCCCTGTTTAGGCAGTAAAGTATAAGAAAATGGTTACTTTGCATATAGAATTATTATTACGTATTGCGGTAGTCTGGAAAATAGACTGGAAACTAACGGGCCCCAATGGCCATACAGGTTGTGCTTGGATATTGTGGTTTAAAGTTAATGGAATGCTAAGCATGTTTCCTAGCAATCAGTAATGTTAGTCATTATTACTTATATAGTGCTGCTGTATATCACAGCATTTCCACTTTAGTCCTTCCCCAGTGTCAATTACAAACTACGGTCCCCATTGCCTTTACTCACACACTGAAATTGTCAGCAAAAAAAAGACCCAATTGTGCCTTGGGCAACCAATCAGATATCAGCTTTCAATTTCTAACTTGTAATATACGGATCAAAACATAAATGATGTAAGTAAACATTCTATGGTTGCCTTAAGCAGTTTCTATGGTGTTAGTCTGTACTCTAGAGGTGCCTAGTACAGGTATAGGAACTCTGAATTTTTTAGACCTGAGCAAAGGTGGATTAATGATAGGTGAAGCCCTTAGGCTACTCTTTCCACAGGGCCCCCCTTCTCAGCTGCCGTATGCCTGGATGCATGCAGAGGCACTTGTGCTTTGTACGCTGGGTCAGGTTTGGCGCTCGCCAGTGACATCACTTTCCTGCCTTCTGTCTTCTCTATGTTCTCCCAGGTGCTCCCAGAGCAAATTATAATAAATATGAAAGTTTCTGAAGAATTCAAAAATGCTAAATGGGCCCCTGTTCACACTCGAACCCTAAACTATAGCTAGGTAAGCCTGTTCCTTAATCTGCCCCTGGACCTGAGAGGTCATTAAAGAAGAAGCAAACCCAAAAGTAAAAAAAACCCTACCCTAAATAGATCCCCCTCCCTCCAGCCTAAGTGTCACCCCGGCAAATGCCGCTAAGTCTTTACTTACCCCTTGGTGCAGATTCAGGCATTGGAGTTCATGGGGCGCCACCTTCACCCGCTTTGGTAATCTGGGGAATGAGACCAGCGGAGCGGCACATGCGCAGTTGGAGCAATTGTCTGTTTCACGACAACTGCGAATATGCTGAAACTCATAAAAATTGGCGAAGCGCCGGTCTCATTCTGCTTTAACATTCTGTGGCTATTTGCACATTGCACAATGCAGGTTCAAACTTTGGATACAAATTCCAGTGCAGAATTTTCCCCCAGAAATGGTGCTTGTGATGAACATTATTTCAACATATTATCATCCTTTTTGGTAAATTAAGTTGCCAGAACCTGGGCCTCCTTAGTAAATTCAGCAGTACCTTTGTTTGGCAGCGCTGCATTCATGAGTGTCAAGATTGGGGATGCAAAGTAGGCAGCTCCTATGGATATATAGTTCTATAGAGGCCTATAATTAACACTTCCTAATGACAGGCATTAAGCAGTGGTGTAACTAGAGTGTGCAGTCCCCCTGCAAAAAAATCTTCAGAGGGGCCCACCACACTCCAATCCCCATACTCCCGCCCACTTCCCCACCCTGACTCCACCCACTCTCCACCCCATGTATCTGCTTCCCAGATGCAGGTAAAAGAGAAGCTGGTGAAGGTGGGGTTTCTTGATAACTATAGAGGAAGAAGACCCAGCAGTCCAGGCCCTCCTTTTCCCTTGGCCCCCCTGTGACTGCGTGGTCTGCTTTCTCTATAGTTACACCACTGGCACTAAGTACAGAGCTACATTCTGCCCACAGCACTTTGACTTGTCCCTTGTGGTAGACTCAGCTCAAGGTGCAGACTGTGATCAAGTCCCCTGCTGCAAGTGCTCTGTTAATAAGCACTAAGGCAGCGGATTTGGTAAATCCTTAGATATATAGTCTAACATCAGGGGGGCTTTTCACTAATACTTAAAGTGCAGCATTTTGGGCATGCCATGTGTTTATCATCAACCATCACCACTCAGTCCCAGGTTTTACAGCCAGGAAAAGGGAATAGAATATGAATGTGATGCATTAACGCAAGGCAACTATATAGCAGAGTAAAGTACCTGTGATTAGAGCATGCTGCACAGAGAAGGCCCTAGTTTGGGTTTATCGATTCTATATATGAGAACCCAAGAAAATCAATAATGTCTTTTTTTACCAGAACATATCTTTATGTCTCAGCACTATCTAAATAGCTTTTTTTGAAAGATCGCATACTGCACAATAAATATGTCATAAGCAGCTGCAGAATGAAGTTGTTCAGCAGTGCAATACATTCTGTAGTGCTAACATCTGCTTCAGAGACACAGGCAGATTCAGTATTTTCAAATTGTGATGTTTTTCTGCTTTGTTGGATTGGCAGTGCTAAATTACATGTCACATTCCATAATATTAGTAATATATAACATTTGAGCTGCAGTGTATATCCCAGTTCCACAATCCTTTAGTTCACTTAGAGCCTTTTCATGATGACTGTGTGATAAATGTATGCTAGAATGCACACACACACACACACCCCGTCTCTCCCAGGTCTTTTTAAAAATCGAAGCAAAAATATTTCTTTTCTAATCCTATATTTATCAAAAAATATGGCTTTCATGAAGGTCAACATGGAGACTGGAGCATTGATTTCATATTTTTGCAAACTTTTAAAAAGACCTAAGAGTATGGTACCCTTTTGGTCTATGTGCACTTTTTTCTTTTGAGCACAGTAGCAAACCTAAGCTTATCCAATATGAAGTGTTCTCCTTTCAGTATTTTGCAGCTCTCTCATTTCTAAAATATCAGTGCTTAATACTGACATTTCTGCACTGAGCCACTTAAGCAGCCCTGAACTTTCCTGTTGGCTTTGATGCAGCCATATCACAAACTCCAGGTGTTAGTAAATTGTTCTCTGCTCTTCCACAGTTGCTTGTTCAGTAACTTTTGTCCTGAGAGGCTTATCTTCCCATTCCACTGACATTAGCTTGTTTGCTTCAGTGTTTAGAGTTTTCTCGGGAAAATAATGTAGTGAGCTGTCATCTCACACCAAGTAGGTCACATTTATGTGACCCTTCGACTGGGACTTGGCTATCTTGGGTGTTATTGCATGTTCTGTGGCAGAGAACTTTCCCAGTTGTATGTTGCTCTACTTTCCTTCTTTAAATAGTAAAGAAGTAAACATATTGATAAGGTTCATTTTAATTTTTCTCTGTCTGACAGTAAAGGGGTGGTTCACCTTTAAGTTAAATTTTGGTATGTTATAGAATGGCAAATTCTAAAAAAAACCTTTTAATTGGTCTTCATTATTTATTTTTAGTAGTTTTTTAAAATTATTTCCCTTCAGCTTTCAAATGGGGGTCACTGACCCCATCTAAAAACAAATGCGCTGTAAGGCTACAAATGTATTGGTTTTACTACTTTTTAAATACTCAACTTTCTATTCAGGCCCTCTCTTATTTATACCTTATTCAAATCAATGCATGGTTGCTAGGGTAATTTGGAACCAAGCAACCACATTGCTGAAATTGCAAACTGGAGAGCTGCTGAATAAGAAGCTAAATAACTCAAAAACCACAAATAATAAAACATGAAAACCAAGTGCAGTTTGTCTCAGACTATCACTCTACATCATACTAAATGTTAACTCAGAGGTGAACAACCCCTTTAATCTCAAAGTAAAGTGAGGAATTACTCCAAGACAAATCCTATGAGCCTCTATTGGAATTATGTTTTATAGCTTCCAATGATTTCCCTGTATTGTTCAGTGGGGATTCGAACACATCCATTTTTGAATATTGAACTATAGGTATGCACTTAATTTTGTTAAAAATATAGATAAAACATTATTAGGAGTCTGGGTGGGGCCTACAGCCTACTTAATATTTCAGGTAGGTCCTCTCTCATCAAACAGACTAAAATGTCAATCTTCTTCCTAAATGCATGTAGAAATGATATAACATATAGTGCTCAAATGGTGTGCTAGTGGTTGCTAGTGTTTCCAACTTTAAAGCCTATAAGTGCTGTTTGGCTGCAGAATAAGTTTTATAGCACCAGAGGTGACGGGTCCCCTTTAAGTAACAATAACAAAGCCTAAATATTATAGGTTTATAAGGTTTATTTTGCTGACATGCAGAGAAAGGACAGGCATCGTTAGGGACTGGATTAGATAATAGGAGAGATTTCACGATTTAGGAGATAGATGGCGCTGTCATGATTCCTTGCCTGATAATTGCTTTCTGGCACCCAAGAGGAACTAATAGTTCTGAGAAAGGAGAAAGGGACACAAGGAAACATAAAATAATGTTGAGACTGTTAGAAGGTGAAGTATAGGAACACTGTGAGGATCAATAGACCGAAGAGCCAATTGGAGAAAATAATAAAGCATGTAAAATGCAAAGAAGAATCCTGAGAAATGCAGGTGATTCTCAATTAATTTAGTGTATTGATGCCAAAATCCCACTAATGCTTATGTACAAATGATCAACAACTAAAAGGAGCAGTGTATCTTCCTGCTGAATAATAAACATGTAACACTATTGCTCCAACCTTTATTTTAGCACCTTAGTGCAGTACATTTCATGAAATAAAGTCTATTTTGATTTAAAAATATTGACCCAACATATCTACTGGGGCTTGATTGGCAGTCCCCATGGCTAATATAGTAGCTCATTCATACGACCTTCGAACTTCAGAACAAACATATAACTATACATTATGCATGGTATCTAAACATTATTTTTAAATGCCCAAAAACCTTGGGTGTAACAGACATTTTAAGTACTGAACATGTAAACAGGTTGTTCCACCAGGAACAATTACCAGCATAGGGAAATATTGGAATCGAGGGAAAAAAAACCTTATCTACCCTGCCCTTTAAAAGCCTTTGGCTGAAGAGGTTTATGTGCCTTGTGGAATAAACTCAGTAGAGGCTCATAGGATTTGTCTCAGAGCAATTTCACACTTTGCTTTGAGATTAATGTCAGACATTGTGCATGGAGCTGAGAAAACAATAAACATATCTCTCTCCCTCTTTTTAATATATTTAATATTCCAATTTAGGAATTTGCATTTCGCCACGCAACAGATCCCATCATGTTTGCAGGGCCATAAGCACAAAGCTCATGCCCTAATGTGATCGGAGTTATGAATATTTCTGCTCAGCAGCCCTTCTGCAATAATGTGAGCTTAATGTCAGTGTCTCCCTGGAGCCCAGAGAACTACTAACAGAAGTGGCACATAATGTTAGAGGGACGTTTAAAATCATATCTCAGAAGGGCTCATTAATCCATCAGTAGGTTGTTTTCCACAGATGTTACGAACACAAAAGTTTCAATTTGCAGTTATTATAATCTTTTTTTTAAAAGGAAAACATGTGCCGCTGTTGGAAAGTTTAACTTAATAAACAACAAGGCCTCATTTACTAACATAAGGGCAGATTTGTTCAGATGCATTTACCAGCAACCACCAATCCGGCAAATGCTTTCATAATGTTAACATAATGAGACGGATCAACGTTAACTGCTGATTGGCTGGTACAGCTGCTGCTAATTTGTATTAACACTGGAAAACTGAGTTCATGTTTGCTTGTGATTTATATGTTTATTATAAATTTAAATACTGATAAGAAATAATTGTCTTTATATTTCTGTAGGGGCTGACAGGACCTATAGGATCTCCTGGACCACTTGGATCAAGAGGGCAGAAAGTATGTATTTTTTACAATTTTCTTGCCGGGAGGTAACATTTCTAAATACAGTTTAATGGCCACAGAATTTTACTCCTTTGCTAAAGCTATTGCTGCTTTCTTTCTATTTAAATTCTTTTTATCGTGTTTTGCAATAAACAAACAGATTGTTTGTTCATTGCAAAACATGTACCTAAATAAAATTATATAAATATTATATTATTACTGATAGGGTTATATATACATATATATATGTAGTTTCAAAAAATTATAAAGCTATTGTTTTTTTTAGGGTGAACCCGGACTGCCAGGTTCTCGTGGATTACAAGTAAGTGTTTTACTATCAGAAAGGGTGGTTTGTACCCTTGCTACTTTTTCTAATGATGTTAAAATGTACCTAAATAAAATTATACAAATATTTAATTTTTATTGATAGGGTTATTATAGTCAGCCTATATGTAAGTTCCAATATATATACAGTATATATATATGTGCAAGCATCATTATCCTTAGTATGACTTACCATTATAAATGTATAAACTGTACCTCTAAAAAATCGTGTAAGCTTCACAGTCATTCTAAGGGTTTCCTGTTTCACAGATACAGGCTATTGTGCCACTTTGTGTATACAAGCTTTGTGTATGTTAGGCATAGATGAAGAGGAAAGGGGAGAAAAAGACAATGTGTGTATAAACATGGGTCTGTCAGAGATACTACGAAATGTGAGCAAAATGACAATTCGCAGGGACACCGCCAATTTACTAAATGGGAAGAAGACAGTTCACTAGCAAAAAAGCCCATACGCTGTTTCGCCAGTCGAATTTTCGCTCAGGCAAACAATCGTTAATCCGCAAATCTATCAAAGTGTGAACTTTTCAATGCTTTACACTTTTTGGCAAAGTCTTTTTCGCCAGGTTCTACTTTGACTTGATAAGATAAAGCTACACCCTCAACATTATTATGTCAGTGACATCATATCCTGTATTCCAAAAAGTCATAAAAAAGACAAAACGCTGGCCAATTTTTCCTATTTTAATGTGGGATTATGTTTACAAGTTGCAAATATATGTTATTTACCCGTTTTAACTATTTGAAGCTCATGCCACTTTTGTTTTAGGGTGGGCTCATGTCTAGGACAATAGAGGCTCTCTTTTGTCTTTATTTTGCGTCCTTGGACATTTTTTAATAATAAGTGGACACTTCCTTCACAAACATCACTAATAAATACATGCATATGACCTCTATGTACCTCCCCTATTTAATATGACATAAGTGTAAGCATGTTAATGAAATTTTGCTAGGAAGAAAGTAACTCTAGAGGAAATTTGCTTAGTGCACCTGCCCACTTGTAACTTAAGAGAGGGAAACCATAGTTGAAGATGGATTGGCAAGGCATAGGGTAAATGAGAAAGAGGATGAGGAAGAACGTAAAGAGGAGCATGGAGAATAGAATTACCTTCCCCAAAAATATTATTTGTGTCTAGTTGTGGTGGTACTGTGGTGGTTGAAATGTGAGCTATAAATATGTCAGAGTTGGAAGTCTCCAGGTTATTTGTGAATATCACAGACAGCTACCAAACAGCCCCCTTTACAGACATCTAGGCTACACATTAATTGAATGCATGTGTATAGACAGTAAATACAGTAGCTATATATATTGTCTCAATGTAATTCTATCTACTAATCATTTAACAATTGATTTTTATTTTTTTAAGGGTGCTGGTGTTCCAGGAACAAGGGTATGTATGTGAAAATTATATCAGTGTGGAAATTCTAATCTAGTGATGAAGGAATAAAGAAATTGTTAAGTTGACAGTAATTTGAGCCAATATCAACCATATCATTGATATGCAATCAATGGCTCTTGCATGTTTTAATGGTTTTATAAACATATACGGTAAACTTACATAAGCATATAAAATGGTAAAGAAAAATTAAAAAGAAAAAAAGAGAGATAGAGAAAAAAAAATAAACATGGCGACTGGGGTTCTTTCAATATTATACAGTTATACATACCATTGCTGTAACATATTATTAGACCTTTGTTTTCTACTAGTATCAATAATAAAAGTTTCAGGTTGAAGTGAATTTTCGAATTAAAAAACTTCAAATTTTGAAGTAATTTTTGGGTACTTCGACCATCGAATAGGCCGATTTTGACTTTGATTCGAATTGAAAATCCTTTGAAAACTCAACCACTCGAAAATCGAAGTACTGTCTCTTTTAAAAACGTTGACACCTTAAACCTGCCGAATTGCTGTTTAGCCTATGGGGGACCTCCTAGAACCTGAGGCTTTTGGGCAAGTTTTGAGAAGTCAAAGTTTTTTTTTTGGAAAATCCTTAGAATCGTTCGATTCGAAGGGTTAAATCGTTCGATCACACGATTTTACTTCAAACGTACTTCAATCGAATACGGCTGTTTTCGTTGAAAAAAAAATACTTTGGAAGTACTCAAATTTGATGGTCGGATTTAAAAGTTTTCTTACTTTGAAATTCGATCCTTGATAAATATGCCCCTTACAGTATTATAAATGTCAGTTAGTATTATGTAATTAGCAACATGCAATCTTATTATTAGAAATTCAGACAAATTTGTATCCATTTTTAGAGATCAAGGGAATGCATAGAAATAAAGGCTAAGTAATAGTACATTAGAACTCCTAAAATCAATTTATTTTTTCAAAACATTTAAAACCCCCACAGAAATAAAGTCCTATACCACTCGACTGAATTCTTACACTATCCATAATAATTGGAAACATTGGTCTAATTTACCATGAGAAGAATGTTAGTTTGTATTATGATACGGTAAACAGTTTAGACTTCCATTCACTTTGAAGTTAAAGTTTCATATTCTATAGTGTTTATTGTTGGGAATGGCTAAGGATGTGGTCACACAAATTAAAGGCTATCACCAATTAGGAAATGATGATGTCCCATTTCAGTGATATGAGTATATAATTAAGGGATGTTTATAAGTGATCCATGATTGGTTGCTGTGGGCAACATCACTGGTGATGTTTTTCTCCAGTGTTTTACATAAATAGGCCCCAAAGTGTAAAGGACAACAGCAGGGCACAGCTGACAGATTTCAAACAAGGACAGGCAGACATGGGTCAATGCAGAAACAAGTCAGGAGCACCTACCAGAAACAGAGTGACCAGCAGTACTGGGACTTTTGACAAGAGCATGGCATCCATGCTACTGGGTTTTTACATTAGGATTAACTTTCTAACCAGCTTTACAGTAATTTAGTCAGTATTAAAAGTATAAAGCAAAAGAATACAGTGAATACAATCTAATAATAAGTCTAATCAGATACATGAATGTTATTTTTGCAGGGGGCTCCAGGTGCCCCTGGACTTCTTGGAGAGTTAGGGCGCGCTGGGGCAATGGTGAGTACAATCCTTGATTCTGCACAGTTCAGTTTGTTATTCTATGCAGCTTTTGAAAAATGTAAATTTTTTGTTAACTGGTTTTGTAGTTTAGAAACAGTAAGCATTTATCTAAAAATAAATAAATAGGACTCATTTACTAACAAATATGCATGGGAGCAGTAAGTCATATCAACCCATTACAAATGTACATTTATACATCTTCTTACAGTAGACTGGTAAGAACTAATTAGTGATTGGTTTGTTAAGGACTATTGCAATGGTACAGCATTGCCAAGTCATCATTAATACTAATGCGAATGTGCATGTTTTATACCCACTATGCCAGAATTCTAGCGTATAGTGAGCACCTGCTACGTACTGTAGCAATGTGGATGATATTTAATGGTAAACTGTGCACAAGTTATGGCTGTGTGAATTTGCATGCAAACTGTTATGAATGAAGTCCATGATCCATTAGGTGCAAGCAAAGGAACCCCTTATAGTAACACCTTCGGAAGGCAGTCATTACACCCTGTACTTTGCACTGGCAAATTTTCCAGAAACATGGAAGCATATTGCAAGAACGTGTAGAGACACAAGTAACTTTTTTTAAAATGCATGTGGTTCTGCAGTTTGTCCTTGCATACATAAATAAGCTCTACAGTGTTTTCATAGAGGGTAGGTTCATGTTCGACAAGAGAGGGAGGTTCATGTTCTTCAATCTCCCTCTCTTCTCTTACTTTTAGAGGGGGTAACACTCCATAATTTCATGTATTGCAAAAATGTAAATCAGCACAGTGTTGATGCAAGTGTGCATATCACGTTGATAGATATACAGATTTGATTTGCAAAGTTAATTGATTAAAACTGAAATGTGTGTCTTAGCTCTCTGGTTTCACATATGGTAAATGTTCAAATCATACGGTAAACAGTCTGTGTATACATAGCATTTGTATTCTTACTTGTGTATATTTTGTTAATATAGAATTATTGGGGAACAAATACCAGGCCTGCCAGCAAAGCTGAATACCAGTGCCACTGTGTATTTCAAATAGGGATCCATTGACATTGCTGTAATTCTTTAGTGGTTAATGCTTAAGCCAACAGTTTTTTTCATTTCAACTTACCATGAACAGGCTGATATAGTCTGTTAACATGGCAGTTGTTGCCAACCTATTGGCCCATGTGTGTGACCAAAATGAACAATGTAAGATTAGGGTTTAGAGTTAGACAGATGTGAAATGGGAAGGCAGTTGAATGATCTTACTGGGCAAGTCCTACATGGGCTTGTGGTGTCTTCTCCCAGTGGGTTGGCATGGTTCAGACTTATTTGGCCAACCAACTGGATTGCCAACCAGATAAAATTATTCCCTTGCTTGGAAACCTCACCAAAAAAAATTATCTACCTGTGAATGGCCATCTTGGTTGTGCAATATGAGTAAAACTGGAGTTTCTAAAAGGAAAGGGACAGGTAACATTACAGTGGCTAACAGGGGAAAACTTCTAATTTCCAGCAAGAACAGTTAATACTACTGTGAACTGTAAAAAAATGTCAACTTTAAAGTATAAGGAAGGGTGAAATTACTGGGATATACCAAATGATAACAAGAACCCCATTGATTACATTCTCCTGTACTTCTGAGCAAAAACCATAGAGCAAGCTTTTTCCTGCTTCTTTCTTTGTGTCAGGTATGCATGTACAGTACAGTAAAAAAAATAAAAATAAACCATAAAACAAAAAGGCAGATTTTTCACTCTACTGCACATGTGCACCCGACATGGAGAAGGAAGAAGTAGGAAAAACATTGCTCCATGGTGCTTGCTCTGTGGTGCTTTTGAGTGAGCACCATTGAAAACTTTGTTACTGGTAGCTTTGATTTAAATGACAACCAGCTAGTGTATCATTGCCAAAAATATATATATGGAAAAATATGATTATTTATGCAAGATGGCCATCCATAGACATGTTGTAGTTACACTCATAGCTGTATAGGCATATTGACAAAGGTTCACCTTAATGGTGGCCATACACGGGCAGATAAAGCTGATAAAACTAGCCTATTGGGTTTATTTAATGTTCACATGATTTTCTAGAAAACTTAAGGTATGACGATCCAAATTAAAGAAAAATCCATTATCCGGAAAACCCCCAGTCCCAAACATTCTGGATAACAGGTCCCATACCTGTGTTTACATTTATTGCTACAGCTCTCTTTACAATTGCTACTGCTACTATGTATGCTTCAATTAGCATGCCAAATAAATAATGAAGACTTATGGCAAATTTGGTTACAACAGGTCACTTTATAACATACTAAAACTTATTTTAAGAGTGAACTTCCCATTGGAGCATC
This sequence comes from Xenopus laevis, assembly GCF_017654675.1. NCBI lineage: Eukaryota > Metazoa > Chordata > Amphibia > Anura > Pipidae > Xenopus > Xenopus laevis. Next base: position 97,621,310 of record NC_054379.1, read on the forward strand.
TTGAAAAATGTGCTTGACTGGCTTTCCAAGCAATGTTTTTCAAACATATATATACTTCTCTTGGTCAGTTATCTAAGCATACATTTTTTTAAATCCATAACCAGCCACTATGATCTCCCCTTTCTGTTTCAATAAATAACATTTAGGGGCATATTTATGAATCTTTACTTTTGCAGGTTTAGGAATTTACCAACAGTTTCTACAGTTGAACTGGCCTGAATTGGTCAGTCCCAGAATCATAAACCTGCCCCTTAGTGAATAATGTACTGGATGGAAATGGTGCTTAAATTGCCCTCTGTGCTATAAGCTATAATTTAACCTCTAGCATAACAAAAAACACCTACTCCTGCCTAAGCAATCCTTAGATCTCTACAGGACTTCAGGGACATACAAGGACAAGTTTGATTGTTATGACTACAGAGATTTAAAACGCAGTTGGATAAATATCTGGCTTTCTTCATTAGCAGCGCCTTGAGAAATATATAATTCTAAATGTATTTTTAAACAAGCAAATGTAAATGATAGGCAGATTGCTAACAGCTCTGCCTGCAAAGAATATGTTAAGGGTACACCAGGCAGAAATAAGTGGGAGTTTATTTCTGGTCATATTCCTTGCACATTTCAGCTTCACTCCATCTGATGTTAAAATACTTCAAATGATCTTTGGAGAGTTTAACATATGCTAATTTTTATAACATCTGTTGGAGAGATAAAGATGTAGAAGAGGAAATGTTTTGGATGTGCATGTCGTATTTTAAGCTGTGTGATAAATAGAAGCCTTGAATTTAGGAATGCTTCACAATTTGTATTCCTAAATAAAACCAGAATAATGTTACACTTAAGTATTAGACAGAGAGCTTGCCATATTATCTAATCTGTCTCTAAACTAATATTTATTTTCCCTGACTGATATTGCAGTTTCTGCCTTGCACAGGACTCCTTTGTTGCCATTACTTTCTGGCTATTATCAGTGAGCTGTTGTTATGGTTAGCTAAAAAATGGCCGAACAGAAAAATCTTGTATAACGAACCTCCCCATTTTGCTCATAGCCTGTACAGCAGGCACGCAATAATGTCAACATTGTTTTTTTGCATTCTCCATAATTAAAGTATTTACAATTTAGTAGCTATTTCATTCTTGTTCATACTAAATACTACTACTACTGAGATTTATTGACGTAAAACTTTCCAGTGGTAAATTGTACTGTAAATAAAACGACTCAGTCATATGAATACTTTAAGATGTAGTTTATGGGAATAGAGGTGCTGGGGGCCAAGCTGTATTGTGGATCAACAGACAGTGGGGCTTATTGATAAACAATGGGAAAACATGTACCTGGGCAGTAACCCATGGCAACCAAATATTTGCTTTTATTTTTCAACCTGCGGCTGTCAGAAAAAGTCACTGATTGGTTGCCCATGGCCATATTTGCCCATTGTTTATAAATGGGACCAATTGTGTCAGAAGTCCTTTAACCTAAAATATTGCACTGCAGTCTGTGACTTAGTCCATCACAAGCTCTGATGTTCACCTTAAATAAACTTATAATATTACCTACACATTTGTATTCTTGGACAATGGGGCTTTTGAAAAGTTGAAGACTTTCCTCCCCCGCCCTCAGCTCTTCAGTTTGAAATTTAAACTGAGATCTAGTTGCTAGGATACCACTGAACACTATTGATATATACTTGCAATACTGGAGGCCCTAAAATGATTTTGCTGTGGTTGCCTTGAAACCTACCCCCACTGCACTAGGCAATTGTTTAAATAATAGACTGAAAGATTAATAGGAAAGGGCATTAACAGGGATATAAGTAATCTTAAAAAGAATAGCAATAACACTATGCTAACGTCATCAATAGTTGACGTGTATCTCAGAATCATCAGAGATGTGCCTGCAACTAATCTGAGATGTAAAAGTTGCAGGTTGATTATTTATCGGATTGTGCCCAACCCTAACCTATCAGAAGGGGAGGAGTGGGATGAGGCAAGCAAGTATATAAACAGGCTCCACCTCCTCAGTCATGGGGTTTGAGTGGCACACAAAGGTTGGGGAATGGCTGGGATGGCATTGAATACAGACCAACACCACTCGCCTCAGGAGCCAATTGGTCAAACCAAACTCACTTGAATCTTTCTGACTCTCACATCACTACTAAAATACACTGGAGGAGAAAATGCCACATTTCTTATTAGTAAGAAAAAGCAACTTATGCACTCTATACTATACACAGATGGGCCCCTTCAGGTACATGGGCATAGATGCAAGCATTCTTTGTATGGACCCTAAGGGTCACGATTGCTAGCGCTTAAACCTGTAATAATGATAAATACAACCTGTACATTATTTTAGGCTTAAGGGTATTTAGGTTTATGGGTAACATTTTTATTAATAATAAAGCATTAACCTATGCAACATTATATCGAAAGCATTTATTTTTACACTCATACCTACAGCACCTGCATTGTGAATCTTGCCCTTGCTTCTAAGTTGCTGGCATGATAAACTAAAACTCTATTGCCTACAGTCAGCAGTAGCATATCTATTACATAATGGAAACCTTTTAGAAGTTGCTGAGGATGTTATTCACAAATGAGATTTTTCAATTACTCTGCTTTCCCAGAGGCCTAATGCAGCAAAGGGGTACTTGGATCACAGCCTTTATTTTTCTTACTTTGCCTTTATGTACTTGAAAACAATGTACTTTAGTAGAAAATAATCTAAGGAAATGCCAGTAGGCAATTACACCTTAGGCCTTGCATTAATCATGCCTCTCAATAGCCTGCTTGCCATTATTTGCCTAATAAATACATGGAAACGTTAAGGAGTTAACCCATTCAGCTGATTATCATTTTTTACATAATCACTGTTGCTGCTTCTTCCTGAGTCTTTTGAATTTTTAGTCTTGTAGCTGCTTTGCTGCTTTGGTTTAATACCCTTTACTAATAAGTACACTGTTTCAAGTAATGTAAAGCTTTCTTTATGTTTCCTACTGCATCTTGTCATAGCTCTTGTATAATTTTCAATCAGCCCCAGATTAGGACATATCACTATAAATGCATGTTCCAGGACAGAAAAGGAAGAATACTATTTATTGTGGGTATAAATAAGGCAATTTTAAGATATTTGAAGCAGGGGGTACTTCAGTCTGGGGTCCTGTGGCAGAGGGAGGCCACAAGACATGCGAATAAGGGATTAGCAAATCACAAAGGGGAAGGGTTTTGGTATAAATGGGCATAGCCAGTGTGGATCAAGATGTACGTGCCTTTGTTTTTTTCTTACTCGATCCCCACTTTACATGAAACTAACTTCCAGAAAACCCAGGTGTCCAGTGATCTAATAACTAGGCCCACCCTGATGGCAGCCTGAAATACTTCAGTATATTTAGCAAAATGCCATCATTCAATACTGGATTTGGCTTTAGAAGCAATTAGGGTTATTTATTTTTTTTACTTTATTTGTGTACAATTACACTATTTTTTTCATAGTTTTTCATGGAAGTAAAAGAGTAAAAGAATAACCCTTGGTGACTGCTGCAAAACCATTTAATGGAGATTTATGATGTACCTTTACTTTACGAGTGTTGCTCTCACTTATACATAGTTTTTAAAGAAACTGTTTGATGTTTATCACATTTCTGTAATACTGGGTGGTATAGAGAAAATGATATACTTTATCTTTCTTTAAATGTATTATTTATTATTTTTCTGTATTAAACTAAAGAGCTCTGGGGCTGTTTTTATCATCACATTAACTTCTGTAATAACTGATGTTTTTTCCTATTTTCCATGTATAGGGTGATGTTGGAGCAAGAGGAGTTCCAGGGCCACCAGGACCACCAGGACCAAGAGTAAGTTTAAAACATGGGAGGGAACATGGGAAACAGGAGCAGTTCTCAAATTCTGTTCATAAACTATGTAATAAAAACATTTCAGCCATCATTTAACCAAAAACAAATGACACATTTCACATCACCTTTCTTAACCTACAGTGTCTGTTGTAATTTGCACAAAAATAAAAGCCTATTGCTACTCACAGCTTTGTCAGTATATATCACATTTCATTGATGCATAGATTTTATAGACTGCAAAAGAAATGCATTCTCCATCAATTAAACATTCATCACAGCTAATTCCCATGACTGAAGCTGGATCACCATGAAGGAATAAAGAGCACCTTGTACTAAACATTGACTCTGCATATAATGTACAGTAACTAAAAGGGGACATCAATTCAGAGAGAAATGGGGGAGAAAACGCATATAGGTAGAACTCAGACATTAGTTGGTGCCGGTGTTGAACAGAAGGAAGCTGTAGAGGCAGGATTCCTTATGGAATAGGAACTAAGCACCAGGGAACAGGCAGTACCTGGATGCAGCAGATAACTCATTTGCTACAGATACCACAGGCAAATAGTTCAAGGGCAGATGTGTTAATATTTGTGCAGGTATAAAGATATGGTATGATGCTAACAGCAGAGGGAACATGTACTGTTATAGATAGCCTACAAGTTTCCACATTTATAACATTGACTTCTCAGGGAAAACTAGAAAGACTATAGATTGCACAGGTACCACAGTTATTTCACTAATAGGTAAGGGGAAAGTATACACAGTATAGATGGAGCAGACACTAACAGCATACGGAAATATATAGTATATGAATGAAGCAGCTATTAGCCATGGGTAAACTATACATTATATAGATTTCACAGGCACCACAGATGTGGCACTTAAAGTTCAGGGGGTAGCATAGACTGTGTTGATGGGTCAGTCAGTACAGATATGACAGCAGAGAGAATATATACAGTATAAAGATGACATAGGTACTGCAGGTATAACACTTACCACACAGGGAAAAGCAATCAATGCATCAATTGCACAGATGTCATCCAAAAATAGCCCCGAGGATATATTAGTTGCAAATAAAATAGAATATATCAACGGGAATTGCATCACAGATATGGCAGTGATTCTCAGAGCACGCATGGAATCTGGTAAAGAAATGTGACAGATGCCAGAATTCTTCCTCTTGTTGTAGATCAAGGCTGTCCTGTAAGCTTAATTATAATGGTTCGGCCAAGGACATTGTTAGACAACATTATAACTTGCATGCAAGCTAACCCACAAACTATATAAAACTAACAGAATATTCATGTGAATTTCTTTTTAATAGGGCCCAACTGCCCAAGGAGAACCCCTGGTGAGTTTTGCACTCCAGTAGTGAGTAGTATTAGTGTTTTTGACTATACTTGCAGTTGGTTTCTGATAAGAATTCTCTTTATGTTTCAGTGTCCAACTGCATGCCCACCAGGAAAACCAGGATATCCAGGCTTGCCAGGCATGAAGGTAATAACATAGCAGCAACCTTCATGAACAAATAAAACGGATTAATTGTTAGTAATTAGTAGTGCATATATAGCCCTAATAGATGGAGAAATACTATTAGTGGAACTTTACCACTGATATAAGTAGCAATGACAAGGATCGCTGGCCAAGGGTATAATTGTCGGGATGCCATTGTTTAAGTATCTGACTGAATTTGCCCTTCCATTTCTTAACACCCCTGTAACGGCTTCCGCCCACTTAAATGTTCATTTCATTCACCTCTGTAATTGATTTATTTAGCAGCAATATTTAATGGTTCTGGTTTTCCAGCTTTATTACACCATATCCCTTTGTCTCTCATTAGCAATACTTTGCTTGATCCAGGTCATATCTTCTTTCATATTAAAATACGTATAAACTGAAAGCATGGCAATGTTACTAAGTAAAAGACATTTGCTGAATACACAATGAGGGAGACGTACTAGTCTGAATTGTCTATAGTCTTCTTTTATTATAAGGACTATAGGATATTTCTGTATAAAACAATTGAAAATAGAAGCAGATTTTAAGCATTGATTTGCATTACTCCTAAACTGTGAACATTTTACACAATTAATCAATAAAATGAATAACTAGTTCCATTTGACAACCTGTATTGAGTTATGCTGAATGCTAGCCAATTCAACACCATGCTGTGCAGTAGGTTCATCTCAAATTATGTCATTGATTAAATTAATTAATTTGTCTTTATTTGTTTACAACTGTGTTATCGCTCACGTTATCAAGTTCATCAGTGTTGGATATTGTCCCAGTGCAATAACCTACAACAATCAGATATTTGCTTTCATCATTCTAATTGCACTAGAACTGTTAAGTTAATTGTTTATTGTTTTTATGTTTACGGCAGCACTGTTGCAGAAATGTTAAGGGTTAAAGTGCCACACAATTAGTCAACATAGATCTACTCTAACATGTACCTAGTATCAGAACTATACTGCTGTATTATCAGAGTCATGACTTTTATTTTAACATTTGAATTCTGTTCTATATAATGAATTTGTAATCTAATGAAATGCTCAAGTTATGTGTCTGTTTTCTAGGGTCACAAAGGTGCAAAAGGAGAAGCTGGGGAACCAGGGAAACAAGGCCATAAGGTAACACTTATTTTAAGAACCAGAAATCACATTGATTTTGATACTTTATTTTTTTTTATTTAAGTACCTATATAGTAGTAATGGCCGAATTTTTCCCGTCGTGAAATGGTGGAAAAATGTGAATTTTGACGCCCGCGTCAATTTTGACACTGACGTTAAAGTCAATGGGCATCCGAATAATGTTGACGCACAATGGTTTTGATGCAAGCGGCTTTTCCGACACGCATCCCAAATTTTTTGTCGCCGACAATTTTTTGACGGCGAATTTTCATGCCAGTTGTGCAAATTTCATCGCCGGAGGCAAAACCCGGAAATTCGCCTCAAATTCTTGCCTGTCCAGTTTATTCGCCCATCACTATCATACAGGCATATTCTATTCATTTTTCACTTAGACATTTAAACAAATGCCAGGATGAGTCCATGAGCCTGGCACCTGACTAGCAATTTAAATCCCAAGATAGAGCTACAGAAGTGAAAACATATATTCTTGAAGCCATACAAAATAAAAAGGAAAAACAAATTGCCTTAGAATGCCATAGACTTCGTAATACCAATAGCACTTTCAGTACCTTCATGTTTATATGCATTTAGCTATTCCCAGTACAGGAATAATTGAAGTAGCTATAGATGGACACACCAGAAAATTAGATGTTTCCAATTTTTATTTATCCTCACTGCCTGACGCCATGGCACCATTCCTGTTTCACATCACTACCTTCATGACCACTATTGCACCCAACTATAGGCCAGATTCAATTCAGCGAGAAAAAGCTTTATCCATGAAATCTCAAGGACGAGATTCAATTTGAGATGCAATTCAATCCTGAAAACTTATCTCAATGTTTATAACGTGAAAACACTATTGAAGTCTATGGGAAAAACCTGGAACTGAATTTGAATTGAATCTTGTCCATGAGTTTTCACGTGATAAAACATGAGATAACTTTTTCTCACTGAATTGAATCTGGCCCTATATGTCTTCTATGTCAAATTTACAGCCACCATTCCATTTCAAATTCGCTATATGTCCCTTGGCAATCATATACAATGAACTATATATACTATGGTATTTGTGCTACTTTATCCCAATATATTCAGAATATGATATTTTGGTACAAATGCTGAAATCAGACGCTCATGTTACATATTGTAGGTATCGCCCATTGTACCATAGATTTTGCACAAATATCACAAATCAAGGTTACTGCCTCCTGCGCTTGACAAATGAATGTATAAAACTGCTCCACATGTAGCATTCTTTAAAATAATAACCAGAAGATGAACTTAGGCTGGATTGTTTGTACATTTATTCAAATGAAAATATATTATAAGCCATCATCATGTTAGCTAGAAACAAATCGTCCTTGAAATCATTGGAATTTAAAGTACACCCTGTCCCACAGGTTTCAATTTGCAAGCAGTTTCTTAAACACAGTCAAGCTGTCATTTGTTAAATTTAAAGGGCCATAAAATTATATTAAAATGGTTTTGATCTTGTTTATACATTACTGAAGGATAATTCATGATAGTGGTATTGTAATAAAACCATTGCATTATGTTCTAGGGTCTGAAAAAGTAAGAGTGGCTTTGCCAACATTTTCTCTTGCGGGAATATTTGTAATATATTTTTTTGTTTTCCCTAGGGAGAAGAAGGTGAACAAGGAGGAATTGGGGAAATTGGTTCTCAGGGACCTCCGGTAATGCATTTCTGTTTTTGGAAACAATATTGTTAATGTGCCAATTTTATTTCATAGGAAAAATGTTCATTGTTCTTATTGAGTCTGATGTGAATTTAAAGGTAGACTAACTGCTGTTACAGTATATAAAATTATGCATTGATTGTCCCCTTTCAATGACATAATGAAATCCATGTACTCCATGTACTCTATGATATATATACTCTATGGCATATGGGGGCTATAAGTTTAGATTCTATATATTTAGAAGCAAATGGTCTCATTTACAGAGGACAATCACCGTAAGGGATGGACCATGTACTTAATACTTAAAATTTCCAGGGTGTCCATGCCCTAGTGGATTGCATTTGGAATCAACCCTCAAAATACATATAACTAGTAAAGTGAGGAGAGCAATCCAAGGCAGAAGATCTGCAACAGTGTATTTTATTAGCAGATTCAAAAGACACAACATGTTTCGGGCCTCAAACCCCCTTTATCAAGTGATGATAAAGGGCGTTTGAGGCCCTAAACATGTTGTGTGTTTTGTAGCTGCTAATAAAATACACTGTTGCAGATCTTCTGCCTTGGATTGCTCTCCTCACTTTACTAGTTATATGTATGCTGAAGACTTGCGGTGAAGTCTTATAGGAAAGAAGCACCATTGCATTAAAAAAACTGGGCAGTGCGCTGAAGTAATCCTGTTGAGCAACCCTCAAAATAAACTGTGGTCCCATTTTATACTGCTGGTCACTGTACCATTTTATACTGAGGGTACCATTTGCATTGTTCTCCTTTTATGTTATGGGAGATCTTCTCAAACTATAATTTACAGGTATTTCTAAATAAGCTCCTTTTTTCGTCCTTTGCTTTCTAACTACGCTTAGTGAGAAGAAATTGCTGATTGATTGCTGACAAAATTGTTAAATAAGCCATTACTTTGGTTAAGTAATCCTTTTGTTGCAGGCATTAAATGCATTTTAATAGTATACTTCACACTAAACAACCTGGAAGATAAAGTTTTTATGATACGCAATACAGCTTGTTAGTTGCCATTACTGTTATCTGAGTTTTTTGTTAACTATAGTGATAGGATGATGGCAGTCTATTCAAAGCGCTTTAAGTTTTTCAGAAAATATTGGCAAGTGGCAACTATTGCAGTTGCTTATATTTGTACACATAATATAATATGAATCCAAGGGGAGAAAGCTGATTTGCTGCATTTTGCTGAACTGCACATCACATCAAATTTTCAGACAGTAACTGACGGTGATTGACTACTGATGTAAATGATCGCAGTTGAACAATAACTTGAATAATGAAAGCAAATGTAATTCTAATCAACTTTCCAATATACATTATTGAAAAACTTTCAATGATTTTAAAGCTATTTGTAAATGTAATTGCTTTTGAAAGCACTAGCTGTCTTCGTTTTACTGTTCCGTGTGCTGCTGGTCCTTGGTATGTTGCTGTAGTGACATCTCCTCCAGGCAAGACACATTTGTCCCAATGCCTTCCACAGTTCTGTGATACATTTCACAGATCCCTTAACCATAGTAAATGGAAGATGTGGTATTAGGAGTCTTGGCTGGAGAGATGATAACTGCAACATCGCTTCAGTGGCACAGCTAATCAGAACCAGGGCTATATTTACCATATCGGCACTCAAGGGCCTCTGTTTAGGGCAGCTGCTTTAAGGTGGCGGCCCTTGGATGCTTCATGGTAAATATATTTGTTGCACAAAAAAACTCGGGCCCTGCCACTGAATACATTCCTACGAAATCGAGGTAGGGTGTAGGCGGGGTATCGAGTGTGGTAGGTGACGCTACAACTGTGCATGGTACATTGTGACATTATTTCTGCTTATGTCATTTGCACATATGCCGTTGAGCATGCAAGTCATGCAAACTTTTATATTTTGGTCTACAAGTCCTGTAACCAAAATAAGACATGCCATATTACAGTATATGCATGATTTCCTAAAAATATCTACCAATTGCTTTTTTAGGGGCCACAAGGTTTGAGAGGCATCACTGGTGTTATGGGAGCCAAAGGCAGCAAGGTAAGTTTTCAAGTTACACACTAACCGGGATATACACGGAATGTATATCAATTGTTTTCTTCAGCAAATTGAACGATCAATTGTTATATACCTCTTTACATCTCCCCAGTTAAATAGCTTTTGAAGGCTCCATCTTATTGCATATGCCTGCATACAGCTCACATTCACTTCAGCTTATCATTTATGCTGGGAGTCATGGCATATGAGTGTGGGACCTATTAACTTAGTGTAACTATGTTTCTTACAAGAGACGATAGGGCTCATTTATAAATTTCACACAGCACCCTGCGCATGTTATATTTACAAAGCTGGGCAACATTAGTGTACTTACCCCCATATGTAATAAGAGGCACTAAGTTTGCCCAGGAGCAGTAACCAATATCAACCAATAGACTGTTTGTTTTTAAGTGGGTGACCAGTAAATCCTACCTGCTGATTGGTTGCCATGGGTTACTGCTCCTGCGCAAACTTAGGGGCATATTTGTCAAAATCTGGATTTTTCTGAGTAATTTAATTAATACAGTCAGACCACACTAGAATCCACAATTGGAGCTTATTTATTATTAAAAAAGCACGATTTAATCAGATCGGGGACAAGACCGTAAAAATCCAGCAAAAATCCTACGAATCATTCCTTTTTTTTTAGCCCGAAAAGTCCAAAATAGTTGTACTTTCTGGTTCATTTCAACGCAGACCACAGAAACTTCCAAATAAGATAGGGACCCTCTCCCATTGACTTTTATATATGACTTATACATCCTTGGCAGGTCTGAGATGCCGGATTTTCGGATTCTGACTTTTTCCATCCACGGGATATAATAATTCTTGAAAAATTCTTTTTTTTTTCCACAAAAAATTCAGATTTTTATTAAAAAAAACCTTTTTGGCATTCAGACTTTAATCAATAACCCCCTTAGTGTCTTTTATTTTATAACCCCATAATTGTGCAATCATAATTGTGAATTTGTATTTACGCTGCGATTGTCCTTAACAACTTTTTAAATATGGCATAATGGAAATTTTTTAAATATTTATGTGCTCACTCTGCATTTGAGTTACACACAACTGTGGCAGGGGGGGGGGGGATTTGCAGATTTGTTTTTTTGCAGAATTACCAACACTATATTCACGCACAACAACCACGCACAGTGGTGATGCAAAAACATTTGCAAATATTTTGCACAACATGCACCTCTATTTGTAGAAATAGGAAAACCTACAAATAAGCATTTATGGGAAAACATGAACAAAATGCACAAACGTTTATAAATTACGACAATGATTCATCAAATTACTTGGTCTGGAGTTTTTTTCTATGATCTTAAACACAGTAAATAATGCTGCTCCAGCATAATTCTGCAGTGAAATCCATTTCTCAAAAGAGCAAACAGATTTTTTTATATTCAATTTTGAAATCTGACATGGGGCTAGATATATTGTCAGTTTCCCAGCTGCCCCAGTCATGTGACTTGTGCCTGCACTTTAGGATGGAATTACTTTCTGGCAGGCTGTTATTTCTCCTACTTAATTTAACTGTATCAGTCTCAGTGGGACTTGGCTTTTACTAATGAGTGCTGTTCTTAGATCTTCCAGGGAGCTGTTATCTTTTGTTAGGGAGCTGCTATCTGGTTACCTTCCCATTGTTCTTTTGTTTGGCTGCTGGGGGGGGGGGGGAGGGAGGGGGTGATATCACTCTAACTTGCAGTACAGCAGTAAACAGTGACTAAAGTTTATCAGAGTACAAGTCACATGACTTGGGGCAGCTGGGAAAATGACAAGATGTCTAGCCCCATGTCAGATTTCAAAATTTAATATAACAGAGTCTGTTTGCTCTTTTGAAAAATGGATTTCAGTGCAGAATTCTGCTGGAGCAGCACTATAAACTGATGCGTTTAAAGGGGTTGTTCACCTTCAAACAACTAGTTGTTATCAGATAGATCACCAGAAATAACGACTTTTTCCAATGACTTTCTATTTTCTATGTGTCACGGTTTTTCTAATATTGAAGTATAAAGTGTAATTTCTCTCCTTCTGAAGCAGCTCTGGGAGGGGGGGTCGCCGATCCTGTAAACTGTTCTAAATTGATACATTTAGTTGATACATTTCTTATCTTTGTCCCTGCTGAGCAAAATCTCTGGGTTTCATTACAGGCAGCTGTTAGAATTGATACAATTGTTGCTAATACTCCAGAGATGCTGCTGAGAAATGTATCAACTAAATGTTGCAAAATTGTAACAGTTCAGAATCTGCACCTGGATTACTGAGCTGTCAGACTCAAACACCAGAGACACGAACATTCAACTTTAAACTTAGATTTTGGAAAAAACTTAAAAAATAAATAATGGAAAGTAATTGGAAAAAGTCATTATTTCTAGGGAACAATCTAAAAACAACTAAATTGAAAAAAGTGTTTGGAAGGTGAACAACCCCTTTAAAAAAATACATGTTTTCCCATGACAGTATCCCTTTAAAAGAAATATTAGAGAGTGCATTCAGGTGTCGCTGAGGTAATTGTCTTGACTAACACTTGTATGTATACCATGCTCAATAGGTGCCAATTTGCCACATGACTGGGTGAATTAAATAGTCACCCAATGTCACTTGAGTATTTCCACTTCTAGGGTAGGGATATCAAATTTAATCTTCCAGAAAATAGGAAATATAATATAACTTCAAGCATTTTATATCGGTCATCACTGGAGTCCATTTTGACAGATCCTCTGCAAGGTGTATCAGTTTTAAAACACACATTTATGTTCATTTTCTGCTTATTGAATAACCTTGTGATGGACGTAATATTCACATTGCACAGCTCCCCCAGTACTCATTAAAACAGTGCTGTATGACTGCAGCCTGGAGAGAGGACATGGTAATATGTTTTGTCATTCAACAGTGATCTATATTATTCTGTTTAGGCAGAAAACTAACAAACTAAACACTGGAAAATGAAAAATAAAAATATGGACAGGTTTGATCTCTGCTGGGATCAAAAGATTATGCTATGAAATTTATAAGGGAGAAACCTAAAAAGGAATGAAATGAGTTTGTGATAAAGCTGAGCTCTCGCAGGACAAAAATAAATGGTTTTATCCAGAACTAATGGCACATTGTGTTCTCTATCACATCCATATTGAAGGCAAAATTAACCTGTTTCCTAGTCCCTGTCTGAATATGTTTTGAATGACAGTTTTGCTTTCGAACAACTCTTCTCTTTCCATAAGCAGAAAGACAGTCTCCTTTTTGTCCTCTAAGCAAACAACCTTGATGTTATATTCATCTCCCCTCTTTCTATTTGTCTTTGTTGGTAACATCTGTTATGCAGTGGTATAAAAGACAATCTAAGCCATACCTATTCAGTTTGCAGTTTAAATAACCTTAAATGTCACCGTCAGTGCCAGCCTTAAATAATATAGTATTTAACTGCCTTTCATTTCTTCTAGCACATCACAGTACATATTGTCCATAAAGATGTCTATAAAAGATGAATTCTTTGGAGACCGTGCACATAGGTCTTTGTCGTCTGTTGGAGATCAGTGTAAAATATGAATAAAATCTTCTAGATAGTTATAAGTTAAATCTGACTAAATATAATCAGTGGAAACATATTAGACTTTGCCCTTCTTTTCTTTTGAAAAGCGTTTTTTTCATAAATACTCACTTTGCGGTTATCTCTAATGTTAGTAAGCTTACCTTTTTATGATCATAACACTTGTAAATGATAAAAAAATCCTTTACGCACAAGTGTTTATCATATGATTGCAATCCTCCTGCTGCTATAGAATCAGATGTTGCAGCATCACCCAACAAGTCTATTGGGGGTAGGTAAACAGTTGCCCCTACTACAAGGCATCTTAATATAACTCAATCCAGACATAAAGAAAGTAAATCTATCCCTTTAATACTGGTGAATTACATCTTACTGTTTCTTTCTTCTTTTTGTGCATCAGTGGAGCCTGGTTCATAATTTCAAAATGAATTCCACATATTAAACATAGAGGGAAAGTTGTGCTCCCCACTAATTTTTAAAACCATTAGGCAGGGGTGCAATGAGGCTGTGACCACAAAATACATATAGTCAAATACAAGAGTCCTCTGCACTCAAACTATTATCAATATATTTAAGACAGAGACATTTTGTGCATACTGCTACTAAAAAATGTCAGGTGATCCCACTGGTGTCTAATAAAAGGGCCGCCAAGTTTGGGAGTTTTACTTTGAAAGCAGCTAGTAAGTTGCAGGTAAAACTTAGTCCCTTTGTAAAATGTATAATTAAGCAATAGAATTCTTAATGAATCCGATGAAAATTAAGCGTAGGACTGGCCAGATATGGGATGACTTTGACGTAGTTGGCCAGCTTAAATATATTGCAATATATGGACAAACAATCCCTGTTTTGTTTAAAGGGTAAGGCATTTTTAGTAGCTGAATGCACAAAATTAGTGATGGACGAATTTATTCGCCAGTCACGAATTTGCGTGATTCGCCACGGGCGAATAAATTCACGAAACCGGCGTAAAAATTTGCTGGGAGAATTGTTTGGCGTTTCGTGAATTTAGCACAAATTTTTCGGCGAAGCAAAACAGCGCAAATTCGCCCATCACTACACAAAATGTCTCTGTCTTAAATATATTGATAATGGGTTGAGTGCAGAGGACTCTTGTATTTGTCAATTAAACATAGAGGGTCTAAAACATCAGGAAATGAAAATTGCCTGTATGCATTCACATATAATGTATGTCTGCACTATGTAGCATAATTTGTAGCATGATAGTTTTCATTTTAAATGAATTTCATCTTGAGCGATTTCTTCAGAAGTCATATATATGCATTATTCCTTGCATAGCTTGGCTGTATGTAGCTGAGACATTCTCTTGGGAAAGCTACATGTGGTGGTTTACTTGTTGTTTGGTGATGCCATTATTCTGTGAGTCAATATCCTAAATCTCCTGTAATAATAGCGGACCTTCTTGCCATGAGGAGGCAAATAAGCAAATGCAATGCAATAAAATCAGGACAAATTGGTATATTTCCAATATCAGAACAATTGCATTTAATTATATTTGCTTTTGAGTTATTCACTCTGTGTTTATATTTCTTTGCCCGTGGCATAGGGTGGCCGTGGAACTGATGGAGAGCCTGGTCCTCGGGGAGTGGCTGGTGCAACTGTAAGTAAAAAAAAAAAGGATAGAAAATAGTATTCTGCCTTGCCCTTATAATGCATTATATACTATAATGTCAAAGAGGAATTGCAATTGTTTTATGAAAGCAATGAGATAAAGATAATTCTAATTATTGCAGTGTATAATAGATATATCATGATATTTTGTATTAATTACTGCTAACCTACTCTTTTTAATGTGTCAGCATTCTGTCTTTGTAAGAAATATTTCAAGCAACATGAGAAACATAATTTTTTTAATTACATATTATTTTATAGGGTGATCAAGGTCAGCGTGGTGCTTTGGGAGAAACAGGGCCAAAAGGGGAACGGGTAAGCATATTTTTCCGGTACATATACACTTTTAATACACCAACCTATAAACCATTGTTCTAACCCTACACCCTTATTGAACTTGTATCATTGTTACATGTACTATTGGTTAGTGATGGGTGAATCTGACACGTTTCGCTTCACCAACAATTTGCAAAACGGGCGAAGATTCGCCAAAATGCATTAACGTTTATGCGTGACAAATTTTTTTGACATGAAACAAATTGCACAACAATTTTTTGACGCGCAAATTTTTTTTTCACTCATTAGAGACTATGGGCGTCATTTTTGCAGTGAAAAATTATGCTCATCACTACTCTTGGTTAATAACAGCAAACTTTAGAAATACAGTACTGCTTTATCTCACTAAGCTCTTATACTGATTTCTTAACAGGGACCTGTTGGACCAAGGGGCATAACCGGAATGCCAGGATCTAAAGGAGAGTCGGTAGGTTTACATGATTCATTTTTAAAGAAAATGTAAAGACAAGTGCAAAGACATTTTCATTCATGCCAACAGCTATGAAAGGGCACAGTGTGTGCACTGTAATGTTGACGGCAGACAGGACATATTTTTACTTAATCTTTTCCAGTGTGGGTAAGAAAGTTGCAGTCCTATGAGGATTACTGTACATTTGCGGGGGAAATGTTTTTTACCCACAATGCAGCCAGCCATTGCGTTAAAACACAAGCAATTGCACGTGCGCTTTGATACAAATCAAACGGAATTGCACTGGGAATTGTTGGTGTCAGAATGACATCTGTGCATGATTCTTAAGTTCACTGTCTATTGAGGTGATAGTAGCTCCAGGGTTTTCCTTGTGTCAATAGATGCACTTGCGCTCAGTTTAGAACAGGAGATGGGGAAAAAGGCAGCAGTGTTGAGTGCAACTATGTGGAAGTGCAAGCAGTGTCGGACTGACCCACCGGGATACCAGGAAAACTCCCAGTGGGCCCAACTGTCAGTGGGCCCTCCTGCTTCTATCCATTTAGCCTATTTCATGGGCATTCCTTATTTCTTTATGGAAAATGCTTAATAATGAAAGAGTATATTAAGTAAAAGGACTAGGAGAATAAAAAAGTTGGGTGAGGAGAGGAAAAAATAATAGCTTGGAAAGTGGCCCCACAGTGTAAGGTTTTCTGGTGAGCCCATGCACAGCTCCCCCAATGGTGCAGGTTTGTGCAATGACTTTGCCTTTTTCACCATGGCTGCAATTATGTTTGTGTTCTTAACTGAACCTTTATATATATATATATATATATATATTTATATATATATATATATATATACTGTATATCCTTACATGTTAGGTATAGTATTTGATCCCAAATATAAACTCATTAGATTTAATAGTAATTTAATATCAGTAAATATCAACAAATTATGAATATGTAATTTAATATCAGTAATATACTTCTTTATGGTTATTATATCAACCAGAATTGCAGCAAATTGCTGTTTTCACTACTCATATTGGTGATAATTTAGAAACAACACTAAATTGGTGCTGTCCAACAATGAGCATAACATCTGCTTTTTCTTTAGGGGTTACCTGGTGTTGATGGTCGTGATGGAATTCCAGGATTGCCAGGTGGAAAGGTATAATTTATAGCACAGTATGCATGTGCACTCTTACTTTGCTAGATTAGTTTCTTCAACAGAGATATTAATAACACAGGTTTATCAATAGCAACAAAGCCCGGTTATTTGTTTCACTTCCCTTTCCCCTGATATTGATTGGTTTTAATACTGCCATCTATCATGTGCACTGTATTAACGCCATGGAACTCATTGCATATTTAATATCCCGTCCTATAATGTATATGCCAAACATAATGAGTGTATTATAAAATGTGAAACATTTAATTCAGATTTCTTGAACAGGCAAGGTTAACGATAGCCTAGAATTGGCACTTTACTTTATAGATAAAACATGATTGATACATTCCATTATTATACTATTAATTCTAATCTTTGTATTATTTGCTTATGCTAAAGGCTTAAAGGAATAAAGGTGTTTGGTACAGTTGTGTTATAGGATCCACGATCGGCCTGACACCATTAAAGGGTGGTTCACCTTCAAGTTAACTTTTAGTATATTATAGAATGGACAATTCTAAGCAACTTTTTAATTAGTATTCTTTATTTATTTGTGATCATTTATTCATTCATTTATTCATTAGTTATTTGCCTTCTTCTTCTGATTTTCCAGCTTTGAAATGGGGGTCACTGACCCCCATCTAAAAACAAATACTCTGTAAGGCTACAAATGTATTGTTATTACTACTTTTTATTACACATCTTTCTATTCAGGGGTCTCCTATTCATATTAGAGTCTCTTATTCAAACCAGTGCATACTGTAGTTGCTAGGGTAATATGGACCATAGCAACCAGATGGCTGAAATTGCAAACTGGAGAGCTGCTGAATAAAAAGCGTAATAACTCAAACACCACAAATAAAAAATTAAAACCATTTGCATATTAACCATATTGTCTCAGAATATCCCTCTCTACATCATATTACCAGTTAACTCAAAGGTGAACAATCCCTTTAAGTATCCTTAAAGACAAAGATGTCTTTTAGTAAATGTAATTAGTCAGTGAGTTCTTAAATCAGTTTTTTTCCAACTTGAATCCATTTTACAGATGAAATACGACTATTTGTGAGAATTGTGCTTATATGAAGGCTACTTGCTGCTATTTCCTGTACATAGGCAAAGGTTTAAAATGATCAATATAGAATATAAATAAATAGATACGTATATATTCACATTTTTTTAAATATATTGTATATTTATCTTTGTATGGAAAACCATAGCCAAATAATATCTTAGCAGTAGCACATTTTGAGAACCATATATTTATACCTATGTTTTGTTGTAGGGTGAATCTGGTGAACCAGGAGCTCCAGGGGAAGTTGGACTTCAAGGATTGCCGGTAAGGAGTATCCTTGCTATATCTGCTGTGTGTTAGTACTGAATATGTGGTATTGAGAAAACCAGAAATGTAGACTCTGTGGACTCTGCACAATGGCATTTTTATATGTTGGCCTGAGTTAAAAGAATTTGTAAATGCATAACTAATCACAATTTGTAATGCTAAAGCATTGAATCCTGCATTTGGATTAAAATTTGGCTAAATTGTAGCACATTCTGCAGTAGGAAAATCTGGCTGCATATTTTATATCCAGTGAATCTTTAAAGTCATGTGAATATAAAGCATTGCACTTGTTCCTTGGCCATGCTGGTTTAGAGCTGCAGCAAGTGCAGGTGGTTTGAAATGTATACAGAATGTAAAAATTCTGCAGGTATATAGTATTTCCAGCCACAGAAATATTATTTCATAGTCGTAAAGAATATTTAATCTCTCTTACATATTTTGTTAGAAGGTACTTTGCAGCTTTATGACCTTTATGACAACTTTTGGCCTGCAGAATTCTGTAAGAAAATATGCTCACAGAACATCTTGAAGGCTTGTACTTTGTATAACGCCTATAATATAGTTCAAAATAGAATTGATAATGCTGTAATCTATAATCTTACAGTCTGTATCATATTAATTTACAGGACAATCTAAACACACTGCCTGTGATAATTTGCAGGCAGGGCAGTTCCAGTCATTTTGCCATTCTGTCATACTGCCATGTTTGTCTTTTTTCAAGCTGGACTACTATGTACGGCATAATAAATAATATAAAACCAAAGAGAAGCACCGCAGAACATCTTGTACTGGCTTGTGCATTAATTTCACATCCTGTATTGTGTGTAGGGTATAAAATGTAAACATTCATGTGGAAATAAAAGGGCTGACTGGATGCTTCTAAAAGGATATTAAGGGACAAAAAAGAGATTAGAAAACTATCAGTGTGCCGAAGCCTCATACACGCTTGAGTGTTTACCCATGAGAGCCATGTAAGAAATTGTATCGATTCAGGGGTCCAATAATATCCTTTGAGAATCAACAGACCAAACCTATGGTATTCTGTGGCTCCAATTCTATTTCTGAATTGCTTGAATGAATTCAAACTCAGTGTTGAAAACACCCATATAGGTGAGAACTAAGCTTTCTGTTAAAAGATTTTCAAGCTTAAATTTTACTGATTTCATTATTACGGGTGAGGTTGTTCTTTTCATGTTGCCAGTAACCATAATACTGTCTGCAGATATAAATCTGTCATTGATTTTTTTTTAGGGTATGCCAGGCAATCCTGGTGCCAAGGGAACAGCTGGAGAGAAGGTAAGAATTATATATATATATATATATATATATACTGTATATATATAAACTGTATATATACACTGTATATGCATAAACATTGCATTCAATAGCAGGATAAGTCTTTGTAAAATTAATTTTTACAGTCTAGCTAAAGCTTCTCTTTTTTTTTCTGATACTCCACGAGCAATTTATTTAGTGACATTCAGTTTAGTGGCATTAGCATAATTTAAATTTATGGCCATCTATTCCATGGGATTGTGCATATATAATAATTAGCTTGCATTGAACCCGTGGTAAAAGGAGATGGTGAGAATAAAGGACCCATTTACTGAATGGTACTTAGCCATAAAATACCTTACGGCTAATTAAACAGAATGGGCAGTAAGATATATTACTGCCTTCTCTTATGCTATAATGACATTCCATAAAAATGGACTATATGTCTTTTGTAGCAATAGAGGGTGTTTTGTAACTCGTCAGCTCCTAGCTAATATGATCATTTTATCACCTAACACTTGACTTAAAGGGCACCTGGTATATTCAATGAAACCTATATGTTAAACTGAGCAGTCCCGGGACCTTAAAATAGTTTCTTCTGCCTGAATCTACACAGAAACTGCCACAAACAAGCCTCTGGTGTCTGCAATGTTTTAGTTTCCATGAAGCAAGTACTCTACAAACCTAAGAAAATCCCTTCCAAATAATAAGCTCCATTCACAAGATCAGGAAATTATAAGCGCTTAGTTTCCAATTGAATTTTTACCTACACTTATATTCTCTCATAAATGGGCAATCATCATTAAAAAGATGAATAATTATGGACTTTCTTACACCATCATGTGCCACTGCAGTGCCAAGATGTTCTGTACTTGGACAAATATAACCTACAGGCCCCTAATAAACATAGAAGCATTAGCAACATTTTGTGCAATGCATTACAAGCAGGGATTGCTCAATAAGCCTTTAGTGATTACACTTATGCTATGGCCTGCTTAGCCAACATCCCAGACCCCTTTAGAAGGCCAGACCTTAAGATCTGCTCAGTAGGCCTTCCAGGGCCAGATTTATACATGGGGTGCCCCTAGGCAGGGACCACTAGTCCCCCCCCTTCCCACCTCCCCCTGCATATGCGTGAGCATGCATACGCAAGTCTTATCTCATCGGGTCTGGAACACAGGAAATGGCACGTGGGAGATTTAAAGGGCTGGCAAATCTTCCGCATGTCCCCAGAGCGTCGGAATCCATTAAGATGCAGCAGGCATGTCACCCCTAAAATTCTGCTGCCCAAGGCCTGTGCTTTTGTGGCCTTTCCACAAATATAAAAATATAAAAGCAAGTATCTTTAGAAAGCAATTGGAAATGGTCATTTAATAAATATTGTTTAAAAGCTCTCTCTCTCTTCTGTTTTGTAACAGGGCAACACTGGAGCTCCAGGTGTACCAGGCCTAATGGGAAACTCTGGTAAACCTGTAAGATGTAATTTTATTTTTCTAAAATGCATATTTTTTTTAAATTTTTACTCTGTCCTAAAGGAAAATGTAGAAATACCAAATAAGAATTGCATTTTATAGAATACCACATGCTTTATAAAATGCTGTTATATTCTATTCTTACACAAACAGGGTGATCAAGGACCACAAGGTGAAGTTGGCCCAAGAGGACCTGTTGGTTCATCGGTAAGTCACCAAGATGTCTTAGATTACATTTTTATTTGCTGTTTTTACTGTATAAAAGTCACCTCAAGAAACATCAATCTTCAGTATTTAAATTTGATTGTTCAGTATTTCAGTGAATTATCATCAAAGGTGAACTTCTTATTTCTTGAACTGGAGCCCTTGCGGTACAGACTATATCAGTTTTTGTATAGACTATGCATTGTATAGGCCATGCATTTATATTTCGTTTATATATGCTATTTTTTATGCTTCATAATGCCAGTAATGTATTTAATGATCTCGTTATTTCTCATCCAGCCATATTAATTGCTATAACTAAGTCTTTTTCCAAAGACTTCAGTGGAATGGCTTATTTTTGGCCATGTAAAATGGTACCGAGATGGTTTTAAATGGGTTTGTGAGAATGCCTTGGCCAAATGCAGAATTGTATCTTTCATTCATATGTATATATGTTCTTTGCACCCAATAAATCATCTATAGCATATATCTATCTATATATATATATATATATATATATATATATATATATATATATATATATATATATATATATATACTTTTTCATGATTTATAGTATTCAGTCAAAGATGTATCATTTTTTTATCATCATAGCATGGAGTAATTGTCAGGCATTGGTTTTTGCATAAATTGAAAGAAGGCTAAACACTACTACAAATGTTGTATAATTTACACTATGCATAGGCTGATCTAAAAGGAGAAATCTGCCTGAGAGGCAATCTAGAGTCAAACAAGAGGATAGTTACAGAGAAAATTGAAAGTTGATGTTTAATGGGGTAGGAATAGGTTTCTGGTAGAACTGTTGAATGATCTCTTTTGGAAATAATGTAAATATATCTAACACAGCATTGATTTAAAAGGGGACTGTCATGCATTCATAAATTATAAGTGGAGTGGATGTTAGCAATCATTTTCACAAGTATGGGTTAGTTTAAGTTGCTAGATTGTTCACCATTGTGCATTCCAGTTGCTCTTGGATTCCAGCTTTCCATACAGTAGATCTAAATAATGTACTAACTGCTGTGGTTAGAGCAACTTTTACAGGCACTTGAATTTAGAAAAGGCCCTACATCAGGCATTAACTGCTGGTTTCTCTGTGTGCATATTTTTATGATATATTTTATGTTCACCATTCACAACAGTTTCTAATCCAGTAAAGCATCTTATCTTGTATTACATTCACAACATATTAGAAAAAAACTCATCAGTAGCCAATTAACATAACTGTATCAACAGTCCTGACCTTGCTACCCTTTGGATCAGAAGTAGGACACAAGAGAAATATATCCTTCCAAGGAACAACACTAACACGCTTCCAGTAGCTTGTGATGTACAACTTGCATGTCGATCTTCAGTTTACTGGGTAGAAATGGCAAAATATTATAAAAAAAAGGAGCATCATTGTGTATACTTATGCCAAATCTATATGCCTTAATCAAGATAATATTAAGTCCTTCAACCTAAAGCTGCCCACGCATGAATACATTTGGCCATACATTTTGATCCCTGTGGATCTGTCCTGACATTAAAGTTCCCCTGCTAGGCTGACGCGGAGTGAAACTTTTCAGCTGTTCCAGTATTTGACTGACTTCTGTGATAAGGCTGCCATATTTCTGACTCAAAATTTTTTAACAATGCTTTCAAGTTTAAAACATTATATAAACGCAAAAGAAATACGTGTTCAGTATTAGAGTTTAACAAAACATTGTACTTGTACAGTTGTGCTAACTCTGTGACCCCTGAAACACAGAAAGGGCAACGTGACAAGATTTCATGGCTAATTCATTAAAGGAAAGGTGTGTCACGAATGGTTAAACATGTCACAGTGAAAACTGGTAATGATCTTAATTTCTTGTAATGATCAAAAGAACAGCAGGATCTTGTCAAAATGGTACAATATAATAAAAGTGCTGACTAGCTTATTTTGAAATATCCTTGAGTATCTGGAGGCAGCTGCCATTTAATTTTTCTTGGAAGACTGACATTGATTAATGAAATATCCCCAAGAAACTCATTAAAATCTATAAAATGTGAGACTTGTGTATCCTTTGAAAATTTAGAAACATGGTAGGATAAAGCAGGACTTTAGATGGGAATTTCTTTTTTCTAGAAATGTGGCTCCCAGAAAGCTCAGATATAAAACCCTGCTATTAGTTTCTTCCTAAATTGATTAGTGAATACATTTTATCTGGGTTGTATGGCACCTGGTATTCCCAGGGATTTTTGAGTCCAGGTACTAATCAACCCTGACCCTGCTTCTCTTCCAAAACTCAGATAAGGTTTTCTATCTGCCTCTTCTGTTTAACGAAACACATATCCCACTTTCATGCCCCTTCACTGTTTGTCCTTGGGAGGAAAAGATAAAAACCCTGCATAATCACAGCACAGTTGTATGTAGCTAGTCTACCTATAATACAAAATGAATCATTCATGTAACTGCCATTGAATGGTTCAGTTTTGATGGATAAACAATGCATACTTATGCCATTATATTATTGTGAGAATCAGAGCGTAATTAATCAAATATGAACATTTGTAGGAAAATGCTGATGAACTAATCTTTACATCCTCTTTTAACCAAATTACATATGAAACAGTCTTGATATGCAGAAATATAATCTGCTTACAGTAGCTTTCATTCAGCATTATGAATAATTGGTTTATGTAACATTTATGATCATGATTAATATTTTCTCTGTACAACTAGGATCAGGCAAACATGGATTTCTAAGGGCATAATTCAATGCAGAAACCTTTTTTTCCATGTCATGCTTTTCTCTAATACTGCCTTTGTTGGGCTTTCTAAGATTTGACAACAGAAGAAAAGTAAATTCAAAGGGGAAGCAGAGTGCATTACAGCTCATTGGCTAAGCTGTTCTGAGTAGTTCCATACCTTTCCCATCTTTGGAGGTACAAGAATCAGTTTGTTCTAAGGAGAAACAGGCAGCTTTTGGCATCTTACTGTGCTGAAATACATACAGAAGAAGGAGCGCTTTGTCTTTTTACCAACCAAAATGCCAGCCAATGAAATGAAAAGAAATATATGGATCAATTGACATCCAAACTGCCATTCATACTGATTATCATACTGTAAACTGTGGACGAAATCTTACATTTTTATCATAAGCTGTAAATGAGAGTTGCCAAGCCACTATACAGTTGGGGGCAGATTTATCAAGGGTCGAAGTGAATTCGAGGGAATTTTCAAAGTAAAAAAATTCGAAGTAATTTTTTGGATACTTCGACAATCGAATAGGATACTACGACTGACTTCGAATTCGATTCGAAGTAAAATAGTTCGAATATTCGACCATTCAATAATCGAAGTACTGTTTCTTTAAAAAAAACTTTGACTTCAATACTTCGCCAAATTATACCTGCCGAAGTGCTATGTTAGCCCATGGGGACCTTCTAGAGCAGTTTTTTTTTTAAGTCGAATCTGTCGCTGAAATCCTTCGAATCGTTTGAACGTTTTTACTTCGACCGCAAATGGCCAAATTCGATGAAAAAAAACGTTGATATTCGAAGTCAAAGTAATTCAATTCGATGGTCGAATTTCTAAGTATTTTCAACTTCAAAATTCGACCCTTGATAAATCTGCCCCTTAGAGGCCCAATTATTAAAGGTTACATTTTAGTGGTATTAGGGCTTTTTGAAACCATTTTCCCTAAAACCATGAATGTCATGAAAGTTATTAAAAGATCCAACTATAAAAAGTACGAACCTCTCTAAAAATGTGAGTTTTTCTGATAATTTGCCTGCAGTTTTTTATGCTTGATATGAATACCTATTGCTAGATGAATACCTATCTAGCCAGAATACTAGCACATTCCCCTGACTTGGTAGATACTGTCATGTGTGCTAAATACATGTAACGGTTTTCAGCACTGATCAAGGACAGACCTACACGCTTGAGGTGTATAATTCCATGGTATTGCTTAACAGTTCACTGGCACATTGAAACTGCAGCATTAAGATATTTCAAATAGATTTTACAATTTTTGTTGCTGCCATTTAAAGGAAGGAGTGAAGACATGGCTTTTTGTATTCTTGCTTGTTTGTTCAGACACTCTATCTGCAATATAGTCCCTTACACAGAACATATTTTCTTTTATCTCTGTTTTTATAAAGGGTGAAAGAGGAGAAGCTGGTCCTGTTGGTCCCCTTGGACCACCTGGGAAACAAGTAAGTATATACTAATTAAAAGAATAACTTCACCTACACTTTTTGGTAATTTCTCATTTAATCAGTTTAGTTCTGCTTTATATGAGGTATTAACTCCAGCTCATCTGATATTGGCACACCACCCCTGCTATCAGCTGCAGTCGAAATGCTTCTCTTCCCCTGTCATTGCCTACCATAGTAATCTGTGAGAAAACGTAGTGCCTGAAGCACATGCAGAAGTAACAGACAGATGGATCTCTTCAAAGAAATGTTTTAGTGAGCTTTCTGTGAGAGCTGCCAGTCACCACTACATGTCCCTCAGGCACTGTGTTTGCCATAGATTATTATGTGAAATAGTGACAGGCAGAAAGTGGCAATTTTTCTAGGGTTAGACTGAAAATGGGGCTTATCCTCTGACAACAGTTTGTTAATGCTAATAAAGTGCAACGTAAAGTGACATGGCAGAAATCTGTAATACTGCTCTCTAGCAATAACTCACAATATATTTTTTACTATCATTATATGTAATAATATCACTCAGTATTAAAATATGGTAAGTCAACACATAGGTGACCACTTAATTTTATTTAGGGCAATGGTAGACAAGGAGATTAGTCGCCTGCATTGCCCTTAAAGTACACACGAATATTATGAAAATAGATGATTTCTAAAAAAAAAGAACAGCTAAATTATTACAGGGGAACTCCACCCATAACTTTCTTGTAATGAAAGGAATTTTAATTAACATTCCAATATATATACACACAAACAATTTTAAGGCTGTAAATTAATTTGCAAGTGTAATTGCAACCGCAAGCAGTTTTTTTGGGGGGTCCATTTCTGCATTGCTGGTTCTGACTTTCGAAACAATGTAGCCAAAGCTATTGCTGGCAAAACTCCCAAAATGGCTTGCCTGCTTTGTATAGAACCGTTAATCAGCTGTGGAATTCCCCTTTAATATATCTGCTTCTTAATGCAATGCTTAGTAAAGAGAGATATATTAATACTGAATCTAAGAAGAGTAAAGTGGATATTAACTAATGAGAATGTTTGTTCAGCTACTTCTCAGTATAAACAGTATACAAAGAGCATAGGTGAAAAATAATATTAATAGAACTGGAAAGATCAGTTGCAGTGGCTGCATGAAATATTCCGTTAATGCAAAGCCTACAGTAGTGGCAATGAGAAAGATGTGCTGTGTCTGGAAGTAATGAGCACCGCTATGAATAACCTCTTTCAGTGCTGCGGAGACACTATTTACACAGCAGCAAGCAAGAGCATATACAAGGGACTGCCTGAAAGAACGCACTGTTCAAAAGGAATGTAAACCTTGGGGATTGTAACTCGCAAAGGAAGCAAAGAATAAATGGCAGGCAGTGTTGTTTGATGATATTTGGTTCCTTTAAAAATAACACAATCTGTAACCCAGCATAGTGAATCTAATGCTATGAGGATGCAGTCACACACATATATGCTCAGTGTTGAAAGTCAATATGCTTGTTCATTTTTAAGGGTCCTCAAGGAGATCCTGGGTTTATTGGCCTGCCTGGTCCTTCTGGTCTTCCGGGACTTAAAGGTGACAGGGTAAGAGATCACGAATTGTGTTGTTTATGTAACATTGTGATGTTTTGTCCTTGGGGAACACTTGGGAAAAACTTCTTTGCTGCAGGAAAGGCCAAATTCATTACTTTAAATTTCATTAGTAATCTCCGCAGAGAGACAGAGCCAAGAAATTCCCATACTGATCTGTCTAAAGTGAAGGTTTTCGTACAAATAGTTTGTCCTTTCTTTGTATTTCATGTCAGAGTCAGATTGCTGAATGGCTGCACATAAATGCTCACTAATTGTGTGTATTGGCTGCAGCCTATAAATACCTGCAAATGTATTGCTTTAGGGAACAATAGGAAAAGCGTATTCAGAGGAATTAAATGTCTATCAAAGAGTTACAAAAATGTCAGCTACTACTTAAGTAGTAGAATATTATTACTGATACTGCCAGGTTTTTAACCCTGTCTTAAAAATCAGCCCTTGCCCTTGGAGTTCTGGCATCCAAAGCAAACATTGTAAATCGTGTCCCCTACCATTATATGAATTTACAGAGAGGTAGATAACCAAATAAAAAGGTTTTTGGATTCACCATTATAGCAACTTTCACATCAACCTGCACATCCATTATTGTTTTTCCTTCTATTTCCCTCTCCTTTTTTTCTTGCTTTAGGTTATTCTCTTTTGCCTTCATAAAGCTTCTTTTCACAATGGAGCTTGTCAGTGTGTGTTTCATTTTCTCATTTCCATTCTTTTGTACCTTTAGGGGCAGATTTATTAAGGGTCGAATTGAAAATTTTAATTTTTTGATAGTCAAAACTGTCAAATTCAACTAGGGAATTATTCAAATTTGATTCGCGTTTTTTTTAAAAAAAAATCCGAATTAAATTTTTGAGATTTATCATACTCTGGTCCTTTAAGAATTCAAATTTGACTATACACCACCTAAAACCTGCCGAATTACTGTATAAGTCAATGGGAGAGGTCCAGGGATCAATTTGGTGAGGTTTGTAGCCTTCCTGACCAATTAGATTCGAATTCTATTCGAGTTTTCCGGTTGGTAAAATTCATCCGAGTTTTAAATATTGGATTTTATTAATAAATAGTTGAATATTCGAATATCAAGTACAATCGAATTCATGTGATTAAAAATAAACACATGAATTTGAAATTTGACCCTTGATAAATGTGCCTCCCAGTGTCCAATCCCTCATTCTGTTTCCTCCCTCTTTTATTCAAAGTATTCTTAGATGTATTCCTAAGGGAGTATTTCTGCTTTGTATATTAACAATGTTATCGCATTTTTTTCCTGTGTATGCCACTCTCCTCAAGCCATCTCCTAGCTCCCATAGCAGATCTTTTCCTTTTTACCATTTACCAGTCCCCATAAGTAAAATGTATCTTACTTTCTACTAACATGTATAGGCCTATGTTTCACCCTGTCTTCCCCCTGTTTGGACATAAGCCATTCTTTGCTCTTACTATCTTTTCCTCATTACACTCATTCTTCTATATTTATAAAATTGGAAGGGGAGAAGCAATAGCTGTCTCAAAGCAGTCATCCTGAAGTGCTGGCTCCTTCTCAAAGCTCAGAATCAGACACAATGCACTGAGATGGCTGCCTCCATACTACTATTACAGCTAAAAAAAAATACATTTGTTGATTCAAGAATAAATCATGACAGAATCCCTTTAAAGTCCATTTATTGGTAAACAATTATAAGGGGGTTATATAGTTTCCCCCATGTATCACACCTACATTCTGTTACTCCTCATGCACATTCAACTGTAGATGACATAGAGAGAGATGGAAAACCGAATGAAAATCATATACAGAGACAGACCTAGAGAAAGGAAATGATAGATTGGCAGACAATTGTGGATAGATGATAAATAGATAGTATACACAGGGAATAAAGAGACAGAGAGAGGGATAATCAGTACAAACATGTTTGGCAGATAAATTAGATAAAGAAATGGCTAGTTAGAAAGTAAGATGATAAATAACACATAGATAAAGATAAAACTAGATCTTATACAAAAGAAGCAGGCAATCATTCTGTTGATGCACACTTGATGGATACATTAAAAAAGAATCTGATTGCTTGGTAGGAAGATAGTCCAGATAGATGATTTGTTATACAAACTGACAGTGGCAAAAAAAACATGGGTTATTTTTACAAAAAGGTATGCAGCCTTAATGGTTCTGAGACACATTCACACAGTACAACAAAAACAAAGGAATCATTTTAGGGCCTTTTAAGCAGAGCAATTTTATTTCTGCTGGCTGAAATGAATCATAGTCATTGCATTTCATAACTGAGAAGCTTTATTTTAGTTCCAAAATTGTTCAATTTAGGGATTCGGGATTACAATAGTAATATTTAATAGTTTATTGTGACTTCATATTAAAATATGAATGTTCCAATTGACAAATTTACCACTTTTTGTATAACAATAATCATCTTGCCGTTATATCAGATTTATCTTGCTTTACTTAGCATTTTCCAGGCAACTCCTTCCATGAGGCAAGGTGAGAACTTTGCCTCAGGTGGCAGTGTATGGCAGGTTACCAGGGGTGAAATCCTAGTTTTAGAAGAAGAAATTGGCTCTTCTAGTGTAGAGAGTGCAATAGCAGCAGCCCCCCACTATACCATAAGAGTGCAGGGGTGGTAAATACCACTGAAGCATTTTAATTGCTGAGAATATTACAAGGGCCCTTCCAGTAACAAAGTATCTTTCCTACCGCCAACCGAATCCAACCAGTTAGCTCTTTAAATTCCAAAAAAAATACACAAACAACAGATGAATTTAGACCATTTGCCTCAGAGGATCATTTTTTCACATTGTATGTGAAATAAATTTTAATATGAAAATGTCTTGTATTATGTATATTATACACATATTCTGTACAAATATTAATTTAGGCTATTGCCATAAAGCAAACATTGCTTGTGGATAACAATGGGAAGCACTTGGCAAGCCACGATGCATTATACCCGACTGCAATACAACTGGCAATTTGTTTATCTGAATTTGTCTTGTTTAATTTATCTAACTTAGGGTACAGTTGGTGAGACTGGACCTAAAGGTGAGCAGGTGAGGAATGTTCATTAACTTTTTACCTTCATTTTTTTATATTTTCAAATTAAAATGTTTAAAGAATATAAGGTAGATTAATTAAAATTCATACTGTGGATTCTAAAGGATTCAGAAATATCTCTTCTCTCTTCCCTGATTCTCATAAAAGATTAGTACATTGATTAAAGCAGATCTTATCGCCATCCAAGTATCTATTGTGAGTCGTAAAAGACAAAGGTTCATTAATAAGCCCTATGGTTTTAACTTGATATTTGCTTCTTGCTTTTTGTTAAGAACTCCTACGTATATATTGTGATTCCGTTGTGTGTGAGAAATCTGCTATTTCAGATGAGAAATGTCTGAAATCTGAAAATAAGAAAATTATATAAGATGGTTGGGATTTACAGCTCATACTATTTATATTCAATCTTCAGTCTAAGAGAAGTATTATTGCAGCACTTGTGCTATGTGCAGTATGTTTTTTTTCTAACATCATCTATTATTTAATGCAGGGTGCTGCTGGAGAAGAAGGGTTTGGAGGAGAAAAGGGAGAGCTGGTGAGACATTTCTTTACTTATTTTTATCTTTTGATATTTGAGGTAGAGTGGCTTAGATTTAGCAGACTTGTGATTTATCAATAATCACTGTAAAAAAAACACTGCCGGGGCTCTTTGTTAATAACAGTCATGTTGGGTTGTGGCGACAAATTTATGAAAAAGCCACAATCACTTTTTTTCAATTTATTTTCAAGAAAAAATAAAAATAGCAAATGGAGCAAAATCTTGGAATAAAATGTAAGCGTCAACTTTCTTAAAAACCTTTCATTGAATTCTATGGCATTTTAACAGGTCTTAAGGTGGCCATACACGGGCCGATAAAAGCTGCCGACAGACCGTGTCGGCAGCTTATTGGCCCGTGTATGGGGGCCCCCGACGGGCTTCCCCGATCGAGATCTGGCCGAAAGTCGGCCAGATCTCGATCGGATGGGGTTAAAAATCCCGTCGGATCGTGGCCGCATCTGTTCGTTGATGCGGTCCCGCGATCCGACCGCCCGTTTGGCGAATGCTAGGATCCGATCGTTGGGCCCTAGGACCCACGATCGGATCAGCCCGATATTGCCCACCTCAAGGTGGGCATATCGGAGGGAGATCCGCTCGTTTGGCGACATCGCCAAACGAGCGGATCTATCCGTGTATGGCCACCTTTAGGTAGTGTCATTTTAACTTTTCATTTTTTTAAATAAATCATGTAAAATGATTTGTGCCAATATTGTAGCCAAAATTATTCCTAAATCTGCCCCTTATTATACCAATACAAAGGGTTTCCGGATAACAGATCCTACACCTGTAAAAGATGCAAAGTTTGCTACAGGTTTAAATATCCCTACAACCAGTTAGCTGGTAGCATTTACTGTATGGTTACTGCTCCTGAGCAAACTTTGTGATTGTTATTACACGGGGGAACTTACAATTTTGAATTACAGGTTCCTAAAATTGGATATGATGTATAATATGTCAAATGTAAAGTGAAAAACATTATGTTGGCTACTTCCCTAATCCTTTGAACACTATACCAAGTCCAATCCCAACTGCAGCAGATGCTCCTCAGAGTATTAAAAAATACATTTACTTAAACATCTCATTATTTTTTCATGTTGCTTGGGAGTCAGTGCACTAGAGCTTAAGTATACAGGACACACACTGTATACATTTCCATTTTGTAGCCCAGTTATTATATATAATGAAGGCACAACAAAGAAATCCAGCATATTGATCAGGTCCCTGGGCACAAACCTTGCCCCCACAAGGAGCAGTATTTATCCAGAATGCTTACAAGGCGATCAAATGCAAACACTTTAGGGCACTTGTTTTGTTTTCCAGTTTCTTGGAAAATTATTTATGACAAATCAAAGAGGCTAACTCAGACTCACAACCGGTTTTTCTAAATGACAACAGAAATCAATGAAAATATGGGCCCCATGGATCCATATTGTTATCTAAATTCTATCTTTTCTTAAATATTATATTATAATATGAAAAACGAAATAATATAACTGTAGTATTAAAAAAGATACTTTTTAAACCTATTTCTTTAAGTCTCTGAACATTATTTCTTTTATTTAGGGTGATCTCGGAAAGGCTGGTGCAAAAGGAGCTGTAAGTATAATTAATGCCTTTAAAAACATTATGTTTATTATATAATGGCCCTGAACTGGATGAAAAATAACAAATCAGCAGTTTAACATATTTTATTGGCCAACTTGGTTTTCCCTATTTGCTTACCAACTATGGTACAGTCAAACAACTGTCTGAACAACCAAATATCTTATCTCGCATGGGCTAATAATCATATCATGTTTTCAGAAATGATCAAACAAAAAAATCAGTCAATATTTAATTACCTTCATAGTCTTTCAATCCATGGTGCAATTTAAACTGTATGGCTCGGTATTATAGTATTTTTGTCCTTTTATTTGGAGTAGCTTGCAAAACATATTTTGTATGCTGTGCATTGTTTATTTATTTGTGGCTTCTGTCAATTTTTTAATTTGATGTTTTTCAGAGAAAGCTTCAGCCATATAATTCTTTGTTTCAGCTAGTTTGTAGGGAGAGAGGGATTAAGGAGCGAAATTCTGGGATGGTTGTTGTTTACCCACTAACAAGTAACATTTTTACTTCTCACCTTTGACCTTGGGTCATTCCAAAGGAATTACATTAGAAAGCATGCTGTATACTGTATCTACAAAAATGTTTTACCAAATGAAAACTTATGAAATAGGGGACTTCATATATAACATACACCTGCAGAAAGTAGAGAATACTAACATTCATACATTTTTTAATGTTCCATTATACAATAAACCCATATTCACAATGTCCTCCATGGCAGAAACCTTTGCTAAAACCAAGCTGAAACCAAGGAAATCCTAGTTGAAACCAACATAGTTGCAACTTTCAAAGAGCTGTGTGTGCACAAATGCCAGCATCATAGGCTCCCCTTATCTGACTACTGCACAACATGTTTCACCACTCACCACAGTGGAAAAAGACAGTGTTGTGCTTCAACGTGTTGAGCAGAATGGAGCTTTAAAGACTGCTCTCAGTGTACATGTTTAGGTCAAATTCCTTTTTGTTTATAGAAGGGACAATCTTGGGTTGTGTATGGATTACAAACAGTATGAGAACTTCTAGTTGTATCCACCTCCCCATTTACTAAACAGTGTCTTCCTATTACTAAACCGTTTTAAGGTTCTATAGATTTTAGCTTTGATTATAGTTTTACAAATGCAGCAGAAGGAAAAAAAGAGTGTTGATCCATGACATTCTAGAGAATAGATACTCACAATGAGCCCAATCTACAGTGTTTACACCCATGAATACATGTATTGGCACGAGTACACGAGGAGTTACAACTGTGGGTGCTCCAAAATGGATTCAATAGAGAGAGAGTGAGAGACTTTACAGTTATACACTAGAAAATTAGGCACAGTTTATCCATGGCACAGGAGAGCTTAACATTTTCAAATAAAAAGAAAGCTGTCCTTAGTAATTTCGATTGCAGAATACTGTTGTGATTGGTTAAAACGGAGTCTTCAAAAGTGGACGGTCCAGTATGCCTAAGGACCGCATATTACATGTGTGGTTTAATTTATGCAATGAGCAGATATATTGTAACTGAATTATTAATTGAAGAAAAGGAGTGAGTAAAAAGCAAATTTAGTTCTTAATGAATTGAGAACAAAGATAACCAGGTCTTGTGAAAACTCCAGAACATAGTGTATTGAACACATGGAAATTAGCTAATACACATCAATTATTTTTGATCAGACTGGAAAGCTTGGTGAGCCAGGTAATCGTGGCTCAGAAGGAAGCCGTGGATTGCCTGGAGTAGAAGGTCCCCAGGGATCACCTGGACCTCGGGGTATGCAGGGGGAGCAAGGTGCACCTGGATTACCTGGAAGCCAAGGACCTGCTGTAAGTAACTGCCCCTATACCTTCATTTGTTTATATATATATAATTTCATTTAACATTGAACAATACGAACATCTTTTATTTCAGGGTAGAGAACCAACTGATCAACACATTAAGCAAGTCTGCATGAGGGTTCTTCAAGGTAAGGAACGCCCATAAATTGACCATTCTAGCATATGTATTGTGTAGATTCATTCCACATATTTAATATTATTGACTATTTGAGAAAAGAATTGGCACACAACAAGCATTAGTATTTCAGATATCGCAAGGCTTGTTTAAGTGAGGCTTTTAGAGGATTGTAAAAAAAATGTCATTCATGAACTATCTAACAAATGTGAAGTAAATTGTGTATTGCTGAAAATCTATTAGAATCTTTTTAAACCAGTTGAATTATTTATACTAAAAAGTTATTTGAAAATCATTATTAGAACTGTATTGACAGTAAGGGTAAGCCTTCTAAAAGTATTTTTCTTTTATTCCTGCAGAACAATTGGCCCAGTTGGCAGCCAGTCTACGTCGGCCTGAATCTGGGGCTGCAGGCCTTCCTGGGCGACCAGGTCCACCAGGACTTCCAGGGCAACCAGGTGATAATGGTGTACCTGGGCATGCTGGACCTAGAGGACTTCCAGGGCTTAAAGGACCTTCTGGTGAGCTTGGTCTTAAAGGTCCAAAAGGTAAGTTTGTTATTATAATCAGAAAGTATATTAATATGTCTGTGTCATCTTTAAGAGGAAAATATACCATTTTGACATCAGTTCATTCAGTTAGGCTTAAGGAGAATAGGTGCATAGACAGTCTTTGAACTTAAAATAAAAATGAATGTACTGTTGTTTTACACATCATACCTGATTCCACAGATTGAAAGGAAACCACAATACCATTTCCCCACCCCCTTAGGCTCACAGTGTAATACAGTGCCTCCCTCACTTTGTTCCATTTTGAAGTGATGGATTCTGGGCCTTGATGTCTGTCTGATGCACACTTCTCTCTGGAAGGAAAAGTGATCTCATGTCCCAAAAATCCATCACCTCACTCACAATGATTGGATCACTCTGTGGGCCTAAGTGGGGAATAGGGTACTGGCCCCTGCAGCACATGCAGACTATCCTGTGTTCCTTTCAATAAGTGGAATGAGGTATGTGTGTTTAAAAAAATACAGATATTTAATTTAGTAAGTTCAGTGTTATACATAAGCCCAACAGAACGAGCAAATATAAAAAAGGCGATATATTTTCCGTTTAATGCTTCAGCCATGCTGTCTTGATGGCTACCAGCATTCTGTGTCGAATGCCAGCATCCCTCTCCTCAACATGCACATTAATCATTATTCAAGCAGTTTTTCTGAAGAATACCTCCAGCTGATATATCAAAGGAAATGTGTTTGTTTGAATAATGCAGCTTTAATGGTTTTTACCGAGTGAAATCTCGCAAAATCCTGCTATTTAAGTGAATGGCTGTTACAGTTCAATCAGCATAAAAAGCAGTATTACACATTCATATATCAACTTCCAAGTGTTAATACATCATTATTATCACACTTTAACTGGTGGAAAGAATTACTCAAGGGTGAGTGTTGGTTGTCAGGCTGTTTACAAAAACTGAAAGATGGTGAAAATCTGAATATATTTCTTTTTCAGCATGGTTCTTAATGTATAACCTCACCTTCCCTCACATTTCCCTTGAGGAAGTTATATATTTAATCTATTTTACCAACTGGAACAGTTTACTTGACAACAACAGTCCTGCTTGTTATAAGAAAGGGTATATAGTGATTAGCAAATTTGACTCCTGTAAACTGTATTTTTAACAGCTTTTCTGCAGTTTTTTGCTGCTATTATTTTCCATTTCTGCATAAACAGAACAAGGAGGCCAGTATTTGTAGGCAGGCAACAAAGGACCGGGTCTAGGGTGC
Organism: Xenopus laevis; assembly: GCF_017654675.1. Classification (NCBI taxonomy): domain Eukaryota; kingdom Metazoa; phylum Chordata; class Amphibia; order Anura; family Pipidae; genus Xenopus; species Xenopus laevis. The sequence continues at coordinate 97,657,611 of NC_054379.1, forward strand.
CAAAAATTGTGGGGTGGCATGCCTCTTGCTGGCCGCATCATCACTGGGGACTGGATGGGACATTTTGACAGTGCTTTGAATCTCCCGCCCAGCCCCCAGTGAAAGAGATTTCAATGGGCTGCGAGCAGCGGGTGGGTGAACAAACAGGAAGGGGGTGAGGCGCGAGGGAGGTGTGAGCCCTGAGAACAAGGGGGCTTGTTTCTATAACCCAAATACATTTTTTTACATGTCCAATGTAAAATGCTGTGCTATGATCCCTTAACAATGGTAATGCATTATGGTTTGGAAAGCCATTACATGACTGATCTTTGGGGACTGTTTTTCCCTGGATATCTATTTATTTCCAATATACAGGCATACCATCCTATCTCTGAGGCAGTTTGATGAATCTGTTTGTGCATATTGTGTATAGTTTAACAACCTAACTGATTATTTTTCTGTACATTTTATTTAAACGCATATGACGAACTTTAATTATTTTTTTTAGTTGATACGCAAAAAAAAGTTCTTATTTTACAAAAGAGTTCTTGAGTAAAGCACTATTATAAAATTAAATATTGGACTACCCAAATGAGTTTCTAGCAACATGCTTTCTTTCAGTAAGCTTTTTATAGATTTGTGTATCGGCTAAACACCTGTACTTTCTTTAGGTGATGCAGGAGAAAGAGGTGAAAGAGGATTCCCAGGAAGAGGTCCAAAGGGTGTGCCTGGTTTGCCAGGTCTTCCAGGTATGTAATTAAATAATTTCCTATATGAAACTTGCAGTGACTGTTTAGTCCTAGGAAGGTTTACTATCAAAGGTTAGGACAAGAATTACATCTGTATTCATGTCCTTACTACAGCCCTATGTAAAATCAAAACAAAAAAATAACTAGGAATTCTGAACAGAATTAGAAGCCTAATTTACATTGAAACACAGGTATGGGACCCGTTATTCGGAAACTAATTATCCAGAAAGTTCAGAATTACAGAAAGACCATCTTCCATAGACTCCATTTTATCCAAATTTTTTAAAAAGCGATTTCCCTTTTCTATGTAATACATTATACTTGATTCAAACTAAGATATAAGTAATCCTTGCTGGAGTCAAAACCAGCCTTTTGGGTTTATTTAATGTTTACATGGTTTTCTAGTAGATTTAAGGTATGAAGTACTATACCTTCATCCGGAAAACCCCAGGCCCCAAGCATTCTGGATAACAGGTCCCATATCTGTAGTTGGAAAAATGAACACAATACACGTGTGCAAATTGGTGCATTTAGAACATTTTTTTGCTGGAAGGTCTGCTTTTGTATGTACAGTTATGGGATTCATTATCCCATTATACAGAAAGCTATAAATTACCGAAAGGCCATCTCCCATAGACTCCATTTCATGCAAAAAATCCTTTTTCTCTGTAATAATAAAACTGAACCTTTTACAGAAAGATCAGTTATCTGCAAAACCCCAGGTCCCTAGCAATCTGGATAACAGGTCCCATACCTGTAATTGTTCCTTGAAGTTCACAAACCTGACTGTTTCTGTTATTCTCAAATAGTTCTGGTTCTTTTAGTCCTGTGGCACCACATTATCTATGATAAGCCACTCTTTGCAGTCAGTATTTAGTCCACAAATTTCACAAGCACTTACATTTTTTTTCAATAGGTGAACAAGGGAAACCAAGCTATGGTCGAGAGGGACGTGATGGAGAGAGAGGCCCTCCTGGTCCTGCTGGTTCACCAGGAATACCTGGACCACCTGGCTCTTCTGGCCCAGCAGGTTATTGTGATCCTTCCTCTTGCAGCCTTCAAGCTATTGCTGCTCCTCAGTCTGGTAAAGACTCCAACATGAAAGGACCTGACTCTTAATTCGATTCCACGTTACTGCCTGCACTTACAACATGGCACCACAGGATGGAATCATTTGGAAATGATAATAAACAAGACTTTCATTCTGAACAGCAGGCATTAACTTACTTTGTACGTGGGAACCAAAAGGAATCAACATATTTTGGAGGAAATGGTGCTTATAAAACTACTGCAAGGAGACCTTCACATCTCTCCGGCAGTAAAGAAAAGAATTAATTGTTTTAATAAAGAAATATATCTAACTCTCCTGAGCCACCATGTAAATCCCAAGGAAGAAGAAATGTTTTGTTTTCACCTCAACTTTTAGCCACCGCCTTTGTCATTGTTTAAGAATCCACTGACTGTCCAGCAAACAAGATACCTAGAAAATCACCTTAATATTAGGCAGCAGAAAAAGCAACTATAAAAGCACCAGTATGTTTTGCAAACAGAACTGCACAAGCAAGCACAAATTAAAATTAGCCATTTGCAACTAAATACCCCAGCTAGTTAATAATCCCCATTTTGCATCCAGATCACTGTAAATGCATTTACATAAAATGGCGAAACACTTTCTGTAAAATCTTGCTACACTGAGTATGCTGTAAATCTGTAAATGTGTTATGTGGGTCATTCTGACAATCAATATGCCATGAAAATGATTTTTTTGGGGTAGAACAAGAGCAACATATCGGCCTAAGATTGCATTGTCTTTATCAAAGCATAGCGACACTTCTTCTGCATGACACCAGTAGGGCAATGTAAGCTCAAAAACAAGAGGTTTTCAATATCCCCATAATAAAATTGTTTTGTAGCTGAGAATATTTATTTTCATGTGGCATCTCTGGTTGTACAAAGGAAGGAAATAAATACTGTTTTGTAACCCTGTGCATGTTTTTCTCTGATTACTTGAACAAAATGAAAAGGAGAGCTTGAGCTGGACCACCTAAAGAGACATCTGGATGCCTTTTCACAGATTTGCTTTCAAAATGTGACACGCAAAGTTGACACGGAAGTCCAAGTTAACCTATTTTCCATAACAAACTGCAGGAGGTTATTTATCAACTTAATGATATTAGCGTTAATTACTGTTAAGAGACCTATTATGAACAGACTGTAGATATGTTCCCATCTGTCTTGTTTACCCTGATTTGTTTGAAAGTGATTTTTGTGGGGGTGTTTATACAGATAAAGAGCGCATGAATAAGGAAGAAAAGTATATTAAATACGTGGTTGATTTTTGCTGCATCAAGCTGCATCATTTTTTCAAATCTTTATGTTAGAGAAGTAAATTACCATATCTATTCCCTGTTCCTTTCTTTTTCACCTCATTGGGAGACTGCAACATATAACTGTACTTTTTACTGATAGGAAAGATATATTCTTGGCTGTTAAATGGAATTCCAAAAACAAAACCTCAAGACCCATTTAGGACAAGGTTACAACCTAAAGGTGAAATGTGATGTGACAAGATGAGCTAATACAGATATGGGACCTATTATCCAAAATGCTCAGAACCTGAGGTTTTCTGGATAACGGAAACAGAAACGGAATTTGGAACTTCATACCTCAAGTCTACTAGAAAATCATGTAAACATTAAATTAACCCAATAGGCTGCTTTTGCTCCCAATAAGGATTAATTATATCTCAGCTGGGATCAAGTACAAGGTACTGTTTTATTATTACAGGGAAAAAGGAAATTATTATTAACATTTTTTTATGGGTGATAGGCTGAAAAAGATCGAACATTTTTTTGGGGCTACCCTCCTTCCCCCCTACATTTCCTAACTCATGGCACATTAACTATACAGTGGGCACATGTGTAGGGCAAAATAAAAATTTTATTTGCTGTTTTGAAGGTTTCCCAGGGTTGTGTAGTGCTGCTACATATACCTCCATTGTAACTTCAATTTTGCGCCGTATTCAAATTAAGCATCGCTAGCGTAACTTCGCTGTGCTTGGCGAATTAACGCTAGCGCAACTTTGCAACCTTACGCTTCCCCTGAGTGCAACTTCGGATTTTAGTGAATTTGCGTAGCGCTGGCGAAAATACGCCTGACCAAGTGCGTCGAATCGGACGCTGGGGCAACTACGGATCTTAGTGAATTTGCCCCTATGGGAGATGGTCTTTCCATAATTCAGAGCTTTCTGAATAACAGATCCCACACTAAGTTTGCCCAGGAGCAATAATTCAACAGGCAGGTAGAATTTACAGGTCTCCTGTTCAAAAGCAAATATCTTATTGGTTGCTATGGGTTACTGCTCCTGGGAAAATTTAGGGGATTATTTACTTAAACTCAAATGTATCTAATTTTTTTATTAAACAAAGCTCGACCAAACTCCCACCCATGATTTTTTCTTATTTATCAATAAAATAACTCTAAAAAGTCGGGAAAAAACACATTTTTTGGACTTTTCTCCAGAATTGCTTGATTTTTTTCGGGTTATCACCCAAGAACCCCAAATTTTTCAGATTATCAGGCTAAACCCAGCACAGACCACGATATCTTCTAATTGGGATGACATGACCTTTAGCTAAATTTTGATTCAGATTGCCGCTCCCTAAAGCTGAGGGGCTGGTGCACCTGGACCACGAGTTACACTGGTGAGTTAGAAGCAATGGCACTGTGGCACCTTTTTTTCTCTATTTCTTGTATTATATGTGACCTTGACAGGTTTGAGATGCTGGGTTTTCAGATTCTGGCTTTTTGCAGCATCAGGTGTAATACTGTAAAAAAAAAAGTTTTTGCCCTAAAAAGCCTGAGGAATGATGCATAAATAGATCATTCGTAAACAGATACAAATATTTGCACTTACAGGACATTTGCATTTCACCCCCATCAAAAGGGCATTTGTGAACAAACTTTTCGGAACATCAGCTGGATATAGAGTAGGTGGGAGGCCTAACAGGGCTCACTTGGATCCTAGTTAAGGTTACACAATAAGGTCTATATAGCACATTAACCCACATATGTAATAAAAGGCAATACGTTTGTCCAGTAGCAGTAACACCCAGCAACCAGTGAGATTTTTGCATACATACAAGTGACCAATGAATTCTACCTGCTGATTGGTTACTGCTACTGAGCAAACTTAGTGCCCTTTATTACATAACTCCCATGGTGCTTTACCTGCGGCCATGCTTTCAGGGAGAACAGTGGCAAAATAAATAAAGTGCGGATTTTACTGAACGTTACCTCTTTCGCCAGAGTTGCCTTCACCACCTCAGTCCAGGTGAAGTGCATTAAAGTAGCTAGATCTTCCTCAATCTTCTTTTACAGTGGGCTCATGTGTAGGGCATTAGAATAACTCTCTTGTCTTGATTAAGTTTCCCTGCACAAGTGTAATTTGTAAGTACATGCATCAACATTTAACGTAATGCAATTTGAAATTTCCTGCCCTATGCAAATTGATCTGAGCACAAGGTCACTAGCAAAGTTTCGCTAGGCAGAAATAAACACTAGTGCATCTTCATTATCAAATGCTCGTACTGCCAAAGTAATGCTAGCGGAAAAAGTTGCTAGCATTCGGCTCCCATGACAAAACTCCGCATTTTAGTGAATTAGCATAGTCTGAGTGAATTTTTGTCTGGCAAAGTGTTGCGCTGGGTGCGAAGTGGGCGCTGACGAATTTTTGGCGGTTAGTAAATCTGCCCCTATGGGAGATGGCCTTCCTATAATTTTTCTGGATATTGAGTTTCTAGAACTGTAGATGCCGCTTGTTACACCGACTGCCATCAGGATTTGCTTAAACTGACATCTTTTCTTATTCTTTTGAATGTTGGTATTGCGCCTGCTGCTAGTGCACTGTCATTCAGTGGCATGGGAAACCGCAGCAGTGGTTTGGGGTTCTTCTCTGTCAGTTGAAAACACATCTGTAGAAATTAAGCATCATAGCAAACACCCATTAACAAATTCTTACATTACCTAAAAACCATTCAGAATCACAAACAGTCTTTGAAGATACTAGCTGCGGAAAATTACCCATTTAGAAATGGAAATGAAATGTTAGGGACAGTGCAAATTCTGATAATCTGGGAAACAGAATCTGTGTGATTAAAATCATTGCTGAGTTACTTAATGGCGGAAAAGCATTGTGCGATCTGCAATTCATTTACATAAAATCTTGCAGCAAACTGTTTAGGCGTCCCACGTATTTAGCCCCACTAATGTGTTGAAACTCCCCAGAAAGGGAAATACATTATCGCAATCCCAGGTGTTTGTTGGAATGCGGTCGCTCCTTTATTATATTGATTCACAATTGTTATGACAGCTTTTCAGGTCTTATCAATTATAATCAGGTGTTTCAAATTTCTTTGGTGTTTTTCTTCCACGTTTATTAGCCAAAACCAATTAGCAAGTAAGTGATGCAGCACAAATACAGAAACGTATCTGCAGGGAATATAAGGCCCTTTGTTGAAATGCACGTTTACATTAAGGTTTAAAAACTCTTTCTAAAAAGTATTTCTCAGATTTAATTTTTAAAGCAGCAAGTAATTATTTTTCTCTTCAAAACTTTAAGGCTAGCAGTACCATTTGCAACAAGAAAATGTCTTATAATTTATATTTTCTGTTACTATTGAAAAAGTTATATGTTTTTTATACAATTATTATTATGCCACTCCCTGTTTATCAGTTTCTTTTAACAACCATCAGTGACGCTGGCGCTAATCACATGCGGCGGTTCGTTTTCCGAAGTCGCCCGAAGTTTCCTCACGAGGGAAGGAAAGGCGTTTGGGGAGATTGGTCACCACAAAGACGAGGCGATTAGTCGCCAGGCAACCAAATCTCCCCAAAACGCCCAGTGTGGCCTGACCCTTAGAAGTAATTTATAGGAAGGGAACCCTTCTCCATAAATGTTATTATACATTCTTCTTAATACAGGTATGGGATGCATTATTTGGAAACCCATTATCCAGAAAGCTCTGAATGCTGAAAAGTGATCCAAATGATCCAAATTTTTAAAAATGATTTCCCTTTTCTCTGTAATAATAAAACAGTACCTTTTACTTGATCCAAACTGAGATATAATTAATCCTTATTGGACTCAAAAACAGCCCATTGGGTTTATTTAATGTTTAAATTATTTTTTAGTAGACTTAAGGTATGAAGATCCAAATTATGGAAAGATCTATTATCTAAAAAAACTCCAGGTCCTGAGCATTCTGGATAACAGGTCCCATACCTGTATTTATGTACAATCTAAAAGGAGACAATAAGGTAATAAATAGGGCTAGTTCTTGCCCTTCTGAGTAACTGAAAGGAGACATTTTAAATGTAATGTGACTAGAAGCAAATCTTTCTAATTAAATTCACCAAAATGATGTAAAAAGCTGTGTAAAATAAATGGGAATTTATCAAGGTGTGTTTAATTTTACGCCATGCAAACGCCAGGTTTGCTGTTCCAGTGGAAGTCGCTCTAAGAAAAAACGTGTAAAAAATGTATGCCGTTTTTTACACAATTCATTTCCCCACTGTTTTTTTACACCACATAATCAATCTGCCCCCTTAATATACAGACCTTCTATACAGGTATGTACTATGCATCTAGTGCTTTAAATATTAAACATTTACAGTAACTATCCATCCTTATAGTCTTTAAAGTATTATTTTGTGTCCTGCTAGTTCTGGAGAAGAATGGCAATATGTATTAATTGACAGTTTTAAGAAATATTCCTTCCGTATTTTTTATTATTCACAATTCTGCATAAAAGAATTCCTACTGTGGAATATGTTTAAATATTGTTCAAATATTAAAGATAAAGCAAAAATGTTTGTGTCAGCAGATTTCCAAGTGAGAAAATGGACATAGTGTGCCAAATAGACATTTACTAACACTCTGCTCAGTCCTTAGACTCTAGATTACATTGAAATCAAGGCAGCTATATTTGGGCATAATTTTGTTTTTGTTGGATTTTGTTTAGCCCTTCAGTTTGGGGACTAGAAAATGTAGTTTGAACCTTGGTGTGCTTGATAGTGAACATACAACTGACCACAAAATATTTAGGAAATTCCTGCAGATGGTCTTTGTGTTGCAGCTTCCACAACTATTAAACCTTAATAGTGATTATATATCAGTGTGTTACTGATAACCAAGGGCAGATCTGTATATCCACTATACTATACTCTGTGCACTATACTGTACTCACTGGTCTCACTATTAAATCATGAAAAGAAACAAATGGGCTTAATCCAGACAGAATTAGTAACTTGTTTTCTTAAAGCAAAAATCAACCAAACAGAATGATTGTCTCAAACCTTCCAAGGCACACAAGCTCCACTGCCTGAGCAAGACAAACCAGCATTGGAAGATCAGTATCAAATAAATGTGCCAGATTCAATTTGATGACAAAATCTGGAATACATTTAGATATTTTTCTAAATTAAATGTGATCCAATATGTTGGATATTGCGGCCTGCTAGTAACAAGCTTTCAATAGCCTTTACTACAGTAGTTAGAATGATGGGAGTAAATGAGCAACTGCTATGTCCCAGTTCTGCTGCACTGGTGCTAATTAATTCCTTCATTAGTGAATTCTACATTCTGAATTAATTGCATCTGCAAATTGGCCTTTTCTACAAAAGTACCTCCAGTCTACCTTTCACTCCCTGTAAGCTTTGCTGTGTCATTTGCAGGTTTAGAGAAAGCTCTGATGCCTTGCCATAACACAATAGTATCAACAACATACTCTATAAGATGTAACAGCTCAGATTGTGCCCAGGAATCCAACCCAGAATCCCAACCACTTTGTTACCATGCCTAAACACTTTTCAATTAAGTATCTTTGAATCCAAAGCCTACCACTGTTTTACAAAAAAAAGTCATATAATGACTCTCTTTTTTTAATCTAATGCACAATTAGTCTGTATCAATTGATATCACTGTCTGCCTAATTGAGTATCTTTTTCAAAAAATGAGTTGTGTTATTCTGGATTTATTTGATAACACTTGGCCCAATATTTCCAAATTAGCACTCTACGTGTTTTCTAAATGAGACCTATTTCACACCATAGTAAGCTGAAGTTGGAAGATGCATGGACAGCTTTCAGTGACTTGATCCAACAATGGCATCAAGAGCTAATGAGGCAGCTGTCAGGAATTCAGCAGTGTGTGGGAGGAATAAAATGTTTCGATCACCAGATGAGATGAAAGCAAATCAGAAAAGATCTCTTTGACATGTAACTCTTAAGTTTGTCTTGTATTTCAAGAGGCCTGTTTTTATTCAGTAGAAGTGCACAGTAAAGGCCCTTTCCTTACTCTTTCTATATAGTTTATGTAGTCTGACAATTTCTTTAAAAAAAAGAAATATATATATACTGTATATTCATATTTACCTGGTCATAAACACAGAAATTGAGGTTTGGATTTGGATGGTTACAGGCACATTTGTGCTTGGCCCAACATCAATTGTAAGATACAGTTTCATATTTTTAGACAGCTTTTCATACTGGAGATTTAGGACATAAAAGCCTTTGAATCTGTGAATTTGTCCACCAACAGCCTTTGTGGAGTATATAGAGTGTTAGTGCAGAGCAATGCAATACCTGCACTGAGAGCATATAGCTGTTGGTTGGGTTTCACAGAACTTGATATTTTCAGCACTTTCTTTTGATTTCTATAACCACATATGATCAGCATGGGATGTAGAAAATGCAATAAAAGGTAGCAACACATTCTTTAAGCCAAAATTTAATTCACTTTCAGGGATTGTTTTTGAACATTTTTTTTATAAAACTTTATTATGTACTTTAATTGAAATATTTAAGGCTCATGTGCTTGCTAAATGTAAGATATAACTCAAGAGTCAGGGGTATTGTTTTATGCATTACTTATATTAGAGTGCATCCTCTAAAACAACCACTGTTGTTCTGCAAGACGTTAAATAACAATGAAAATGACCCTTTCTCTGTAGGGATAATATTTACTGATAGCATATGTTGCAGACAAGCAATTTTAAAAGTGCTAAATCCCCAAACAAGGATTGAGGGGGCCATTTACTAACAAGAGAATTTACTTTTTTTATCCACAATTCTCAAAAAATTTGTGGTTTTTCCAATTTCCAAGCTCCAAAAATTCTAGATTTACTAGGTGTAAAAACCACGAAAACCACTAATACAAAACTTTGCCAGGTGAAAGTTGTCAAGGTCCTATAGAAGTCAATGGGAGCTGAGCTGATCCTTTTGGACTGCTTTAAATCAATTTGGACTTTTAGAGGTTTTCAGATTTTTTTTCACTAGGAATTGGCCGAAAAACTCAAAGTTTTAGAGATTTTTGAGGTATTCGTACTTTTTAGTTCGCATTTTTAATGTGTCATGACAACTTTAGTTTTATAATTTGTGAGTTTTGTTGTGGTTTCGAAAATCTCTAACACCACTAAAATCTGACCTTTGATAAATAGGCCCTTAGCATTGAGTGAGTCTGTGCACGCGTTCCAACGCTACCAACAGAGGGGGTAATATTCACCATGGAATAAAGGAATAGATGGCTGTTTTTATTTTTTATTTTTTCCCCTTTAACTGCGAGAAAAGCAAAAAGAAATGTATTAAACAACTGAGACTTTATCGCTATTCCGACCCTGTGGGATAATAGAGGGTTGAAAATTGTGTGTTAAACTCAAATAGTGATTTCATATCCCATATATGATTTCCTGTATTATATTTTGAAAAATGTGTGTCATTGCATAATGTGTTCATTGTACCCTTATGCTTGAGAAAGGAGTCATAGTACTCCAAAATATTGCTGTTTGGGACAAGAGTTGGTTTGAATATGTCTTTGTGTCTAACAAAGTGGGTGTTTCTTCTTTTTGTGTTTTTCTCTCTATTTTCTTTTGTGTATATGTCTGTTTGTATGTCTGCATGTACGTGTGTGTATAAATATATATGTTTAAAATGTCTTTTTATAGAATAATGGGGCCTGAAGAAATGTTTGGGCACAAAGGGTGCTTCTTGACCACACAACGTTTGGAGATGACATTTCAGCTATATTCTCTGTTTGGTGCTCTTACATTCTGAGCAGCATGCATCTAAATTCAATTTCTTTACAATGTTAAGGGTTGAATTATTCAAGCTCAATTGTCAGATTTCTATCACAATTACAATAATAAGAATCAAGTTATAGCAAGAACATTTCACATGGGTGGTATGAAAGGTATGTACCCTGGTGTGAAAAATCTATGCCCCTGAATGCTGAGCTTTGGAAGGTCATACATTATTTTACTAGAATCAACCAGAATGTGATTTATTCAGATAATAACTTTTATAGGAAACACATCATTATCTGTTATACAGTGAATGAAAGATGCTATGGAGATTAATATATCGCCAGAACATACAGAGACTGCGAGCTTGGAATGAGGTAACAAAGGGTAAGACATAAATATCTATATACTTTAGGACTATAACATTTCACATACAATTCTATTGGTTTTGATATGAGGCAAATGATTACCTGTCCGTCAATTCAAGTACATAAATATCAAGCTGAAGAATTCTTGCTGGTGTTGATATTTTGATGTATAATGTCATCTTTGAAAAGGATTCTAGGTAATGGTATAGGGCATATTCGACTGGAGCAAGGAAAAACAAAGTAAAAGAAATATACTTTTGTTTTGATTGTGATGGAAATGTGATTGGGCCTGCTGATTTATTTAATATTATCCTAATATTAAACTGTATGTCCACTGTATATCTACTGCTGGTCTCTGATGCTAGAAAGACATGGGCTGACTTGTGTATATTTCTTAAAATATTTGATTTTTTTCTTGTTCCAGTCTATACTGGACTCTCCTCCACCTTTCTCCATTTTCAATGGTTCCAAATAACTTCTATTTTCAGGCTGAATTCTTCTCAGCACCAGAACATTTATACTGCGGCTCATTTGCTTTGTTAGACCACAGCTGTAGTGATATCAGATTGGATCCCTCTCTGCTATGTTTTAGGGGAATTAGTGTGTTGGCAGCACAGCTGGCCTATAAGAAGTGGTGAGTCTGTAGGAAGGGAAAAATAACAACGGAAGTCTACAGTATAAAAAACTAAATCTGAATTATGTTTAAAAAGCCCAGCAAAGTTGTTGAATAGATTCATATTGTATAACGGAATGCAATAGGAAAAATACAAAGCAAAATACAAGTCATTATGTATGGCCCTATATGAGTGGCTCCAAATAGCTCAATTTCCCTTTCCATTTTTTTTTCTTATTGAATACTTACTATTTCTTTTTTACAATTTCTTTTTTTTTTATATTTGAAATTTTTATTATTGTTTCTTTTTCCCAATTACAAATAAAACAAAAGAAGATCCACTAAACACAACAACACAAAGAAAAAGGAGAAGAAGAGAAAAAAAACCCCTAAATAAATAATTAAATAGATAAATAAGGGGTGTTAGTGATATCTTAGGGGGCCAAAGCCCGTGTTTTATAAGGTAAAAAGCCCGTGTTTTTTTACCAGGGTATTTATAAGGTGTAGGTGCTGGTGCTTTTGTAAGGCAAGTGCCGCTTTTATAAAGGACAGTTACCCGTGCTATTGTCGTGAAAAGGTGACAATAATATCACAGAGGGGGAAAAAAAAAACCAATTTCTTAATCATCCTAATAAATGTCCTTCTCAAATAACTTCATTCCATCTCAACCATTTAAGTGATTTTAATTCCTTCTGTTAACCTAATGCAATTACTCCGGCTATTAGGTTTCTTGTTTACAGGCAGATCCCTCAGCCATAAAAAAATCACTGGGGGTCAATTATCAAACATGTGCATCAAATCTCTTATTATCGGGTAAATGAACCCTAAGTAATCAATGCGCCATAATATGAGGTTGATAAATGACTCCTGCCTGCCTTGTTGTCATCTTGTTGTCAATGTATGGTGTGGCACAACATGAAACTCTCAGCAGATTACAATCGTATTATTATTAACAATAATAACAGTACTGATGATAATAAAGTATGAACATGAAATTCTTCAGTCTAATCACTTCTGTTCTGCTGGGAAAGATCACCAATAATCATGACATGAGGGATTGACCTTGAGCACTCAGGAGGCTAGGTGTTTTATATTGGCTCTCTGCTTGACATTTTCATACTAATCAAAAGTATTTTTTCAGCTGTTTTTTTAACGATCTTGTAATAATTCCGGGTCAACTTTTTATTCAGGCTTCCTTGGCTCATATTATCTTTATTGGCATTATCTGTCTGTGCAGCAGCACCAAATGACAAAAGACTTAATTAGCGATTGCAGTTCACCTTTAGCCTTGTTGGTCAATGAGAAATGTTATGTATTTCCCTACAGATCTCCAATATCACTAACATACTGCAGGCAAACCAACTCAATACTGAATCATTAGCAGCCATGCATGGAAAAAGTACCAAATCAGCAACTTGATTTGGCATTATAGTATTTATTACTTGTGATACTGTGTAAAGAGCATAAAAGTAGGCTATAAAGCAAAAAAAAAAAAAAGAAAAAAGAAAGGGGACTGAGAAATTTTAAAGTAAAAAAAAAAAAAAAAAGCCTGAAAGAAGAATAGTAAAATAGGCTGCATTGTACTAGAGAGACTAGGAAGATAATTACAGACAATTTTGATCTATACTATTGTAAAGACATACAGCATAACAATTAGCTTTGTACAAAAATGTAAATGCATTGCACATATTTCACTACGTCTTTTATTTTTTTCACATTATAACAGCAACTAGGAAAATCTAAATACAGTATACGATATAGTGGCCATGTGTATCTGATTGTAATTTCTGGCATTGCTGCATGCTAAAAACATTATATTGATCCAAGGAATTGTGTATGCTCAGGCTTTAGCTTTCCAATCCCAAAGCAATGGTCTGTTTGGCTTTGTGTAGGACCCTTGACTGACAGTTTCGAGTAATCACTGCCTGATTGTGTCAGATCAGAGTTGCTTGTTGTCGACAGAAAATCCAGATCACCTTGCATTTCTGGAGGTCTGTGGGAAAAGAATGGATTGTACCTAGGCATGATTCTAGCCAAGGAGCTTGTATGTTTTTGTCTGTGTGGGTTTTTTCCCCTGGTACACTGGTTTTCTCCAGCACTTCCAAAACTGAACCCAGTGTGTGCCAATATGATTTAGACATATGGGTTAATGTAATACAAGTAGCCAAAATTTCAGGTCACCAGGTCTAGTAAGTCATAGCAACCATTGCTACCACATGGCACTGGGCACTGTCTGCAAGGAGTTTGTATGTTCTTCCTTTGCTTGCACCTCCAGGTACTTTGGTTTCTGTATACAATCGACAACTTACAAGCAGGTTCATTGGCTCCTGATGAAACTGACCATAGTGTCTGTGAATATGATAGGGACCTTAGATTGTAAGCTCCAATGGAGCAGGGACTTCTGTTAACAATTAATAATATATGTGAATCAGCGGGGAATAGCACTATACAAATAAATCATAATACTAATACTCTTTCACAATCCTATCACAATGCAATCATTTAGACTATACATCAGATGAGTGCAGTTTGCTCATATATATATATTACCGCATAAAGCTTATAAAAGGATACCTGTTTTGGTAGAATAATGAAACATTTTGGTCTAGGGTGGTACAAGTATGAGACCTGTTAATAGGGATGATCATGACCTGGGGTATTCCATATCAGGGGTCCTTACATAATTTGGATCTCCATACTTCATGGCTACTAAAAAATCGATTTAACCCAATAAGCTTGATTTGCCTCCAATATGGATTCATTATATGTTAGTTGCAAGCAAGTTCAAGGCACTGTTTTATTATTACAGAGAAAAGGGAAATACTTTTTAAAACATTTAAAAAAAATTGATTAAAATGGAGACTGTGAGAGATGGCCTTCCTGTAATTCAGAGCTTTCTAGATCAGTTTCTGGTGAACAGATCCCACACTTAAGAAGAATCTTAAACTAGGGTTGACAATTTGGTACAGGTATGTGACCAGTTATCCTGAATGCTCGGGACCTGGGGTTTTCTGGATAACATCTTTCTATAATTTGGATAGTCATACCTTGAGTCTACTAAAAAATCATGTAAACATTAAAGGGATACTGTCATGGGAAAAAAACATTTTTTTCAAAATGAATCAGTTAATAGTGCTGCTCCAGCAGAATTCTGCACTGAAATCCATTTCTCAAAAGAGCAAACAGATTTTTTGTATTCAATTTTGAAATCTGACATGGGGCTAGACATTTTGTCAATTTCCCAGCTGCCCCAAGTCATGTGACTTGTGCTCTGATAAACCTCAATCACTCTTAACTGCTGTACTGCAAGTTGGAGTGATATCACCCCCCCTCCCTTTTCCCCCCCAGCAGCCAAACAAAAGAACAATGGGAAGGTAACCAGATAGCAGCTCCATAACACAAGATAACAGCTGCCTGGTAGATCTTAGAACAGCACTCAATAGTAAAAACCCATGTCTCACTGAGACACATTCAGTTACATTGAGAAGTAAAAACAGCAGCCTGCCAGAAAGCATTTCTCTCCTAAAGTGCAGGCACAAGTCACATGACCAGGGGCAACTGGGAAATTGACAAAATGTCTAGCCCCATGTCAGATTTCAAAATTGAATATAAAAAAATCTGTTTGCTCTTTTGAGAAATGGATTTCAGTGCAGAATTCTGCTGGAGTAGCACTATTAACTGATTCATTTTGAAAAAAACATGTTTTCCAATGACAGGATCCCTTTAAATACACCTAATAGGATTGTTTTGCCTCCAACAAGGATTAATTATATTTAGTTTGGATCAAATACAAGCTACTGTTTTATTATGAAAGCAAAATAGGAAATCATTTTTAAACAATGGAATTATTAGTGAGCTATGGCATACCTACTTATTTATATAGCACTGAAATATTCCACACTGCATCTGTCTCTGCTCCAGCGGAGCAACCTAAAGTCCCTGTCAAATGCACACATAATATGGTCAATTATATCAGGAGCTAATAAACCTGCATGTATTGTAAGCTTTTGTAGTGTGGGAGGAAACTAGAATACCCAGAGGAAGCCCACACTAGGATGAGGAGAGCATATAAACAACTTGCAGACAGTGCTCAGTGGGGTTACACTGGGTTACTATGGTTTACTAGACCTGGTAAAAAGTTTAATAATCACACTAAAATGCCTGAGAAATTCTGAGATCATAGCATGTCAACACTAAGCACCAAAAGACTAACACATTCAGAGCAGCCCTATTTTTTCTGCTACTGTATCTTGAACTAAGATGTAATATATTTAATGTGGGCAGCAATCAGTATATGGACATGCCGTTGTCATTCTATGATTTCAATTAGTAAAGAAGATTAAAAAGGTCATCTTATTCAGCATATCTGTGATTATGAGCTGGTGTAATTTGGGAATAAAAGCGTGAAGAACAGTATGACTAAACCTGAGTGCAGTTGAAAGCAGTGCCAGCAGATGGCAATGTTCCCTTGAGAATGGGAAAATAATTTAAAATTCTGTGTAACAACCAAAGGCATTTGCTCTTGTCCTCAAAGGATATCAAGGGCTGATTAAATTGAAACAACTACTTTCTTTAAAAAAAAAAAAATGCTGATTTGCAGGCATTAATAAATAAGCAGTGCATGTTTCTCATCCATGCAACCACCGAGCTGAAAACAATATGACAAATGTAAATATATGATTTGTTTGATGGATCTGGACACAGAATTAACATATGGTGTTATTGCTAAGTACTACTTGCAGTGATTTTATTTATCAACCTGTTCTGTGCCCATATGTTTATATTCATGTTTTGTATGAAGATATCGTTTTTTTTTAAAATTCTATGTGGTGCTTGCAGACACTCCCAGATATTCTGCGTAGTCAGGAACCGTGTACCAATTGATTAATGCAAAAACCATGTAACAGCTGTGTGCGCTAATTGTCCATCGTGCCTGTTTTTTATGTACAAGCTGTGTGAGGCGAGCGGCTGGAATTTCCAAAGACTGATATATAAATGTGTTACAGACCTCCTATTGTGCTCATCTGAATGCCACTAACAAGTATCCTTGTCGAGATTAACTTCTGTGGTGTGTGACCCCCTGAGATGATTCAGTGGTATTTCCTACAATAAAAGATGCACTACAATAAATGCTTAGATGCATTGCTGCCATTTCAGATCATTCAGCATGTGCTCAGCCTTCTTATCTGAGCCATTTGTTTAGTTTGCTTCTAGAAGGCACCAAAAGGATAGCATTGGTCTTCTTTTCTCCTGTTCTCTTTATTTCCATTTTCTACCACTTCCCCTATCTTTTTAGCCACCTCTTCCCAATTTACTTTTCTCCTCTCTTTTCTCTCCCTTAGACTTGGTCTCCTGCTCTCCATTTTCTCTTTCTCACTGCTTTTTTAATGCTCTTCTATGCTTCCACTTGATCTTCTGTTTACGTCTTCTCTTACACCAACTGTATTCTCTTTCATTTGTGCTGATGTCTTTTGACTTTTTCTTAATCCTCCTTTTTCTGCCTTCTACGATCTTTACTACTTTGCTACCCTTTTTCTCTATCCCCTTCCTTGTTTTGGTTTTCTCCTTCTGGTCTCCTAAATTCTCTTTACTCCTCCTAAAAGCTGTGACATTTTTTTTTTATATTTTAGGGTGGAAGGGAGGGACTGAAAACTCTCTTCCCACACTAACATCCCCACGCAGAGCCATTCTGTACCTGAACCATCTCAAGGACCGTTCCAGAATAGGTTAATTCACACCTGTGCCAGGTAATTTGAACCCTCTGTCCACCACCACCTGACCTTCACCAGCAAATAATCACACAGATACCTGCAAATTGTACAATAATGCACCAAAATTCATCCAATAGGAACAAAATGCATTTAATTACATACAGCTGTACACTTTTACCAGCACTTTAACTATTGGCGACCTTCCCATGAGCACCTGACAACCAAAGTTATGACATCAGGTGTCATACAGACTGAGATGAAGTCAAGTTCTTCCAAAGTTTTTCTGGAAACTTTGCTCACTTTGGTGTCAAAGATAATGGCTCACAACAGGGTATGAGAAAGTAATGATATTCACAAATAAGGTACATCCAAATGCAGTAGCAGTCATTAATTAATTTGGTGTTATTATCTTCCTGGTGCTTTTTAGAAGATCTTTGACTTTCCAAAAATATTATTTTGTGGTTTCTTTTGTTTCGCTCTACATTATTATGTATGGAAAGTTGAAATGCTGGTTTCAAGTGGTCATGTGCTCCAAAAAATTTATATTTTTTAAAACCAGTGGGCGGAGAAGTGGATAGCTCAGAAAAAGTAATAAATTGTGTGTTTTCACACAAAATTGTCTTCAAAAAGTGCTTAGTGCTGACATGGTAGTCTCTAGAAAGATGTACTTTCTACAGATGTACTAGCACATCACATTTTATTTTCTGCCAGTTGTGTGTTGTGCGATGAGCCCAATCTAGACATGTTGGTGATAATATCTTGTTTCTAATTAATATGATGTGATAACCTTCATACTGTGATAGGAAGAATTGGAGGGGGACAGTGTTTTCTTTATAACTCATCTGTACTGAGCAAAGGAGGTAAGTCATTGATTATGTATTTTTGTGTTGCTGGCACATTGATATATGTGATACAGTAGCAAGTGTGATATGACAGGTTTCACCTTTTCAACAGAATTGACATAACATCTGTGCTGCCATTTCTTTCTGTATGGATAAGATTTATTACTGCTCAAGGCAATGCTTTAAAGGTGCATTATCACTTAACACAATTCACCATGTTGCACAGTAATGCCATTTACTACACTGGAAAAGAGGATGTGTCATGGGAAAAATGCATCAAATAGACCTGCCTTATCTGTAAAAAACTGATGTAAAAAAATATGGCAAAAATGCAAACCATGCATGAAGTAGATTTCTCAGTTGGAACTTGAAGACTCTTGGAAAACTCTTATTTACCTGGTATATTGGAAAAATGTAACTTTCACACAATTTCCTACTTTCCCTTTCTTGCTGAATAATCATGTCAATTCATTTCTTTTGGAAAAATCCGTCTTGATAAAAGTATAAACATATACATTAAAATTCAGATGTACCAATAAACGAATGCAAAAACATGACTTTGAGGGGCACATTTAATAAAGCTTGAATTAATCTAATTTTTTCGAATAAAAACAATTCTGACCAAAGTCCCTTCCATGATTCCATGAAAAAATTGGAGCGACAAAACGTCATGACAAAACCTAGCATCAATTCGTATTGTACGAGTGACGCTACTTTTTCGGATTATCGTCCAAAAATTGAATGGTTTGGATTCTCCAGCACAGATCATGATGTCAAGAAACAACTTCAGGGACATCAGCCATTGACTTCTTCATGACCTTGGCAGGTTTGAGACGGCGTATATTCCAATTTGGATTTTTAGCAACTTTGGGATATGCTAAATCTCTAAAAATTCAAGTTGTTTTTCCACGAAAAATTTGCGTTCTCCCCCTAAAAACCTCAACCAGAAAAAATGGAGATTTAATAAATGGGCCCCTAAAATGTATGTACTATCTATGAGAGCAATACCAAAAGAAAACAGGCAAGAGTGACACCCAAATAATATATCACCTATACTGCCTACCAGAACAGACTGTAGCCTATCCAATGAATAACAGTGAGTTCAGCTGGTGACAAAATGTTTCTCGTGTTTCTGTAGCAATAAACCTTTTTTAATTAACAGTATTCAGTGGTGTGCAACATCAGCGCATATTGGGTACTTTGTAAACCCCACACCATTAAAACATGTAATATTTATTTTAGTTTGCTTTAGGATTGTGTTTTTTGCTGGTCATATCACAGAGGCCTGTGTCTAAAATGCCTTATGTCACATATGAAAATACATATGTGATTGTTTGCAAAACCACATTCAG
This sequence comes from Xenopus laevis, assembly GCF_017654675.1. Classification (NCBI taxonomy): domain Eukaryota; kingdom Metazoa; phylum Chordata; class Amphibia; order Anura; family Pipidae; genus Xenopus; species Xenopus laevis. The sequence continues at coordinate 97,677,301 of NC_054379.1, forward strand.
CATTTGTATTTTAGAATACAATGCAACAGGTTAATAATGTGCAAAGATTTGCAGCAATTTTATAATAATGCATTTTTTTAGCTATTTGTATAACACGGTTGATCCTTATGGAGGGAGATGCTAGAGTACATTGACAATAAATATTTTTTTTATAACTGCGCTTTTGAAAGAGGCCTCATGCATTTGCAAGGTGTTCTGCTAGTCACTGATATTCTACATATGATAAGCTGTGCTCATTTCCAGTTGTTCAAGATGTTATTGGTTGCCAAATGACTTGTCACCTTCCAGCCAGAATTATTGGCAGATCTGAGATCTCAGACGTTTTCAATTCTGTCAACCTGTAATTTCAACAAAAAACAAGAGAAGCTCTGGACGTGACCTCAGAGCAAAGATCATCAGCAAATACTGGTCAATGAAGAGGGAGCACCTAAGGGCAAGTCATACAGTATTTAAATGTAATGAGAGAGTTTGGAGTAAACCACCCAATAAAGTCATTTTCCAAATTATTATGTATTGTTTACATAACAAACTATAAAATCCCAAGTCAACAACAGAGGAAGTCAATTACCTTAACAATATATGCCCTTAACCTCCCCAATACTAGGCTAAGGTACGTGCCTTAAGTAAAATACAGAAATGTGTGTATCTTAGTATCTCAATTCAAATAATATAAAAGAGCATACAAATGAGGATTAGTGCATCAGTGTCTCTTTTGGAGTAATTCACTAAATATTACATTTATTCATTATTTACTATTCACTTGAACTAATAGTATAAATGATGATCTATGATGTAAAGGTGCATGTTAACCATCAAGTCACACAAAATTGAGTCTCTTTATTCATGCTAATTCTTTGTTATTTAAATGTAACATTTCCACCAGGTGTATTTCCAAGAACCATCCACCAAACCTTTCAAAATGAGACATCAGAAGAGGTGTATATAGCACTGAAGGGGATAGTTTGATGCCTGTGACAGAATGTTTCAGCAGGTATTTTTATTATTATTTATTATATGCTATATATGCACTGAATTTGCTTGACCATTACGGTCTGCCACGCTTTGACATATTTTAATATACACTTGCCAAATCATGACAGCATCAAATAACATCAATGTGAGAATGCATTATTATTCTTTATATGGCACTGACATTAAGCATTGGTTTCTGTTACCTTCAATTGCACTTGGCTGACATCATCAGATGCTAAACATCCCAAATGTATGTTAACAACTTTGCCACGGTGATCGTTTACTCTCAGTCCTCATTATAATGCACATTTATTAACTTTTTCTGTGTGAGTCACTACATTTCCTTTAAATTACTCCATTCGTATCTTAACTTGCTGAAGGAGGCCCTTTGAGGTTTCACCGTGTAATTGGGCTGAATGATCCTGTTCAAAACCTACTGTATATGGTTTACGTGTAGCAAATGTTAGTCCATGAGGTCAAGTGGTTACTGGAATAAGAACCCAAACAATTTCCTTCAAAACTCTTAACTCCAGCTAATTGTGGGGATAAAGCATAAACAAATTATAAGGCTACGGGGCAGATTTATCAAGGGTCGAAGTAAATTTGAAGGAATTTTCTAAGTAAAAAAATTCAAAATTCAAAGTAATTTTTGGATACTTCTACCATTGAATAGGATACTACGACTTCGGATTTACTTCGAATTCGATTCAAAGTAAAAATAGTTTGAATATTCGACCATTCGATAATTGAAGTACTGTCTCTTTAAAAAAACTTCGACCACAGAATAGCCAAATTAGATGAAAAAAAGTTTGAATTTGATATTATTTGAAGTATTTTAATTCAATGGTCGAATTTCAAAATTCTAAATCTGCCCCTAGGTGTAAACTGTAAAACCCACATTTCCCCAGCTCTATAGCTTGGAGGCCTATTTATCAAAGGTCGTATTTTAGGGGGTTATTTACTAAACCTAATTTTTTTGTGATCGAGGTTCTTTGGGCAAAAAAAATTAAAATTTTCAAGATTTGTTATACCACAAAGCTGCTAAAAATACTAATTTGAAAATCCGCCATCTCAAACCTGCTGAGGTCAAGTCAAGTCAAGTCAATGGAAGATGTCTCTTTTAAAATTTGAATATATCGTGATCTGTGCTGAGTTTCATCTGATAATCCAAAAAATTTGTCGATAACCCGAAAATAATTGAGTGATCTGGGTTTCAAATCTGAAAAATTCATATGATTCAAGTTTTTGCTCAATTTTATAGAGTCCTTTCCTAACCCGACTTTTTCGAGTTATTTTATTGATAAATAAGATAAAATCGTGAGTGTGAGTTTCGTCGAGCTTGGTTTAGTAAAATTATGAGATAAAATTACATTTTAGTTATTACCCCCTTAGTGTTTTTAGAGGTTTTTGAAACCACCACTAAACTCACTTTCTCAAAACTACGAACGTCATGAAATTGATGAAAAGATCTGGATTAAAAAAGTATGAATGCAGATTAACGCTGAACAATATGCTAAAAAATACAAATACCTTTAAAACCTCTAAAATGTTGAACTTTTTGGGCAACTGAAGAAAAAAATTGAATTGATTTAAAACAGTCCAACAGGATCAGCTCAGCTCCCATTAACTTCTATAGGATCTCGACAAGTTTTACCAGGAGAAGTTTTGTATTAGAGGTCTTCATGGTTTTTACATTTAATAAATCTCAAATTTTTAGAGCTTTGAAAAAATAAGAAAAGCTAAAATTTTTAAAGATTCATAGGAAAAAATGAAAGTTGATTATGAGTAAATGGGCCCCTTAGTGACACAATTAAAATGCAATAAAACCTTAAAATGAGAATGTCTCCTTATCTGTGTAATTCTGGCTCCATGTTCTCTGTTCCTGCAACTGGAGAAGGAATTATTAGTAATAATTTAGTGTAAATAAACAGCATTGTGCCCACCCCCCTGATTTCTGATTACAGTGGTATATCATAAAGCTGAAATGACTAAATATTTCCAATAAGTAAAACAACAGCAATCTAAATGCATTCTCATTGGTGCATCAACAATAACGTTTTTGGTCTTTTCTGTAGAGAACTAGGAGAGCACAAAGGCGCAGTATTATGGAGGATTTAGATCCTCTTCAACTTTTTTATGCTTATGGATTTTTGGCACCAGTGTCTGATGTAATAAATAAATGGCAAATTATTTAATATATTGTTAAAAGGGCAATAAATATTATGCTCTCGTTTTATAGCACATTCTAACCATAACCTTTCCACTGGAAATTATTTTCGATACACGTTCCTTGTTACTGTATGCGCATATCCAACCTCATAATCCACATGCTAGTCCTGTATTCGTTTATTCATGTCCTTGCCTATTTCTTTTTAGTGTGATTGATATTTTTTATTTTTTGCTTGCAACTAGAGATGTCGCGAACTGTTCGCCGGCGAACTTGTTCGCGCGAACATCGGGTGTTCGCGCTCGCCGGAAGTTCGCGAACGTCGCGCGACGTTCGCCATTTTGGGTTCGCCATTGTTGGCGCTTTTTTTTGCCCTCTCACCCCAGACCAGCAGGTACATGGCAGCCAATCAGGAAGCTCTCCCCTGGACCACTCCCCTTCCCTATAAAAACCGAAGCCCTGCAGCGTTTTTTCACTCTGCCTGTGTGTGCTGAAGAGATAGTGTAGGGAGAGAGCTGCTGCCTGTTAGTGATTTCAGGGACAGTTGAAAGTTTGCTGGCTAGTAATCGTTTTGATACTGCTCTGTTATTGGAGGGACAGAAGTCTGCAGGGGTTTGAGGGACATTTAAGCTTAGGTAGCTTTGCTGGCTAGTAATCTACCTTCTACTGCAGTGCTCTGTATGTAGCTGCAGTGGGCAGCTGTCCTGCTTCTGATCTCATCTGCTGACTGCTGCAATAACAGTAGTCCTTGTAAGGACTGCTTTTATTTATTTTTTTGTTGTTTTACTACTACTACTACTACTACTACTATAAGAGCCCAGTGCTATTAGTCTAGCAGTGTTGGGGAGTGGGACTGGTGTGCTAATCTGCTGCTCCTAGTAGTTCAGCAGCACCAACTTTAATTTTTTTTTTTAATATTCATTTTTTTTTTATTTTACTTTTTTTTATTTTACTACCGCTGTAGTAGTGTATAAGTTGACCTTTTAGGCATTATTTGCCCTGTAGGCATTATTTGCACACTGTTTTCTTCAACCCGCCATCGAGCTGTGTGACCTTGTTCACATTCTGTCTAAATATCCATAATATTACCGTCTCCAGAAAAAACACCGGAGTCACTTTTTTCAAGCAGCCATAATATATTTTACGTAATCCGTATCCACCGCTGTAGTAGTGTATACGTTGGCCTTGTAGGCATTATTTGCACACTGTTTTCTTCAACCCGCCATCGAGCTGTGTGACCTTGTTCCCATTCTGTCTAAATATCCATAATATTACCGTCTCCAGAAAAAACACCGGAGTCACTTTTTTCAAGCAGCATTCATATATTTTACGTAATCCGTATCCACCGCTGTAGTAGTGTATACGTTGGCCTTGTAGGCATTATTTGCACACTGTTTTCTTCAACCCGCCATCGAGCTGTGTGACCTTGTTCACATTCTGTCTAAATATCCATAATATTACCGTCTCCAGAAAAAACACCAAACAATGCCTACAAGGTCAACGTATGGCAGTTGTTTAAAGAGAACAGTAGATTACTAGCCAGCAAAGCTACCTAAGCTAAAATGTCCCTCAAATCCCTGCAGACTTCTGTCCCTCCAATACAGAGCAGTATCAAGCAGATTACTAGCCAGCAAACTTACTATCATCTGTCCCTGAAATCACTAACAGCTCTCCCCCTACACTATCTCTTCCAAGCACACACAGGCAGATTTTTCAGATACATTTTTGCCCTTGATCCCCCTCTGGCATGCCACTGTCCAGGTCGTTGCACCCTTTAAACAACTTTAAAATCATTTTTCTGGCCAGAAATGTCTTTTCTAGATGTTAAAGTTCGCCTTCCCATTGAAGTCTATGGGGTTCGCGAACCGTTCGCGAACCGCTCGCGTTTTTGCGCAAGTTCGCGAATATGTTCGCGAACTTTTTTTCCGACGTTCGCTACATCCCTACTTGCAACTGCCTTATTTGCGTGAAAGAGACGGTTTCCATCAACCTCTTATGGGACAAGGCACGCAAGAAAGGTGACATTAACATTAACGTTCCTCTGCACGGATCTGCGTGAACATTTCACCCGTTACAAACTTCTGTCATAAATCCAACAATTATCATGCATGCCACATTTTTATAGTTTTATCACTCAGTCTAATAAAAGGAAAATGGTAAGAAGAAAATGGCCAGTTCTTAATTTCCTGGAGATATTTTTAGCTAAATGCAGAACATTCCCTTCAAATTTAATTGCTGGAAATTTTAATGCTGCACGCAGATGATTTCTAATACATCTTAGTGATTGCAAATCATTATTTCACAAAAGTTATTGCTTCTGGCCTTGTCAAACCTCAAGAGTTACACTGACCCTTTTCATGATCCTCCTCAGTCTTATTGGCAAAGTATTTCAATCTCATGTTTCAGACTTTATCACACTTATATATCGAATTTTTTCCACGTCTTTATTTACTAACCTTACTACGCAGCATATATATGTCAGTAAGCATCTGTCTGTATCATTTCCAGGGCCATATATAGAACATTTACTCCATTCTAACCTTAACAAGAGCAGGGTAGTTACTGAGAAAGATGGATCCCTGAGTATGTTGCAGAGACATTTTCTCCTGCTGAACAGATTGTGATCAGATATTGTGCTCCATAAATCTTGCCTGAAGTCAGGACTTGGTTGCTATTAGTTCACTGCTCTGTGGTCAGCACATAATGCTTCAGACTGGATTTAATGCACCGAAGTGCAAACCCATTGAACAGTTCTGCATTTTCCCCACCAATAGTGGGCAAAACGGGGTCATCTTTTGGGAGTCTGGATGATGCAATTGGGGAGAAGGTGGTTAAACCCTTTGTGAGGTTTTATTCCATTTTTAGCCAACAATATACAAGGGCTAATGTATTCATAGTCACTCATAATATAGGTATGGACCTGTTATCCAGAATGCTCAGGACCTGGGGTTTTCCAGATGAAGGATCTATCCATAATTTAAATCTCGATACCATGTCTACTACAAAAACAATTTAAACATGAATTAATCCAACAGGATTGTTTTGCTTCCAATAAGGATTAATTATATCTTAGTTGAGATGAAGTACAATGTACAGTTTTATTATTACACAGAAAAAGGTAATCATTTTTAAAAATCTGAATTACTCGATGAAACTGTAGTCGATGGGAGGTGATTTTAAATTATATTGATGTTCCTTAATTACAAAGCAGAAAAGCATTTTAAGAAAGCAGAATTAAAAAGATAAGAGACTTATAATTATTGTAAGTTTGAGTGCACATTGTTGTAGGGTTACCACCTTTGGAGGCCTCACGTTCTGGGCAGGTGGGCAGCCCTGTGATGTGGGTGGACCAGTGACGTCTCGGAGTGGGGCGGGTGATGTTATGGAGCAGAGCTATAACATGGTGATTGGCAACTGGTTGATCGCTGCATCAATCTAGGAAAACCAGGCAGGCAGTTTTGACTTTGGCAGCCCTTCCGAAAACCAGGCTGTCTGGATCAAAACCGTACAGATGGCAACCATATATAGTTGCTTTGTTTTATATACGTGTATAACACATGTAAGTATCTTAGTCCTAACCTGAGATTATTTTTCTTTGACTACAAGTAGTAAGCTGTCATTTCTCCTGTAACAGCCAGAAGATAAAAAGGCTCCTCAGACGCAAGCTGACGTGTTTTTTGCGCCCTGCCCTGTGGGTGAGCTCCCATAGGTGCAGGTCAGGTACACAAGGAGCTGCACTTTTTGCCTGAATACAGCACTTTATTTATAAGAAAAAGTTGGGGGGGGCATGCTGGTGTTCCCCCATTTGGGCCTCTGCCTGTCTCCGAACCACGTGCTGTTCAGATGCACAAGTTAGTGAGCGCTAGCTGGTGCAGGGTGAAAACAAGCCCTGTAATTACCATCTGAATACAATACAGCCAAGTTTAGTTGCATGCAAATTCCATTAAGTACATGTCTAAATATGCTTTGAAATGAATTGCAGTTGTTATCTACTAACTGTAAAGCAGACATAAGGCAAACACTAGAAACTAAAGAAGCCTTAATGACTTAACATGGCAAGGTTAGCTGATCTGGCACGTTCTGCATGTTTTCACCATATCATGCTAATCTACTTTAAGTGACCTGGATCGTGTTTACTAATAATGTGCAGACAGAATGATACATAATGATGGATATGGCAGGGACTATGGATGTGTATTGATTTCTGGTCTTGAATGTCCTGTGCTATTTTTGTTTGTTCCTGCAATGCTCTCAAGCTAGTACTAAAGTATAGCAAAAGCTGTTTTCATTCACTTTTATATGATTTCATATTTTTAGAAGCAACGGTTCCTTTTTTATAACTCAAAATCCATAAATCTGTGGGAGGTAATCTGTAAATGGCAAAAAATATATGTATACAGAAAGTTTTGCTCCTTAAAGTGAAAAATACATCCATTTGTACAAATTATTTATTTTCAATGCATTTTTTTTAAACTTAGCTAAGTCAGAGCAATCATTTTCTGTTGTGTATATCATGTGTGTGTGCTTATTGCTATATTCTACTATTGGAAAAAGACTCATTTTAACAGGGCTGAAAGATAAGCATCTTTGCCACATACGCACTTTTGTCTTGCAGACTTTTCCCCCTAAAAACCTTGACCATAAAAAATCGAGGTGTAATAAATGGGCCCCTTCGTCTACTAGAAAATCATGTAAACATGAAATATGACCAATAGGCTGGTTTTGCTTCCAATAAGGATTAATTAAATCTTAGTTGGGATCAAGTACAAGCTACTGCTTTATTATTACAGAGAAAAAGGAAATTATTTTCAAAAATCTGGATTATTTAGAGACAATGGTACTTATGGAAGACAAACTTCCAATAATTTGGAGCTTTCTGGATAATGGGTTTCTGGATAACGCATCCCATACCTGTGATAGATTCTGACTCTCTTTGCCTTAAAACATCTGTCTAGTTATATTTAAACTGACCCTAGAACAACCAAGTTAGATATACATACTGTATACATACTGTAGATCACTATATAATACTCATGATTATAGTTTTTCCATTAATCTTTACAAAATATGTGCTATAATAAGAGAGTTATTTGCATTATACCATGTAACCCAGACATTATTCATAAATAAGGTATAGTGATACCAACAAAATCACATGCCACAAAATATAAAAATGCAGTTGTGATGCAACATTTGTATTACTCTATACCTATACTACACCAGTGATTATGACATACAGATATGAATCTGTTTCATTTTAATATTGGACAGCCAACCAGACTATTTCAAACTATTGATGATCCTAAATCACTTATGTCTCTTTCTTCTCTGTAAGTAACAATGGCACCAAGCATGGTTTTTACCAGATGAGCCAGGTGGTAATGTGGAGGCAGCCATGGTCTTGCTATAATAAATATATATATGTCTACACATGTTTTCTTAACCGTGTAAGTCCATATGCATAATTTAATTAGCGTGCTTGTATGCTAGATATGAACCTGTATCCCAGCAACATTGTCAAAGCATAGCTTATGAGAGCTTATTGGGAGGTTGGTTCTGCTATTAGGAAGGCTAATCTGCAGTGCAGTGCTTGCCTGTGAAGAAAATAGAAATATAGGCATATTTATAACAGGGTGTAAGAAGTGATGCAGAATTGTAATTTCCTGTGTTGCTTTTTACACCATGGATCAGCTCTGCCAAATCCATTGAAGTGTAAAATTCTGACAAAATTCTCAATTAAATATTGTGTATCGCTTTTATAGATCAGTGCACTCGAGTTTTTACATATGTAACTTACAGTAAGGGGGAACCTTGGCATCACTGTATTGTCATTTTATCTGACGATGAAATGCGTTTAGCTGCGTGTCCTTTATAAATCAACATGTATGAAAAAGGCAAGATATTGCCCATTTCATATTACTGTTGCTTATAGTTCTAAACCTCTCCCTGCCATTTGTACAGCCTCTGCACATCTATATAAATATATAGGACTAGGGTATAATAAGAATAATAATAAAACAGCATTGTTAATATGCTATAAATAAAAATCTGTCTGTCAAGTGGATGAAGTGCTTCGTGAGTCTTAAGAGCAGTTCTGGCCACAAAGATCTGGGCCAAGGGCATCACAGATTTTGGGGTGGTATGGCACCCAACCACATCTGTACTTGGTCATTCATTCCACATCACTGTGGGCTAGACATGCTGGATATTTTGACATCTGCTTGAATTTCCCATGAACCCATTCCCCATGAACAAATAAGCATGGTGATGTAGGCCTAGGGGCCCTAGGCCTACTTAATGGGAAACTATAGCCCTAAACATTACAGGTATCTATAAAAATATCACCCTTATGAAAAACAATGCTTCACCTAATAAAACTGTTTTCCTTAAAAAATACAATCGTAGAATAATCTTAAATAGAAAATTGTCATTTTGAGTACTAAGGGCCAGCCCTTGGCTCATACAGTTCACTGTGCTCACACACAAACCAAGGGCGCATATTCATGCTAGGTTATATCAGCCAATAAATGGACAGAGCTGTGCTTTTACTCCTACACTCCCTCCTGTTACAGGTAGAGCTGTATTAATTCCTTCAGGTGATATCTGGTGGAGCACACAGACCAAAATAAAATTGTGGCTCAAGGTAAAAGTTGAGTCTGTCTATCTATCTATCTATCTATCTATCTATCTATCTATCTATCTATCTATCTATCTATCTATCTATCTATCTATTATCATCTATCTATCTATCTATCTATAGAGAAGATTTTTTAATAGGTCACTTATTATGATATATATATTATATGCTGCTATTGGTTAAGAATTCAATCATAAGGTATAGTTTATTTGCTCCCCTTAAAGCCCCGGCACTTGCGCTAGTGGGATTGGTTATTGAGACTTTGGGACAGTTCAGTGAGAAAAAGTTATGTCATAGTTTATCAAGTGAAAAGTCATGGACGAGATTAAATTAGAGGCTAAAAACTTTTCTCCAAATTTAGTTCCAGTTTTTCCCATAGATTTCAATCAAGTTTTCACATGATAAACAGTGACAGAAGCTTTTCTGAATTGAATTGCATCTCAGATTGAATCTATTTGATTTCACGTGATAATCCTTTTTCTCACCGAACTGAATCTGGGACCTTATGTGTATTATTGTGTATGAACTGGTTTTGGTGCTAGAAGTGGGTATCATTTGCCTCCTTTGCAGAGAAATAGCCAGGATATTCAGAATAATCATGTGTGCAAGTTGTAGAACCCAATCACTGATTGGCTTTACAACCGAGAATGTGCATAATAATAACAATAAACTGGAGTACAGTGCGTGTGACAAAGGCTCTTGATTGTCAAATTGTTTTTGATGCATAGTAACAATATGTAATTTTCTTCCATTGAAAATATAGACATAAGTTGGTAAAAGCTTCGAGTCTTTGGGAAGTTGTAAACTGCAAGTGACCCTTTACTAAGTAACATAGAATGCATTTATAGCTGTTTTTCTTTTGAAGATTATATAGATTTGTTGAAATATTACTATTACCTTCAAGTGAACTGAAGGAAATATTACAATATGCAAAGAGCACAAAGGCTCAGAGCACAGCTCTGCACTAGCCCTACAGTATATTAATTACATGTTAACTGGCTGCAATTTTCTCTTTCGCTAGTGAATTGCCGATGTCCCTTCGGGTGTCTCTTTAGTAAATGTGCTCCTAAAACATAGTTAGCCACCAAAGGGTAGGAGAATAATACAACATAGGAGCTGTTTTTTTGTCAGTTCCAGTGCTCTTTATTGGAAACCTTTCCCAGATATCCCTAGTTTTGACTTACACTGCATGCACAGTAGAGTAAAATTTTAAAATTATACTCCACTATGTATACGAAAGCCCACACACAACCATAGAATGCCTAGAAATAGAGTAAGATGCCGGCATAGCATTTCTTTCCTGAAAAAGGAACACTGGCCCTGAGTAAAAACAGCAATTCACTGGGACTTATCTAATTTGATGAGGTGGGCATAGCGCTAACAGCTCCAAAGCAATAAAGGTGCTTTATATACTATTTATATTCATAAACCCTCTGAATATCCTTTATTCTCTCTCTTTTTTTCTTTCTATACAAATACAGATCCTTAACTGCCTAAAACTCTTTATGTACTTTTTGATGGTGAATATTTTTGAACTGAATGAACTGAAAAGTTTTGAGTTCATTAGAAAACATTACTCAGATTTGACTTTCACAATAAAGACTTGCAGCAAAGCCATTCCGTAGAGCAAAGGCAATGGGTTTAAATGTGGCCATCTAAAAGGATCTGTGAAGTTGTGCAGAAAAGACGGCTCTGTTTTGAAACACAAATATTATGCCAATTACAGCTATTTTGCTGCTTTCCAAAACAGGTCAAGTGGAATGCAGGATTTAAATAAGAAGCCGTTTTTGTCAGGAACTATATTGCTCTCTTTCCAACTTCAAGGAACATAATGCAATAAAATCATTTGTAATTTGAAGAAAGTGCCACGGATAAAACAAACCCACCGCTCTCTGTGTTTTTCCAAACTACATAAAGCCCACAGTGCAGCAGAGGAACAATAAAGACATTTTGCTGGTAACATTTTTATTGCATTGTACAGAAGAGAAGAAGAAAAGTAAGTGTAAATGCCAGATCTTATTTTAGAAATCATCTTGGTATAAAAGGAACACAAGGAAGTAACATAAATTCAGAATCATAGGGTGGCACATTCAGATAGCAATAGTCAGGTAAACGCAAGACACAACCAATCTAAAGTTATGACACACGTCATGCATTTAGGTTGTGCTAAATCAGTTTCACACCATTCTGTACCACTATATTCAAATACAATGATTTTGCTGTAGTTCAATAAAGTTGCACCAAAGGCTTTTGTGCACAAGTGTTTTGTCCTGCATTTCCCTGTGCTTAAAGCAGCCTGTTCTTTCCAATGGAGGCTGCACTACATTGACTGCACCACAATGAACCACTAAACATATGTGGAATGCAGCAGTGGCCCACTGAGTATGGACACTATAGGAAACAATGGAACAAATGCATTTCCTTGTAGTGGGACACTTTAAAAAGCCAAAGGAGAACGCAGGACAAAGTGCCTGTGTGTCCTTACAAAGAATAAAAGCATAAAAAATGTCTTGTATTATTTATAAAAGTTAAAAAAAAAATTAAATCTCTGGCCTGGTTATGGTTGTCAGAATTAATATCAGCATTTTGGTGACCCTCAAATAATGTTACAGCCCTGTATTGTCTTATAAAGGATCCAACACACAAAAGGCTAATGTCAAAGTTTATTGCATACTGGGTATTTTAATCACCCCTATCCTCTCAAGCAATAAGAATGTGTGCCCTTTTGGTAGCTGTTTCTGAAAGTAATAGGTTAACAGTGCTATTACTCTACATACACAGCGTAGAAGTGAGTGGACAGGGTCTAGCACAGGGAGAGGGTATTTGGATAACAGAGCACACCCTATGGGGCAGATTTACTAAAGGGTGAAGTGACTAACGCTAGCGTAGATTCGCCAACATTATATAATTTTGTTACTTCACCAATTTAATTCAATCACTAGTCTGTATAAGTACAGCTTTTACAACGAAAAGCCCCCCCAAAAAAGCAGATAATGAGAGGGCTATTTAAAAAAATTAAGTAATATAAAATCACCCCCTTAAAATCCAGAAGAAAATAAGCACTGCTTATGTACAGTAGTAATTATTTCAGTATGATACCAAAAGCATAATACAGAATGTATGTAGTATGGAACCTGTTATCCACTAAGCTCATTTTTTGTTTTGGGGGGGGAGAAGGAGTTGGATTAATCGTTTTGGTAATTAACATCTCCGTAATTTAAGTCTACTACAACATAATTTAAACATTCATGAAACCCAAAAGGACTGTTTGTTTGCCTCCAATAAGGATTCATGATATCCTATTTGGGATCAATTACAAGATACTGTTTTTTTTAAGAAAAATAAATAATTTGTATACATTTAAAATTATTTGATTAAAATGGATTTTTTGGGAGTTTATGGATAATGGATTCCATACCTGTACATGTTTCTTGTTTAGTATTCTGGACATTTGTGTTTAACAGCCCCTAGAGCAAACAAAAACATAGTGTGTTCATTCCAAAGGGGCATTTAGTTGAAATCCTGCTTTTATTTCTTTAGTGTATAGGGCCTAATAACTAATTAGAACTAATAATAGGTTGAGAAGAAAGTGATAGTTTAGCTTGAAACATAGTTTTAATACTTTATATTGGGAACCATTGTTGCAGTTTAGACCCCTTACAGGCCGTAAACGAAACATGAAAACATTAAATAATAGTATAGAAAGTCTGGATCACAATTAGAAATTCAGAAAATGTTAAACTACATGTCTAATCACCCACAGCCAGTTCCCAGCTTTAACTGAGAGGAATAAGGCACGTTGACTGTGATTGGACTTCTAACAATATATATTTTCAAAGCTTCCGTGTGTTTAAATTCCAGTTAATAGATTTTTCCTGTGCTGTGATTAATTAAATGTCTACAAATAAATACGTAGGAGGGAGATTTATGTAAACTAGTGTGGGAAGCAAAAATAAGCTTCTGATATAGCTCAGCATATTGCAAGTAATTCATATGTTATGCTTTTAGCAAGTAGTTAAGGCGCTCTGGATGTAAACAGCCAGAGCGCTTCTGCAAATGTGACTAATAAAATATATTTAAAATGCTTCATAAATACGAATTCTGTGGCCTTTCTTGGCATAAGAGAAAGCTTTTCTTCTTTCCACTTATGCTACTTCATGTTATTTTAGATATCCATACTTCAAAAAGTAAAATGCAACAATCATTTTTTGATGTTTTATTTTTCAATCAGACTGATATATTGGCAATTTTGCAAACAGGCGAGCATGCGTTTATTTAGGACTGTGATCAGCATAGACGGGTTTGTGATATTATTGGGTCAGCAATTTAACGCTATCTTAAGATTCTTTAAATATTTATAAGCCCAAAACAGACAGGACCAGAGATGTGGAACTTCTCTTTGCTGGATAGGATGAGACACCCACCAGTTAGAGCTGAGCACAATTATAGTCAATTCTGCCCATTCAGAACAGCTATGGGGCAATACGTTTTGGTTTCCTCTTTAAATCTAGGACAGACTGCTTCTGGTCTGCAATTGATAGCAAACTGATACATTTACCATATAGCAGAAACCCTAGGGCCAACCTAATTTAGTGTGATTATTACAATTACCCATAGCCATATTGTCAGATGGTCTAATATCAATGGAAGAGGTCAAGTCAAAAAGTTGCAGACTCATGAGAATGGTGCATGAGAATATCCTGATCTAATTAGCATTTTCAAGAGCTCACCACAGTAAAAATCCGCCAATCTATTCATTCCGATAGGATTTTTAGAGGTGTTTTTATTCATGGGTAAAAGTTAAAGTAAAAGTAAAGTAAAAGTTCACCATTTTATAAATAATCTCTCGAAAGATTTCTTTAACTGGGACGGGTTTCAATAAAAATATCTTTCATGCACGCTTTATTCTTCAAGTTCTGTTTTGTGCGTGAACATCTCCCTCTTTTTTAAAAAAAATCTCACCATGCTTTATATTAGCTCACTGCTTAATTCTATTTTAATATGACCGGTTTAATAATGAGATGCCTGGCTCTTCCCTACAGTGATTCACTGACTAAGAGGGAGAATGAACTCTATGCGGAAAACTTACAGTAAATCACACCATTACTTAAAATAAGGTCCTTCCAGCAAGAAGAAAAATAATACGCACTCTAATAGGCAAAGAAACAAAATGATCTTTTTACCACTACACTAGTTTTTGTTTCATGATCATTTCTCTTTCGCAGCAAAATTCAATGACCTCTAAAGTATTGACTTGAATCAAATCTATATTTGAATAGATTTCCATAGTCAATTGCCCTTGAAATGCTTAAAGAATATTACTAATCATAATATATACTATAGCGATAGAATAAAATGGAACATTAATAAACGTTAAAACCAAATCACAACATATTGGATTATTTTGTTAAGATAGCATTATTATTCAATATCAGTCCTAAAGAATACATATTTCAATATGCAAAGAGTAACACAAGAAAGCTACAATTTCTATAGCAGACATAATAAATGAGTTAAAACAAGTTTTTCTGCTGTTCTAGAGCCCAGCTGCCTGTATGTGAGAGTCAAAGGGCTGCACTAAAGACAATCAAATAGCACTGAGGGGAAGTAGGACTCAATTTTCTAAGAAATTTATGTTCAAACACTGGCTTGTGTCGCCTTTCTTTTTAGAGGCCATTTGGTGATACAATGAGCATGTATTGATGTGGAAAGGCAACGTAAATGATAACAAGAAAAATAAAATAAGTGCATAAGTGAAACTGTCCATAACTCTGTATATCGACGATGTTCAACACATATTAGATGAATGATACTGCATGTGCGTTTTTCAGCAAGTAGGAAGCTACAACGTTCCCCTGTACCGTGACTTGCTAAAAACGATATGCATCATTAAATACTCTAGATTCAGTCAAGACTTGAAATGACAGCAATAAAGATCACCATACAAACACAAGGAAAGGAACTGAAAAGACCTCAAAAGGATTTTAAGGAAAACAAAACCCATATATGTAGGTTATAGGTGATCTTCTTGTCCCAGTGCTTTAAAAATACCCCTTTTTAAAAGATTTATGTGGGAATGTAATATAATTCATTCAAGGGAAAAATATAGGCAATGTAAATATTTCTCCTTTGAGCCTATTTAATATTATTTTTTTGAGCCAGTGAACATATTTAGTAGCTTATCTACTGGAAATACTATCAATGATTGACAATGCTCCTATAGATCCTAAGTGCAAAGGGCAAGTGAACACAGTTCTACGGCTCAGCCACATCTAATGCACATTGTTGCTAGGGGTTTAATGTTTCTCAATGCATTTTAATATTAAGCACACAGGGGGCAGTATATGACACATCTGAAATAAAGGGCCTTAAAGTGACATGAGCTTAAGTATTTTGACAAAATGTGCTACTAGCACCTCAGTTTTTGTAAAATATATTTATAGGGGTCACACAGGCTGAATTTGAGCACTGACAATTCTTTTGTGTATGCAAAAAAAGGCCTGAATATTGTTTTTAGCTGCTGGCCAACTCCAGAAAGTAGTCTAGCTAACACTCCCGAGTTGTCTCTTTGTATTGTGAAACTACTATTGTTTCTAGTTTGTCACAGTGTGCAGGGTATGTAATATAACTATAAGTATTTTAAGTATTGTAACACAAACTAAGGCTTGGGATTTTGTATCAGGAAGCCCCAGCTCTGATATGTTCAATGCTGCCATCTCTGGAGATGAATTCAATTGCAAACATGGCGGCTATATACTCATGCTCCTTGTGTACATGGTTCCCGAGAGAAGACAACATCGTGGGCTATCACTTTCATTTGTGGACATCTGAGCTGGGGATGCCTGATGAATCTGGGGCACTGGAGGCTATAGAAGCATAATTATTTTTTTTAAATGTTTTTTTCATGATTACATCCCATAATCACATCTGTTGAATCACTGCATTAGTTATATTTAAGCCCCCTACTTGAGCCTTTGAATTTTCGGTGTCTGATCTAAATTAAATGCTGTGATGCAACAATACCTGTTTAAAAATGTGCCAGGCAATAAGTCAGGACAGAAGTGTACCTGCATAGACAGACAACTGATACTCATAGCAACACATTTTTACCTTAGGTGTATACATCTTAGTCCAGTGCTCAGTCGTAAAATGTGATCAGAACTTTAATTGCAAATAAAGCTTAGCAGCTCAAAGGCCAAGTCGTGGCACATTTAACTGGTCCTTTTGCATACAAGGTTGGCCGTATTACATGTATCTCTTCAAATGATCAGTGTGATAACGTGGCAGAAGTGCTACTTTGTGCATTTAGGGGTCAGTTAAGAACCTTTTAAAACTATGGTATTCATCGGTTAAACTGAGGATCACTGCAAGTTTATTTATCCCCAAATAGAAATATTATATGTAAAGGTTTGTTTCTCCTTGAAATGAAAAACAAAAGTAATAAATGTATTGATGATTTCTCTTTTTGATGATTTAACTAACATTTTTTTCTTCCATATTAACAATACAATTTTTTTTTACAGTTGGCTAATTTTTCCCATTTAGTTAAAGCTTCATTTTCCCATGTACAGTAGTTTAATTCAGGCCAAAATATGTTTTACACTTTTTCCGTGCTTTCATTTTTTTAATTAAAAATGTGTTTCCCTGTTTAATAAAGCATTTCCTTGTTTTCCCTTAGGGTTCTTTAGCCAAAAGTGCTCTTAAATATCTAACACTATTATACCTGATGGGTTAATCGTAGCAAGTTTTCAAAACTTCTACCAAAATCTTGATTTGAATTTTTGTGTTTTATACATGCTGGGATTTTTTTTTTTTTCGTATCTAAAATTCTCACTGGCCCCTTAAGGCATGAGAAAAATGGCAAAAAAACACATTTCATACTCATGTAACACACATAGTTAGTAAGGTAATTTAGATACAATTCGACTAAAAGTCATATACGTAATGGAGAGAAGGGGTAATGGAGAAAAAAGGCTGCTTACTGTGCCAAAAACAGTATTAATCACCAGTGGAGCAGCTCAATCCATTAGACAGGGGGGTGTGTTTATATTTAATCATAATTCTGTACAATCCCTCTCTATTAATCCAGATATTAAAACAAATAAAAAATAATTAAAATGAGCACACAGCAATATCTCAATAGTATATTCTTTTCAACAATTAAAGTCTCAAAATATTAACATCTCTATTGTATATATGTACAACTTTGCATTCATGCAACGTGCATAAAAATCAGCACCTTTCATTTATTACTATCAGTAATAGTTGCAGTAAACAAGAAAAAACACTACGGAATACGAAGTATATAGTGATGGACGAATCTGATCAGTTTCGCTTTGGCGAACATCCACAGCGAAAATTTCTAGGACAAATTTATATTTGACAAACTACCATTTTTTGCAACCATTGGCATCTTTGGTAGTCATTTTTGTGGAGAAACTTGGTGAAAAATTTCGCTCATCACTATATCTGACCCACGCAATATATTCAAATCTATCTCCTAACAATTGATTACATTTACTTTCATTTTCAGGCTTCTTT
Organism: Xenopus laevis; assembly: GCF_017654675.1. Taxonomy (NCBI): domain Eukaryota; kingdom Metazoa; phylum Chordata; class Amphibia; order Anura; family Pipidae; genus Xenopus; species Xenopus laevis. The sequence goes on from NC_054379.1 coordinate 97,695,618, forward strand.
AGTGCCTATCTGACTTAAAAGCTCTAACAATTATGGAAGAGGAATAAAGCCTTTCATTCTGTCAGTCTTTGCTTATGTGTCCCACCCTTGATCCAGTTGAATCTGAATCAAATATATTTGCCTTTTATTTTGGTAAAATAGCTTATGGCTGTTGTAGTATTCTTCTTCTTCTGGGTAACTGCCAGTCACAAAGAACATTCCGCCCGGGCTTGCCCTCCAAATCCAAAATAAAGTTATATAGGTATGATGTGTCATGTAACCTTCACTAACACTTGATTCATGGTCAAGGCTACTCTAGAAGTAAGTGCTCTTTAGGATCTTGCATATAGCGGCACAGTTCTCAAAGGTCTAAATCTTTACAGCCAACTCCTATCTACTTTATTGAATTGAGAGAAGCTATAACCCCTCTCAGGAACAGTATGCAGGTCGTTTATTCACTTTTTGGAAATAAACTGCAATAATAAAGTCAAGATTCTGGCCAACCAATGTGATCCTAGATACTACATAGAGGTTTCACAGCACCACACCGAGATGTTTTCTCTCACTGCAAAGAACCTCAGTAGAACATATATTCCCGACAGTATCAGGCATCATAACAATTCTTGTGCTGATCTAAAGAGATCACAGAAAATGTATGCTCTTATGAGAACTGTAAAAGAATATATAGAGGTAACAAATTCACTTTAAAGTCTGTTCTTGCAAGGCCAGCATATATATATATATATATATATATATATATATATATATATATATATATACACTCTCCAGATTGCCAAACCTGCATTGCAGAGAGTAGTAATGATATAGGTGATCCTTCCCTATAACTTGTAATCGTATATTAAATGAAGAATTAGTATCTCAATTTGCATCTTTTGTAAAAAAAAAAAAAAGCAGACCATCACCATCCTAGGAATAATTAACTGGTATCCCTGGTTCATAAATGGCAAATTATTGCTAAAGAATGAGACTGTAGCGCATATTACCATTGGCATTTAAATAAATAGTGATTTCTTTCTGGAAATAGCAGAGGGAGAAAAAGTTATTATATGCTTTAAGTTGCTAATTACACTGTACAATGGAAGTCACTAAATGAGAATGTTGTGGTTAAATGAATGCTATGCATGAGTAGAAAACTTAAGACTTTTGTGGTTTTAAAGATGTGTGCAACACAAACATCAAATGTTAAAAATTACAGCAAACAGTTTAGGTACTTGGCCTCTGGAAACAACAGGCTTGACTATATTACTTTTAAGTTCACATGGAAAAGAATCTATTTTCCAAATGTATCTTACATCTCTATCAAGCTTATTCTCAAATACAACTTATTTTACCTCATTCCTACAAAAAAAATGTATATAGAAATAAACGCTGATATAATAGGTCAATATAAATAGACTTTGGCATAATACTTAGATCAGCTGTAGAATGCATTCTTTTATCTCAGACTCCTCCAAGCTGAAATTATACTGTAGGTCAATATCAATAGACTTTGGCATAATCATCCAGGTTTTATCAAAAGCTGAGTATATACTGCATCAGCGATTGAGTTTTAAACCAAGGGTAAAATAATCTAGAAGGAAAAATACCTCTGATCAAATAATTTATAAAAATAATGCATATAAAACCCCAATGAGGGTGATTTTTACATTACTTTTTACTGTCAGAACAAGAAATGTATCCTTCATGGTTCAGCCAAAGTTTTTCTTGCCAATATCATAGTATAAATAGTTGTTCAAGACTGGATTTATCTCCCACTAAGTTGTTCCATTGCCTCTGGTGGCAAATAGATTTTTGAGCACCAGTCAAGAGGAATACCAAGATTCCATTGTGGAAATTGCTTTATAATGTAATTGCCCATTGCTTTGAAGAACACCCTATCCTGTGTTTTCTTAAGGAAAGATGGCCTCCAGTAACAATGGGCAGTCTCTTTTCAGCATCATCTCAACGATCTTTCACACGCTGGTTTCCAGAGAAAGCTCATTTTCCATTGAGTCGTGATCGACCATGTGATAGAGGATAATAACAATCCACTGGATTACACCTTCCTCCTATGCCTGGAGGTCCTGAAGGTCCAGAAGGTCCTTGAGTTCCAGGTGAACCGGGCATACCTGGGATAGAACATATTTTGATATGATATTTTACACAAATATTCCATTCAAAAAGTTATTAACAACCTTTGTTTATATGTCTATTAAAGGGAAGTAAATGACAAACATTTGGGCATGATACTTCAAGTTTTGGTATTCGAAAGCATAATAATGTTATACCAAGTATGAGGGTCTTTAAAAGTTTAAGAATATATAATCCTTGATGAGACCGTGTGGGACATTCACTAAGATTCGTAGTTGCGCCAGGCATAATTTCGCCGCACTTCGCCAGGCGTAGTTTCAACAGCGCTCCGCAAATTCACTAAAAGCCGAAGTTGCGCTCAGGGGTAGTGTAAGGTTGCGAAGTTGCGCTAGCGTTGATTCTCTAATCGAAGTGAAGTTACGCTAGCGATGGTTAATTTGCATACAGCGCCAAATTCAAATTTCAATGGAGGAATATGTAGCAGCACTACAAATGGCTGGGAAACCTTCAAAACATCAAATATAATTCTAATTTTTGCCCTACACATGTGCCCACTCTATAGTTAAGTTGCCATGAGTTAGGAAATGTAGGGGGGAAGGAGGGGAGCCCTAAAAAATGTTTCGATCTTTTTCAGCCTATCACCCATAATATCGAAAAAACGCCAGCGTTTTTTGGGACTTAGAAAATTTTTTAACTTTTTTTGAAGAAATCCCTATCTACTCTATTGTGCTTCGCCTGGTCTGAGGTGGCGAAGGAAGTCTAGTGTAAAAGGTAGCATTCAGTACAATACGCGCGTTAGTGAATTTGCGTAGTTACGTCCATTGCGCAAATTCACCAGGCGTAAGGGTGCAAAGTAACATTAGGGAAGGTACGCCAGCGTCCGTTAGTGAATTTGCGAAGTAACAAAAATGCCCAACGCTAGCGAATTGACGCTAGCGTTAGGCGCTTCGGCGCATAGTAAATTTGCCCCCATATCTCTCTAGATTCCTATTTCAGAGGAAGTTGGAAACACAGTTGTTTACTTAAGGTCAGCCATGGCCTATAAAAGTCTTTCCTTTATTTAAAGGTCCTTTAAAATTATTTTTAGCATGCTATAGAATGTTCTAGTCAGATCAGCTTTTCAAATTAGTCTTCATATTAGTCATGTCCTGAGTTTTATTAGTCATGTATTCTGTGCATGTGTACATTTTCAAATAACAGGGTTGTTCTGTTACAAGTTCATGATCATAAAATTGCCAATTCACCATAGAACATCCAGGTTAATCCTATATGATGGTCTTAACTGTTTACCTCTACTTATGTTTATCTTAAGCTCAAATTTCCCTGCTTGGTTGAATATCTTGGGTTATGTCTCCTGGCCAAAGCATTGATCTCATAGGGATCGCCGAGATCAGTTTCCAGGCATTAGACTGCCATTTAATGAGATCTCTGCTGTATAAAACCTATAAGGAGGGGGAAATATGTGGGACGAGTGCAATTCTGACTGGAGATTAATTTTTTTCAAATCCTGGGTAGGTATGATTGCCTTACGTTGCTATAGTGACCTTGATACAATATTGAAAGATTTACGTTCTCCTTTTTCTATAGGTGATTACAGTAATGTGAAGAAATACATGGGGACAAGTACTACACCTTCATTGGCATATGACATATGATATATTATGTTAAATAATTTTCTTCTTTTTTTTGTTTGTTTATTTTTTCTTTTGGTCTCCTTCTTTTGTTGTATATACATTATTTCTTTATAATTTTTTTTTGGTTTTGTTTAGGAACGATAACCTGTTGAGGTGAGGAAGTTGTCTGTAGCTTATTGTTGGTATTTTGGGATTATTTGTAATTAAAATGAAATGTAAGGTGGAAGGTATTATTTCCTGAAAATACCACCTTTCTTTGAAATTTTTGGGCTTCAGTGACGCTGGAACGCAATTGCGCTCCACAGAACAAGCATCGGTAACTTCCTCATATCTCGACAAGAGTGGGTGGAAGTGACGTCGACAATAGGCGTTACTTGGAACGCATGTGCGTTCCATTTGGATTGCGACGCATTTTTTGTTGTATACACTTCTGGGTTAGGAGCGGATGTGATGTCACACGCCACTTACCATGCGTAGGGAGACTACAGAGGGTAACACAAAGGTATTTAAACCTATTTTCTGGACACATTCGTTCTGCCTTTTATCTCTTTTTGCAATATTCTATGAAATTTGCCCCTGATGAAGACCACGCTAGTGGTCGAAACGCGTAGGGCCAATACTGGGCCATGGGCCAATATTGGGCCATAGCTGAAAATGTAAATGTATTTTCGTAAATGTAATAAAATTTTGCCTTTTTAAATTTGAGTGTGCAGTCCCTATATCTATTTTTGAGTGCAATGGTTAGGAGATCTTTTTCCAAAGAAATGCAACCAAGCAGGGATTGTATATTTCAAGAACTCCATTGCAGCAGTTCACTTAGCTCTACTATAGAAAAAAAAAGATTGACTACCTGTAGGGCCTGCTGGACCAGGACTTCCAGGAAGACCAATGCCAAATTCTCCTCTCTCACCTTTCTGCCCTCTTAATCCTGTCAAGGTAAAGAAGAAATGGCACTGTAAGCACCTGAAATGAAAACAAACTTATACACTACAAGGAAAGAATATTTTATATACAGTATAGCTGAGCCACTGCCACATATTGCTGTCAGTCTAGAGGTTATAGTATGCACTCTGTAATAAAAAGAGGAAATATAAACATTGATCAAACATTAATCAAAGGGGATCTAAACACCAGAAAGTGAATTGATGTAATTGTACTTAATGTTGTCCTTTAAACAGTTGGCTTTCATTATCTATTTTTACTACAAATTAGCAGCGTCTGCGTAACCCTAATTGTCTATGTACTTTCTATGCACTTCCTGGATTCAGTTACCCCTAGATTTTCTGAGAGTTAGCTTAACAAATGCCTGGCATTAGCAGTCTACAAATCTCTCAAATGTGCCCATATCTCCAAAACGAGAATATTAATTTAAAAGGCAAAAATGCTCAGGCAAAAACAAGTGCAAGTTTACATCAATTCATTTTGGGGGGTTTACCAACTGTTCTAAAACAGAGACATCAACTAACCCCATGCCATTCCAGTAAGAAAAAAAAAGAGTTCTAGATTTTAAAGCCTAATTCTTATTCAACCCCGAATTGGGCCTTAAAATATGGTCCCCAGAATGGCCGGAGTGGGTCATATTCATTCTTATGACATGGGGTTGGTTGACGTTAATGCTGAAGCTAATAGTGTTACACGAGAAGCCAGTGTACAATTACAGATATTTTTATAGGCCTTCACTGTAAACATGGACTATGCTTGAAGATATGTGTAACATTTCTTTATAGACCATAGTGCGACTATGGAAAATGTAGCATAACAAAGCACAAACGCAGACTGAAAGATGATAAAAAGCTAATTTAAACATAAATTAAACAGTTCTAGTCAGTTTTCATTACCAGATGTAAAAGAAGGACTTCAGACCTGAATATCTCCTGGCAGTAGCTACTTCTATGTCATTAGTAAATGAAAGGGACAGTTTTATGTCCCAGCTTCCATAGATTTTGTAATACATGCCTTTCACTTTAATCACTGATTCTGCAGCATCTAAGTCATAGAGAGAATCTATTAAGCATTTAATAGTCAACCCATATTTTTCCAAGTTGTCATACAGTATATTTCAAATCTCTCAGCTTCTCAAGTGCTGTAGGCCTAAGTACATACTTAGAACTTCAATCCAGAACTGTGACTGACTTGAAAGAATGACCCGTAGCTGCTTTCATTCAAGTCAGAAGAAGCTGGGAAACTGTTCTTCTCTCTAATAAAGTAGTAATTTTGAAGGCAAGTGCACCCCGAGAATTAGCAATCACAAAGAATGAACTTTTTAATCCCAGTGGCCTTCACATGGTAGTCATTTTGCCCTTAAAAAAGTTCAGAGATTCTGCACACTGTGATTAAGGTCTCCGTATGAAGCCTTCTTCATTTCAACATAAAAAAAGTAAAGTTTCAGGCCTTTGGAGTGCTTGATGAAAATTGAAAGTGAAAGACTGTGAGTGACCATGCGGTTCAGTCAATTCATGTAACTAGAACTAAAATATACTCTGGCAGATTTCTGTCAAGTGAAGCCTGCAGCATTGCAGACTTTATTCCCGGCTTCACAAAACACTGGGAAAGGAGGATGACCTGGCACTAAAGGGCTGAATGCAACATTAATGTCTAAGGCATCTGTACATCTATGCACACTCTACAACACAGAAGCAGATGAGGAAGGCATACCTTATGCAAGCAGGCCGCTATTAATTAAAGCACTAGGGTTAGAGATTAATGAATTTTTGGCAGGCAGATTCATTTCAGTACCTTTAAAGCAATATGCCCATGTTTACATAGAGCAAAGAAGAGATGTCATTTAAAATATAGGTAAAATCAAAAAATGCAGCTCATCCCCATATTGCAATTAAAAGCAGTTGGTGCATGGGAGTGTGGCTTATATATTGAACAAAACTCATTAACCCCGCACACCTACTATATAGCTTTTAGGAAAAAGTCCGATTGAAAGGAAAACGCCTATATTTGGAAAAAAAGAGACACTTTTAGTTACATGGTTTGTACAAAGTATGTATAAGCTGATGCGCCCCGCCAAGGCAGTGTCTATGCATCAGTCCTGACTATGAGAAAAAAGTTTTTTCTTTGGGAGGAGAAAGACCATACCTGCTTATCTCATTATTTGGCATGATCTCTTCCAAAGAAACCATTCTGCTTTTGTGAACATTTTCTTGAACTACAGGACTGAATTTACTGGACATCAGCTTATACATACTTTGTACAAACCATGTAACTAAAAGTGTCTCTTTTTTCCAAATATAGGTGTTTTCCTTTCAATCTGACTTTTTCCTATAAACTGTATTGTAGGTGTGCTGGGTTAATGAGTTTTATTTAAAATATAGGTGTGATAGTTATATGGTCCTTTTATTAGCTGACCGTAGTCCTATGATATGTAATGGTTTTTCCCTTGCATTGAGAGCTGGTGATTTGCAAACTCAGAGTTAAGCACCTGATATTGAAGGTGCATGGGTTTTCATGATAGATGAGAATGAAAAAAGACTGGAGCATTGTAGGAAATAGAGCTTGGGCGGTGCAATACAATATAATACAAGGGTCCTACCTAGATAACATCTCAGCCAACTTTGTTGCTTAGATTTACAGAAGACCTTAGTAGCCAGTAATCTACATGTCTTATGCTTGTTTATGTTATCATACATTCTTAACTATACATGTATGATCAGGAAAACTGAATTTTGTATGTGAAAAAGTTACCCCAATCTCCCCCCCAGCACCAGCATCTTTTTTACACCTGCCAGTAGCATCATGCAAGAGTGATTTGCACCCTTGCTCCGGTCACACATTTGTTAGTGCATCTGATGCAAAGTGCAGAATACAGTGCTCTCAAGTGCAAGGGATCCCTGTGGTTGGGCACAAGGACACTGGAAGTCAATGACATGTATCCAAGAGAATGCCAACTTTCCACCTTCATGGTCCCTACAGTGGGTCATTCACTTTCAGATGAAAACTTTGGAGGCAAAGGTATATTGTTTTCAAAAGCCCCTTATTTGTCAATAAGCTTAAAGTAAGGTCCCATATTTCAGTCCAGTTGTCTTTATCATTTTTCCATTGCATGACACAGAGCATTGTGCTATGAATTGATAATGCCCAGGGAAACTGCAGACTGTTACTCAATGTATAACAGCCACCCTGGCAATTTAAGTTTTTTCATGACACTCTTTCATATGCAAAGATATATGTATTTTAACATCTGAAGTTTTTATGGATGGAGACTGTAAGCTACAGTTTTCAAATATCAGTAGTAACCAAGGAACTAGCAGATCTAATTTTCCTTTATATTCTAAATACCAAATAAAGTTCCTTCTCTATTTACAAGTGACCCCCATTTAATCCAGAGGAGATATTACAATTGTACATTCCAAGCTTTGGAGGTGCACCTAACTCAATTCTGGCTTTGTATCTATATGATAGGGAAAAAGGCTTTTTTTTACAAGCATTTTATTTAATTTCTGTCAAAAGTGTATGTGAATTTCCAGCATTCATATCTATTAAAAAATATACTCTGCTGCCAACAGACCTTTGTGAGATTTGTTTAGAAAAATAAAATTACAAGCCATTGTCAGAACTTTTGAAAAATAAGGATTTGATTTTCACAGTGAGTGTTTAATAATTCAAGAGAATGGGATACAGATAACAAGCAAAACTAGAAGAAAGAAAGTAGGCAAGTGGAGAAAAGATTAATTTGTTTGGAGCCGAAACACAATTTTCTCCAAGTCCATACTATACATACGCTGAATTTGCATATAGAGAAACCATCCCACCTTTGTTTTTGAAAATCTGACCTTGAGAGGATAAAAATGTATTCAGGTTTGGTTATGTACTTTGTCACACTGCTTGCCCACATTTGCTGAGAAAATAATCTCCTTACAGCAATGCATTTTGCACAAAAGTAAATACAAATAACAGTATAGGACAAATGAAGAGACATCTTGCCAGCATCCTACTACAGTTTGCTGCTTTATTCATACAGGACTGGACGCTACACAGAACAGGACTACACACACGCAATGCAGTGTCATTTGTACAGACTATTACGAAATTAAACACCAAAAAGGAAAGTATGGAGAGACAAACATGGACCTCTGGGGATAGATGCTCTTATGTTGGAATTCTCAAATGTGGCCAGAATGACATCAAAATCTGTCTGCCAGTAGGGAAGGCTGTTGCCAGGTATTGTATTTGTATGACTTGATCCCAAATAAAGGCCATTTATAATTGTTAGGAGCAGCACTAGATGCAAAAATGGGTGTAGAATCGTGTGCTCATCTATCAACACCAGGTACCAATTTTCCAGTTGAGCCAACTTTAGTGCTTGAGATGCAAGGTGCACTGTGTAAGACACAGCATGTTCTAGTGCAATGAACCCTCTACCACAGTGGTCCCCAACCAGTAGCTCGCGAGCAACATGTTGCTCACTAACCCCTTGGATGTTGCTCCCAGTGGCCTCAAAGCAGGCGCTTATTTTGGAATTTCTGGCTTGGAGGCAAGTTTTGGTTGCATAAAAACCAGATGTACTGCCAAACGGACCCTCCTTTAGGCTGCCAGTACACCTAGGGGTGACCAAATAGCCAATCACAGCCCTTATTTGGCATCCCCATGGACTTTTTCATGTTTGTGTTGCTCTCCAACTCTTTTTAAGATTTAAATGTGGCTCACGAATAAAAAAGGTTGGGGACCCCTGCTCTACCAGATCTCTCTCTTGACTAGGGGGGAAGTATGTGGCTCTTTTTATATGTTGTGTCTAGATACTCTATTGCACCAGATCAATCAAATGCAGTTGAAAGGTGTGATTGCCAATGTCCAGTCTTATACACCTTCCCTTGTGTGTGTGTGTGGGTATATGTTGGGTGCATCTGTTCTCAAAATGTACTACTAGTATATTGCGGAAAAATCTGCACCTGCTTTTGCTGGGTGCAATTTTTTGGAGATTGCAAATACTTTTATAAATGAGTGCAATGTATTCACATTGGTGGCATTATGGAGAGAGGAGATGTAATTTGTGTGGGTAAGCCTTGTTTTCACATTAGGGTTTATTTACAAAAAATAAAGCAGTGTGTAATGTGCAAACAATGGCTGCTAAATTGGACGTATTAGGATGCACACTGCCTTTCTGGGGTCCTGAATTACTAGAGGTCTCTGCACTCCATTTCAGAGCGGCTGCCCTGATAAACTCAGCAGCATTGAGCAGCACTGTATTCATGCATACTGTATAAGCTTCTCCATGCCACCCCTTACTTGTGCATCATTTCAGATCCACAAGTTATTCTTGCATGCTGTACATATAATTTTACAATGCGACATCTTAACCTTGAGGATGGCTGCTCTAGTAGGCACAATCGATGTGCTGTCCCTGTCACAAGAAATTGGCTACTTTAGCAGCTACTAGCAGGGCCAGAACTAGGGGAAAGCAGAATAGGCACCTGCCTAGGGTGTAACAATGGGAGGGGGGGAGGTGCTGGGCAGGTACTTCTTCAGCCTACCACTAGTCCGGACTCACTTGCCCCTGCTGCTGCTTGTCACTGTGTGCTTCCCCCCCCCCACGATGCCACTGCAAATGCACATGTACAGGGGTGGGGGGCAAGGAGGCTGGTTGGATTAAAGAATAAATCTTTATTTTCATCATATAGTGCATATATGTATATGTATTCATATTAATGTGTTGGTGTTTTATATATGTATATATACAGATATAGATATATATCTTTTCATTCAATTTGAAAAGTCGAGGACCTTGGAGTGGATACCAAGGAATTCCTAGATATGTAGCAAAGATGGCTACCTTTATCAAATATATGTTAATATTTTTTAGTGTTGGATTTGGTGCAATTGGGAATGTGTTAGGGTTATTGGCTCAATGAAACTATTTCCTATCTCCTAGTTAATGGTTTAGATGCGGCGCCCATGTTATCAGCACAATTAGTCGTCTGTTGAGCATGCTCATGCAAGTAAGAAAAACATATATTTCCAGATATAGTTTTCCAAATAATGACTTTATTTCACAGTATTGTACAAGGTTAAAAACCATGTGTGAATGAACTTACTAGGAAATTCACATTTAATCAGTTTCTTTTAACTTTTATTTGAGGAATTTTAAGACAATCTAATATTTTAAAATAAAAAAAAAATAGAAGAGGTATATGGTGCTCGGTCCCTTTTGTTTTGCCTGTATAGCTGGACTGTGTATATCTATAGGGTATTATATTTTTGAAAAACAAACAACAATAACACTGGTTCAGCACTGCACTTCATACTTTTCTAATAAAAAAATGTGCCATACACCTGAGATGGACCAAAGCACTTTCAAAGCAGCAATCTTTGTTGGTAAACTAAAAAGATATCTTTGTTATATTAGAACTCTGAAAGCTGTCAGTCCAGTCCTGATTCAGCTTGTTCACATTGTATGACATTCTAAAGATAATCGATCAAACACAAAGTTCAAAGGTCTCATAGCATGCTTCTATAGATTGCAATAAAAGCCAGAGAAGCCTAACAAAAAGAAAATTATTTATAAGCATCATACACAGCTGGTATTGCTAAAAGAGCAATTCTATATCAAACCATTATGCTCCATATTTAATAGCTTTGATTGAAAGAGAAATAAAATCATATCAAATTTTACTGTATATGTCTATTCTCACATCATCTTATAGTTCTCGAAATTACAATTGTTTTGCTTTCATTTTAATCCAGATGTGCTTAACAGCAAGTAAGACTGTGTACACTTTTATTAATAACTCACAATATTTTCGGTACAGAATATCTCCCTTTGTGAACAGGGGGACATTGGGGTTACTGTGTGACCTGGGCCCCTTCGAAGATTTGATTGTGGTAGTTCTGCCAGTGATGACAGGACGTTTTAACTGAAATCCCTCTATGATTTAAGTCTTCATATTGAATTCATTGGATTTGTACACCCACATTTTGCTTTGAATTTTGGTATTTTGCCTACACAATCCCACAATGTTTTCACATTCAGTTGCCAGGGAAAACCTATAATAAAAACTAAACTGTAGCCAATCTTATATCTTTTAGACTTTTTTTTAAAGGAAAAATAAGTTTTTACATTTTAAAGTTTTAATATATTAAATTAGTCAGCTAGCTCAATTTACACATTTTCATGCTAGGACATGGCAGCTGGGCATTCTAAATTGCAAAAAAAAAAATTTAAGGTAACTTACTACTGGTCTAGTGACCCATAGTAACCAATCAGATGTTTGATTTGAGACAGCTGACCAGTAAATGCTACCTGCTGTTTGGCTATTATGGGATTAAACACCAGTAGTCCATGTTGTATCTATACTTTACTCTCTAATGCAGGAATGTTTGTCAGGTTTATCACTAATTGATATATAGTGAATAAAGTACCCCCTCTTGTAAAATATAAGGATATTATAAGTTACCAAGGAGTTTCATGACCATATAAAAACACGAGGCTGAAGGCCGAGTGTTTTTATACAGGTCATGGAACTCCGAGGTAACTTCTAATATCCTCATATTTTGCAACTGGGGGTACTTTATTTATTATAATACACAAGTTTCAGTGAGTCATGTGACAGAAATGACATCAGAACTCACCGTTTATAACTGATGACATCAGAACTCACCGTTTATAAGGATATAATTTACAGGATATTCATGGCTTTTGTGTATTATATACTGATTCTGTCTAATGATATTCAACTACTGCCCCCATTGGGATCAAACTGTTAGTTAAGTACTCTAGGTACAAATAGCATTACATAATATACAATGCTGTGAGAGAAAAAATCAGTTTGGGAAAAAAATGTGTACAAAGTCTGGTACAAAGGAATATTTTGGCCTCACCACTACATAAAAAAACGAAATTAATAGAAATAATCTATACGGATTTTGCTAAATGTTGCATCCAGAAACAAATACAATTCCATGTATATTTTAGTTTAGTGTTAAGCAGCAGCCTTGATCTTTAAAGGAATTGTATAAAAATAAAAACTGGGTAAATAGATAGGCTGTGCAAAAAAAAAAAAATGTTTCTAATATAGTTAGTTAGCCAAAAATGTAATGTATAAAGGCTGGAGTGATTTGATGTGTAACATAATAACTAGAATACCACTTCCTGCTTTGCAGCTCTCTTGGTTTCCACTGATTGGATACCAAGCAGTAACCAATCAGTGACTTGAGGGGGGGCCACATGGGTCATAACTGTTGCTATTGAATCTGAGCTGCATGCTAAGGATCAATTGCAAACTCACTGAACAGTTTAGTCCCATGTGGACGTTGGGTTTTGTTCTATTAGACATCCACTCACTCCAGCCTTTATACAGGTATGGGACCTGTTATCCAGAATGCTCGGGACCTGGGGTTTTCCGGATAATGGATCTTTCCGTAATTTGGGTCTTCATGCCTCAAGTCTACTAGAAATTAATTTAAACATTAAATGAACCCAATAGGCTGGTTTTGCTTCCAATAAGGATTAATTATATCTTAGTTGGGATCAAGTACAAGCTACTGTTCTATTACCAAAGATAAAAAGGAAATCATTTTTAAAAATGTGGATTATTTGGATAAAATGGAGTCTATGGGAGACAACCATTCCGTAATTCGGAGCTTTCTGTATATCGGGTTTTCTGATAAGGGATCCTTTACCTGTACTGTAGATTACATTTTGGCCTAACTAACTATATTAGAAATAGTGATGGGCGAATTTATTCGGCAGGTGCGAATTTGCGGCGAATTTGCGCGATTCGCCGCCAGCGAATAAATTCGAAAAATTCTCCCAAAAAAATTCGCCGGCGTCAAAAACGAGACGCCGGTGCCATTTTGCGAATTTTTCGCCGTTTCGCAAATTTTGTGTGAAATTCGCGAATTTTCCGGCAAAGGGAAATGGCGCAAATTCGCCCATCACTAATTAGAAACATTTTTTAATTTTGCACAGCCTATCTATTTACCCAGTTTTTATATTTACACTGAACTGATCCTATAAAAAGATGTTTGAAATTAATGTTTCTTCAATATCCAAAATTCAGTTAGGTACTGTATAGGCTATATGGACTTTTTTTAAATTTTTATAGGAAAAAAACAGGATTAGTTATCTGAAGTAAGGTGCTATATAATCTTTGTTTAGGTTTTTAGGCAGACAAATTGTTTGTCCAACCATATTAGTTCTTTATGGGAAAGACATATTATTATTATGTCTAAAATGTAAATTTAAACTACAGGCATTTTATTGCTTTGATGACTAAAAATACAAAATGCTGTATTGTCAAAAATCATGGCCATTAAATTCACCTTGAATTACTCAGCAGCTAGTCAAACCAATATAACATCTTAAATGAACTGAAAATAATTATCATCACGTCACAGTTAAATTGTATTCACAAATATCATTAAAGCACACATTGCACTCATATTAACCAGTTTTATGAAAAACAAATGCTTAATTGTATGTCCTATCCATAAATCTGCTATGAAATCTTATTATTCCTTTGGTTGATATCCTGAGCTAACAGGTTATTTCTCTACTGATGGAACAGTGTTAGTGAGTAACATTTACTGACAAGAATGCTAATTTAAGGGGTTATTGAACTTTCTGTGCTGTGAATGACACTGTAATGGGGCACCCTGGGCTCCATGCTTAATTATCTGTGTTGAAGAAATACAAAAAAGTACAATAACTCTGAATCCATCTGAAGTTCTAAAGCAGGGATGGCCAAGCTCAACTGATATTCTGAGGTTGGACATCTCTGATCTACAATGTTCAGTAAAAGGTGCATCTAGTCCAGTTTTATTTCCCAACCTACTTCAGACTTCACAGGTACTGTTTGCTAGCAGTTACATCAATTTCTTAAGTTTCAAGCAGTTTAAATTTCTAATTTTCTTCAAACTGTTAAACTCCAAACATCTTCATATTGCACTTTTCTTCTCTTCTTTTCCTCTTTCATTTATTCTGGTTCCAGAGAAGACTCAACTAATAGAAAAAAATAATAAATAGGAACCACCTATAACGACACTACTAAAAGACCAAGGTTTTTATTTATTATGTCCATGTCCCATACTTCGAAAATCTTGCAATGTCATTTAACATGCTTTTACTTATCATGCCCTTTGTGAGAGGTTCACCACGAAGTATGCCGCTAACCAGACATAAAGAGATTGATAATTCAAGGATACTGCATATTTAAGTCTTTATTTTCTGCGCTATTCAACTACTCTCAGCTCCCGAGGATTTTTCCTGGGCCTTCCTGATTAAGGCTTGAAGAACCAAAATAAAATGCTCTGTGTGCAGCAGAGCACATTATCATTATATGATTTAAACATTTATGTAGACAATACAATAAAGTAAAATATTAGTGTAAAAATGTATCCACATGCTACATTTAGAGCAACCATAATCAGTAGCACATAATCCAGAGTCAGAATGTTCCTATTTTTCTTTCTACAGCAAAACATTATCATCTACTTCTGTGCCCCAGTTACACACGTTAATTTTGGATTAGATGTTTTAAGAAAGCAGAAGGGCTCTATGTTAATGTTTAATGCTAATTAAGTACAATACTAGCATTTTTTACTAACTGTTAATTATTTAAAAGCAGCTGATTTAATGTGTTCTGAGGCATATGCATAATGAAAACCATATTCCTTATTCTTTGGAAATAAAACATTTAGTGAAACTAAATGCAGTTGCTTGTTAGTATCTGGAATCCCAAGACAAAGCTACATACTATATATATAATATACTTTAAGTAATAATTTCCTGGCCCTGGGACTGATTCTCCCAGTGCAGAGGTCTTTGTTGAAAAAAATAAATAAATATATATATATATATATATATATATATATATATATATATATATTGTGTGTGTGTGTGTGTGTGCAGCTGCAGAAGTCTATCATTTTTAATATGCTGCAGAATAAGCCATTTTAAGACATATAGTGATTGCTTAGAAGCTATTTTAGTTTGATTTTAAACAGGTAGTTTACCTTCAAATTAAATTATAGGGGGTTATTTACTAAAACAAATTTATCTCATCTTTTTATTAAATCAACCAAATTCCCATACTAGAATTTTATCTTATTGATCAATAAAAAAAGTAGGGAAAACTCAAACGAAAACGCAAATCATACAAATTTTCCAGATTCTTTGGCCAAAATGTGCATTTTTTTTTGGTTTTTACTCGGAAACCCAAATTTTTGGGATTATCGAATGAGAGCAGATCACAATATCTTCAAATTGTAAAAGTGTCATCTGCCAATGACTTCTACATGATGACGGCAGGTTTGAGATGGTGGATTTTCAAATTCAGACTTTTACTGGCTTCTGGGTATAAATATAAGTTTTTTTTCCCATGAAAAATTTGAGTTTTTGCCCAAAAACCTCGATCAGAAAAAATCGAGGTTTATTAAATAACCCCTAATGTCTCTGATGTAGACAGTGATATCCTGAGATAATTTATTTTTTTACTTTATTTTTTATTTTTGGAGTTTTTGAATTGTTTAGATTTTTGTTGCTAGGGTCCAGTTTACCCTAGCAATTAGGCAGTAGTTTGAATGAGAGACTGGAAGATGAATAGGAGAGGCCTGAATACAAACATGAGTAATAAAAATTAACAAATACAATAAAACTTTTGCCTCTCGGAGCAATAGTTTTTTTCTGCCAGGGTCAGTGACCCCCCATTTGAAATTTGCAAAGACACAGAAGAAGAAGGCAAATAAAGAAAAAAAGATATGAAGACTAACCATAAAGTTGCTAAGAACAGGCCATTCAATAACAAAGTTAACTCAAAGGTGAACAACACCTTTAACAGCATCTACAGGAGGACTATAAAGGTTTGAAACTGCTAAACCCTGTTGTCATTAAAGTCATTATTGGCTGGAACCAGTCTGTTTAAATCAGATGCTTTTAGAATGATACCTTGGTGGCCTGGGGGCCCAGGATCTCCAGGAGGTCCTGGCAGTCCATCGTTTCCTGGTGGACCTGGTTTGCCATGGCCTTGAGCAGCAAGTAAGGCAGCTGGTGTCTTCAGCTGGGATAGCAATTCAGCCATTCTGTCTGTAGGAAGAAACATAAAATGTGAGCAAACTCAAATTGATTGAGTTTTTGGCAGGAAAAACCCTCCGAAAAAAACTTGAACATTATAAAGGCTATTAACATCTTGAAATGGTTCAAGGGACCTCTGCCATTGACTCCTACATGACCTCAACAGGTTTTAAAAGGTTTTTTTTTTTAATTTGAGCTATTTCCAGGGTCGGGGTATAATAATAAAACCAAAAATGTGAGTTTTGACCAAAAAACCTTGAATTTTCATGGAAAACACAACTTGAACCTTAATAAATAACTGCTAATGATGTTAAATTTATCAGAGTTTTGAGAGAAATTTACATTTAAAAATTTATACATTTATTTGAGTTCTTCTTGTGTTTATTTATGGTAGTTTTAAGACACTGTGGCTTTCTTATAGCCTTTCTCAAGTTACCAAATAGAGAAAAAACAATCTTTAAATAAATGTTTGAAAATCTGAATACCCTCCTACTCCAAGTGATGTTTTTTTGCATTAGGTGATATCGCTCTTAAATGAAAGGATAATATCTATAAATGTGTCTTACAGTAATGGTTGTACATATAGGTTTGTACATAAGTATTCCTGGTAATGAGGATTTAGAAATACAAAAGAAAGTTCAATCAAAATATACATTTATTTAATAATAATTATTACTCACACACCTCTATAGTAATAACAGTCATGGAAATTAACCAATATAAAACATTTACTCTACATAAAAAATATATTAAAGAATAAAGTGCACCTACAAACATGATTGTTTCTCCCTAGAACCAGTTCTATGACTTAAAACTAGTGGTGGTCATACAGCTCTTCCTTTGTCTTCACTTTTTCTTTCGAAATCTTACCACTCCATTTCTTAGCTCCTCTTTTACAAACGCCATTTGTATTGCCATAGATTAAACTGAAGTAATTATTGAATGCTTTGGAAGAACTTGCTGATTCAAAGCAAAGGTATTGTTGCACAACGGGTCTGCTAGATACTACAACAATACACCCCGAGATCTTATATACAAAGAAGCTCTCTACTCATTATTCATGATTGCAGTTTATGTTGCAGTTTATAATGTTTTTGTAAATCACTATTTTTACATATTCTGTTAACCAATGAAAATAGAAATAATTATGGCAATAAAGATGGACAATATTGTTTGATGCTGCAATGCACAAATAATTTCAGGCTATAGGAGTAATCTTATGCTCTTGGTTAGAAATCTGGGCATAGGCAAAATGGATAATTCTTTTCACCCTTGTTACTGTAAAAAAAGCTTATAAAGGAATATATTATCGTACTTGGCACACATGTACAGTAATTTACAGGAGAAGCAAGCAGGTAACTATAACCAGTGACGGGTGAACCAGTGGTGAATCACCATCTTTCCATGCAGTGACCCAGTTGCAGATTTTTTTTTTAAAGGCACACAACAAGAATGACATGACACAACCATCATTTTTAAATTTAGTTCATTGGCTGCCTACAGTCAGGTATGAAAGCAATTGATTTCTGTTAATTTACTCAAAACTGGGTTTGAGCAACATTCATTAAATCAATGCCTGAAGCTGTAATTACCTGCTATTAAAATGCTTTTAGAGATAACTGTTTAGCACTTGGCTCAGCATTATTGAGTTATTTCTTTAATGTGCTACCACAGTTGACAATTAGTTGCACCAAGCAGTGAGTTTTCCGAGGATGCAAAAATTGAGCAGCAATTCGAAGCTTTTAAAAAATGTCTTCATATCACAGAACTTTGCCCAAGTATATTAATTGACTGTAAGACTGAAACAACTTTATATGGAAGTCAGATTATTTCATTTGTGAATTGTATCTAATTTCATCCAAGATATGTTAAAGGATTGTGCACCGAAAAAGCGAAGTAAATTCATTCTAACTTTTAACATGACATGGGAATGCTGTTTGAAGTGTAAAATATAATATGATTTTATTTTCATTCAGAGGCAACAGTATTCAGCCTTGTGACCTTTTATTACATTAGTGCACAATGCAAAATAAGTTTTCTTTTATGATTTTAATAATGTAACCTTTACACAGCTCAGCCAGTGATGGGCACCCTGTGGTGTATCAGTTGGTCCTGAACTGGTTGTTAGAGCTTGTTAGAAAAATGGGGAGTATTGCACAGGTTATTCACCATGGGAATGGGCTAAGAATAATGCATGATCTAACTCCAAAAAATACCCACAGCATTACATTACTTCAAAAGAGGAATGTAAGTAAAATTGAACTTTTCAATGAATCCAGTCTTTTCCAATTTGTAGATCTACAGTATTTTAGAATATTTGTTCCTTTGGTATTGTTATAACACTTCACTCTAAATTCATTCCCATAACAGTAAATGACTCCTTAATAAAAGTAGTCATTAAGAACATAATCCGGCAGAAGTGCCCTATTTTCATATGGTTGTGCAGCTTTCTCTACGATGCAATTGCAGACTGTCTTCAGTGCTTAATACTCTGGCTATTAGATTTTATCTAATAAAATCATTTACTGGTACTACCTAGGCTATTATGATTGAGCTCTCTATTATGGACCTAGATGTTGCTCCATCCTCTTGTTAATAGCTGAATGGACAAATGGGCACCCCAAAGGATTCCACAAAGGGTCACAAAAATAAAAGTAAAATGTTTTATTCAAGGTTGTATTAAAAAAATCATCTCCTTCCACCCTACGGTTTTTGTGTCCCAAGGACACTTAGTCATGGGCATCCTCTGGTTCCCACAAAGTCAAACTAATTCCACATCTCAGTTGTGTGCTTGAAGGTGACATGCATGTTACTTCATTATTGAAGTACTGATTGATCCATTTTGGGTCTTAGAAGATTGGTAATTTTTTCTTTTATGTGTCTCAGACAAGCCTCCCCCCACTTGTTTTGGGGGTTGACACACATTGGGTTGCTAGGTTGCTATGCTTATAAGAGAAAACTTTTCTATACAAACTGAAGTGTCTTGCTGTTTTCTAAGTATTTACTAGATTGGGGATCTTTCAGGTGACCCCGGCAGTGACACAATTATTACTGGTACCAGGTGCGCACCACCAATAATATTTATTAATAAGGGGCTGGGGTCACACTTATATTGTATATGAATTAGACCAATAAGCCTAGGTTCTGTAGGCAGATAGGGAAACACGAAGAAGCAATACTGTAGCTGGTGTCCTTAAGAAGATCTGTTTCTCCTCATTCTAATGCAATATATCTTATAGGGGGGGCTCCCTTTCCTAGCAGATGTATTCTGATGCCTCACAAAGAAAACTTCAGGCAACTTCGGAAAACAAAGCGTTCCGAGCGCCATCCTGTCGGCGATTTCGATTCTAGCCGGCGGGAAGGCTTTTTGGGGAGATTAGTCGGCCGGAGAAGAGGCAGACAACTAAATCTCCCTGAATCTTAATGTATCTCTGCCCTAAGTGAACAATTAAGGCTGCTTTGTGTCATGCACTGTTATATCCTGGTACACTCCATCAAATACATTTCCTCTGCAAAATTGGAACAACATATATACGTTAAAGGGGATCTAAAACCAAACAATTAGATAGATCAGACATATTTGCATTTTTAGATTACTAATACCAGACTTTTGCTTGAGTTGACCCCTATGGTTCACTGAATACATGTTATTGGTTGCTATGGGTTACTGCTCCTGGGCAAACTTAGCGCCTTTTATTATATAACCCACTAGGGTTGTCACATTCTGATGTTCAAATGGAGCTTTAAGCCTGCTATTGACTAAAACTGTCTAAAACTCCTTATATCTCAGAAACCACTAAGATGAAGTAAGTTGCAAATGTTCTCAGAGGACCACTTAGAAATTAATTTTTTGGGGTTTACTGTAGACCCCCTTAAAATCTACATAGGTTTATATTCCTATATCTCTTTCAACATATATGATATTTTTTTTATTTGTGTCTTTATTTGCTTATTTCTAGTCTTAATTCCAATATAACATTAGAATATTGTCTACTAATTGTATTGGTGTGCCTTTGAATTTGAGAAATTTTAAAATGTCCGGCGAAGAGACCTTAAGCTTTTCCATTTCATGTATCCGCTTTTTGTAGCTGGTTTAAAATCTCATTAATATTGCCTTTTAAACTGTTTCAATATGTGGAACAAAAGATATTTTTTAACTGGAATCATATTTTGTTCTTTAAATTGCCTAGAACTGTGTTTAGCTGTAAATGTGATTTAAAGTGCAAGTTAATTAATTTGTACGCAGATAACAGAGTGCCGCATATTAATATCTGGCCATAGGCTGCCATAAAACTAGTGTTCTTTTTTGCTTTGCAAATGCTAATTGCAAAAATGCTCAAATTCACTCTGATTGATGGACAAACGGTAACAGATGGTTTAAGTGATATAGGATGGACAAAGTTGGTAAGTCTTCCCGGGAAAGTTACATTTAGGATTCAAAGACTTGTCTTACCTTCAAATATTCTCAAAACTTCTTGTCTAATATATCTTTTCATTTCTTCAAATAAAATGTTCTCCGCCTGGAAACAAGAACATTTTTGTAATTTGCATGATTACACCAAATTGCAATATATCAGATACTAATCTAATCAGTTTAAAGGGACTTTTATCTGCTATACATAAATACTGCATAAAGTTATTGTTTTCATGATATGACTTCATTCTCTTTGACTGTTTAATATGATAATCTATAAAGTCATAAAAAAACACACGTAAAGGAAAATGTACTTCTAGTTAGCGTCCTCTGGGAATTGTTAGTAAATAGGGAGAAATGATTACTCAATAGCAGCAGTTTTGAACTAGTTCTCACCAGTATGAAATGGTTGCATGGACTGTAAATCAAACACACAATTACATACAGTATTTGTGCACCAGTCACATTGGGAACTCACAGACTTGAGATGGATGACTTATTGCACTGATTAGATAAATAGCTCTGTGAGCTGAATAATAATATCATTTTTCAGAAGTGTGGCTATAAAAAATTCAGGTTGGGGTACATTTTCTGCTTTGTCCTATCAAACGTGTTGAGGAAGAACATTCTTTAAAGGGGGTGTTCATCTTTGAGTTTACTTTTAGTATGATATTGAGTGATATTCCGATACAATTTGCAATTATTTTTCATTTTTTATTTGTGGCTTTTGAGTTATTTAGTTTTGAATTCAGCATTCATCTGGTTACTCGGGTCCAATTTACCCTAGCAACCAGGCATTCATTTGAATGAGAGACTAGAATATGAGTAGGAGAGGACCTGAATAGAAAGATGAGTAATAAAAAGTAGCAATAACAATATATATATATATATATATATATATATATATATATATATATATATATATATATATATATAAAATAAAATAAATATATATATGTCAGTGGCCCCCATTTCAAAGCTAAGAATTAGAAGAAAAAGGCAAACAATTGAATACTATAAAAAAAAAAAATACAAATGGAAAATTGCTTAAAACTGGTAGTTCTAAAAGTTAACTTAAAGGTGAACCACCCCTTTAATTAATTTACCAAACAGTTTGAAGGATATATAATCCAAGGAGCAATGTTTGTTCGTATCACCTACATCAACCAATCAGCAGGTAGTCTTTACTGTCCTCTTGTTTTAAAGCTGGTGTCTCATTGGTTGTTATCTGATATTAACTATTTAACCTGTGCCATATAGTCTTTTTTCAATTTAGGGTAGGGGCACACGGCGTGATTTCGCCGCGATTCTGCGCTAAGCGAGTTGTCGCTGCGTTTTTTAAGCCGAAATAGCTTTGCTAACTTTGGCGCTGGCGTCAATGCAAATCGCGGCGAAATCGCTGCGCTAATTCACACGCGGCGATTCGTTTTCTATTGTCGTCCGAAGTTGCCTCGCTGGGCGTTTCCGGGCGACAGTAGAAAAAGAATCGCCGCGTGTGAATTAGCGCAGCGATTTCGCCGCGATTTGCATTGACGCCAGCGCCAAAGTTAGCAAAGCTATTTCGGCTTAAAAAACGCAGCGACAACTCGCCCAGCGCAGAATCGCGGCGAAATCGCGCCGTGTGCCCCTAGCCTAACGCGGTTACTATTCAGCAGCTTGTTTATATGATCTATAGTAGTGTTTCTAAAGCAAACAGATCAGTTTTAGTTTAGAATTTGCATCTGCTGAGAAAATGACACACGCTCCAAAAACAAATGCGTTTCCTTATAAACACATTTGCTGCTGCATTTCACAAAGCAGCCATTCCATATTCTGTTTGTATGCTCTAAAGATGTCATTTACAGTACATGAAATCTGCCTTTTGGTGCATTAAATTGGCCACTGCAGTCGGAATGCAGATGCACAACAAAAGTTGTCATAGAAACAATTGATAGCAGGTAAAGCAAACTGCATAGACTGATGCTCTTTTTAGAATGGAAAAAAGCGCATGAAACAGCAGCACAACATAAACAGCTTACTCTGTATTGTCAGGACTGATCACTGCTGATGATTGCTTTATAGCCAGACCCTCCGATAGCCGAGGGTTACACAGAAGATATCATGGTTCTTTAGTAATTACTTTGGAAAGCCACAAAGGAAAATCGTAAATGCATTTCTGCTTTATTGTCTTTTGTCACAACTCTTAATTTTAGATCTGTTTCGATAATCAAAATGTGAAGCGGTTTTACTGTGCATTTTACATTGGTTTAAAAGGCACGGTACAAAGATTGCTCCTGATCCGATCAGCCTTTGATGTATTGTATCAGATCAAAACATCTTATACCCTGTATTTACATTTGTTACAGGATTTCTGAGTAGGAAGTTAATACATGACAATTGCTCACGAGGGACTAAAGAAGCTGAACAGATAATTATAGAAGAGAAACACTGAAAGCTACAATTAAATCAGCAAAGACCAACATTAAACACATTATTACATATCTGTCTCACGTTGCTTTATTTTCCTCTGGCCCTAAAAAAATGACCCTGATGTAGTCCTAATATGTCCAGCGTTGGCCATTCAAGGGCAAATAATGTGGACAAAATCAAATTGGTTAAAAACTGTACAGAATAGCCTGCATAAGAAGTCATCTGCCAAGATGTATCAGCAATTTCAGGGAACTAGTCAGTGAACCAAGATTGAATCTGTACCTGAATGACCCATCTGGCCCTCTATATATATGGCTACATTATCCAGAGATCTGCTCAAACAGCCATCTACTAAACAGCTGGAATGTTCTATGTATGACAGCATGGTAGATCTCAATAGCCTTGCATGTGGGTGTTGATTGCTCTAAATATTGCAAATACTTTTTTTATTCTCTGATAAGGTAATTAGTAATATGAATCATAGGAGTTCTTTTTTAACTTTAAAAAATCAACACTATTAAATATTTTAATATTGATTACATTTATGCCAAAGGTGAATGGGCAAACTGCATTTATCTGATTAACTGAAACACGACGTGGAGTGTGCAGCCCCATTCCTGTTCCAGCATTCATATTCTAAAGCGCACCTCTTTTCTCTTTTCTTCTTTAAGCCACAGGCATATAAAATGATGACTCTTCATTCACTTCACCAAGTTTAATTTAAAATATAGGGATCAGCTCTGATTTCAGTAATTGAAGTGTACTGCTGAGCATATCTTATCTTTAAATATGAGTATGCTGCTTTATTAGTCATATGAGATCACATATGCTAGAGGAAGCTGTCCCAGTCCTTATCACACAAGATATAGTATATTATAGTTTAGGTTACATTTTCTGTTACAATCTATTTTATTACCTACAGTATGTATCTGCAAGTTTTAGTTGGAATTCTGCACTTTACAGCACTGATATTTGTATGTGACATATGGCACCTTAACAAGATCTACTGGTACAGGTATTGAATCCATTATCTTTAGTGATGGGCGAATTTATTCGCCAGGCGCGATTTGCTGCCAGCGAATAAATTCACGAAACGCCCGTGAAAATTCGCGGCCGTCAAATTTTTTTTTTCGAAAAACGGACGTCGGCGTCAAAAACGGGCGCCGGCGGCAAAAAAACGCGAATTTCGAGTGCAATTCATGAATTTTTCGGCGAAGCAAAACAGCGCAAATTCGCCCATCACTAATTATCTTAAAATCCATTATTCAGAAAGCCACAAAATATGCAGGTTCCCATGGGGTGCTCTCTAGCCAAACAGTTCTTCATTTAGCTTTTTCTCTTGTATAATATACAGTAATTATACAGTAAATAGATAACCATTAATCTGTTTATAGCAAATCAAACCTATTGGTTTGCTTTTATTTGACATGATTAAGACATGGTGCTCCACATTATGAAAATATCAATTATCCAGAAAACCTGAGGTACCAAGTACTCTGGATAATAGATTCCTTACCTGTACTGTATATCTTATTTAAAACTTATATTTTTGGGCACCGCTGTTTTTTGCTATAGAGATAGCTATATTTTCTTTGGTTAATTCCATAAATAAGATGTTTCTGGATGGATAGAAGAGGGTATTTTTTACCCCTGTCAGTTATATTGGTTCACACTGTAGATGCTTTCAGATATTGTTTGTAACTGCCAGTCAAGCAAACTTTTATATGAAACCGAAAAAGAAAATCTTTTAAATATATGTTGTCCTAAATGCTTTGGTATTTATAAATACACTTCAACCATTCATTTTAAAATTCTAAGAAACAGTACAATCTTCCTTTTGAATGAATGCTTGCATTCTATTTCTGAGTAGATCTTGTGTAAAATATTTAATAAAGAAAAAAAGTATGTTTCTTTTTTTATAACTGATCAAAAAATAGAACCAGGGCTTAAAAATATAAATATTAGGAATTTAGAATGGAAACCCAGCAATATGAAATATTACAAGTTTAAGGAAAGCCACGGAAATACAGCTATATTCTACCTCATACAAAATGAAGTTCTAAAAATGATGGCTGCCTTTAAGGCAGTAATTATACTTTGAAGTGAAATGGTTAAAGAGCTGTCCCATTAGGGATAGTTAAGGTCTGGAATTGAAGAAAACTGATCTCTACTATCAAAGGCCACAGACTAGTCAAGCAGAATAAGTGAGGAATAGATTTTATAGCCTGGAGGCCATTGAACAACTTTGAACAATCAGTTTAAATAGAATAAAAAATACGAAGTAGGAAAGGAGACTACAATAATGGGTACTAAGGAAGGGTAGTATGTTTAAGAACATAATGGATTTTGCTGAGAGTTAAGAGCTTGGAAATGTGTTATAATAAAACAATTCTTGAACATTCTTCCTATAAAAAGTAGCACTGTTGTTGGAATTGATCCATTCAATTAGAGATTTTTTTGTTAATTTCTTAATTTTTGATAAATAAATCCGCAAATTGAAAAGGTAATCACATGGAAAACAGAGACCTTGAAAATGCTACAAATCTATGAAAGAAATTAGGTATATACAAAAGCATTTAACAAAGGAAATGCATTTCCCAAACAGAGCAAACAAAATTTTTCAAATTTCAAAATTAAAATCAGGCATTTCTACACAAATTTTACTTTTATAATAGTGCAGGAAAATGTCAATGTTCCCCTTTAGAACCCCTTCTGTTTATGTACTTCGCGTGATATAGAGCCAGCTTATCAATTAAACATTTTGTTTTGTATGTCATATACAGTTACCTCAGCAGCAAGTATTTTTGCTAATAGTGATTCTTTACAAATGAGTTTGTACACTAATTCAGTAAATGCAGGGGGGAAAAAACAAGAGCAACAATTTTCAAAAACAGATGCTAATTTGCATAAGTATTGGTACATCACATACAAATTGTTGTGGATGCACCTTAGCTAATTTTTGTGCAATTTTGAGAGGAACGTTATATTATGGTAAAAATTACAACATTATGGGGCACATTTACTAAGCTCGAGTGAAGGATTCGAATGAAAAAAACTTTGAATTTCGAAGGTTTTTTTTTGCTACTTCGACCATTGAATTGGCTACTTTGAACTTCGACTACGACTTCGAATCGAACTAAAAATCGTTCGACTATTCGACCATTCTATAATCGAAGTACTGTCTCTTTAAAAAAAACTTCGACTACCTACTTCGCCACCTAAAACCTACCGAGCACCAATGTTAGCCTATGGGGAAGGTCCCTATAAGCTTTCTAATCTTTTTTTGATCGAAGGAAAATCGTTTGATCGATGGATTAAAATCCTTCAGATCATTTAAACGATTTTTCCTTTGATCGTTCGATCATACTAAATGCGGTAAATCCTTCGACTTCGATATTCGTCCAATAACCCTCGATATTCAACCAATAGTAAATGTGCCCCTATATGTCCCAAAATTGCACTTTGCACATTAAATGGGGTTTATATATGTGCCACAGCAAAATAAAGCAGTACTTTGCATGACCCTGCAATTAATTTCTATATATCTATATATTTATATAAGGAAACTGCAGCTGTCTTACCGAAATTCCTGGTTGACCGGGTGGTCCTGGATGCCCATTATTTCCTGGAATTCCCTGGTATCCTCTTTCTCCAGGAGGTCCTTGTGGTCCCTCAGATCCCATATCTCCCTTATAGCCATATGGCCCTGGTTTTCCTCTTTCTCCTTGTGGACCTTGGTCACCTGGTATACCTGGGTCACCCTTTAAAATATGTTAAATATTTTAGTGATTTCATGAATTGGGGTTTACAAAGTTAAATGGAAAATGATAAAAAAAATTGGCAAAATGGGTTTTATACAACATGCACTGCATTGAGAAGGGGGATCCATGATTTCTTCTCCAGTATCTACTCCACTGCTTCCCCTTTAAAGTCAAATACCCATATATTGTATGTATGTATTTTTTACTTGTGTATACAGCATTGTAGTGCTGCACTTTTGTTCAAATGATCATGTTATTTTTTTGTCTAAATGTTATATATGTTCAAATGCATTCTTCATGATCATATCTTTTTGTCTATATGTAATATTGATTTTAATATTGATTGTTAAATTAAAACTCCCACTCCTTTAGTTAAGTCATAAACACATCGGTGCAATAAAGTTTTCAGACAATAATTTTATTTGCTTATGGAATGAACAAGTTTATAGAAAAGTGGAATTGATTTCAAAGGTTATCAGAGTTTTTGTTCAACACTTTCTTGAGATCCAGATATTGTCTGTCATTGACCTTCTAGAACTAATAAATATCAAAGGTTTCAGTGGATTTTCAGGACAATATTTCAAGAATATTATGTTGTTTTGTTCTTTAAAGTCATTTAAACATGCAGTGGTTACATTATTGTGATGATTTGAAGTGCAAATAGTTGTGTTGGACAGGAATAACCTGTAGCAATTTAATCACCACTAAGGAAGTATAACACTGTTACTGCAATGGATCATTTGATCCCTATTTATTGGAGTATATAGGGCCATCAAAAATCATGGGATTAAGGACACAAGTGCAATATAGGGGTCACTGATGTCTGGAGTCAGTGAAAGTAAATAAAAAGGTATCAGGTATTTATGTGTAATAAAATATCTATCACTCGCAGTATCCTTGAATCATTACTGTGGAAGGCAATAATAATTTTCAGGTGTTTCTGAATCATTTATACTTCTTAATTAGTTCATCAACTTTTTGCTGTTTATGTATTTGAAAAAAAAGCTCTTCAGTGTGAATCTTCGATGATTTATTGGCACATTTACCTTATTTATTATTTTAATCATTTAAGTCCTTTTTGCAACTTTTTGGAATCTTGTTAGTGAAACATATTCCAAGAACCAAATATATGCCTGAAAAGTTGAAATGTCTTAGATTTTTACCTTTTTCTCCTCACCCTTTTTCTATAATTCCTTCTTGCAATTTTAAGTACATTTTTATATTTCTGTAATATAATATAATATTTCTGTAGCTGTTTAGTGTCTGTTCTATATAGAATATAGCCTTTTACATAAGTTATCCAATCATGTTTCTAATCATCCATCATATTATCTGTCATTCCTTCTAGTTTCCTATGTCTTTGTCTGTCAATACAGTTAAATACTTTGCATCATATTTTGGCTATAGCAGACATAGTTCATTTTAAGTTCCAGCAATGAAGCATTTGAAATATTTGAGATATTTAGTTACCAGTGAAGCAACTGAAATAGTTGAGTTCTGTGAAGGCACTTAAATGGCTAACCAGCATTCAGTTTGAGTGTTTTTGTGTTTTATGTGACACATGGAACACTGTGCACTTGTTCCGGTTATCTATTGCTTATTTTGTCTTTATGGAAGTTTCAGTTGGTCAACATCTTTGTTTTTTTACCAAGCTCAGTAAAAAACATTTCATGGTTTTATGTTTTGTCAGATTTCACTTGCGAATAGTTTTCAAATAGCCATCCAGCAGCACAATAACAGTTATGATTGGTTCTGAATGGACATACAGCTGTAATAAGTGCAATATATATAATAAAAATAATAATAACAATGAAAGTTTGTAACAAACAGACGCATTGATATACGCAATTCATGTTATTTTATCTGAACTGCTTGCAGAGCTTATCCTGTCACCAAGTAACTAAATAACTGCAACATACAAAGCCTAGAATACCATAGTTATATTTAAATGATATCTAATTGAAAGCAATGATTCTTCATTTTGTGTCTTCATTAGTTCTGTGACCAAGACTTATTTTAATAACCGTATTATCATTTTTATTCAAATTTAAATCAGTGTTTGCTATGCAGGAAAATCTTCAGGGATATATATACGTATATATATATATATATATTTGTGATGAGAGTCTTTGTCCATATACAGAGTATCTGATAATTTTAAGGCCTTCTTGTTTTTTTCCTTTATCATGCTGCCCTCCCTTTATTTTCCTGTTCTTTCTTTTGCATTTTTATGTGAAACTGGTTTTATTTCAATGCATTCAGGTTTGCATTTTTCACTTTTAGGATAGTAGTGGGAATGCTATGCAATGAAAATAATCAATGGAGATCTTTCTAATCAAAGGGTGCATAAAAATGTTCTTAATTGCAGAGGGCTTATTTGTCACCATAGATGTGATAATGTATGGCAAATACTAATGGTTTGACTAAAATCCTTAAAGGAATCCTGTCATCAGAAAACATGTTTTTTTCAAAATGCATCAGTTAATAGTGCTACTCCAGCAGACTTCTGCACTGAAATCCATTTCTCAAAAGAGCAAACAGATTTTTTTATATTCAATTTTGAAATCTGACATGGGGCTAGACATTTTGTCAATTTCCCAGCTGTCCCTGGTCACGTGACTTGTGCCTGCACTTTAGGAGAGAAATGCTTTCTGGCAGGCAGCTGTTTTTCCTTCTCAATGTAACTGAATGTGTCTCAGTGGGACATGGGTTTTTACTATTGAGTGTTGTTCTCAGATCTACCAGGCAGCTGTTATCTTGTGTTAGGGAGCTGCTATCTGGTTACCTTCCCACTGTTCTTTTGTTTGGCTGCTGGGGGGGGAAGGGAGGGGGTGATATCACTCCAACTTTCAGTACAGCAGTAAAGAGTGATTGAAGTTTATCAGAGCACAAGTCACATGACTTGGGGCAGCTGGGAAATTGACAATATGTCTAGCCCCATGTCAGATTTCAAAATTGAATATAAAAAAATCTGTTTGCTCTTTTGAGAAATGGATTTCAGTGCAGAATTCTGGAGCAGCACTATTAACTGATTCATTTTGAAAAAAATGTTTTTTTTCCATGACAGTATCCCTTTAACGAATCCAGTTTTGAACAATGTACAATACTCATCCATGACATTCACTGTGAGAAACTGCAGCAACTGAGGATGGTTCCCTCTTAGTTAAGCGCAAATACAAAAGTACAGTTAAAAATAACTTTGGGGTCAATACAAATTATCTTTAATTATATCAAGTTATCTTTATGTTCGAGTCAAAGGAGGGCCATCTCAAGTAACACACTTGTGTATTTAGGATCATTACTATGAAGTAATCAGTGCACTCCACTACATGAGAGGTTTGGTCCCATTGCAACTGGATCTCGCCACAGTGGGGAGAATCTAACTTGTGTGGTGGGCATACAGTACTCATTTAAGAGCGGCCATGTGAACTGTCAAAAAATTGCCTTATGATGCTATATTTCATACCGGGACTTTGATTACACAAACTACCTTGAGCCATGATATGTGCATCAGACATTTGTTATCAATGTGGATCTGAACATTTTCACCGTTGCACTTTTCTCTAAAGGTGCACATTAAGGGGCTTATTTATAGTTACTGGTACAGCATATTTATGGGACTGCTGAAAAAGAATCTTCTGTTAATCTATAAAACTGAGCTTCATATAGAGATCCTTGTGCTTATAAGAAATACTAAACTGAAAATACCGATATTTGAAAAGGTTCGATTTCATTAGCATATTTATTGCCAGCCTCGAAATATTTAGTGATAGCTAAAAGAAATCCTCCAAACTGAGTTTGCTTTGGTTAACTTCTCTAAAAGTACTTGAATATTACCGGTGGGTAATTTAGCTGCCAAAAACGACTGCCTGTTTGATTTTTTGTTTGTGATGAGGTAAGGAGTATTTATTGAGGAGACTACTGTGTACAAAGGATAGCAGAACCATTGCCACTAGGGATACACAAACACTGCTAATTACACATGCATCAGTGTGTTCAGTGTCATGAATTAATGAGTCATGAATTGGAGCCCAGGGAGTCACTAAGCTTTCTAATTTGGAGCATCCATCTCTACCAGCATCATTGTCAATAAAGAAAGAAATCAGACAACTCAAATAACACTTTTCCTGAAGAAAGAAACAAAACGGAAGTAAAACTTTAAAATAAATTCAAATTACATGGATTAAAGTTATCCTAAAAATGTCAGTTCCAATGGTGAAATAATTGCGGTCATTTAAGTCATCTATTAGTCAATGTCTGAAAAAAGGGAAGTAAGTAATCTTGAGTTCTTGCTATTTAATCCTGCCCAGATATTTAACAAGAGTACAAGTTAAGTCTGTAATATTTCTCATATTTCGTCTTTGGAGTAGTATAATTCTGGGGTGAAGAGGCTGGGTGAAATAAACAAAATTCCACCCCATTTAAAACAGGTGGTCATGGTATAATATACATAAATTTATGGAAAATTTCTCTCCCAAGGTGAGCAAAATAAGAGCTTTATCTCATATACATTTGCAGACCTACTTCCGGCTTAAGGTCAGGCACTGAGCCATCACCAATACTGGGTCAATTACATCTCCAGCATGTTGTGGATAAGCACTATGATAAGAAAGAATGATTGATGCCATCCCAACTAGCTATAGGATATCTGCAATTAAATAACAAGGAAATAAAAAAATATTTTCCATATGAAAGGCCAGAACATAACCAAGCCAGTTGTAGACAGCTATAGGCAATCTGTCTTTACTCTCCAACATGGAGATGTCTCCCCATCCATGTCCACTAATCAACCATAGTGCTCCACGCCATAGCTAAGTAGACTCCCAGAACCAAAGACAGCGAGGCAGTGAGGTGTGGAAAAAACTGCACATTTTAGATCATTTGAGGCTGGCAAAAGAAATCAAAGGTGACAGCCGCATGCTTCTTTGCTGTGTCAATGAGTAATGCACCAATGCAGTTGTTAGAATTAGGAACCGAGCCTATAAAATGTCCAATTTGGGAGGGGGGACTAATACGTGGGAATATAGAATAGTTGTCTTGCAGTATTTGCTGAAATACACCAGAAACTGGCTGCCTAATTTGCATTCTGTAGGAGATATTTTGGAGATTTACTGTAGTTTTTTTTTCTTTCTTTCATGAGTTTATTATGCTTAATTTTTCTAAGACCTACAGGAACTAGTAAATTTGCTGTGGTTTGTTTAACTTTGCTGCAATTTTTATGGTTCCCTTTCTATTTTATTGTACGTGTAGTATCTAGTGTGTCTTTTTATAAACAGCAATATATTTTTCCTGTACATTTTTTTCTGCCTATTATAAAGGTTTATAGCTAAATATCCAACTGCGATCGGTTAGACGTTACTATGGATGGAGTGTTGTCAGTTATTTTCTAGGCCGGAAAATCTACTTTTGCTGCAGTTATTTGTTAAAAGGAAAAATGAAAACATACACGTTCTCCTTTTGGGCCTCTGTCTCCTGGCCGTCCGGGGGCTCCCTGAAAAACAGAAGCTGTAATTTATTGAAAAGAATTTGGAAACACATTAAGAAGAGGAGAAAAAAATCGAACGTTGCAAACAGAAATGTTATTGTTTGTTCACTGAAGTTATTACAAGCAATAAAATTAAACATGACTCACCACTGAACCTGGTAATCCATCATTTCCGTTCTTTCCCTAGAAATGATAGATCGAATTTTAGTAGCAGAATTGCATAGCATAGCTGCACATGAGCTTTAGATCATCAGTTTTTCTTCTTCATCAAAGTTTGAAGAAGCACACACTGTGTACCTAGAGTGGGTGATTATAGGTGCTATTTATCAAAGTCTGCAAGCTGCAAAAATGATACAAAGGCTGTTCAGGAAACAATTTACAATGTATTAAATATCTCACATTCTTTATCAGTCGCGTGATGCTAGGGTTGCAATTCTGCGGCAGTCCAAGGTAACATATATTCATTCCATAATCGAGAGCGCATTGATAGTATACAGCAACAAAAGGAAAACAAGCATTTTAGAACATACTGCTATATGAGCACACCACTTTATGATGCTGCCAGGTATTTTGTATCTAACGTTTCATTCTACTGTAAAAACTGGGAATGGGAAAAACCTGTGTATTATGAGAAAGCTTATAGACCATATGGACTTTTATTTTTAGTTATACATGGTTATACAGCAATGCATGTTGTGTTTTTTAATGTACTGTTGCCCTGCACTGGTAAAACTGGTGTGTTTGCTTCAGATACACTACTATAGTTTATATAAATAAGCTGCTGTGTAGCCATGGGGCAACCATACAAGTTGAAATAGGGCTCAATGGCACAGGTTTAACAGCAGCTAACAGATAAACTGCGTGGAATACAATAGTTTTAGTTCTTATAAAAGAATTTAAACACGTTGTATTCCACAGAGTTTATCTGCTATGTAACCTGTGCAGATCAGGTCCATCAAGCTCAACTCATTCAACCCCTGTGCACACATATAAACATACACAGACACATACACAGACACACACACACACACATATATATATATATATAAAGCCATTGGTTCCTTTACTGAATCATATAAACATCAGATGTTTATATGATTCAGTAAAGGACTTCTAACAACCTTTATACCGTGAGTGCTTCCCTTTATTCGCCACAGTCCTCTAGAGTGAAATACCACCACTCTCCATTCATTTCTATTAGATTTTTAAAGGCATATTTATCAAAGGGTGAAAGTGAAAGTTCATCCTTTTGATAAATACGCCTTTCAAAATCCCATAGAAATGAATGGAGAGTGGCGGTATTTCACTCTAGAGGACTACTCTACTATACTCTTTGATAAATATATCCCTATATCTTAATGCTGTACACTACCTAACCATTCTCAGATATAACAGGTCTTATTTACAGGCAATGGGAATGGGACATGGACATACACTTAAACACTTTCCAATTGCGATTCAACTGTTAGCATCTATAGGAACAGCACATATAGGAAAGCACAAAGAAAATTGTGCTTGCCTGAACAATTCATTTTGTGAAAAGAATTTATTTTTGAGCATACGTTCACACTTGATCATAACCAAGACCTTGGGGTAAATTTATTAAGCAGCGAAAATTCACCAGCAAGGCCTTCGCAGCTATCGCAACACTTCACAAGGTGAAAATTCGCTCAGACAACACTAATTAACTAAAATGCAAAGTTGCGTCCAGGGTGCCGAACGCTGTTGAATTTTTGCTAGCGTTACTTTGGCAATCAAATCGAAAATGCGCTAGCGTTCAATAATGCCTAGCACAACTTCTTTAGAGGTCTTCACTCAGGCTAATTTGCATACGGCAGGAAATGATAAAGTTGAATGGACGTATACGTTGCAGCAAATACATTACACAAGCCCAGGGAACCTTAATAAAGAAAATAGAGTTGTTATAATGCCCTACACATGAGCCCACTGTATAGTTTATGTTCCATATGTTAGAAAATGTATGGGGGAACCTGGTTACACAAAAAAAATTTAAGGATTTTTGCAGGCTATCACTCTGAAAAAAGGAAAAGACGCCAGCATTTTTTGGAACTTAAAATATGATGTAAGTAACAGAAGAGTGAGGAAGATCTATGCACTCCAATGCACTTCGCCTGGTCTGAGCTGGCGAAGGCAAGTCTGACGAAAGAAGTAACTTTTAATAAAAATCGCATCTTAGTGAATTTGAGGAGTAACGTCCATTCACCAGAGCGCGAAAATTTGCCTGGCAAATAGAGTGTGAATGAATGAAGTTACACCTGCCCCCGTTAGTAAATCAGCGGAGTGCCTGAAAGAGGTAATGCTGGCGAATCGTCGCCAGCGTTACTCACTTCGCCCTTTAGTAAATCTGCCCCCTTATACCTTGTTCTTAAGTGGAAACATTAAAATGAGCTATAGTGAAAGGAAGAAAATCTTGAATGAATGGATAAATCAGTGTTACTGTACATAATTTATTTGATTTGTACCAGAATATTCAAAAGTTTCTATAGTGAGATAACTGTAAAATCCTGTGAGATTGTCATCTGCAGTCTGGAACTGAATGGGTGCATTTTAAAAGAATAAAATTGTTGCACATCCTCTAGCAAGTGGCTTAAACAATATTTAGATTCAAGAATGAACTGCAAGAGGTTCATGTCAAATATATTATTGATTTTGTGGGACTGGCTGACTAAAGATTTAGATAGGAGCAAAGCACCAGAAACATCTTATCAATATTTCAGGAAGGCATTGACTCCATCCACACAGAAAATGTTCTTAGAAACTTGTTTGGACTTTGGATTTTAAGATACGAGCATGAAAAAAATGGATAAAACTTTAACTGAGGCAGTAGCAAGTAAAGCTCAACTCCAAAATGAGTTGTGGGATGCCCTATCTCTTTAATTATGTGTGTGTGTACCGGTTAAATCTTATCTTTGAGAAGGTATACACTGTATAAATATATATATATATATATATATATATATATATATATATAT
This sequence comes from Xenopus laevis, assembly GCF_017654675.1. Taxonomy (NCBI): domain Eukaryota; kingdom Metazoa; phylum Chordata; class Amphibia; order Anura; family Pipidae; genus Xenopus; species Xenopus laevis. The sequence continues at coordinate 97,731,399 of NC_054379.1, forward strand.
ATATATACATATATATATATATATAGCCTAAGGTGCTGTCCAAAATGGAGTGGAATACTTGCCAACATGGGGCAGGTTGTGTAAGACTGAATATTAATGGGGTCTCAGAAAAGCTAAAATACTTGTTTCAAGAGCCAAAGTATTGTAAAATAGGCTGTAGTGGAAAGGTTTACACAATTTCTCAGTATGTGGGTTCATATTAGTTTTGCTTTTATGTGGCAAGTGCATAGCAGTCTCCACAGGGCAATGTTTCCGTCAAATATTGCAACTGTTCTTATACCCTTTCCTTGGGTCAGTGTCCCCAGACTGGATTTTAGTCCAAATGGTAATACATACTGTATTTAAAGGAGAAAAAAAGGTTAAAACTAAGTAAGCCTTATCAGAAAGGTCTATATAAATACACCAGTAAACCCTCAATGTAATGTTGCTTTGAGTCCTCTGTCAAAAGAAACACCACATTTATTTCCTTCACTTGTGTACACATAGGGATCTACATCACACCTCCTTCTTTCAGCTTAAACCTCTTGGGCATGGCAGGAGCATGCTCAGTTTACTCCTCTATCCCTCTTCCTTCTCCCCTCCCTGATGTAATCTAAGCTCAGAGCTATGAGAAAGCAGGGAGAGACTCAAGCAGGAAGTGATGTCACATCAAGCTGATATGGCAGGTGCTATCCTAAACCACCAGATAGAGCTTCTAGAGCTGTTTACTCTGTTATGGTAAAGCATTCTACAGAATAGATATACTGTTCTATCTTGCAATATTGTGGCTAATCTATTGCCAATAATCTGCCTCAGTAGCTTTCCTTCTTCTTTAACAAAGAAATAAGCTCATCATAACATCTATAGAATGGTAAGGAATAGATTAGTACAAATCAGGAGAATTTAATGCTAAACAAAATGCTTAATTGTCAAGTGCAATGTTATGTCACTACATTCCCTTGCACATCATTAAATGTAACTGATATTAAAGGTAATTATACGTATTTAAACTGTAGCACTGTCAATTCTAAAGGCATAGTAGATATCTGAAGTGTGTATGCCAATATGTAATGTGAAAGACATATCAGTCTAGGCTCCCCTTACAGCGACAGAACTTTATCTTGCTATTTTAGGAAGCGCAGTGAACCTCAGGAGTGTGTTTGTGTGAACTGTGCATCTATATATGTGTGTGTATGTGTCATTAAGAACAGCAGTGGCTCTGCCTGACAGAGCTGTGGGTTAGTACTTCATTAATCAGAGGCTTGTCTCTGCTCGGTCTATTTTACTTGATTTCTCACCCTGCAATTCATTAAAAAAAACAAGCACTAACTACTTCAGCAGGGATAAGCAGAGGTTTACTGACTATATGTAAAGTATTATTTAACAGCACAGATAGCTAGCTATTCTAATAATTATGTTTTTTTCTGATCATTAGTATGCAGCTTGTGGCATCTGCTATAGACAACAGTCGGGCTCATTTTGTATCACAGGTATTAAACTGTTGCAGTTACCACTAGCTACCAATCATCAATTTGTTTCATTTGGCATATTAGCAGTCAGAAAATGAAATCTATTAATTCACTGGATGCCGTGTTTAACTGCGATGGTGCCATATAGCATCTATTTTAGCATATAATTACCAATAAAATCAAATAGAGATCTCGCTGCTTCTAGTTATTTATCTCAAAGAGCAATTGTCCCCAATACACTATATAATCATCATTTATTAGTATAGCTACACAGTATTCATCTTAGAGACAACTGCAAGTTCTATAAAGGGGGTGCTGAACTTACATTTCAGGCAAATTTTATGTGTCTGGAAAAGCTATGTAAATAAAGAAACAAGCTAAATGCTTGTTGCCCTAAAACCTGTGTGTCAATAAAAGCAATGAACATTTTTACTTAACAAACCAATAACAGGTTATTGGTTCCCATAAACATTAATGAGCCATAACCCAAACACTTCCCATTGACAATAGTGCAAATGGGTAGACAGAATTCCTATCTCCCCCAGGAAAATGGTGGCATTTCCCTTACATTAAACAGTCAGCTAAGGGTGTTATATACTACTGCTAGAATATTTCTGCTTTAGTAAATGCTCCTTTAAGAAAGCATCTGTATCAATAGAAAATTCTGTGCACAGTGATTTATTTACACGAGCAGAGAGGCAATGAAATGCTATGCAGTGATTGGCTAGGGGATCTGTATAGCTTTGCTGGATACACAGTTTTGCCATTAGGTTTTGTATAATTTGCGTTATGCAAAATGTATATATCTGCTTCCATAATGCTTAGCATACTAAGTGGTTTTTGAGCTTCAGTATATGCCTCAACACAAATAGTCTTTTTTCATTCCTATCTTACTTTGTTGCTGTTGTTACCTTTATATGCAGTGAATAGGGCTGCCCACAAAGCACAGCCTGAGATCTAAAGTTTTCTTTTCTATCTTGTTCTTTGCAATTTTATATCCTAGTACTATTCTTTTAAGGAAATCTATTAAAATTGTATTACCTTGCACCATCTCACCCAGTGGCTCAGAATGCATATCACTGTTCTTATGTGTCCTCAATTCCAAGCTGTTCTATTTGCAAAGAAATGAGTATTTTTTGCTTGGCTGAAAAGATTGGTAGTTGTATTATATAACCATGGAGTCAATGATGTGCCCAAACTGCCACTAGATGGGAGTATTGGATGGGGGAAAATTTGTCTGCTGAACTAGAAAGAGAACGTCTGCAAAGCTAGAATACCGTGGAATTAAAGTTCATTGCAACTTTCTCCTATTAAATCATCAATTGATACGCTTGTGGGCTAAATAAGAAATGTAAGGTCCCCGAGTTTTATGGCGTTCAATAGTTAAGTGCTAGTGACTTCATCACACCAATGCAAAGCTTTGTAATTCTGCAAACTGTACTATTCATCACTGATAAAACTGACTTCTCATCCTGGAATCTCAGCCATCGAAACAAAAGAAAACTATTTGTAATAAACACATGCGTTTAATGTTCTGTGCTGGTTGGACAGCTAGGCTGGAACTGCATTCACTCCTTCCCCTCGTGTAAGAGAAGCAACATTTCACAGAGAAGAAAATCAAAATGTTTCCAGATGAGAATGTTGCAGATCAGTAGATGTGCCGTCCACCATATAAACACAGCTTAAAGAGTCACTGCACTCAAATCAGCATGAATTGTGAGCACACTAAAGACCATATTTATAAAGATGTATAACAGCATTCAAATAGGAATTACACTGGCACTTTAATGCCACAATATGTTGTTAAAATCAGGCATAGTTAGAAAGCTTTGTAATCATTTTGTGCAGATATATGTCTGTTGGTAAAGATAAGCAAAAAACAACATTAAGTTGATACCATTTTATACACACCAGAAATGTTATGCCCTTTGAATTTGCCCTACTGCCTTAAATGGGTTATGCCAGAGCATCCAAAAAATACACAGGCTTTAGTGGGGGAATTACAGGGGAGGACTGTGAGTATCAGGTTCTAGTGAGAATAAAGGGCAGCTCTATTTTTATGTTCAGTGTCTGCCATTAAATAATGGCTACATTATAATATTAATAGAATGTGCATGACACTTATAGCACAACAAAATATAGGCAGAATATCAGTTATGTACACAACTGTGACAATATTGTTTTTGGCAATGCCTCTTTAGTAGTGGAGCTAAGAGCTCTTCAATAGACTACCCTTTATTCCTGCTTCCCAATATTTTTGGAGATGCCTTTCTCTCACTGGCTGAGAAGCGGTGTCTTTGATGTCACCTGATTTTAAGCAAGCTCCACTTAATGCATTTAATGCAGGGGACAGTTACAATGCACGGCACCAGTCTGAAAATGCTCCTCTGCGGCAGTACAGAATGCATGAAAGAGAATTCCTGGTCATCTTGCTCCTAATTTTCTACAGTATTTTCAATAAAAAGGCTGCATCCAAGCTATAAAGCTAATAGTGTAACTTCAACCATGCCTCCCTAGCGTGCCAGAACACAGCATGAGGATTATACAGTATTGATCAGATCATGGTAGGGAGATGGTTACTGTTCTTTACACTCTTCCGCCTAAGAACCTGTATTGAAGTGGTAGTATCAATTTGCTGCTATAAAGGAGCTGATGCATACAAATGTCCCACATCATTAAGCAGCATGTATTATAATCGCTTTAAATTACAGGAGATGAGAGCAGTAATGCAAATACAGCATCGGGCGTATGCTCACTGATTTGATATAAATGTTGAGGGTACTATTAAATCCATGCAGAAAAATCTTTTCTCTTGCAAACCTTCTGTACACTGATTTCCAGAATAAGAGAGAGCACTGCTGGTACGCACAATGCCCCCTACATTTAGCATCAAATGTATCCCGCCTGCCGCTTCCCGATGAGCACTGTGTATGTGATGCCTTCACTGAGATTTTCTGAGTAAATGCACAGCACAATATCATGTCTGCACCAGGAGGAGACAGGGATGAGGTGATGTAACAGCGTTCCCATCTGACAGGATGTCTGATGGGATCAAAAGGAGATTAGGAGGAAAACACTGGGACGCAAGCCAAATGTCTAGTCAAGGAGCACCTGCCCTCTGATTGGAAAGGTGCTGTGCTACGGGCCCAGGGGAACCATGTAAATGAGTGTCATTTCAGGGAATCTATCTTAGGTATTATTTGAGAGAGCAGCAAGTAGGCAATTTATCACAGTGCTGTGGCTGCAAACCTGTAATACTGAGAAAATAGCCCACTGCCTTCTGCATCTCCTTTTAGCAATGCATGCTCACAGTGTGTTGTTTTTGCCTGGACTAATTGAAATGTGCTATTGATCCATGCTCCATCTAATAACGTTTTTCATATAACAACTGAAGAAAGAAGCGTGCAGACTGGAGGTGTTGCCTGTTTGCTTGGACAGGAAAAACAAATGACCCACACCTTGTAAGGACAGTGGGTAATGATGCATGCACAAGTCTCTTACAAGTCAGGCCAAGAATCCAGACAACAGGCTCATAGAAGCACACTGAAATATGATGGGAAAGGATGATATTCTCAAATTATTTAATATTTAAATTTATTTAAGAAGCTATTAAAAACAATTAAATTCAGTTAATAACAGATAAACTGTGTGTAAATATTTACCAGGCTGTTGTGATGTGTGCTTAAGCTTAGCACACACAGTAACATACACACACCCAAAAGAATCACATGCATGATTACATGACTCAAACATAGCCACACACTCACACTTCACTGGTTTCATTATTTTAAATGCTTATTGATTAAGAAAAAAAAACTATAAAAGGTGCAAAGCCTGCCTAGTGTCTAGTAACCCTCAGCAACCAGTCAGTCGATAGTGACCAGTAAATGCAACTTATAGACGGGCTACTATGGATCGCTAGACCTGAAACTGTGTCCCTGTTATTTCATGTATTTTGAATGGCTTTTTCTAAGACACAAACATTCTTGTGCAAGGCTACCAGCATGTGATTCTCTTTATGCTGCAGGAAATCTGGTTACTTAGAGACTGATTTTCTAAACAGGAGTACATTTTATTCTGGAGCAGTAACCAGAAATGTGCTTTAGTTAGACTTATTGAAGTTGACCATTTAATAACTGGTTGCCATGGGGTTCTACTCAAGAAGTAAACACACCTGACTGTACCCTAGACTTGTCTGTGCTGTGTGTTCTGTGGCAGTGTCCTGTTCTATAACCATTGTAGTTTATACATAACCCGTATATATCATTTTAATCTAAAACCTTGATATCTACACTGTGTGCAATATGTTGCTGCATGTGATATACATTATACCAATAAAGGCTGCCTCATCTGTACATGCACATTTACAAAGGGATATTAACAAGCAACTGGTCTTGTTAAGTTAGAGCAGTATTAAGGACCACAAGTGTAACTGTGTTTAGATGGATGCAAAGTTGTGCTCTTATTGGTTCATTAAAGTTACTTGCATCCAAACACACTCCTTACACTTCTGCATTGTTGCCCTGAGTACCGATTTTGTTCAGTATGTAAAGTTCATATTGATGCAAGGGAACCCTGGAGGTACTGCTACACTGAATGTGTTAGTAAATCCAGAATACCTACAGCAGGCTTGGACAATAGGTGCAAATACCATTGTAACCCCAGAAGTGATGTCTTTCCCACTATGAACATTTTAGCTGCAAAGTGCACCAGATCCACACAATAACACTTGCGCAATTGGGTTCATTTTGATTTATGGGACACATTGTGTCTAACAAATGGCAATTTACTTTCAACGTTTTACCATATACCCTTTAAACTCTAATTATTGCCTACTGTTTAAGCCATTAAGAGAAGCCGCTTTACTCACTAAGGGGTCCGTTTACTAAAGTGCGGTAAATCTGACTTCAAGTTTCCGCATGTTATCGCTGAGAATATTTTTACGCCAGAATATTCGCAGCGACTAAGTTTACTAAACAGCGATGCGCTCAGAAGTCATTGCGATCACTTGCGGTAACTACGTTAAGGAACCAGCTTACGCTAGCGGTAATTTTAGCGAGTTTCGAATTTTCTGGCGAAAAATTAAGTTTTTTTGTTTTATGGCGGTTATTATGGCAATTTTTACTGTGACATTTATGGCCAGAAATGCATCTTCAAAACTCATAAACTTTATTGACTGATGATTATACCATCTAACAAAATCACCAGAGTAACACCAATCAAACATGTCTGCATCATATAAACCCTTCTGCCAATAGAATCATATGAACAAGAAATGATACCAGTCAATCTCTTTGCTTCATAGAAATGCACAGTTTAATGTAGCCAATCACAACGAAACCAAAAAAGCGTAGAGGCTGACGAATCCTTGGACTGTGATGTCCGCTGCCAATAATATGACTGTCAGCAAAGAATGATGGGTAAAAAACAGTATTATGGGATATTTCCTGCCCCTTGAGAATTTTCTGGCGAAAAAAATACTTTTACGCCACTACTTAGGTGGCGGTAAAAGTTTTCAGAATATTCTGGCGTTAATTTTGTCTTTAGCACATTTCGCTGTTTAGTAAACCATGCGTTAATGTGTACGTAGCGTTATTTTCAGCGAATGCGATAACTGGCGAACAATTATTCTTGCGCAAGAAAATTCGCAAATTTATATTTACCGCAGGTTAGTAAACTGGCGATAATATATTTGCCGAAAATTCTGTCTATATATTGTGCGAATATTTTTAACGCACTTTAGTAAACGGACCTCCCAGGCTCATGTTTCCCCTTTATATATATTTGTAGCAAAGCAAAGAATATTTGTCTTACCAATCAGAATATATTGGTTCACGCCAAGAACACAAGCTTCTATGCCATTTTAAGTTAAATGTTGATGTTTTTATAAAGCGTGACTCAGAGTCATATTCCTGAAATGAAGAGCTGATCTGAAGCCTCTGGTGTATGTGGGTGGGCATTATGCCCACTGAGGCTGCTTGAGGCACTGTACTGTGTTGAGAATATAAAAGCTTCTGCTCATGCCCCTGAATACAAGATTCTTTACACAGTAGTTATGTTATGTGTGTATTTCTACAAATTAGTCACTAAAAAAGAAGTGCCTTTAACAGTGCAGTTAACATGTTCGGAACAAAATCGTACAAACATTTACTTCCCATTCAGACAACCAGATCCTACTGTTTTTACTATATGATTATAAACTAGAATGCAAAGTACATAAACGTAATACTAATCATAACAATGCAACTTAAAGGGTAAACAAACATTTCATTTAAAAGTGTATGTGGTTGTCTCAATGATTAAAGTGTCCATCCCTGCTGATTTCCATTCACTTGATTGGGAAATGCACTGTGTTTGGCAGACACATTTGAATATCACTCAGTGAAGCTACATCTGCATTTCCAATCAATATTCATCTTTCCCTAAATGTGCCTGTCATAGACAATGGGGCTTATTTACTAACAGAGGGCACATTTGAACTTTAATGTAGTAACCCATGAACATTCATTCAAATTTCTGCTTTCACAAATATTCCACCACCGCCTGCCTGAACAAATCTAATCACTTATTGGTTGCTATGGATTACTGGTCAGAAGCAACCATTTCTTAAGAGGGTTACAGTGAACACAAACATATGTTTGAAATGAACTTTAAAGATGTAATATTTTATCAACAAATTATTGCGCTCACATTGTACAATTCCATCTTCCATAAAAAACTAACACTTTTTTTCCTTTCTATTTGTTGGAGTTGGGATGCAGGCATTTGGGCTTAAAGATGGAAGGCTACAGGATAGACACCGTTGGCTGTTGTAGTGGCTGTTAAATAATAAAAGTTGCAGGTAAAACTTAGTCCCTTTGTAAAATGTATAATGAAGCAGTAGAATTCTTAATGAATCAGATGAAAATTGAGTGTAGGACTGGCCAGATATGGGATGACTTTGACGTAATTGGCCAGCTTAAATATATTGCAATATATGGACAAACAATCCCTGTGTTGTTTAAAGGGTAAGGCATTTTTTAGTAGCAGTATGCACAAAATGTCTCTGTCTTAAATATATTCATAATGGGTTGAGTGCAGAGGACCTCTTGTATTTGTAGTGGCTGTTGAAGCCTTACTTTTAACAATTCTGGACCTTGTGTTTAACTGTTCCCAAGGCGACTTGCTTTTCATGATCCAGCCCTACCTGTTGGCAAAATTGAAGAAACTCTCTTTGTTGAAGAACCTGAAAATATCTTTTAGAAATACCTTTCCAAGACCTACTGTAATAATAGTCCTGCAGAAAATGTTCCAAAATTAACAAAAGTGAAGATTTTAGTAAATTAATGTTATAAAGAAAAGAGAATGACTTCACTATTGAATATAGAAAAATCTGGCTCAAGTCCTTTGTTAGCCACATGTGACAAAAGATAAGTGGCTTTATTCCTCTGTGCCGAGGGCACTCAAAGCTACATTATAAGCTTCATGAAGCACTGATCCACTGTGCCTCAAGCATTCTGCATACAACAGCACTATGTACGAATACAGATTACTGCTACTTATCTGAACACATGGAGAGCACAGTGGCAGGGCATTCAGATCCCAGCCCTTAGACAAGCAGCTCAGCAAAACATGGTAAAGCATATTGTTTTCCAAGAAATACAAGGCTTGCAAATTGGTTCTGATATTTTGAGTAAAAAACAGAACAATCTCTAAGTCATGTGCCTGGGTAAATACCTGTGACAAAATGCTGCGGTGTGAGAGGTGCTGTAAAACTGGTGATCAACACTTGGGAGTTGATTTATTAACATTCGGATTTAAGTTACTTTACACTAAATTCACGGTTATGAAGTAGAAGTCAATGGGAGTTGTCCTAGCAAAATGCAAGAAATTTGTTTAATTTCGAGTTTTCTTGAGTTTGAAGTTGGTAGACTTATTAAAAATAATGAATATAATTGTTCTGTGGTCGAGTTTTTTTTTTTCAAATTTTTTTTTTTTACAGTTTTAAGATTTTTGATCAACTTTTCCAGACAGTAGTTCTTTAATAAATAAGAGCACACTTGAGTTTGGGGAGTTTTTCACAAAAATAAATTTCCAAATTTGAATTTTGATAAATAGAATTAGAATAATTTAGAGTTGTGAGTTTATTCAAGGTATAAACAACTCTAAAATTCAACCTTTGATAACCCCCAGTGATCCCCAAACAGTAGCTCATGAGCAACATTTTGCTCTCCAACCCCTTGGATGTTGCTCTTTGTGTCCTCAAAGCAGGTGCTTATTTTTTAATTCCAGGCTTGTTGTAGGTTGCCAGTCCACACAGGGGCTACCAAATAGTCAATCACAGCCCTTATTTGGCACCCCAAGGGACTTTTTCATGCTTGTGTTGCTCCCCAACCCTTTTTACATTTGAATGTGGCACATAGGTAAAAAAAAGTTGGGGACCCATGCCCTAAGCCATGGAATCCGGAGGCTATCTACCAGATAGGATTATAGTTGTGCTATTATTACATAGGTCATGAACAAACTATGGGTCAAGTTAAATAGGGCCAGACCCTCAGCTTCAATGCATATACTGTAGGGCAGGGGAGGAGTTAGATTGAAAGTCTTTTGGACCCCCCCCTCAAGAAAAAGGGAAAATGTTGGCACATAGCCTAATGTGGAAGTTCCTACTGAAGCCTGAAGTATAGACAGGATTTTGAGGATTAGCCAATGCTAAATCCCAAGATGTTACTCTCAAGGAGTTCCAGGTAGTAGAACTTATGTTGCTCCACATCCTAATCCTACACAGTGGAGTGGGAATGAGTTAAACTGTCCATGTCTGCATGTAATCCAAAGAGCATGTTGTCATTATTATTTTTTTAACCATCCATAGTGATGAGTGTGACATTTCTAGTACTAGTCTATAAAGGTTCTGGCTTGAAATACCTTCTGTAAGCAAATATGGCTTACATAGCTGTTGTAGCTGTTTTTGAATCCAGATAAATACACATCATTTTGAATGCCGCCTATCTTAGAATTATTCTTTACTAACAGGCTTTAGCTTAGAAGTGTTGTATTTTAACCATGAAAGCATTCTAAATGAATAGGGTCAACACAGCTACCATTTTAGTCAAATATCAAATATATCAGAAGCTACTGTGTTTACAATTTAATGCAACAGAGAGAGAGAGAGAGATGAAAGGTAGCTTTCTGTTAATTGAACTCCTCTTTGTATTATGTTTATAAAAGCTTTCCTTGCATTCATTGAATACAGCCCGGTCTGTTCACCACCCCATTAACCAGGGTCATAGGACTACTCTGACCATTAAGCAGAGAGAAGGGGACAGAGAAAGCATCTAAATTACTTCTGTCATCTTCAGTTTGTTTGGCATGTTCTAAATGGTTAGGTACAAGAACTGATTTTTTAAGCAATGGGGGAGTTTATTTATGTTTATGATACTCAATCAACCACTATACGTACATTTGTTGGATGTGCTACTGTTTTCTTTGCTAATTTTTATTTTAAAAAGGCTGTCAAAATGCTTTCAGTTTGTATTGTTTGGCCCACTGCATGGTGCACAGATAAATATATTCAAGGTTAAATTATATATTATTACCAAAATCTATTTCTCTAATGGCATTTCTGATGTTGCTTTCTGCTTCTCAATTATTTGTCCCAGACATCTGAAATCATTTTAAGCAACTTTATACCCCAATGGAAATTGTCTCAGATTTGATCTAAAAGGACTACATCATCACATGCATATATTCTCTCCAGCATTGATAAAGAATAGGATCCTTAAATTATAATCTCAAATGACATGTGATATAAAGAACGGAATATTATGGCAAATAAGATCCTACTGATCTGGACATTTTCTGTCTAAAAAATGGGGAGCCTACAAACACTATAGCGACACTTTTTAAGTTGCACAGTGAACAGGCAATAAGACTGAACCTATGCTAGAATGTACAGTAATAATGAGCATTGATTTTTTTCTATCTGAAACTATGATCATTTCTTTTGTGAGCACAACTTGAGTCAATATCTAGAAATGAAAACTACAGTGTGCACATTTATTTTTATAGCTCTTTGTTTAGTGATATCTCCGCCCATGATGCCTTATGGGAGAGTAAAAACTCTCATTTTTGGTATCTAGGCAGTGCTGTGTTTATGGCATGAGACAAGTAAATACCTTCTGATTTCAAAAGGCTTCACTTTGCATGTAATTGCAAGTGAAGGGCTTTTTGGCTCCTTTCAGCCCTTCTCACCCTAACCAGGTTCGGTTTCGCATTTTGATACTCTCCAAGTCCTAACCTAAGAAGCCATGTTCCAATATCTTGCACTGATGAGATCCAACAAGATTGAAACAGGCTGTCTGCAAGTTTGGATATATGGCTCTGAACCATTAGGCTGTATCTGTGCTATAAACCAGTGGTTCTGGATGCATAGTTGGCCAAAGGGACATAAAAGAGTGATTTGCATGTCTCCACCCATGATGCCTTATGGGAGGATCAAAACTCTCATTTGTGCTATCTAGGCAGTGCTGTGTGTATGGCATGAGACAAGTACATACCTTCTGATATGAGAAGGCATCACTTTGCTGATAAATACCTTTAAAGTTTTTACATGCTATCAATTAAAAAGCCCAGTGCTATAGAAAACAGAAACTTTATGTGGGCATTTCCACTTCCCTTATACCATGCACCTTTTCACTGTAGGTGAATCAATACTAAACTTTAAATTCTGTGGCAGACATATTATTACTTAATTGTGTTCTCAGGGAAATTGTGGACCTGACAGCCCCCCACAGACCCATCCAAAGATCCGGAAGATGGTGCCCATGAATTCTGCTGCACTTTCTCTGCCCTTATACGTGAGAAATATATTTGGGACACTTTCAAGCAGTAATGAACTATGCAGGGGGACTCTAGGGTAGTAGGTAGGGTTTTTTCTTATTGGGGGGGTTAGTTCTCTTTTAAGCGCACCATTTGCATGGAGTCACAGACAGAGAGGACACTTTGAAGGGGATCTTGATGTTCTTACTTATGTATGCCTAAAATAGTCTTTTTTACTTACCCCAATGGAAGCAGAGTAAATTCAAGGTTGCAGCAAAGTATAGCATAGTCCCCACCAAAAAAAACAACAACATTTAATATGGATATTTTCAAAATAAATGGTTTTCAGTAAACGCATCTTTGATATAACAATTAGTTAAAACAGGACTTACATGGCATTTAACTGAAGTATTTTTGGATATTTGTCAATAGATTTCTCCAGTTGTGTGAGACTGGCAATATAAACAGGGTGGTATAGAAAGGCAGCTCTGTTTTGTTTACCTTACACCACCAGTGCCTTTAATTGTGAATAATGGTCTTCTAAAGTCTATGTTTTTATCAGTATCATCAAATAAGTTCACCTGCAATAACAAGGGTTGATTACATTCTACTATTTAGCCTATATGTTCTGACTTCCTGGATATTGACCCATACTGCCTGAAATGAAAGTCACTATTGACACAAACGCATATTAAGACATATTTGCACTATAGGCCATAGCATAAACAGATACAAAACACTGTTAAACTGTGTATGCGGAGCTCACCGCTACACTCCATTCAACAAGGGATCTCTAATCACTCCCTTCTCAGCAGAGACTTCCCACATGTACTTTTAACTTCTGACTTCAGGATTCATCACTCACATCTCCAGAAAATCCATTTAAAATGCAACCATTATTAATACATGCATTACTGCATGTAGCATTACTGCCAGCTCTTTATATAACTATGTATTAATAAATAAATGTTGGATTTTAAATGGATTTTTGGAGAAGTGCATGGTGAATGCTGAATCCAGAAATATAAAGTGTACATAGTATAAACAGACCATCCTAAAAGGAGCTATTATGGACCACATGTAACGTCAAAGAAGTAATAAGATGTAAAAACAACTAAAGCCTCACAGTTTTTAGTTGCTGGGGCGTCTAACTCCAAGAGCCAGAAAGCATTATCAGTTAACATAGAACATAGAATATTTATATAAAATACTAAAGGGTAATTTAATCCAAAATTCAATTTAACCAGAAGAAATATAACAATAATGAATTTTAGTTGCTAAGAATAATTTATGTCTTATGATTGATTTTCAGTGTACTTACTGGTAATCCAGCAGGTCCTTCAGGCCCGGGGAAACCAATATCTCCTACTGGACCTCTTTCGCCCTATAACATAAGCAAATACATGATTTAATCTACATAAAGCCAATTGTTGATGCAAGCTTATAAAGTATATGCAAAACGTATCAGTATATAATACACAAAAGCTATGAATATCTTGTAAATTATATCCTTCTGATGTCATCAGTTATAAACGGTGAGTTCTGATGTCATTTCTGTCACATGACTCACTGAAACTTGTGTATTATAATAAATAAAGTACCCTCAGTTGCAAAATATCAGGATATTAGAAGTTACCTCGGAGTTCCATGACCTGTATAAAAACACTCGGCCTTCGGCCTCGTGTTTTTATATGGTCATGAAACTTCTCGGTAACTTCTTATATCCTTATATTTTACAAGAGGGGGTACTTTATTCCCAATATACAGTACTTGATGACCTCAAAAAACTTTAGCTTGGTGTTTCTACTAGAGCCAAAAATGATTAAAAAAAGAACTCCGTTTAACATCTCACCAGGGGATCATAATCAGGCAAAGCAGCATATCCTTGCATTGTATTATTAGTGAATCTTTAACTTCCAATAGAGAATGGCCATTAAACGTACACATGAAGAAGCAGAAGGTAATCTAGTGTGAAGCTGGAAGCCTTCGTTGAAGTTTTAGTGTCAGATCTCTGTGCCCCGTTTCTTTGTAATTCAAAACATTACTCCAAAGTAATATCTACCGTAATTGTATCGCTATATCCTGAAATTAGGACAAACGATTCATATTGTCTTGTTTAATGAATCTCTTGAGCCTTAGTTAACGACAATGAAAATTAGGACGTGAAAAATACAGAAAGAACTTGTATGACCAACAAAAAAAAACCACAACTAGTGACCATGTTTTTAAGAAAAGTTTTTGATTCTTTTACTTTCCCTTAAACTGAGAGTAAAGTATAAGGAACAACATAATGGACTTGTGCAAATGAATGTGATATACCTTAATGTGTAATAAAGTAATGTTCCCATCTAGTAATTATACATATTTTATACTATATAAAAGTCTATAGCTTCCTATTTGACAACTTCAAATATACAGTATGTATAACGAAAAAAGCACTGTGTAGAAATATTATATTTAAATACGCTATAATCTCTTTACTAGGGAGTAAGGGAAATTAATACAACATTGAACCTACTTATAAGTGGGGTATCAATTTAAGCAACAAGAACAAGAATATAAGTGGATTTTGCATTTTACAATATTGTTGATATAAAATCATATTAAACACAGCAATGGTATACCAATAGCATGTTTAAATGCTTTGCATAAGAGGTTGAGATGTATATTACTGCATTTTATATTAATTTAACCACTTTTTATTATGTGATCCCAGGGGCAATGTCATTTCTAAACACCCTATTTTGCACTTATAAAATATAGTTTATTAGGCTTCTGACTCATCTGACAACAAACAGGTTAAGACACAGCGGTCAATATAAACTTTGTGTTTCGAGAAGAATTGCTGCATTAAATAACTATTTATTCATTTACAGTGTTAATTACTTAGCTTAGCTCTGTTAACAAGCATCACAAGAATAAGCATATGGCTGTGTTCCCTAGGGTGTGCTCTCTAATACTGTAAGAAACGACATCTCCATTTTCATGGGAGTTACGGGTCTCACATCGCCAAAGCTTTGGGGTTTAGGGAAGCAGACCGACCAGATTTACTCAGCAAAGAGCATTTCCTAAGCTTCCAGACATCTGTACATATGTATACTTACTGATTCACCTGGATATCCTGGAGGACCTGGGGCTCCATTTCTCCCCTGGTAAAATAAATAATAATAGTGCATGCATCAATAACATGGAAGAAGTTTTTAAAACATAGGAGTCTTGTTTAAGCAATACAGATCTATGTTTTAAGAAAAAAAACAACGTTTAAAGGATTTTTTCTTGCTGATAAATGCTTCACTTGTTGGTGAATTACAATAGCAATGTCTGCATGCTAAGAAAGGCTGTAGCTATAGTGCCGGCATTAGAGAACTGACTGATTAACTAATCCGAGAGACAGGCCCAATGATAACCTTTCTGTTTCATTTACAATGCATTGTGCATGTAAGGATTTACTGTGATTAATCTGATCTCGGTCCCAAAAGAATTCATTTAAATCTAATGCTGAACTAAAGAGGTTTGCTTTACTTTAGTCTAAACATTCTAATATTCTCCAAAATGTCTCCATCCAAACGTATTTCTCACTTGGCACAATTAATGAAAATATAATATAAGCCACTTTCAATAATATAGATAGGGGCATCAGTTATCCAGAAACCAATTATCCATAAAGCATAAAGAATTACGAAAAGGCCATCTCCCCTTCAGCCCGTTTTAAGAAAATTTATAAATGATTTCCTTTTTCTCTTTAATAATAAAACAGTACCATGTACTTGATCCCAACTAAGATATAATGAATTCTTATTGGTGGTGATGTAGAAAAATCTGTATAGGCAGAGTTTACCCACAGAATCATGCCCCCATTAAGTTGTTAGTACTGTTTCAAGACTTTTATGATTAAGTTTAACTATGGCCCTGAAATCAGAACTAAAATGTAATATCGTGAGAGCAGTTTTTTATAAGCATGTTCATTTCTTTGTTCTTAGAGTTCTGACTCTTGGGGCACATTTACTTAGCTCGAGTGAAGGATTCGAAGTAAAAAAACTTCAAATTTCTAAAATTTTTTTGGGGTACTTCGACCATCGAATAGGCTACTTCGACCTTCGACTACAACTTCGACTTCGAATCGACCGATTCAAACTAAAAATCGTTCGACTATTCGACCATTCGATAGTCGAAGTCTCTTTAAAAAAACCTTTGACTACCTACTGTACTTCGCCACTTAAAACCTACCGAGCACCAATGTTAGCCTATGGGGACCTTCCCCATAAGCTTTCTAAGCAATTTCTGATAGAAGGAAAATCGTTCGATCGATGGATTAAAATCCTTCGAATTGTTCGATTCGAAGGATTTAATCGTTCGATCGAACGATTTTTCCTTTGATCATTCGATTAAAGTATTTGCGGTAAATCCTTCAACTTCGAAATTCGAAGTTCAAGGTTTTTACTTTGATGGTCGAATATCGAGGGTTAATTAACCCTCGATATTCGACCCTAAGTAATGGGCCTCTTGGTGTCAAATAAACTTTTATTATCCTATTGAGTTTATTTAATGTTTAAATGATTTTCCAGTACATTTAAGGTATGGAGATCCAAATTACAGAAAGACTGGAAAACACCAGGTCCCATGCATTCTGGATAACATACCTGTATAGTCATTTTTCATTTTTTATGTTAAAGTAATTTGTAAGTGAAACATAAACAATGTATCAGGAATCAGCTCAACTCCAGGCAAGACTGCACTTTCCACAATGCCTTGTACAACTCTAAAATTCTTATTTGCAGTTTTGTTCATCACAAAATATGCAAGGCATCATGGAAACTTGGCTTGATTGGAATAGACCTGACTACAGATGTAGGGTGGTAATGGTATGAGTATTTAAAGAGAGAGAGGAGGAAAATGTAAGAGACAGAGAGAAACTGCTTTCAAGTATAAAAAAAATATAGGTTTAAAAAGGATAAAAACAAAGTGGTTCAACTTTAAGTTAAGTTTTAGTATGTTATAGAATTCTAATTCTAAGCATCGTCTCAATTGACCTTCAAATTTTTTTTTTAGTTTTTAAATTATTTGCCTTTTTCTTCTAACTCTTTCCAGTTTTCAAATGGGGGTCACTGACCCCATCTAAAAAACAAATGCTCTGAAAGGCTACAAATGTATTATTATTGTGACTTTTTATTACTCATCTTTCTATTCCAACCTCTGCTATTTATATTCCAGTCTTCTTATTCGAATCAGAGCATGATTGCTAGGGTAATTTGAATTTGAAATTTTCAAACTGGAGAGCTGCTGTATAAAAAAAAACAAATAACTGAAAAACCACAAATAAAAAATGAAGACTGCTTGCAAATTGCCTCAGAATATCACTCTCTAAATCGTACTTAAAGTTGATTAAAAGGTGAACAACCCCTTTAAAATAACTGAAACATCTGTATATGGGAATTTTACTTACATTGTTCCTACATTTTGTTTCATAATGCCAAAAATAGTTATTGGGTGAACATTCTTTTATACTGAAATTACAGCTCGTAAAGAGTAATTTGTAATACAATAATGGAGATTTTTTTTTTACATTAAGGGGCTATTTATCATACTATTCATACTATATCAAACAAATTCACCACACATCGCCAGGCACTGCTGCGTAAAAAAGCAGCGTACTTATCAAGCTGTATTGATGTTTTACCTTTGTGTAAACATCTGGCATAAACGAGAGCAGCCACTTGAAAATGCCATGTGACAATACTACGGTTATCCATTGCTTTTTATAGCATGTTTTTTTACAGAGTGACTTCTGCTGGAACTTACTTGCCACTTGGGCTTTTCCCACTGACGCAAGGTCTGAAAGTGATGTAAAATTATACAGCGTTTGCTTGCCCAGTGCTGCATGGGTGTGTCTTTCTCTGCTTGCCCAGTGCTGCTTGGGTGTGCCATTCTCTGTTTGCCCAGCACTGCTTGTGTGTCCGATTCTCTGTTTGCCCAGCACTGCTTGTGTGTGCCATTCTCTGCTTGCCCTACACTACCTGAGGGATGTAAGTCGGGTGCGGGTTTGTTCTGGGGGTTTGTTAGCATTTGGAAATTGTTGTTAGGGGACCCTAAGGAGTTTAAGCATGTGTTGGGGGGGGGTTGTTGTATTATCCAAAGGGGAGGAGGATGCATATGGATTTAAGGGTATGTTTTAACATAATGTAGGGACCCATAGGTTTAATATGCCCCTTTGGCTTTAAATCCCTACCCTTCCTCCCTTTCCTTTTAAATCCCTACCCTTCCTCCCTTTCTTTTGCTGGGCAAAAGCCCATGTATCTAGTTTAAGTATTTACATATCCAGTGTTATTGGCCAAAAGGTGTAATGAGCACTTCATACCGCACTTCAATATTGTGTTTGGAAAGAGGTGGATCTTCCTCTTTGGCTGCTGGTATCCTCGCCATCTGGATGTGCCCATTGAGCCTGGGTACACCAAGGCCCAGTAAAGCCATTGCACTAAAGGGACAACACCTTTAGGTTGAGGTTAGCTAGAAATAGCTTATATATGTTATAGACCCCATGCAGTGAGCACCAACCATTTGGTTTTTTGGTGTGCTACTACAGATAATGTGGATATGATCTTAAAAGTCCTTGTGGTGATGTTTGTGTGGTTTACAGTGGGCGTGGTTAAAAAGGGGAGTGGTCAACACTGACTTCCATTGGCCCTCCACCACGTAGGCCAAAACATTTTGGCCCTTGGTACCACAGAAGTTGGACAGCACTGCTCCCTTGGTACCACAGAAGTTGGACAGCACTGCTCTTTAGTATAAACATCTCCCCTCCCCACCACTTTTCTCCTTCAAATTGGCATGTGCACACTCCTTCGTAAGCATGCGGCTGGGTAACGGGGGCACAACCAGCAGAGCAGGAGAGGTAATGCGCACTGGGACCTTTTTTTCCAGTAGGGGGGCCTAGCGCAGTCTTGTTTCACCACTGTTTTACACAGTATGATAAATAGATCCCTAAGTGTTTTTGTACAGGTAGGATTTAAAGGAGAAGCAATGTAAACTCCTTGGGTAGTGAAAAGTTTTTAGGAACCCGTAAGTGATTTTAGTCTCTTATCTACTA
This sequence comes from Xenopus laevis, assembly GCF_017654675.1. NCBI lineage: Eukaryota > Metazoa > Chordata > Amphibia > Anura > Pipidae > Xenopus > Xenopus laevis. The sequence continues at coordinate 97,750,728 of NC_054379.1, forward strand.
CCCCAGACTGGTACTTATCCATGCATGCACAGTGTGGAACTTTTCCTGCGCCTGCACTCTCCTTGAATTGGGAGGAACCTAGGAGAATGAAAAAAATGTGGTGCTCAGCAAAAAGTACACCAGACTGGTGTATTTTTGGAGAAAAGGAGAACAGGTAAGTAACTAGTAAATGGGTGTAACCCCTTGTTTTCTGTTTGCTTAGCCCATTTACTGTAGCTAACTGGACACAGATCTTGCCAATACTGTGGTAGACTGAATAACTGGATCTTAGCATGTTCAGCTAGCCTTAAGGTGGCCATACACGGGCAGATAAAGCTGCCGATATCGGTCTTTTAGACCAATTCGGCAATTTATCTGCCCGTGTATTGGGGCTTCCGAACAGGTCTTCCCGATCGATATCTGGCCACGATATAGATTGGGAAGGTTTAATTTTTCCACCGACCAACCTGTCGGAGCCCGTTGCTCCTCGTTGTAATCCGATCGTTCGTCCCTAGGGTTTACCCCAATATAGCCCTGCTTGTATGCAAAACATTTTTTAGAGGTTTTAGTATACATTAGAGCATTGCTTTTTTTTTTCTATGATTCATATTCAGATCTTTTAATAAATTACATGGCATTCATGGTTTTAGTGAAAAATAGTTTATTTGTGGTTTCAAAAACCTCTAAAACCACTAAAATGATGTTGATAAATATGCCACCCCACTGATATGGTATTTTGGTAAAAATGATTTTCAAAGAAAATGTATTCATCCTGCTTCTGACAACAGCTGACACCAAATACTAACTCAGATAGATGATAAAAGTACTGTATAAGTGGATAGGTGCAGTAATTGGACAAAACAAATCCACACATGCAGAGTAAAGTGAAGCTGAAAGACTATGGCCATCAACAGTCTACATGAGATACAGATTAATGGCTGCAAAGCAACGGGGGGGTACATACAAACTGGAATGCCTTTATGGTAAAAAAGATGACAGAAAGAACTGATTATGATAAAGGAAAGAGGCGAGAAGCAGAGAAGACTGACAGTAAAAAAAAAAAAACTGACAGCCAAAAGAAAATTCATTTTCACACACTGTCCACATTGCTGTTCATTCCTGATAGCTCAACTGGAGAAAAGATGAGGGACGTGTACTGTGTTAAATGTTGTAGACACAAAACTGACAGCAAAAAGGCTCTGTCTGTCTATTTTCCAAGGTCAACATGAATCACAATGGACTCTGTTCTGCCACTGTGCATGGAGATAATACGAGTGGGAGCCACACCTGACCTTAATGTCCTGCAACTGTCCAAAACATTTCACTTTGCCTGGATGAAATCTATTTGCTTTGCAAATGTATAAATATATATACAGTATAAACACACACATTGGGCAACAGCACATGTAACTTAGTTCACAGATTGCATCCCACAAATGCTCATTCAGCTGCCTATGAAATGTGGCAAATGGAACTTATCATAGTTAGTGAAATTCAGTGAAACTGCTGCTATTTTCAAAGTCATGTTAAGGGAAATCTGCACTCTACTCTAATACTTCAACAAAATTTCAAGTTGTCATTTCATGTTAAAACAAAATAAACAGTACTGTGCATTTATAGAAATCTGGTGCAATCTGGAGCTAGCATTTTCCTATTTGCATCACTTTTGGTACACTCATAAAAAATGACATTAGAATACAATTGACAAGTCTGTAGTGCCTATTGACACAACCCTCTCTGGGAATCTTGGAATTAACTCCACATCCAAGGTGGTTGTAGAGCTAGAGCTTCGAATATATGGAAAAAGCAGGGCACTCAAACGGATCCACAGAACCAAGGAAAGTTAGTTAAAAAAATATATTTTATTTGTACAAAGTTAAAATTGTATGTTTGCATCTCCATCCACCCTATGCGTTTCGCACCCACTCAGGGCACTTATGGGCTCTGAGTGGGTGTGAAATGCGTAGGGCGGATGGAGATGCAAACTTGTTTGTACAAATAAAATCTTTTTTTTTTTAACTAACTTTCCTTGGTCCTGTGGATCCGTTTGAGTGCCGGTCAGCCCTGCTTTTTCCATATATTCATTGCTGTACCACTCCCTAAAGCTGGGGGTCTTGGGCTGGAGCACCCGACCACATTTACTATTTGGTAAATCATTTACAATTTATTCTGGAGCACCACTTTTCTTCCTACTTTTGAACTGTAGATCTAGAGCTTCCCAGTGCCAGCAGATGCACTTTCTCACAATTCAACAGAAGTCAGTGTGTATGCATTGTCACATGCAAGGAGCATGTTTGGGTGCAAGTACCTTTAATAAATATGTGCACACTTAGGGGCACATTTACTTTGCTCAAGTGAAGGAATAGAATAAAAAAAACTTTAAATTTCGAATGTTTTTTTTGGCTACTTCGACCATCGAATTGGCTACTTCGACCTTCGACTACGACTTCAACTTCGAATCGAACGATTCGAACTAAAAATCGTTTGACTATTCGACCATTCGATAGTCGAAGTACTGTCTCTTTAAAAAAAACTTCGACCCCCTAGTTTGCCACCTAAAACCTACCGAACCTCAATGTTAGCCTATGGGGAAGGTCCCCATAGGCTTTGCAAGCTTTTTTTGGTAGAAGAAAAATAGTTTGATCGATTGATTAAAATTCTTCGTTCGATCAAACTAATTGCGGTAAATCCTTCGACTTTGATATTCGAAGTCGAAGGATTTACATTCGGCAGTCGAATATCGAGGGTTAATTAACCCTCGATATTCGACCATATGTAAATCTGCCCCTTACACTTGTGGTCATTAATGAGGCTTATAGTGTGTAACAATCAATAATTTATTAATATCAAATAATATTTGAACTTATAAAATGTCCATAAGAAGGAGCTTATCAAGCCAACCAATGAAGGCGGTATAATCAGCAGACTCACCCATACTAACACACTAAACACCTTTATTGGTTGGTCTGATGATCTTGTTTTTATGGACACTTTTTAAGTGCAATAATATTTGATATAAATAAATTATTACCCATAAGATGGGTTTGTGCCCCTTTGTTCATTTTTATGTTTCCTTTTATGTTATTGTGCGCCAGAAGACTTGGGAACCTAAGCATGTCTGCACTTTTCCTTATTCCATTCTGGCTAACTGAAATGTATAGCCCATTTGTATAACTGATGGCTTCCTGGACAAGAGGTTGGTTTTTAATATACAGCTGCAAAGACTCAGGTAAATAGCCTCATTATACTGATAAACATCAGACAGATTAACATCATCCATCATCTACAACCAAACAAGCAGAAAACAAAGTAGTGTAATTTCTGCAACATGATGTGATGTGAGGACTGTAATGATTAAATCCTATGCTTTTTTCCCCAGAAAAAAAAAATGACACAATCCAATTCAATTACAACTTCATATGCTTGATTGGAAGAGACAGTATGAGATTACTGTCAAAAACCTATACACACTAGCAACCACATTTCCTTGTTCTGAGGCATCGGAGAAGATCCTCAAAGATCTGTATAAAAACGTATTCATGGGGTAAAAGATTATAATGAGCGCATTCACTCAGATATAATCTTCAACTGTCATAGTACAATAAAAATCATTGTTTTATGTCCAACACTTTCCTTCATAGCTTGTTAAAGGCAAATAGCACATACTGTAAAAGACTGCTACAGGTTCTGATATTTTCCCCCATAGTGAACATTAGCACTTTGAGTTATTTAATAACAGAGGTGCTAAATTGCACCAGTGCAGTTACTAATAGCAACCAATCAAACCTCTGCTTGTATTTTTAACTTGTAGTAGCCTGATCACAAATGTAATGATCGTTTTCTATTGGTAACTATATTGGTGCAATTATCACCCAGTTTAATAATTCAGGTTATCTTTTAAGTATGTTACAGAATGGCTAATTCTAAGCAACTTTTCAATTGCCCTTTTTTTATATAGTTTTTGAATTATTTGCCTTCTTCCTCTGACTCTTTCCAGCTTTCAAACAGTTATTGTTATTGCTACTTTTTATTACTTTTCTTACTATTTAGGCCCTATCCTATTCATATTCCTGTCTCTCATTCCAATTAATGCATGGTTGCCAGGGTAATTTGAACCCTAGCTACCAGATTGCTGAAACTGCAAACTTGGGAGCTGCTGAATAAAAAGCTAAGTAACTTGAAACCAGGGGTCCCTGATGAATAAGAAGCTAAATAACTCTGGGGTCTACCAGTGAGCAACATTCACATGTAAAAAGAGTTGGGGAGCAACACAAGCATGAAACATGTTCCTGGATGGTGCCAAATAAGGGTTGTGATTGACTATTGGTAGTCCCTGGCCTATGTGGACTGGCAGCCTACAGGAGCCTCTGTTTGGCAATACACCTGGTTCTCATGCAACCAAAACTTGTCTCCAAACCTGGAATTTAAAAATAAGCACCTGCTCTGAGACAAGTGAGAGCAACGTGTTGCTGGGAGCAACATGTTGCTCACGAGCTACTGGTTGGGGGATCACTGCTCTACATCATACTATAAGTTTATTTAAAGGAGAACAACCCATTTAACCTGAAGGTAAGTTAAAATTTTACATAACAGCAGCCACAAACAACAACCTTTCCCAGGTGGAGTTTAGTTAGAAAGGACAGTGTTGAACAATACAATCCATTTACATTTACAGAGGTAAGACTATCATTGCAAGTTGAGTTTCTAATATCTTCATAAAAGTTTGTAATATAATTAAACTGCCATATATAAGAAAATTACTTAGGAATGGATGTCCAATTTCTCCCTTTGATATGCTGAGATTGCACATGCCTATAATTCCTTTCATTGTTGACCTTTTACCTTACTAGCATAAAATAAGATGGAAAACAAGAGGTGTAAATGATCAAATTTCTATTTATAGTGTTGTTACAGTATCTTTTTTTATTTGTATATATTAATTAGCAAATCCTATGAAGCCTGTCTCAATTAATTCAGAATGTTGCTTGTCTGGGCTTGGTATTAAATGCCTGCGTACTCATAAACATGTGACGATAACTGTAATCTATATACATGTTCAGCATTATTCACTATTGAATTTATAGCTGACAGAAGTACTCACTGGTGTGCCAGCAATTCCTGGTGGGCCAATTTGTCCTCGTTCTCCCTAGGACAAAAAATAGACATGCAATCATGTTTAGCAATCTAACACATGGTTTATTTATGAAACGGAAGAGACAAATGATATATTCATGGCTGAAAGAACAGCAGTTTGTCTTATGCATACTGTCAATGCTTAGTGAGGAATATAATACATTAGCTAATCCTACTGACATTTCTAATCTCCCTCGTCTGAAACCTCTATTATGTCTTTGTTTCGCTGATATGTAAACATTATTGCATGTGGATGCATGAACCTCAGGGGAGGGAAGGCAGAGCTAACTTCAGCCAAAGGGAAGAATTCACAAGCTATATTAGAAAAGCCCATTAAATATGACAGAACACATCCACATATCAACATTTAAATGCATTGTTTAAGGCGGATAATCCTGACAAAGAAGTACTGTTGAGTATTAATAAAGGGTTCTTAGTGGGATAGGTATCGTCTCCTTACAAGGATATCATTGCCTGAAAATCTTGTTTCAATAGTAGAAGCAATATACATTTTCTGCAAGTTAATAAATTCACTCTACAAATACAAAACATTGTGAGTCTTTGTATGATTACTGTACCAATATTACTATGCGAGTTTAGTTTATCAATATTTTCAACATTTGAAGAATGCTAAAGACTTATAGGAAAGACTATATTTTTCCTAGGCAGCATTTGCCCCTTTCACTCTTTTTATGACTGCCATTTCTTTATTCATACACTGGTATAATTATCCTATATTATATATTTTATTATAAACTTTTGGAACCCAAAGTCCTTCCACTGACAAATAGTAGGCTTATGGTCGCTGGAGATATTGGACCTGTTATCCAGCATACTCAGGACCTGGGGTTTTCTGGATAATGGATCTTTCTGTAAATTGGATCTTCATACCTACAGGCTGGTTTTGCTTCCAATAAGGATGAATTATATCTTAGTTGGGATCAAGTACAAGGTACTGGTTTACTATTATAGAGAGAAAAAAAAAGTGGATTATTTGGATAAAATAGAGTCTGTTGGGAGATGGCCTTTCTGTAATTCTGAGCCTTCTGGATAATGGGTTTTCGAATAACAGATCCCATACCTGTATCAGCTTTAAACTGTAGGCATAGCCTCTAGCATAACTATTCAATTAAGACTAGAAGTCAGGTTGTGCTCACTGTTGTACATTCTGCCGTTCACTATTTATAGGAGTAGAATTATGGCCACTGACATACAGTATCTATAAGTTATGATGCTGGCTAATGCAGTACTGGAAGTCATATCACTGACACATTTATAGACTCCCACACCAACTTTTTCTAGGTCTGGAAATGTGGCCATTGCCATATTTATCTTTTGAAGTGCAAGCCACACTTTAAAAAGTAATGAGGGAGGTTTCTGACACAAGCTGTACTGTGCAGTCACCTGCCTGCCACTTGTATTTATCAAGCAGTAGAAGCTGCTTTGATAGACTGACAGTATTTAAACACTGTTGTGAAGGCGCCATGTCTTCAAAACAGCATTTTTAATAAAACATGTTCCCCTTTGAGTTTACTAGTTCCCACGTGAGACCTTTTGAAATCTTCAATCTCATATATTATAGATAAATTCTTCCAAACAACCGAAGAGCATTAAATCTCCTCCATTTCCAAGTGTTCCCACATATGTATAATGATGGATTTACTCTCATGGATAATTGTACCTATCCATCTGTTTGTGCAAAAGTCATCAAGGCATGCAACTAATTCATATGCAGCGGCTGTACAAGCCTGTAATATGATTATGGAAATATGGAAATGAGCAGTTTTTTCATCCTTGCTTTTACACTAAACAGAAAGATTTACATCCAGTGGTGTAGGCCTACACTCTGGCTCTATCAAAGACAGAACAACATATAAGGGCAATCAGCATTTGTAACAAAAATATATTTGCCGCCTGAGCAATAAAAGCTTTAGCAATAGACACAACACATATTTCAGTTTAAGCAGCTGTTAAAACACCTAGAATGAAACAAAATGAACCCTTTTAAGCAGAAAATGATTGTCTTGTACCTTTTCTCCTGGGAGCCCTTCCAAGCCTGGCAATCCCATAGGGCCTGCTTCTCCCTGTAACAAAGTACTTTCCAATTGAATGCTGCTTGGCAGAGGTTTATAACAAAGAAACAAGGCTATTTTTACTTTTTACAAGGTACACACACCATAAATATTTACACATGCTTGGTTTACTTTATATATTCTCCGTTAGAAAAGTGCACATATTATATTATTAGACTTGCTTGAATGACATTTTAATTATTCTCCTACGCTTTTAACAATAAAATACTTGTAAAGGTTATGGAAAGCAAACTATAATTGCTTCAAAAGATTTTTTTTCTCCCCTGTTCTACAGAATCTGAATATATACAATTTATGGCCTTGTGCAACAAAATCCTATGAATAATTTTTATATTGGCCACATAAAAGGGGATAAAAGGTGTAGGGGATTCACTTTTCTCCAGAACAAATAGGTGTAATAAAAGCCTGCAATAATGCAGTGTTAAAATACTACATTACCCAAAGCGTAGGATAAAGGAACATCAAAGTTCTTTGAATTATGATGCGAACGCACGCACCGTCAGCAGACAGATAGGAAAGGCTGTGAGGCGTGAATTCCGTTTTATCTCCACCTAAGCCATGCAAAAGTTAAGGGCTAATGTTTCCTATTTATTTTTACATACAAATTGTAAAGTTAAATCAACTCATGTCTATAAGCAGAAGAGAGTTTTTTAGGTACTAAAAATACATGAGCAATTAAAAGAAAGTTAAAACCCTTGGACATGTGACTACGCTTTGTTGCAACAAGGTAAACGTGCTCATTGTAGAACGGAAGATTAACTGTAATAGTCTTACTTCAATGAGAGTTAATGTATGGCCCATCAGATGTTGCTGAACTATAATCCCTATCAGGCCTTTATAGCGATAAAACACTGTAGTTCAACAACAGCTGTAGACATTTTCAGGAAACCCACATAACAAAAACAAAGTAATTTAACATAAACATTCCAAATGTGGCCATTGAAAAAATAAATTGCAAATAAAGTGAATGTTAGGTCCTATAAGGAATTTTGTGTGATTCACAGCACTGTTTTCTACTTTCTTTTCTGTAACTGTTGAACACAAAAGGCTCAATATATCATATTTATATTATACCTATAATGCACAGCAACCTCTAAAAACTCTAGAATTCAAAAGGCAGGCACCATTGCTCTAAAATAAACCTACCGGCAGCTATAAGACAAGAATAACAGATCGTCAAACTGTAAGTGTTCTTTTAATTATTTTTATGCTTTGCTTGCCTGTGTGTTCAATTGCTCAGATTTTTCATTTTAATTTGCAGGAACACCATGTGCCTCAGAGTCGGTTTTTATAAAGAGCAAAGGATTGGCTTGATGCTTGTAGATGAGCTTGTGTGTTTGTACCATATTTTATTGCTGTTTTATATGCTGTAAGTGTTCCCATTATACAAAACTGTGCATCTTTCCTATTTATTAATGAAACCCTATTGGTTAATGAGGTTTAAACAAATACCTGTACTTAAAACAGTAATCTCAACTGCATCTGCATGAATCCAATACAGTTACTTATGAAAGTTATGCAAGTAAAGCTTTTTAAGAAAAAACATAGCAAGAATTGGATAAACTTAATGCATCACTATAAATTATTCAGCAATGTTTATTTCTATATCAAAAATATGATACATACCATAGGACCTTGGTCACCTTTTGGACCCTAAAAATATATTAAACAAAAATAAATGAATACTTTACTTTTTCTATACTTTAAACTACTGTTTCGAGATAAAACAGAGTAAATGACTTGCATGAACGATTTAAATGTTCTGAATATTTTGAAGAACTGTGAGGAATAGAGGGGAGGATGAATAAAAGATTGAAATGAATCTGAGAGAAACAACTGAGTAAAACTAGTGGCATTGCTAGGTTTGGGCACCAAGGGCACAGGTGCTGTACCAGATTGGAAGTGCAATGAGTGTCAGGGCAGTTGGAGGAGTGTCCTTGAGTTTGTCAGAACTACCTAGGCACGTGCTAACATTCATATTATGCAACCAGTGCTTTGTAGTGTGCTATAATTTTCTAACAAAAGACTTTATGGCTCATTTATGAGAGCAACTGCAGCGTGCAAAGTGCTATTATGGCTGCAAGTTGCCAGATTTCTCCAAAAAATACCAGTTAATTTCCAATTAAATGTGACCACAGGGTGGCAATGTTCCTGACACAATTGTGGCCAAATCACTTAAAAACCTTGGTGTCCTGATGTCATAATTTGTTTCATAATGACTCCTGCACTCCATTCATAAAACACATTTCAGTTCATTGTGTCAATTGATTCAGGCTGCCGTGGGATCCCTAGAGCTTCTGCTACTGGTTTCCCAGTGTCCATAGATGAACTTGTGTGCAACTTAGAACAGGAGGTGGGATGGAGTCGGTGACACCAAGTGCAACTTTGCTGACATTTTCAGTGTGTGAGATCTGGCACATGGTCATACAAGGTTCAGCATTGTTCCACTAGCTTCTCCATTTCCAAAAAGAGTAAGCCTGGTCTTACCTGCCGAGTGTAAATAGTACTATAGAGAAAACAGGTATTACCTGCTGCATGCCAACAGAAGTAAGAGAAAGTGGTTGAGCTATATCTGACTAAAGGAATGCACACTCCATATGATTACTCCATATAATATACTTAACAGGTGCCCATATATTGCTTAAAAATTATTGGTCACTAGAAGAGAGAAAATGGGCTTAAAGTAGATCTATTATGTGCTGATTGTACATAAATATTATTGTATTAATAATATTGAATCATGGATAAATTATTAGTTTAGCATCTCCATTTATGTATTTATTTTATGCATATTGCATTACAAATGGGTATGGCACCTAAAGGAACCTGAAGCAAAGTTATCCATGCTGTATAAGTGAGCCCTATATGAAATCTGTGATATCAATTTCTCTTCAACAGAACAATGTCTTAAACCTGTAAGTGCTAAATGTTAGCAGTAACTTCTTTATCTACCCCACTGCAGTCTTACTGCCACTTAGAGGATTAATGAATTGTTCTGTAGAAGGTAAATTGAAATAAATCTGGGCATACAGCCTGCCTTGCTTTAGAAATGTTTTTCCTGAGTTGGGGGCATATTGTTAAATACATGTCATAGAGACCCCCATATGTAATAAAGATGCATAAAATGTATACACACATAGATTATACATTGAGAATTATTTTTTTTCATAATACATTTAATTAAATCTAAAATTACATCAAATATTGGAATGGTAATAAACTATATGCATACAGTATAACCAGGAAGTATAGATCCCCTTTCATGAATAGGAGGTACATTGGATGGGGGCGAAAGAAGAGATAAAAAGTGATAATGGAAACCATAACACATAACAACATTTACAAAAGAAAAATAGTAGAGCAAACATAATAATGAGGAAATGGTGCTGGTGAAAAGTTGAAGGGGCAGTAATATATATAACATTAGAGAAAGAATGAGCATAAGAACAGGAAAAGGAAGGGAATATGAAAGAAGAAAAGGACATAATACAAGAAAGATAAAAGAAGGAAAATACAAAAAGTGGTTGAGAAGGGATTACAAATTAGGAAGTGGGACAGATCATTGAAAAGCTGTCGGGGGGATGGAAGAAGGTAAAAGCTAAAGAGAATGGGGAGGACCAAAAATAATGGTCAGGGAGAGTTAACAGCAATTTATATTGCAAAACAAAGAGAATGAATGAATATGCATAAGAACAGAAAGGGATTAGGAAAGAGAAGAAAAGGACAAAATATGCAAAAGAAAAGGAGAGAAATAGAAAAATTGAGAAGAGCAGAATGGAGTAAAAGAAATTAAGCTCAGAAGGAATATGTTAGAGAAGCAGTGAAATGGAAAAGGAAAGATAATTATAGCGAAAGATGAAGAGAAAAAGAAGGTTAAAAGAGCACATAAGACAAGAAAGGGTTGAAAGAAGTGGAAGTTGGGAAGAAAAAGGGAGAATGGGAGGATGAACAGAGGAACATGAAAAGAAAAAAAGAAGAAGATATAATCAGTGAGTATGAAACAGCAATGAAACAAAAAGGTGATTAGTTGTGTGTGTGTTATATATATATATATATATAGTTGTTCCCTGGTCCCTTGTGTACCCAGCACCATGTAAAGTGGCTAAAATGTTTGTTATTAAATGCTAATATTTAATATTTATAATAGAGTACAGAGAGAATATGCTGTAGAATGTTTAACAGAGAGTGTTTGAGCATGTAGAAATAAATATAAATAAAACTTACAGGTGGACCAGGTGGTCCCATATAGACAGCAGATGCAGCTCCCTAGGAAATGCAGTTGAAAAGTAAATATTTATTGTATTACATATTTTTTAATTATAAATAAAGATGATGTTTTACCATATATACTGACATAACTCTCTAGGAAATACAGTTGAAAAGTAAATATTTATTGCATTACATATTTTTTAATTATAAATAAAGATGATGTTTAACCATATATACTGACATACCTGTAATTTATATAGACTTCCCATTCCATTTCTTTCAGGAACAGGTATGCCCTTTTATTGAAAACAAAAACAAAATCACTATGTTTACTTACATTAGAAAAAGATACAAATCAAGTTCAATCGTTCACAGAATCAGTTGCACAGAATTTACTAGGAATATAGAGAAATCCCATAATAATGAATCATGACCTGCAATCGTATTTCTTCCTCCATGTAAGTTAAAATATTCTTCTTATGTCAAGGAGTTTTAGAATGATCTTTGATGAATAGTAAAGGATTTCCCTTGGCGCATAATTCCATAATTGTAATGCTCTCCAAGTGTAGAACTTTTTGAGGCAGATTAATCAAAATGTGAGTTTAGATTTTAATAAATAAAAACGTTCTAGTCATTCCTATGGGATTTTTAGAAGCATATTAAGCAATGGACGAAAGTTAGAACTCACCTTTTGATAAATACGCTCCCAAAAATCCCAGAGAAATTAGTCATTTTTTTGGGGAATAATTTATTTATTAAAATAAAGCAAAGATTACCAGAAGGAAAAGTGGATCTATTTAATTGCACTTATATTCCCATTTACTTTTTTGCAGCTTTGAGCTGTCAGTATAGCCAAAAATAAGATGTAATTTGGGGTCTTAAATCCTTAGAATTTGTTTTCATACTTTGCTGCTAGGGAAAATAAAGAAGGTGACTTTATCCTGTCATACTGAGGGCTTTCCCATTTTATACATTTCACTTAATATTACATGCGCCAACAAAGAATGTGATGTTGTTATATTTGATACGATGATAAAATGTTTGTGTTCAAATAATAATAAAAATATATCAGAAATATTTTTTTTACATATTAAATAGTGTAGAAATTAAGCAGGAATGGGTGGGGCCCTTAGTATCTAAAGGAGGTAAATTGGTTGGAGAGAGCATGGAAAAAGCAGAGATTCTAAACTGACAGGACTTACGAATGAAGAAATTTGTCAAATAAACACCTTTTTCTTCATTTGTAAGTCCTGTAATTGGCTATTTATTGCAATATAAAATATGTGTTGGTTAAGAGGCAGATTTATAAAAGGACATATTGAAAATGCGAATTTTTAAATTCAAATTTCAAGTTTATTTTGACTTGAATGTAATTCCAAATTTGATTTGAGTTTAAAAAAAATTTAGAATTCGAAATGTATGTACTGTCTCTTTAAGAATTCGAATTGGACTATTCGACATCTAAAACCTGCCAAATTGTTATTTTAGCCTATGGGGGCCTTCTACAAACAATTTGGAGTCATTTGGTGGACTTTTGAAAAAAGAATTTCAAATTCGATTTGAGTTTGCAGGTCGATCCTATTCACCTGAATATAAAAAATTTGATTTTTAAAATAGTTTTTGATTGGTCATTTTTTCGAATTTCGAGTTTATGGGAGTTGATGGGAGTTTTTAGAAACTCCCATAAACTCGAAATTCGACCCTTGATAAATTAGCCCCTATATGTTTCTTCTTTAGGTATAGTTTTCCTTCAGTTTTCCAGGATTCTTTGATGTCTACATGGTGTTGTGCCTCTATTTAAAATAAGATCCCATTCTCAACCTCAGGCCTGTTAGTTTGATGTTGGTGGTATAAAAGCTTTTGGAGGGGGGCAATGCGGTATAAGAACTTAAACACATTGCAAATCACAACAATATGCATTTGTGCCAGCAAGATCTTATGCTCAATAGATTTTTCCAGACAATTGTAATTGCCTTCTATGAAAAAGTGTGTAGAAACCCAGACCTATGGATAGGAATATGAATACTTTTAGTACCTTAAATAACATTATAGACAGATAGCAGGGGATCTATTTTCACATAGAAAAGATCAAGAGACAAGAGACTAACCTTTTGGGGCTTGAGGAACTGATCTTTCATTTGAAGCAATACAAGTGGTTCTTTACAGTGAGGTTAAGGATGTGATGGCAGATTCAATTAAACTAAAATGTTAGTTTAGTATTGGTATGTGTATATATAATTTTGTATACAGTATGTGAGTGTATCAGTAGGTCTTGAACTTGACAGACTTTTATCTTTTTTTCTAGCGCAAATGAATTACATAATTATGCTTATGACTGGTGTGGCACAGAATCACATGACTGGAAGTAGAACAGAATGTTAGCAACAATGACAACATTTTGGATGCAAATAAGTGTTCTTCACATTTTACTTACTGAGATATACATTTTATGTTACGGTGGGTTAGTGGCAGTACTAAAGGTGGCCATAGATGCAAAGATCCTATCGTACGAATAGAGGATTCGTATGATTTTCGGACCGTGTGTGGAGAGTCCTGACATTTTTCGTCCGGCGGAGATTGGTCGTTTGGTCGATCGGACAGGTTTGATTTTGTCCCGACCGATCCCGCCAGAGTCCATTGCAATCTCATCGTGATCTGATCGTCGGCCATGGCTGATCATCGTTCAGATTATTATATAGCCATGCCCATTAGTGGCATATCGGGGAAAGATCGGCTCGTTTGGTGATGTCGCCAAATGAGCGGATCTTTTCGTCTATGGCCACCTTAAAACTCCCCTCAAATTTTTAAGCTTAATTGTGCTAAAATGATCACAGTGCAAGTCAATATGGGCTGAAATGTTAGCAAATGGGTTTATCCATTAACATTTTAAATATACAGTATTTACTTCTCTTGATGAAAACATGAATGGAAATAAACAAAAAAGCTTATAAGCTTCTCCACTCTAAGAATTTTATGCGACATTTCATACAGGTTTATATATGTAATATTGATATCTTCAGAATTCCTTGCCCTGTTGAAATGATTACATTCCACATTCTTAATAAATATGTACAAATCAGTGATGTGTTGAACTGCAAATAAAGTCTCCTAAATAAACACACAGAAACTGCTGATGTGTAAATCCCATGCAAAAAGCTGCAAACAGCAGTGTGAATGAATTTACAAACTGATCTGATTATGGAGACTGAATGTGTCTCGCATGAAATTCAAGTTTTAGCCAAACATTTTGTTCACCTCTAATGCAATAGCTGCTTACTTTTCTCTTTCAGAGTGAGACGTGAGAAAAAGTACAATAATAACCCACAACTACTCCAGGGAACAGAAAATAACTGCTTTCTGAAGTGGATTTGTGCAGCAGATATAAGAAATGCTCTTTATGTTTTTATGCACAAAAGTTGTGTTTGGAACTTTGCAATCTATTCCAAATCAAAACTGTCACTGCTAAGAAACCATGTTGTTTAATTAGTCAGTAATAGTCAACAATTCCCCTAATATGCTTGTTCTAATAGGGATATTTCTCATTATCTTAGATGTAAGTTTATCAAGTGGTGCTTAAATGGACAAGTTGAATAATTTGGATTTTTTTTCATCATTTTATTTAACATATATTTAACATCAAACTTCCACTTTACTTCCAATAAAAAAAAATCATCTAACTGGTATTATTAGCATCCAGTACAGGTCCTTTTTATTGCAAATTCAGAACACATATTTCAACTAATACACATGCGGCATTTATGGCTTTTAATTGAGAAATTGCTATGGATCGCACTGAATATGGCCCTAAGATATATGCAAACAAGCTTCTTCAGAATATGCCAAAGTACATATTAATCCACATACTTGCAAATAATCAGAAATTCAGCCACTAAGCCACTTATTTACACATATTGGAATAAAACTGATTGAAAAATCTCCATTAAAGATTTGTAAATAACAATGTTTACTGCTTTGGGCCAGGCGGTGCTAACACTGTCCTAGTACTGGGAACTGTGCATAAGTTCAGCACAAAATACAACACATGATATTGGGATCTTCTTGAAATAATGTGCAAATTAGGAACAAATCACATTTGTTTTTAAATTGGGTCTATGCTTATTTTCTATAATCTGCTACAAAATGCTGAAGCTGTAATAGCCTATCACACTATACTTGTGTCAAGAATAAAGCAACATCTGCCCCAACAAAGCCATGGAGTGCCTTCTAGATCTGACATCTTTAATTATCTTAGCTAAATGTATATCACAGTATCTAAATAGAAAGATAAGCAGTCTTGAGAAACAACCCTTTAGGGATCTAATAACAGGAATGCAGAATACTGCATGACAATGTTTTATATTGAGCTTATTCTTAATCTATAATGCAATATCATTCTCCAAACCAGTATACAATAATAAAATATATAAATATAATTTCCAAATAGTGTGCCATATTCTTTGGATATCCCTAAAACAGCCTGCTAAGCAAGATATCATCATCTGCTGTAGGGGCCCCTACGGGTTAATCTGCCCTGCAGCTTTAAGGCCCCCACCTTTTTCTTAGAGTGATCTGCCAGGAGAGGTATGACAGCTTCCAACCACACTGCACTATAGTGTGTGGAGTGGCCTCTTCCTCTTTCGCCTCTGGATGCTGATCCAGCTGGGTGTGCTCAGAGGAACTGAGTACAGAAGGCCCAGAAGAAGGCATGTGTTCAAGTCGGGGACCAGGCAACCCCCTGAATAAGGAATAGAAAGTGGCAGGTGTAGCTCCCAGTACTAGTACGCTCTAGGAGTGTAAGATAGTCAGGGTTGAGCTACAAAGAGCAGTTCTGAGCTCCAACATAGGAGTGATAGATTGGAGGTATCTCTCCCAGGCCATATTGCCTGTAGTATAGGGAACCCAGCGGAGAGGGAATCAGGAGAAAATGATTGCCCTGAGGTTGATCCAGAGACCACTACCGGAATATGTTTGAAGAGGTGAAGTGGGATACCTGCCAAATCTGTCCTAAGGGAGTGTCCGCACGTGTAAACTGCATGATGTGTGCCTGTGCACTTTCCTCTGATTCACTGTGATGTGAGTACTAAACCTGTGATCACTTGCTTCATGCATAGTAATAACCCTTGTTCCTGTTTTATTAAGAACCTCCTGGCGCCCAAGTCTTTTTTTGATTGCACAGTAGCCTGTGGGAGTTGTTGTTAAACTACACCACACCTTTAATCTTCCATATAGCGAAGGCCCTAGCCTGAAGTGTTAGAGTCATGTGTAACCCATGTTCTAGTGCACTAGCTGGTGAATTAACCCCCGGATGGCCCAAATAGGTGTTACACTGCTCTTTAGGGAAAACCTAGATATGAGCAAGGTTTGAGTAGGAGACAATGTATCATATCACTGCAGAATAAACTATACAGTAAATTTCTTAAAACCTGTCCACCATAGGCATTCTTAAATCCAGATAAACACTGGTCATATAGTGTTAGACAATTACTGCGAATTGAGGTGTACAGTATATAGCCTGCACTTGGTTTCCTTAAAATTGAATTACAGCTCTGTTTAAAATGTGGGTGTAAAAGACGTTTGTATCTGCTTAATAAATGACTATTTTTTAGCATAACTGAGGGAGCATGCAATCATAGATATAACTTCAATTTATAATCCTGTATTTTCTTTTCAGCTCCATATATATTCTCCTTGCTACAATTTATCACATTCATTTTAGCTGTGTATTCAGTTAGCAAAATTACATTTCAGTTGGGGATGCAAACAGACAAAAAGTGCTGTAGTTTACCATTATACACTATCCAAAAATTGCATGGCACTTGTTGAAATGTGTTTTAACATTTCATCTTTCTTTTAAGATTACATTTTACAATGGCTTTGATTGGTTGTGCAACTTGCTGACCTTTTTTTTTTTTTTTTTTTTTTACAGATTTTTCTCTCGTTTGACACCTTTCTATTATGCCTGTCACGTCAGTCTCAGTAGCACGATTAATTCTCTTTTAGGTACTGGCAATCTGCCCCGACCAATCCAGGACAACCAGCCAGACTTTGATTTACTCTTTTATAGATACATGGACATATTGGCTTTGGATAAAAAAGGCATCCAACTGTTCAGTACTTTATTCATAGAAATGAATATTCCATGCACCTGACTCTACAGACGGATTCTCTCCATTTGACTGCAAAGATGGATTTATAAATTAAATTGTTTGTTGGAATATGTCAGGACACTGTTCACTAGATAACGTGGTTAAGGCTGGCTGGCAAATCCTGTGTAGGCCATTTTTCTTTCTTTTATCTCAAGTCAAAGGAGAAAGTGCAGGTTATCAGTCTTCTCTCTATAAAATCAAGTCCTAGTGTACTATTTTAGATGAATAAATATGTTATTTCTATGTATATTTTCATATTGTATTTAAAACTTATATGTATGTGTATATATATATATATATATATATATATATATATATATATATATATATATATATAGCCATTGTTTCGGCAAATTGTATAATTCCAATGCATAAAGCTTAATTTTGCTTGTTATTTTTAAATAATTATGACATGAATTATTACACAGGTTTAAAGATGGCTATGATGAATCTGATTTTATCAATGCAGTTTGCGCAAAATTATATAAAAGAGTTATGCTTTCGTTTTTGCTGCTTCAGGTATCTTTTCTTGCAGTTCACTATTGGAACTAGTACAAATCGAATTCATGTGAGTTTTTTAACACTCCCATAAAACTCAAAATTCGACCAATCGAAATTTATTAATAAAATCAAATTTTCTCAGCTCGGATAAATTTAATCCATCCCAAAATTTGAATCGAATTTGATTTGAATTAGAAAAACTCGAATTAAATTGAAAAAACTAAATTTTTTCTGAAAAAAACAAACTGTTAATGTCAGGAAGGCTGCAAACATCACCAAATTGATCCCTGGACCTCTCCCATACACAGCAATTTGGCAGGTTTAAGGTGGCGACTAGTCCAATTTGAGTTCTTAAAGGGCCAGAGTAAAATTATAACTCAAATCGAGTTTGGATAATTCACAATTCGACCAAAAAAATTAGAATTTTTACTTCGACCCTTAATAAATATGCCTCTTAATGTAATGGCCAGTTTCCTAATACTGTATCTGTAATTCCTGATACTGTATCTGAAATACTGTACTAATCACATTATATGCACAATTCTTGTAGCTGTAGGGCTCACAACTTGTTTTTTACTTCTATTTTTGTTTCAGCCAAGAAAGTCAGCTTGGGGGAAAGACTACTAAGAAGAAAGTCACAATTTTTGAAAGCCAGGCCTGCCAACCTTTTGCCATGCATGAATCTAAGCCTGCACACTTTATTGATTATAAATTTAAAAATCAATAAAACATTTAAATAGCTATCATCTCCAAATTCAAGTTACTTGTGTAGCATACAATATATATTTCCCCCTTTTAATCAATGTAATCAATGTATAAATGCCAGATTCACCTTCACATACCATGTTATTTGATAGCCTTTAAGCCCATTTAATGAATTCACAGCTGCACACTATAAACATGTTAAATAACAGTAGAATATGTAAACATTAAAGCTGAATTGTTGCTTTCATTGTGGGCACAATAAAGAAAACCCTGAAGCAAGGATTTTCTGTGCCGAGTAAAAGAATGCCATATTAAATGACACAATCTACAAGAAAATCTATATTGAACTTTGTGTTGAAGTTTGGAAACGGCTTTATTCTTTTGAACAAAACTGATAAAAGCCTATACAGAATTTCATTCCTCGGAGAGTTTCCTCCACTACTTCCAACATGTCTAGCATAAATAAATTCAGCGTGGACTGCAGGATGTGCAATGAATACAGACACGGAGAAGGCTTGGGATGAAGTAAGGCATAGTTAGTCATGAACAAAGTACATATTTAACCAAATAACTGACAATATGCACATTCTAAAACACCAGATGCTCCTGTAATTTTAATTTAAGGAAAATGTTTTCTGTGCCATTTATTTTCTAAAGCAAGACATTTTATGAAATCACTGATCTGCTGCGTAAGTATGGGATCCACAGTATGGAAATTTGTTATCCATAAAGCCCTGAATTATGGGAAGACCATCTCCATTATAAAAATAATTCTAATTTTTAATTGCTTTCCTTTTTTCTGTGTTAATAAAATAGTACATTTTACTGGATCTTACTAAGATTTAATTAATTATTTTTGGGGGCATAATAATCCCATTGAGATAATTTAATGATTAAAGGTGAAGAAGTCAATATTTACTTGGGGGTGCCAAAAGTAAGGCACCTCAAGTGATTGTATATACTTACCTCACACCTCAGGCCGGTGCTCCTATCAGCAAAAAACTGCACTGGTCCGGGGGTTCTTCTAACGAGCACCACAGAGTGATCGACTTACTTCTTCTCCTTTCTTCACACAGGTGCACATGCACAGTAGTGAGAAAAGCCGAACTGTAATTAAGAAGTTACCTATTTCGTTCAACTGCACATGCGTCTGCCCCAGGAAAATTTAAGAAAAAAGAAGGAAGCAAGCTGATCTCCCCGTGGTGCTCACTGGAACAACCCCTGGACCAGTGCAGTTTTCTCCTGATAGGAGCCGTGGGCCAGGATGTCAAGTAAGTACAATCAATTGGGGTTGCTTCACTCTTGCCACCCCTGAGTAACAATGTCTTTCCTTCTCCTTTAAGTGATTTGTAGCAGATGTATCTGGATAATAGGTCCCATGCCATTCATCCCCACCTAACCTTTAGGGCAGGGGTCCCCAACCCTTTACACCTGTGAGCCATATTCAAATGAAAAAAGAATTGGGGAGCAACACCAGCATGAAATAAATTACTGAGGATGTCAAATAAGAGATGTTATATGGATTGGCATCCTAAAGGAGACTCTGTTTAGCAGTATACCTGTTTTTTATGCATCCAAAATTGCCTCAAAGCCTGGAATTAAAAAATAAGCACCTTATTCGAGGCCACTGACAGCAACATCCAAGGGGTTGGTAAGCAACATGTTGCATGTTAAAACAAGAAATAGCCATCTTTTGGTCCTACTATCAATAAATTGTGTCTTGCTAAAATTTGCTTGAGAGAACAAAAGTGCTAGCAGCTGCCACAAATAATGAAATGTTTTTACATAAATAAGCCGTATGTAGTGCAGACATAATTATATTCATTGTTTCAGATGCCTCAGTTAAATCAGAGCAGAATTCAATACTTTTTGGCTATGGTTCACTTCATTATTACTTTATGACTGAAACAGGCCATTATAGTTGCAATGCTGCAAGTTTAATTGTTTCAGGCCCATTTGGAAACTGTTGATTGAAAAGTTTACTGGGTAGATGCAAAAATAATGACACGGGTTGGTGGAAAAAACTCTTAAACCTTTGGAAGGAGGTGTAAAAACATATACGTATGTGTCATATTGATTTACCTTACTAGGTAGGATGAAGATGGATAACTGAACATCTATTTATTATATAAAGTCCCTAAAGCTGGCATGCCAAAAGTGTTGAACAATAACTTGTCTTATATATTTAGGAAGTACATTAATAAGCGTGAGAATAATTTATGTTTTTTTCTCCTCCGTTTGTATTGGTGGCACACTGAGCTGGTCACTTTGTTGTTCCTTGAGATTCTGCAAAGGTCTGAACCAATGCCCACTGTTTATTTGAGGAACACTTTGAAAATTCCCACTGGAATTTTCTCATCTGTATGCAGGTGACCCATCCACCCACAAATCCACTTCTCTCTCTTACTTGACAAACAGTGGGTCAAATAAGTGGTGTTGTTTTCTGGATATGATGTTAATAGCATTAACATATGCTTGGAGCATTTACTATCGCATCGAGTAGTGTCATGGCACTTTTTTTTTTTACAAAGTACAGTAGGTAAAACAAGTATGTATAAATGAAATTTAATTAAATTGCATATTTATTTATTTATGTTATTTTTACCACCACTTTTGTCATTGAGACAGCATACAAATCCTGTTAAATGTTAAATATATAACAACATGTAAATCCCTTATATGTCTGCTCTTTCTGTATAACCTTCTACAATAGGTCACGGTCTAGTGTTCTGATCATAGGTTGGACCTCCCGGCCACACTAGCAGTTATATGGTCATAGGTTCGCTGCTTGCAATAACAGAGATACAATTGTAGCAACAATTTTCAACATGTCAATTTTTTATTGTTCTTTTTGTTAACTGCAGTTGATCCTGCTTATTGATTGTACACTCTGAAATGTATTTTACTTACCACTGTACGTTCATGCCTCTGCTATACTTTCAATAAAGCAGTAATTGTTATATATATATAACAACATACAGGTACAATCAATTACCAAAAATATGACAAATACTTGTCGGTCATATAAGGTGCAATGTATTTCTAGAAGCAGCAGACATGCATTCCCAATTAGTGGCACATTAGATTTTCATGTCTATATGCCTCAGGAACCTTTTACCAGAAAGCTCAAACCCTAATGTGAACTGGTCATTTTTTAACATCTTTGTGCAAATCCTCCTTTCCATGATGGTTCCCAACCCAGGATATGTTAGTATCTTTTTTCATTGTAAAAAGTATTTCCATCAAAGCAAAGCCTTTGGTTGCTTCTGGATTTCCAAGCAAGGGTTGGAACCTATAGAATTCTGCTTCTGTATAAGAATTAATTTGTGATATTTTGTTGTGATAATTTGAGCAAAAAACAAACTTTCAACTACTATTTTTACACACTATTACATACACGTCTTTCCCCAGTTTAAATATTAAGTATATACAGTAAGTTGCTTTAAGTGTTTTATAGCAGTTTACCTTCTGAGATGGCCAAGAAGGAGTAGAACATAATTACGTGTTGCTGCCTCCCACACTTTATATAATCAGGCTGTATTGTACAGCTAATGAAATATTGGTGTCATGAATCAAAAAACAAACTTGTCGTTGAATATTAACATCTTGAAACAAGTGTTATTATATGGAGATAATCCTAATAAATGTATGTAAATGTCGGGATGTGATAATTTAGACAATCTCACATAATATTGGCAGGCACATCCTAAAGGTTTTAGACACCTAAATGGGTCCTAATAGGGACATGTGTCATTGCTCTGCTTATATAAGCCCCTGTTGTTCTCACAGTTTACTGTAGATGGCACTGAGCTATAGTATAAAGGTCTAGGTAACCATGCGGTCAGGGTCCATTGCTTTAGCCCTCACCAAGCAGGCAGGAAGGGGATGAGTAGTTGAACCTAGGCACTTCGGCCCCAGTAAAGTGGATAGCTATACTCTGTCATAGATCACTCTAGGAGTTCCACTTAGGGCACAGGCTGAAAGCTGGGGTACCTTCTCAATTGCTGCTTAACTACTGCTGTACTGTTCCCTTGCCTGCAGGGATCAAGCAATTCTTTGGTGCTGTGCTTTATGCTATATGTTCTCTGTACTCCATTGTGGATTGTTCTGCTGAATAAACTCAGTCCCTGGTTAAGCATAAATGAACCACTGGTGCCCAGTTCTTGTGCATAAGCACTTTGTTACAGTTGAACTACACCCTGCCTCCACACCGTTGCGAGGGCTTACACCTGAGAAAAAGGTCTCATCCGTGGCAAAAATATATTTGAAAGTAAGCTCATAATAGAGACAGTGCCACTCAATTTATTATAGTGCTACATATGTATACTTTTATTTATATAGCACAACTTAAATATACAACACTGTATAGCACATATATATTAAATGGAACATTGAACAATATATGTACCAGCTAAAATATATGTAATACCTACTTTGACTTTTATGGAATGGAAGTCATTGGATCAATTGTATGCGACAGTTGTCCCAAAACTCTGGGGTTGAAGCAGTGGCTGGTGGGGTGGGGAGCTCAGCCTGAAGGCCATTTGGGTGAGAGATGGGACCTTTTGCTGTCCTAGATATCCTTAAAACAATGACTAATACACCAATATTTGTACTATTTTCATGAGCTAAGAGGGGCTAAGGAACAAAGGTTGTAACTTCAAGAGGACTTGAACTGAAAATGTTTGACAACCACTTCTCTAGCAGATAATAAAGATATTTTTAAATGAACAAAATTGCTGGAAAAGAATTTGCTTTCTTTTTTTCATTCCCTTTTTCAACAAAGGGAAAATGTTGTTTTTCAGACATTCATTATTGTTTGCATATTATATCTGTGCAAAAAGAAAAATACACAAAAATACACTTTTCCCTAAAGAAGGGTTTCCCATTGTAAGGAATTTTCATGCAAAGTGAAAGGTTTTTTTTGACTTGATGAACTACATTCTGTGCCAACATGTAACAATTTAGCCAAATGTAATAGCTTAGAATGAGAAAGCTATTTTGTGCAAAAAAAATTGTTCATGTTACAAAATGCTTTAGAAATAGGGAGAAAGCACACATAGCAAAAAAAATCCAAAATAAGTGACATTTCATAAATGTAACATTTTAAAATCTCTTTAAAAACAAGCATTTTAGGGAGGCAGCTCAGGGAGATTAGTTGCCTGAAGATGAAGTGATTTGTTGCTGGGCGACTAACCTTCTCCAATAGCTTTGTGTGCCCCTGCCCTTATAGTCACAAACAGTCAGATTTGTTAGCCTGTCCTAGTTGCCATGAGAATTTGATTCCTGAAGCTGAGTGCCCAAGGCCACTGACACACAAGGAGATTAGTCGACTCTCAATTAATCTCCTCTAGTGTGGGCAACTAATCTCGTCGTGTGTCAGGGCCCTAAGAGTCAATAGAGATGCTAAAAATATTTTATTATTCTACTTTATCAATTGTTATAGCATTGTAAAGCTCCCAGTGATAGCTGAGGCTGCAATAATCAGTCTGATTCAGCACTTTCAGCACAATTCTAGGGGAATCGATAAAAATTAATTTTGAAATAAAATGGGAAGATTTATGAGTTGAAACTCATTTGTAGAATACATTTTTACAAGTCTTAGTTGGATTTTTTATATTCACTAGACTGTACAACGATAGATTTCAAATTATTTTCATTGCATTGTTTCCATGCCTACGAAGGGCTATAGGCCCTCACTTTCTGGATTCTTTCAAGGATACAGTGTTCAGAAAGCATAAACAAAGGTAGAGGAGCAAAACGTTCTATGCTTCAAATGGTAGTTGGAATTTAACACTTTTAATATCCTATTTAAATTGTAGCATTATGCAGACTTTGAGACAAAGTAAATTTTATCTCTGTTTTTTGCTTTTTTTTTTAAATTTTGCATTTGCATTAAACATAAGATATCCACTTAACAGATTCCACATTTAACATATAACAGCATATGGCAACTTACAGGAGGCCCAGGAGGTCCAGGAATTCCAGGAGAACCTTCATTACCCTTTTCAAAAGAGTTAAATAAACAAACATTTCTCAGTTAAAAAAAACATAGCACTGCTATAACATTGCACTTTATTGCTAAATCTTTCTTCACTATCTTTCACTATATACAAAAGAGACAACAAAAAAGAGTAAAAAGTATACCCCGAATAAAAGAATTCTCTGAATATGCTCTTGGGGAGGAGGGTAAGTTTTTTTTAGACAAGAATACCAAAAGATTATTTTTACCTTTCACCAAGCTTATATTATATAATAACATACTTACTGTATACCCAATGAATGGAAGCTGGTCTCTTTATTTTGGTGATAGTTATTCATCTCTAAGGGGCATATTTATTGTCAAAGTGACGTGTCCTGATGGAGTTGCAGCATGGTTTATCCGAAACCAAATTATGAACTGGGATTGATGATCTTTAGTGATTGGCCACCAGTGAATAAATTCGCAAAACTGCCTAAAAAATTCAGTGGCAGAAAATCCGCTGAATAGACAGTGAAAGAAATTGCCTGACCCATCCCTATGCTTGAGGCAGGGCAGACAATATATGATTGATAGCTGAGATTTATTTTCATATTGTACAGCATTTTATAGTATGTCTGGGTGACAGGTCCCCTAAAAATAAACTTTTTTTTATACCTTTTTTTTTTACTTTTATAATTTTGCATTCATGCAACCTTTTAGGCCATAAGATCATTTAGAAGTAAATTATTCTTGTTATCAACAATTGCTATTATTATATTAATTATCAAGCATTTAAGTATACTTATTAACATATCAACCTCTAAAACAAAATGTGCCTGTCAAGGATTTGTGCCTGATCTCTAACATGTATGCGTTCAACTATCATAATATTTTGGTGCTTCTCAGCTACTTAATAATGAAGGCATTACCAATACATAAGCAATCGGCCTTAATAGGTAGGAGCCAATAATACTATTGTTTTCAGTTTGAAAACAATGCTTACACAGTGGAACCTAGATAGTGGAGGACCTGGGATTCACTCTTCAATAATTAAAAAATACTATGACACATGTAAATATAATTT
Organism: Xenopus laevis; assembly: GCF_017654675.1. Classification (NCBI taxonomy): domain Eukaryota; kingdom Metazoa; phylum Chordata; class Amphibia; order Anura; family Pipidae; genus Xenopus; species Xenopus laevis. Next base: position 97,776,540 of record NC_054379.1, read on the forward strand.
TTAATTAAAGTTCTTAGCTAAACAAGGTAAACATATCTGGTGCTCATAACTAACTCGATTAATATAAATACAGGTATTGGACCTGTTATCCAGAATGGGGTTTTCCAGCTAATGGATATTTCCGTAATTTGGATCTTCATTCCTTAAGTCTACTATAAAATCAAGTAAACATTAAATAAACCCAATAGGCTGGTTTTGCTTCCAATAAGGATGAATTATACCTTAGTTTGGATCAAGTACATGGTACTGTTTCATTATTACAAAGAAAAAGGAAATCATTTTTAAAACTTTTAATTATTTCATCATAATGGAGTCTATGGGAGCCTTTCCGTAATTTGGAGCTTTCTGGATAACAGGTTTTCCGGATAATGGATCACATACCTGTATATAATATATATATATATATATATATATATATATATATATATATATATATATATATATATATATATAGTTGCCATTATGACAACTTTTGGGAAACATTGTTGATGAAAGAAATTAAGTTATAGAGTTTTAATACCAATTTAGAATCATGAACTCTAAACGAATAGTTTCACACAGAAAAATGTGTACCTTTTCTCCTTTGTGGCCGGCTGGCCCTGGATGTCCTGGTCTCCCAAAATGACCCTGGAAAAAATCAAAAGCACAGTTTTTGCAAAGAACGAAACAGAAAACCTGCACAAAGAATTTGCTGAGAAAAGTTGTACTTTTCCTAGGTCAGCCTAACCCAATTACGTCTCCCAAGAAGCATCTTTCCTTTTTGACTGATAAAACAGCTGCATCCTACTGATAAGCGTCATAAATGGAAAGTATACAATGCTGTTTGTCGTTGCTTTTTCACCTTGACAGATCAAATGTAAAGGCCCTACCTGGTGTATGTTGATATAGTGAGGAGTTCATGTCGCTGCTTGAATGGCAATGTGCATATCATTATCGTTTTTATTTACATAAATATCTGTTAAAAGCTTAAAGGGGACCCAACACCCAAAAAAATCCAAATCCTATTTTATCACAGTAATCAAGAAAAAATTAACTTTAATTACACTTTATACATTATTTGAATTTTGTTTCCTTCAGTCTGGGATGTCCTAATTATAGCAAATAGGTAGGAGCCATATTGTTGACACTGTTATTAAGGAAAGTCTTGCATCATCTCAGAATCTTGTTTGAGCACCAGAACAGGGGACCTGATGTCCATCTCCATACACTGGCTACACAACTAGATGGTTAAGAGAATGGGGGGAGAGCATTAACATCTAGGAAGTGCTGAATGGAAAGTGAAAGTAATTGCCTGCCCTGCCTCTATGCCTACGGCATAGAGCAGGGGCAGGCAATATTTGATTGACAGTTGAGATTTTTAAATGTGTTTAGAACAGCTATGAATGCTTAAATAAAAAAAGAATTTGGATTGTATGTTTAGTTTGAAAAAGGACTTTAATCATACAGTTTTATGTCCAGGTCCACTTTAAGGAAATGTAGTCATCTCTTACAGAAGAAAGAATTCCAGCGTCCACCCTGTATAATGAATTTAACTATGCACCTGAACCTTCACCTTAGATTCAAATTTTTCGGCTGAAAAAACTTCAGTTGCTACGAGTGAAACCCTCTGAAAAAAAAACTCAAACATGATGAAGGCTATTAACATCTTCAAATGGTTCAAGGGACCTCTGCATTGACTTCTACATCAAATCGTCAGGTTTTAGATGGTGTATTTATGGATTCAAGCTATTTGCAGGGTCGAGGTATAATAAATCTCGAAAAAATTCTATTTTTTTGTAAAAAAACTAAAGAAAATGTGTTTTTTAACCCCAAAAAATTTTTTTGACTCAAAAATAAGCTTGAAAACTTGAACCTTAATAAATCTGCCCCTAAGAATTGACTTAAAGGCGAACCACCCCTTTAACAATAAGCCATGGAACAAAGTATTTTCTTATATAGTCATTAAAGTTATGAAATGCAGTGTTTAGCAATTATTACAGGTTAGATGGATTTTTATCTGCAGAAGGTGTCCAGCAACAAGTCTCATAAGTCAAAGAAGAAACTAATGATGACCACAGGATTGACCTGGGTTGGCGTCCAAGGCCCACCGGGAGTGCGACTTTAAGGGCCCTCCATGCACATACTTCCCTCTTCCTCAATTTGGCTCCGTGATCAGGTCCAGCAAGGGGAGGGTAAAAATTGTCCGGGAGGGGGAGTCACATAGGTTGGTGGGGCCCATCAGGCCACCAGGTTTTTTCCCTGTTTCCCCCCAGCCCAGTCCATCACTGGACTGCCAAGATAGGATCAGAATATAATTTAGACCATTGCCTGTTTGCTCACTTTGCTAATGTTTCCTTTTTTGTGTCAGTATCAGTATATATAAAATGGGCTTTTTACAAATACAGGGTTCCAATAGTCAGGTTGCCTATTCTTCAAGAATCAGAGATTATACATTTATATGTACTGTAGAACCTCACTGAGGGTAAAGCCTGTTTGTGGACTGTATTTCTGAGTTGTATGTTTTGACAATGTATTTCAAGCCTCAAAGACATTGGCAAAGAACTGACACATCCGAACATATAAGGACACTTTTCCCCACATAATTTAGGATGAGGTGAGCTGCAAGGCTTGCTCAAGTTTGTGATAAAGAATACATTTATGCCCTGGACGCCAAACATCAGAATTAGATGTTTTTGTATATAGCGTACATCAGGGAGTTCCAACTAACTGCCAGAGGGTCAATATGTATATTTAAAAAAATGCATTTATAGGAAGACAATATACTAAAATTGCCAGTGGCCAGATAACTCAGACTCACAAATGGTGAAGCGTTCCTCGAAAGAATTGAATAAATAAACAGTTGTTAGCAGGGAGGCTGAGGCTTTGAAATCACACAAAGCATTAGAAGCTGAGAAGTTTCCAACTACCAAATATTGTTTCCAGCAGCTCATCATATTGATCTGTGCAGCACAAGTCTATTGCATGGTCAGCAGACAAAAATACAGTCATCGATTAATTGATCTTGAAAAAGAGATCTAACTAGTGTATCAAGGTATCTGACCTTAGGGACACAAAGAAGCAAGAGATAAGTAGAACTGATATCTCAAGGAAACACAGCTATGTGAGACGATGTTGCCATGATGAAAAATAGCCCTTCGCCTTAAAGGAACACTGCAAATAAAACACAACTAAATTTCTAATTGCACAGACCCAGCCTGACACTGCCCCAATTATTTCTGGAACAAACTCACACAGGCTTTAACTTCAGCAACTCAAAGATGGCCAATTAAACAAAAGCTTTCAGAACTGATTTGCAGTGAGATCACAACCTGCTAAATATAGAATTGGAATAACTTCACCACATTGATGTGCTATTTTTGTGGAAATCATTTTAATAATAATGTATTGCTTTATAATCACTCACAAATGTTCTTAAAATAATAGAAAAATAATGTCAATCAATCTATTTACAAGGCCTAGTAACCCACAACAACCAGCCAACAGTTAACATTTGGTGCTGTCTGATGTTTTCAAGTTTCCCTTTGTCTAGTTGATAAGGCAAACCTAAGAACACAACAAACTTGCACCTTTGTCAACCTTCTATAGTTCCCAGGACAGACTATCTCACGCTAATTGGCCTCAAGACAGAACCCTTCTACAGCTTTTGGGAAGTCATAAGGGATCTACCATACAATTTGGAAACCCTTCAATGTATATACAGTACTTTAACTTTTGTATTAAAGTGGCAGTTTACTCACAGTTTCAATATTAGTTCAATAAATAGGCTTTGTGCTAAACATACTTCATGCATATTGTACATGTATGATGAAATCATGTGTCTAGCAGCAATTCTATTGAGGTAGCTACAGTATGGTGTTCCCTGAATTCTAGAAAGCATGTTTGAAATGGTCTAACTGATTTTGACGATTCTCTGTCCCTCAGAACCAGTTTGATATAGCTCTCAGTGCACTGGCATAACTACCATAAGGTTCGCAGGGTCTGCTGTATGGAATTTCCTTCTTTCAACCCCTTCAACCTGCTAATTTTTGCCGCAAACAAAGAAACATCACGAGCGCAGGCAACTGACAGCAGGGCAGAAGGGGTCACTGACACAGTGCGCTAGGCCATCTAAAGTTTTTTCTCACGGGGGATGCTGGTCCATGGTGTCAGTATATGACTCACTCCTCTACCATTCTTGTGAATATTTCCTGTACTGTGAAGTTCTGATTTGCCAGTGTTTGACTTGGCCTGACTGTTACTAAAAGCAGCTTCAGTAGTACTGCAGGTCTGTCCTCCAGCTGCTAAAGGGGTAATACTGTTTAACTCTGACTCTGACTAGTAACTATATACCCTGCAGGCAAGCTTAATTAAAGGCTGAAAGAAACTCAGCTGCTGGGGTCCCACTGAATCCCTTATCTTTTATTGTAACAAAACGTTTCATCTGGGGAAAGGGCAAAGAGCATGCCTAGGGTTGCCACTTATCTGGTATTTAAGGTGGCAAATCACTAGCTATGGCTGGTGCTGGTATAATAAAAATGGGAGCAATATATTTGCCAGTAAATTTGAAAGGGAGTTAACCCTACCTATAAATCCCTCCCTTCCAGTGGCATAACTAGGAGTTACTGGGCTCCACAGCAAATTAATTTTAGGGCCCCCCAACATATACATAGGCTGTCCTGTTTTATCAATATATGTTGAAAATGCTTTTTATTTGGGCCTGATGAGGCCCCCTATACCTTCCGCTGTAGTTATGCCTCAGCTCTCTACACTGCCCCTCTCAATGGCCATTTACTCCCTTTAGAGCAGAGGCCTGTTTGCGCCCTGTCCATTCCCCTACTCTATTCGCCAGTTCCGCTGTTCAACCCGCCCATTTCCACACCCCATTGTGTCGTCACCCCATTCCTGAATGATGTTACCACTGGCCATGCTGCTGCTGATTTATTTAGATCCAATGTTTGGTGATGGAAGTAACAAAACTATGCATAATTCCTAAAGAAACAAAAGGCAAAAGGTATGTTCAACACAAGTCTTATTAATTAAGCTAATGCTATAAAGGGGGTATAATGCCCCCTTTAAATGATGGTCAGCAGCCACCAGTAAAATAAGGAAATCACTTATTACTTCTGTGGGTAACATAAAAGCAGGATAGATAACATAAACCTTCAATAACTTTTCCCTTGTCCCACTTCATTGTCCCCACCTTCAGTCTGTACATTACATGTCTCCTACAAACAATATGTAATAGGCAGCCCCTCACCCTTTCACTCACTATTGTGCAGTGCTAAAAAGCCCAGGAGGAAGACATAAAGGTTACCTAATGATATATGACACTCTGTAACAAATCCACACAAATGTTTGGAGTTGAAGATGACAGCAACCTGCATGGCATATGGGTAGCACCAGAAAATGGTCCAAGCATAAAGGTCACGCCTAACGTACCATGCAGGTTTATAAATGTGGCACAGAAAATAAAGGCATATGGTTGTGTGGCACCAATACATTCTGCAAATTCTTTATACATTCCCTCTGTTATGTCCCAATTTGTAACAGCATTATTAAATAAGATTACTATATATGATATAGCAGCATTGCTGTGAACATAGCATGAAGAAAATAAAAGTCATAAATAATCAATAAGCAGCTAAAAACAGAAAATAGCCACGCATTCCTATAGTTCCACTAGTATTTAGTTGTCTGACTCGGGTCGCCTTAAGAAAGCACAAAGTCATTAATTCTAGATAGATAGACAGATTTTAAAAGTATTATCAACATTTAAATGAATTCATGAGAAAAGCATCAATCGCCAAAAAATGTCATACGAACTACAGACCATTAGTAAGAGAATAGGAGCATTAGTAAAATAAATTAAACTGGCCTATTTAATTTTACATGGCATGCAGCTACTCCATTCTTATTTAGAATAAATGTAACCTTTCCATTGGAACCTTATTAAATTGAGGTCTTGAACAAAATGGGCATCAAGACAAAGCCAGCCATATAGCATTAAAAAGCTGATTTATCATACATATCTTATCATTTGAATTAAACACATTAAAGACGAAATTAATTAGTATTCACTTTAATAGTGTAACATTAACATTGTTCGGTAATGTGCCAAGTTAATTATCTAAACCCATTGATCACTTACTTTGCATTTGATTTTCATCCACCCTTGAAATAAATAGTTTTACAACTACTAGTCTCATTCAATAGAATCTGACATTGAATCTCAAAACAAATCATACAATAGCAGGAGGATTTAATGAATAAATGTGTATGGAGGGGGCGGGTTGCCACTCTGCTCAGGGCTTTGTTTACCGAACACTCCAATCTCTGTAGTGTATGAACTCATTCTAATTGACATTCTATGACAACGACGTGTCAAATAGACATTCTGTAATTAGACGTACCAAATTAAGTGGGTGAATGCTGGTTCTTTCCATGCATAGACAATAGGGCACATTTTACATCCAATGCTGCAGTTGTGGTTGTGCAAATTTCCCCGCAGTCAGTTGCTCAAATAATCCCATTCCTTAAGGTTCTTGCATCAAAGGGTGCTCTTTGCACTTACATATTGTTGCTCTTGCCTACAGTTCCATATTGAGCACAGTTGCACTTATTGAGGCAGGGGAACCCCGGAGCTATTGCCGCCTCACATGTCACATGTCAGAAATGATGCCAACTGGAGTTAGAATATATTCAGAGCACTTGCATCTGATTTATGGCACACCTTCCATGGGAATTGCAGTAGAAAATTGCACTCTGCATGCTGTGATGCAGTAGGTATGACAACAATGGACAGAACTTGCTTATAATAAAGATACAGGGAGTAACCTGAATAGCAAATGCTGTATGCATCCACAGTAACTGGACTTCAGGTTGGGCCCCCAAACCACTGCTTTAAAAGAGAATTCAACTGTAAAAAGTAAAAAATAAAACAGATTCTGTCCAGCGGAGTTCACGGCAGCCATCTTCTTCTCTTCGGTAATTTTCGCAGTTGGAGCAATTTTCTGTGCATGCGCCGAAAGTCACTGAAATTGCTGAAGCGCCAATCTCATTCCGAAGATTACAGAAGAGCCAGAAGATGGCTGCTGTGAACTCCGCTGGACAGAATCTGCACTGAGGGGTAAGTAAAGCGTTAGGGGCATTTGCTGGGGTAGCAGCTAGGCTGGGGGAAGGAGGGGTACTATGTAGGGTAGGGGGTAGGGTTTTTTTTTACATAAGGGTTGAATTCTCCTTTATGTAAACAAAGGAAGGCTAACCCCCCAGTTTTTATAACTATTGTATCTCTTTTACAAATGTTTAAAGGGGCAGCATACACAGTACTATCTTTTTCAACATAAACAAAATAAATCAAACGTAGGCTAACTGAACAAATGTATACATAAAATGCATTTATATTTACCATATTTCAAATAATAATTTCTGCATAAACAACTTCCACCCTTCATTGTGACTTCATTATCTGATAATATGATTATCTACATTGCAACAACCAAACATGGAGTAGCTTCAATTTTCCTTAGAATAGATTTTACAGTCCTTAAGAGATTATTTCCCTAAACCTAACATATGATGGGAAGTAAGCCGGATCTCATGCTCTTTTAAGGAACTGCAGCTTTTCTATGTGTATGTGAATGTTTAAAGTAACTGTTTTATATCACATGAATTTGAATCTTTTTTAATGATTAGCTCTTTTTGGTGTTTACATAATACTTACTGATGGTCCAGAAGGTCCTATCAAGCCAGGAAGCCCAGGAATACCTTGCATTCCCTAAAAGTAAATATATATATATCACTATGGGCAGTGTACTGAAAGTGAAAATTATGGGACATGCACTTTAGAAACTTTTTCAACATTAATAGGAAATCTTAACAAAACCAGTAGAAACAACCATGGGTTTACTTACTTAAATATATGCTAAATTGCACTTGTACAGTAACCCATAGAAATCATCAAAACTTTTACTTCCATTGTCTTACACTCAGAAGACTGGTTAAAACTAAGTGAAATAATTAATACCATTCGATACATAGGGGTTTTTCCCCCTTCATGCATTTTTTTTTACTATGGTTTTAAAAAAATAAAATGTAAAAGCTACTAGTAATTAATAGCAACTTAGGTAACTTTTTGACTAAATGAAACACCCCTGACAGTTAACTGATCAACAGGAAGGCAAAAAACATAATCTAGAATTAGCTTTGGAGCGATAAAAAAATTCTTCCTGTTGGACCAGTCCCTGCATCAAAAGCTACTTCCAGTAACCCCTTATTTTCTTACTTGTTAAAAAGTCATTCAACCCCATTTTGAAGCCATATAATATATCTGTTAGTACAACCACTTTAGAGAGGGAAATCTTCACAGTCTCTCAATATAAGAAGACCTTATTTAAATATTATGATGAAATCTCTTTTCTTCTGATCTCAGTAGATACCCCCTCATGTCTGCTGGAAAGACCTACTGGCAAGCATTAGAGAATTTTTACCTGTATATGGTCTTCTTATATTTTTATACATAGTCATCATATCTCCTATTAAGTATTTCTCCTCCAGTCTAAACATTCCCAATTTCGGCAGTCTTTTTCATAACTGAGAATTTCCATAGTTGCTCATCTTTTGCTCTTATTTTGTTCTTTGGACTTTGAATTTAGTAATATTGTGTCTCAGAACTGAAGACCAAAACTCCATTGCATATTCCAGATGGGGCCTTACCATCCCACCATCCACTGGAACACAAACTGGGTGTCATTCAAACCCTGCACCACCGGGCGGAATGTGTGGCAACTGATACAGAGTCCAAAGACATAAAGCAAAAACTTCTCAGAGGAGCTTTGAAAGCATGTGGCTACCCAGAATGGGCCTTTGTCAAAACAGCAGCAACCAAGCCCTACAGGAACACCAATAGAAATAACCGCCCGGAGACACATAGTAGGCGAAACATAGTCATCCCATATGTAGCTGGAGTGTCAGAGAAACTCAGGAAGATTATCAACAAACACCATGTCCCTGTGTTTTTCAAACCTAGCAACACACTGAGACAAAAACTGGTACACCCAAAGGATCAAATACCAAAAGAAAAACAAAGCAATGTGGTATACGGAGTCCAGTGTAGCGAGGAGTGCACAGATCTATACATTGGGGAGACAAAACAACTGCTCTCCAAGCGAATGGCTCAGCACAGGAGGGAGAACTCTACAGGGCAAAACTCAGCAGTCTTTCTACACTTAAGAGACAAGGGACACTACTTTGAACATAGCAAGGTCCAAATCTTGGATAAAGAAGACCGCTGGTTTGAATGAGTCGTGAAAGAGGCGATTCATGTCAAGGTGGAGAGACTATCTCTGAACAGAGGCGGGGGCCTTAGACACCACCTGTCTGCTACATACAATGCTGTTCTAACATCTGTACCCCGGCAGATTCAGAACACTTCACACATCCATTCATGCAACTCTCACAAGTAACACCTATATCTAGGAGTTGCATGACACATTGGATAATCCTATCACAACTACACAGAATCAACACCTCTGTGAATTTCTTCAGATGTCACCTCTTAGAAGAGTTATAATGTGCCATTGTAAATGGATTAGTGGAAGAGTTTATATGTCGAAAACTTCCCACACCAGTCAGTTGAACTGAAGAAGCTGCTCGATGAGTAGTGAAACGTCTTCATTGATTACTCAGCAAGTCCAGTTGTTTTTACAATTACAGCCCTTATTTGGCACCCCAAGGGACTTTTTCATGCTTCTGTTGCTCCCCAACTCTTTTTACATTCGAATGTGGCTCACTGGTAAAAAAGGATGGGGACCCCTGCTCTAGTCCATAGGTACCACAGTAAAGCAAGTCTGGCTAAAACTGAACTATGCTCTCTGAGTAGCACTTTGTGTATTCCATCAGGTGTTTCCCTGGTGTTTCATTCCAATTAACTTTGAGTAAACATTCACATATCATATCCTGTGTCGGCTATTGACTTGATTGGGTTGAGCTAGCTTTGCCCCTACAGAGTTGGTCATGAACTCTTCTCTGTTTTCTGTATCTTTTTACTACTGATATATGTATAAAATGTAGGTGGCAAGCTTTTTATTTGTCACATTTTTTAGTATTTTTTAATACATACCTAGAAGAACTGTTTTTTTACATTAAAATGCAGCACTTTTTAACTGAAATGTTAATGATTAAATGCCATTTTGCTTTTTGCTTAAGTGCCACTTTGCTGAATTCTTATAGCCAGGTAATGCTCTTCCTTCTTTAACTACATTAATAAAAAAATAGGGACTAAGCATAAAATGTCTCCAAATGTGCTGTTCATGAAATGCTTTGTGTTATCACAGACCCTTTATCAATCATTGACACTTTTGTTTTATTGTAACCCCAAATATGCATTTTATAGTAATCCTTATTGCCACTTCTTTAACTGTAGCATTTGAGATCAGTGGGAACTGTTTAGCCACCTGTGAAGGTTCTCATTCATCCAGGTCATGGTATGTCTATAGTAATAGGTCAAATCAACTGATTTGCCATGCCCCATAAGTATTCAGAAAGGATTTGTTTACCTAGGATTCTGTTTGCAATTACGATATGTAACTTGATCATCTGCTCCATAGAAAGCTGAACAAATTGGGTTTTTAATATTAGCATAAAATGCATTTTATATGCATTTACCCCTATATTATCTGTTTTTATATGTGCTTTTTGGAAGCATACTTTGTTCATTCATACAGTTATTCTAAAGCTTGCATCAATGCTAACATCCCACAATTAATAAGGGCATTGAAAGATTATAACTAATGGAATGTGTTGGATATGACTCACTATTGACTCAATGCAAATGAAAATGTCAGTGTTAAAAACCCAATATTCAACACACCAGATTATTAAGTATAGAACTTTTTTTTGCTAATGTTGCACTATTATACATTTTTTCTGTTTCTCTGCTCTCTAACATCAAGCACAAAAATGCATTAATACTAGTGCCAAGCTTTTTTTGGCATGAAACCCCCATGTGATTAGTTAATGTAGGGTTTCCTTAATGATCGCCTGAACATGAAAGCTTGGGCAATCATAGATGGGCCCCAAGTGTTAATTTCAACATGACTCATTGGGATGTTTTGATTATTACTTGTGAATAGTTTTTTAGATTCTATAAAACCTTTGCAGACATAACTATGGAAATTAGAAGTTATAAGAGCCATATCTCCATCTGTATTTCTCTGAATTAATACTGTAATAAAATAAAAAAATAAATAACTTATTCAGAATGGTTGAGCGACAATATTATTTCAAAATATTTAGCCATTGTGTCCCAGTTTTTCCAAACCTGTGGTATAGTGTTGTAGAAGTTGACTTATAACTTAGATGATAGCCTTAAGGAATATGTGCGGAAAATAGATATTATTGGGGAGTTCTTACTACGAATAGAATTATGAGTTTCATTCTTTTGTTTAGTTAAAATTAATTATATACACTGACAGTGGGACAAATAAAGCTCGTGTGTAGGACATTTTAGTTCTACGTTTATTACAAAGGGAATTGTCACTTTTATTCATTGTTACTTTAGCTTAAACAGTACAGCCAAAAATGTTACCAGACTGGATCTTAAAGTATATATTTTTTTCCCTTTTATACATATGCTGCATTTTGTATCACCCTCAACCAGGGGCAATTAAACCTTCTTTAATGGAGTCTGGCATTCATCCTAGGAACCCAAGAACAGGTATGTGATTAAATTAGCTATTTTCTTTAAACCAGTGATTCTGTCCTTGGATCCCTTGGACAACCTCCCAGTGGCATCTGGGGGCCTGGAGTGGGTTACCAAATGTAAGTATCACTCACATTACATTTATAACAATAGAGAGCATTTATTGATGCAATTTAAAGCTGCGCCAGCAGTATGGATTAATATGCCATGCCGCTATGGGGTACGCTGAATCTATACAAAATTATTTACCTACCAAATTTTTTATTTTTTATCAGGACTGCCATATCATTAACGCACATTGTTCCACCTAAAGTATGAGGTCTCCAGTCTCAAATGGTTGGCCCTCTTTTTAGGCTCCTGGGGAAACCATTAGGAACTTACCCTATCTATGGCTCTCTTATTACAATATCTTGACAATAACAATCATCACACAATACCATGCTTCGTTGGCTGCTCCTATATTATTTCTGTTTTCTCCACCTCACATTTCTCCACTCTGGATGAACAGTAATCTCCACTACCTCCAAGATTTTTTTTTTACTGACAACCAACTAAAAATAAAACTCCTAGAAGATCTGTTGATAGAAATGAAACACTGAAGCACACAACCCAGGCGACTTTGACATGCCTCAAGAGCACAATTTACAACAGCACCCTAAATTCAATTATTCTATATACCACTATACCCTACTATAAATAGGAGAGCCATGTGCTCACACAGCCATTACTGTTTTACTGCTGGATATTACTTCACTGAGGAGAGAGTGATTTCAGCAGCCAAGATGTAGAGGCAGGAGGCCTCTGAAGCTGGGGTGCGGCAGCGCTATGCCTGGGAGCTAGACCAGGAGGGTCTAAAGCTCCTGAATCCCAAATCTGGACTCGGAATGCTCATGATATAGACAGTGCTGGGAGCTACAATTCAGCTATGGATTTAGCAACAGTGTGTTAGCGCTATGGACAGTGGATAAAGCATGCTGCATGTGCTTCATGGAATGGATTTCATTGCTGTGGATGCCCGTTCCAGCTCTGGGTGAGCCTACCCATCTGATTGAATCCCCAGGGTGAGTGGTGCCCAGGGGAGGGTAGAAAAAGAGAGGATCCAGCATGTTTTCCTTTTGTGGCATAGGCTTTGTTGATATCTACCACATGGCAGTAAGTACCTGGTCCAGTGAGGAGAGGTATTTGGGTACTAGCGCTACCTGGGAAAATTTGTGCTCATTGGGGATAAGGGACTTTCTGCCAAAGGAGTAGTGCGGGACTTTGCTTGGTATGGAAGTGTCAGGACTGGACTGTTACAGGGTTCCCAGGGTAGTGGGTCATGCTATTTGAATGCATAATTGTACTATGACAGTTTTACTTACCCTTTAATCTGCACTTTTTAATTATTATAAAGTTGATATTTTTATAAAGCAAAGTGGCTGTTGAATGTTCTTCCTAATGGGGGCCACCACAGGTGTATTTCCGGATCCCATTAGGTGGAGGAACTGCCAGAGAAGAATTTCCCCAGTACCCTTTCACCTTGCAAATGGGACCAGGGACAAATCCCAAATCTGTCGTTAAACCAAACTTGCTTATGTGGCTGGTATCCGGAATCCTCAAACCAAAGTTTAAATATATTTTTCTTCAGCTAAATCCTGCCAGTGGATGAATTTATTAAGAATGATCACCCCCCCAGGAGTCATCAAATAAATAGATTGTTGGCAATATACCCATTAAATCCTACATAGGGTCATATGAGCTGATGTTTTCATACTGTTACTATATATTGTTGAACAACTATTAAGAACCTATATTCAATATTATTACTCTGTTCAAAACTGCATAATGGAAAGATACTTTATTCTGTGACAAAAAATGTAATAAAAACATGTTTTAAAAAAAAAAAAAGAATGCGTGATCAACAAATACTGAAACTAGAATGAAAAATTTATAAAACAGACAGAGAGCAGCAGGTTCAAAATCTGTTCATCACATCATTACAAAACCCATCTGCATTACCCTTGACTGGATGACTGTACTACTGAAGAATCCAACTGACAGAACTCTTGTTAAGCTTTCCTCCAACTGTTTTGGAGATGACTTAAATGCATGGCTCTGAACTGTACTATAGCCCCTCTGATAAAAGTATTTTAGCTTAGGTAGCTGTAACTATGAATTTAAATGTGGTTGAATGATTTGGAAGCTTTATTTTCATTCCACTGCTGAGGATTAAGCAACATAGTGGTGTTTTTACCATGTAAAGGAGCCAGAGGCAGTCACATCTATCAGAGCTCTTATGAATGTTAATAACTTTTGCAACTATATTTGATCTTAAATACAAATGTAAGGGGGTTATTTATCAAAGTCCAAATTATCTACTACAATCAAATCCACTTGGGTTTTTTACGCTTATTTATTATTTCATATTCCTGAAAATTTGCTTTGCGGGAAAAAAAATCAGATTTTCACAATTTTTTTCAAATTTTTTCATCTGATTTTCACAAATTTCTCGATTTTTACGGTATTTTCTGAGTTGCCGGCTTTTCAGATTCTGACTTTTCCATCCTCTGGGTTTAATAAATTCCGAAATTTGTGATTTTTTTAAAGTTCTATTTTATAAAAAAAAAAATTGCGACTTTTTCGTGATTTTTGCATTTGGAGTTTAGCAAATAACCCCCTAAGTGTTAAGTCATTACTTCAAAGTGTGAACCATCTTGCATTGCTCATCCATTAGTGTTGTCAGTAGCCACAGTGCTTCACTAAATTAAGAGTTGGAGAAGGTTAGAATAACATTTTGACCTATATTTTCTAATACAGTGACAGCTACCATAGATCTCCTCTGTGTTCTGTCTTCAACATTGCCAGGTGTTATTTTTTTCTCTAGATAGACCAACTGCCACCCAGTGGTCCCATGCACTTGGCACATGTCTTGTGTTATAAATTGTGTATCAATTGAAACTTCTTTACAAATATGGAAGATCAAACTAATATGACCTATTGGGGGAATTTAGATGACAGCCCATTTAATTCTAAAATAATTTTATACATGAAAAATCTGCCCTTTTACTTTATCTCTGCTGAATTAATTCATACATTTGGTTTTTGATAAAAAAGACTAACATTACCTGATCGCCTTTTTCTCCAGAGAGTCCAGGGAATCCACGTTCACCTTTGATTCCCTATAAAATATAAATCAGACAGCACAGCAATCTTTGTATTTCATTTCAAGCTCTGCTAACTACATTGCTCCAAATGAACTGCACAATTCATTTCCAGCAGCATGCAGAGTTACTAGAGAATCTGTCATACAGTTTCCATGCACATTAAATCCCTGGACCAGAACATGTCTTCACAAGTTCTGTTCCCTTATAACTATAAAGAGATAGCTATGATCTGCTTTGTAAATAGTAAATGCTCAAAATGATTTTTAAAGGGCAGTTAAAAACTGAATAGGATAAATGAGCCCATATTAAACTCCGCCTCAGCAGAAAAGCGAGTCATGTCATTTATTAAGATGATAAAAACTAGCCTGTTGATCAGGCATGAAAACAGACGATTTCTGGATGGAGAGATTCATACGCCCACATGTAGTATGATTGGAAGCTGGATAAAACAGTCTGGAATGCATTATAAACTATTCAAAAGGATAGACATTAATGATTTATTAGCTGCCTGTTACTCTGTATGCTTCTAAACTCAAATAAATGGGATTTTTATTTCATGAAAACATCCCTTGCAAAATCCCATTCTCTGTCTGTCTGTCATAATCCTAAATTGAATACATATCTATATTTTTCATTTATCTCAGTCATAATACAAGACAAGCAATGTGCTCTGATTCAATTCACAACGTTCACAGTTTGCTTGGATACAGTATTTTTATATATTATTGTACAACTTGCATGTCTCTGCCTTTTTCTTTAATTAGAATCATTTTCAGTATTTGTGTTGTTAGTAGTCACTTTATTACCTTACCTTTGGTCCTTCTTTACCAGGTATTCCTGAAGGGCCCCTTGGACCAGGATCACCCTAGTAGATAGTAACATAATTAGTGAATCCATTATTTTATGCATCCAAGGCTGTAAAAGAGCATATGAGAGCATTTGATACACGGATACAACCACCCTAATTTATATACAGGGAGTCCTTGAGTTACATTCACCCGACTTATATACAACTCATACTTACATACAGAGTCTATTACAGTTTTGTACTGTGGTTTGCTTGTCCTTTATTAAGTTTCAACTTACTATACATACAAAAACTACAGACCCAATCTTGTATGTAACCTGGGGACTGCCTGTATACATACAACTGTCACTCCTTGAAGCAATTATACAATCCTATCTATATTGACAATACCTTTTGGTAATTATATAATGCGTACATTGAGCCAGGGTGTCCGAATTTTTATACAATGTGAACAACCAAAAAGCATTAGAGGACTTAACCCCCAGGCAACTGTCATTTCATCCACTTACAAAGTAAAAATGAAATACAGTTTTTTAATCCATATCATAATATACCAGTACCAGGACAGATTTTGAGGTGTTTAACTAATAACAGCATAACTCAATACCTAACAAAACCGGGATGCATATTTGTTAACATCAGGAATATCATAACAACATGGATGCCTTTATTAGTTCAACAAACATAGGGGCACCTCAAACTAAATCTGCAGTGCCATTATTTTTATGAGGTTGGGTGTTTTTAATTGTGCTGATGTATTATGATATACTGTAGATTAATAAACTGGATTTTATTTTTACTTTGTAAGTGGATGATATTACAGTCACCTGGGGGTTAAGCCCTCTAATGCGTTTTGGTTGTTCGTTGAAGCATTTGTTACATTTATTTGGGAAAAAGCATGCATGTCTACTCCTTCATCATATACAAAGTAAAGGTGCACGTCTCCATATTTATTTGCAAAATATACTGAGAATGTATGTCTCTATTTTTAAGAAAAGAAGGGTAAGAAGAGTATGAGTAAAACTACCAGAACATTGGCACATTCTGGACAGTTCAATTCGGAAGGCATGAGGGCTATTTAATTACTTTGCAAGTTTCTGAACAAATATCCGATACTTGGTAAAGCCATTTGTCTTGTAATTGCACTGGCCCAACAGACTGCAGATGGCTCAATTGAAACAAAGGTGCAATGCAGTTGCTCTTAACAATTAGCTTTGATTAGTCTAGTACAAATTAGTGAGAAAACAAACCACTGACAGGTTGCAATGGGCAACTGCTCGAGTGACAGAAATAATTTAATAATGATTTTGCATCAGTGATCTTGATGAATTTAAAAAATGAAGTTGACTATAGTGCAATAACTGATTTATTGGAATTTCCAAATGTGTAAGTCCCGGAGAATATGTTAACTCAACTGGAATTGAAGGAAATGCAGTAATGGTGGCACTTTATTTTGTATTCCACATAAAATTGGTAAATAATCAATTAGCATACAAATTAATGTGATTTTTTTTAATTGGATTATATCTTGTAACATTCTGGGACAGTGATACTGAATCATATTAGGGAATCGATTTAAAAAGAAAATATAATTTATAGTGTTATAACTATTAGCATTATTATTAGTATACATTGCCTAGTACTTATATAAAGCCCCAGCTGGAAACTGCAAGTGCTCAACAGTTTTATAAACCTGACAGGAGGGCATAGCCTTGATTATGATTGACACAGAATGGATTTCTTGATCTCACTCATAATCATTAGGTATTGACATTATGATAACCATTTTCCAATGGACTACAATGATAGCACTGCTCACCAGGGTCTATGGGAGGAGAATGAATATCCTATTGATTGCTTTAGAAGACTGTTGGGCACTGCAGATCTGTAGTAAAATGGAGCATGACATCTTATAAAGCTTATATAAAAAGGTTGCATTTTTTGGGCCAGGAACATTAGTTTTATTATACATATGTCACAAAGTCAATACCCTAGAGACACCTGTTATGTTTGCACAGGAACTACCAGAATTAATATTAAAGAAGCTTATATTTTAGAAGTTCCAGAAAAAATAGTTCAATATATAGATTTATTTAGATCTTAAATTGCCTTGCTTGCCACTGTCACTAGTAATAAAACAAGGCAAAATAAAAAGCCCAAAGAACATTCTGTCCAAGCATATTTCCTCAAGGTCAGCATAACTCTACTTTAAATTATACAATGTGCTAGTTGGTTCTCCTATACATTATCCATTTTCTTATAAATATCCATGGTTTCAGTTTCCATCCCCAAGGACCTACACCTTTGTAGGACAACAAGAAAACATAGAATCCTACAGTGATGTTAATATTTGTTCCTACTGTTCCCTTTTATTCATTAATGACTTCCACTCAAGAGACAGGGGCATCAAAATTGATTCAATATGCACTTCAATTGGAATACATTTAGTCCGATAAATAAGCTAAATAAAGTGTCAAGTGTGAATCACCCTTGAATTAGCCGAACAAAACTGAAGTTTTTTCACTGAAAATTGCCCTTATGTAGGGCATATTAAAATTTCTAAATCCATTAGCTGACATTTACGTCTCCTTTAACATTACTTGTCCTCCTGACTGCAATGATCCTTGTTTTGATGCTATTAATATATTAATGGTGTCTGCATTCAAGCTGTGCCCATAATCACTTAACAAGAGATGTAAAGTGGACCCTCAATACTCACTTGAGGATGTGCCCACTAATATTTGAAGATGGCAACGAATATGAATATAGTTACCCATATTATTATGTGTCACCTGTTGCCACCAAAGTGCTATATTTAATTATTTTAAGCACCATTTTGCTCTATTCTGTTTCAAAAAGTTACTAACTGATACTCAATTATAGATTTTAATATATGCATCAGCCCATCTCTGTTTGCAGGGGGCCTGGAGTCTTACCAGTCAAACGGATAATCAAAAGGGACATTTATATAGCTTTATGTTTATAGTACTTTGTAGCTCTATAATATAACATTTTTTATTTGAATATTATAACTTCTTACCTTAACTCCATGCTGTCCAGGAATCCCATCATCCCCTTTTTCGCCTTTAATACCTGTAACACCCGGGCCACCAATTTGACAGTGGCTACAAACATTCTAAAAAAAGGGAAGTAACAATTAAAATAAAATAAGAAGAGAGTGTCATAGATACCTACTTAAATAAATGGCTCTATATTGGAAGTGTTACAGAGACAGCTTCTAAGATATGAAATATGGAACCTTAATGAGGCATGGTACACAAATCATTATAAGCTATGCCTAACTGGCTGCTAATTGCTAAAAAGATGCATTCAAGTCAAATTTTCTTGCAGTCTATAGGCTGGAATGGCAAATATTTTAGAAGCACAATGATCTACATTTGTAGAAATGTTGCTTTGTTTTGAAAATATCAACTAGTTATAAAAAACAGATTTTCAACTATAACAAGAGTCCTTTATGTATCCATCCGTATGGGTGTGCTTCTCTACGTGCTGCAATCCCCGTGTTGGAATGCCAAGGTTACTAATACAAAAAGAGGTAGCCGGAGAGCACTTATTTCTTTAGTTTAAAAGATCATTTCTTTATTTTGCAGGCATTTACTGCACAAAATAGTGCAGTAAATGCCTGCAAAATAAAGAAATGATCTTTTAAACTAAAGAAATAAGTGCTCTCCGGCTACCTCTTTTTGTATTATAAAAAACAGAGTCTACAGAAGCTGGCTGAGTGCAACAATTCACTCTGCATTAAACATAAGCAACCAGTCACAATTATCGCAATTAACGATCTAAGAGCCAAATCCTGATTTTTGCTGGCCACAGTCTTTATAAGAGGTTCAGTGATTTTTACCTCTAAAGCTAGGTTGTCTAATGTTAGGTCTATTTTTAATTTATAGTCTAGGTAGGAAGAGGCCTCACATTTGATATCTTAGGGTTAAATAAAAACCTTAATAAACATACATTAAGGGGGTTATTTATCAAAGGTCTAATTGTAGAGCTTTGTGAGGTTTTATAGACCTCAAATGAACTCAAATGAATTTACAACTGGAATGGTTTCTAATTTAAGAAACACTCTAATGTAAAAAAATCGGTGAAGTTGGAGTTAACAACCCGAAAACCCGAGCGAAAAAAAACACCTAAAAAACTCAAACATCATGAAGGCTATTAACATCCTGGTTCAAGAGACCTCTGCCATTGACTCCTACATGATCTCCATAGGTATTAGATGGTGTATTTTTGGATTTCAGCTATTTCCAAGGTTGGGGTGTAATAAATCTCAAAAATTTTTTGTTTTTTTTAACCCTACAAAAATAGCCTTGAAAACGCAAATTTTTCATGGAAAACACAACTCTAACCTTAATAAAGCTGCCCCCAGATGCTGCTATCGTCATGCTGCTAAGTCCTGGGTAAAGAATATTGATGTCTTTTTGGTATAGAACCCCTTAAAGTTTATTTACCTTACTGACTTGAGCTGTTTATTCACAGTCAAGCCTGAGCTACTGTCTTACTGTAAGATAGAAATAAGAGTAAGTAAGTAATATGTAAATAATTACCTTTAGCACTGCCCCAATGTCACCAAGAAGTGGAAGTGCAATCTAAAATGATAACAAAAACCATGGTGTATTAGTATACTCTATGCAATACAGTAAAATGAGTGTTCAGTTTCTGCTCACACTGGAAATCACAATCCTAAAATTGCTTGTTAACAGGATCACTTTTTAAAGGGATATTATGAACAAAAAATTAAATTTTTATTTGAAATAATATAGTATAGTGTAGTTTTGGGAAAAAGTAATTTAGTTAAAGGTCACTTTTGCTATTCCTTATGGAAGCTATTGAATGTAACAGCATATTCATACCAAAAAGGTCAAATATTCATTCTAAAAAAAAAGACTGTATAACTCTTAACCTACCAATAACATTGAATCTGCATCACTGATAGTAAAATTGCAAATGAAGAGGCAACTTATATTCAAAATTTTGGGGTTTTTATTATATTGGTGTTCTAAAAAAGAAGTTCTCCTGCTTGTGGACATCGTAGTGGGTAGGAAAAGGATTAAATTGCAATAACACTTTGACACATTCAGGATTAATAAGAATAATGGTTATGAAAAATGAGATTAGCCAGACAGAAAACATGGCTTTTATGAAAAATTGGGTCCTTGGTTAGATTCCAACCAGACCTCTATCTGCATGGAGTTTGCATGTTCTTTTTGTAACTGTGTACATTTCCTCTGCTTACTGCTTTCCTCATAAATCCCTTTCACAGTCCAAAGGTTAATTGGATCCTGATGCAACTGACCATAGTATGTATGTCTGGTAGGGAGCATAGACTGGAGGTCTCACTGGGGCAGGTATTGAAGAACAGGCAGATCAAACAATAAGACAAATGTGTGATTTCTGAAGGGTTACATAAACTCACAGTCATAGTTATAGTCAGGACAGGAAGAGATCAGGTCAGAATTAGACCAGAAGTCAAAAACTAGAGAGTTAGATCACACTGAATTCACAAAGGAGCCAAGCAGAGCAGACCTTCAATCAAGTAAGGTTGGAGGGCCACAGCAGGGTATTTAAATATTGAACTGGTGGTGACAAAATTCATCCTTACATTGCTGAGTCTTGACAAGTCGCCCGAAATGAAGCGCTGCGAGTGCCATCCCGCTGGCGATTTTTCATTATATGTAGGGGAAGGCAGTTCGGGGAGATTGTCGTCCCGAAGAAGAGGAGATGTGTCGCCAGGGCGACTAATCTTCCCGAATCTGCCTGTGTGTCCTTAACTCTCATAATCTTCAGGTTATATACTGTAATCAGATATTTGCTCACTACAAAAAGGCCTAAACTATAGTGGTGTAGGCAGAGAAATGACAAATACATTTTTCTCTGGAGAAACATAAAGTCATGCACTAATGTCATTACAGTAAATCATTTAATTATAGTTTTCAAGACTGTAGTTCATCAATGTTGCCCTGCAAAGGTATTTAGAAATAAGAACTAAGAAGAATAAGAAAATGTGTTGCAGCAATAAGTAGCAGACAATTAAGCCTCAACTGCACATACAGTTATGGTCTAAAAAAATAAGTTCCCTATGGGGTTATGATTAACATGTATAAATACCTAAGTTTCTAAGAAATCTGTAACTTTTCCTTTAATAGAACAGGTGACAATAAGAACAACCAGGCTATAGAATTCACTACAAAGAAAGATTGTAATGAGTGATATATTTGGAGGGTTCAAATGTAGGTTGGTGGCTTTTTTTCAATCAATCTCCAGTGTTTTGGAAAGGCTTAACGCGATTCATTTATCTTTTATTTCACCCTTCATTATCAGTACTTTATATTAATTAGAAAGTCAAAAATAAAAGAGAACTAGGAAAACACAAAAACTCATATTCAAAACAACAAATTATGCAAGAAATGAAAATGAGATTAGCTTTGAACTGGTGTGACTTTGTAGAAAATCCATTAGCAGAAGCGAACAATCTGCATTTCCTTCTCCGTTAACAACATACATTTAATTAAGATATGGATTCACCATAACAGCAATTATATCTGAACAGTCTACTTGTGTTCACATACTGGGTCACCTGGAGGCCCTGGCAATCCTGGCCTTCCATCTCTGCCGGGGACACCCTGTTGTAGAAACAAGCTCTGTTAGTGAATATTTGATTCCAGAGTTCAGCTCTTTGCAGAATTCCTTTTTTCATGATTTATTTATAGCACTAATTAACAACAAAAAAGAAATTTTTTGCCCTAGACACGGTAAAAATGATACAAGGACACCATGAGCAGTGAATGCTCAGAAAGTATTAATAACGAATGAGCTTTTTAAAAGGATTTATTAGAACTTGAGAACTTCATGCAAATTATATGGGCAAACAAGGGCAATTGTCACTAAAATGCCATTTATTTTCTTTCAAAATAAATGATATACAACCACGTGAAGGCAGAATAGCAAGGGAAAAATTAAAGTTTCGATTTGACAAAAAAAGCGCAAAACGTTTGCAAAACGCATTGAAGTCAATGGGTGTTTTTTAAGTGACAATTTTCAAACCATGCAATATTTTTTAAACAGCATAACATTTTTTTTTATTAGCCATTAGAATCTATGGCCATTTTTGGTCTCAATAAATTTGCTAAATATTTCACTCACGCCTAGTGCTGACCTATCACCTGATTTAATAGAAGTGGGAGTACCAATGTTCTAGAGGGCTGAATAATTAAATTAGAGCAACTTCACCATCCATGTGCATATGGTAATATCACAGTCAATCTAGCCTCTATAGTCCCTTAGGTTGAATGGTTAGACTCCCCTCTATGATTAATTGTAATTCATTTACTACAGATGAATTTAAACCCTTTTACCAAATTTGATGTCTTATATCTGAGCCTATATTGTTTTTTGTAATAAGCAACCCATTACTTTTGCATGTATGCTAAACAAGTGGGAGTCACTGAATACATTTTAGCCTGCTGACCAACATTATCATTGTTAAGTGCACAATCAGGTGTTTTGCTTTAAAAATAGCATTTTGAACAGTTTGACAGTTGCAAGACTCCATACTGTATATTTCAAAGCCATACCTAATAAATACACCCAAATATCCCTAACCAATGCAACCCCTATTTACTTTCCAATAAGCCCCATTTCTTTTCAGCCACAAAAATGAGGAAAGGCCAGCCTAAACAGAGTCAACTGAGAGTTAGGCAATTGAGTACCTTAGACTACTGGAAATAATTTGCAGCAGGTTGAAAATGTCTACAAAAGTAGAAGGAAGTGGCCTCCAAATAGGCTTCACCAAAAACAGTTGGTCACAGAAAAACTATCCCCATTGGCCTATGTCTCTTTTTTATGTTTATTATATATTTTGGTACCCGGTGTATGTGTACTAAAAATATACACTTACCTCTGCACCCGGAAGTCCTGGCACTCCAGGAAGACCTCGTGGACCCTAATGAAAATCCCAGTATATTATGAGCTTTTAAGACTTTCATATATGTTTACTAAAATTTTATAGCAAAAATGTATACTGATGAAACAAAAGTAAATAATTTGAGAAAGAAAAAAAATATACTTATCACAAAATATGGTTGCAAATTGTAGCATATACTAACATAATTGGATAAATCTAATAATTATAATTGTTATGTTGCACTGATAAAGGTTGATATATTATTTTATGTACAAGATATGCAGGTCCCGTGGTATTGTTATTTACCTGGATACCGTGTTCTCCTGGTGGACCTCTTGGTCCCTGAATATAGGGAAAGAAAAATTATTTGTTCAGTAACACTAAATAACACAAAAAGCAGGAATTCTGCCAGTTTTTTAAAAATATTTTAAACATCTGTATAGAAAGAACCTAAAAATGCAACTATATTAACTGATTACTAATTTTCCAGTGGTCCACTCTTGATCCAGTTTATTTACCTATGTATGTGGGCCAAAACAACAAGCTAACCAATATCTAATTCTGGATAGATCTGATGTTGATAAGGCTGCCTGGAAAATCCTGTTGGGCAAGGATTAGGGGTCTGTATAGGGGGTTATGTGATCTGAATGTTGGCCTGAGTGCCAAATAGTCAGATCAGTCTACTTTGGCATACTAATGGTTCTCAAATGTGGCAAAATGATAACATATAAAAAACAAGTATGCCTTCTCAATTTATATTTGCATTTCAGGCAGAACCTGAAATTGTCAAGTAATTCTGAACTGAAAGTGAATTGAGAGTTTATTGGCTTAGGGTGAGGGAGTAAATAACTGGTCAAAGTAAAGGAAACAAAGCCAAAAAAAACATTTTATCGGGCAGCAGAATGAGAAAGCAGAAAATACTGTTGAAATTATTGGAGACAGCTTGTTTATGGAGGGCAAACAGATGTTTACTCTCATAGAGGTATGTAATCAAACCCTGTGTTACTTTGCTCTAGAGACACCAAGTTAATGACTTTATTCAAGAAAAGCCAATGAGTGAATAATGTTTTATAGCCTGGTTTATTAGCTTCTTTGTGCACTTACTTGAGGACCTTCTATGCCAGTCCCAGGTGGTCCAACTTCTCCAGGCAATCCTTGAACACCTGGCAACCCTCTTTCTCCCTGTTAATTGAGTCACATTACAGAATTTATATGCTCAAGGATAATATAATTACAAACTGCTCCTAAAACAAATTTTCATTTGTTACTGTGTAGTAAATTAAACTGGGTCCTACCTTCATTGAATTCTGGTATTATTTATAATACTGATTAACTGCAGATCATGCAGGTATTGAACAAACATTTTTGAAATTAATACTGCCATTCCTGGATTACACTACAAAACATCAATCTGAAGACCAAGCAATTGGTCCTTAAAAAGCTTCAACTAGGGCAATTTTGGGTGGTTTTCTGTCAATGTATTGCACTTTAATATTGTGTCATTTGTGTCATTTAAAGGATGTGTAAAGCCTACATTTTCATACTAGATATATAAGTTGGGCATATCTTCCCCACTCAAGCCAAATAATTTGTATTGCATATACCCCCCATTTGCCAGCACCATCACGTTCCTAAAGCAGCTTTCACCCGGTGGCCATTTTCCCTCTGACACATCATCAGTAACATTGACATCTGCAAACAGGACTGTAATGGTTAAACTGAGCTCAGGAGAGGTGAGAGGAGAAAAATAGAATCAGACAGCTAGGGTTTCTATGGGAACCAGCAATGCTATATCTTCATTGCCTGTTAGACTGGAGGGTGTGTTTAGTAATCTGAACTGAGAAAAACTGATCATGCTCATTAGCCAACAGCCAAACTAAATTCCTGAGGGAGGGGGCAGAGTGGGTTAGAGGAGGAGAATGAATTCTAAGTGAAGGGGATGCTGCAGCCTTACTGTTAACCTTTTAACAACCAGAGTGGCAGTTATCTAAATATTTCAAACAGGCTGTTCACTGATTACATATATGTTGGGGGGGTTTACATGTCCCTTTTTGGGACATGTAGAAAATGATAGCTTTGACAGTGTGGGACAATACCTACAGGTTTAGTGGCTTTGTATTACTGATGCAAGAAGCTATAGAAGGAATAAAAATACCTTTGAGACAACAAAAAAAAATCCTTTTTATAGCTTCAATTAAAAATCCTTATTCACTAGAACACCATGCCACTGAATGCATTGGAATGCTACAAATGATATTTACTCTTCACTATTGCATTGTATTGTATACTATGGGAAAGCAAAGTAGAGCATTAGTGGTTCTTGCAGCACTTTTAGCAGCAACGGTTCATCCAGTCATAGATGTTTAGGGTTCCCAGCTAGTATTGTTTAAATGCCAGAGTAGATGTAGGAACAGATACACTGCTTATGCTGCTACAGTCTTTATTAAACAATGTGTTTAATAAAGAATGTAGCAGCATAGTTTCTGCAGCAGTGTATTTGTTCCTACATCTGCTCTGGCATAGCAATCACACTTTATCGAGGACATAAAGTTCGGGAACAAGATCACGGCCTGGTCCAGCACCTTTCCTATTTTGTAGTATTGTTTAAAATAATTTTATCTAAAATACTCCAATATACATAGAGTAAGTAATAAAGGCTGAAAGCTATATTAGTAGAATTGTATTAATCCTAATATATTTATATTTAAACAGACACATTTAAAACAGATGCAGTACTTTAAACAGACAGAGCTTAAATGCATAAAATGGATCAAATTATAAAGGGAAATATTTAAAATGTTTTTGTTAATCATATAATGCTAGTATAATTTTATGTTTGCCTATTCTATTCACAGAAAATTATAACTGGTATTTTTTGCTTTATATCTGCTAAAAATACCTGTTTTAGTTTAAGTTTTCACACTAAGTAAGAGCAGAGTTGCTTTTATGACCAAGAAAATGATTTTTAAAAAGTATACATTTC
The DNA here is from genome assembly GCF_017654675.1 of Xenopus laevis. Lineage (NCBI taxonomy): Eukaryota > Metazoa > Chordata > Amphibia > Anura > Pipidae > Xenopus > Xenopus laevis. The sequence goes on from NC_054379.1 coordinate 97,803,075, forward strand.
TGAGCAAGCAAACCATTCATCCAATAATTTGTTAAAAATGACTATTATATTAAAATGCAGGCTATTTAGATTTGTATCACACAGTACAACTTATAATGATAACCATTCATTTTCCTTTTACTCCCAGTTTACAATACCTTAGGGCCCCTAGGGCCAGGTGCACCAGAGGTTCCACTTGGTCCCTAAACAGATAAAATGTTGACTGTTGTAAATATACTTTGTAAATATACATTGTAAATATAAAACAACAGATGTGGCATGAAAAATAAAATAAAATCTAAATCTGAAATTTGAAATCCATTATAAATATGCCAGGAATATTACAAAATAAGAAAGCTACAGTTTGGTAGGAAAATCTGCATAAACCTCCTAACAATATAATTATATTGAGGGAATTCATGCACAACATGCATTTAATGTGCTTTTAATATAACCATCAATATCCTAAACTCCTGCAATATAAACTATACAGGAATTGGTGGGCTATGCATGTGGTGAGAACACACAGCCTGATCATTATACAGGCTTTTGTTACTATGAGTATGTAACAACAGCAAAACCCTGTGGACCACTGGTATTCTGCAATGCATTGTGTTTGGAAGGTATGGGTAAACAAATGATAGATACTCTGCGATTACAATGGAGGAATACTGTTAAAAGAACTATAAGACTAGAACATTTTTATACAAAAAATGAAGGGGGGGATTTGTTTTTCTCTGAAAAAAATAATAATTGTTACTTCACCAAAAATATGTTTTTATATTATATAAAGCACATTCTACTATTTGGGCTCTGCAGAATACCAAAATGAGTAGGGATGGGCGAATTTGACCCATTTTGTTTCACCAAAAATTCGCCACAGGCGAAATGTCGCCGATGTCCATTAAAGTCTATAGGCTTCAAAACATTTTTGTCGCTCTGCAAAATTTTTTTGGCAATCTTTTTTTTTTTTGATGCACAACGCCATACAAGTCTATGGGCGTCATTTTTGAGGCGAAACAAGGCGAAAAAATTCGTCCATCCCTAAAAATGAGTAATTCACTTGTTAAGCAAGCTAGTAACAATTTTGGCTTGGACAATATTTAGTGCTCTAGACAAAATGTGTTAATAGTGAGTGGGAAAAAATCAACAGGCACTCTGCATTCTCTATCTATCTATCTATCTATCTATCTGTCTGTCTGTCTGTCTGTCTGTCTGTCTATCTATCTATCTCTATCTATAATCGATTGATCTATCTATCATCTATCTATCTGTCTGTCTGTCTGTCTGTCTATCTATCTATCTATCATCTATCTATCTGTCTATCATCTATCTATCTGTCTATCATCTATCTATCTGCTATCTATCTGCTATCTATCTATCTATCTATCTATCTATCTATCTATCTATCTATCTATCTCTATCTATAATCGATCGATCTATCTATCATCTATCTATCTATCTATCTATCTGTCTGTCTGTCTGTCTGTCTGTCTGTCTATCTATCTATCTATCTATCTCTATCTATAATCGATCTATCTATCTATCTATCTATCTATCTATCTATCTATCTATCTGTCTGTCTGTCTGTCTGTCTGTCTGTCTGTCTGTCTGTCTGTCTGTCTGTCTATTATCTATCTATATCTATCTATCTATCTATCTATCTATCTATCTATCTATCTATCTATCTCTATCTATAATCAATCTATCTATCATCTATCTATCATCGATCTATCGATCTATCGATCTATCTATCTATCTATCTATCTATCTATCTATCTATCTATCTATCTATCTATCTATCTATCTAATCATCTATCTATCTGTCTGTCTGTCTATCTATCATCTATCTATCATCTATCTATTTTATCTATCATCTATCTATACACAGTATATATTTCAAAAGGTATCCAGTGAAAACACCATAACTTCCTAATCTCCAGTTAATGTGCCATCTTCACACCTAGTTCCCAGTTAATGTATTATCTCCACACCCCTACTTCCCATTTGCAACATTACCAATAGAAAATGAACATGACTTCACACCTTTCTTTTTTGCCCATATCACTCACCATCTGATGTGCTACTATCTTGAACACATTTAACATCTATCTCTGCCCATCAATATCTCTCCCCATAGTGCTGATACCCCAGTTTTTAAAGCTTCCATTCTCCTCCCATATGTGTTTCCCCCTATACTGAATGTAACAGCAAGAGAAAAAGTATACTTACCGGCTCACCTTGTAAACCAGCTCCTGGTGGTCCTGTATCACCTTTTGGACCAGGAGGACCAGGAGGTCCTTCAATACCACCAGCCTCTCCCTTTTAAGTGAAAAAAAAAAATAAGCAAAAATCTCCTTAATAATAAAATCGTTAATTGTGGTTATGATTTCTAGACATAAACACACACATACAGATACACACTGGAAAACAGTGAAATGCTCTTGAAAACAGAAAATGACAAGGCAAAGGTCGTCACTGAATATATATACCCTATTCAATGTTTACCAAGGATAACATACCCAATTAAACTTTACTGTAAGGATAATTTTCTATCTATAGAAATATCTAAGAAATAGATCTATATTTCTTAGATATTTCTATCTATAGAAATATCTAAGAAATATCTAGGATTATTATGCTAAGCTTCTTAAAAGATGAGTGGAAGAAAAGTGATAATACTAAGGGGGTTATTTATCGAAATCCAAATGTATCTCTGAAATATACTCCAACCAAATCTGTACAGGTTATTTCCCTTATTTATCAATACATTTTTCCAAAAAATGTGAAAAAAATCAAATTGTATGATGAGGATAACCTCGGGACTTTTCCCTTTGACATATACAACCTCGGGAGGTCTGAGATGCCGGATTTTCGGATTCAGACTTTTTTCATCCTTGGGGTTTAATAAATCCCAAAAAATTTGAGTTTTTTTTCAATAAAAATTTGGGTTTTATAGTAAAAAAACTCAACTTTGAGTTTTTGGTATTCAGACTTTAATAAATGACCCCCTAAGTATTGTAAAAGCCAAATGGTTTTTCACCTGTTGGATAGATTTCAATCGGGAGAAAACAATATTGTTTTTTAATCAATGCTTATTTGTCAAGACATTTTGAAGTCATTCTCAATATTATTTGAAGTATTCAGAAGTGATATAGTGGAGTTGTATGTGGACAATTATGGGTTGCTTTGTCCTTATAGCTACCAATTGGGATGAATAAATTTTCAGCTTGCATCACCAACCCCAGATCTATTGGTAAATCATAATCTACTGTACAATTTAGATAGAGCAATTCTTTACACTATAAATCATGTATGGAATCAATTATCAAGAATGCCTGGAAACTGTGGTTTTCTGGGTAAGTTTTTTTTTCTATAATTTGGATCACCATATCTTCTGTCTACTCAAAAACATTTATACATTCAGTAAAACCAACAGGAATGTTTTGGCAACAATATGGATTAATGGAGCTTAGTTACCATCAACTGCAACTACTAATAAAAACGACTTCTAACAAGTAAAACAAATATATAATAATTTGCTTATAATGGAGATGACCATCACATAATTCAGAGCTGTTTGAATATTGGGTTTCTGGATAAGAGATCCCATACCTCTACATGCAACATATATTATATTTTGGTATTATACCTTTTCCCCTTTAACACCCTGCTTCCCAACAACGCCATGTTCTCCTGGTAACCCCTATAAAAGAAAGTATGTTTATGTATGTTTAGACCTCTTTGTAATAGTTTTTAAAATAAAATAAAATAGAAAGCAAAATGTTTAATTACATAATAAGCACCTTCAAGGGACATATGGTGGCACAGGAGAGGTATATACATATATATATATATATATATATATATATATATATATATATATATATATATATATATATATATTTCTTTTTACTTCTTCAAATTACATTTAAAAAGTACATTTAATTCCTACACAGTTTTTGTATTTTTGTCCTTTGGGTGCAATGATAATATGCTCATCTGTAATCTAACTACTCCAAACCAGATGTTTAAGGATGGAAATATTCTATTTTTGTGTTTCAGTGCAATAGATCTGTGAAATATATTTGTATATTGCTATAGACTAGTTGTTCTGGCTGCTATGGAATTACACCCACCCACTGACATGCTTTGATGTGAATATGCCCAGTTACTGTATATAGAAAGACACCATGTCTGCATTCTAGGTTCAACTTCATTCAAAGCATTCCAATGCAGGGATCCAATCTGATAATAGATCAGAGAAAGAAATTTGGGTACAGTAGCTCTTCTTTATACATCCAGCCACTTGACAGATCTATAAATAAGAGCCTTGTCAGTGTGTTGCATGTATATTATAAGGTTGTAGTGTACATACTGCATGTGGCAAATTTATAAAGCTGTGTAATAAGTTAAAGGGGAAAAATTGTTTACTGTGCTGCTTTTTACACCCCTCATAAGGTAAAATATGGTGTATGCAAAAAGCTCTGAACAGTAAACTGACATTTGCAGGTGAATTTCCAAGCCAACAATGTAGGGTTATTTCTATCCCCCGACATATAATAAAAATATGAAACATGAGCATACATTAATGTCCACAATTTCCTTATCTAGAAAAGCTTAAAAAGCAGAATGGAAGTATTGCCTTTTGACGTTTGCCAATTGCATATACAAATTATGCTCAAATTGTGGGATAAAATATCTAAAATTATCCTGATGCAAACTAATATTCTAATATATATGAAGGAAAGGATTTGTTTTGTACACCCTGATTAAATTAATTCTAATGTAATAATATTCTAATGAAACAATCTGGTATGTACTGTGATCAAAATGTACCCTAAAAGCACAGGTTATAGGCTTATGACATACAACAAGTTAGCAGGGTTGCTGAATGTTTTTGGCTAGAAATATATTTCTATGAAATGTTCTATATTACTATTCTTAATATTTACAGCTATATATGATAATAGCATATTAACATATAAAATCTATACATACCATTTCCCCTGTTAGTCCATTTGCACCAGGCTCCCCCTTTTGACCCTATAATAAGAAAACAGAAAAAATAATAATAATAACAACCACCACTTTGCAACCACACAATGAGGGGACAGTATAATGTGAATATTGACTGAAAGCATTTAAACATAATATTAATTTTTGAAATCATAATAGGATTTGCCAAATGAAGGCAACAATTACAGTATAACTCATTTTACAAGTATTAGTCATTTTCCAGGGGACCACGTGAAAATGGCCTAAATTTTGGGAAAATACAAAATCTGAGAAACAAAATAAATTATAGTTAAAGAGAAAAACTATTTGTATTTCACCTGTATTCCTGGGAGGCCAGTCATCCCTGGTAATCCTGGATTTCCAGTTTCTCCCTAAGAATTTATGAAAGCAACTTGGCTTGAATTTCATCCATGACATATTACATGCAGTTATAAAAGTAATGCTGTGAAAATAATATGCAAGCAAATTCTAAGGAGACATATACCATGATGACCCTGTAGTGCATGCAGAAAGCACTTCTGTCTGGTCTGGTTGACCTCTGCACCTCTGCAAGGCAAATCCAGTGTGTGTGGTACAAAGCACAGCAACAGTGGGCACAGACAAGCCCTGTTTTTAATGCTTGCCAAATGGTATGTACTAAGTCCTGTTGCAGCCTCCATCTGTTGCTGCTCCTTAACTTGCAAGGCTGAATGGTGTGCCCATTAGGGGACAGGAGGGGGACACCTATGTGACTCTGTCCTCTCACTGATGAACACAGGCATTACTGTATTCATGGGGGTGCCCACGTCAATTAATTTAGGCTGGAAGGCAGGTTGCAAACTGCAAAAAAATGGCAGATTACACAAAGCAAAAAGTTTTTTTTTTGGGGGTGCTGCAGCCTACAAAAATAATATTATAAAGGTCCTAAAAAAACATACTATATGATAAAGCTCCAATATCCTAAATATACTTAGCTCAGTATACTGGTCAAGTTATTATGTTATGTTGGCAATCACACATTAGTTGGTTTTGTCCAAGCTGAAAATGTCCTTCTGCTCCATCTGAGTAACACATCAGCAGCATTTGAATGCGTTGGAGCATATTTTGTTGAGATATATAGTTCAAGATTAGTAAATTATCTTTTCATAAGAGGGTAGTGGGGGGGAATACTTCAATTAGCTTTTGAATGTAAGGTATGAACTAGTTGTATAGTAAATGGTTATTATATGACTATAGAAAGAAATGATTAGAGGAAGAAAACAATAGCACAGGCACAGAGAATTAACTAAAATGAGAGAAGGGAAAAAAGTCGGTTGATCTAGCTACATACAGGTTATTTACCTAAACAGAAAATAAATAATTATTATGAATAATTGAAACGCTAATTGACACATTTATAGGTATTGTGTCAGTATGTCTAGCAATTTGTAGTAATTTTGACCCTACACCATCCCGCCAGTCTAGCATAACCCGAGGATCTGATACATCTACACACTGGGCAATCAAACAGTAATCCAGCCATAGGATGATCAAGTTGCCCCTAGGCTGGCTTGATTGACAGATCTGAATCTCCAATGGTCTTCACTCAGCATCTCATGCTCTCAGATAATGATGGGCTGGAGGGGTTTGTAAGGAAATTCACACAAAATAGTAATAACAGTAGTGATAATGAGACCATTTCTTTTATTAATATGGGGCATGTCAATATCTCTTTCATATACTTTACCTTAACACCTTGCTCTCCATTGTTGCCAGTTTCCCCCTGGAAAAATATAATATACCAAGTATCTGTAAAATGTTTACTGTTTCTTTTTAATGAACATAATGCAATATGCAAGACTACAAAAACAAATCAGGAGAACGTAAATTCTTTGCGCAGCAGAAAACTGTGATTATTAAATCGAAAGTCTATATCCAAATGTAATGGGTAATGGAAAGGAACAAATAAAGATTGCCATAAGTAAATAAGAGCATAAATGTTTTTCATTTACTGCACACAATTAATTTAAGTAAATGAAAAATTATTTGCCTATGCTTTGTGAACTAGAAATTGTTATAAAAAAAAAAAACTTGTTAGCTTGTCAAATCTGAACAAAGATAATTTAACTCCTGGCACCATCCATAATGTTGTAGTTTTTCCTAAATCATGAGTGCAACATATAATTCTCATTGATTTCTTATAATAGATATCTAAGTTTCATCTGTAATAAATTTTTGATGCGCGACTATTCTGATGTGCGCCCACATTTTTTTGACACAGCAGATTTTTAGCCAGCGAATTTCCTCCTCAGTTTAGCCATTTTTTTCACCACAAATTCGCACCTGGCGAATTTATTCGCCCATCACTAATATTCACCCTACTGATTCAATATTTAGGGGCAGATGTATTACGGGTCGAATATCGAGGGTTAATTAACCCTCGATATTCGACTGGCGAATTAAAATCCTTAAACTTCGAATATCGAAGTCAAAGGATTTTGCGCAATTCGTTCGATCGAACGATCGAAGGAATAATTGTTCGATCGAACGATTAAATCCTTCGAATCGAACGATTCAAATTTATCCTTCGATCAGAAAAAACTTGGAAAGCCTATGGGGACCTTCCCCATAGGCTAACATGGACTTCGGTAGCTTTTAGGTGGTGAACTAGGGGGTCGAAGTTTTTTCTTAAAGAGACAGTACTTCGACTATCGAATGGTTGAATAGTCGAACAATTTTAAGTTCGAATTGTTCGATTCGAAGTCATAGTCGTAGTCGAAGTAGCCAAAAAAACACTTCGAAATTCGAAGTTTTTTTTCCTCTATTCCTTCACTTGAACTTAGTGAATGGGCCCCTTAGTACAGGTATAGGATCCCTTATCTGGAAACCCAATAACCAGAAAGCTCCGAATAACGGAATGGACTCCATAGACTCCATTTTATCCAAATGATCCAAATTTTTAAAAATGATTTCCTTTTTCTCTGTAATAATAAAACAGTAGCTTGTACTTGATCCCAACTAAGATATAATTAATCCTTCTTGGAAGCAACACCAACCTATTGGGTTTATTTAATGTTTAAATGAATTTCTAGTAGACTTAAGGCTTGAAGACCCAAATTACGGAAAGATCCATTATCCGGAAAACCCCAGGTCCCGAGCATTCTGGATAACAGGTCCCATACCTGTAGAACCACCTGGCAGCTTTATTGTAACATATGAAAAATGGCAAGTAGATTCAGAGATTTGCATAAGATTCAAATCAAATTGGTAGACTGTCAAAATTATATACTGGTTTTATACTAGCTTATGATTACCTGGGTAATATTCGTACCTATTAGGAGTTTTGATCTTTTCAGTGTTTTTTAATCTAAACATTACTTTTTAAAAATAAGCAAAATCATTTGCTACTTTGCGGAAGAAAACAGGCATAAAAAGCACTTAATTGATGTCTAGGAGATCTAACCTCTGTTATGTAGCTTTAGTTTTAATCATACAAATTTGTTAAGAAAATCAGCTAATTTTTACCTCCAATAAGAGCTAATTATATCATAGTTAGGATCAAGTACAAGGTACTGTTTTATTATTACAGAGAAAATTTACATTTGTAATTATTTGATTGAAATTGAGCCTATGGAAGATGGCATTCCTGTAATTTGGAGCTTTCTGTATAACAGAAAATGGATCCTATACCTGTATAGGTAGAAACTCATATGACTCAGTATTCTGTGCAACAAAATTATTCTGTTTAATCTGACAATTTATTAGTGAATACTTACTGGTTCCCCCTTTGAGACAGAGCCAACCTGTAATCATAAGGCATTAAATGAAAGCAAGTTGTGACAATTTCCTTGTGCAATATTTAATCCATAGAAGCCTGACTATGATATATTAAATAAATATGTACAGTTCAAGCAGCAACTCAAGCCTTTAGAAAATACTAGTGTATAGTGATGGGCGAATTTGCGGCAAATTTGCGCGATTCGCGCCCAGCGAATAAATTCGCGAAACGCCCGTGAAAATTCGCCGGCGTCAAAATTTTTTTTTTCAAAAAACGGACGCCGGTGTCAAAAACGAGACGCCGGCGCAGTTTCGTGAATTTTTCACCGTTTCGCGAATTTCGCGCGAAATTCGCAAATTTTTTGGCAAATCGAAAGGGCGCAAATTCGAGCAGACTTTTTAACTTAGGGTTCCAAACACAGACTTGTCTGTATGATACAATCATTTAAAGGATAATTAACCCTAAAAATTAAAATGGCTAAAAATGCCATATTTTATATACTGAACATATTGCATCAGCCTAAAGTTTCAGCTTCTCAATAGCAGAAATGATCCAGGACTTCAAACTTGTCACAAGGGGTCACCATCTTGGAAATGATCAAGCATAAAAAGAGGTTGGCCTGTTATATTAGCAGATGCTACAGGGCTGATTATTAAATTCTGATGCTAGTTGTACTGGTTTCTGTGCTATAATATAGTAATTATCTGTATTAATTACTAATCAGCCTTATATTGTGATATTTTTATATGCTATTTATACTGTATATTTTGAGTTGGTCACTAAGCTCAGTAACAGTGAATCAGCAGGAAAGAAGATGGGGAGCTACTGGGGCATTATTAGAGGCACAGATCTTCCCTGCTAAAGGGCTGTGGTTGCCTTGGGCTGGTACAGAAGCCCAAAACACAGGGGCACATTTACTAAGGGTCGAATTTCGAAGTGAAAAAAATTCTAAATTCGACCATCGAATTGCAGTAGTACAATATACGAAGTCAAAGTTTTTTTTGATCAAATATGGCAATATGTGATCGAAGTAAAATCATTGATCGATCGATTAAATCCTTCGATTCGAACAATTTAATCGATCGATTGAACAATTTTCCAAAAAAAAACTTTGACTTCTAAAAACTTAGCCAAATGTTGCCTATAGGTTCTAGGAGGTCCCCATAGGCTAACATAGTAATTGGGCAGGTTTAAGGTGGCGAAGTGTCAAAGTCGAAGTTTTTTAAAGAGACAGTATTTCGATTTTCATTTTCAATTCGAAGACGAATTTGGCCTATTCGATGGTCGAAGTACCCAAAAATTACTTTGAAGTTTGACATTTTTGAATTCGAAAATTCACTTCGAATTCACTTTGACCCTTAGTAAATGTGCCCCATACAACATTTTTAACTAGTTCCATAGTTAAGCTATAGTTCTCTTTTATAACATATTATATATCAGTCAATCGGGCACATGGCTAAATTGGATAGTGGTGAGAGAAAAAATTAATTTTTTTTTAACATTTTTAACATCTGAAATAGTGTTGTACCTGTTTTTAAAATGCAATTCCTATAACTCTGGAATTGCATAATTGTAAGAGTGATTATCTGCAAACATTTACATTATTCTTTAGTCTCATTTATACTAGAAGGAGGTAAATTCTAAAAATGTAAACTCCAATTTAAAGAAAAAAACATTCCTTCACAAATATATTGTGTACAGCATTAAAGCTGCCCATTTGGCTTTAAATCAGATATGCAGATGAGTTGAGACTTGTATAATTTTCTGGTAATTTCACAATAATATATCCACAGGGGGAATTTACTTAATGTCTCCAAATAAGCCTAACCATCAAATTGGATAGTAGACCTGATAACCCCATTCTAAACAGAAGAGATGTCAATAATGTGTTTTGTGTAAGGAGTCTTGCCAGATGGAAATTGTGTGAAATACAGATAGGCTTAACATATCATTCCTGCCAACATGGTTGTCCCAATGTGGCTCTAAGCAAAAAACTGGCAAGCTGCTCTAAGGCAGAGCCAAATGCCAGCACAGTATTTCATTTACCTCCTAAAATCAGTTAAATCATTTCAGTCTTTTATCTATCCCTATCCATAAAAATGTGTACACTGTAGTGGAAGTGTTTTCCCAATTTCTGCTTTAATATTTGTGTTTCAAAACCTGTTCCATAAAGATTTCATGTAGGTTAATTATGTACTGCTCTAGTATAGGCAAGAACAAGTTGTCAGAACAGTGCAACAGAACCCATAAATTATTAGGAATATTTTTTTGGTGAACAGTGGAGGGAGCCATTTTAACATTTTGGCAAATGTATAAAAACACATATTTGACCAATTGTTAATCAATAAAAAACTATACTGGCACTTCAGACATGGGGAGACTTATTTATCAAAATTTAAACTTGCGAATTTTAGAGTTTTTTTCATTCAGATAAACATAAATGGGGTTATTTATTAAGGTTCGTGTTATGTGTTCCACAAAAATTTGAGTTTCGAGTTCGAAAGTGTCCCTGCCTTACCCTTAACTAAGTGCCTGCCTTATAGCTTTCTGTTGTACCTCTCTTCATTCCTCTAGGGCAGTGATCCCCAACCAGTAACTTGTGAGCAACATGTTGCTCTCCATTGGATGTTGCTCCCAGTGGCCTCAAGCAGGAGCTTATTTTTGAATTAAAAAACAGGTGCACTACCAAACAGAGCCTCAATCCAGGTTCACAATCCACATAGGGGCTACCAAAAGGGCAATCACATCACTTATTTGGCACCCCAAGAACATTTTTCATGCTAGTGTTGCTCCCCAACTCCTTTTACTTCTGAATGTTGCTCACGGGTTCAAAAGGTTGGGGATCCCTGCTCTAGGGTATGAATCTCATTAAATGACTCTCTGACAGTGGCCATCTGTGTCTCTGAAACGTGTGGTTTTGCCAGCACGTTCACGTTCAGCGCACGTGCGGGGGGGATCTCAATGCCCCACTGGTTTTTATCTCCTAGGTACTTCCACTGGGTTCTGGGAAAGGGCATCTGTATTTTTGTGGGACTTGCCAAGCTTATAGTCACAGACTTGTGCCCAGGTTCACCCGACACCCAGCCCTCTTGCACTTAACCCACAGATCATGCCACCAACTATTCTTCCTCTCACTTTCAGCCATCATTGCAGGGCTCTATAAGCATGGTGGCAGCTGGGTATCTATTTTCATGGGGAGCACCACCGTGTACCCACTCAGGATGCACTAGGACCATTTGGCTGGTGTCCGTATCACCCCAGATCTACCCGATAGCCTCGGCAGGACTTGCTGCTGTTCATATTGCTGGTCCCTGCCTTTCATGTCTCCAGCATAGTTTATTTTTTGTGTTGCGCCACCTAGTGATTGAGTCAATGGTTTATGTGCATTGTTATAAAAATGTCTTTCTCTGCCTTCTGTACCTTTACAAAATGACCACCCTGTTGCATGGTAGACATTGCCCAAACAACGTAATGTCTATCCAGGTGATGCCCGTTAGCCCTGACATTTGGCTCTCCAGTCCCTGAAATCCCACCTCTTTGAATAAGGCAACAGTCATAGTGGTTACCTCTGAGTCAGAGCCCAGTAGGCAATGTCCCCCAGTTCTGCAGTCAAAAAGGGCATAGCTCCAACCAGCCCCTCTGTATTCTCCATAGGACACACTAGCTTCCCCCACAATTGGTCCTTTAACCGCAGGTATTCCTTCTTAGAATCTCTTTTACAATGGGGGTACACCCTTGCCATTTGTCCAGGGGTCCCACAATTCTGCCCTGCCAATGTCATCCTCACAAATGCGGCGATTGACAATCTCTTCCTTCATGGCGACCAAGGCCTTGCCCAGTTTTTTACCATCTCTTCTGGACCTTGGACTGCTCCCCATTTTTGCCCAGTCCCCCCAATTGGTCCATTGAACTTAGGTATGCTTGCCAGGGGAGCGCTCACAGGTATAATGGCAGCCACTGTGGTCAGGATTGCACTTCCGAATCCTTCCATTGTGCTGACTACACCAAATGTAAAAGCCAATAACAGATATGGAAAGTTGAATGTCTTAACCAAGATTTTCCTTTTAATTTACATGATTTAATTCTCAGAACACTGCAATTCTTCTCTCTCTTAAACTGTCCCTCATGCTTCTGCTGAACTTCCACCTCACTTCCTCATGCTTTTTCCTCTCTCCAAACTTTCAACAAACTTTATTAACACATAACATTTGCACTTAGTGACAGTCATCCTCAGCAGTCCCCCTTACACTCTCAAGTGCAAGAATGCGATTTCCAGATTCTTATTTTTTTCACCAATAATATATGATTTGCTTTTAACTTTTAATAATAAAAAATTACCTTTAACTTGGTGATAACTAGGTTTCATCATTAAAATATTTTAATTTTAATATTAACAGCCTAAAAGAACTGTGCTTTGAATTACAAAAAAGTACTGTATGAATGCAACATAAATGAGGAAACTATATATTACCAGCAGTATCTCTGTCTTAGAATGTTAGCTTTAGCAAGGATTGCCCTCCCCCTACTCTCTCCTGACAATATCCAATTTTTACTGTAAATCACTTTTGGAAAATGTTTGTCTGTATATGTCAACAATTTGGTCTATTATTTGTATCCCTGTAAAGCGATGTGTGAAATGATGGCGCTATATAAATAATAATACCAATAGTAACGACCAGGGACTATGATATGTTCCCAGAAAAAACACTCAAAAGAGATTAAGTACCTGACCTGACTATTTTGCCAACCTGACTGTCCCATCTCAGCCTGTCAGTTAAAGTTTCTAATGCTAACAGACTCCTGCTGCACAAATATGGCAGCCCCCTCATAGGCGATCACAGGGAGTCAGATAGGTAATGTAAAAGCATTGGGCAAATACTTTATGACAAAATTATAAGAAGCAAGTAAAGTACATTTTATGGTAGATGTAAAAAAAAAAAAAAAGGTTAAATTCCTGGTGTCAGTATCTCTTTGATGTCAATGGTCAGTTGGTATTATCCAAAAATAAATACTGTTCTTATGTATATATTATTTATAGTTTCCTCTGTTATTAAACACCTTGCTTTACAATTATTTCCTCCTTCTCTATGAGATCCTTTATAGGCATCTGTTCTTTCAATTAAAATACTATTTACATTACACCATTTTGAAGAGTGGTAAGACCAAGCCCACAGATTTTTTTGCATAGCATTTGTAACCAAAAACAACTTGAATGTTTTTTCTTAGCAATAAAGAAAAAAATACTTTCTACATATAATTCTAACACAAAATCTAGACTCGCTTCAGTGCAGGAAAAGAGGACAATGAAGCTTTAAATAAACTACGAGATGAAGAAGAAGCAGCCTCTATAGGCACATATGGGAAATAAGGTGTCCACTAGAGCCTCACCAGAATTGCCTGCCTGTCTGACAGTTTGAGAAACAATGTTCTAAAGGAGAATTTATCACTGTCTCTGTGTATGACTTTATGGAAGGTCATGATATTGTCATCCTATCACAAAAAAAGTGAAAAGATAAAGGAAATTAAAGTCTCTTGTCGGAAATTTTATCAATGGAAGCAATCTTATTTTTGTTTTTCAACAAAGAACAGCATACTGTAATGCAATTTTAATTATATTTTATACATACCCTTTTCTTTAAAGCATTATTTGAATTCTCTTTATTTTATACTGTATTTGTATTTCCAGTATTATTTATACATGTTATATAAACCAGCCCTGACTGTAAAATTAGGCACACAATTTCCTCCAGCAGCAATCTTAGTGGTTTGATAGAAAATGCCTTGAGTTGCTATTGGAGATATACATATGTTAGTCACAGTTACTTTTATTTGGTTCACTTTACTAAAAATACCATGTGTGTGTATGGAAATGTAGTGGGGCAATATTATGCAATAAAGATTCAATATGATGGCTACCCATTATTTAAACATTGAGCAGTTGTTTGTAAGTATCCACCCAAAAGGGACAGCTTATAATTATGTCAGTTGGACAGGTGTCTGTTTCCCTCTCTGACATATTATGTAATTCTAGCTTTGTTTGTAGTCCAAATCACTCTAATTCTTTTTTACTGGAATTGAGGTGTTTATAATTGGTTTGGGAAGATGTGTTTCTCACAGGTCCACTAGGGAATTCTTCTCTGTTCTGTGCACTTCCCTCATTAGACACTTGATACATGGTGAAGTAAATTAGGATCATAACAAGCTCAATAATAATCCTGTACTTCCTCTGCTACAGGATAAACAGAAATCCCTTTAACCCCAGTATCATTAAGCTTTTGAGTCAATTTGGGGCACTATATTTTTTCATTTCCTGCCCTAGTCATTTGCTCTGCTATGATAGTCAGCTATTTCTACGGAATAACAACTCTGGATTCCTATTTTACTCAAGAGAGAAAAACACAAAGAAGGAAATTGAATATTGTTTATATACTATATATGCACACTCCACAAACCTGGCTCATAATTGCTCATATTTACTCACAAAAAAAGTTATATATATATATATATATATATATATATATATATATATATATATATATATATATATATATATATATATATATATATATAAAATTGTGACAAATTGTCTTCTTGTCTGCATTACTTAGAAACATCATAGCGTTTGTATGGTTTTATGAATGTGAAGCATGCAGGACATCATCCACACACTATTTTGTTTCAAAATAATGATTTTACAGAAAGCCATTTGCCTGTATTTATTAGCTGAGTTGCTGCCTGCTCTGCTGGCTAGGCACTAAACCTTATGGATTTTACGGCATCTACTTCACAAGCTGTACAATCGAAAACCTAATTTGCGCTGTTATATAATTACCAGTCCTGGCAGGCCGGGCAATCCTCTTAGACCAACATCCCCCTGCAAATCAAAACAATAAGAAAAAAAATACCCTGAAATGATCATTATATAAAAAAGGGTCATTTACCAAGTGTCCACAAGCCTTAATTTACAAAAAGAAGATAGAATAGACACATTCCTGTGAAAATGAAGCTGGGATGAGAAGCATTGCCATTTCTGTAATGAGGATTTGTTGTCTATACAATACATGAATAGATGGGACATTAAATAACAATCAAGTTGCTGCAAAGGGTGATTTATAATCTATTGTAGATATATAAAATAAACATTAAATGTAATAAAATGAACTTGATAACTACATCATTCTTCTGCCACCTGCATATAGCTCTGCGTCTGCTTATTCTGTGCAGCTTTAAATCCCTGTTTTTCAACAACTTTACAGTATCAGTGATAAATGAAATACAAGGCTGATCTTTCTTGTTGAAGCATCATCTGAAAGGCTTTAGAAGGACAGCACACAAGAAATCAAAGTAGTAAAAAGTAATTTATGGACCTAGACAGCCGCTTAATTTTTTTTCGTGTAAACTAAATTATTTCGCTGACAAAACTACACACCTCTGTTTAGAACAGGACAAACTATCACAAATAGCTTACTATGGTTATTTTAAAATGTAAATGTGGGTCTCGAGGTAGAAGGATTGTTGTTTCATTGTTTTATCATCTTACTTTACAATTTTTCTCCAGCTCATTTGTGGTTTTTGTAAAATTGTTATATTTTTTCACAAGTAAATCTCAACTGCTCAGATTGGAGGCCTATGATCAGAATTACCCCCTATCACTGCCAAGGCATGACTTGTTTGCCCTGCTCTGCTACGTAAAGCTCTGACAGTCCATTTTTACCACCGAAACAAAGCACAGTTCAAAATATCCCATGAATCATAAGCCACAGAGTGTTCTGCAGCCCTCCAAAACATGTATTTTGCTGGTATTATTGTCTTATTTTATTCTCTACATTGCATGAGAAAAAATCTTGAATCACTTTTATACAGGAAGAAAAATATGCATAATGGCAAGGCTGATATTAGGTTTTACCCAAGCTGCAGGCAGATATATATAAAGGATAACTTGTCTGGCCCACAGAGGATGGGACCATTTGAATAAAAAATTGAGAATACTGACATGCAATCAAATGAGATTACTGTATATTATGCATTCAAAATACTTCTTGGAAGCAGCAAGAAAACAAAACAAAAATGAAAAGCAATAAAAAAAAGAAAAAAAAACCTGCCTCAACATGACAAAAACAATGATAATAATGATGGTGACATTTCTAGAACTGCATTCCATAAATCCTTAGCAAATGAAAAGATACACTAGGCAGAGAAATTGCAATTATATTTACAAGAATTTTGCAGGGAAATTGACAGGCCATTTGGGCTCATTTAGGCCAAGGGCAGAAGAAATGTTGGCTCCACTGCTCTCAGTCTACGTATTTTTTTCAGGTTGAGAGAAGCGGATCTGCTCAGTGCCCCTTTTGCATTTATTTGTATAATATTGGCTTGCATGCAGTCACAGGCAATGGAGCAAGGTCAGTCCAAATATGTGAAAGCAGACATTTTCAGGCTGACCTCCATTGCGTGTGACTGCATGCAAGCAGATCTTATTTAAGTCAATGGAGATGGGGCACGGAGCAGATCTGCTTCTCTCAACCTAAAAAAATTATGTGGCCTGAGAGCAGTGGAGCCAACACTCCGTCTGCCCTAGGATAACAAATACTTGATAAATGTGCACCATGAAATAGCAGCCAATCAGTGATCAGCTTTGTTCAAAAAACACAGCTGCAAGAAGATCATTGTAAGCAAACACTTAATTGGTGACCATGGGATACTGTGCTACGTCAAATCCAACCAATGTCAATAAAATGACATAACAAAAGATCATTACTTACCCTGTCCCCTTTCATGCCACTGGGTCCGCTCTCTCCAGGCACTCCCTTATAAAAAATAGAGCTAGAGTTAGATAAATTTAGAAAAAATATTTTTTATTATTCCAATAAAAGATAGAAGAGACCCTGAATAGAAATGTAATAAAAAGTAACAATAACAATAAAATTGTAGTCTCACAGAAAAATCATTTTTTAGTCAGTGACCTCCAGCTGGAAAGAAGCTGATTAAGAAGGCAAATAATTAGGAAACGCCAAAAAAACCTAAAGAGTTTCTTTTCGTTTTTTTCTGTGTATATGAAATTTGCCCATGTGACAAAGTATAAACGCTTTTATTTATGTATTTTGCATTAACTTAGGGCTATGCTAACCACTCCAAATATGTAGCAAAGTAAGTTTCTTTAAAAATAACTGTCACAGTTGTCATTTAGATAAAATCAAGTTTCTTTGCATTTTAATGAAAATCTGCCATGCCTTAGCTCTAACTGCTTGTTTTTCTTACATGTTTTATGTTAAACTTTTGCTATATTGCGTGCCAAGCAAATTGTCGATAGTTACTAGTTCTGAAGTGGTACCAGATGGGTATCTAATTAGCAATCCAGGCTTGCTGGCTCTGAATAGTAGACCTGTCAGAAGTCAATACACACTAATTCGGGAACATGGAACATAAAGCCACATTTCTGTGCAGATTAAAGATCTTTTTGTAAAAAAATACACCATTATGTTAACTTTATTACTTATATCTGAAAATCTAAATTACGAGGCATTGTTTAAATACATCTAAGCTAAAGTGGATTTGGAAATTCTGCTTCTAACAAACTTGTAACCTCTTCTATAATCGGATATAAAAGGAAATAATGCAATGATATAAAACATTGAATGCACACAGTGAAACGGTTTTAGTGGCTGTGCACCTTTACCACTGCATTGCACAGTAGAATAAAATGTACAGTATTGCTACAGATGCAATATCCACCCTATGGCTAAACCTATGGCACGTTAAAAGACATAGACTGTTTATAGGCTCAAGTTGACCAGCCACATAATCAGCCCATATAGATTGGGAACTAAACTTGTCTTATTTTAACTAAATCCACAAGACAGTGACATGGCTAGTTTTGACCTTTTGTAGCAGCAAACTACTTGTTTTGACCTTTTTACCGGCAAACTGCCTGTTTTGACCTTTTTACCGGCAAACTGCCTGTTTTGACCCTCTCATCATGACACAGCACGTGGTTAGCTCACATATTTCACATATTAACATATTTCACAGCACTGTACAATAAATATGTACATGCATCAAACCTACAGACTATGAACAAATATACAAAAGGTAAAAAGGGTCCTGCTCAAAAGAGCTTACAAGAAAAAGGGGGTATGAGGCACAAGGGGATGGGCAAGATCAGGAGTTAGCACAGATGCATTGAGTATTTTATTTGGCAGATGCCAGTGTCATAAATTGTATACTGAAGGAATGCTAAGATACATGAGGGTAAGATTCTCTAAAGAAATGTGTTTTAATATACTGTTTAAAGTCAAAGAGATTGTGAGAACTAAGATGGTAGGGAAATCCAGAGAAAGGGCGCAGCTCTAGGAAGGTCTTGCAAGAGTGTAAGTGAAGAGGTAATTATAGAAGCAGAGTAAGTGAGATGTTGAGCAGAAGATTGCTAGAAGAACCTAATAAGTTGTGAAGTGCTTTTAATGTCAGGGAATTAGTTTGAGTTTTATCCTTAAAGTAAGCAGTGTGGAGACCTGCAGAGTGGCATGGCAGTGAAGGAGTAGCTGCCATGGTATATAATTCTATATTCAAATTCAGCCTGGCTAACTTTCAGATGAAAATTTGTAAATGATCTGTTTTTATTGAATAAGTGAATTTAAAATAATTAAAGAAAACCTTTTTCTCTGGGGGCAGCATATTCCTTAACCCCCCCCCCCCAGGAATTCTCCACCCCTCCCAGTCAATAGGAAAATTCTTTACAATTGCAAGCAATATAATTCGACCATGAAGTCATTAGTGGCTATTGCTCTTAATGCATGTGTGCAGCATATGAACTTTATAAGAAGAAGTCGCTATACAATATATATGATAATATCAATTGATATGCCTTTGTACAGCAAGTGGTAGAATGTTCTCTTGTTTTTTCAAGATTTCTAAAAATAATAGTATGGCGCAACAGAGAAAACTTTTTGGGGGGGACCCCAAACATTGCATTGCATTAATCTAGGGAAGCTATGTTCTGCATTACACTGCAGTAACTCAAATGAACGTTGTAGGCACAAACAGGGTAATACAAATCTAGTCACCTATAGCAACCATTCACCAGACAGCATTTACTGTTCATTTGTTTTATAAAGAAAATACCTTATTGCTTGCTATGGGTTACTGCACCTTGGCAAACTATGTGCCTTTTGTTATACCCTGTATATGGCAGTATGTGATTTAAGAATCCTTCATTTGCAGTTATGACATTTCCCTATAACACAGCAGGGACCTTTGGGTTTCCAAACTATTTCTAAAAGCAGAGGCTTGCAAGAAAACAAACAATTTTAATCTGCTTAAGTGAACTTTAGTACAATAACTTATTGAAGTTGGAGTCCCTTCCACCTTGGAATGCATTAGGATAATGAAATCTACCTGATGCCCTTTAAAATTCAACCTTTCTTTTTGTTTATGTATATACTTGTATATTTTTATGTGTGGGTGTATGTATAATGCCTTTTACATTGTATAATACTATCAATAAAATAGTTTATCCTTCACATACTTATATCATTTAACATCTTAACATTTTGTTTTTTTCTTAAATTAGCTTTATATTTTTCATCTGAAAGCCAATCGGACACAGAACTTTTTAGGCATCGGTGCAGTTATTGTAATCCCGATCTGGTCTGCTGCCAGGGACCATCACAAAAATGGCAGCACCCTATGAACACTGTGAACATTTAGAGGAACATTTTGAGTTGATTTATTGCATTTTATGGAAATGTATGGGTCTGGTATTTGAATGAACTTCCCATTTTAACTGTTAGCTGTTCTTTTTTTTACCAAAATAGTAGAGTGCTGTTTCTTATCAACTATAAGAGGTTAATATCTTTAAGTCCAGTGGCCTGTGACCCTGTATGTATTGAGTTTAAATATTTGGGGGATTGTCTGGCTTCTGTGAGTTGAACACAGCTGGGACCCTCAAATAACGTAACACACATATACCTGTCTCCCTGGTGGTCTAGTGGCGTGCACTGCCGGGCTTTACGAGCTTAATGCAGTCATCGCGTTTTGGCGCGAGTTTTGAATATTTAAAGGACTTTTCAAATTAAACTCATTGCCCGTTGTTTGGTTCTACTTGATCGTTTCCTGGGTGCTTTATTCTTGTTGCTGATTCCTGTTTTGACTCCTGCCTGCCTGACTATTCTGAACTCCATTATCTTGACCTGTGCCTGCCTGACCATTCTGTAAGATCTTCCGGTTTTGACCCTTGCCTATCTGATTTCGATTGAACTCTGCCTGCACCGACCTGGACTGTTTGACTATGCTCTGTCTATTCCTAGAACTGTGATTTCTGTCCTAAACCTTGCTAATAATCGTGCCCCTTTGCTCGTCCAGAACCTTCGCTTGGCTCTTCTCTTTATAAGACGTATCCAATTAGCCGAGGGCTCCTCCCGAGGTGAAAGGCGACTGTTAAACGCAGAAGCAAGAGCCGAGACCAGGGAGCTTAGCATTGGTTCTGGATTCTGGGTGCTGTTTGTGACAGTCAGATTGTTCTTGTACAGTCATTTATTCTGTTTTCTCAGGATCATAGCAGTCACAGAGGCCTGTTTGCTAAAATACCCCTTTTTTATGTGCTACTTGTATGCTGATACCAAAATTTATCTGTGCATTTTTTAACTAATAGTTTATTACAGGTATGCAATCCTTTATCCAGAAACCCATCCAAAATGCTCTGAATTACAAGAAGGTTGTCTCCCATAGACTACATTTTATCCAAATAATCCAAATTTAGAAAAAATGTTAAACATTTTTTCTGTAATAATAAAATAGTATTTTGTACTTGATCCACACAAATACAACATAATCCTATTGGTTTCATTTAATGTTCAAATTATTTTATAGTAAACTTAAGGTATGAAGATCCAACTTAATGAAAGACCCATTATCTGGAAAACCCCAGGTCCCAATTATTCTGGATAACAGGTCCCAAACTTGTAGTGCCAATAGCAGTATTTTTGGAGTTATTGTTATCCAGTGCTTACTTAGATATTGCATTTAGACTCAAGTCCATAGCTTTCCATAGAGCTATATTTAATACCTAAGCTTACACAAAAAGGCCACAAAAAGTAAAAGTAAAGACATGTTTAATGAAAATAATGCTTTCTGAAGATCCTAACTATTCATGAATATTACAGAAGGATATCAGCACCACTATTTCACCAAATATATTTACTGCTAACTTATAAAACGTTAATTTATGCACCAATATTCCCCCTGAGCCAAGTGCACACAAGTTTTGAGGCAGTGCATACAAGAAATTGTATGCAAAAAGTGTTGGTGAAAACATTTAATAGTTGTTTGTATAATTTGTATGTATAGTATGTATACCTTTATTTATAAAGAGCTACATGAATACCCAATGTTGTACAATTGTATAGCGTAGAAAAGGCCATACAGGGAAAACAGTCATAATGCTATATACTAAATAGGTAACAAGCATAGTAATAAATAATTATAAATATACAGAGATTTACTTCCATGTGCTAAAATACACAGAAGGAAAGATGTCCCTGCCTCATAGATAGGGATGTAGCGAACTGCCGATTTGGTGTTCGCGAACGCCGTTCGCGAACACCGGCAAAAAATGCGAACGTTCGCGAACAGTTTGCGAACTTCGAACACCGCTAAAATCGTTCGATTCGAACGATCGAAGGATTTTAATCGTTCGATCGAAGGATTTTCATTCGAATCGAACGATCGAAGCCATTCGATCGAATGCTTTTCATTGGATTGAATGCTTACAATCGTTCGAACGAATGGAAATCGTTCGATTTTTAGCGGTCGAAGGAATTCGAATGGTCGAATGGTCGAACGATCGAACGCGAACTCAAACTGCGAACGTTCCCAAACGTTCGCGAACATTCGGCGGACGCGAACGGTCGAAGTTCGCGCGAACTAGTTCGCGGGCAAACAGTTCGCTACATCCCTACTCATAGAGCTTTACAAACTAAGTCTTACAAACTCTTATTCATTCTTTATTGTTTATTTACAATTTTCCTGCAAGAAACCTCTCATTCTTTTAAAACTATGTTTCCTCTTTTGAATTATCAGATATGACCAACAAACTAACAATAGTCAAGCCAATCACATTGCCTTCTTCAACCATTCTTATCATAGCTAAACTGAGATTCTACACCTTTAAATACTAGATTTCAATATAAAATTCAGCTCATGTAGGCCAATTGTCTATGAGCTATAGTACTTACTAACATGCATATAGTGTTTGGAAGACACTCGCTACTCACTAAGATCCAATTTTTTTTAGATAGTGTTTCTCATCTCCATTATTTTTTATACCTAGCATTTATAAATGAAGTATCACAAGCATAGTGCATTGTTAATCCATCGAACTTGTTTGAATTTATTATAAGGCCTTTGTTTCTAGATAAAACATTTATTGGAACGTTCAGTGCTGCATTCCCTAAAGACCTTAGAACAATAAAAATATGTTAATAAATCCTTTACAAAGCAGACATTGTGTGCATACCTTTATCATTTAATATATACAATGAACATTTTCAGTACAATTTTTTATACTTTTTTTTTTTTACTTTATTTGTATTCAACTGTTATGCCAGGCAATGAACATTTTAATTACAGTAATTTAGCTCCTTCTTTATCTTATTGCTTAGTTTCCTCTACAGTAACAAAACAAACTTTTGTCAGCATATCAAATTGTGGTTGACTTTAATAGTGTTGTCATGAAGCGGCTTTAGGCTGGCTCATCATTAAATCACTTTGTTATTGCTTGCTTTTCTTTGTTCACACACGAGTAACAATTTTTAAAGGTTCAAAAGACACATCCCCAATTATTCTTTACAAATGATGCATTTTATTTGATGTATCTCATTTTGTTACAAGGATTTAAATTGCTTTGCTTTTTTAACAACTCTCCAAATCATCCTACATCCATGATGATGATGACCCATGCATCATGCCAATCAATCAAGAGTACTAAGTCATAATCACGGCTGCATTATCTAAAACAATAGGCCACAAAATTATAGCTGCATATAAATGTGCACTTGTAATAGTCTTCATTGCAAGCCCTACATTATTATAATAAGAATCTGCTAATACATTTTGATAATACAGATAAGGAAGCAAAATGTTATCAAATCTGAACATAATTTTCTAGTTGTAAATATTGCAAAACAATAATATTTACATGCCCTAAATAGGCATTGTAGGCACAGCATTCTGCTTTGCCAACCAGGTATTCTGTTACAGCAATAATATAAAGATACCTTTCTATCTCCAGATCATTATAAATACTAATAGAAGTTCCCATACAATTCCAGTGGAGCTCACCACTAAGATCAAATATCACTAGCATCAACACTAGGGCTAATAAATCATCACCCTGGCACCAGAAAGTACTGTATATTCAGCAAATTTCAGATTTACCAATATTCTAACTAGGATAATATACACAGTTCAAATTTGTTTCTATTAACTTTATTTATAAGCACTTAAGTGTTGAGAATGTGTTTAAGGAATTGCCACATTTAAGAAATCAGATGGATATGGGAATTTGTATAAAGATGTCCAACGGCAAATTGCAAGGAGGGGGATAATGTTTTGGACAAGTCTTTTCCATGCTGAAAAATATGCAGAAAAGAGTTTAATAAATCTGGAACAATTGGTTTACTCTGTCTATCTATCTATTTTGTTTTACCTTGTTGACTTGTTGTGCTATGTTGTTGTGTTAAGGGATTCTGTTCTGATTATTATGGTTTAATTTTTATTTCTAATTTACACTGTTTACATTGCAAATAATTCACTCTACCATATAAAATGTTATTCTTAAACAAATGTATTTTTTAGCTGTAATATTGATGTGGTGGCAGCCATCTCAGTGCATCAGCTTTGAGAAGGAGCCAGCTTTGAGACAACTATTGTTTCTCCCCTTCTTATTGTACTTCAATACGACCCAAGTCTGGTTACCTTCCCATTGTTCTACTGATGGGCTGCTGGGTGGGGGAACGAAGGGGGTGATATCATTCTAACTTGAAGTGTAGTAGTGAAGAGTGACAGAAGTTTATCAGAGCACATGGTTGGGGGCACCTGTTAAAACTAGCAACATGTCTAGCCACATGCCAAATTTCAAAATGAAATATAAAAATATCTGTTTGCTCTTTTGAAAATGGATTTCATTTCTGAAATGGATTTCATTTCTGCTAGAGCAACACTATTTATGAAACTACTAGAAAAGGGTTGACAAGATATGTTCATTTGTATGAAAAGCTGAAGAGATTCCCAGGCTTCCTTCACAGAATTCCTTCTGCTTTGCATAAAGGAACTGCTATTGCTGAAAACTTAATTTTAAGTGGGTGTACTGTATGTGAGATACTCACACGACTAAGCTACATACACAGCTATATAAATAAACTGATGCATTTTAGAAATGTGCACCTTAAAATTGCTTATCAGTAAACATGAAACTTAACAGGTGTAATAGTATATACAGTATACACAGTGCTGACAATGCCAAAAAAAAAATCTCTAACCGACTTTAAAGAAAGTTTTTTGATATTTCGAGAAAAGACATCACAAAGGTATGCTTTTAACTAAGAATAAAGGGAATGCATATATATAAAATCTTCTCCATAAAAGGATCTCTAAACAATACATGTTCTGGAGGGGAACTGTAGTAGGTCGGTCCAAGTCTATTATTACCCACAATAGGGACTTGTTAGAAATGTAAGTGTTGCTTATGGCTAAACGTATTGACTAAGGTTCTGAAATGATTCAGGGAACTTATGAAAAGTGAGTGAAATGTAGGCAGACCTTTATGTGTAAAACAAAAACAAATGTACCAAATGAACATGAATTTGATATTGTCTGCTAAATGTAAGATGTTGCTTGAGACATATATTACAAATCATGTATTATTTATAGAATAAACCAGACTCTTACAATTCTTCAATATTAACTGACATGTTTTCAAAAAAAAAAATAGCTAAAAAAATTGCTTCTATTTTTCCCGTAACGTGTCTTGTTTTGCATGGTTGACTTCAGAGACCCAGAAGAAAAAATAGCTTCTGGCAAGTAAGATATATACACAAGACATGATACACTGTTCTAAAAAATCTGAAAATAGAAATTGTTCTGGTTTCATGGTTATTCTATGATAAACTATATATTCAGCATAATATACCATTATCTTATCTGCCATCAGTGATTGTCTATTAAAAACCTGAGGATGAACAGAATACATTTAATTAGGATACCCTAAGATAAAGGGTTATCTCTTACACATGTATGTTCATGACGTGTCTAATAAATGGATCTTGTGTTTTGCAGGTTGTTTTAAAATTAATTACTTTAACTTTTTTTATTTAAGAAATTTGAGGAGATATATTTACTATCTCAGTGACAGTTCTAAGCAGAAGACTATGGGTAACTTTATTTTTTATTTCTTTTCCTGTTTCTAATTGATCACTATTGATCAAATGAAAGATTTCTAGGTAACTGATCAGAATACAATTCACAAACATTTTTTTATGATTCAGTCTAAAATAAACAGATTCTATTTGGCACACACACCCCAAACCATTTGCAAATACATTTCAATATTTTTAAAGTTGTTGTACTGAACAGTGCACATGGTATATGATTTATTTTTATGCATATTTCCCTCATCCTGAACTGTGCCCCCCTACAGCTCCTTTCTTGTGAGACATATGGTACTGTACATAAGGTGATTTTTGGTTGTTTTGTCCGTCATGTTTTTGGGTGAGGTATTTTTCAGGGCCTGGTGCAAGAACGAATGCTTTCATGTGATAACCTTTGGGATATGGCAGGATAGTATCAGTCAATTGAATTTTAAGTAGTGATGGGCGAATTTGCGCCGTTTCGCTTCGCCGAAAAATTTGCGAATTTCGCGAAACAGCGAAAAATTTGCGAAATCGCGCTGGCGTCTCGTTTTTGACGCCGGCACCCGTTTTTGGGAAAAAATTTTTTGACGCTGGCGAAATTTTTGACGCAAATTATTCGCTGGCGGCGAATCGCGCAAATTCGCCGCAAACTCGTGCCTGGTGAATAAATTCACCCATCACTAATTTTAAGCACTTCTTGAAAATCATCTCATGCCATAGGCCTTAGCCATGTTACTGCTTCCATTTTGTGTAAGATTTCAGTCCAAACATAGGGCAATGGTCTACACACAAATGATTTATAATAATACTTCCTAAGGATATTCCTTCAAAAAAGATAAGAATTGTTCCTCAGAATATTATGTTGTATATTGTTTTTGCTATCAGCTATATATATCTATATATATATATATATATATATATATATATATATATATATATATATATGTGTGTGTGTGTGTCTACAAAAATAATATGAAAAAAAATATATTGTACCTTTATCCTTCATTTTAAAAAAAACCATAAGAGCAAATCTGACAATTCTTAACAAAGGACAACAGTGCATGCAATGGGCCCGAGTTATCAAGCAGTGAATTTGAATTGTGCCTAAGGCTTGAAGAAAATGTCTTTAGCAAGCAAATTGAATTGTGTATTTATCAAACTGTATTTGCATTTCAATAGACATCCCTATGTGTGCATCTAAAACTCATAGCAAACTCATTACAATTGGTGACTTCTTCTACTGACATAAGCCTAAAAACTTGCAGAGAAATTAATGGTGAAAGCCTTGTATTTGAATAACAATGGCGTTTTTTTTTTTAAAAGTAAACTTAATCAGAAGTGGCAGGCACTAAACAAGGTAAAATGAATATAAACAATAGCCACACAACTAGAATAAAAAATGGAAAGTTTCATTTCATTTAAGCAGCCGTTAAGAGCAGATGGCTGACTGGTTACTGTATATCAGAAAATCAGAAGTAATTTGGTGTGCTGTTTAATCTAAACTCACATCTATCTGCATTAAAGGGATACTAACTTCACTTACCCATTTTTATTACAAAATGTAATTGTACTTTAAATTTAATTTATACCCAAAGTTTAATAGTGTTCTGTAATTTCTGTCAAATTATAGAAGTAATTTAATCTAATACTACTTTTTTGTCACATTAAGAGTTAATATTTCATATATATATATATATATATAGACATTTTGTTATATCTGTTTAAATTGCCTCAGCGAAGCCTCTTTATCTCTTTCACTTTAATTGCTAAAGTAGAATGAATATGCTGTATATACCCTCACATGCTCCTGGTTGGCAATCATTTCCAGAAAGCTGGGGAAAGGAAATCAAGCACCCAGGCATATTATAAAAAGGAGGGAAAGTTGTACTCCCCACTAAATTTCAAATCAGTAAGTGGGGGTGTAATGAGACTCTAATGATCGACATAACAGGAGCCAAACATGGAGTAGCTCCAGGTTCCATGTCTAGCTAAACAAATTCCTATTTAATAAACTCATGTTGAACAAATGATATATAGTGATGGGCAAATTTGCGCTGTTTTGCTTCGTCAAAAAATGAAATTCACAAAACAGGCGTTTTTGCTGATTTATTGGATGGCCGGTGTCAATTGGCAAATTCACAGCGAATTCGTGCCTGGCGAATAAATTCATGCATCACTAATGATATACTGTCCCTTAAAGGTTGTGGATGACTCATATTCATATTTTTTAAGGCATAATGTAAGCTTTTCTTAATGAGTAACTTTACCAATTTAAAATTTACTGTAGTCGAATAAAGCTGCGTTTATGATGAGTATACTGTGTACAAAGCCCTGCAATTATGGTTAAAAGTATGGAATGTGACAAGATGATATTTGATATTTACATCTTGCATGTACAACGAGTCAACTCATAATTTTAAATAAGTCTATAAACGCCAAAAGAAATGGAAAAAATGGAAAAACCTGAATTTAAAAAACACTTCAAATTTACCAGAGTTCCCATTGACTACATGACCTTACATGGTTACATAGTCAAGTTGGGTTGAAATAAAGACCAAAGGCCATCAAGTTCAACACCTCCAAATGAATCTCAGTGCACATACAGTATATACACACACTCACATTGACCCCTCCATACCCTCACATAAACTATATATACCTGTAGGGAATCAGACAAACCTTTCTCCTGTTTGTCTGCCTGTGACATCATCCAGCCTGTGAGGACAGGTGTTTCTCGTGAGTCTGCCACATGGGGGCTACAGCTTTAGTCTAAAGGAGAAGTACATTGGGGCAGGTAGTGCTACCTGGGGGTATAAGAGCTTTCAGAGAAGGGACAAATTGCTTGAATTGAACTGTGTTGTCCATTCGGAGTGGAGTGAGAGACTGTGCTTGGTTCTAGACAGACCCATGGTTACCCCAGTGGAGCAATATTATTGTGTTTGTATTGTTAACCCATTATTATTTTATTATCATATAATTTCATATTGGTTTACTACAACTGTGTGTTTTATCTTCCTAGTGGAATTCCCCTGAGGTGTGGTCCTCAATGCCCACTAGGTGGAGGCACTGTTCTGTAAATCCCACTTTCCAGTATCTTTCTAGCAAAGTGGTCTAGGTCTACTGGATTTCCACATAGGTATCAGCCCGAACCGTGAGTGTAATTTGATTTTACAAGAAATGTGGTAAGAAAAGGGTTACATACATTGTAGATTTCAGTATCACAATAGCCTATAATACTTTTTATGGGGGAAAAGACCTTGCAAAATCAGTCCCTTTTTCTGGTGGCTAACCAGTTTATACAGTGCAATTCAGACTTCTGTCATGTGATAGAAATTACATCACTAAGCACCAATTATAACCAATAACATCATTAATCATCTTTTGATTAGATATAGTTTATTGGTTTTTCATGGCTGTTGAGTATTATAAAGAACTGTAAAAGTAAAACCCACTAGAATAAGTAACATTTTATGGCAAATAATCCTAAAAATATTCATAAAAAATAATAATAAAACAAAAATACACTTGAGTGTTTCTGTCTTCATATTACGTTATTTACCCCCTTCTCTCTACATATATACAATGCATGAATTCATGCAGCTTAGTTACCATAAAGTACAAGGTACTGTTTATTATTACTGCGCCCCTTGTATCATCATATCATCTTATAGGACTACATAAATTATATTATATTTGCTGATAACATATATATCATAGAAATGTTAATGATAGATAAAATATTCTGGTAGATATATTTATAGAGGACTTCGAAGTTCTCACAATATTTAAGAAGATGGCATTTTACTGTATATTAAAAGGTAATTTCATTATATTATGCTAGCCAATTAATGTCCACATTTCCTCAATGTCACCTCTATAAAATATGATCATGCCAAACTGCCAGGCGAACAGATTTATTTTTATACATTTTTTGAGGATGACACTTTGTCAGCATGGGCAAACCCAAAAGAAATTTGGGATGACAGTTATAGCATGACCGATATGTATATCTATTTTAAGCCTAAATGCTGCAAAATATATAAAGCACTCAATAGGGAACATGCCTCCCAGCTTCTCCTTTTTGTTTAATCCCGCTAAAACAGCAATTTAGTCAAGAACTGTCTCTGCTGTTGGTCCTAAAATAGACATTTTAGGACCAATGAAATATATTTATATTCTTTTTTTTTCATTGTAAAACTGTAAATTTTAAATTACCATTTTTATAAGATTTTTTTTGCATTCGAACACACCACATATATAGGCACTAGAGAGCTTGTGCCTAGCACATCAGCATTTGGGGGGCGGCCCTCGGGTGCCTATATATAATTGGATAAATTATTAATTAATTAATTTCCCTTTCCATAAATATTGTTTTAACTATCTTCCATATAAGTACACATGTAAGGGGCTGGAATTTTCTATTGCTCAAGCCTTTGGGCTCAAGCAATTGGTTAGAAATTGTGAGTGAGTTCCTAAACTTACTTGCGTAAGTTTCCTATAATCAATTACTTCACCTTGCTGTCGACCAGATTATAAAAGTAATAAACAAGTTTTCTTTTCCCCATGAGTGGGTTTTTGAAAAAAAATAAAAAGCTTGGCACCTAATACCAACCAAGCTTTTTATTATATTAATCGGCCGGCCCTCCAAAAGACCTTCCAAAGCAAAAATGTCTACTTGCCAGAGTCAATGATTGTTAATTTAAATAACTACAGTACCTCACATGAATTCAATACAGAACAAATGCAGTATTCTTCCTACAATATTCCAGGACTACAGTGGCATAATCTTTCCAATTTTAACACCCTTCAACACATATGGACATATACAGGCCCTAAAACTGGAAGTCGACATTACTCAGTAACTTTCCATGAATGTGAAACCTCCCTAGAGAAATAGAAACAAACAAAATTTTCAGCAGAGGGTATAAAGGTTTTATTAGGGCATTTTGCTCAACATACACAGCACAACATATTGTGGCTAATAGAATTGCTTTGTGACATGTTGCTCGACCTAGAATAAATGCACCATGCTCTACCTTGCATAAAATGTGCCATTAAAAAACGATCTGTCATATCAGAATAAAATAATCAAATGTTAGATAATCAAGCCCAAAAGACATGCATCAAATATCATTAATAATTATTCAAGCTGTTCCAAAATATACTTTTTTAGAGTTCTATTTATGAATGACCTTGAGTAGTACCAAAAAGAACACATTGGTAGGTCAAACTGTACTTTAAATGCAGACTATTCAACAAAGCACTGTTTATTTTAGATTCTGTCTGCTCTGTGAATTAAATGACTATATGCAGGATCAATGTTCTTCCAAAATGACCACTTGTCGCCTAGTTGTTTCTACAAGGAAGCCAGTAATTTCATTGATTTGAGAGAGCTATATCAAACATGTCATATTTAATGCATTTATAAAGCAGAGAATATTTTGGCATGCTACTTAAATGTGCATAAACACTCTAAACTTCCAAAAATAAATATAAACTTTTATATTTTTTGGTATAGACTTACAGGATCACAGATTTGTAGGAACAATTTTCAAACCCCTCTAGTAGATGGATTGTGGGGCTTGAAGTCACTCTGCTTGCAAGACTATCTGTGCATCATCCACAGATAGATGATCTCATAAGTCAACAGCAGACTATATATATATATATATATATATATATATATATATATATATATATATATATATATATATATATATCTATCTATATATTTTATATATATATATATATTCGAAAGTGCCCTATATAATTTATACAGACATTTGCTGTCTACCCAGACATTGCTTCTACTACTACTACTACTACTACTACTACTGTCATGATATAGTTAATACTCACTACATTTCAATTAGGGATGCACCGAATCCACTTTTTTGGATTCGGCCGAACCCCCCGAATCCTTCACGAAGGATTCGGCCGAATACTGAACCGAATCTGAACCCTAATTTGCATATGCAAATTAATTGTGGGAAGGGGAAAACATTTTTTACTTCCTTGTTTTCTGACAAAATGTCACGCAATTTCCCTCCCCGCCCCTAATTTGCATATGCAAATTAGGATTCGGATTCGGTTCGGCCGGGCAGAAGGATTCGGCCGAATCCGAATCCTGCTGAAAAAGGCCAAATCCTGGCCGAATCCCGAACCGAATCCTGCATCCCTAATTTCAATACATTTAGACTCAGTGGCCTATTTGCGATAAAACGATAGAAGAAAGGAGCAGGAGCACTCTAACCCCTGCCGTATAATTATTTTATTGGAAAATCTTTCCTTTAGCGGTCAGTAATATAAGCTGAAAACTCGCTCACCGCAATTATGGTTCGTGTGCGCTTGCCCCAAACCCTCCGCTAATAACACTCCAAAATCAGAAAGTATGGGTCACTCACTGCTCCTGTTCAGTGGCCAGGGTGCTGCGCCTGAACCCTCAGCATAGGGGAGACATCAAGACATGAAACCAGCAAATTGGCACGCACTCAGCAGGACTCATAGGCCTATGATTACGTTTGTTAACACACGAAACGCGTTAGGATGATTAATGTTTGTTTAATAAAGTGAAGTGATTTTACCGCTGCCTGGAGTCCTGCTGATAGCGTGCCAATTTGCCAGTTTTCATTGGCCTATTTATCAAAATTCTAATTTATGTAATTTTTGAGGTTTTTTTTTCTACTTTGCAAAAACGAAGTGATCCCAAAAAAAACTTAAATTCGTCCCACGGCAGAGGCAGAGGTCTGACCTAAGTCAGTAAATTTCAATTAATTCTATGAAGAGAGAAAAGAACCCCAATTGCCTCTCACTCGTTCAGCAGTTCCTCAATTATTAGATTACCTATTAAGTGTTTTTGTGATTGTCAAATGGCAACCACTGACTATTTAAAGTAAAGTGCTTAATTTTAAACAAATAAATTATATTAAAGTGCAAGTGCAATATAATTCATTCTATTAATTATAATATAACTAAAGATTGATAAATACTTAATTAATTACTTTCACACAAATTAATGACCTTATGATACAATGTGTGGTCTGGTACGTTGGTTTTGCATCCACAATCAATCTGATCAAAGATTTAATAAAGTGCTTCAAGTGCTGATATGATTGCTATTAAATGGCAATTACCAAAAATTCATCATTGCTTCGAAGTTAATTTATTGTAAAGTGCTTAACAGTGCTAAGTAATAAATATTGATAAATAGGTAAAAATACAATAGTTGATATAGTGAGGACCACAATTAATGGGATAAATTACTTTTAAAAAATACACATGATGCTCAGGTTAAAAAGTTTTAGCAAGAAAAGGAAAATTAGAAGAGGTGGAGTTGTCCCAAAACTACTACCTAATTGTTTGCTATCCCTGGGACACCACAAAGACAAAGGAGGCAGAGTATCCGGGACTGTGGTCTTGTAATTAATCTAAATCCTATTCTGAAAAAGAGCTATTTCTACTTACATAATAGATAATAAACTCACATAAAAACTCAGTTGAATACAATAATGGAAAAACAACACAAATACCTCGAATGTAAGGTTTAGTTTATAATCTCAAAACATATGTTGAAATACAGAAATTAAATAAATAATTGAAATTTTGCCAAGGATGCCAAATTTTTACATTCAAGTTTTTTGAGTTTTTGTAGCCTAATAAATACTTGATTTTAAATGTGTGAGTTATAGCGCGACAAAAACTCAAATTGAGGTACAACCTCAAATTCAAATGCTTAAAAATGTGGATTAAAAGAATAACTTCATATTTGCAACAATTCAAACTGGTTTGACACATCATAAATCAGCCTAACTATATTTGACTATAAATTTGCTTAACAGAATACACATATTTCCCAACCTTAATTAACTTAATTAACATTTTTTTTTAAAAGAGATTGCAACGTTATCCAGTCTACCAACCATTGTTCAATTATAAAACCTTGAATTCTTCAAAAGATGTCATTCTTTTACACAAGTTGGAGAAACTGTAATTCTTAAGTATTGTTGGTTTTTTTTTCATTTACACTTTATAGATAGCTGATCTTCACAAAATATATTAAATATAATCTAGGGACAGAGACTAGATTTCTTTTACAAATTGAGCTTGTAACCTGAATTGGTTGTGCTAAAAAATTTAATAACACAGCGAGTTTTTTTTCCTTAGCCCCTTGATGTGCAGTGTATAGACAGGCTGAACAAAGAGAACCTTCTAACATTGATCTATATTCCATAACAAGAAATGCTCTTGAGTAAACTAACATATTTAGTATTGCTGTTCTGCTGGCTTTGTTAGGTTACTTTCAAACTGAAATCAGTGCTGTATTTCCATACTTTGCTGTGATGGAATGGTCCAAACCACATGAAACACATAAGGTCCAATTGCTTTCTCCACAGATAGATTTACTAAATATTTGTAAAGAAATGTTTTTTGATGTGATAGCAAATCAAATCTACTTTTAACTATGCTGCTCAATAAAGGTTCTAAGCTGGTATCAATAGATTCTAGTAAACAGATGTAAAGAGTAAAATGATTCTTTTATATTTTTAGAGCAGTAGTAGCCCTTTCTTACATATAAAACTTTAGGGGGAAGATTTATTAAGGGTTGAACTGAAAAAATAATCAAAACTGTCAAATTCGACTAGGGAATTATCCAAACTCGATTTGAGTTTTTTTTTTAAAAATGTGAAATCATACTCTGGCCCTTTAAGAATGAGACTATTCACCACCTAAAACCTGCCAAATTACTGTATAAGTCAATAGGAGAGGTCCAGGGATCAATTTGGTGATGTCTGTAGCCTTCCTGATATTCAAGTTTTTTTCAGTTAAAAAACTCTAATCGAGTTTGATCAAATTCGATTCATGTTTTTGGGTTGTTTAAATGCATCCTAGTTTTTAAAATTCAATTTTATTAATACATTTCCCCAAGTCTACTAAGATTGCCTTGTGCAGAGTTAGAAATGTTCCTTAAAGGACATGTAAACCCCCCCCCCAAAAGGTTAACAGTAAGGCTGGAGCATCCCCTTAATCACTTAGAATTTCTTCTCCTCCTCTAACCCACTCTGCCCCCTCCCTCAAGAAATTACTTTGGCTGTTGGCTCATGAGGATGCTCAGCTCTTCTCAGCTCTGATTACTTAACACACACTCCAATCTAACAGTCAATAAAGAGATAGCATTGCTGGTTCCCATAGAAACTCTAGCTATTTTTTTCTCCTAACCACCCCTCCTGAGATCAGCTTAACCATTACAGTGCTCAAACCCAGCAGAACTTTTTTTATCAAAGTATGTTGTGCCTGTATTAATCTGCATTCTGCATTGCATGAACTTTAAAGCATACATGTCCTATTTGCAGGTGTTAATCCTCCTTGACCTGTCATATCCATATGATACAGCTGAAAATAACCTCCTTATGCAAATTCAGTAGGTATTTGTAATAAGGCTGCAATGCATCCTGGATCTCTTCTCGTCACAGAACCTTATCACCAGTTCCACCTAATGGGGTGTTGCAAATTTCTGTACTTGGTCCGTTGCTATTCTCCCATACCGTTTGTCTTTGGGACCTCTCATCTACTCATTTTGCTTTAAATATCTGTATGGTGATAATATAAATAAATATGCCAACTGGAGCCTCTTTGTACAGAAAGGATAATGTCCCTTGTGTGATAGATGTATTAAATATTGCAACAAGCTATTGAGCCATGGGTTAGGTCTCTTGAGGCTGAAAACATGTTTTTATCTTCACATTCTGTTTTAAAATTATGAAAATGATATGTGCATTGCGCAGTCATAGTTGATTAGGTCAGAATTAACACCATACACTTTTGTTCTACACAAATTTACTTCCAAATTTAAATCACTTTGGAATTATCATAGATCTGTGAATGAGCAGAAATGTCAATGCAAGTGCTGAATTAATTTGCATACGTTGAGACAATATATGTAGATCTTGAAATGATAATGTAAAATATGATGTAATAACAGAGTAGACTGGGCTTTGTGAACCTATATTTTATCTGTTAAAATTAAACAAGTATTAGATTGATCTTACAATCTAAAAAATGGTACGGCACAGAAGGCAGTGAAAAAGATGTTTTTCTTTCTCTTGGGTCATTATCAGCAGAGTTCTTTAGGAGCTTCACAAAGACATAGCTTTCATTTTCATGTGAGAAGTTGAAGGGCACATTGATTTATAAAGTAAAAAAAAAATATGGCCAGAATTTTATATGAATTTTATCAAAGTATTTAGGACATAAATAATTACTTTGGAGGTGGCCAAACAGCTGCCTGTGAAACACATAAAAAAAAAATTCTTAAAAAAGAAATAAAATCACAGTTTAGTTCTGGCAAAACTGCAAACCTCAAAATGTAGTTATATGAAATAATTAGGTTTGCTATCTCACTCTGGCTGTGGGTGGGAAACAAACAGCAATCACGAGAATAAAAACCTTACCATAACACCTCGGAGAACAAGAAAAAAATGTCAAGGCTGAACAGTCAGCTAGTTTAGACTAATAATGTTAATCCCTAAGGGAGTTCTCACTGAACTCCTTTTTGTACAACAAACATGTCTGAAAATACATATTTAAATAAGTCCAATTTTTAAACATTAAAACCTAGTTGATCATTAAAGGAGAAGGAAACCTCCAAGGCAGTTTATTGCCAACAGATTAGCCACAATAGTGCAAGATTAGCCACAATAGTGCAATTGTGTCTACATTCACGGAGACACAATCGGTGTCTGAATTAAAATAACTACGTCAAAAAAGCAAAATTTTTGATTTTATTTGACACCACAAAAGCTCAGTAATTACTACAATGTACACATTGTATGCCAGTTTCAGAATTCACTGTATACAGTACTGGGGGCTACCTTTTTAAGAGCACTTGACTCAAAATGACTATGGATTTTGCACAAAACAAATTTCATTCTATGCCCTTTGTTTGTCATGTTTTTGACCTATAAAAGGCAGTGAAGACTGCCTTTGATGACATTTATACTTACTTACTTATTTATTCTTTACCAACTTGTCACAGATTCTTCTTAGCGAATAATGGAATTCATTGAAGCTAAGCTTGTTTGTTCTGGTTAGCCTACCAGGATTATTAGTAAGTAAAGAAGCAGAGATGGTGAACCTACACAATGTAAATACATATATAAGAGATACTGAACATTTGAAAAGTTTATAAAACTGGCAACATTTGGGGTATTACAGCTAATGCTAGTCTTTGTGAATCGGTTTAAAATATTTCCTTTTCAATACAGTAGTCACCACCATGACAGTGGCCGTCAGTAATCCTCCTGCATACCCTAAAATAAGATGGGATCTTCTTATGGCCTTATTTGAATTTCCCTCATCACATGTTCAGTTTTGCTTTTCAAAATGCTGTACAGAATTTGTATTAAATAATAAAATGCCCGCACACACAAGTAATCTCCAGTTAAATAATTAAATGATTAAACTTTTTTCAGTCTCAATAACAATACTGTATATGTCGCAACACAATTCTAAAATGTTGATAAAACTATATATCTATAATTAATATAGGAAATCTAGACTGCTATAGGATGCTAGACTGTAAAAATATGAATGAAGCTAAAATATTATAAGATCAAAGAAAAGTATAGTAGGCTGGATGCATGAACTTGATTTCACATAGATTTGGGTTTTACAAATATATTTTACTGTAGATTCTAGAATTTGGTAAACACTACATGGCCATTTACACACATAGGAACCAAGGATTTCAGTGTAGTGGGTGGAAGGTTTTAGGCTGGGGTGGAGTTTGGGGCTCCATTTAGAGTTAGGATAGGAGGATGGCCACCATTTTAGGTTGTTCAGCATAAAGGAAAGTCCTCTCCTGCCCTCCCTAGGATTGGGGGAGGGCAGGAGGGGCCCTCGCAGCAATGCTTATAATAAGCTTGGTCTTAAAGTTTTCTACTTGCAGCAAAAATATTCAACAAAAACAGGATATTTTCAAACCTAGAAGAAATCTTGCTGTTACCTTAAAACCAAACGCGAAATAGTTAGTCGGAATCCATGTGCTGCACCTCCGCCGTGTGTGCTGCTGAATTATCCAAGAAATGTAAAGTTCACAAGGATCGACCAAAATGCAAGATTAACTGCTCAAGCTTCAGTGTTTATTGTTTAACACAACATGTTTCGAGTCTTGTGAGACTCTTTGTCAAGTGTATTGCTCAAACCTATTTATTAGATAACATTAAAACCCACAACCTAAAAGCAATTCTTATGGTAGAAGTCAATTTATAGTATTTCTTAATTGGACATAATGGAATCCTACCATACAGAATTCTAGTGGAACAAGCTCCTTCCTCCTTTTAAGGCCTAACAACTACTACTCTAACAGGGATTAAAAGTGACCCAGGAAGACCCTGAAGTGCTGAATTAATTGCTAACTCGTTGTGATCTTGAATAAGTTGAAAGATGGTGACTTAAACATGTAGCCATCCAGAAGGAAATCTTTGGGGGTTATTTGACAATGTGCAATATCTCCATTTCCATAGACAATAATGAAGTGAAAAAGAATGATTTTGCTTCTGTAAACTTTTTTTTTTTTTCTAAAAATTACACATATTCAGCAAACAGTACCAATAATAATAATAATAATAATAATAATAATAATAATAATAATA
This sequence comes from Xenopus laevis, assembly GCF_017654675.1. NCBI lineage: Eukaryota > Metazoa > Chordata > Amphibia > Anura > Pipidae > Xenopus > Xenopus laevis. The sequence continues at coordinate 97,841,861 of NC_054379.1, forward strand.
AGAAGAAGAAGAAGAAGAAGAAGAAGAAGAAGAAGAAGAAGAAGAAGAAGAAGAAGAATTTAAAAACTGTAGTTGAAACAGAGGAGTATTTTTTATAATAGCCTGGCTTGCTAGTTGCAGTTATGGGTTTGAAACATTATGTCTGGCAAAGTATATCTGTTTATAACAGATTCAGCCCTTAACTTTTCCTGGGTATATTGAATTAGACACCAAGGTGTCAATTAAATAGTCTCCGAGTTCTCAGTGCATTAGCTGTCTGCCTTTGCTTGCCTTCATAGAATACTTGTTGAGACAAGCTACTACTGTGCTGAGCAAAACCTTAAAGTGCTTGCATTTAAAACCTCCATTGCTGCAGAGTAAAGATAATTATATAGACAGAGGAGTTGCTAGACAACCAGGACACTAGGCATTATTGTGTGCATCCCACTGGCACGTCTTCACTTGGTACCCAGTTAACACTTTTCATGCAGACCATTCTTTTGCTGGGAAAGCAGCCAGAAGAACAAATCACAGTTACACATGTTGTGCCAGTATGAAGCAGGCAAATGAAAGTATTGTAAATGTTTGTAAAGTTCAAGGATTTGCTGAGCAACCGCCTAAGAGTTGTCATCACGTTGCAGGAGATAGTAAAGGATTTTGGATTTGTAAGGTAAAAACTAATTTGTTCTCATGCAGAAAGCTTATATAAATACACTGTTATTTCATAACCAGAACAGTTCCTTATGTATTTTACAAAACGTGTTTTAGTATATTTAATGACGGAAAAATCACAATAGCAGAAAATCTGGCTTTAAATACCCGTGACACGGTGTATGCCTGGCAAGCTTAAATGCCATGAGCTCAACATGTATCATGACTAGAATTAATTCATGACTCCTCAGAGTTAATATGCATTAGTCTGCCCTGATGCTCTGCATGTATGTTAGCTATGCAGCTTTGGGTACCAAGCCATCCACATGTTCAGTTAGAGTCTGCTCCAATAAGAGATCATTTTTCATTACAACTGCTGCTATGTGACCGAGGCTTAATGCCAGGCCCAGAATAAGAAATTAGGCAAAGAAAAGGCAAAGCAATATTATAACAGTAGTAAATACTAGATGTGATGGCTGCCAAGATCAGCGGATGTTAAATCTTTCATTGTACAGCATATCATGGTTAAAACAAGACAAGAAAAAGCCTTAAAGGGATACTGTCATGGGAAAAACAATTGTTTTCAAAATTAATCAGTTAATAGTGCTGCTCCAGCAGAATTCTGCACTGAAATCCATTTCTCAAAAGAGCAAACAGATTTTTTTATATTCAGTTTTGAAATCTGACATGGGGCTAGACATATTGTCAATTTCCCAACTGCCCCAGGTCATGTGACTTGTGCTCTGATAAACATCAATCACTCTTTACTGCTGTACTGCAAGTTGGAGTGATATCACCCCCTCCCTCCCCCCCCCCCCCCGCAGCCAAACAAAAGAACAATGGGAAGGTAACCAGATAGCAGCTCCCTAACACAAGATAACAGCTGCCTGGTAGATCTAAGAACAACACTCAATAGTAAAAACCCATGTCCCACTGAGACACATTCAGTTACATTGAGAAGGAAAAACAGCAGCCTGCCAGAAAGCATTTCTCTCATAAATTAAGCGGCCTATCTGTAGATCAAAGTGTAAAGTTAAACAATATAACTGCAATATTAGGGGTACAAGACTTAGGAGGTTATTTATAAAAAAAAAGGTCAGACCAAACTAGAATCTATGATTTTACCGTATTTATCATTGAAAAAACTAGATAAAATCGGTTTGGAAAAATACTCGAAAAATTCGGGTTTTTTTCTTAAAAAAAAACCCCAAATTTTTGGGGGTTTATGCCTGAAATGTTTACATTTTGTGAAATTGCTCAAAACCCTGGATTTTTGACCAAAACTCAGCGCAGACCATGATATCTTCAAATTTGAAATGGGACCTTTGCAATTAACTTTTACAGGACCCCGACAGCTTGGGGATGGAGTATTTTCAGATTCAGACTTTTACCAGCTTCGGGGTATAATAAATGACAAAAAATTCAAGTTTTATTCCAATAAAAATTCGGGTTTATAGTAAAAAAACAAGAATTTTTCGAGTGTTTTGCTCAAGTGACATTAGTACACCTAAGCCTATAAATAACACTATAAAAGCCATCCATCATTTTTTTAATATTCAATTTAGTTCAGTATAATTGTCTAATCCCAGGCATGTTTTAGTCTTCATTCACAGTTGTTTCTACTAAGATGATAGAGTGCTCCAAACATTATCATGTCTTCGTAGTGATTATTTAAGCAAATCTGATTTTTGGCTGCGTGAATTATTTAAAGTTTCCTATCACACCTCTATATACATTGCAGGTTCCTAATAAGCCAAAGTGTAAAGGCTTTTTTAATGTTCACTTTTATTTTTTTTTTATTTATCATTCTCCTTGTCGGTGACACCAAAGCAACTCTGGAATGTTACGCCTAAGGCTTAGCATTTAAATGAGTTAATCCTTGTCACAGCAGGTGGGGAGTACATTTCTGCATGTCAAGCACGCACTGGATTGGAAGATTGCACTGCTGAGTGATGACACTACTACTGGCATTAAAGGTCTCCATGATTTGACAGTAGCAAACTTTAGGTTACATATAATTTCTGTAGGATACAGTAAGCAGTTGGCACAAGGGCACCCACATGTTCACTGGTAGTAAGTCTGCTGCATATAAATGGTGCACAATAGCAGCAAGTGAAAGCTCCCAGATTTATGGGTAGTTGTGATACCAAGCACACACTTTGTGGGAGTTTCCAGTCATTTATGACAAACTCCACAAATGGACGGCACTTCTGGACAGAGGTTTATTGTAGCAAACTGCTGGCAAATGCCTAACGCGTTTCGGGAGTGGCTTCCTTAATCACAGGCTCATTTAGCCAATCTCTTTTTTGAGAAAACAATGTTTCATGCAACAAATCTACTGATGAAGCCGCTTTTCTGGTTGAATAGTGCATACATGTATGATTGTTTTTTCCCATATTGCCCATTGTCATTATTTATTTATTATAAGAGCAACAGGCTATTAAAATGCATGGACACAATTTTATGGTAAAATGCTCCTTGTAACCAAAACTATACAGTTAACTCACTCAGAAACTGTAGTTTAAATTAGTAGCTGCTGCTAAATCCCAACTGGGCTGTTTCGCATGTCCGACTACAGAAATAACATTTTAAAAACAATGTATTTTTAAAAATCTTTTGTGTTAAATGATGTAAGAACATGCAATTTGGATTTTATTACTCGGGGAAGGGGGAGATAAATAGTGTTCTACTCTGGAAATAAAGACTTGATATATTTGGCAGACCTCCATTACTATTAAGATTTATTATTGTTATTTACAGATTAAAATAATGATTTTTTTTAACCATGTTAAATATTTGCTTCCAGATTAAATCAGGTTATGGTTATAAAACATACATTAAAATGCATATGAACTGAATAAGGCCACTAGAGGGAGCTGTAGGCCAGATAATATTTGGTAAACTGGATTTATTGTTCTCTGTTTAATTGCAATGCAATGGAGTGTGTCAAGTGTGAACTGCAAAGCACTGGCATAGGAAGCAGGGGCTCAGTATGGACACTAATAATACGACTCCAGGAGACAACACAGCACTGCCAATATAAAATGGAATAAACAAGCTATTTATGGTGCAGTGGTTTTGGTATGGAAGTATGCAAGTAAAATAAGAAACTTTTTTAATGCTTGTAGTTTCATGTACCGGTAGTTTTTTTAGAAAGCTGACCAATTCATAACTGCCTCTTCTGGAATGAGGAATTATTCCGACATTGCCCAGTATCAAAAAAGGGTCTAGGTTCTTCAGGTGCCTCAAACTATTCAATGTTGTTATGTTATTAGACCTTAAGTATGCCATGCAAATCAATACAGTCATCCTATGATGATAGCTTTTATGTTAGCTTTAGTTGGTCTTAGTTTCAGCCTTAAAGACCTTACACGTGATGCTTTCCTAGCTGTAATCACAGGAATGGGACCTGTTATCCAAAATGCACGGGACCTAGGGTTTTCTGGATAAGGGATCTTTCTGTAGTTTGGAAATGTATTAAGTCTACTAGAAAATCATGTAAATTTTAATTAAACCATATAACCTGATTAAAATGTCTATGGTAGACAGCCTTTCTGTAATTCTGAACTTTCTGAATAATGGGTTTTCGGATAACGGATCCCATACCTGTATAGCAAAGCCATCTAGAACATGACAATGGGCCCCTAATGCACACAATGAAGAGTCAGCAACTATATTCAGAAATTGTATAGAATTAGTAAGTCATTTTGTTTATTGATTAAATATTTTCAACCAGCCATCAATGAATGCAAAAAAATTGGTCGGTTGCCATGAGTTACTGCACTAGTACAAATGTGAACAGTGGAAGCCAATGACCCCCTCAGTGCAACAGTTTGTAGTGGGGATGATAGGACAGTTGTGTTTGTGTGGCTGGGGCAATGGGTCTTGTTTAATTATTGTTTAATTATGTGGATGTTTTAGTTTGATGATGCATAAAATGTACAGTATGCTTCTTAGTATTCAGTTTATATAACCGTGGAATAGATTACAGAGATAAATAGTTTTACACAACTCCCTATGAATTAATCACATAAATGAAAGCCAGCAAATAATAAATGGCCACATCTCTGTTTAAAATAAAGCCTTCTGGCTCAGTGATATCTGATTCTACTTTTTATTACTGTTATTATTGTAGAAGCATTGATGTGCAGGACAAAGACATTTCAAATCCCACAGATGGCAATCTACAGAATAATATGCAAAACTTGGCATTTGGAGAACAAGACTTCACAGAGAGGCAATATATGTTTCTAACTTTTCTCTTTGTCACGGAACATGCAGCCCTTCACTAAAACAGCTAATTATGTAATGCATTTTGTACGGATTGTATGGAAACACAAGTTCTGATATGAAGAATGGCAGGGATAAATACACTGTGAGCGAATAGGAAAGGTTCTTCTTTGGTATAACTTTCCTTACAACATTAGTAGATGCCCAGCTCAGCTCTTCCCATATATATACAGTCCCAGCAGTGTTCCTTATCCCAAAAACAAAGGGTAACTGAATACAGTATGTATGTTTGTATGATGTGAGATACTATCTTGGACTATCTTGCACGTTTCCTGTGAGATTTCTGCAAGTAACTGAGATCAGAGAAGCATTTGGCTCCCAGGGTGCCCTAGTTCTTTGCTGGTAGCAGCCCAGGTTAAGCTAGTTCTGTTTTGTCTTTACATAGCAGATTACACCAAACTAAAGTAATATCAACTGGGGGAAAGCATTTGGACCCTGCGACACTACTTCATACCTCCCAACATTTGAAAAACAAAAACCTGTCAAAATCGGGACTGTCCCACAGAAAACGGGACAGTTGGGAGGTATGCTACTTTAGGTTACTGTGAGATGGTAATGCAAAAAATATTACTCAGGTAAAGCTTCAGGTGGTCTGTAGAGAGAATGACTCCATCTATACGCTTTAATTATATAATCAAGTGGAATCTGCATACAACTGATATGAATCAGATTCGCACATCAGGCGGTAACACAATTTGGACCTAATCATCTGAAGAGATCACAGCAACTGTTCCAATATCAACAATGATTAGTGAATGCAAAGGAGAGGAATGGCCTCCATTTATCAACTCCTTCAAATGAAAAGAACCTTTCCTATTGGCAGGTAATTGTTTCCCTGGAATCCCTAAACAGCCTTTGATGCACAGAGCAATTTGCATAGCAGAGAATATTATTCCTCTGACGCATCAATAAATCTTATTTCATCTGCACTTCAAGAAGGCAGCATTAACTGTAAATACACATTTTAATAGAGAACACATTAATCCTGATTATATGAGTGATGTTGGCACTACTGTAAGATTAAAGTCAAGTATATTCAATGATTTTCTAACATACTCTAGGCTTTTATTTGGGTGACATCAATTATCTCATAACATATGATCTGAAGAGCTGACATAGGGCTCATTTATGAATGTACAGTGCAGTGTGCAAAGTGCATGCCCTATGGAGTGGGCATCACACGGGACATCTGTTTGGGGTTCTACTGCACCCATTAATACAACTCACAGTGGGAACACTGGAATTACTATCAGCATGTATTACTGCCTGGTGGATAAACTGGTAGCAAACCCAATGAAATAGTTGCGCAAGTACCTTTTATGAAAGGCATCAGTGTGACTGTCCATTTTTGCACAAACTGTGCAGAATCATCATCATTATTTTTAATAATTATTGCTCCATGGTTAGTCAAGACATCAGTTTATTTTACACTTTTGTGAAGGGGGTAGGTAGAGGAATAACTATTATGGAATTATTAGGGATAGCAGGAGAAATATATGGCACCAACAGCTGGCTGGAGCTCTTTTTATATCCAGGACTGTAGTTTAATCCAAACAAGTAGTGTTATCTGTTCTGGGCTGATCTGCCTAAGGAATCATACAGGCCTTGTAACTTTGCACCTTTATATGGTCACAGGACTCCTCATTGACTTCTGATATTCTTGAAGTTTACAGTAGCAAGTACATTCATCTCTATAAAAAGTACAAGAAGTTACAGGGGCATAAAAGGGACTCTTTTTTTATTATGCTGTCATGCTTTGATTCATGGAATGCATGAGACCAATGCATGAGATCAGCCAGGAATCAAAGCGTGAAAAAGCTGAGAAATAAAATTTTGAAGCAGTCTGCCAAGTATGAATGGTATAAAACAAAGTGGAAACATAGATGTAACAAACTTGTTGCATTCTCTGATACATAACCATGGTGTCCATCAAACAGTGTAAAGCCTATCTTTAGTTGTTATCATCACCTTGTGGTTGTGTATCTTTCACACTGGGTTTTATATAGCTGGTTTCAAACATAACGAGTGCTCTTTATACCACCCAAATAGCCATTTCAGTGCAATTTTAAGATTGCAATAAAATCCTAACTTTTAAATGTTGCTATTAATGTTTCGTGTTCTGACAATTACATCTGGTATTTGCATATTTCTTCTCATAATTCTTCTTTAAATTAATCTCATTTACAGCCGAGTGGCTCCACTCGTTATTTCATACTCTGAGCTTGAGCGTAATCCTTTTTTTTTTTCTGTTAAATTCAGGCAGTCCTTTATCTTTCAAATTAATTAGATAAAAAAGTTATCCTATCTTAAATACTGTCTCATTTAGCCTATGTCAACCTCTGCCGTCTGCCCTTGTTTAAAGAGCTATGCAATATCTCCTGAAGCTAATGGGCTTTTGGTAAATTCCAATTTTCTCTTTTCATTTAAATCATGTTTGCTCTGAGGGAGATATGTTCTATTCAACTCTCTGTTGTAAGGCAATAAGGCTGCAAAAACTTATAGTGATTGGCCCTAATAACATGTAGCCAAGTGTGGAATGTCACTGCCACCCTCATTATGGTAGCACACCTACACATTATTGTCATCTGATGTTGTATGACTTTCTATTCAGCCCTTCACTATTTGCATGAAAAGATACAAATGTTTGCTTCCCATACACATTTCTTCAATAAGATCATAATGATTTCAATAGGCCTTCTTTAAAGATCCCTTATCCGGAAAATCCCAGGTACATTGTATAACAGTCTGAGCCACCAGTGCAGAGCATGAAGGAAAAACAAACACTGCTTTCAATAAACAAATAACCTTAAAACCATAGAAAACGTGTAATGAATGTATAATGCAAACTTGCTTAGAATTATGTTTTCTTTCATTATGCAAAACATTATTTTTGGGTTGACATTCCCCTTAAAATTTACATCTCATTAACTTCTAAAGAAGCGTTTTCAGTTGAAATTTTCAAGATTTTTTCAATTTATCAATTACATTTTTATCAATTATCTTGGACATTCTTGTATTTCAGCAAATACAATTTTGAATACATGTTTTATTGACACAATGGGGGGGTAGTATATTCACTATACATACATACATTATCACCTTGAATGCAGCATGAATGTACAAAACTACACATATTGATGTCAGATTAAATTCAGTAAGAAAAAGGTGAAAACTCATGGAAATTAATTTTGAGGTAAAATTCAATTCAGAAAAACATATCTCCTGGTTTAGCTAGTGAAAACCCTATTGAAGTCTGTGGGAAAAAAATGGAACTAAATAAGATGAAAAGCTTGAGCCATACCCCATAGACTTTATAACTGGTCAGAATTTTATTTTCTTTGCAAATGGGATGAGTAAATGGTAAATAGCTTTAGTGGGATTTTTTTGTAGTGATGTTAATAACTTTCTCTCAACCTAAGCAATTATTGTTACACTACCTTACTGTTTACTTTCATTTAAGTGACCTATGGCTTCTTCTTTTCATAGTGTTGCTTTAGCAAATACAACAGTAACCGTATGTTCAACAATGATGATTGTTGTGGCTTTGAAATACAGTAGTGTCTGTGAAATGTAATGGAAGGATGAGGCAACTACAAAGGAAATCAAACCAGGCTCTCCCAGTTAGCAAGCACTACAGAACAATGAGGTATATGATCACCTTCATAACACCATGCTGTTATAGAGGCTTTGGATATCTAACCCTTTTGTACAGTATTCCGGTACATTTTTGAAAGAGTACACTGGAAGACCAGTTAGTTACTCAACCATTACATATTATACACTGACAACTGCAATAAGAATTTGTGACATAAAATACAATGATAATTAGATGAATCTGGCGCTTGGAATAAAAGATCTCCTAAAGTGTTTGATTGAATGAACTGTGACATTCTTTTATTGATTAATGTATTATCTACTGCAAGTAGGCTGTTTTGTGTAAAGTTTTTATTGTATTTATTGCTTGTACTGATGGCTAAACCATCAAACTATTAAAGAATCATAAAAAAGCAAGCTATTCCATGTTTCTTTTTTTACAGGACACTGCAGAGCAAAATGGTTGTCAGGGATATATTTATTCATTAATAGGCAATGAAGAAGGTTTCTTTGAAAAGTACTTCTTGGTTACTTGCGGATATCAGATATGTACAAGTTGAAATCCTGTCCTCACTCCTCTAGAGCTACTTTCTCTAGTTATTCATGTATCAAGTACAAGTACATTAGCGGGAATTATAAACAGTAACAAGGGATCTCTTTTACCATAGAAGAGATCACCCCATTATATTAGATGAAAAGAACTTTCATTTTAAGCAACTTGGTGGTTCTTCACAATGAGGTCAGTGGGGTTGTGGAATGCTTTGCTGGATGATGTTGTGATGGCAGATTAATGCATTTAAGAGGGGCTTGGATGGCTTCTTAAACAAGGTTGCTAGGATCCAATTTACCATAGCAACCAGGCAGTGTTTTAAATCAGAGACTCGAATATGAATAGGAGAGGGTCTAAATAAAAATATAAGTAATATCATTAAAAATGTCATCATAGATTCACAGAGCAATCGTTTTTGGGGTTCTGGGGTCAGTGGCCTTCGTATAAAAGCTAGAAAGAGTCAGAAGGAGAAAGCAAATAATTCATAAACTGTATAAATTAAAAAAATAAGGCCAATTAAAGAGTTGCTTAGAACTCGCAGTTCTATAACATACAAAAAGTTAACTTAAAGGTGAACTACCCATTTAAAAGCTACATGTAGGGGGTTATTTATCAAAGGTTGAATATTAGAGCTATGTGAGATTTTTTAGACCTCGAATGAACTCACAACTCGATTGGTTTCTAATTTTAGAAAAAACTTGAATGGATAAAACTCGAATCAGTGAGTTCAAGGTTAATAACCCAAAAACTCGAGTTTTCAATCCCCCTGAAAAAAGCTCCAACTTCATGAAGGCTATCAACATCTTCAAATGGTTTAAGGGACCTCTGCCATCGACATCTACATGACCTCAACAGGTTTTAGATGGTGTATTTTTGTATTCCAGCTATTTCCAGGGTCAGGGTATAATAAATCTCAAAAAATTCGGGTTTTTTTTTTTTACGTTTTTTTTAAACCGAAAAATCTTTTTTTTGACTCGTGGAAAACACAACTTGACCCTTAATAAATCTGCCCCCTAGTATAAGTATTTTTATATATCATTTATATACTGTATGTGTCTATATAGATCTGTATAACTATGTATATTAATGTGCATTGGTTTTATTTGGAGGGGATGAACTTGATCAACTTTGGTCTTTTTTTCAACCCAACTGTAACTATATGCACAACATGTTCTGGTTTAACCATATCTGTTTTTGATAGCGTCGTCCTTGCTTTGAAACTGAACTCTGCTTGGTTACATTCTACCTGTTCTATAAGCAGAACTGTTATTCTCCATCAGTGGGTAAAATGTTGTTACTTTAACAGGAATGATTTCTTTTTGAAAGAATGTATTTTTCCAATCTTCTATGGTATGTCACATATGTGCACCAATTTTCTACTTGTTAAGAGCTTGAAAGGCTCCCTTACAAATAACTACTGCAGTACCAGTTGTGCAATAATGACCACAGTTGTTGATAAAACAATGGCATTCTTTAAAAGTAATTGAGCCAAAGTTTTTATGTTCCCCTTGTGGAGATCCCCTTTAGTGGTCTTGATCCCGCCCAATGAAAACCTCAGGGAGATATCACTAGCTTTTAGGCAACTCATCCCCTGGGAAAGCTACCCATATCCATCAAATCTTGGATGGAGCTCAGTGCTGCTCTTTCTAGCTATCCTTTATACCGTACCTTACACAGGTGCTCTATCTTTTACTGTCTAAATAATTTGTCCATGTGGTTCCTGTTTCTTGACTTTCACTAAGGGTTTTGTTCCCTTAGGTATGAAGAAGAAGCAGGCCCAACCGGCACTCAGATGGATCCACAGGACCAGATAATTAGTTTAAAAAAATATATATTTTATTTGTAGAAAATTAAAAAGTGTATATTTGCATCTCCATCAACCCTACGTGTTTCTTGGGGCACTTAGTCATGGGCTCAGAGCCCCTCAGATACGTCTGAGTGCCGTTTGGCCCTGCTTCTTCTTCATACCTTTGCCATACCGCTCCCTAAAGCTGGGGGTCTGGGGCTGGTTTCAATAACGATAGAAACATCACAGTGCAATACATTGTGGGTTATGTAGTTCCTGCACGCGGTCTGTAAACTGTGGAGAAGTTGTTACAATTTGTAACAAAAGTGTTTTAGTCCCTCATTCCCTGCCAGGTTTCTTCATACTTTTTGAAGAAACGGGTAACTGTGATGGATATATAAGGGGGTTTCTGTGTTATGTGGGCCTCTTTTTCAAATTTAGGTTTGGAAGCCAGAGTTCCCCTTTAAGCATGTACAGGAAATGGACATAACATTTCTGAGAGTTTAGGGACTAGGTTACATATACCTCGACTTGTTTAGCCAGTAGGGGATTTCCCAAATCAGTAGGGGTTTGACTGTATGGGTCTCTGCTGTAATATCCTGTGAATTTTTGGGATGTGGGTTTGTGTATTTAAAACATATCCTGGTATTTCAAGTACTGAGGCCTAAACAGCCCCTCACAGGCCCAATGGTGATTGTCTATGGCATCTTACAGCAGCCCCTCTGGCATTTGCCAGAATGTATAGACTGTGAGTCTGGGCCTACACATCTAAAGTCTTATTAATTCCATGCCCTGAAACTTTCTTGCTGTGAAGGACTAAATCACATTGAGAAGATAGCCTGTACACCCTCCTGTTCCTAATGTGATCAATTTCTAGATAGCTTTAGTGTTTTTCTCATCTAATATATTTCCTTACTCAATGCTAAAGCACAGATTTTCATTTTGACTTACTGCTTCTATCCTACACAGCCTGAACCAAATTTGTAGCTTTCCTTTCCACTTTCACACACACCAGTAAAGAACTGCTTGAATAAAATATAAGCATATCTGTAAATAATTATTGGACTGATTTTTCTTTTTCAAATGCACCAGGCTTTGCAACCTGCATGTCATCAATATCATAAAATATTTAAACTCTTACATGGATGTCAGTGTGATTACATCTCCTTGAACAACAGCAAAAAATGGTCAGTCATGTTTACACATATGTATAAAAACTGACATGCTTTCAACAAAACTGCATGTGGTATTTGCCAACAGGCACGGGGAGGCCAGATTAATATGCACTTATTTCTTAGCAGGAGGATTTATGCAATCAACAACAAGAACATAGGAGAGAAAAAAATCCCACACACATGATTGAATAGGTAAAATCCTATAATGATGCAGACCTTGGAATATATATACATATATAACCGGTGTGCGTGCCGCTACGATCCTTTCTTCTATATATATATATATATATATATATATATATATATATATATATATATATATATATATATATATATATATATATATATATATATAATTTTTTTTATATTTATAAAAAAAATACACCCCCCCGCAAATAAAAAAGTTGGAGTTGGTCAAATCTAATCAACTAGGGATCTGTATATGTCATTATTTTTCTTATTATAGCTCTTGTACTAATGCTAAAGACATCTAGTTTGCCTGTCTTCTAATGGATACATTGAAATAGGGCAACAAAGATAACTTGTGTTACTTTAGTACAGGTATGGGATCCATTATCTGGAAACCCCCGCTCTGAATTATATTTATGGCTGTTTCCCATGGGCAGCATTATATTCAAATAATCCACATTTTTTAAAAAGTAGTTTTTTCCTCTGTAATAATAAAACAGTACCTTGTACTTGATCCAAACTAAGATTAATTAATCCTTATGGGAGGCAAAACCAGCCTATTGGTTTATTTATTGGTAATATTTAAATGATTTTCTAGTAGACTTTAGGTATGAAAATCCAATTTACAGAAAGATCTGTTATCCAGAAAACCCCTGGAATTCTGAATAACAGGTCCCATACTTGAAGTACAAAGAAGGAACATGGGCAAAGCACTTACAGGAGGTCCAGAGGGTCCAGGATTGCCAGGGGGCCCAGGTTTTCCTCTTCTTCCCTGTGGGAAAAAAAGATAGAAACACTGCATTATAAAACTGATCGCTTAAAATGAGCCAGATATTAATCAATTTATTAAGGAAACAAGATTGATCGCACAGCTTATTTAGAAGGAGATAAAAATTTCTAGCCATGGCATTAAAGCTTGTAAATGCAATTGCAACATCAATCAGTTGTAATAGCTCCTGGACAGTTCTTGATAACTGTTCTAAACAATGCATACAGTATGTATCATGCAAGCTTTTATTGGCATATTGTTTTTATCCTGATTTTTCTTAATTATGTAGCTTCAAAATAATTGTCAAAGTATAATGTCTCTGATCAGCTCAACATTCCCCAAAAAACTAGTGTGTCATCTGTGTAAAGACTTACAGTATGTTTAAGAAGAGCCTGTCTGATCTAAAATACTGTACATTTAGCCTTTATTTCATTGGTCTAATTTTCCATATTTGTTTATTGAAATGATATAAGTACTTTTTGGCTATTGTTGGCTGCAGTTTTTGCACAATGTATTGTGACACTGTCTAACATTTAAAAAAAACTCGGAGTTGGACAGTTGAATATAATCATAGGGGCAAATTCACTAAAGGACGAAGCGCCTAACGCTAGCGTTAATTGCCTAGCGTAGCACATTTTCGTTAAATCGCCGATTCACTAATGGACGCTGGCGTAAATTCGATAGTGTTACTTCGCACCCTTACGCCTGGCGAATTTGTGCAAATTCAGTGAAGCACGAGTTTTTCTGAACGCTACCTTTTACGCCACACTTCCTTCGCCACAGACCAGGCGAAGTGCCATAGAGTAGATGGGGATTGCTTCAAAAAAAGTAAAAAAAATTTTCTAAGTCCCAAAAAACGCTGACGTTTTGCTTTTTTTTATGGGTGATAGGCAGAAAAAGATCGAAAAATTTTTTGGGGCTCCCCTCCTTCCCCCCTACATTTCCTAGCTCATGGCACCTTAACTATACAGTGGGCACATGTGTAGGGCAAAATAAAAATTTTATTTGCTGTTTTGAAGGTTTCCCATGCTTGTGTAGTGATGCTACATATACCTCCATTGTAACTTCAATTTGGCGCCGTATGCAAATTAAGCATTGCTGGCGCAACTTCGCTTTGCTTGGCAAATTAACGCTAGTGCAACTTCGCAACCTTACGCTTCCCCTGAGCGCAACTTCGGATTTTAGTGAATTTTCGTAGCGCTGGCGAAAAATACGCCTGCCGAAGTACGTCGAAGCGGACGCTGGCGCAACTACAAATCTTAGTGAATTTGCCCCATAGTGTCCAGGTAATAGCTTGTTAAATATTTAAAGTCTACTGCAGTGTATCACTAACTGAAATACCATAACCAACTCCGATCAGGTGCAGCAGTCTTTTTACATTCTGCAACGTAAAACATGAACACTAGTTTATTTTGGGCTGGACAAGGTATAAAGTACAAAAAACAGATGCAAAGTGCTGCACACAAGAGAGATGTAAAAATGGTGCAAATATGTGGTACAGTTTCCTGTTTTTCTCCCAACAATACAGTATTTCTTCCCGGAATTCCAGAGGACCTGTACCCTAGTAAACAAAAGTTTGCACCTATGCACAGGCCCGGATTTGTGGATAGGCCACCAAGGCTCGGGCCTAGGACGGCAGGATTATAGGGGGTCAGCATGCTGCCCAACCACACCCACATTAGTTTATAAACACTGAGGAGGTGCAGGAGATACAATAGTTTTTAAAGTTTCCTGTATGCCAATCCCCATTGCTCTGGTCCTGATGATGAAAATTTGATTGAATTAAAGGTAGGGGATGGGGCGACGAACGACAGAGGGCCTAGGGGCGCCTGCTATGTAAATCCGACTCTGTCTATACAAGAACTATATGTATAAAACTAACATTTATTTGCCATTATTCTTCAAGCAGGCTGAACATGGCCCTTCATTATGGCCAAATTAGCACACCAAAAGATGAACATATACTGCAAAAATATTGAAACAAATCTATAAATAATTTAATGTTTAACTTTACGTTTTACAACTGTTTGGGCAACTATTTCTGCTTGCTTGGTGAAATCTATTTATTGACAGTGACTTGTTATTTTGAGGTGGTGGTTCATGAAAACACATGCAGAGATCAAAAAGCCAGTTGTGCCCTCATCTACTGTATAAGTATAAAGCAGAATATATTGCTAAAAAAAATGTTAATTACAGCAGAGAAAACAATTCATCTGGAAACCCATTATCCAGAAAGCTCTGCATTACATGAAGGCTGTCTCCCATAGATTCCATTATAATCAAATAATTATTTTTTTTTAAAATGATCTCCTTTTTCTTTGTAGTAATGAAACAGTACCTTGAATTTGATCCAAAATAAGATATTATGGATATTTATTGGAAGCAAAACAAACTTTTTGGGTTCAATGTTTAAATTATTTTTTTTACAGACTTAAGGTAAGGAGATCCAAATTATGGAAGATCCTTTATCTGGAAAGCCCAGGTCCCAAGCATTCTGGATAACAGATCCCATACATGTATAACTAAACAAGACACAGTATTACTTAGTGTTAGGTAGTAATTTAATTTTGGTCTTGTATAATTCCTCGGGCTGACTCTTTTAACTATTACTTGCCTATTCTACGTATATTTCATTAAAAACATGAAATTAACTACTTTCAACTGGTTACTCTCTACCAGTTGGTGTGGCGGTGCATGCAGAGTTGGAGCAATTTTCTGTTTTGCGACAACTGCGCATTCGCCGAAACTCACAAAAATTGACGAAGTGCTGGTCTTATTGATTACCGGAGCGGCTCAAGATGCCGCCCATAAATCTGCACCAAGGGGTAAGTAAAACAATAGGGGTAACACTATGGCTGGGGGGGAGGAGGGAGGGGGGTCTATGTAGGGTAGGGGGGTATGTTTTTTTAACTTTAGGGTGGAATTCTCCTTAAGGTCACCCATATAAGGAAGCTAAACTGGATGTGTTGTCCTCATAGCAAGAATATAAAAGTCTGACCATGGCTATACAAAAAGACAGGCCATAGGTCAACACAGTACACCATTCTCCCTGTGGTCTTAATGATTAGATTGTATGGAATTTGGCCACACATGTGTAGAGGGTTATGGAGGAGAAGAGCTCTGCATTTCAGGGTAAGCCAATGGCCTCTACACATTCTGACTTTTCAAAGCTTCAGTGCAGTACCAACTCTGCCTAACCTAGGCCTAGGCATGAGGTCCACATTGCAATGTTTAGGAATGTTACAACTAATCCAAAATATACCTAACCATAAATGTACCCATTTTCTCCTGTTTTACATAAGAATAAACTCCTCATAAAATGTGGTATGGTCTTGTCTGTGGCTAACCCAACTATGGATGGCCAGATTGCATTAATCATATTTTCTTCCAAACCGGTAAACGATCCTCCATAGTTCCAGTAAAGGTCTTTTACTAACTGGATTTTGATGTTGGATTTTGGTTGTTTAGTACAAAGATTTAGGGTCTCTTTACACATATTACTGACCCCTCACTGTCAACTGAGTATGGGTATAAAAACATTTGCAGGTTATTTATAGATAGACATTTGTGAACTTTACATATGCTATTTAAGTTGCAGAACTTTCACACACCTCAACTTTTTCTGCCTTGTCATTGTATTAAATAATTTGGCAAGCTACATTGAAAAGTCTGACTGCTGAAGCATCACCTGCTGTAGAAATGGGATGATATTTTATTACTCCTAACTGAATTAGGCACTTCATCATTTTAAGATAGAAAAGTATTAACTTAATACATGATTTAAATGTGAGCTGAATGTTGCACCCAGGAGACTCAATATCCCTTTGGAGAGTGAACTGCTTACCTATTTATGTTATGTGACAGAACGTACAAAATGATTTACTAGATCATAAAAATAAACCCTCTGTAAAAGAGTCTGTGTTAACCACATTAATTTGCAAGTCCTTAACAGGCAGAATTAAGATGCAGCTATAGGGAGCCACAGAAGAAGGCACGGGAAGTCACATTGGATTCTAATGAATTAAAGGTCATTCTGGAGCATGGATCTTGGATGTTCCCGTGAGACCATGATATCAACAATACAAATGACAATTAGATTACCATTATGGGCTTTTTCATCAATGATACAGATGTTCTGAAGCACTAAGGGGTACAAATTCAGCAGCAAGTTAACCTTGCACCCTGAGCCAGATGAAAAATTCCGGTGGTTGGTGTATATTACAGCTTACTGGACACAACAGAGCCTTGCATTCAAGACAGGGGATGTATATATTTGGAGTACCTCTTGGCTCTTCTCTATGGGGGGCCGTGGAACGAGGCAGTGCTGCATATAGAGCGAGGTACAGCACTTTCAGCTCCATTCTAGGAGCTCCAAGACTTAATCCATAACATGTAAACTGGATTGGAACAAGTATAAATAAATAAGGTGATTTGTGACTTTGCTGTGTGTTTGTTAAATGAGCATGTAGGTGGAAGTACAGTTTTGGTTAAGGACACTGATGGAAATTTAGTGCACATATGCACACAGTCTTTATGGGCAGCACACAAGGAGGGCACAATTCTCTATACATGGGAAATGATGCTGATATGCAGGTAAGAAAAGCGTATTTGCATATCCGCCAGGGAAATGAAAGAAAGCACTAACTGGACACACAGAGGTGATTTTTTGACTGTATTGTCAGCTCCATTATTCATGTTTTGCAGAGGAACTTCTGTCACCCTCCTGGCACCCAGCAAAAAAATTAAGCTGAATCAAGGACACAGACAGCAGAGTTTGATATTGTGTGTGTTGTTCTGTGGTGTAACTGCAAATAATTGCAGGCTATTTTCTGACAGCTGCATCACACTTATAAAAATAACTTTTGTTCACATTCTCAGGACTCAGAATTGCATACAATTTAGAAGACAAATCAATATAAAATAAAATAATCCCTGCTTCCCAATTAAAAGTGCAGAAAAAGTAAAATAATTAAATAGAAAATATTATGGTGTATTCACTTACATGTACCAATACGCAGTGCGCAATGTGCAATTTCACACAATTTTCCCCCCACAATGCAGCATTTTTTCTTCACTATTCTAGCAACATTGTAAGCGCAACGGGGTCATTCACTTGGTGCAACTGTGTCTAATACAATTACATCTGATTAGCCAAAATAGACACAAGTAGCATGTGCTACCATTACCTCCTGACCAGACGGTAGCTCCAGGGTTCTCTGAATACCCTGTGTCAATAGGCACAGCAGAGGGAGGAGGGACTGAGCAGCGCTGGGTGCAACTATGCAGAACTGCATTTGGACACAAGCACCTTAAGTCAGGTGAAAAAATGTACATGAACAGCCATGAATCCTCTAGAGCATAAGGGTGCTCTGTGCACACAGCACTGAGAAATATGTTGACACATGTTAATAATAACAATAATTATAGCACACAATTGTACCCTAATGGGTATACTCCTGCAAAGCACCCTGGTGCTAACGGAGCTAACCTCTTCCGGGCCCGGGTGCAGGATGTACACCGGGCCCCCCTCCGCTCTCCAGATGTGTGGCTTCTTCAGTGGTGCAGCCCCAAAGGGGAGCAGGCCCTAGTGCAATCACACCCCCTGCTCCCCCAGTAGTTTCACCACTGGGATGCTCCCACTGGCTATTTTGGATGTGTAAAAGCAATGCTATCAGACTTACTTACAATCCTTGCAGGTGGATGAGGTAACCGTGTAATCCGTAAAGTTACCTTACTAGCTCTGCTGATTCACTGGAACAACACTCTCAGATTGTGAAGGAACTCTGCTTCTCCTCTCACTGTAGCTTTTTCCTGATAAAGATGACTGGTAGGCCGCAACCCAGGATCACACTGGCTGGGACCTTCAGCACTTTCCCTTCAGGTTACAGCAAACAACTCCCAGCAACTGCACACTGCAGTTTCTCCCTCTGCAGATTAGTAACAGTCTCTCTCTCTCTCTCTCTCTGGCTCTTAATCTATCTATGACAAAATTTGCACATGGTGAAAATTTGTAATTTTGCTGCAAAACCATGGCTGGCGAATAAATTCGCTCATCAATACAGACAGCCTTCAAAAAACCGGGCCTTCAAAAAACCAGGCCTTCAAAACCGGACAGGTGGCAACCCTACCCAGAGGCCAGTGTCCTCTTTGCTCCCTCCCGTCTTTCCAGCTTGCAGGATCATGCACATTATTTATTTTTACAACAGCAGCAAATTACTGGTGGGTAGCATGCCGGCCCTTAATTTATGTGGCTTGTGGCCTTGCCGCAAATTGGGGTCTGACAACAATGGTCCCAAAAACATGGAAGCAAGGTGCATAATAGGAACAATACATTGCTTGTTAAGCCAGTCTTTTATATTTTACACCTTTCTCTAGTTTAGAAAAAGTTCAATAAAATATTTGTGCCAGTATAACTGTGATTTAAAAAAAATGAAAGGACATTTATTAATGTAATTAATGTTAATGTAATATTTTAAAGGAAATGACAAAATATAAATATTTACTATTAAATATAGATCCCCTTTCAGATATGTCACACTTTAAGACATAAGAACTCAAATACATCTTTCCGTGCAAAGCTATTATCTTCACACTGAGCATGAAAAGTAACTACCTGCATTTAGACCAACCCGGCCTTTGTTACAGGCAAACTGCTCACCTCCAGCACCAGAGAAATCAGTTCTTTGACAGGACAGGGCCAAATCTAAGATAAATTACATATGTTCCCAGATGCCCCCGGCCTTATCAGTTGCTTGTGCATGCCATTAAACTGAAAAGCACACTGCAATGTTATTCGCTATGCCACCCTGGGACCTTGCTTTGCTGCTTTATCAGTTATCTGCTGATGCTCCTTACAGAGAAGTGATGCTGTAAACAGCTGCAGATAAACTCGCTCATGGATCTCTTCACTGAGCAGAATGACCATAATCTGTTGAGTGTATCAGGAAGGATTTTTTTAACATTAAAATGGATGTGTCAGGAGAAATACTTTTGGTAAATACAGTCATTTAAGGAAAAAAACTTCAAACAGGGCTCAATAAACAAATCAGTGTTTCTTCCTCTGACTGAGTGAAATCAGTTTCAGTCTGTAAATTCATTTGCATGTTTTGAAATCAAAATTATTCATCCAGACTGTGACATCTCTCTTAGTTAATTCAGGCAGGTGCTATGGATTTATGGGCCCTCTGCCAAAAGTAGCAGGTTTTCTGCCTCACATTAACAACAGAGAGAATGCACCCTGTGGTGTATATACTGTATGATGCTATGTATGTTTTTATACGTTAAACCATTATATTTGCCTCTGAAAAATATTATTCTCTTAAACACCTTATTGTGTAATTCCCTATGGCAAAAGCAAAATATTTTTATGTACTATATCAGTTTTAATATAATTCACATAACTTAAGTGCACATTAATATTGTAAGACTGTCTGTTTGCTCTATACATATATATGTATATGACATACTGTATATTAGGGATGCCACAAAAATGTTTCAGCTAGAATAAGTTCCTTAAAACTCAGATTTAAAAATGACTTCTCTAACTAATAACAGAAATAAAATGGTAGAGGCTGTAGTAGTCTATAGACGACATGATCTAAATATAATAAATGAAAAAAATGTATATTGTGTTGCAAAATGTAAATAAGTGTAGAAGGTATAAAGCAGGGGTGTCTAACCTGCAGGGCAGGATGGATATGAATGTGGCCCAGCTTGAACTTCAGACAATCCAGGAAACGTCATGTTGCAATGTCACGCACACAGAGCGTAAGTACGCGGTCGCTAATTGTGTGCTTTCAATTTTACATGGGGTGTGCGGTGTGTGGCTTCCTAGAGCAGGAAAAGCAATTAGCAAGTGAGCGCTCGGTTACTTACAAAGGCAGGTAAGCATTCTTCAGCTGCAGGATATATGCAGAGCCTACATTTGTGAGCAACTTTTTTCAAGAATGAACACAGTAAAGAGTAAAATTAGAACCAAATTATGTGATGAGCACCTTGAGAATTCACTGAGAATTGCAACTACTTTCATTCAAACAGATATTGATACATTACTTTCAATGTCAAAAATCCCACTAGGTTTATGATACCCTCTTTTCTTTTAGTTTTACAATAAAATAAATAAAAAGTTAGCGTTAGTGTTTGTGTGTTTTTCGAGCGTGTCCCCAGAACATTTTTCTTCTTCCAATGTGGAAGCCAAAAGGTTGGACACCCCTGGTATAAAGGGACAGTAACACCAAAAAAAATGAAATATACTGTACTGTTAATACTGATCTGTGTGCTTTAGAAACACTACTGTGTTTTGTATGTCAAAAAGCTGCTATGCCGCAACGGAGGCTGTTAAAATAGCGGATAATAAATAAGCACTATAGAACAACGTTATATTCTACTAGAGTTTATCTGCTATGTAACCTGAGCCTTTTTTACCTTTGAATGGCTGCCCCCACAGCTGCATAGCATCTTATTTATGTAAATACACCAGTTTTACCAGTGCAGGACAACAGTACATTATTTTTGAATTAATTATATTTTTTGGTGTTACCGATCCTTTAACAAAACGGCTAGTGATGCGTGGGTCGCCTAAATCTGGACCCGCACCTGACCATAAGCCAGCTCAGCAGCACCCGACCCTAGCCCGGTGCGCTCCTTTGTTTATATACTTTGGCCACCCTCTGTGACATCACAGAAGAAGGCCGGCCCGAGAACATAAAAGAATGCACACAGAAACGATAGTGAGGCATTAAAAGGTTGCGAATGGTTTGCACATAATGGTTTGCTAAATCTATGCTAAAATTCAGCCAAAGACAGGGTGTGCAAGTTGGCCCGAACCCGCTTGACCCATGGGCTTGGGGATGGCCTGCTCATCACTAAAAACTTGAACTCAGAAACTTCTTCTTCAATATCTAATGTCATATTACCACCTAAAAATCAGGGTGCACATTGCAGAAAAATCTGTAATTTTTGTACTTTGCACCCTGCATTCCTCCCATGACAAAATGCAACAGGTCTCTTTAAGCTTTGAGTTCTAGAGCACCTGAGGCTTTCCCATGAATACAGCAATGCCTGCACTCAGCAGCTCAGTATTCATAAATGGTGGGGGAGGCACACACACACAGACACTACACTATACTAGAACAGTTATTAAGCAAGGTAAGCAAACTAATATGTACCAAAAATATTTTGTGTGGTGCAATGGTTGTAATTATGCGTAAATGTTACTTTAAAAGCAGCATTCAGTTAAAGTATAAAAAAATCCTTTATATATTTGCTCTCTTTGTAAGGGAAAAGCAAAACAAGGGAAGGGTTTAATGTGAGCAATTTCACCCCCCATTAACTTTCTGCCCAAAACACAGAATGATTGAAATTCAAATGCAAAATTTGTACCACCTGGAAGCTCATAAAGAAATCTAAACCTTTCAAACTCTCTCAACAGGGGACCACTACAGCATCAAAGGATGCATATATTCCGTGACAAAACATCACTAAAAAGCTGAAGATGCAGTGTCTCAGAAAGTGCCGGAGTAGCAGAACAGCACCACACTCGTGTATGTATAATTTAGCAATTCTTTTTTCTTGTTCTGGAAAAGTATGAGATCTTTACTTAAGTATTCAAACCTATTCTTGTCACAGTGACTTCTTTATTCCAGCAGGAGTTATGACCTGGAAAGTTTAGGATAAACATCAAGTATTCCACCTCACATCCTTTCTTGTTCCAATCAACCATAACATGCTTCTCTGTGTTTTCCCCTGAATGCATTATGCACACAGCTCAATTCACTGCATTTGAGCAATATCTGCAGGGCTTTCACAAAGACTCTTCAAATGTCCATTTCTACTTTTCTCTCTACGTACCTTCCAGCTGTTTCTTATACTTGACATCAAATTGGTCCTCACTGTCATTTCTCTGTACAGCTATGGGATCTCTTATCTGGAAATCTGATAACCAGAAAGCTCTGAATTACAGGGAGGCCATTGTCCATTTTAAGCAAATAGTTATTTTTTTAATGATTTCTTTTTTTCTCTTGAACAATAGAACTGTAATTAGAACCTGATCAGTTGTATTAAATATTTACCCATTTTAAAAGACAAAATACAAAGGACTAGAGCAGGCTGAAAGTTTAGAAGGTGTTGGGAATCAAACACTGATTTAACTCACATGATCTAGTTGAAAAGTCATTTGCTTTTAACTAGTCCTTTGTCTGATACTTATCTTTTAAAATGGGTAATATTATAATTCAAGAGTTGAAAATATAGCTGTATCTTCATCCACCCTACGCGTTTCGCACCCCTCAGTGTGCTTAGTCATGAGCCCATTACCCTGAGGGGTGCGAAACTCGTAGGTTGGATGGAGATACAGCTATATTTTTAACTCTTGAATTATAATATTACCCATTTTAAAAGATAAGTATCTTTTCTATCAATAAAATAATTTTTTAACTGAACATCTCTGGTCCTGTGGATCTGTTTGAGTGCCAGTCAGCTCCGCTTTCCAATGTTTTTCTGTACCACTCCCTAAAGCTGGGGGTCTGGGGCTGGTGAACCCGGACCACTTTTACTATTTGGTGAGTGACTATATATCTAATTCTGGAGCACCTTGTCCTTTTCCTAACCATTTGAAATATTTTAATTCAAACAAAATCTTAATGGCACCATTATGTTGAACTATACCCAGTGTCAACAGCTGCTAATCTAGAATGTTAAGGACCTAGGCTTAAGTCTACTTAAACATTAAATAAACCCAATAGGCTGGTTTTTCCTCCAATAAGGATTTTTTGTATATCTTAGTTAGGACAAGTATAAGGTACAGAGTAAAAGTAAATATTATTTTTAAAAAATGGATTATTTGGACAGCGCTTTCCTGTAATTTGGAGCTTTCTGCATAATGGGTTTCTGGATAACAGATCCCATACTTGTACTGGGATCTACAGACACATGTTATATGCGAGCCTTATAAACATTTGGGTGATCTGCAGTATGGGGTACAATAAAGAGTTTTTGGTATAAATTATTTTTGTATTTAAATATTTGCTTTTAGATATTTGTATATTAAACAAGAACTTGATGCCGATTCATGCATGCATGAAGAATAGCAAGATCTACCAGAGAAAAATGATGGCTCCATTCGCCTGTAATTGATCTTTACATGCAACCACATAGTAATAAGTACAATTAATGCTGTTTTTTAATCTTTTGAATTATTCCAGCAAAGCTAAAAAAAAATTTTCTTCATAATTGGGTGCAGAAGTTGTACCATTACAGCAATGAATCATAAAGTCATGGCCAATAGACATTGATGTTTTATTAGAAACATTCCAATTACCTTAATGTTCTGGCTGCATGCAAACCTGAATAATCAGCTGATTAAAAATTGGATCCTAAAAGGGAATTGGGGGTGGGGGAACAACTATGGTGCTTTACCCCCTTGGCATGTTGCCACCTTTCTAATTTTATGGAACAATTGATCCTTTGGTTTATAAAGCTAACTTAAATATTAAATGCACAAAATAGATGTAGGGGAAAAAAACTTTCCACAACTTAGAATTAGTTGCAAGCTGACAACAATAGAGGACAGAAAACTACTACAATGCTACTGGCTTTATTTAAAAACAAATTAGATTATAATGAAAGGTTTCCTTTAAGTACTGTCATTTCATTAATGGTTTTTATAAGGACGTTCGTGCATTCAGGAATGAAGGTCATTTCTGCTTTCTGAAAGGGTAAAAAGACCATACTGCACAATAGCTTGAAAATAAAGAATTACATTTGCTTGAACAATATGTTCTAGAATGCTAAACTTGCTAGGCTATTAGCTATTTGACACAAGTGTATACCAAGGAAATTAAAGTTTGGCATGTTTTTTGTGTCTATAAAACATAGCTTGCTGCAAAGGGGACAATTATGTTGTTTTCCTTTGGAATATTCTATGCCTAATTGTAAAAGGCAATAGGTTTACTGCTGCAGTCAATTTCCTGAACTGATCTTCCACTGAAAAGCCAATTCATTTGCCATTTAGTGCTAAGAGGGGATGTTTTAAATAGTATGAGACTTACACAGTCCCAGAAAAAGGCAATTGATTAGGAAATGTAGACAGCTATGGCACGAAATTTGTTTTCTAAATATGTGAAATGCCAACTATAGAGCACACATTAATTAATATCTTCTTGAGGTGTTAAATACAGGGCTGTCTGGTGCAATTCATCAAAAGCAGGTAGGAACTGTGTATTACCACTAGGCACCTATAGAATACGTATCAATTCAACACAACAGGGGAACCCCCAAACCTAATAAATGTTCATGGTCCCTACCACCAATGCATACTGCACATTACACCTTGAACACACCAAACTTGTTGTTTGTTATCACAAATGCTCGGGACCTGGGTTTTTTTCCGAGTCTAGAGGCTAGTGAAGAAGTCCCTGATGTGCCTGTGGTAAGTAGCCCTTAGAATGGTGCCTGAAGACCCATGTAAGATGCAACTGGTAAGGCTGCTATCAAAGATTTCTCGCCTCACAAATTGGGGCATTAGAAGTCTTCAAACAACTACTGATTTAATGATGTGTCCTGTTGAAAATATTGACAATAAAAGTTATTTGTGTTAGCAATAACCGTTGCTTCCTGACAGGCTCATTCTGGTAAAGAGCCAAGGTTAACGTTCTTCTTCTTATAAGCTATTTAGTAAGGATCTAATAGTATTATAGGTGAGCCTGAGATGCTGAATGCTAAAAGGCTAAAAGGTGATGCCAGCAACATAAACCATATCAATCTAGAATGCTTTTTATTTCAAGAGGAAAAATATATTTATTAAACAGTCTAAATCTTTCTAAATTACTTTTTTTTTCCAAATAATCCTTCAAGAAGTTTAGAGAAATAGAGAACGACTGATTAAATCACATATTTCCTACTGTATTATGAGAAAATGACAAATAGATGTCAAGTGACACACACAGAGCTGTCAGTCACTGCCATAAGCTATGTCCTCTTGTTCTTTTTCTCCTTTCTTTCAGTATTGAATGGATTTTAGAAAATAGATGATAAAACTCCAATTTAAATGGAAAGTTTCATAGCTAGAAAAATATGCCAGTAACAGACGTTTAATATAAGTATTTTTTTATTAATAGGTTTTGTTAGTAAGTGGATTAGTAATATGCTCCCCTAAATCTTGAATACCCTGATGGAAGGGTTTCCTGTGTTAATAGTCACCCTGCACTATTTGCAAGAAGAGGCAGAATAGAAGCAGTAGTGCTGAGTGCAACTCTGTAGAAGTGCAAGGAGTACTTTTAAAAAAAATCGCTAAGTTTTTTTTTACAGCTCAATTAAAACAAGATCCTTTGTTATTCTGTATCATAGTTTTTTTCTGCTTCCAAATACTTAATCAATGTATATTGTTCTATATAAAAATAAAAATTGGGTAAATAGATAGGCAGTGTAAAATAAAAAAATGTTCAATATAGTTAATTAGCCAAAAATGTAATGTATAAAGGCTGGAGTGACTGGATGTCTAACATAACAGCCAGAACACTACTTCCTGCTTTGCAGCTCTCTTGGCAGTAACCAATCAGTGACTTGGGGGGGGGGCACATGGGTGATAAATGTTTGCTTTTAAATCTAACCTGCATGCAAAGGATCAATTGCAAACTCACTGAACAGTTAAGTCCCATGTGGCCCCAGTTAAAGTCGCTGACTAACTCAGAGTTAGAGAGCTGCAAAGCAGGAAGTAGTGTTCTGGCTATTATGTTAGGCATTCCGCCACTCCAGCCTTTACAGATTAAATGTTTGGCTATATTAGAAACATTTTTTATGTATTATCCCAGTTTTTATTTTTACACTGAACTGTCCCTTTAAGGACATGATGAGTAGAAAATGTATGTAGTGTTGTATGAGCTTTATGAACAGGTCACAGTCCTACCTCTTCATTCTGCCTCTCTTCACCACAAAGCAAAGTCTCTTGACAAATGTACAGCAAACTCAACTCAGTTAAAAGTTCCCTTTTATATTCGCCTGTGTTTCAAGCAGGTGATATATCTAGGGAGCATTTTACAACAGCTATATAGATGCTTTGCACTGACGGTTACAGACATTTCCTAAATGGCCTTCATCAATATCAAACCAGAGCTCTTTTTTCTGTTCTTATCTGCACTTAAACTTGGTGGTTAAATATTTATCTATTATGTTACTTAATATACGTTTCAGTCCCTGTTCCTTATATTGTATTTTAATCATTAACACTCTTCAGCTTCTGTCAGCATATAACACAGGTTTTTTTTAAGCCTCACTGCCAGTTAACTGAAATCTGCAACCTGCCCACAGTCATTATCCTACTGCATGCCATTAATATGGAATTAACTTTAATCCTCACATTGCGCTGATTATTTCCATCCTTCTTCCTGCCAATAAAGTCTGCTGCTGCTTTCAGTGCAGAAAAAAGAGCTGCCTCGTTTAAGCTTCTTAAGGCTGCAAACAACATTTAAATAATTTTCCATTTAAAAGAACTAAAAATATGCACATATCGCTTTCCTAATTTAGTTGTCAATGAGCTCAAAATAGTAGCGGTTGTAATAGCTGCCTGGCTAGATTATAAATAACCCTTTGGAACGTCCACTTGATTTCTGTTTACATAGAAATGGATGCTTCCTCTGCCAGTATAGGCACGCACACAGGGTTATATTTAAAGAGGAGCAATGGAACACGTGCAGGTTAATTACACTGAAAGGGGAAGTGGTGTGACTCAATGGCATAAATGCAAATAAAATAGTCATAGAAGTCCAAAGAAAAGGACCATTCAAACATAAACCTAATTAGTAAAGGCAAATGGACAATCTAAAGATCAATCATATCAAAATTTGTAATTAAATAAACACAGAAGGTCACAATGTAACATCTACTCATTGGTTCATGAGCAAAGATGTAAATAGAGTGGTCAATGGTTTCTCTGGGCAAGTTTTGCTTGAAAAAAAAATCATGAATGTTAATAATCCCCATAAATTCCACTGTTTCTGTTCTTCCATATTCTCTCAATGCTTGCATGCAGAATTGTGAAATGCTTTGTTTATAATTCAGAATTTTTACTTGAGTGGTATAAGATCTACCATAGGTTTTGGACCCATGGGGCCCCTTTAGGTCACAGCCCTGTTGTGAAATAAATTGAAGCTTTTGTCCTGGAGTTATTCATTCCAAAGAACCTTTTCCCTGAGTAATTGTGGGGTGTATAATTGAAGACTCCATGTAGCATGTGGACCCCCTATAAATCTGAACTGGTCTTTGGTGTTGGGTGGTTGATAACAATAAACCACTTGCTTCCTCTACCTTTGCCATTTATGTTCTTATGGAGATTTTTAGGGTTGGTATAAATAAATGTCCTCTAACATGAACACTCTGACTAGCCACACTGTATCTGAAAGAAAGATCTTATTTAGGGATGTACCGAATCCAGGATTTGGTTCGGTATTCAGCCAGGATTTGGCCTTTTTCAGCAGGATTCTGCACAATCCCCATGGCTAGCTGAACCGAACCCGAATCCGAATCTGAATCACAAACAATGAGTTAAAAAATGTTAACCCTGTGCGCAGTACGTAGTTCTCTATTTCCCTTCTAGTCCCTGATTTGTATATGCAAATTAGGTTTAGGATTTGGTTCGTTATTTGGCCAAATCTTTCACAAGCTATTCGTGGTTCAGCAGAATCCAAAATAGTGGATTTGGCAATCTTATTAGATGACCATACAAAGTCTGACTAAAAACTAAAGTAGGCTAAATGTTTGACTATTGGTTGACCGCTTTACTCTCCATATTAGGACTTGTTATATGAATAGGAATTACATTAATATTCTATTTTTCTTTTATAGTTTTGGCTACTAGTTGCTAGACACTGATCTTATTTAAACCCTCACCTCTTTCACATCCCTGATTCTTTAGTGACGACTCTTTATCATTTTCCTCACTCACTTGTTCAATTCATTACTGCAAATTTTCCATGTGGGTTTCTAAAGCAACATGAAGAGAAATCTAGGTCAAATACTTGGTGCATTGGTTGCTGAAATTACAAAATTATTCAATTTGTCAAGGAGAACTGTGTCATATATCATGGTGGCGTATCAAAACAAGGGAAAGCAGCATTTATCAAAGCACACTTTCTTGGACTGAATGAGATTCTTGCTAAATACAACAAAAGATCAGGCTAAAAAAAATCTTCCGAATTGAATATGCACTCTTGTAACTCAGTGTAAAGAAGAATATACAGCACATCTTGCATATTACAATGCTAATACTTTTACATTTGCAAAGTCCATATAACCACAATTATTATGGCAAATGCATAACTTTATGAAATAAGGTAGAATGCTAAAAATGCATGAAACTAATAAGACATTTGAACCCCTTTTTCTAAAAGCTTGCTCCATTGATCATAGATTGGTTTGTATAGGCAGCCAATTTAACTGAATTATTGTTAATTATTTGCATTACGGAGTAGGAAAGCCAAATTAAACCACCCAGAAGTGCAATATTGCTTAAATACAGGGACAGGCAGGTAAAATAACAGTTTTATAAAACCATGTGAACACCACAATGAAATTTAAAGCTTCCCTTGATCACTGAAATCCACAGATCTACACATCAATTAATTTCAGAAGCATGCACCATCATTAACCTCTATAACGTCTTAATCTCTACCATAGATAAAATGAATAAAAGTCTTAAAAAAGCCATCATTCTTTGATATGCTTAATTTATTTGATTCCTTTTTAAAACTATGCCTCTTAAATAGATAACAACATGCAATTTCTTTGAGGCAGATCCTATGGCTTCAACTGAAAGATCTATCTTGCCAGTTTTCCATCTTTGTTGGGAGGTGTAACACGTTGGTTGGCATTGTAGCACAATAGTGTTAATTGTCTCTTCAGAATAACATGATACTAATATAAGCATAAATGATTTATATTTACAATGAATGTGTTCTGTGATGGTTATAATAAATATAATTATTTTTAACTGTATAGTGTAGGCTCCAACATAATTCAAATCCAATGGAACAGT
Organism: Xenopus laevis; assembly: GCF_017654675.1. Lineage (NCBI taxonomy): Eukaryota > Metazoa > Chordata > Amphibia > Anura > Pipidae > Xenopus > Xenopus laevis. The sequence goes on from NC_054379.1 coordinate 97,871,870, forward strand.
CACAAGGAGACTTTGCATTTCAGACAAACCATACAAATTGACCAATGTAGTGATGTTTACAATCAACTTTTGTTAAAATCACTCTTATTAGGAGATTTATTTCAATATCAATGACTAACGAGAAACTATTAATTTATAAAAATCATATGCTTTGCAGTAGCTACAGTAAGTGCTGAAATCTAAGCTGCTCACAGATAAAATGAAAGAAGAAATATGAAAAAGAAATGGTTTCATGTTGTGTGAGTTCACAATATTATAATTGTTATTTTTCATGGTTTTCCTACAGCTTAGTTCTACAGAACAATGTCAACAGTTAAACTGTGAAGTAACCAGTGAACTCATGAAATGCAGATTTAGTATTATAAGCAACAATGTGAGAGATCACACACTGGAAAATAAAACAAGCTACTAACAGAAGTGAAATATGTCATATTTAATGAATATATTTCAGAAAAAATGACTCACCTTCCTGAATAAAGCATAATGAAGTCATTGTTGATTCACACAATAGTTCTGATTTTAATAATGAGTAGAAAATGTACAGATGAAGCCACTTGGATTTGTGAGTTAAATGCGTCATGATTTGGGATTAACTGAAGAAACTGTGTTATCTAAAGTCATCTCAACTCATTTAATACATTTAACCTTTTCATTAGCATACCAAAGCACCATTGTTCACAACGGTGAATTCTTTAAATATATGGGATGTTGTGACGCAATTTTCTGTGTTAAATGGGATAAGTGGGATATTTGGGTTTAGTTATTCTGTGTCAAACACACAAACCAAAGTGGCTTCATCTGTATATGAAAAAATGTTCTGCTCAGAAGATAAATGCAACCAAGCGACTAAATTACATGACCACATTTTAATTGGGTTGAACAAAGAGAAAAAAACTGAAAAGACTATTAAGACTGCGGATGCCTTACTTATATTTATGGTACTTAAAAGCAAAAAAATTATATAAATGTTTTATATATATATATATATATATATATATATATATATATATATATATATATATATATATATATATATATATATATATCAATTGAAGATGGACCAGCACTCCGTTTTCTTTATCAAAAGTGTTTATTCAATACACTGTGAATAAACACTTTTGATAAAGAAAACGGAGTGCTGGTCCATCTTCAATTGATACATATCCTTTTGACCGAGCACCCGGCAAGGAACTACAGAGGATAGAGTGCAGGTGTCTCATATTGAACTATATATATATATATATATATATATATATATATATATCCAGTTGGAAGTATTCACCCATCTAGCCATTGCTATTAATAAATCGCAGAGTTTAATCAGGCCAGGAAATAAAGGGAAATCAAAATATATGCTGTTCATTATTTGGTATAAGGACATTGCCAATATTTTTTTTCATAACCGGAGAAGCTCACTTTGTTTCCCAAAGTGTGGGAATAGTGATCCTGGAGCAGATACCCCTAAAAGCACACTTGAAGGTCTGTTAGATTTGGGTGAAATGTAATTGGGCCAAATAATCGGTTTAATGTGTCCTATCAAGCAGCAGCTTAGTGCAATTTTTTGAGCTGCTTCTTAAATCTTATATGTCTGTCCATTATGGTTTTAGAAATACTGTATAATTATGTCCTTCTCCAAGGAAAGCATACAGTAAGTTATCTCTCAGGGTTTACAGAAATAAGTTGTTAGTGTATACATCTAGCTCTATGACTGGGGTTCCTGGACTGATTTTTTTAAAATACTGAACATTCAAAAGTGGATCTCCTGGATTGATGAGATATGCCTTATTTGCATGAAATAATAATACTATGTGTGAGGAACTAAAGCCTTTTTTTAACACAATGACTTCATTTCAGGGGCTCAAAAGTAATTGGAAAATTAAAAAACTAAAACTAAAATGCTTATTTCTAATACTTGGTTAAAACCCCTTTGCTGGCAATGACAGCCTGAAGTCTTGAACTCATGGACATCACCAGATTCTGGGTTTCCTCCTTTTTAATGTTCTGCCAGGCCTTTACTGCATCAGCTTTCAGTTGCTGTTTGTTTGTGGGCCTTTCTGTCTGAAGTTTAGTTTTCAACAAGTGGAATGCATGCTCAATTGGGTTCAGATTAGGTGACTGTCTTGGTCATTCAAGAATATTCCACTTTTTTGCTTTATTAAACTCATGGCTTGCTTTGGCTGTATGTTTTGGGTCACTGTCCATCTGTATTATGAAACGCCTCCCAATCAATTTGACTGCATTTAGCTGGATTTGAGCAGACCGTATGTCTCTGAACACCCCAGAATTCATTTGGCTGCTTCTGTTCTGTGTCACATCATCGATAAACACTAGTGTCCCAGTGCCGCTGGCAGCCATACATGCCCAAACCATTACACTGCCTCCGCCATGTTTTATAGATGATGTGGTTTGCTTTGGATCATGAGCTGTTCCATGCCTTCTCCACACATTTTTCTTGCCATCATTCTGGTAGAGGTTGATCTTGGTTTCATCTGTCCAAAGAATGTTTTTCCAGAACTGTGTTGGCTTTTTTTTTTTTTTTAGCAAAGTCCAATCTAGCATTTATATTCTTGAGGCTTATGAGTGGCTTGCACCTTGCAGTGCACCCTCTGTATTTACTTTCATGCAGTCTTCTCTTTATGAATATGGATACACCTACCTCCTGAAGAGTGTTGTTCACTTGTTTTGGCTGATGTGATTACCATGAAAATGATTTTGCGATCATCCACCACCGTTTTTTTCTGTGGACGTCCAGGTCTTTTTGCATTGATGAGTTCACCAGTGCTTTCTTTCTTTCTCAGGATGTACCAAACTGTAGATTTTGCGACTCCTAATATTGTAGCAATTTCTCAGATGGGTTTTTTCTGTTTTTGCAGCTTAAAGGATGGCTTGTTTCACCTGCATGGAGAGCTCCTTTGACTGCATGTTGTCTGTTCACAGCAAAACCTTCCACATACAAACACCCCTCCTCAAATCAACTCCAGGGCTTTTATCTGCTTAATTGATAATGACATAACAAAGGAATTGCCCACACCTGCCCATGAAATAGCCTTTGAGCATATTGTCTAATCACTTTTGAGCCCCTGAAATGAAGTGATTGTGTTCCTCACATTTTTATTCAATCTTTTTGTTCAACCCATTGAATTATAGCTGAAAGTATGCAGTTCAACTGCATCTGAGTTGTTTCGTTTAAGATTTATTGTGGTAATGTACAGAACCAAAATTAGAAAAAAGTTGTCTCTGTGCAAATATTTATGGACCTAACTATATGTGTCACCACCAGAGAGTGGCAAAGAACTGTTATAAGTATTGTTCAAGGTTTGGACCTTCATGTCCTCCATGGTTCTGAGTGCTTTATATAGTTTTTTTATACATTTTATTAATAAAGATGTTATCCTGTAGTCCTTTATAGTTGGACTCATTAAATCTAGGGAACAAAATCATGCCTATAGCAGCGAGATGGACTATTCATTATATGAGATATATGGACATATTTAGGCTGATGCAATAAGTTCAATGTATAAAATATAACATTTTTAACCATATTCATTTTTAGGGTTTAGTTCTCCTTTAACTAAATATTGACCTTTTGCATCTCTTACCTTGGACCACCATTTCGTGATGGTATCTTTGCTGCCTAAGAGATCACCTGACTAAAAACTACTGCAGCTATAACTGTAACAGGAAGAAGTGTGGACGCAAAAGACATAGTGGGTTATTAACTAAACTCCGAATGCAAAAATCCCAAAAAATTCATGATTTTTTTTATAAAATTGAACTTTTAAAAAATCAGAAATTTTTCAGAATTTATTAAACCCAGAGGATGGGAAAAGTCTGAATCTGAAAATCCGTCAACTCAGACCTGTCAAGTTTGCATAAAAGTCAACGGGAGAAGTCCCAATGATTTTTTGATGTGCGCTGGGTTTTTGGCAATACCCCAGAGTTCTCGGGCAAAAGTCAGAGTTTTCGGGTGAAAAATCAAAAAAAATCGTGAAAAATGGATGAAAAATCCAAAAAAGTAGTGAAATTCAGATTTTTCACAATTTTTTCCCATAAACAAAATTTTCAGGAAAGTGTATTAATAAATAAGCCCAAAAAACCCGTGGGGATTTGGTCGGAGTTTTCTTTCAGAAAATATTGAGATAAATTTGGACTTTGATAAATAACCCCCATAACTCTGTCTGTTAATTGGCTCAGGTGACATAACATGTTTGGATTGTTTGTGTGAGCCGTGAATCCTAGGATCCCAAAGGGCAGCCCTTATTTATTAAAATGGCAATTTTCTATTTATGATTACAGTGGTGTGGCAAGTCCAAGATTTCCTACTAAAGTGATCACATTTTGATAATTTATGTGACTATAATAACCTGGGAGATATCTCGGCAGAACACCTTTTAATAATACTAAATAGAATACTTCTGAAAAAGCCATCTCTGAATAATAGTTGTTTTAATATTTTGGGTTAACTGACCAAACTAATGAATATACTGTATATATATTTATATCTTTATATACATAGACACATCTACTACTGCACATGTGTACGTGTTAAAGGAGTGGTTTACCTTAAGTTAACGTTTAATATATTATAGAATGGCCAATTCTAAGCAACTTTTCATTTGGTCTTCATTATTTATTTTTCATAGCCATTTTTAATTATTTGCTTTGTTCTTTGGATTTTCATTGGACTTTTGTACTTTGGACCTTAGCAACTAGAAATTGCAAACTGGAGACCTGAATAAAATGCTAAATAACTCCGAAACCACAAAATAAATATAAAATGAGAACCAAAATATCACTCTCTACGTCATACTAAAAGTTAACTTAAAGGCAAACAACCACTTTAAGGCTAAAACATATGAACAAAGAATTTTAGCTGAGCAAGCTTATAATGTCATGTTGAAAATGTATAAAAAATAAAGTAAATAATAGGTGAAAATGGGTTAAAGGCACAAATATGATCTGCAATATGTTTTCTGCGTTTTTATAATTTTGCCATGTATTCCACTTTCATTTTGTTAAATGCATCAGTGCCACAATAAAAGGAAATACACTGTGGTTCTATAAAAGACATAATTCATGTAATATCATGTGTCCTTGAAAAGACCTACTCCATGCTATTACATATTTATTGCCTAGTTTTAATACATAATTAATCTTCATACAAATAAAACACCTGTGCTGCTCAAGGGAGCAGTGAGGGGTCTCAATGAGGCCCATTACGTTGATATTCCCTTCCCACTGTTCATGTTATTACTGTAGATAATACATGTGCATTTGTATGTTAAATTTGCTATAGACAACAGGTATAAATAATAGCTGCAAAGATGTACCCTGCAAAGGTAATGATACAAATGCATATAGAACTGCAATATTGATCTAAACTGATCTTTGATCCACAGTTACACTCATATCCATGACATTAGCTTGAAATTGCTGTTAAAATTATTTTTCACTTTGCGTTTAATGCTGCAGGCATCCTGTTATTACAGTGCTTTTCATACTTTGCAGCAATTGGGTTGCTGTTGTGGTCAATTTTGATGACTGAAATAAAAGGCAAAGACAGTCACTATGAGATTCAAATAAAACTGAGTATACTACAAATATATATATATATGTATATAGATATATATATAAATGTCGAAAGAAAAAAGATGCACACCAGGGTTTGTGTACAAAAGATTAAAAATCCATATTTATTAAATTACATTAAAAAATTCGGCCAACGTTTCGGTCTGCTCCTAAGACCTTTATCAAGACCCTGGGTCTTGATAAAGGTCTTAGGAGCAGACCGAAACGTTGGCCGAATTTTTTAATGTAATTTAATAAATATGGATTTTTAATCTTTTGTACACAAACCCTGGTGTGCATCTTTTTTCTTTCGACATTTGGATAATTTTGCCCTTGAAGATAGCACCCAGGTATCAACTCAGAATCATGCATTACGGTGTGCGTTAAGAACTTCTGGACTATAGATATATATATATATATATATATATATATATATATATATATATATATATATATATATTCGAATTTAAATTTTTACAGCAATTTGAGTTTTTTTTAATTATTTTGAGAGTTTGTAGACCCATTTAGATTGAAAGTTTTTAAAAATTAAGCAAACATTTGGTAAAATTTCAGGTTTATTCAAATTTAAAAAAAACTCTAAGACATTTGATTTTTGATAAATAGGCCTCTTATGAGACAAGTACGGTTGCAGGGCTGCTAAATTGGCAACAGTCAGTTGTGCAATAAAGCCTATATATTAAAGTTATTTGAGTCAGCATGTGTTCCTTGCACTTCTATACAGCTGATTGGCCCTTCTTTCCTTCTCTTCTGAATTACAGTTGTACCTGTTGGGGCAGGGGAAACCAGGGGCTATCACTACCTCTGAACTAGGTGGTAGCTTCAGGGTTCCCACAGCAGCCTGCATCAATTGATTGTGCCAAAAAAAAAAGCATGTCACTCTCCAGGGGAATGCCAGAAACCACAAGTGCTCTTCACAATTCTTGACACACTGTGAATAATTATACAAGTCACATATCCCCCTGGTGACCTAAATTATGCTGAAATCATAGGGGGAAATGCTGCATTGTGGTTAAATACATGGTGCTTGCACACAAAATTGCACTTGTTGTCATGCAATTAATGTACTAAATGTTGGAACATTCTGTAGAATGACAGAATTTTGGGTTTACATTTCCTTTAAAACATTATTGAAATGCTTCTATTAAAATGATAAATGGGCAGTGAAGTGGTGTTTGATTGAGATCATGATATACTTCTGCAGAAAAATGGCACTGCAACGTCCCTAAACACTTTACCTAATGCAGGACCAGTAACCGCAAAAAACAATAAAGAGCGTGGTGATTTTGTAGCACCAGGGCAGGGGGACAAAGTACTTGAAATCTTCCCACATTCACTTAAAATAAGAGAAATACAAATTAATCCCCATATATAATAAATGGCACTTGTTTGCGCAGTAGCAGTAACCAATAGAAGCCAATAAGATGTTTAAACAGGTGACCAGTGCATTCTACCTGCTGATGGTTTACTGCCCCTGGGCAAACCTTTATTACATAACCCCATAAAAATTACCATTGCCAATAGTAATTCTAAAATCAGGTGCTGCATAGCCATGGGAGCAACAAGTTAAAGAGGGCAATAGGACACATGTTTATATAACAGGATCATAAAGGGCAACTCCTTTAGTCTAGAGGAGCAGAACTTTTATTTGAAGCAGTGTAGTTGTTTTTTTTACGGTGAGATCAGTGGGGTTGTGGAATGCCCTGTTAGTTATGATTCTGTTAATGGATAATATCCAAGGCTATTGGGATCTTGAGAAAATTTCAATGAATTTCCAAAAATTAAGCATGTCTGAGTCCAGTCTATATAAAATGTAAGACTTACAATAACTTCACATAATTATACAATTGCATAAAAATGGCAGTAGGTTTCTATGATCAGTTGCACATTTTAATCTCCCTATTTTTAATAGGACAGCTTTGCGTTGCCTAATTTACTTTTTTGTGTTTTCTGAATTAATACCATTGATTAATATTTTGAATGCTGACTTTTTAACACACCAAGCTTTTGCTTTTTAATTTCGAACTTTGTTGCCATAGCAACATTGGAATATCTGAAATTATTCAAACGCTTGCTTTTTATTATTCATCGTCAAAATGGAGCTCTAACTTTGAATGTACTGACAATAAACCAGATGACAATTTTTTTGCAGTCCACCTCTTCTTTGTAATTTTTCCCAGCCATGACTCGTTAATTATCCCATACTTTGTCCCAGTAGAATATTGAGCCCTTTTCTGGATTTAATTTCAGCCTACTTATGACTAACAGCGAGTAACAGTTTCTATTTCTGCAGCTGTTATTCTTGGTGTTTCTCCTAAAGCATACTCCATTTTATATTATTGATTAGGTTTCCACAGCTTATCTTAAATAGGACAAGAATCCTTAATGCACAATGGAAATGTTCATAATCATGACCCAAATATATTGCACGTACTGTGCTGGGATCATTTTAATGCACTATAAAGATAACACTTTTGTATACTGAAATCTAGTTGTTGTTCTAATTCAATGGCATTGAAACATCATAGCAAATTATTTTCAAGGTTGGTATGAATACAATTCCAACTTAAAGGGGTTGTTCACCTTCCAAACACTTTTTTCAATTCAGTTTTTTTAGATTTTTCCCGAGAAATAAAGACTTATTTCAATTACTTTCCATTATTTATTTTTTTACTGTTTTTCCAAAATCTCAGTTTAAAGTTAAATGTCCCTGTCCCTGGTGTTTCAGTATGGCAGCTCAGTAATTCAGTTGCAGACTCTAAACTGTTACAATTTTGCAACATTGAGTTCATACAATTCTCAGCAGCATCTCTGCAGTATTAGCAACTATTGTATCAATTCTAACAGCTGCCTGTAATGAAACCCAGAGATTCTGCTCAGCAGGGACAAAGATAAGAAATGTATCAACTAAATGTATCAATTTAGAACAGTTTACAGGGTTGGCGAGCCCCCTCCCAGAGCTGCTTTAGACGGTGAAAAATGACTCTTTACACTTCAATATTAGAAAAACGGTCACACATAGAAAATAGAAAGTCATTAGAAATAGTTGTTATTTCTGGCGATCTATCTCAAAACAACTATTTGTATGAAGGTGAACCACCCTTTTAAAGGGGCAGTATACCGCATTTAAAACATTAATTCAATGAAAAGGGCTTGTACTAAAGATACTTATTTAATTAGGAAATAAATAATTCATATATTCAGGCAGCAAGAAAATTATAGCTGTCACGAATCGTCACCCTAAATCCAGGACCAAGCTAAGCTCTCTGATCTTGCTCTCACTTCTGCCTATAACCGCCGTCTTTCACCTCGGGAGGAGCCCTTGGCTAATTGGATGCCGCATGGTCTTATTTGAGAGAGGAGCAAAGCTAACGGTTCTTGACGAGCAAAGGGGCACAATCGTCTCACCAGGATACTGGAATGGAAGAACACCTCAGGAGGGCAGGCCAGACAACACAGCGTGGAACAGGCAGGCCGGGGCCAGCTCAAGCAGATTAGAATCGTCCAACAGACCGGAATCGGATTGGAGAGTGAAGCATAGTCAGTGGACAGGCAATTGGTCAGGATTGGAGAAATCAGAGTAGTCACAGCAGGCAAGGTTCAGGATAGGAGAGATTAGAGTAGTCACAGGCAGGCAAGGGTCAATACACAGAAGATCAAGTGGAGTCACAAAGATTTAAGCACCCAGGAACAATCAAATAGAATCTATAACGGGCAATGAGTTTAATACTGATATCCCTTTAAATAGTTTAAAATTTGCACCGTTCATCATCACGCATGCGCGTAAAACCAGCAAAACCAGCCGCGTGCATTAGGGAAGCTGGCACACAAGGGAAGAGGATGCACGTGGCGGGCGTCCCCTCCTGAGCCGTGGCAGGGGACCCCGCCGCCCACTAGACCACCAGGGTAAGTGGGGTTGTATATTACAATAGTCTAAGAAGCGGTGTAAACAACTATTGTAATCACTATGTTTTTACAAGATCTTTTAAGTGATTCCTCCTTTTTCAGTCAGCTACTCGGTCACCTGGTTTGAATACACAGGATAAAAAATACTGTATGTTGGGTTCAGAGGGGGATATGTTGTGTGTTGGAATACACTGCATAAATAGGCCCTGAGCCGAGTTTGCATGCTCAGTAGATTGAAAAGCCAAACGTACAAGTAAAAAGTAAGCTTTTCACTTTACTGGGCAAGCACCCGGCCACAGAGTAGTATAAAAAAGTGAAAGAAAATTGCAACATGGTGCTACTAGACACAAGAAATACAGGCCTTATCATTATGTTCTGACACACATCCAACATTATCTGGCATGATGGTATAGGGGTAAATCTCCTGGTATGCTGTTTTCAATGCTAGGGTTCAGTTATACCTAAGGCTGCTTTTTTGCAAAATTATGGAAAGGCCTCTCATAGTCTCCCTTTTATCCAAATAATCCAAATTTAATATACAATTAATCCATATTGGAAGCAAAACCAGACTATTGAGTTTATTTAATGTTTCCGTGATTTTCTAGTAGACTTAAGGTATAAAGATCCAAATTAGTAAAATCTCGTTCTGTGTTATCACCATGTATGCAAAAGCAAAAAAAAAAAACAGCTTTAGACTGGAATGAACCTTGGAACTTAGCATTGAAAGTGGCAAGCCAGGAGCAAAAACCCACACTGGAATGTGATTGCATTGGTGATCACATGACAGTGGTACCACAGCTCTTCCTTTCCCCACTATGAACCAGCATTTTCCCAGAAAAGCAGTTGTGGCATAGTGGAAAGGAGTTTCTCTAACATGGTAGGGCAATGTATGCCTTAACTGCAATGTCTTGACTCTCACTATGGTGAAATTTCGCCATTTCACAAATGTTCTCACCATTTTGCAAATTTTTCCATGAAGCAAAAAGCAATGAGCAGTTTTGCTCATCGCTGCTGGTAACTAAGAAAAGAAAAATAAAATGCAAATGAAATCATACAAAATACTACCTTTGGCAGAGGCATCACATATTAGAGATGTATAATACACTTTTAGCTGTCAGGTTTCTTTTTAAAGGAGAACTAAAGCCTAACTAAAGACATAGGCTAGAAATGTTGTACATTATGTTTTGTGGTTCTATACAAGCACAATGCAACCACAGCCCTTTAGCAGTAAAGATCTGTGCCTCCAGAGATGCCCCAGTAGCTCTCCATCTTCTTTTCTGCTGATTCACTGCACATGCTCTATGCTGCTGTCACTTACTGAGCTTAGGGACCCACTCCCAATATACTGTAGATACAGAACAGAAAGCTGATTAGTACTTAATACAGATAATTACTACGTATCAGCATAGAAACTAGTGCAGCTAGCATCAGTCCACTGAACCTTTGAGTGTCGTAACACTTGCCAAGATGGTGACCCCCTGTGACAAGTTTGAAGTCCTGAATCATTGCTGCTATTGACAAGCTGAAACTTTATACTGTGCAATAAGTTCAGTTTGTAAAATATGGCAATTTTAACCATATTCATTTTTAGGGTTTAGTTCTCCTTTAAGAATTGACCTTAGCTGTGCTGATAGAAGTAGTGAAACATGCCTGATTTTACCAGGGGTTGCCCACATCTCTGTCATGCTTTCACATACACACCTCACACAATTTATCTTTATATTACACTAATTTGATAAATAAGGATTTATGAAGCAATGCTGCTTTGCTATTTGTTAACGGTGACTAATTTTTAAACTTCATGTAATTGCCAATTTGGTTTTGTAAAATGTGACACATAAAAGGTACAATGTTTGCATCAAGTTTGGCCCTTGATAAATTATTTTAATACCTCAACAGATGTTGTGTGGGTAGTACCAACATGAATAGGTAAACATATGTATACAAACTGCTGAGAAATGTCTTCATTAGTGCTAGATTAATATGCACAACTCACATCCCTTTGTGAAATCAACTGAAGAAAGACCTTAATGTTAATTGCAATTAATTCAATTCCATCCAGTGTAAATTGCACTCATGATAGCGTAATTTTGCCTGGGTGTCAACATCAATAAAGGTGGTAGTAGTAGTTGTTGTAAGAAGTTGCATTCACAGGTCTTAAGGTGAATAAAGTAAAAATATTTTATCAACGCCCTCAGTGGCGCAACTAACGTTTCGGCTGACTCCTCAGCCGAGAAAGGCTGAGAATGGTTAAAGGGTTCAGCCGAAGCATTGGTTGCACCACAGAGGGCGTTGATAACAAAATATTTTTACTTTATTCACCTTAAGACCTGTGAGTGCGACTTCTTACAACTACTATACATACACAGGTATATATCAAACTAAAAGGCCGCTTATTCCATGATCAAATAAAAATCAGTTGGGTGCATATAGGTGTGTGGCTTGTATCATATACTAGACACATTACCCTAGCACTCCACTATTTAGCTTTAAAAGAAAACTAGAATAAAGTCTTTAATTAACCCTCGATGGAGAGTCAGTGTAGCGGAGCTCACGGGTGCCATATTCACCACTTTGGGAATCTTCGTGTCCCTTCGGCAATTTCGGAGGCTGACACCGCATGCGCAGTTGTTCGGGACTGGAAATTGCAACAACTGTGCATGAGCTGATACACCGTTAACTTACTGAAGACTCCCGGCATTTACAGGTATTAACACCTGTGCAGGGGGGAAACAGGGAGGGGGGACTAAGAAGGGTAGGGGTTTTCATTAGTTTGGGGGTTTAGTTCTCCTTTAAATGGTTGCAGTTGGGAGAGTCCACATTAACAAAGGGTGAAGTCACCTCCCCATTGTTTTTATTTTAATTGTTATTAAGTCACCTCCCCATTGTTTTTATTTTAATTGTTATGTCTAAATGTAGTTATCTGTATTGTTATTATTTAGACATTATGTTATGTACTACGTTACAAATACTTTACATCGCTGAACTGAACCTATGTAAGAAGATCTTGCTACCATGTATTGTTCATATTTAATATATTGTGTTTTAACATAAGCACCAATAAAAATATTGAAAAAAAGAAAGAAAAAATCATGCCACCATTTTGTGGCAATTAAATGTTAAGCCTCCATTAACATACTGTGCAATAAAAGGCACTAAGTTTGTCCAGGAGCAATATTCCATACCAACCAATTAGCAAATAGAATAAACCCTTGCCCTATCCACCCCCTCCACTGCTCCCTCCATTGGCCCCCCTTCAAACAATCCCTGCAGCATGCTTTCTTCTCAGAAGTTTCCCTTCTATAAATCTGCAGAGTTGCACAGAGGAGTTCAAAGGTGTCATCTTCTGTCAGTCTTCTAATCCTCTTCTGTCATTGGCGATACGGGCCTTGCGGGAGCATGCACAGTAGAAGCTTATTCAGGACACAGGTTAAACTGTGCATGCTCCTCCAACTACCGTGTCACCACTCTATAGAAGAGTATCAGAAGCAGACAAAAAATGGTGCCTTTGAACTCTACTGTGCAACTCTGCAGATTTATAGCAGGTCAAGTTACAGGGAGACTCCTGAAAGGAATACATACTGTGGGGGAAAGAGCTTGGAGGGGGTTGGAGGGGGCAAGGGTTTAGTTCTCCTTAAAAAAAATGTATAGTTTGTTGCAAATGAGCAATAGCCTATATCACAAAATGAAGTCTAATTGCTCACAGCAGAACACATTCTGATGAAGTGCACATTTAAGAAACCAAAAAAGCTTTAAGAAAAGTTAAAAATGATTATATAGTAGGAGACTGTCCCTGACAGCTAAATGTAATACCTCTGGATTCTCCAGTTTAATATTTAGTAATTCTTCCTCTATCTAATAATCTGTTATTAGAATGTATTGAATTTTTAAGAGGGGTTGTTAATTCACGTGTACGTGTTTCAAAAAACTATTACAGGATCTGATTGGGTTATGAAGGAAGTATAGTCAGTGGATGATAAAGAATCCTGATGCTGGCTATTTTAACAATGTCTTATTATTTCTTAATATCCATAATTGCTCTTTTTATTCTTTTTGCCAGCAATTGTGTTTCCTGCATAACAGCAGACTTTAAAATTTTGAGTGTGGAGAAATACATGAGCAACAGTGTGGGGAAACATTTTAGATCTAACTGTGAGCAACTAAAAGCTATCTGTTAATGGATTTTACATCCATTTATATCTGATATGATCCTATCAATTTCTAAATAGTCAAAGACACAGAAATGTTACCTATTCCCATGGGTGCTTTGCTATTAAAGAGACATGACAGATTCCTAATAGAAGGCGAATAGATCAAACTGATTCACCTTCTGTGTCATTTCTTATTCATATATTCTCTATATTTGAAACTTTCAGTTAAATACAACCACACTTACCTTTCATTCAAAAATGCTTCAACCATTAAAAAACAAGTTGTTTGAAAAAAAACAGGTACTGGTATAATAGACAGTTTATACTGCAATATCGTAAACTCAAGGAACAAATTAAGCAGATGGCTACACATTTGCTTCTGTTCATTTTTGCTATGATGATAAATTGAGTGTTTCCCTTCTATTTCAAGGTCTCATCCAATCAATCTATTAGGAGATCATTTAATACTACTTTCCAGGAGTCTATTTCAGCCTGTCATAATTTTAATTTTGTATATACTGCATGTGATTAAATTTGTGCTATAAAAGACCCACGGGAGAATGCATCTGCTTTACTGAAACCTGAACAAATGTCATCCCAAGCTCCCCAATGTTATTAATGGGGAGATTGTTAGTGTTTTCAATTTTTCATCTGCAAATTTGTAATAATAATACACTTATATAGCTAGAGTTAATGGAATATGAACAGACTTACTGCTGGCATAGGTTTTTCAGACATGAAATTTAAACTGCTATCTGGTTACTAGGTCATAATTAGCTTAGCAACTATGCAGCAGTTTAGACGTGAATAGAAGAGGACAGTTTAACATCGATGACAATACCTTCCTCCTCTGCAAAGTTAGGTTGTAAAAGTGAGGTTTTTTTTTAATAAAATGCATTGCAATATATTATGAAACAAATTGTGCACCATGACTAATTTTGCTAAATGCTCATCAGTTTTTATTTTTTTCTGAGATACATAAGAAGTGATTAATTTTCTTGTACTTACACCCAAAGCAATAGTAAGTGAGCCCTTATATCTCCCCCCTCTTTCCCATCTGTGGTCACACAGACACTTCCCAGCTGGTTAATATCAAATGGTTACCTCCTTCCATTAACTCAAATGGGAGTTAAATGGGAAAATGAGTCAAATGGGAAAAAACACTACTGCTGCTTTTCAGCCTGAAAACCCTATACATTCACACTGTAGGGTGTTTTCAGCCACCTTTCAGCCACATTTAAAGTGATATGTGTACGTTCTGCCAAAATATCTGCAGTCCTAGGCTTGGGTCTACATGACTTTTCCAAAATGTGAGGTTTGGGAGGTTTGTTGACTTTCAGCAAGAAAATAATATTTGAGTATATATGGACAAGTAATTAACAAATGTATTTATAGTATACTAGTATTTATTCTCATACAGCACACTTATTATGCACCATGAAGGTTCTTACAAATGCTATATATATTACAGGTGCCACTATCCAACATTAGGAAGGCAACTTATATAGACTACAGTCTTCTACTAAATGCCTATATCCTATCTATGTAGAAAGTTTCAGACAAACATTCAGGACTAATGTTCTTAACATAAAACAAACATGAAAAATACAGTAATACAAAATAGTTTAAGTCAAGTCCCTAGAAAATAAAATGCCTGTGAACTCACCCTTTGACCTTCATTCCCTGGGGGACCTTGAAGACCTTCTGGACCAATAGATCCCTAAAATGATAATGAAAAGAACCCATGAAATCCATATATTTTCTACCATTTGTTCCTGCTGTATAAAAAGTGTTTTTATGCTTTCTATCGTTATGGCACTGTTAATGTTATAGTTAAACTTTCCAGACACTTGTGCTTTATTATTTACTTAAGCCTTATCTAAAGGAAAACACACTTTTGATATCTAAAGTACATTTTTCATACCTTTCAACTCGGGGGGGGGGGGGGAATGATTGTCAGCAATCTGAGGTAATCTGAAATAATACTGAAACCACATGAGGTTTCAGTAACTGACTGCTTGAGCCTGGAGGCTTGAGCAATAATAAATCAGCTCCTAAATTAACTTCCACAAAATTGGGCACTGGATTATTTAAATAAAATAAGACTTTAATGAATACTGTTAACCAAGGATATACAGTAAGTTCTACGGGACCTCCTTCCCACTATGTCTCTTACCACATAGCACTTAAGCTCTTTGTCCTGATATGATTCTGTATATATTTATTATGTGATTTGTCCTCCCTGTGTATACGGGATAAGTAGTATTAAAAAATTATTATGGGAAACCACATTATGGCCAAAAGTATATGGACACTCTTATTCCAAATCCAGGGTTATTAATTTGGTCCTTCCTTTGCTAATGAACCAGCCCTAATAGTCTTCTGGGGAGAAGTTCCATTACGTGGTGGAACATTGTTGGTAGGATTTGCTCCTACTTCAAAGTTGTGCACTGATGTTGGCTGATCAGACCTGTCTCGTGCGTGTTTCAATTCATGCAACAGGTGTTCAGTTGGATTGCTCTGCGATCTGTGCAGGCCAGTCCATTTCACATCTTTGCAAAAAAATAATTTGTGCATACTTTTTTTATTCTGGTCAAAGAGAAATGGGGCAAACCCAAAACTGCTGCCACAAAGTAGGAAGCATGGAATCGTCAATAAAGGATGTCATTGTATCATGTTGTAGTACCTATGTCAGTAATGATTTAACCAACCAATGAATTGAAGTGTCCACACACTTTTGGCTGTATAGTGGTTATTGTGCCTACCTAACTTTCATTTAGAGTCCTCTGTGTATATTGTGCAGCTTTAGATGAACTATCGTTGCAATCATGACTTTTATTGATTTGCTTTTGACTTCAATTGCTGCTCACAGTAAATATTTTTCTTTTTATTCACTTCGCTGAGTGAATTGTGTCATTTTCAGCATATAACTCTAATTACCAATTATCTTTTTACTCATTAATTTAGCTGTATCTATTTTACATCAGTTGAGCATATTACTCTCTAATTAGTTTTCCTGGCCTCATAGGTATGGAGGGTTACTCCTCTACTTTCTCTTTTTTCTTTTATGTTGTTGAAGGTTATGGGTGTGTTTTGCAAGTGTTTCTTGTGCATCTGCCCTCTGCACTCTTTACTGTGCATTTACTTACCTTATCTCCTTTTATGCCACCAGCTACAATCTAAAAGTAAGAATAAAAAAAGAATTATTTCAGAACAGGCACTGACCCTTTATATACAGTTTTAACATATATTATACAGTATTCTCCTAGAAGTGTTGTAATAAATAATGATGAATCTTTATGGAAGAACCCCCCATACACAACTGGCTGCAGCCCATGGGGTATATTTATCAAAGAGTGAAGTAAGAGATCACCACAGTCCTCTAGAGTGAAATTCCCCCACTCACCGTTCATTTCTATGGGATTTTTAAAAGAGTATTTATCAAAGTGAAAGTTCATCCTTTGATTAATATGCCTTTCAAAATCCCATAGAAATGAACGGAGAGTGGTGGAATTTCACTCTAGCAGACTCTTTAATAAATATACCCCATGTGTGTTGGATAAGGGTGTTCAAGTTACAGTTAATTTAATGGAGTTAAAGAAAGGTTTAGGTGCAATGAACAGGCATTTGTTCACATTCTGATTTGGTTGCAAAACCTGTAAATATACCATGAACAATAAAACTAAAACATTGTCATCTCAGAATATCTCTGTGTGTATGCATTATTGGTAATTAACATTAGTTAAAACTATTTTTTCTCCTAAACTACAGTTCTGTATTCAGTTTTTAAATTTCACCCTTCCCTTCCACCCCTTGCCTCTGTCCCATTGTGCTGTATCTTCTTCTCACCTGTCTTCCTGAGGCAATTTAAAAATCAGATGCAGCAGCATCTCTATAACAATAACTGAATAATGAGTAGTTTGATCTGTCCCTGCAGAGCAATTAAAACTCTGTGGCAGATCTGTGCATTGAGCCCAAGCAATCTTTGCCTTAATTAACTCCAGGATTGTCTGAGATTACTCTCTACAGAAAATTCTATGGACAGAAATTTTCAACATGGGCCTGAAATTAAAGAGTAGTTTAAATTCCTTTAGTTTAATCAATACTTATCTATATGAGAAAATTAATACATTTCAAAATGTCAGTAGAAGTTTACAAAACAGGGTAAGCAGTAACAATATTTACTGCATAATGAAAGAAAATTTCAAAACGTTTTTTTTTTCATGTGTTTGACCTGAATTGGACCTACAATGAAATCTCTGGTAGGAAATTATCAGTTGATGGATGGTACTAAAGATTGGAAGGTCTGGGAGGAGGGGATAAAAACAGATGCAGAGGTATCAGATGGGATTTTATGTTGTTACATCTGTTGCACAAAAAACACATGATATATTAAGTCCTGAATTTGAATGTGTAAAGCTTCTAGCTTTCTTAAATATATATACATATATATATATATATATATATATATAGAGAGAGAGAGAGAGAGAGAGAGAGCGAGAGAGAGAGAGAGAGAGAGAAAGAGAGAGACTGTAAATGTGTCATAACGCTGTATTTATCCACCTAATGAATAGGACTTTGTCTGCATTCACAAAGGGTAGCTGAGCTTACTATTTCTTCTCACCAGTCATGTTTTCTCTATCATACTGGCTTGTTATATCACACACTATAAATAGCAGCTTTTTATACCTTTTCAAATCTAATTTTATATATATATATATATATGGTTTCTTTGATATTACTTTCTGCAGCTTTTTATTTCTTTTCTTAGAAGATCAACACTCAGGGAGATGGTGTTAACAGAAATCCTTGGCTGGAGGTCTCTTGTGTGCTGACCTGTTTCTAGGCACTGAGGCAATGACTTTGTGTAAGAGTACTGGTTCACATACAGTGTATGTGACAAAATGTCACATGTGATGGATTCCAGTTTAGCTGCTAGCCATATAAACCATTCATTGGCCCTATACCTGTCACTAATCTGATGGTATATTAAAGAAAAATTTGCCAAAATTTCTGATAAAATCTATTCTCTGCATTTCTCCTTTAAGTATATTAGAACTGAGTTAGCATGTGTAACACATAACCCGTATTGGTGTTTTATAGCTTGAATTTTTGACAATAAAAAACAACCAACTGAGAGAATGTGATAAAGGGTATGTAGAGAAGATTTGCATAACAATCCCATTTTCAATGTAATATTCTTCATTGAACTGTTATCACATCTGGATTTTTAACTTTACATAGTTCATTTTTCAAGGCCTGCTTGAAAGGGATAGCTGTTTTGGAGTAAAAATAATTATTTTCTTCGTAGTTTTTTTTATATACACTGTTCACTGGTGCAAGTCATAAAGGGGTGGTTCATCTTTAACTTTAATTTTTAGTATGTTATAGATTGGCTAATTCTAAGCAACTTTCCAACTGGCCTTCAATTTTTTAATTTTTAATGTTTTTAAATTATTTGCCTTAGTCTTCTGAACCTTTGTAAATTTCAAATGGGGGTCACTGACCCCCAGAAAGGTTGTGGGTTCACAGATCCTATATTAAAGTTGTGCAAACACGAAATTGTTCACATAATGGAACACTGTTTACATTCCGCACATTTGTCTGTTAACAACTTTATTACATTCCCCATATATTCCTTGCAACAAACAGGAACAATATAGATTTTGATGCATTTGTACAGATGAAACAATTAGTAAAACTGCTATACATCAGGTATTTTGGCAATTCTTGAACACAATACTTTTCAATCATATGAAACATAAGGACGACTTAGATACCTTCAAAATGTCAATGATATCAACCAATCCCTATGTTATACTACCCTTAGTCTTTGAGCAAAGTTTTGAAGAGTTTTAGTGAGAGTTCTGACCATTTCAGACTCCCTTTAGTCTTAAACTCTATAATACTTTTGGTTTCACTTGAATGGATTATGTGATGATTTTTATGATGTTTTTATTTCTAAATTATTCTGTTTATATTGCAAATACAGTAAAACCTCAATTTTACATCCCCTGATATTAAGTTTCCCCTCATTTTACATTGTTGTTTTGTGGTCCCACCTATATATTATGCATAATACATTTCCTAGATTTTACATTTCCCTGGATTTTACACCATTTACATTTCCCTGGATTTTACACCATTTTTTCTGGTCCCCTGAAAAATGTAAATTGGGGGTTCTATTGTAATTCACTCATACCATATAAAATGTCATTCCTGAACCAATAAGTGTATTTTTTTAGGTGCTCTAGTTTTCTGTTCCTTGTAGCCAGTTCTTGGAATTTTATTGTTGATATCTTGTTCTAGCATTCTGATCTTAGCCTTCGCTGTCCTTTCCCAATCTTTTGAATTCACCATCTCTGATCTTCACCCACAATTTCTTTGTCCATTTTCCCTCCCTGACTATTGGCCACTCTGTGTCTTGTTTTCACTTGTGCCTGCTTTCTTCATGTTCTACCAGCTCTGACTTTCGCATGCTCATAGGGTGGCTATTTTAGAACATCATTGCTAGAAATTCAAGTGTGCCATACTATATAAAATTAGTTGTACCTGTGCTGTGCCTCACTTTTAAAGTCTGTCCTCACAGAAACCTTCACTCACACCTGCGCCCTCCTCCCTCAGTTATTCATCATCCTCCTTCAGTTTTCAGCTGCCCTCCTACATTAATCTTTTTGCTAGAATCCCTCCTAGTGTGTGATTTCAACCACAGAAATGTAATAACTTCCTTATTCAAAAACAACTCCAATGCTAAATGTAATTAGTCCAGGTCTCTATCTTGGGACTGGCCATATTTTGTATAGGGGTTTTGATAAAGACAAAAGCCCTATTACATTGCTTTACACTGGGGAAGATTTTCTGGAAATGCTAACAGAGATGGCAGAGAGAAGAGGAATGAAGGAGGAAAGTGTATAACTGATGGAAGATGAAGGTTGAAGGGAGGATGATTGAAGGTTGAGGGCAGATACCTGAGGGAGATTGGCTGAGGCAGGATATGGAATGACTGTGGGAGGAGCACGGAAGTGTAGATTTCTATGAGCATTGACTATGAAAGTCAGGGAGAGTGAAGGTAGGACTACCATTTTCTGTAAAAGACTAAGCCAATCTGTTGCCTCCTCACAGCAAAGATTACTAGGGGATCACTTGGAGTACTTGTGTTTCTAGTGAGAATGCCATAAAATGGCCACTGTATGCTCAGCCTGTTTTGTGACCTTTGTCTGCGCTGTCCTGTCCAATTATCCCTTTGTGACCTTACCCTACTCCATCCTTGTCCTGCCTACCTACTCTATTCTTGCCTTTGTCATTATGTCCCGGCATCCTTTGCAGCCCAATTGATTCAGAGTTCTTGTCCCTTTGCTTATTTCAAATAATTAAGATTGCCTTATAGTGTGTGCAAACTATAAAGCAAAGTATTATATAATAATTTTAAAATCCAAAAACCATTTGCTCTGGTGTAACTCTTGTGTTTCTTCATACACACCTGAACTTCCTCTCCAGACTGCCATTCCACACTGCCCACTCCCATTGCCACCTCCTGCCTTAAGTACTAGTAATTTATTGGATAATATGTTTGCACATACAAATTGGACTTTATAAATACACCTACACCTACATATATAATCACCAGGTTAGAATTATTGGAAATACTCACTGGTAATGCAGCTAGCCCTGGTGGTCCACTTTCCCCCTTAGAAATAAAAAAAAGCCATACAATTAATAAAACACAAATACTTTTTGATAATGCATTGTAGTTTAATGCCCATGCTTTGTTATTATTTATAGCTAGATGCTATTTTAATACACAGTTCACATACTTGAGTTACTCCACTTAGAATTCCATAAAAGATAGAAAAGAATATCCTCTATTTAATTTTTACAGTTATTCCTACATATCCAGGCACATATTTACAAGGCTCGTTTGGTAACCTAAGATGCAGTTTTTTTTCTTTTAAAAAGCACAAAGTACTTGAGTATACTTTTAACCTATGATCTTTTGCAGGCTGTGGCACAGCCTACTGTAGGGCAAGGAAGCAAGGACCACATGTTGGCAGTAGGTAAAGTGAATAAACAAGGAGAATAATGAAGATGAGTTATGAGAAAATTGTGGCTCTATGATCTAAGAATTCTGGTGGACGCCTGGCATCCCAGTCCCACGCTGTATATTTGCCCATGGCCTGCATGCACGTTGCCTCTCTCCTCAAAGTCTCACCAATTTTCATAACATTTACCACGCAGATGAAATTTTTGCTTCACCAGTATCTGGCACAATATTTTAGAAAATAAGATATGGGGGTCCGTTTACTAAAGTGCGTTAAAAATATTCGCACAATATATAGACAGAATTTTCGCCAAATATGTTATCGCCAGTTTACTAACCTGCGGTAAATATAAATTTGCGAATTTTCTTGCGCAAGAATAATTGTTCGCCAGTTATCGCATTTGCTGAAAATAACGCTACGTACACATTAACGCATGGTTTACTAAACAGCGAAATGTGCTAAAGACAAAATTAACGCCAGAATATTCGCAAACTTTTACCGCCACATATGAAGTGGCGTAAAAGTATTTTTTCTGCCAGAAAATTCTCAAGGGGCAGGAAATATCCCATAATAATGTTTTTTTTTTACCCATCATTCTTTGCTGACAGGAGAGAGATCTGTAGCTATTGCTGACAGGATGTTTTGGCTTCTGCTTCTATCTGGTGCAACAGCAGCAGTTTCAGCTCAGAGTCGTATTATTGGCAGTGGCATCACAGTCCAAGGATTCGTCAGCCTCTACACTTTTTGGTTTCATTGGGATTGGCTACATTAAACTGTGCATTTCTATGAAGCAAAGAGATTGACTGGTATCATTTCCTATGATTCTATTGGCAGAAGAGTTTATATGATGCAGACATGTTTGATTGGTATTACTCTGGTGATGTTGTTGGATGGTATAATCATCAGTCAATAAAGTTTATAAGTTTTGAAGATGCATTTCTGGCCATAAATGTCACAGTAAAAATTGCCATAATAACCGCCATAAAACAAGACTATTTTATAGCATAAATATTCGCAAAAACGTAATTTTTCGCCAGAAAATTCGCAACTCGCTAAAATTACCGCTAACGTAAGCTGGTTCCTTAACGTAGTTACCGCAAGTGATCGCAATGACTTCTGAGCGCATCGCTCTTTAGTAAACTTAGTCGCTGCGAATATTCTGGCGTAAAAATATTCTCAGCGATAACATGCGGAAACTTAAAGTCAGATTTACCGCACTTTAGTAAACGGACCCCTTAATGTGTAAGGATATAAAGGTTTTGCATGATAAAAAATGTACAAAAACATTTATGTGTACCCTTAATAGAACCAAATTATTTGAAAGACTTGAAATGTTCATTGATGGAAAATAACCTAGTGTGTAATAGACAAAAGCTGCAAAATACAATGCAGTGGTCAGGATCTGAATTTCATCTACTATGACCCTGGACACAAATGCTAGAGCACTAAGGTGCTGAAAAATGGCACCCTGTTGTGCTCTGTACCTAGCAACGGACTGCAAATCTAGCACAAGGTGCAGAGTACATATCATTAATACAGGGAGCACAGTATTCATGTGCCAAATGCAAACCTGTTTTTTGCACTATGCACCCTGCCATGCACTCTGAAAATGACCCTATTGTCCTGCATTTTATCAGCAATTTTTCCTTTTTTATTAGCTTCCCTTATGTGAAAACATCTCAGTATACAACAAGATAATGCTGCACAATGCAAACCTAATTTATTCTTTACTGGATTATATCCCAAATCCGTACTTATATAATAACCATTAGCGAATGGTTTACAAACCAAAAAAATCTTTACAAACTGGTAAATACCAGTGTGGCTAATATTTCTGTTCTGTCTTCCCTCCTTAAAAAATGCTTTCCCTAGAGGGAATATATTTTGACACGATCAATTACTTTATTTCACTTAATACCTTTTCTCCCTTGGGGCCAATTGAACCGTGAATGCCTGGTTTGCCATCCAAGCCCTGTACAGAGAAAGCAAAAAAAGATATTTATAATTAGAAACAGCATGCATTACTTCTGAGTTATTAACAACGTTATAATAATGAAAACAACATAGTTGTTCAGTACCCTCAAATATTCATTCTACAGATCACAGTAAGTGGAAATACAGAGACAGGCTGGCACTAAAATGATAAGCAACATCTGTGCATTGGTGGGTGCAGAACATTAAATCAGCTAGTGTTCTAAATACTAAATATCTGTGCAACTTCACTTCTTGCTAAAATTACATTAATTTACCATCTGGAAGAAGCATCATTTAGAGTTATGAGATTTTAAATACCCACTTGAATTAAATTAGTGACTGAATAAATAGTACTGATTTAGCTGTTAGTTGGCCTTTAACAAGCTCACACAATGCTTCATGAATTAAATTGGAATTTTAACTTCCTTTGTTGACATAAAAATGCTTTAATTTTATCCCTGAAATTGAAAGGCACATTAAGTTCTCCAAACTCTTACCATTATCTATCAAATAAGCAATTTTAATACTGCATTGTGGCATAAGGAGTGCTTCTGAGATGTTTTGTTTTGACAAATTAGGAGTTTGTGTGGCTGAAGTATCTTGAGTACAAATGTTAGATATTCTGCCAATGGAAATTTTAGTTTAGTTTGTGGCAACAACAAGAGTTTTATTTATTTTTTTTCAATTAAGAAACCATTTATTTCAAAGTTTGATATAATAATGACCTCTTATCTAACAAAGGGGCATTTTTTAGCAGCTTTCATTTCTATTTCCTTGTGATGCTGTCATTTAAAATGAACTCAGTAAAAATGATGCTTGATGCCAACGTTATTAATAGGGAAAAATCGGAAAAAATAGAGGAAGGCCTAGTAGTTAGTGATGGGCGAATTTATTCGCCAGGCGCGAATTTGCGCGATTTGCCGCCAGCCAATAAATTTGCGAAACGCCCCCGAAAATTCGCGGCAAAAATTTGTCGCGTAACGGACGTAAAGAACGGGCGCCGTCGTTGAAAAACGGGCGCCGGCGTCAAAAGCGAGACGCCAGCGCCGTTTTGCGAATTTCGCGCGAAATGGCGAATGGCGCAAATTCGCCCATCACTACTAGTAGTCACCGACCTTCTCCCGAATGTGAAGATATACAGTTGGTGGGGATTTCCCATCAGAAATTATTATAATTTGCTACTTTAATTGCTACTTTTTTACATTCCAAATATTTGTCATTCTACTGTAACAACAATGCCCTTTAAACTTCCAGGGCCGCATAAAGGAATCTTTTCCCATGTTGCCAAAAACTAGTATTTGCAACTGAAAATATTCATGAAGAGCTCTATATGTTATAATAGATGTATGTATTTGTGGGAAGTTCTGCATTTTGTCATCTGATGATTTTTTCATGAAACTGTGACAAAAATTTGCTGCAAAAAAACTTATGCAGAGAAAAAAGCAAGAAAAAAGCACACTAAGGGGCCGATTTACTAACTTCGAGTGAAGGATTCGAAGTAAAAAAACTTTGAATTTCGAAGTGTTTTTTGGGCTACTTCGAATGGGCTACTACGACCTTCGACTACGACTTCGAATCGAACTATTCAAACTAAAAATCGTTCGACCATTCGAACATTCGATAGTCGAAGTACTGTCTCTTTAAGAAAAAACTTCGACCCCCTAGTTCGCCATCTAAAAGCTACTAAACTCAATGTTAGCCTATGGGGAAGGTCCCCATAGGCTTGGCTAACTTTTTTTGATCGAAGGATATTCCTTCGATCGTTGGATTAAAATCCTTCGAATCGTTCGATTCAAAGGATTTTATCGTTCCATCAAAGGAATAATCCTTCGATCGCACTATTTGGGCAGATTTACTAAGGTTCAAATTTGAATTCAAATTTTCAAGTTGGTTTTTTGGGCAAATTCGAGTTTAAAACCTCTAATTCAAATCAAATCCAAATCCGAGATTTATCATCCCCCTACCCTGGAAGTCATGTAGAAGTCAATGGAAGAGATCCGCTGACCTATTTGAAGAAATTAATAGCCTTCCTGTCATTCAAGTTGTGTTCGAATTCGATTACAATTGAGTTTTCGGGTCGGTAACATTAATTAAAATTTTAGACGTTCTAAAATTTTTTTCTTAAATAAGATACCATTCGAGTTTTGAGGTCATTCATGGTCATTCGAGGTAAAAAAAAATCTGAAATTCGACATTTGATAAATCAGCCCCTAAATGCATTTGGAGTGAGAAAAAACTTGAGAAGAAAATGTCCATTGATTGATTTTAATGCATTTCTAGTGAAAAAAAACCCACTCATTGACAATCATTTGGAGTGAGAAAAAACGTAACAAAAAATTCCACCATTGACTTTATTGCAATTGGCGCAATAACAAAAAAAAGTCACCCATAGACTCTAATATATTGTACTACAAAAAGGTTGCAGCAACAAAAAGTCACCCATAGATTTTAATGCGTTTCGTGAATTTTGCACCATTTCACAAATTCACTCATCACTAATAAAAATATATTACATAAAAGAAACTTTTTCCTTTTGTTGCTCTATGTACTTGTTACTGGAGCACATTTTTAACAACACAAACACATGAATCAGTTTGAAATGCTTTTTTAAGAATTATGGGGTGAAACATTTAAATTGGCTTCTGTAGAAAGGGGACACAGTTATTTTGCTACTGAAAACCGGAAATCAGCTTTGGGAATTAGAAATCATGTTATTTGGGAAAAAGAGTCATATTAAATGACCTCCAAATTATGTTTCTCTGCAACTTTAATATAGCCTCTCTTATTTTGTGCTATCCATCTTATTATTGTGATGTGTATAAAAAGTTACATTTAAATTACTCACATTACACTTCTCAGCGGCAGCACAACAGCTGCCACCAGCTGAGTTTATTTCTCTACAGTATGAGTTCTGTCTTCCTTTATTCACCATTTCGCATTCTATCAATGTTAGCAGTTACACTTGATTATATTATTCACAAACTTACGATTAAATTACAGCAGCAATAAGAAAACACAGTTGAGCGCACATGCTTAAGCTTAACAACTGGTACCAAAACATATGTAATTGAAGTCAAGATGTATTAGCATAGGGGAAAAGGAAAAAAAATGTAAAAAGATATGCAGTCCTGCAGATCCTTTATAAATTGGTTCAAGACAGAGAGCAATAGAAGATGAATAATAGCTAGCATCTAATGAATAACCTTCAATTCGATCACCTGCTATTCCAAATAGATAAGACATTTGCGTTTGACATCAGGGTTTTATACAGGATACAGTAGTTGTGTACAAAATTACACAAAATAGTTATATTTAAAAAAAAAAATTAACATAAATGGGGA
The DNA here is from genome assembly GCF_017654675.1 of Xenopus laevis. Taxonomy (NCBI): domain Eukaryota; kingdom Metazoa; phylum Chordata; class Amphibia; order Anura; family Pipidae; genus Xenopus; species Xenopus laevis. The sequence goes on from NC_054379.1 coordinate 97,898,867, forward strand.
TTTGAATGCCTAATTGCTTCCTTTAATATAGTGTATTATCATTTTGTACAACCCTTGAATGCATTGAGAACAATGAGCATTTATAACAAATCTCTATTTGTAGAAAACATTTTACTGAAACCATTTTACTTTCATCGTACAGGGCTTTTTGACCAAAGTTTTGAATGGCTAATTGCAAAGTAACTTAGCCAGTGACCATTTATAGGAAAGGGGGGTGGTGAGGATTTAGAATGCAGAATGATATTTCAATAGGTTTACAGTGTTTATATTTACAGAGTGTTTTCTTTGAATACTGATACAAATTCAATTAAAATCTGTTTCTGAAAGACATTTTATACCAGAATTTACAAGTCTTGGGTGGTGATCCATAGATTCTATTATTAGTAACTTTTCTAGTTGTAACTCAATACAGACATCCTGGGAATGTGTAAAGTGCACAAATATACACATTTCACAATTTTTCATTAGTTTCTCAGTTAATACATGGCTAAATGCTTGATTGCACAAATATTGTAACGCTTATTCTTGCATTACATTAACCTGGTTGTGCATTCTGTAAATGCCTGAGGCATACCCATCATCATATCATCATCATTAGTGATTAGCAAATTTTTTCAGCAGGCATGGATTTGTGGCGAAATTCCGCATTTTGCCATCTCCAAATGTTTTTTCGTCATGACACTACTCTTCTTGTGTTAAGGTGAACCTTGGTCTTTTGCAAACATACACTTATACACCCTTCACCTGCATGTTATTCTACAGGTACAAAATTGAGCATGTTCAACTGCAGTGTGCAAATGGAGCCCAGTAATACTTGCCTGGCCAAGACAGGTGTTGGGTACAGGAGTACAATACAACTGCACCTCTCCCCTTCACTTTTTTTCATCTAAATTCTCATAATACAAGTAAAATGACTTACATCTTTCCCAGGTAGGCCAATGGGTCCAAGTTCTCCTTGATCTCCTTTTTGACCCTACAAATACAGACAATAATTCAACAGTTAAAAATTAACTCAAATAACATTTTTAATTGTTTTACTAACCAAGAAACACTGAGCATGTTTTTTGGTTTTAAATGTATTAGGGCAAATAGAAATAAGGTTGAAAACATAATTTATTTTGAGAACTGCTGTTGCCCCCCCCCCCAACAGAACTACAGCCATTGGCAGTCAATAGTTCTGAGAAGCCATTCAAGCCAGAAAGATTTTTTGTTCATTGACTGCATCACCTTTCCAGGACCCTATGTTCCTCAAAAAATCTCACTTAGCCGGTTCTCACTACAACCGCTAAAACTAAAGCAAGCAGTCTCATACAGGAGATGACATGAAGTACTGTAAAGGATATTTTAATATATTAAAATCATTGTGTCCTTCCGCCAACCTCGCAACTTACTCGTTGCGGAACAAAAGTATGTGCTTATGCCTCCAAATACTTTTTATTATCTCGTTTTCCAGTAACTAGTACCCTGATGGCTTGCTATTTAACTGTATTTATGAATATATTATTCCCTAAGAATTTTTTAAAGAAATAAAAAGATTTTAAAGACAATAAAATATCCTTATTATATTTATTTGCTTTGTCTCTCACTTTAACTATAACATTACCTGGCAAAGCTGAAACAGTAAAATTTAAATTAAGGTTAGGATAAGATAGTAGCAATGTTTACATTAGCATTATCAGAATGTCACTTCAGGCAGAAAAATGTGCTGTTCACTACTTATTCCTCGTAATCATTTGCATAATATCGGGAAATGTCCAGCAAAACAAGCCAGCTAAAAATCACATTCAAATTGATACCTTTATAAACATGGAATTAAATCTCTTTGCTCCTAGTCAAAAATCAGCTGCACAGGAGAAAATGCAGAAATCACACAGGGAAATGCACAATAATAGCCTAAGATAAGTGTACTCAAGCTTCTCTTACTGATGAGAAATTCAGAGAGATTAACAGGCTATCAGCTTGGGAAGGAAGCCCACTGTTATTTTAAAGCTGTTTGAAGCAAAGGAACATTAATAGAGAACTGAGTCTAAAATGTATATTTGATATTCTTTTTCAGCTAATACACTAATGAACCTTACATATTCTTTTTGAATTAACTGTTACATATTTGCTACCATAACTAAATTATCCTTCCTGCAAATCACTGACTTCATGGAATATGATTTAAACTAAAATGCATTCATGTTGTGGTAGCTTAAAATATGACAGAGGGAGCCTGGAATGATCATTGGCTAAATAGTTGTACCCTATCATAACTTTACATGGAAGAAACATATCAGCCCACCAATGTCATACCATAGAGTCTAAACAGTTATCATGCAGCACTAAATGATTTACTCACACTGAAAACCCACTCTACAACTCCTATTCCAACGCCTCCTGTTTAAGCTATGATATGCAAGCCAACTTCAAAACTAAAAAAAAGTGAAATTGCATCCCTGACCAGGGCTGGTTTCTTTGAAAAACATATCACAGTTTGATATAAAGCCTATTCAGTAACAATCTTAATAGTACATATTTGTAAATAGTATATGCATATAGTATATATAATTGAAAAACAGAACACTGACAGTTTTCATACAATTGCCAATTACACTGGTTTGTATGATCCACTGTGCTCACACACAAAGAATGGGCTGGTCAGGCTGATCAATTTATGGTGATATTTCTGTTATTCTACATTTATAATGCTAAAATCAATTTTTTTTGCTATGGAGTAATAAAATAAATATATGCTGCTTGTATTTGTACATACTACTGTTATTTTAATGTTTGTCTCCTGAAAAGACTTACTAAAAGCTAGTCGCTTACCATGTGCAAATGTGGGAAAGGCACAAAAGAAATGAGACAAAAGTATGACTTAATTTCACTGGCGAATTTGACCCGTTTTGTTTCGCTTAAAATTGTGAATTGTCGCCGACGCCCATTAAAGTCTATGGGCATGAAAAAAATTATTTGACCCGCGTCTTTTTTTTTTGACGCACGCTTCTATACAAGTCTATGGGCATCATTTCCACGGCGAAACGAGGCGAAAAAAATTGCCCATCCCTACTAGCAATTCATTGTGTGTAGTTCCTATCTAAGCATCAATGAAGCATCTTTTCCATCAGTAGAAGAGTTGCTTCTTACCTTTCCTCTTGATAATAAACTCATACTAAATATACAATTCCTCAATGATTTCTGGCACTCTTTGAGCTTCTTTTCATGTTTTCACCACTGTAACTGTATCTTTTACTTCAAAATACCTGCTGGTTGTTTTCGCTCTTTTTTATATTCTGTTGTTTCCTTTTTGTTGTGCAGAAGTTCTCTTTTACTATCCGGGTATTGGAATGTCTACAGTATATGTCTCAGCTCTTTCCTCTTGTTCATTTAAGGGGCTACATGATATTCGCACAAAACTTCTGGTGATAGATTACAAATTACTGTATATTGAGAAGGCCTGTTACATGTCTGGCATGTGATAATCAGGAAGTCATTGCTATAATAATCTCAGCTGACTATTTTTATTTATACAGTAATATATAAGATATTGCAAGTTTAAGTTGGTTTATGCACCTGCTAGTAAAATACATGTGATACTTGCACTCTGGGCAGAGCCAAGAAAGGGTTACTTAACATCATCTACAGATTCTACATCGGTCGTAAAAAATATTACAAAGGCAGAGGAAAACACTACTTCAATTGTTTGTCATTTTTTGTCATTTGTTAGGGCTGAACCATAAAATATTTAAACTTTTAAGGCAATTTAAATCAACAATATCCATAGTAACTTGAATGTAGCAACAGATGGGTACCAGTGGTAAACAAATATTACAAAATCACTCTAAAATAAGAAAAATATATATATACATCTCCTTTTCAAAATGAATTTTACCGTACATTTTATTCACATATCTGTTGCTGACATTCTGCTTCCGCTACTTATCTACAAATCATCCCTAGACTTTGATAAAACAGTGCCCCAAAGACCAAAGTATCTACAGAAGGCTCACTAGACATATCCAGAAATTCTTGTTAATTAGCAAAAAATGCATATTCAGTATATTGTTTCTTTAGTCCAGGTTGATTATATATAATACCAAATATATGAACGTTTGCATTTTTTATATGAGCTGTTATTTTCCACTCATTTCTAAGAGGTTTAACTTAAAAAAAAACAACACCTCTGCAAATATGTTTTTTTGTGTTGAGAATTGTTGCTGTACAGTAAAAGTTTAATGGGTGAATTTAATGAATTTCTAAGTTGCAGAAGCTGAACCAGGTCTGATACTCCATAGTAACCTGTCAATAAGCAAACTTTCCTGATGACCTGTTTGAACGCAAGAATCAGATTTAAACAGATATGGGTTTTTATGAACCCATATGTAGCTAAACCATACAATAGCAATTATTATAATATCCCCCCATTAAAGAAGAATCTAAGAGTTCCATCTGAATAATGCAGAAGGTAAAGGCTCAATCACGTCTGAATAAGCAGAAGATATTTCCAACTGCAATGGAGACATTTTCACCTCTTCTACTTGAAAGCACACATACAATATCCATTATTTGGATTTTGGGACACAGGGGCGACACTGGGATAAATACTGTAGGTTTTGCAGTGATAGATTAAAATCATTGCTTTTCTTATATTTCAGCTTGCTATAAATGTATAATGAGTAGTAATAAATGAGGATAAATGCTTTAGAATGAAGCATGCTCAATTTATGCAGGATGGTTTTATAATTTGGTGATCTAGAAACCCATCACTTTCAAACCTATAAAATCCACCTGCTGCTGGGTTTATTAGTAACCAGCTAAAGATGTGTACTGTGGGCTTGAAGTGCTGTATGCTGCATGCAGTAGAGCTGAATAATCAGAACAGTAGTGAAAAGTTAATCAGCCCAGTAGCAAGGTCTTCATAGCTTCTATTAAACATGTTAAATTGAACGTAAAAGGCCATAAAAGGGTAGTTTGCCTTTAAATGAACTTGAGGCAATTTAAAATTGGTCTTTAGTTTTTATTTTTTGTAATGTTTGTTCAGCAGCTATCCAATTGCTAGGGTCCAATTTACACTAGCAGCCAGGCAGTAGGTTGGATAAGAAACTAGAATATGAATAGGAGAGGATCGGAATAGAAAGATAAGTTATAAAAACGAACAATAACTTTGTTGTCTAATATACTAATAGGTTTTTTGGCTGGGGGGGGGGTCAGTGGCCACCATTCGATCACTAGAAGAATACAGGAGAGGATGACAATTCAAAACTATAATAAATAAAACACAAAGATCAATAGAAAAATTGCAATGAATAGGACATTCTATAAAAAAACTCAATCTAACATACAATAGAAAATGCATCTAATCTATTCTAGTAATGGAAGGGATGCTACCATGGATGAGAACTGATCTGGGTACAATTTAGAAGTTACAGGAAAAAGCAATGATTTATTTTTTATTTGGCATACTAAAAAAGCACTGGATAGTTGAATGTTCCCATAAAGTTGTGAATATTGAAATACATTTGGAAAGTTAAGCAGAGAATTTATGATACAAAAACAATATTCAAGAATTGTTTGGTAGGCTTTTTTAGTTGTGGCTCTTTACTATTCCATCTGCAAAATATTGTAACGTCAGTATTTAAAGTAAAACAATATGCTTGGTAAATTATAATGCTTTGGAACTTTATTCTAGCTGGCTTAAATGCATTTTTGTACAATTACACAGAGAGATTGAAACAGTGTTCATAGGAAAATCAATGCTAGGTCTGATTTTCACCTAAATATAGAATATGTCTCAAACACAAATGAGGGACCTTTTCAATAAAGGCAACCTTATGTTCTGGCCACAGTTCAATGAGTTCTAGCTGTGCATTGTTGAATGACTGAACAATAAACATTATGTGCAGTCCTACTTTTATAACCACCAACATTCCGCAGACAATAATGATGGTCTCAGGTGTATACTTCATACTGCATTTCATTGTTATACTTTTACTGCAATAGGCATTGAGTTATGAGCCCAGTGAGATGAAAGGCGACATGTTCAAGTGCACCCTACATTCTATACACAACATGATATATCAAAAATTCAAGACAGGTTTTTTTATATAAGTTTAAATTATGCGTTCATTGTTTTTTTTTCTTCTTCTTCTGGTCCTTCATAATTTCTAGATGACTTTCAACTTTGAAGAAAAATTTTATCAAAGGAACTGCTGTTTTTAGTAATAGTTGATCTATCTAATATTGTCTGTAAAAAATGATTATATTTCCTTTAAAAAGCAAAAAAAAATACCAATAAAAAGATATTATACATGGATAGCTGAAATTGGCTGTGGATAATTCAAATATATATAATAACAGCATGGGTAAAGCCATTCAAGGATGTAATGTAATTGCCACAATCATATGGCAGAGCAGATACTACAATGCTTATACATATTAGATGTCAAATTGGTTGGTCAATGGCTGACTACCAAATACAGTTTGATATTAATAGGAAAATCATCTTTTCTATACTGCAGAATAATTTGTACAAATAGCTATAGTTATGTTTGAAATATTTTGCCCTAAATTAAGGCATACGTATGGGACCTGTTAGCTATGGCATCCCATAATTGTATGTTCAGTAACCTCATTTACCCAAGCACCTGAAGTAGTAAATGCAAAGATAGTAAATATAGATTGTAGTGTTTAAAACCAGTGAGGCGGCCACATGTTTTTGTGTCTTAATAGAAATACATTTTAAGCAGTGCTAAGCTCTACTTTCCCAATATCATTTACGTCCATTACCATATCAGTATGTAGAATACAAGCCTCAACTATGCCTTAAATAAACATCCATATTGTATGGGTTCATTTCATTTATATGTGAAACACCCTCTCTAAAGCATAAAGAAACCTTACCAGGTTTCTTTGTGTTCAACTTTGTGTAGGCTTAAAGAGGACTAGTCCCTGGATCAACCTAAAAATGGCATGCAAATTTATTATGAAGAAAATTAAAGTATCTGCCAGTAGAACCTCAGAAGATCACAGCTCTCACTGTAAAAAAAAACCTCTTTGCATTTTAAATTGAAACCTCTTTTCCTTTATTCTCCAGTGCCCTCTGGATAGAGCTATTGGTGACTGAGGCATCAGAGGGATTATTATATGGTCAAGTTATACCATTTTATAGTGTGATTACATCTCCCCTTAACTCTTCAAAAGGCTGTTCTAAACTACTTTTTAATGTACCTCTTGAATGTAGAGATTCTTCTCAGGCTAATGTTATTTTTTTTTTTTTTGATGTTTTATGACTGTGCAGTTGGTATTGTCTGTGGTAAATTCTGTAATGTACAGTAATGATTATTTTAATGCAATCTCTTAATTTATCTCTAGAAAAAAGATCAGAGATACAAATTGGGGAGTGTGCAGGCCACAACACAGCCCTGTATTTACCACCTGTTTATGGAGTTGGGTTTCCAATTTGGTGCTAGATGCTGAGGGGCACTAAGAGGAGCAATGCTTTTGCATGAAGGATCAAAGCAAAGGGCCCATAGAGTGTATTGATCACCAACATGTTGGGGGTTATTTACTAAAACTCAAATTAACCTCAGTTTTTTATAAAAAAAAAAACAAAGTTGACCAAACTCCCTTCCACGAATTGAACTTATTTATCAATAATTTTTCTGGAAAAAGTAAGAGCATCAAAACGTTAAAAATCAAGTGTCAATTCAATTGTTGGTGCAAAAACTCAACTTTATTGGATTATCAAACAAAAACCCAGACTTTATTGGATTACCCAGCACAGCTCATGATGTCAAGAAACAACTTCAGGGACATCTGCCTTTGACTTCTACATGCAATTGTTGTAAAACAGCACCAGACTGAAAGTCTTCTTATTTAAAAAGCCTTTATTTCAGCTTATCAAGCTTGAAGCTTGATAAAAGGCTGCATGGTCTGAAACGTTGCTGTGATGCCCTTAGCTGAAATAAAGGCTTTTTAAATAAGAAGACTTTCAGTCTGGTGCTGTTCTACAAACAATTGCTTTTGTGATCAGTGGAGAGACAATCGATGCACTGACTGCTTTTCCAAGATTGACTTCTACATGACCTCGACAGGTTTGAGATGGACTATTTTCGGATTTGGATTTTTATCAGCTTTGGGGGTATAATAAAAAAATGTCACCCTTTAAAACCTTGACCAGATAAATCCAAGGTTTAATAAATGCCTCCCTTTGTATTGATAATAAAAACGTTAGAAAATATTCAGGGTTGTTTTCCCTTGATGACCATTGTAAGGAACACATGGCATTTTGCATATGGGCAGTGGCTGCTAACAGTGGTTACCAAGTTAGTCAAAGTGCCTGTAATTATTGGTGTTTTATTTCAAATTCTAAAAATGAGCCTCAAACTACCCACTGTGCCATAAAACCTTTAGTAAAAACCAGTGAAAGGCCCAGGTTAATATACAGTTTTAAAAATAGGAAGCGTTACGGAATGGAAACTGAGATAGAAAAGTATCCTACATTATTTAAAGCTTAATCAAAGGCAAATGATCATATACATAATAGGAATAGCTCCCTTGCATGAAGAATGTCTTTCCTTACAGTACTCTGCTGCACCCTAGTCTTGATCTCTGGAATACTACAGCAAAAGAATGACAGCAACAACTGCAAATTTATATCCATGACATCAACTAACATGTCTCAAATCTCCAAAAGTCTGTCACAGCTGTTGAGGCCCTTGTAAATAATTAACAAGTCATTTCAAGCAGGAGAAAGGTAGCCATCTCAAGAAATCAAAACCCATTTGCAAAGCTTAACAGATAATACAGAGAGCCAGAAAAAGGGCTGTTTTCGGAAATGCAGAAGATACACAATATATTGCCTGGAGCTTTATATCCCACTAAAGAGGTGCATAAACCAAGGCGTTTCATATTGCTGTCCTCTTTATAGTTTACTGTGGATATAGAAATTTGCATTCCCAAGAAAGATAATAGTACCAGTGGTATATGTTTGCCACAAGCACAATAAATGATAGAAATACTTGAATAAATTCATGTAAATTTGATAAATAGCGTATTTCTGTATATTTGATTACTGTGCTTAATTTGGATAAAAAAATTCCATCACGCTCAACCCCTCGAAATGTTGCCCAGTGCACATACAGAATATACACATACAAAAGGTTGAAAAGGTTGTTTACCTTTAATCTAACTTTTAGTATGATGTACAAAGTGAAATTCTGAGACAATTTGCAATTATTTTTTATTTTTTAATATTTGTGGGTTTTTTTTTTTTAGATATTTAGCTTTTTATTCAACAGCTCTCCAGTCTACAATGTTAGCAATTTTGTCCAAATTACCCTAGCAACCATTCATTGATTTGACTAAGATAATGGTTTATGGATGATATCCTCCTGATTTGGAATGAGACCATGGAACAATTTGACAATTTGAGCCACAACACCATTAAATTTACATATGAATGTTCACAAACTGAACTTAACTTTCTGGATGTTGAAATCAGTCTAGATAAAGGGAAAATACACATTGACCTATATAGGAAATCGGTAGATAAGAACAACCTACTTCATGCTAAAAGTTTTCACAACCCAAAAGTCAAACACTCCATTCCTAAAGGTCAATCCGTAAGAACAAAGAGAATTTCTAGCCCAAAAAGGTATACTGAGGCCACTAACATCCTTGCAAATCGGTTCATAGAAAAAGGGTACAGACCCGAGTTAATAAACAGGGCCATCAGAGAAGTTGAAACCCTCCCACGAGATAACCTATTGATTCAAAAACCGAAAAAAACCGACAGATGATAGAATAACCTTTGTTTCTACATTTAATCAGCATAGCAACAGAGTAGAAAAGGTGATTACTAAATACTGGCCATTAATTCAATCAGATCAGCAATTTGCCCATCTTTTTAAACACACCCCCTTGTTTTGCTATAAACGTGGGCGCACGTTAAAAGATTTACTCTGCCCCTCAGATACGCAACCAAAAAGTAAAATATTTAAAGGTAAACCTAAATATGGTACACACCCCTGTTTAGGGTGTAATTGTTGCTCTTCAATAATTAAAGGCTCTAAGATTAATCACCCTAGTAAAGAGTATGAAGTTAACATTAAATGCCATGCTACTTGTAATTCAACATTTGTTGTGTATTTGTTAAAATGCCCTTGCGGTATGGGCTATAATGGCTGGAGGTCAAAAAAAGGATCCAGGAAGACAAAGGGTACATAAGAAATTTCAAAGAAAATACACCAACAGACACACAGGTTTCACGAAACTTTAATGAAGCAAAGCATAATCTAATGCAATAGAGATAGCCCTTTTGCTTGTGCTTTCCTTGTGGCTAGATATAAAAGTGTTCCAAAATTTCACCTCTATGGAGACATGGTGTTAAAATGTATCATGTGTTACAACTTTCTTCTTTACAGTGATTGTTACAGGAACTGTTTTGCTACACTTTTATGCACAGTATGTTTTTTCACAATTGAAAATGAACTTTTACTTTACATAGTGGATTTTGGTTTATATGGACTTTCTGTATATGGACCCTTTTTTCAAAGGAAAAGTCTACTGCTGAATGCAGAGACTATGGACACATCTGAAGTCGTTAATCACCCACTTGGATTTTTGGTGGGGGGAAGGGATGGGTGTGTTTATAAAGCCTTCACATTCTGTTTGGTATCACACTTGAGAAAGGCCCGAATCATGTTGTGTGAATTGTAGTCCACTATTAAAATTTAACCACAGCAGTACTGCTTTGAGTGCTCTTCTTAAATCACTATATTGGATATACTTGAATATGAATAGGAGAGGGCCTAAGTAATAAAAAGTAGCAAAAGCAATATATTTGTAGCCTTATAGGGCATTTGTCAGTGACCCCATCTGGAAGCTGAAAAGAGTCAGATAAAAAATTATAATAATGAAAACCAATTGAAAAGTTGCTTAGATTTAGCCATTCTATAACATACTAAAAGTTAATAAAAGGTCAATATCCCCTTTAAATATCTTTTCAAGTCATGCTGAGCTTTGCTATGTTGTCTACTTGTCTTCATACCTCAGTTTAGCAATGCTGGGTGCAGGCCCACTTACCAATGACATTGCAGCATTCTATAGCATTGGAATATAGTTTTTCCCTTTTTTAAAAAATAAATGATCCTATAATATTAAAGATGTAACATCAAATAATGACAACACCTGTACATCCGCTAGTAATATATACGGTAAAACTCTTTGCACATCATGGTGAATTATAGACCACAGGGCAAATCAGCAAGTCTGCTATAGTTTCACTGGAAATGTACTGCTTTGGATCTCTCCTCGAACGATGCAAGAAAAGCAGGTATGAGTTGGTGGATAGAGGAGGGTTGTTGGCAGCTGGTGTCAGAGGCTCTGAAGCTGGCGGAGGGGGGCCTGGAGCCGCTGATGTGGCAGCTCCTGTGGGCCAGGACCCCCTCAGTCTGACACTCTATTCCACCTTATGATGTTATAGTAAGGTAACTTTAGATCAAGCCAACAGTATAAAGGCCTAATATGACTATGACTATGATTATCATGCTTGCAGGAAACCATTTATAATAATTTAAGGCTTTTAGAAATCATATTTAAATATAATTAATGATAACTTTCTAATTCTTGCAGTTTTGTGGAACATACAATAAATGGGATAGAATATCACTTTATTGTATGGAATTAGAGTCATAGTCATTCTACTATTAATGTATACAAAATATATACAATTTATTGAGCATTGTATAATGGAAGCATGTGATGAATAGTGATGGGCGAATTTATTCGCCAGGCGCGAATTCGCGGCGAATTTGCGCGATTCGCGGCAGGCAAATAAATTCGCGAAACGCCCGCGAAAATTCGCGTCAAAAACGAGACGCCGGCGCCGTTTCGCAAATTTTTCGGCGAAGCGAAATGGCGCAAATTCGCCCATCACTAGTTATGAATGTCATAGAAAGTATAAAAGCTTGTCAGAGAACCATGATAAAACTTGATTATATTGCAGATGTTCAAAGGCAATTTAATGATATGCAAATGGACAGAAATCAACAATATATTCCAGTTAGCAGGCTCGCCTAGGCAGAATTCAGTCTTATATCGCCTAGCTTTAAAAAAGGGTAATACTACTTATAAGTAAATAAATAAGTCCACCTTATAACTGGTAAACTATCTTTAAAATGAGCAGAAGGGAGTAAACACAGAAGGAAGTGACTCAACCCATAATAATGTGCTTCCTGTTTACTATGCAGGACACAGACGAAGTTTTTTGAATTTGTGTTAATAAAGAGTGATGTGTTAAGCATTAGGGATGTAGCGAACTGCCGATTTGGTGTTCGCGAACGCCGTTCGCGAACAACGGCAAAAAATGCGAACGTTCGCGGACAGTTCGCGAACTTCGAACACCTGCTAAAATCGTTCAATTCGAACGATCAAAGGATTTTCATTCGAATCGAACGATCGAAGCCATTCGATCGAATGCTTTTCATTCGATCGAACGCTTACAATCGTTCGAACGAATGGAAATCGTTCGATTTTTAGCGGTCGAAGGAATTCGAATGGTCGAATGGTCGAACGACTTGTATTCGAATCGAACGCGAACTCAAAATGCGAACGTTCCCAAACGTTCGCGAACATTCGGCGGACGCGAACGGTCGAAGTTCGCGCGAACTAGTTCGCAGCAGAACAGTTCGCTACATCCCTATTAAGCATTAAGCTGTTTTCTATGGATGCAGTTCTCATAATAAGCTGAGCATTTATCTTGCGTGTTTTTTTTCAGCAATGTTTGTTAATATTGTATATTTGTATGAATATAAGTACACAGTAAGCATTGTACAGAAGAACAATAAATTAATGCAACAAACAGGAGTCATTACAATAATAAATACAATTAAATACCACATACAGTTGCATTAAAGATTCCCCTAGAGGATGGTGGTCACTGCCCCGTAGAAATTAATATATTATTTGTGAGTTGGGTATCTGCAAAAAAGTGTTTTCTTATATATGATCAAATACTTTAACTTAATTTTTTCTTGTTGTTGAATGTCTTTGTTCTTTTGCATCTTTTCATTCAGTCCAAAAATTTGAAATAGAAAAAAGCAAAATAATTTGTTAAATTTACTCTATGAGGGATTCTCCTTAATAGGAATTGTTGTGTTTGGCATAAGGCTTTTAAGTGAGAGAAAATTAAGAAAGGAAAATGAAGTGTTTAAGGCCAATATAAATGCTGCTAATGATGCCAGAAAATGTGGGGAAAACTTAATTATGTTTGATTACTTAGACACATTTCAGCCCTGGTTGATTGGGAAGCCTGTAGATAAAGGCATTTAATGAGTTTTAGTCTATTAGGACTTTGATTATGTTGTCTACTTTATTTATTTCACTCTTTATTGTCACTTTTCTAAGTGGCCTACTGTACAACAGCGAAGTCATGTCAATAAGCGATGTTTCTTAGAAACAATACACATACAGAATGTAAAGAGAAACGTTAATTGAAATACTTCATAGTGGCACTAAATACATAGACATGTACCTGTACATAGCATACATTTGAAACTAAACAAATCCATAAAACATACCATTTCTCCTTTCTCTCCTTTGCTTCCATCTTGACCTCGTTCTCCCTGTATGCAAGATTAAAAAAAGAACATGCATTATATAAATGGGTCTAAAATCAAGTTATTATTTTGTGATTTTATCCTGAAAAGCAATCTTCTTAATGTTGGCTTGTGATTTCTACATACTGTACTGTGTACATGTGCTGTTCAACCAAATATGGTCATCCCAGAGAGTTTTATGGCTCCCAGACTCTCCAATAGATGCAAAGACTTTTTTTTAATATTCCAATATACAGTAATTTTATTTTACTATGGCCCTCACACATATAAACATATAGTCGATGCTGAACAGTACTGCTATGTAGCAACATGTCTTAGACTAATGCCACAGAATTTCAGCCTGCGGAAAACACAGGCTGAGAATCAGCCACTATACTAACATCAGACTTTTCCCTTGCCTTCACCCTGAGTCACTACATTGGCTTGGGTCAGGAACAAGTGATGGATTTTGGCGGCGAAACACTTAAAAGGGGCAGATTTACAAAGCTCGAGTGAAGGATTCGAATAAAAAAAACTTCGAATTTCGAAGTGTTTTTTGGGCTACTTCGACCATCGAATGGGCTACTTCGAATCGAACGATTCGAACTAAAAATCGTACGACTATTCGACCATTTGATAATCGAAGTACTGTCTCTTTAAGAAAAACTTCGACCCCCTAGTTCGGCAGCTAAAAGCTACCGAAGTCAATGTTAGCCTATGGGGAAGGTCCCCATATGCTTGCCAGCGTTTTTTTGATCGAAGGATATTCCTTCGATCGTTGTATTAAAATCCTTCGAATCATTCGATTCGAGGGATTTAATCGTTCGATCGAAGGATTAACGCTAAATCGTTCGACTTCGATATTCGAAGTCGAACGATTTTAGTTCCTAGTCGAATATCGAGGGTTAATTAACCCTCGATATTCGACTCTTGATGAATCGGCCCCTTAATGTATTTTTCTGCAGGCCGAGAATCATCCCAATGTGGCATAAGCCTTAGGGGTCATTTATAATTTATACTGACACAATGGCCACAATACCATCAGAAGCATTACCTCCTTTATGACCACAAAGACTCTAGAACTACAACAAAAACATGGCAATTGCATCCAAAACTGCACTTGGCACATGGTGGTTATGTAAGAAAATTACACACAGTCTTGCCAAGTTCTATATATGAGATTAAGGTTACCATTGATCTTTGTGTCAACAGTACAGGACAGTATAGCAGAAGGGGTATAAAACACACACACACACATATCTAGAATATGTCACAGTATAAATGTATTTGTATAACCGTGAAGAACATATATTTTTTTTTCTTCTGAGGCTTAAAAATATAGGGAATCCTCAAGAAATATAATGTAAATACAGATTTTCTTCTGGTTCTCATTTGTACTAAATGACTAATCTGGCACCTTGAAACTGAGCTAAGTTGCTCTGGTTTCATGCCTGCCTTTGAGCTAGATTTCTTCCCAGAGTTACAGAAGGAGCATATAAATTAAGTGTGAAGTTTTGTACACCTGCTTTCCCCTTAGAGAGGATTCTACTTTTCCCATCCATCATTGTTTCTTTTCTGTCTAATTAGAAGTTTCTCTGCATCAGTCTACTGACCCCATTTTTCCTTGTAATAAAAGGATTATGAAAGGTCTAGTTATAATAAAGGTTGGAAAATTCTGCCATTTTATTTTTCCTGAAGTGTGTCTCATGAACCATTATTATATCTCCTTTAGGTCTCTTAAATTCATTTAAAGTTTGTGATCATTTCAAGGAGTACTGAGACCTTTGGCACCACATGTAATGATTTTCAAAGTGCTGAATGTGTCTTTTATCTATTTTCAGGATTTATAATGTGAGAGAATAATACCACCTTTTAGGAGACCCTAACCTGTAATATATCCAGACAACCTTTCAAATTAAATCTAACAATGCACCTCTAGACTGTAAAATAGGTAATGAAAATGAAACAGAGTAATGAAAAAAATACAATAAATATGCATACAGGCAATAAGGTATGAATGGGTGATTCTTATACAGTCTTATATCTGCCTTTTACTTTAACCCATGCATTAAGAGATGCTATAATATAAAACACAGCTCATTTCAATTAATGTGCCAGTCACAGAGAAAGGATACATGTGCTCTCACCCACAGAATGAAGTTGGAAAACCCACTCATGCGTCCAGTCTCCATTATTATCCTCTAATTAGCTTGATGTATGAGTTAAAAAAAAAATATTTCCTCTACGTTCTAAATAGCTGATTCCTTATAGGTATAGGTATAGTAACCCCATAGAAGCTATTAATCCCCTATGCTTCACAAACGTTCATAAATGTTACAAATATACATTGCTACAAATTAGCTTTTCTAGCAATATATAGAAGTAATATTTTACCACATCATTTTTAATCCTTTCACGTCACTTTATTAAAATTTGAGACAAAAATACATCCATGAACGCAAATATATTCGAATTGTGTTTTTCAAACTTCATAAGATTTAGCAAATTATAAACTTTAGAGGATTCAAATGAATAACTGAATTCTATAGATTCTATAGAAGTCAATGGGAGATGTATCTGAAGCATACAAACAAGTTAATATTCAATTAATGTTTGAGATTTTTTAAAAACAGCAGGCATTGCATAGCCTCCTTGAAAATGAATGGAAGAATGCGATTCTGATATGGGATTTTTTTTTTTCCATGATTAAGCACGCAAGGAATTGTTCAGTATAAAAATAAAAACTGGGTAAATAGATTAGGCTGTGCAAAATAAAAATATTTTCAATATACAGTACTTAGATATTCAAAAATGTAATGTATAAAGGCTGGAGTGACTGGTTGACTAACATAAAAGCCAGAACACTACTCTTGTTTTCCACTGATTGGTTACCAGGCAGTAAACAATCAATGACTTGAGGGGGGGCCACATGGGTCATAATTGTTGCTTTTGAATGTGACCTTCATGCTGAGGATCAATTGCAAACTCACTGAATAGATATGTCCCATGTGGCTCCCCTTAAAGTCGCTGACTAACTCAGAGTTAGAGAGCTGAAAAGCAGTAGTGTTCTGTTATGTTATGTTAGACATCTGCTCAATTTAGCCTTTATACATTACATCTTTTACTAACTAACTATATGAGAAACATTTTTTATTTTGCACAGCCTATCTATTTACTCAGTTTTTATCTTTACACTGGACTGTTCCTTTAAATATGCTTGTGATTGCTAAAATTAATGGAATTGGTCATGAGTTTAAAAAAGTGCTATGGAGTTATGGTATATGGCTCTCTATCAGCCTATCCATCTGTCCTTCTGTCCATCCATTCATTCATCCATCCATCATCCATTCACCCATCTACAAACTATACAAACTTTAAAATACTTGAAAATATCTTAAATATGATGTATATACTTGAACTTGTGATACTCTTCTAACTTCGATAAATCATTCAGAGTGAGTGTTACACTAAACAATTGCATTTGGTTCCATTTTTGACTAATATACCAATTACGCAGAATTATATGTGTCTTTTGCTGGCTGCTAATGAGAATTTATTAATTTAATTTAACACAGGAGCTTGACTTTGTCATGCTTAAAGATTAGTAATTTTATACTCATTATAACTAGAGAATGAAACAGAAATAAATGTTTTTATGTAAGCACCCAGAACAAAACTATTCTCCTAAAAAGATATCCCTATTTTACAGTTTATTATAATGATCAAAGCAATATTTCTGTAACAACATTATGATGAGGTGTGGAACTGGGAGCCTTTTCAAGATGAATCGATGCACAAAGTCTATAGATTAACAAATATACAATTTAGAAATTGTTGTCAGACCAGGGCACATGCAGACCACAATTTGTCCATCAAAATGAAGGCAAATGACATATGGAGCTGTAGTTTTGAACCAGTCCATTTCATAATCCTGAACATGCAGTATCTGTTACTGTAAAGACTGTAAATCATGATCTCCCACTGTAAATACGATCACATGATTTACCAATATAAGCATCTGCTCCAATAAAATGCAAGACAAGCATATTACACATCAGCATGATACTTTGATCATAAACAGTTTTGAAAATATATTAAAATGCATTTGCAATTTTTGCCATGAAATAATGAAAATAGTGTGTTTATTTTGGGTTATTGGGCGTGACAGCTGCACATTAAACCGTTATTTTTAAGAACCTATGTTGTCGCTCACAAAGATTTATACAAGTACTTTATCTTCTTATTTCATCCTATGCCCTGGGAATGATACCACTCTTACAATATGCTCTGAAAAAGTAATAAATAAATACATAATAATAATATTAAGTTATAATTCATATATAATATACAAATGCCGTATTTGTTAAAAATGCTAAATGTTTCCTCAAAGAGTTGCTTGTTGCACATAGTGTTTTATTTTACAGGATAAATAGTAGGCTTCAATAAACAGCAAATAACCACCATCGACTGCAAACGTGTGTCTCCCTTGAAATTATTTAATTGCTCAAATTTGTGAATTTGCAGCTTTTAGTATTTATTATGACGTTATAATTCCTTTAAATATGATGTTTTTAGAAGTTAAATTCTATATATGTTAAACAATGCTAACGAAAGGTGGGGTAATCCCATATGGAATGCATTGTTGCTGTTGAGTAAAACCTTTATTACTGGTAAGTTGAATATAACTTATCTGTTATGTATTTCCTACTTGGGACTTAAATGATATGTGCTTTCAGTCAGGACTCCATCGGACTTGCTTTTTTGCTTGTTATACTTCTTAAAACATAACATAAACACTAAGAATAACATAAAAATCAATCATTTTATAAAAGTTCATCAAGACTTTATCTGCTCCTCACAAAACCATTGTAAACCATAAAAAGAATTCTACCTATTTATTGGGATGCAGTTATTTTTATTATCTTTCCTAAGGAGCATCAACAAATAAATAATAAAGGTTCTTGCCATTGGGAGTTTATGTATTTGTACCCGCATAATTAGGTCGAAGAGTGCATAGAATACAATTCATAATCTCATTAACCGCAGTTTACGGATTTATGTGAATTGTGCTGATCACAACTTGCTTGATTAAAATGCAAATTCATTGTTCATTCTCTAAAGACTCATAATTAAAGTACTGACATACCTTGAAGCTAGGGGAAATCTGGTTACCTAGTTAATTCCACAAAGAGTTACATAAAACAGAATGAGAAATCAATCTGACAGTGTAAGCATCCTTGGAGTATAAGGTTATAATACAGTATACTGAGATTCATCTTCCCTAAATTTAGCAAGCTATCGTATTTTAATTAAAACATTAAATGAGTTATGTACATAGTTAGGTGGGGCTCATTGCCCTTTTATTGCAGATAAAGTGGAAATTGTAGCAGTCATTGGAGCCATCATTACTCACTGCTGTAAGACAGTCTAGACATCTAATACTGAAACTGATACAGAAGAGAAAGTTTTTGCACAACATCCGGATGCCCAGACACTGCAAGACTTGAGGTGACAAAAGAAGACACTGCCGGAAGGAACTAAATGATAGCCACTGGCAGATGCATAAGAGCAGCTAAGATACCATACAGTATGTAAAACTGGTTGCTCAGAGATAATGACACAATCTACCAAGCTTACTGTATTACCATTTCTAATAATTTTTACTTAATGCATAATTTCTGTGTTAAGAAGCACCCTGGAATGGCAAAACTTTGCTATGCAAATATTCTTTTTACTTGGTAATGGGTTGAAGAGGCAGAATAAGAGAGTTTCATGTGGTTGCACTATGGAACTGCAGCCTGTTTAATGCTATGCAATTAAAGAATGTATAAGAGCATGACTAAAAGCCATAACTGCTGGTGAAAGCAACATTTACAATCATCTCCCTTCCATAGCAACAATGCCCATTTTAACATTTTTAACTAAATGGGTGCTTTTAAATAGACCCAGTAGAAACATATTGATGTAACATGCTTCCTCTTCTAATGCATTGTTCGCAACTAGGCCAATTTACACTGGGGAACCCTGGAGCTACTGCCATCTTGGACCTGGATATAGTTCCAGGTTTACACAGTGGGGTGCATCAATAGGCTCACCAAACTTGTGCTCAGTGAACAAGATTCAAACACTGTTTTGAATGTGAGCTCTAGAAGTTACACAACCTCCATCTGAAAATGCTGGATGCAACTGGCACCCATCAAAACTGAATCTCAATTGCACCTGTTTTGACACGAAGGTTGCAACTCTGAAGGTGGAATTGTGGGGACAAAACTGAATAATGAGTAAAAAACATGCAAATTTGGTTCCAAAATTGCACTTTTGTTTGTAATTGTTATTGTGTTTGTGTTGTTATTTTCCCCTCTTGTCTGAAACTAGGTCAGTTGAATATTGAATGACTGTTTGAGTTTTTACTTGATCTTAAAAGCTATTTAAAAAGGTCTCCCCAAGAGCATGGCATTTATCTGACTAACAGGTATATTTAACTGTATGTGTTGCATCTGTCTAGTCCAGGGGTCCCCAACCTTTTTTAATTGTGAGCCCCATTTAAATGTAAAAAGAGTTGGAGAGCAACACAGGCATGAAAAAGTCCATGGGGATGTCAAATAAGGGCTGTGATTGGCTGTTTGGTAGCCTCTATATGTACTGGTAGCCTACAAGAGGCTCTGCTTGGAAGTACACCTGGTTTTTGTGCAACTAAAACTGGCCTCCAATCCTGGAATTGAAAAATAAGCACCTGCTTTTAGGCCACTGGGAGTAACATCCAAGGGGTTGATGAGCAACATGTTGCTCGTGAGTTCCTGGTTGGGGATCAATGGTCTAGTCAATGCACTTCTGCAATGTGTTCTTAGGAACAAAGATTTATTTCATGGACAACAGTTTAGATCAGAATGAATTAAGTTAAGCTGGTGTAACTTAAATTGCCGACTTAAATAAATGTCCAATATGAATTGTCAGGTTTGTCAAAGGACCTTATTCAGTCTTAACTGGATCAATCAATTTGGGCAGAGAGAGATTTGTTGCCTACAGTATTTAGTATAACCAAAATACTAAACTGACAAGCCAAAACAAATATGGCTTATCTATAAGTTGGGCCTTTCCATAATATCAAATAATAGTAGGAATTTTCCAGCCTAAGCTTTCTCTAAATGAAATCATTGCAGCCGGAAACACAAGTGTTGCTGAGTGATATTTTGTTCTTCCAGGAAGTGCTGCTATGTACAGTAACTGTGAGATGGGATTTAGACCTGGCATAACAAGGAAAATAGACATTAGAGTGCACTTAAAAATAAAGCAAAAAAAGGTGTCAAGTGAAGGGATGATATTTGTTTTGTGTTATTTGATGCATGTGGAATTTTGAGCAGGAATGTTGTCTTATAAATAGTTTCATGTGTCTTTATTTATATTTATATATAGTGACATAGTACCGCACTCAAAAAATCAAGATTTATTGAAAAAAATCCGACGTTTCGAACACCAACTGTGCTCTTTCTCAAGGATAACAAACCAGACGTGACCAACACACATTGCTAAATACCCTCCCTCAGAAGTGAATGGCGTTAAAAAACACTGGTTGTCATGGCATCCCTTGTAATCAAGCAAGTGGAACTGTGTTAAGAGTAGGAAAAAAAAGCCAACACCTGTGTAGCATAGAAAAAAATGTGTGCATATATATTGAAACAGTTGCAAAAAAAGTAGCAAAAGTGAGTCTCTAAAAACATGTGCTGTTTGCAACATTGTTTCTAAAATGCGTGTCCAATCTTTAGGATCAAAGTGCTGTCAGTTCCCACGTGTTGTTTAACTTTAAAAACAACGTGACAGACGAGTGAATCAAGTTATACACGTTAAAATTGACCAAAATTATATATGCACCACAGCTGGCCAGCGTCTCAGAACTAACTTATTGTTTTTCTGCATGGTACCCCTTTTGTATATAGTGAGCTCTGTTGTCTGGACCAGGAGCGGTTCACAAGGAGTATGTCTGTATATAATACACAAAAGCCATGAATATCTTGTAAATTATTTCCTTATACAGTAAATGGTGAGTTCTGATGTCATCAGTTATAAATGGTGAGTTCTGATGTCATTTCTGTCACATGACTCATTGAAACTTGTGTATTATCATAAATAAAGTACCCCCAGTTGTAAAATATGAGGATATTAGAAGTTACCTCGGAGTTCCATGATCTGTATAAAAACACTCGGCCTTCGGCCTCGTGTTTTTATATGGTCATGAAACTCCGAAGTAACTTATAATATCCTTATATTTTACAAGAAGGGGTACTTTATCCACTATATACGGGTCATTAGACCCAATGAGGGAAATACATAGAAAAAATCTTGCCTCCTGGTTTGTTTCAGTGCTCAACAATAGTTCTTGTTGAACTATAACTCACACCATGGTGTGCACAGAGTAGTAGAGTATATGTGAAAGAGCTATTGTGGACAGTTCTGGCTCAACTATAACTCACAACATGGTGTGCACAGAGTAGTAGAGCACATGTAAAAGAGCTATTGTGGAGAGTTCTTGCTGAACTATAACTCACAGAATGGTGCACACAGAGTAGTAGAGCACATGTAAAAGAGCTAGAGCTATTGAGGGGAGTTCTTGCTGTACTATAACTCCCACCATGGTGCGCACAGAGTAGTAGAGCACATGTAAAAGAGCTAGAGCTATTGAGGGGAGTTCTTGCTGTACTATAACTCCCACCATGGTGCGCACAGAGTAGTAGAGCACATGTAAAAGAGCTATTGTGGAGAGTTCTTGCTGAACTATAACTCACAACATGGTGCACACAGAGTGGTAGAGCTCTTATAAAGGTATATCGTGGAGAGTTCTTGCTGAACTATAACTCCCACCATGATGCGCACAGAGTGGTAGAGCACATGTATGGTGTGGAGGGTCCTTGTCTAGCCATCTCATGCCCCACTGTGACCCATGGGTACCCCAACGCGGTCACCTAGTACAATTTAGGGGTTAGTTCAGCTAGTATGACAGGTCGCTCAATACAGAAACTACTCTCATGGCAAATTGGGTACACAACCGCTCACATAGACATAACCCACATCAGCCTAAAAAAAGGAGGTAGTCTAACTGGGAATGGCTCGTTTTCAGTGGCGTCAATAATACACCCAAACTTGTGGGATCATAACTAGAATTTGTTGTTTAGACCTGATGGGCTCCGGGGTCAGGACAAAATGAAAGGCAACACTTTACAGTGGCAGGCTTGCAATAAGTCAACTAGCATCATATAGAAATTAGCATCTTGCAAATATCACAAATGTAAAACCAAAACAAACAAAAATACATATATATATGTGACTTTTTGTCACAATACAAGGAAGTAAAAAATGGTTTCCCCTTCCCACTCCTAATTTGCATATCCAAATTGTACATGGCTAGCTATACGCTCCAACAAGGTAGCTTAATATTGAAACTATATCGCCATTTACTATACAAATATAACTAGCTCCAGCTCCAGTTTGCAATAGTTTGTTCAAGTGAAAAAGGTTTTATTATACCTACATACCTCAAATTTTTTGAGAGAAAAAAACTTGAATTTTTAGAGATTTAATATACCTCAAAGCTGCAAAAAGTCAGAATCCAAAAACCCGCCATCTCAAACCTGTCAAGGTCATGTATAAGTCAATCGGAGTCAATGGCGATTCAATCGTCAAATCTGAAAAATTTGTATGATTCTGGTTTTTGCTCGATATTATTAAGTCTATTGAGTCTTTTTTCTGATCCGAGTTATTTTAAGGTGCTGCTTCTAATTCTGATAATTGCTATATATATATATATATATATATATATATATATATATATATATATATATATATATATATATATATATATATATATATTTATTTATATTTTAGTTTTGCTTTATTGTCCCTTAAAAAACAGGTGTGCTAGTCTTTGACTCAATACATATTTATATAGACTTTCTTATTTTATTCTGTATGAAGGAATTCTGTATGAAGCAGGTATGAGGCAGCCATGCTGGACAGAATTCCTATCAGCCTGTGGTGTTTCTACATAAACAACACAATCCCAATTTCACCAACAGAGATGAAAAATCATATCAAGCACATAGGAAATTGAAACAGATATATGGATTGTTTTCCATTTCCAAGCATGAAGCTAAAGCATGACTGAGAAACTGTAAACATCAATCCCCAGGTCTAAAATCAATGAATAAAACAGAACTGGTATCTGTCTACTTTTTTTTTGTTTTCAGTAAGAAGTTTTCAGGTTCTCCTGGCATTACCCACAGACAAATTAAATAGGTTTCCAAATATATGTATATCAAAACAGTTTCAATTAGAAAAAAAATCATCATTTTCCTACATGTTATTATTATATTATATCTGGCAATGGGGTCACCTGCAGTGGAATTTTAAAAAATATGAGATCTCACTTTTTTCTCATGACACGTGTTTCATTTTGAGCTGTAAACACAATTAGAAAAAAAAAAACACTAAAAAGTCTTTTAAAAGTCCTGAACAGGTTTGGATTTGCAATATCATCTGTTAGGGATGCACATTTCCTTATATAGTGGAGAAATAGTGGATGCTGACATATTAATTGATCGCTGTACTGGCCTTCTGTTATTAGCTGCCACACAGTATTTATTTTGTTGAAGCTTCCTGCCCATTTAAGCAGGCAACAGAAGATTTTTCTCAGCCTCTCAAGAGATCAATTTCCTGAGTCATATAATGCTATTTATAGGCAGAACTTACAGTTGTGTAACAGAAACCTCCTTTGTAAAAGACAGCATTAAAAAGCAAAACGAATGAAGTAAGGCAGCCAATTACATCTAAGTGTTTCCAATTGTTAATGCAAAAACAAATATCTTGTTTCGTTAACTTTAAAAATAAAGTTAATATTAATCTGAAGTCTCAAATACACAAATGAATCGTAGGGTATTTTCATATTTTCTTTTATATTACCAGCATATTATATAGCTCTTTAAATAGAATTCCAGAATGTCATGCATTGCACTGAATCGATTTCCTTTGACAACGCTTACAAGCTCTCTGGCCCAGTGAAACATGTCACAGTGTAGTTTCTGTCATATATGCAGGAGTAAGGCTGCCTGTACAAGTTCTTGCCCAAGCATAGCCTTGATCAATATTAAAATCAAAACCTTAGCAGCAGGCTCCCATACCACTTTACTGCAAAATACAATTAGTGATGGGCAGGTATGGATTCACCTCCCGCGAATGTTTTCGCCAAAACTGCAACTAAAATTTGCAGTGGGAAAAAAAAATAGTTGCGCATCAAATTTGGCGCGCGTCAGAATTATTCGGATGCCCATTGACTTCAATTGGACAATTGGAGTTGCACGTATAAAAATTGTCCCTCGTGTCAAAATTGTTGTGCGTCAAAACTATTTTGACGCCCATTGGGGTTCATTTATAAAGTTTGTGCAGTGCATATTTTCCGCAAACGATTGTATTGCGCATGTTTTTTTCCTGAACGCTAATATATTGCACAGCTCTGCCCGTCTTTCCGCGAATTCGCAGTGTGAATAAATTTTCGCAAAAGACGGGAGTTTGCACAAGTGCACCCAATGTGCGAGGTTGTTGTGCACGAAAATAGCATTGACAGTAACTTAAATTTGCAGTTTACGAAACTGATTTGCGAATATTTTATCCACCACCAAAGTTGTGGCGTAATTGAGTCGCAGAGTGTGCGCATAAAGATTCGCAATTTGCGAATTGTGACATATTTAAAAAGCTCCTATAGATATTCGAATTGTGAAAAAGAAATTCGTAATTCTGTTTGCACCCTCTTATTCAGCTTTATAAATATAACCATGCGGAGGGCAAATATATTCACTTTGCGAACCAATCTGCCCTGCGCAAAGTTTATAAATGACCCCCATTGTCTTTAATGGGTTTCACAAATTTTTCACCATTTTGCCCATCACTGAATACAATAGATTTTTTTACCTGTCCAACTCAATGTAAGCACGTATAGTGTATTGCGCCACCCCGTTGCTCCCATCAGAAGGACCTCTCCAAAGCTTTAAAATGCCACCTCCTATCCAGTGTCATTTTGTACTTCTGCTTTCTGTCTAACAGCCTTGTTTAGCATATTTAATAGGTAACATACCCAGCATTTGGAAATTGGAAAGAGGGACAAAAACATCTGTCATGTGTAGCATGGCAAATTATTGGCCATACCGCCTAAATACTACACCCCTTAAAAAAGAGACAATTAATAAAAGTTGTAAGATTAATTAAGGTTATTCTTGGCTCAATAATTAAAATAGCTCTTATAAGGTAAGTTATATTGGAAATGTTACAGCACTGTTGAAGGACTTAACTCACAACACAGTGTTGGATTGTATCTTGGACCTCACAATATAAACATATTTACATATTGACTACTTCTTCTTAAAGGAATTGCTCAGTATATAAATAAAAAACTGGATAAATAGGCTGTGCAAAATAAAAATGTTTTCAATATAGTTAGTTAGCCAAAAATATAATCTATAAAGGCTGGAGTGAGTGGATTATAGCCAAAACACTACTTTCTACTTTGCAGCTCTCTTGGTTTCCACTGATTGGTTACCAGTACCAGGTAGAAACCAATCCGTGACTTAAGGGGGGCCACATGGGTCATAACTATTTGCTTTACCAGACTGCCACCCAATTCAGCTACTTGTGCCTTTTCTTCACTATGCAGTTTCTTAGGCCGCAAGCACAATCGGTGGAGTAACTACCGAGGGAGCAGGGGGTGCAATTGGGCCAGGGCCCGCACCCCCTCAGGGCCCCCCGGCAGCTTGCGCGCCACTTCACACAGGCAGAAAACAGCATACGGAGGGGGGCCCGGCAGAACATCCGCACCAAGGCCCGCCCCCCTCTAGTTACGTTACTGAGCAGAGTGATCCACTCACTGGTAAAAAAAGGTGTGGAGTGTATCCAATGGGGCACCCTGCAGGATTTGTGTTTGTGGCACCATTTTATATTCAGCATGAGCATGTAGTGAATTTTCCTTCTGAAGAAGCGTGGCGCTCCATGTGAAACGCGTTAAGGATCAGGAGCAGTTTTAATTGTACAACGTTTTTGATTTCATGCTATCTTGTGAGTATAACCCGTTGCTGGGATACATTAATTTTAAATAAATACATCTGCACTATCATATATTTCTTCTTTTCATGAACACTGCGTGAATACTCAAGGACACCTTTGAGTCAGCACCAGTTTGCATTATGTGTACATACATTGAAAATCTGGTGAGTAGGCAATTTGACCAGAGGTGGGCTGATTTACCATCCTTGGTCTAACTTACCTGAAGGGTCTACAGCACATGGCCTTTTTTAAACAAGTTTAAACAAATTTAAGGGTACTGCACCATAGTATCCATTTTTGCACTTCCCTACAGAGATTTGTTTTATATTGGAGAGTCCAGCAGAGTGGACAAGTGAAGGGCAGCTGCAATCAAGATTCTTTACACCAGTTGAAGATTTCACAATTTAAGCGCTGAATGAACTTTTTTTGTATTTTATGAGCATGTAGTTATTTGCCATCAGGAAGGTAGGACGCAAAGTGCAAAAAAGTACACAATGCTCTGTTTTTACCATGCATTTTCCCCAAATTTCACAGGTCTCTACGCTGCTACCTGTCCCCTAACATCCTACCCTTGCACTTTTGTCCGTAGGCATAATAAATGCCCCCCATTGTGCTACAGTTTTCCCAGACAGGCCTGGGTTGTTTGGCTGTTCAAGGGATTTTCTGTGCAGTTGCTACCCTATTTTTAGGATTACCGATATGGGGTGTACAGATGCAGGGCAAACATCAGGGGGGGACAGGGGGGAGAGTTGTAGGGGGCCCGAGGGTAAGGGGGACCCCGGCCATGCCACACTTACTTGATTAGCCGGGCCCCCCATCATACTGAGAGCTGCTGACTTCGGGAAGGCATGGACGTTTAAGGGGCCCTGGCAACCAATTTTCTTATAATGTGTGTGTGGGGGGGGGCCCTGGCCACCAATTTTGGCCACCAATTTTTTTTTCTCATGTGGGGTCCTAGCCACCAATATTTTTTAATGGGGGGATGGCCACAAATGTTTTTTTATGGGGGGCCCTGACCACCAATATCTTTTTATTTTTTATTAACATGTGGGAACCCTAGCCACCAATATTTTTTTTGTTTTTTTACTGTGTGGTGGGGAGGGCGGACCTGTAGGTGGGGCTTGCAGTGGGCGCAGCCCAGGAAATTTTGTCGCTTGGGGCCCTGCGATTTCTGATGGCGGTCCTGTACAGATGGAGCCACTTTTTTTGTGAGTTTAACATGCTGTCACTGTAGACAGCAGCAAGTTGATATCTAAAGTTGACTTGTAGCATTTATCTCAGTTTCTTTTTTAAAATGCCTACAACACCAAGCCCTATATATTGCTATAGCTACCGTCTTACTGAGAGAGTTCATTTCCTCCACGATCTCCTAAGCTGAAGATACAGGGCTCCTGTGGGGAAAGTTTTTTGAGATTCCTTAATCTGAGCTCTCACCTCGAACTTGCTGATTCAAGTTTTTTTCTTAAATTAGAAACCATTTGAGTTGTGAGTTCATTTGAGTTCATTCAAGATTTAAAAAAGCTCACATAAAGCTATAATTTGACCATTGATAACCCCCTTAAAGGAGAACTAAAGCGTAACTAAAGAAGTAGGCTAGAAATGTTGTACAGTATGTTTTGGGCTTCTGTACCAGTCAAAGGCAACCACAGCCCTTTAGCAGTAAAGATCTGTGTCTCCAAAGATGCCCCAGTAGCTCCCCACCTTCTTTTCTGCTGATTCACTGCACATGCTCTGTGCTGCTGTCACTTACTGAGTTTAGGGACCCACTCACAATATACAGTACACAAAGAATACAAATGTCATAATATAAGGCTGATTACTAATTAATACAGATAATTACTACATGGCAGCACAGAAACCTGTGATAATAATATCCCCTGTAGCATCATCTTATATTACAGGCCAACCACATTTTCTGCTTGATAATTAGAGAAAACCACAAAGCTTAGCTTCTCAACAGCTGCTCAGAGCCCACTGAGCACTTTCCAAGATGGTGACCCCCTGTGACAGGTTTGAAATCCTGGATCATTGCTGCTATTGAGAAGCTGAATCTTTAGGCAGGTGCAATAAGGTCATTATATAAAATATGGCATTTTTAACCATATTCATTTTTAGGGTTTAGTTCTTCTATAATGTCTAGGATAAGTTTAAGTTTCTTTCTGTGCTCTGTGGGAGTACAGTGTTTATGATAGGCATATTTACCCACTCAATGAAGCTGTACAGTATATACAGGTATGGGACCTGTTATCCAGAATGCTTGGGATCTGGGATTTTCCAGATAGCAGATCTTTCCGTAATGTGGATCTACATACCTTAAGTCTACTAGAAAATCATGTAAAAATTGGGATCAAGTACAAAGCGCTGTGTTATAACTACAAAGAAAATCATTATTAAAAATTTGAATTATTTGAATTAAATGAAGTCTATGGGAGACTCTCTGTAATTCAGAGCTTTCTGGATAACGGGTTTCTGGATAATGGATTCCATACCTGTATGTGTTTATATGGGCGTAAGATCTCTATCTGCAATATTTTATTCAGGTCTTGTGCATATAAAGCATCACTGACTATATGTTTCTTTGCCCTTTTTTTCCTTTTCCTTACTCTGGCAATTCCCACTTCTGACTTCCTCTCATATGTTTCAGCCCCAGTTGTGCACCTAAAGTTTTTCTCTATGTTCACATGTGAAAGTTTCATTCTTCTTGGGGTTTGAATGTGGTTACATTCTGTGATCCTAGTTGCTGGGATCCGTTTAGGAACCAGCACCCTCCCATTTTGATTATGTTAGCACGCTAAATCCTAGTAACTGCTGACATGGAGTTGGGGAAAAATTTAAATTGTATCATACTTGCTGGAATTTTTCTTCATGTCAGCAAATATCCTATTCCTTGGGGGTGGGGTCGAGCAGTGGGACAGGGTGTGATATAATTGGCTCATCGTTAATGGGGATGATCTTGAATGGTGCATGATAATGAGTTATGTTTCTCATTCTCATTCTGTTTGTATGCCAAAATGAACTAACTGCCCATCATAGAGGCAACCAGATTAAACTGATTTAATGACTGGCATGCTAGTAGTTTTCCAAATTGACAACATATTGCCATAAGCAACAAGCGTAACCCAAGCAAATTTTCATACACATTTAAATACATTTTTGTGGTGTACCACTAACTTGATCAAGGCAGACTATCCAACGCCTTAGAATTTCAGGGCACATCTTATAAATGTTTGCTGCACTCACTCATAAATGAGTTTTGTAGTTATACAATATGACCATAGAAATCTAATGTTCAGTATCGTCAAAGCAAATTGTATAACTTTAGCAAGTCCCAAATGCCTGCGATGTTACATAGAGAAAAGCATAACATGCAGAGTGGTTAAATAGTCTATGTCCTGACGCTATAACTAAAAGCCTAGTTTTTATTAATGAAGTGAAGGCAATTTTTGCAGCAATGAATAATAATCAGGTGACTACCGCTAAGTTACAAAGAAAGCTTCATTTTAGCCAACAGAAAGAAGAAGAGAGATACATAACTACAATTTGCATGACACAAGTAGTTACGTTTTTCTAAAGACATTAACAAAGTGAGTAAGTTTACTCTGTATATGCACTACATTCCATTTAAATCATCAATTAAACTATTTTACCTGGAGTCCAGCAAGCCCACTTGTGCCTTCTTCTCCCTACAAACAAACAACATATTAATCAATGCTAATACTTTTCTTATTCATCTCATGACCCCTCACCAAATACTTTTCAGTGGGGTATGGGGTCAGGTTCAAAGTTTATTGAGCTTTAACAAAGATCTTTAAAAAGTAAAAGCATGTTAAGGGTTGGAATGCAAATGGCTGACTGAAAAATAAAATACCCAACAGCCACAGCCTGTCACAACACAATAAATAATAACATTCAGGTCTAAATGTTATACTGTATATACTGTATAACCTTTAACCCCTGCATTGTAACTCTTTCTATAGGGTAATGGTAGTGTAAAGGTGAACCTTATCATGTACTGTTCCTCTATATAGCATTGTACAGTACTGTATATCTCTCCAAAGAAAAGAACACAAGTGAAAATTAATAATTGTTTAGAGTGTCTAGTTAAACTTCTCTTTTATCAACTTCTTAAGAATATAGCTCAAGGCAATTTATTCACACAAAGCTGTCAGAAATATCCGCCACCTTTTACTCAAATCAAATCTGTCACTTTATGGCTACAGGCGCATGAGAAGGCTGATACTAAGATATTTAATAATTGCATGAGAGCAGTTACATTCAAGCTACAGTAACTAGGATCCTTGGCTAGTTTTAGCAGTTATTTTTTTTCCACAGCAACTTTTTTTTTTTTTCTTTTACCATGCAAAATACATTGATTGTTTTTTCACAGCAAACTCACAAAAACTTTCAGGGTGAATTTCAGAGTGAGATTTTGCACGGTTTGATGAACATATTCACCAATGGTGAAATGCAAGTTTTTACCCATACCTGGCGAAAAATTTCACTCATATCACCATTCCTGGCTTGCCATTTTAGTTATGCCTAAGACATTAAGGGTTATTTACAGAGACCTACTTTTTTTCAAACACTGGATTCATGATGGGTCGGCAGGGGGAGGCATTTAGGTGCTCTTTCGTAGCTCATACCTATCCCCTAATTTGAGTGTATTTCAGAAGTGGGCACAGGCTGCATAAGAGCCCTATATCCACCACCTGTCTCATGGCAGGAAGCAAGGACACAACTGTCTTATACTCATCTGAACTGTGCTTTGCACTTTGTGCCAGATTTGAATTTTATATAAATCTCTTTTATTTATTTTTATACAAACATACAATGTTCAATGTTAACAATATCTTGGAATATCTAACCTTCAAGGGGTAGGGGATGTTAGGCGGAAGTCAACAAGTTACACGTTTGCAAATATCCTGCCCAGTACAGCTGCCTATCATACCATATATTGCCATATTTGTTGTTGTTAATCTCATATAGTTTTATCATACATCTTCCAGGGTGTCCAAATGTCCATGTGTTTTTCTACTTTGTCTGCCAACAAAGCTGTGTAACTATTAACAATTTTGCGTCATTTTTAATCCAGTGCAATAAACAGAATACAAGTGCATTTTAAATAAGAGGGTGCTTTTTTTGTGCCTTTTGTTGCTCTAGTACTTGTATCTGTGGTGTCAGTAAATTATCTCCCTTGTTGCACACTGGCAGGCCACATATCCTTCATTAACCATAATCCCTTGTACAGTTAGCCAGTGGGTTCATGACCTATACACAGTTTCATCCTATATAAAATTAATACATTTATAGCATGTTGTACTGAAAATCATTATTGTCTCAACAGTGTTTGTGCCTCCAGATGACAAGAACTGTGAACCAAACCATGTAGATCTTTGAAAATACACCTCCCATTGACTTCTATGGGATTTCTTTATTTCTCGATAAATAAATCTTGAGAATCCAAGTTTGGAACTCTCAAATTACAGAAAATAATGGAAAAAATACAATGACAATTTTTAATAATCAGCTATGTCTAAGGGCAGGCATAACAGAGTTCCAGAGGAAGAACCATTTACCATTTATATTTTCTGAAGAATGACTCAATTGGATGCTAAGCTAGCAAAAATGTCTTAGATGGCATGACTTAATCAAAAGCTGACAGTTATACTAATGTTTTGAATTTCCAGTGGTCTTGAGTAATGACCATTGCAGCATTGTTTTGCAGAGTTTATCATTGCCTGAGTTTCAACCTTGGCGGCAGAATGAAGAAATGGGAGTTTGACTAATAATTGCTAATCATTTGTGGCAGGTTCTATTTTTGCTTCCTATATAAACCTTAATTTGGTCAACAACAGACTTTTTAAGTAATCTGACCCATTAGTGTGGCTGCATGACTCCTTTTCAGCTGTGCCCACTATTTCAACTGGATACTGGAAAACTGACTTAGTACAGGTAAAGGATCCATTATCTGAAAACCCGTTATTTGCTACTTTCTGGTCATCTCCCGCAGCCTTAATTTTAATTAAATAATTGAAATTTTTAAAAAAACATTTAATTTTCTTTTTCTCTATAACAATAAAACAGCACCTTGTCCTTGATCCCAACTAAGATGGACTTAATCCTTATTGGTGTCAAAACAATCCTATTTGATTTATTTGATATTTAAAGTATGGGGATCCAAATTATGGAAAGATCTGTTATTCGGAAAACCCCAGTTCCGGAGCATTCTGGACAACAGGTTCCATACCTGTATTGTCTTTTATGCTACCATTATGGCTGGCTGAGCCAAGAACTTGTTGTTTGGTGGTTGTTGTTTTTTATTATAAATGTAAGTGCATAAAATACAATTAAGTCTGACCAAACTCAGCGAGTCTATGCCCCCCACATTTACAACTCGAGAAGACAGGGTGACAAATTAACTCTGAGCCTTAAAAGAAAAATTATTGTCAAACACTTTTTCTAGACTAGTAAAGCAATGCATGAAATGTTTATTTTGACAGTAGTGTTCTTTAAACAAGATTAGAAGGAGATTATAAAGTGTGGCTGCTGCCTTCCAGTACTACAAGTACTTTGGTAAACCACAGTTTGCTATTCTGCAGACAGTGTTTATGCTTCATGAGTATGGTTTATAGAGACATAAGGAGATGTTTAGACATAACTCAGTAGGCAATGGGCAATGTTACAAAGACAATTCTTTTGTTCCTTGATTCTACAAGTACTTAACAGAACATACATCTGTTTGCCAATACACTGAACAGGTCTACAGCTATAAAACAAGGTCCCATTTTTCCTTAGATATACAGCCTACAGAAAGCACGCAGCAAAAGCGCATACCAAATGATCTTAGCAAAATGCCTAAGCTGTAAATCTTTCTTGTGTATAGAACTACTGAAGTTTTAAGCAAAGGGCATGTTGATATGGTAGTGAACAAATCATCCTTTACAGTAGTGAATGTAAATACAGGCATTTATACCATAAAAACTACATGATATATCTTCTATAAGGCTAAGTGAATACCCTTATAAAAAAGCAATTCTTCTTTTAGCTATTCTTTAAAAGGCAAACACATTGGAGTTAATAGAAGCATAAAGACATGCTAGCAATTAAAAGTAAAATAAGTTGTTTTCAGTAGAGGTGGGTTGAACTGCAGGCTGAACTTTTTAGTGGTTTCCATTAATGAAGCGGTTTTCTACTGCTTGTTTATTTACAGCGTCCCGCAAAAAATGAATGCAAACAATTCTCCTGGTTTGGTGGAAAAATAAATATGTACATGCAAGAATTATCTGTTATGTTAGTTGTGAAGCCAGGCGATGTTTCTGATTTCTTCTTCTGATCTTAGAGCTTGACTGTCAGAAAGTCAAGATGATAAAATAGAATCCATGAATTAAAAAGAAGACTTAAAGGACCAAAATCATTAAAAAATCAAAATGCTACATCTTTTTTTTCCATAGGAGAGCAGGAAGAATAACTACTTTAATGGAAACTGTACCTTACTTGGAAGCACTGTAAGTACCTGTAATTAAATATTAACATTTTCTAAAGTCATGATTACTGAATGCGTGCCTGCACCTAAATAAGCTCACGCAGCAAGAATAAAGTTTTGTTTATATAAGAACCCTTCTGATTTTTGCAGGCGACGTATGGATTTTGAGTATACTGCTAGGCTCCTGATTGCTTTCCCTAATTACTGCTCCGAACTGTAATGGAGTGTAAAATCATATATACATATCTCCTAGTAAGAATGGCCAAAAATCAGCTGTCTGTCACAAGTCATAAGGTTCTGTCACAAGTCATAAGGTGCACACTGCCGGAGAATACCTATAACAGACAAGAGATGCTGCTTTGTCCACATTGTAACTTACCCTGTCTGTCATATATAAGTGTCACCCAAAGGGTCACAACAATATTTTCTATAAAATATATAATGGGATCATATTTTTATGTCTCAGTATCACTTTTTCTACAAGGGAATATACTATTCATTAATGGGGTTATTTACAGCATTTACAGAATTTATTTCATTTTTTCATTAAATAAAGCTCGCCCAAACTCCCATCCATGATTTTATCTTATTTATCAATTAA
This sequence comes from Xenopus laevis, assembly GCF_017654675.1. NCBI lineage: Eukaryota > Metazoa > Chordata > Amphibia > Anura > Pipidae > Xenopus > Xenopus laevis. Next base: position 97,933,611 of record NC_054379.1, read on the forward strand.
TTAACTCGAAAAAGTCAGGTCAGCAAAAAAACTCGATAAAATCAAGCAAAAACTCGAATCGTAAGAATTTTGGAAACTTTACTCCTGTATCGCTCGTTTTTTTCAGGTTATCGGCCTCAAATCCCAATTTTTTAGGATTATCGGGCTAAACCCAGCGCAGACCAGGATATCTTCAAAATTAGGATAGGGACATATGCCATTAACTTATCATGACCTCGACAGGGTTGAGATGCCAGACTTTCGGATACCATTTTTTTGCAGCATCGGGGTATAATAAATCTAAAAAAAATTCGAGAGTTTGCCCCAAAAATCCCAACCATAAACAAAATTTAGGTTTAATTAATAACCCTTGTTAATTAGTAACGCTTATTCATGCAGATCTGACAACTAATCACAGCCATATGGATACCACAAAATGTTTTGTTTTCTCTCCTAATTTTTTTAACTTCTGGAAGCACACAGAAAAATAATGTGGCAGATTCCTTCATATAATCAATTGACCTCAGATATCTCCTGCTAACTTGTGACTGGCAGAACTTAAAAGTCTCAAACTGTTATTTGAATGCCACTGGATTTCCTCTGTAATCCTTAAGTTTACCAAGGCATTGCACAGCTGCAAACACAGATACTACTGGCAAAACAATGAACCTTACTTTTTTCTAACCTGATTTTATGCAGGCTTCATCTGTTTTGCTATTCAAAGGAAATTGCATTTAAACAAGAAACATGCACAAATGTATTAAGATCTTTAAGTAATTATTTTTATCTCTAAATTTACTGGATTGAGAAAAATTGAATGAAGAGAGCCTTGAATATTGCAGAGTAAAAAATGCATGGTTAATTTATTAAACGTATTTCATTTGCCTTCTGATTTTCTTTGAAAAAACAGTAGAAACTTCTGCTAGAGTCCTTTGATATTTTAACAATCAGCTAAGCCTTGAGTAAATACACAGAGGGCTTGTGAGTTAGGATTATCATGATGTTGCATACTGGTTTGTAAAATATTGTTCTATTCTAAATATTATAGGAAGATTGTTTATATGCCCATTGGAACAGCATCACACAATTTGCTGTTTTGATGGAAGACAGTGTTACAGTGTAAATACATCTCTGGAGCTTCATTGTCGGCCAGGGTACTGATTCATGTTTGCTGCAGGAATCTGTGCCATGCTTTGGCAAACGCAGAGAGAAATTGGAGCCAAGAACATTACGTGGGGAATCCCCACTACTGCAACATGAATAGGAAATAAAGTAAATCAAAATGTGGAAAATATTTTTATAAGGCTCAAAGTATATGAAGAAATGTCTGCATCGATCATGCAAATCAAATTCTGGCCTTCTGTATTTAAGTACAAATATTTTCAGGGCATGAGCACAATAATATATGATCTGGGAGGAGGAAAAAAAAGATTATATTATGCTTTTACATTTGGCCCTATATGATACTCCTGTTTCCTTATTAGCACATAAATACTTAGAAATAATTTGCATTTAAATATACTACTGCTCATTGCAGGCCAGATAGCAAAATTATACAGTCCAAACCTAAACAGGCAAGACATCTTAGCAGAATTGGCAGCTCTGTGATAGCTGCATTCAGAATAAGTCATTTGCATAAGACATTTACATTTATATTAGCAGGTAATAGTTCTTTGTAACTGTCACACCCCTTCCAACATTTATACCTTGCTATAATAATCTTAGCATAATTTTGCCCAGATAATTGTAAACCTGGGACTTTGCAGATCATGAGGCCAAAGATACATAGCCATAACTATGTTTCTGTACTCTGTATGCTATGCGAATTACAATATTATTATTCTACATTTGAATGTTTTCACTTGAAGATGGGACAGTTTGTGCTGGATTGCCATTCATCCCACTGCTGCCCGGCACAACATAACATTGATTAACATAATCAATGAATACAGCATAGGGATACTCATTCCAGTGTGAACATGAAATGTATGTGTACACACAATAATATATATATTTATATAAAATATGATTAATAGATCATTTGTAACAAATTTTGTAGTTAAATGGAATGGGAAATTCCACGATAAATATTTCAGCAGCGGAGGAGCTAGATCTCTCTTTTACAAGAGTAAGACAAATCTAGAGGAAGAGGTACGAGACAGCCAGATTAATTAATGGATAGTTGCAGTTTGTTAAAGGAACAGTTCAGTGTCACCGCTGCACTGAGCACACTCCTGCTGGGCCTGGTCAGAAAGGTGAAAGGTGTGAGTGCATGCGCGCAGAGCGGGGCACGTGCACGTTGGCTAGTGCTCATGCGTGTCCCCTGTTAAGGCAGCCCTGAGTCTGTGGTAGTGAGAGGTACAAGTACATGCAGGAGCCGGAAGTGCGCCACTCACCAGGGACTTAGCAAAGATGCCATACACACAGCGTTGGAGATGCTAAGCCGCACTTTGTGCAAGTTGATGTGGCATGGTGCTTGGTTGGGAAAAGCGAGGATAAGGATTACCTTCTCATTGGAGCTCCCTTGTAAATCACTTGCGGTACAAGTGCGTGCGGGGGCATGTGCACACGAGGCAGGGGCCCCAGAATGGGCTTTGTAGTATGGGCGGAGGTCGGAGGGGGGCCCAGAGAAACCAGCCCCAGTGGGCCCCAGGCCCCCCAGTCTGACCCTGTAGTTAGTTAGCCAAAAATGTAATGTATAAAGGCTAAATAGTGACTGGATGTCTAACATAATAGCCAGAACATTACTTCCTGCTTTTCAGCACTATAACTCTGAGCTAGCCAGCACCTTGAAAGAGGGCCACATGGTACATTTCTGTTCAGTAAGTTTGCAATTGATCCTCAGCATTCAGCAAAAGATTCAAATGCAACAGATATGACCCATGGGGCACCCCCTCAAGTCTCTGATTGGTTACTGTCTGGTAACCAGGGTAACCAGTCAGTGTAAACCAAGAGAGCTGCAAAGCAGGAAATAATGTTCTGACTCTGTATGCTATGCGAATTACAATATTATTATTCTACATGTTAGACATCCAGTCACTCCAGCCTTTATACATTACATTTTTGCCTAACTAACTCTATTAGAAACATTTTTTATTATGCACAGCCTATCTATTTACCCAGTTTTTATTTTTACACTGAACATAGAAATCACAATACACACCAGGAAGTTTAGAGGAAGGTAGTGGTAGAATAAAGATACAGTAGTAGAGAGGCAGAATGGTTCAGGTATTGCTATTTTAAGAGATGGTGGGTACAATGTTGGGGTGGATTAATGTTTGCCTTCAAGTAAAACTGGAACTGAGGTTGCCTTTGTATTTCAAGAAAAGACTTACTTGGTGGCACCTGACCTGGTCCATACTGAAGGGGAGGAGATTAATTACTAAATCATCTACCAAATTTAGGAAAATGCCTCCCATAAAAAAAGTCTTGAGGCATAAGTTTTCCTTATTTTTTCCTAATCCATATTTTTTAATACATTGATTTTTATCCTTTATGACATTTCTAAAACCGACATGTACAAATAATATTACAGAATATTACAAATGTTTCATAATTACCTTGTCTCCAATCTGTCCAGGGATACCAATTTCTCCCTTACTTCCTTTCTCGCCCTACAAGGAACAATACACAGAATGCTGCATAAAAAAGTCACAGAATAACAGAATGTAAGCAAGGCAAATCAATGCTATTTTAACATATAGGATAGGGCTGAAGTCATAAAAAACCCCGAAAAAACGCATAGTATAGGGACTTTTGTTAAAATCAAAGGAAGGGCATTAAATCTGCTTGGCTGCTTGGCATTGCTACAATTCCTGGACTACACTACTCTTCAGTTTATTTTGCTAAAGGAGGTATATTTATAATCACTGTAAATTGATGCAATATCTTCTCTGTTATATATGCTTGTGAATCTGAGGCATGTGCTGCCATATCCTTTCATACTCTAAATTTATGTTGTTACTTTGTAAAGGAACCAAGAGACATATCCAATTTGCTTATTCTAATTACATAAACCCATGATGATCTGGGCTACTCTGTTTCAAAAATGATTAATGGGTCCACGAGCCCTGACTGACTAAATTCATAATTTTGATACTTATAATTAGCTTTCCTTTTCAAACTTTTCTATTGTGCTAACCTACTCCACAGAGAGAATAATATCCTATGAATTCAGGATGGTGTTTCTTGCTTAACTGACTAAACCACCTGTCTTCTCTTTTATACCTATTCATAGAACAAACTATTCTTTACATGTTTACATGTTCTGCACATTTGCAGCACAGGAAGGCTACAGATGTATATTTGGAGCAACATGGGATTTTTGAGATGCCGCTTAATAAACGATATGGAAGATATCTCACAATACATAGAGAACATAATTTGCACACACAAAAGGGCAGAGAAACCACATTACTCTTTCAAAGGTCTCTCTGAACACACAAACTGGAAATCCTACTACATGCTGGCAATAAATCAATAACTTTCATTTATTCTGCTCCAGGAAAATATTCTATATATTTCTCCAGAATATGCAGGGACTCATATGATCTCGGTAATTAAGTAATAAGTGTCTGACATTCAAATCCTCCCATGCATGTCATGTCGGCAGATGAAAGGGCCATTATAGGACACTTCATTGTCTCTATATTATAATACTGAGCTGCTGAAACTCTAGACAGAAATAGCATGTCATGTACTTCATAGAACAAGTGTCAGTAGCATAGGTTCATTATTTTTCTATTTAAAAATTGATTTGTTTAAATATCTGTTTTGGATTTGCTCTGTAAGAGACCATCCAAATGTTGGTGGTTCATTTTGTTTTGCAGAACAACATATGAATCCAAGCAGAGCAAACTAACCTCAGTGTTTTTCCTTAGCTTAACTGTACATTACTCATAGGAAAGCATACACTTGACAGTCTTATATGATCTTTGTTCAAGCTATAATTGTTCATTTTAACATATGAATGTGGTTGACAGGATGGATTTAAAAAGGATAAATAGGCTTATTGGATAAAGAAATGAAATGTTTTTTTAAGCAAAGTAAAAATCACAAGCAGCAAGAATTTTACAAAACAAGGGAAAGCTCTGCAAAAGGAATATCACTATACTGTACATCCACCATATATATTCTAGCACTATAGTAGATCAGGTTACACTAGTAATTGAAGGACTAGTATCTGAAGGAATTGAAAACACCCATATAGCACTTAAACATAGGCATACATGGGCTGATTTATCAAATATTTGTCAAATTCCAAAGAAGGCTGTGGACAAACACTATATTTATTTATTATTGATTTATCGATATTAAATTAACAATTTCACTGAAAATTCAAAAATGTCAAAATGAGATCAATTCACAAATGAAAGCTGAATCAGTTGATTCCATAATGATCATTAATCAGTTCCATTAAGTTCATCTACAGGTATATGTATCTAAAATTGTGATAAAAAATTGCAACTGATTCACTGCAGTAAATAAGGCACTTTTCTGCAGTGATTTTCAATTATTAATACCTCTCTTTTTTAACTCGCATTGGTGAATACCTTACATTTTTGGAAACAGGTCATAAATATGTATTATGTTTCCACTGACCTAGTGAGACAAATAAATCATGGCTAAGCAAAGAAGAGCTGATAGCAAACATATTGCAATAAAAAGCAGAGCTAGTTTCATCAAATATAGGAAAGCAATGAAGTCAAATTAATCATTTAAATTTTTGGACATTAAAAAAATATACAAAAAGTTAATTTTATAGCTTATTATACAATATATATATATATATATATATATATATATATATATATATATATATATATATATATATATACTGTATATATATATATATATATATATATATATATATATATATATATATATATATATAAATAATCACCTGGAGTCCATTTTCTCCTTTCTGCCCTGGTAGGCCTGCAACTCCTGGCAAACCAGGATCACCCTGTAAAACAACATCAAAACTAAGCAGGTAATGAAAATCCAGTTCAAAATTAACATTACATTTTGAGAAATGTTTTCTTATGTTATTATTCATTTATAATACAATATAATATAAGAGCCATGAATATCCTGTAAATTATATCCTTATTAATGGTGCTTAGTTAGGTCATTGGTAATAATTGGTAATAATAATAGGTTAGTGATGTCATTTTTGTCAGATGACTTACTGAAACTTGCGTATTATAATAAATAAAGTACCCGCTGTTGCAAAACATGAGGATTAAGGGGCTGATTCACTATGGGTCGAATATCGAGGGTTAATTAACCCTCGATATTCGACTAGGAATTGAAATCCTTCGACTTCGAATATCGAAGTCGAAGGATTTAGCGCAAATGCTACGATCCTACGATCGAAGGATTATTCCTTCGATCGAACGATTAAATCCTTCGAATCGAACGATTCGAAGGATTTAAATCCAACGATCGAAGGAATATCCTTCGATCAAAAAAACTTAGGCAAGCCTATGGGGACCTTCCCCATAGGCTAACATTGACTTCGGTAGCTTTTAGCTGCCGAAGTAGGGGGTTGAAGTTTTTTTTAAAGAGACAGTACTTCGACTATCGAATGGTCGAATAGTCGAACGATTTTTACTTCGAATCCTTGGATTTGTAGTCGTAGTCGTAGTCGAAGGTCGAAGTAGCCCATTCGATGGTCGAAGTAGCCCAAAAAATACTTCGAAATTCGAAGTTTTTTTACTTCGAATCCTTCACTCGAATTTAGTGAATCGGCCCCTAGAAGTTACCTTGGAGTTCCATGACTTATATAAACAATCTGCCTTCAAATTTTTATATAGTCATGGAACTTCTCTGTAACTTGTAATATCCTTATATTTTACAAGAGGGGGTACTTTATTCACTATATTAATATTTACCTTTTCAGTAGATTGTGCAGCTCTACAAAATATGTGCAGAAACTAGTTTAAAAATGGAAGCATCAGTAACCATTCTAAAGATTTGTATGCATAATTTTCCATTGTTGAAATAATAAGAAGATGTTCATGACAAACATGTATGTTCAAAGTGGTAAAACTAGGAATGCTGTTAATAAGGTGCATAGGAATGTAATGGATGCTTTAGCAAGGCATTTTACAAGCATAGGTATTACGGCAAAAATAGCACTTGGTGGCAAAATGGTTATTATGTCTTTAATTTTATTTAGAATATTTACAGTGCTTGACATTAACAGAACTGCATAAATAGATGGGCTGTGCAAAATAAAAATTTTTTTATATTATAGTTAGCCAAAAATGTAATATATAAAGGCTGGAATGACTGGTGTCTAACATAACAGAACAGAACACTACTTCCTGCTTTTCAGCTCTAAGGGGGAAATTTACTAAAGGGCGAAGTGGCTAACACTGCGAAAATTCGCCGGCATGTACATTGTACAAATTATATAACAAAATGTGTCTCTTTTACCAAATGTGGCCATTTTCCCTTTGTGATTTGTGTAAGATTACCATCTAGTTCCCTTTTAATAAATTGAATGCCCATGAGTTTGATATATGTGTGTGTATCTGGAGAAATGTTTTATACCAACAACCTTCAGTCTGTCATCTACTGTATAATTATTTTTGTCCCTGGTGTAAACTGATTTTGACACACGTGAATAACTGTAGGTACCATAATAAGTTAAAAAGTAACAGTTACAAACCTTATGTGGCAAGCAGGGGCACTTATCTTTGGCAATCACTTCTTTTGACTGAAGGGAATTTATCTTCTGAGCTACAATCGCTGAAGCAGTGGTTTGAAGGCTTTCCTGAGATGGACACTAGAATGAAATAAGACATCTTACAATTATCTGAAACTCGTCACCAATGCATTCTATACAATAGCTTAATTCTGAAATCATAGAATAAGTAATAACAAAAGTAAAAAGTATAAAAAGAACATTAAAATGTGCTCCCCGGATATCTGTGAAATAACATAATAAAAGTAATTACACATCATCATATGTTTAAATCTGCACAACACGGGTATTGTCAAATTATAGTCAAATTGTTAAGACTCTATAAAGAAACTAGAAGTAATGTATCTTTCAACTTTGCCTGCAGTACATAAAAGGAATGTCTTTCTGCAGTCTGACAGCATTTCTGTCCTTCTGCAGGTAAGCTCAGGTCTCCTCCTCAGCACCTTCCTTCCCCTAAATTGATTGATGAACTAGACACAAGATACTAAACTCACTACATAATGAGCCTTGTTGCTCAGTTTCTACATTTTGGTGTCAAAGTAGAAATTTAGTCAGTAATCATCAACTATTCCATGCTGATTTCTGAGCAGGTACATGTGTGATCTCTACTGCCTTTCTTCTCTGACCTTTTCCCTGTTGTTATTGGTATGCTCAAACAATTCCACTTGAGATAACTGTCAGAACAAAATTCTAACCTTTCCATGCATAGTTTCAGCATTTCTCGGTCTATGCAGTATTTTAAAATTCACATTATGGTTATACAGTATAAATAGGGAAACTATGTTTAATTGCTTATTGGCCTAACTTAACTTAGGCTTAGTTTAATTTGAGCATTTTTTAGTATCTAATAGTTTCACAATTTAGATCATATAATTTCTATAATTTTTATGTATTGAATGGTTTTGCTTATGGTCACTGTTTATCTCTTTCAGTTGTGTGATACTTTCTTAAAATATATGTAATGTAAAGAATGTTCTAGATGATTACTGCTGTGCATTTCTATGCACTGATTTATTTTCCTAGTGTGCCAGCTGTATGGCTTATGCATATGAAGGTCTGAGCTCACGGGAAGATATATATTATATGTAAATCATTGAAGCATGTATAGCACCCAAAAGCTTGAAGAGTAGCTTTTGTGGGTGATTTGTGCCCAAACTAATACATATAATAGCCATCTAATAGTTTAATTAGTGCAACTGTGTAAATATTTAATTATTTACCATAAAAAATTAACATTGACTTTTGAATTCAACCCATTTATAATATAAAAAAAGAACCCACTGTAGAAGAATTATTTTAGATTTGACATTTGCAGCCCTTCATCAAAGCTGAATGTTTGTACTGCGTGTAGGTGGTCAGTAGTTTCTCAAGAAGAAGCCATAAAAATAGTTCCTGGTGAGTCATTGAAGTAAACCTCTTTGTGGGATTTTATGTTCGGCAAACTTATCTTGAAATCAGTTTTCAGGAGCAAAATGTTTGTCAATTGTTGTCAATTAATATATATATATATTAATATATATTAATATATTTCTATATATATAGATATATATTTACAGTATGTATATCCTGTAAAACAGTCATTTGTGTGTTTGATCCTGTAGATTTCCCTTGGATATACACTAAATATAGCAAAGAAGATTTCCACCTCTGAAAATTGTAAGTTTCCAGTGCTTTTACTAAAGATTGGATCAGATACAGGTACACAATGTGACATGCAGTTTATACTAAAATGACAACATACATTTACAGAAAGTAATCTTACCATTCCATCAGATATCTCACAGCAGTTTTGTTGAGCTGCACGCTTTGGGCTGCAGTAAATTGTTATTCGTTGGAGTTCAATCTAAGTTAGAAAATAATATACAAAAATCAAAATTCCTCACAGTAAAAGAAAGCTGAATGAATTGATTCTTTATAAAAAAAAACAAAACACAAAAACCATCCATTTTTGTGAAAGTTACGCACATCTTAATATTATCATCATACACCAGACACAAAGAGAAATTCGAAAGTCAAACCAAAATGTAATGATGCGGTAAAACATTATAAAGCAAATCTAGGCAGTATTTCCAGTCAGAGTTGGAAACACTCATCTCATAATTCACTCTGTTGATGTTTACTATTGTTTATATTTGAGTTAGAAATATGGTATGGAAAGTAACAAATACAATAGGTAGGTCCACTTTATGTATCTGAAAGAACACAACAGGGCTATATTTTGACTGTGACAGTTATAGTGGACAAGGAGTGAGATGAATATTCAACGCTTGGATAGTTGACTTGAGAACCACATTCACAGATCAATGGGTAAGAGAGAGTTTATGCTTTGGCATAATGATATGACATCGTTCATGGGGACACGAAACACAAACAGAAAATGTGTAAGAAAAATATACTGGCTATCAAGAAATCACACACACAAAATACCTGCATGCAAATTTTTCAAAATTCACTATTATAGAGAACAAATTATATACAATAGAAGAGTATCCATTTTTTCAATACTCAATATAATATAGCTGTACAATGCAATGATTAAGCCTACCTTTAACAAACTCATCTCTTTTCACTTTTCTACCCTAAACCAATCCCTTACTGAAACATCTCACACTGAAAAGCAAGATAATGATACTCTGAGCATTAGATGTCAATCAGTTTGAAGTATATCAAGTGACAGAACTCTGAGCATTAAGCCCCAGCCAGCATATACTGTAATACATAAAGTGACTGCATGTGTAACATTAAAGCAGTACTTTCATCCCCTCTGGTTAAAATACTCAACGTGAAGCTGAGGCAGAGATCAACACCTGTCAGAAGTTCCAAACTACTTCAGTCAGGGGCATTTACTGCAGATATTGACAAGGGACAGAATAACAACAAAGGCTCCCTCTGTGGTTTCTTCAGCATTCGTGAAATAAAATACAGGAATAGGATCTGTTATCCAGAAAACTGTTAACCAGAAAGCTATAAATTATGGGAAGGCCATTTCCCATAGACTCCATTTTAGTCAAATAATTAAAATTGTTAAAAATGACTTACATTTTCCCTGTAATAAGAAAACAGTGCCTTGTACTTGATCCAAATTAAGGTATAATTAATCCTTATTGGAGACAAAACAATCCTATAGGGTTTCATTAATGTTTGCATTATTTTTGGTATGGCAATCCAAATTACAGAAAAATCCCTTATTCAGAAAACCCCATGTCTCGACTATGAATAACAGGTTCCATACCTGTATACATGGGTACCAAACTTACTCTACCAGGCAGGATTTATTGACAGCTACGCATGCACTGAAAATACTCTATAGAATCTGTTGAAGCATTTAAAAATGTTTGCAAATAATGATCCATTGTAATTGCTACCTGTACTTGAGGTAAAGCACCTACTTTACTATATGGGATGACAGAGGGTTCAGAAGTGCTTTATTGCACAGTATTGCAATAGATGTCAATCAACAATTAGTTTTGATCATTAAAATTTAAAAACATAAATTGTTTGTTCCCCTGAATATTTGCACTGCATACACTTAGCACCTGTGTTATTGCAATAGCCCTAGTTAGGCAATAATGCACAGTGCTCACAATTCTCCCTTTATTTACCTAAATGATAATTGCTTGGACCCTTCAGGTGCACTGGCGGATCAGGCATTATCACTATTATATATTATTATAAACTCATACAGTGATAGTTTTTGAGTAGTAATCAACTGAAAATTATCATGCATGTGTGCCATTGCCCTTAACTATTAAATCACATGTAGTATTTAATCCAATTAAACCTGCACTCTGCCACTAACATCTACTTTGATTATACATTCTGTAGGATAATGGGGCAGAGAATATATTAGGCTATACAACTAGAATTTGACTCAAAATAAGATGCATTAGTACATCAAATAATGACTGCATAAAAAACAGCAAGTCACACTATTGCTCCCGAACAATATATAGTGATAAAAGTACTATAGTCTTAAATATACATATAATTTGTATTTTAAGCCCATCATTTCAGTCACTGGCAGTGACCTTTTTAAAGGGAAACAAACAGAAAATGATATCATTATATACAGTATATATATATATATATATATATATATATATATATATATATATATATATATTTATTTAGGTTAGGAGGCTACTGATTTGCACTTATGTCATTATAGTGCTAGCGAGGATTCCATCTAGTCATACATTCCAGGGATTGTTTAAATAGGACCTCATAGGGGCTATCAGGATAACAGTTCCCGTATCAGTATAATGTAAATTTTCATTTTAGTGAAAATGGGATTACATCCAGAGAAAATATATGATAGATGACAGCTATGACTATATATATTTATAATTTCCTTGTATTTTATTTTATCATTTAGTTTATATTTTATAATGAAACAGCATAGGAATTGCAGCTATAAAGCAACAAAGAGTTTTCCTTATACAAAATATTGGGAATGCATGTCTCCAAATGGGGGCAGCAGTGATTCAGTAATATTTACAAAGAGCCAAAATGATTCTAATCAGGTATAAAACCCTATTTTTGGGTAACTTTCAGAAATCCACCTTTATTACACAAATATTGGTATATCTCTATATATATTTCCATTTCAAATAATAATACATCTTATTCAGAGGACTCTCACCATTAGTGTAAAAAATCTCTTCTTATTGCAAAAGGATGTGGCAAATACAATGTGTTGATTTGATAACAGAAAGAACATGTGAATAGCTATAAAATACTTGCATATAAGAGAAATATAATTATGTGGCACAAGGTATGATTTATCTCCGCATGATATTGTATGATGTTGCCTCAACCTATTTTACTCAGTATATGAAAAAGGGTTATGATTAGGTTTGGACAGGATCATGCGATAAGGTGCAATAATTCCCACTGTTCTAAAAAGGCACAAACTCACCTTCTAAAGTAACATACACTAAAAAGTTTATAATCAGGTTCTTGATACCTCTGCACTCACACACACGTTTTCTACTGAACTACTTTCAGGTCTCTGGATTTCTGCATTTCTGAAGTAGCCTGTTTCTTTTTTAGCAGTAAACAAGAGAAATAAACAGGCTTCTTGTTTACCAGTATGCCATAATAAAGAGTCCACCTAATTTATCTTCTAGCTCATAGAATACTAGTGGCACATCCACTCTTTTTATTGTTATTGATGTTTCCAGTAGTTCCAGTTTTATAATGAGGCAGATAATGATACTTGAACGGTCTATTAATTAAAAAAACAATTATAATCTAGAAGTCCCTATAGCTACACAGAGTGAAGTGTTTTACGTATTACTGTTACACAACCCATGATCTTTTAATATTATGATTAAAGGCATACTGCCATTCTATTTAAAATATGCTGGACAGGATCAATCTGAAACTGCGTGAGCAAGTAAGTAGGGCCTGCATTTACAAATTGTCCCTCATGGCTCCTGTAAATTCAGATCTTTAGCCTTCTGTTGTAGAGCATGTATACTGTATATATATGCATCTGTTAAAGTACCCCAGGTATGACATACCCAACTCTTTTCCATGTATCTATAAAAAATATCTTATTTTTGTTAATACCAGTAACACAATAGGCACAATTATTGTCTACGAGTATTGTTTTATAATAATGGAACTAATGCCATTTTTTTACAGCAACAACTATATTAACTGCCATGTTATACACTAAGCTATGATTTGGAATTCATTTAGACATATAGCGGCACATTTATAACATAGTAGTTAGAGAAGAGCACTCATAGAAGCAGATACTGCTAAAACATTTTATTAATGACTACAAATCACACAACATGTTTCGGGCATTGAGAAAGGGCCATGCCCGAAACATGTCGTGTGATTTGTAGTCAATAATAAAATGTTTTAGCAGTATCTGCTTCTATGAGTGCTCTCCTCTAACTACTATTTTATGGACTAATATGGGATTGCGGTAACCCTTTATGGAGGATTGAGGCACCGACAAATTTATTCTAGCATTTGCAGAGCGAAGGAACAATCTCCCTGTTGTTCATGGGGCACATTTTTACTTAGCTTGAGTGAAGGATTAGAATAAAAAATACTTCGAATTTCGAAGTATTTTTTTGGCTACTTCGACCATCGAATTGGCTACTTCTACCTTCGACTACGAATCGAACGATTCAAACTAAAAATTGTTTGACTATTCGACCATTCGATAGTCGAAGTACTGTCTCTTTAAAAAAAACTTCGACCACCTACTTCACCACCTAAAACCTAACGAGGTACAATGTTAGCCTATGGGGAAGGTCCCCATAGGCTTTCTAACCAATTTCTGATCGAAGGGAAATCATTACATCGATGGATTAAAATCCTTCAAATCGTTCGATTAGAAGGATTTAATCGTTCGATCGAACAATTATTCCTTTGAATTGCGCTAAATCCTTCGACTTCGATAATCGAAGTCGAAGGATTTAACTTCGAGGCTCGAACATCGAGGGTTAATTAACCCTCGATATTCGACCAATTGTAAATGTGCCCCATATTTTACTGCTCACTTGACTAAGCAGCATGTCATTTTTAGCAAGGCTAATTAAGTGATTGCTAGCCTAACAGTACAGCATAAGGACAAAGTGTTGCTCATTCAATATTCTGCTATACCATATAAGAATGCTGGAATCAAACAGATGTAATTTACCTCCAATCATATGCTCTTATGAATTGCCTTCCTACATGGACAGTGCAACTCAATTAATCATGAACAACATTTTTACCATGAATGTAATTGAATGTAATGTGTACTGAGCAAAGATTCAAAGGGAGGCCCATTTATCAAAGGTCAAATTTCAATGTGATTTTTTTTTATTCAAATATACTTGAAATTTGATTGGGTGGTTATTTTAGAAAAAATCAGAAAGTCTAAAAACTTGAAAGAATTTTACTGACTCGAAAAAATGAACCGAATTCGATTAGAATTCGACTAAACTCAAATTGAGTTTTTGCAAATGTCAGGAAAGCTAATAACATCTTTAAATGGGTCACTGGACCTCTCCCACTGACTTATACATGAATTCGGTAGGTATGAGGTGGTGAATAGTCAAATTATTCCCAGGGTAAAGGTTTGATAAATATCGAATTCAAATCGAGTTTTGATTATTTCCAATTCGAATTTGTGAGTTTTGAACAAAAAAAATATTTGAAAATTCAAATTTCCTATTCGATCCTTAATAACTCTGCCCCTTAGTAAACTGGTTTCTTACAACTGGGAGCACATGCAAAGAGGAAAATTGGTTCCTTTTTAACATTGAGGGGATTACTTAAATCCAAATTTAGCTCATATTTTATAAAAAAACAAAACACGACCAAACTCCGATGCAAGATTTTAGCTTATTTATTATTAAAAAAAACTTGATTTTATAGGATTTTTCGGATTCAGGCTTTTTGCAGTACAATGAATCTTGAAAAATGAATGTATGTTTTCCTCTAAAAATTTGCGTTTTCTAGTAAAAAAAAACCTCAAATATTCGGAGATTTTAACATTCGGATTTTAATAAATAACCCCCTTAGTTTCTATTCTTATAACGTGTATTGTTTTGTTTTTGTGATAGAACGATATGCTATGATTAAAGGAAGTCACTTCCATTATTTGGTTAGTCCTACTGATAATTTAGGCCAAAGTTGAAGGCAATTTTTTCGATGCATATATCTTGAAACACATGTGCCAAACTGAGTCCCTCTGCTCTTACAACCCCAACACAGCATGAGAACATTCTATAGTACTCTTTATTCTGCCCTTGGGTAATGATAATGTGTAGTAGGGCTTACGTCAAGCATCATGTCAACAACAAATTTAGAATACATTTCATGATAGCAATTTTCTCAGAAAGTATGTCTCTCTTTCCCCATCCTGCCCCTATTCTCCCAGTCTCTAACTATAAGGCTTAGAAAAGCAGCTGCTATACCATGTTCTTCTTTGTTCAGCCGCAGATTACAGTAAGATTACAAATTGCAACCGATGAAGGATCACTATTGATCCGAAACATGATGTGCTGATACATATCTAAATAAATTTGATGCGCTGATGTGCTTGCTGAGGTCTCCAATGGATTTGGTGAAAATATATTAAAGAGAAGGAAGGCGGCGACCACTACCACTGAAAGCTGGCTTCTAAATACACTGGATCTTATAAACATACTGTAAGTCACAAGCAACGAGTTAAATGAACAGTAAGAAGCATCAGGTATCTGATAAAATTGGATATCATACCCTACTACATGAAAAATACTATTAACAGATTTTGTAACACTTACATCAGCAGGTTTGCCATCAGAGGCACGTGTTGTAATAACCGAACTGCCTTGCATGTCAATACCATCCTTCCTATCAGTCTGTCTTCTTTCAATTAGCTTGCAGTCAATATAAAGAGAAATAATCTTGGATTCTATGCTGAGTCCAAGTTTGTGCCATTGACGATCAAAGAGAAGATGAAGCTCACGGCTTTTAAATGTGTACTGTAAAGTGATTACTCCATTGTGCTTAGTTGTAAACTCCACTACTTTCTTGTTGCCATCAATTAGAATGGAATCCTACAAGACAAGTCAAATACAATTAAAGAGATTCATCAAATATCTTCACTAAACTTCTGCAGTAGCAAAAAAATTCAATTACAGTAGTTTCTGGTTACATAAATGTTTAATTTGAATAGCTGCCTATTGTGAAATGTTATTTTTTTTTTTGTTATAGATTTATTGTATTTTAAAAATTACATTCAAGAAATTAAGTAGATGTATTCCTCTTTCTTTCCTACAGTACCTGGGGATTGCCAAAGCGGGACATTGTTTGCCACAAAAACCATCGCTCTTTTTTGGTAGTTCGCCTTACACGGAATGTGGCTACAAAAGAATATTCATCTGGAAGTCCATTTGGAAAAAGTTGCCTGAAAAAAAAAATGGGCAGATGTTTTAAAACATTTGTTGTATAAGTTGAATATTAAAAATGCATTATAAGTAATGAATATAAATGTTTCAGTCTGCTCTAATTAACTGATACAAACAATTCCACAGCTGGAAACCTACTGTTAAGGCATTTAAAAATTAAAATCAGATAAACACACCATGGAAATTGTGGATGTTTTCATAGGCAATTTGTTGTTTGCAAATTATCAAATTGCTTTTCAAATATTTATTTAATGGAAATCAATAACATAGTTGTTATTCATATTTAAGCAGACATATGGAACATAAAATATACATAATATTTCTTCAAATAAATACTTAAATTTAGGGCCTTGCAATCTGTAGCACTTAGAGTACTGCAGAAATACATTTTCCAGTGTCCCTGTTGTTAGCTCTATGACAAATGAGAGTGCCAGCAATTTGCTCAACCATACTCTTTATGGTCATAGTTATCCCAATTATACAGTTGAGGCTTCAATGTTCTTTCAGGAAAGGTCAGCTAAATTAATAACCAAATTACAGG